>NC_056665.1:136013176-137213176 GCF_018350195.1 Panthera tigris
CCCAGGTCTGCCGCGGGGAACCTGCCAGGCCACGTCGGCGGGGGGCCCGGGGCCGGCCCGCACCCTCGGTCAGTGTGGAGGCTCAGGCGGCTCCCGCCGGCTGGGTGGGGGCGTGGGGCAGGCTGGGGCCTGGGGGAGGGGCGAGGGGCCTCGGGTGGTGGCCCAGGAGGCATGAAATTGCTGCAGATGCTTCTGCGGGGGAGCCCCGCTGCCCACAGTCTGAGATCAGCCCGCCAGGCAGGCCCAGGCTTGAGTGCCAGACGGGGGTCCTGCCTGTCCTGCGTGAGCGCCGGGGGTGGAGCGTGGACGCCGAAGAGGGGGGGCTGAAGCTAGCAGGCCTGGGGGCGGGGGTGGGAGGGGGAGGGCATCACCACTGGGGAGAGAAGGGGCTTGGCCTTGCTTTAAAGTGGAGCGGTGGCCTCGGCTCAGAAAATAAAAACCTCGCTGGCAAGTTGCGCACGTTGGCAGCGTGGTGTGTGGGAGACACGGTGAGCTGGGCACGCGGAGACTTGCGCTCCGGCCCCAGCAATGCCACTTGTAGCTGGGCCGCCCTGGGCAAGCCGCCCAGCCTCTCTGAGCCTCGGCTGCAGGGGAGGGCCAGACTTGGGAGGACTGAGGGGGCCCGCGTGTTCCCTCCCAGATGCTGAGGAAACGCATGCTCAGCGGCCTGAATGGGCAGCCCGGTGCCCAGGACTGTGTTTCAGGCTAAGGGGCGCTGGCCCTGCGGCCTCGGGGGAAGGGGAGGGGCGGCGGCTGGGTGCTGGTGCCCGGAGAGACTCCCAATGGCCTGTGTGTCCCCCCAGGTCAGCTCTGTGCCCTCCCCTGGAGCTGCCAGCCACAAGCAGAACCCACCCGCTTCATGGAAAGCCCCATGCAGTGGCCTCCTGGTGATGGCAAACGACAGTGACGTAAAGATGCTGCTGAACTTTGTGAACCTGGCGTCCAGTGACATCAAGGCGGCCCTGGACAAGTCTGCACCCTGCCGCCGCTCAGTGGACCACCGCAAGTACCTGCAGAAGCAGCTCAAACGCTTCTCCCAGAAGTATTCCCGGCTTCCTCGGGGCCTCCCCGGCAGAGGGGCGGAGCCTCACCTGAAAAGGGGACCCGAGGACCGGCCAGGGAGGCTGCCCCTCGATTCTGGCCACGATTCCAGGCCCGGCGGGGGTGGGGGCTGCAAGGAGAAGGCTCTGGGGAACCCGTACAGGGAGGAATGTCTCTCTAAGGAGCAGACCTTACAGGGGCAGAACCCAGAAGCTGCCAGGCCTGGCCAGGTGCCCATGAGGAAAAGACAGCTGCCTGCTTCCTTCTGGGAAGAGCCTCGGGCCACCCACAGCTACCCGCTGGGGCTGGACGGGGGGCCGGGCCCCAGGGAGGGACCTCCCTATGAGGGTAAGAAACATTGCAAAGGTTTGGAGCCCTTGGATCCTGAGACGGCCCCAGTGCCGGCATCCCCAAGGGCACCGGCTGAAAAGGAGCCACTCAAGATGTCTGGGGTCTCCCTGGTGGGCCGTGTCAATGCCTGGAGCTGCTGCCCCTTCCAGTACCATGGACAGCCGGTCTACCCAGGTCCTCCAGGGGCCTTGCCCCAGAGCCCGGTCCCCGGCCTGAGCCTGTGGAGGAAAAGCCCGGCTTCCCCAGGGGAGCTGGCCCACTTCTGCAAGGATGTGGATGGGCCGGGGCAGAAAGTGTACAGACCCGTGGTTCTGAAGCCTATCCCCACCAAGCCGGCTGTACCGCCACCCATCTTCAATGTCTTTGGCTACCTCTAGCCGGGCTGGGAGGCCCTCGGCTCCGACCTCTGGCCTGTAGGGGTGTTGGGGGCCCAGGGAGCTCTCCGTGCGAGAAGCGAGCTGGGCAGTGGCGTGGCCTCTTGGGAACCTTCTTCCCTTTGTGTGTGTGGATGGGAGGGGAGGACAGGATTGGGGCAGTGGCTTCTCCGGCAGGCGCCAAGTCAGCCCTTGCCTTGGGAGCTGTGGGGCCGGGCTCCGCCGGCCCCTCTCCAACCAGACCAGAGCCTGACAGAGCATCCCACTGTCCTCGTGCCGGTCTTGTGCGGCGGGGCTTTGCCCCGGCCCGCCAGCCGCTCCAGAAGCCAGAGTTACACGTCTGTTCACCTGCCACCCACTATGTAAGCCAGTCTCAGTTCTGTTCTTTTCGAGGTGTTTTTTTTTTTTTTTTTTTTTTTTTGTAAATAATTAAGGTTAAAAGAATAAAGACATTTCTTTTGCAGTTTCCACATCTTGATGTCATGAGGTTGAATGGTCCCCAGGTTAAGAAATGCTGGCTGGGCCCGGGGAGAGGGCAGCTTAGGGAAGGCAGCTGGCTGTGGGGGTGGCCAGGAATGACCCAAAGACCTCCACGGTGTCTGAGAATGGACACTGCGGGCCGGCAGCTCCACTCAAAGGAAGGAGGGTGGAGAGGAGTCACCGGGGAGTCACCTCTGCTTGCCAGGTCCAAGAACAGAGGGTGAGGGAGGCCCGTATCTCCAGATGGTCCACAGTGCTCTAGAGAATAAGGAGGCCGGTACCAGAGGAGGTGGGGCTAGAGTCCTGGCTCTGCAATGGGATGTGGTGCTGGACCTTTCCTCCGGGGGCCTCCTTGCCCCACCTGCAGCGTGAGGGGTGGGATGAGAGTGGTCCCCCTCTGCTATGCCTTCCACTCTGATTACGGCCTCAGAGCAGAGGCTGGGCCAAGGCAATCATGCCCTACCCTGGCCAGAGAGAAAATCAGGACACACTGGAGCTTGGCCCCCTCTGGACAAGCCAAAAAAAAAAAAAAAATCTCTGGCTAAGTCAGATTCCTGGGTAACCTGCTGATGGCCCCCTTCCTGGGCCTGGCACATACCAGGTGCCCTGTCTGTGACAATGCACAGAGCAGGGTGCTGGTGGCAGGGAGTGGCCCTGGGTCTTGCCCTGATGCTGCCTAAAGGGCAAAGCCATTGGAGAGGCATGCGCCTCCATACCGGCCCAGGGTCTGTCTGCTGCGTGAACCTGCTCCGTGGCTGAGAGCACACAGACCTCATCAAAGCACAGCTCTCACCACTGGGACAGGTGCAGGGCCAGCCCTGGCTGAGGACTGCAGTCCCCTAATTAGCAGCATGATGCTGGAAAGTTCATCTCCCTCTGTGCCTTGGTTTCCCCACTCTATAAAGCCGGGGACTAGGTCAGTGATAGCAAACAGAGGTACCTGCCATTTCTGCACCCAAGGCAGGTGTCCTCAACTAGTCACAGTCACTCTCCCTCGGGTGCCGGATACGACCTCGGAATCCTTTCTAACACAAGGCTCCAGGATTAGCGATTGTGAAGGGCCCTTCCTACTCTGCCTGGTTTTGCTCTAGGATTCCCCTGGAGTGGAGCATCTCTATGGGAGGGCAGCCTGCTCCCTGGGAAGCCAGTGGGTTTCTGGTAGTTTGTCTGATGGTCTGGGAGGACTTGAGAGCCACGGAAGCCACGTGATGCCGGCAGACTTGTTCTGAGTCGTTATCTAGCACACAGGGTGGGGCATCAGGACGCTCGCCACAGGCCACTCTGGTCTGCTCTGCCCCTCCACACGGTACAGCAAGGTGTTAGAAGCTCTGATCCACCTACCGGCTCTGTGACCTCAGGCAAGTTACTTAACCTCTCTGGGCCAAAACTTCCTTATCAGAAAAATATGACCGAAAATAGACAGATTGTCGTAGGGATGATGGGAGCACCTGGTACTCTTGAGTGTCACAGACCTGACAGAAAGCCGCACTCGCCAAAAGTCACCTCCCCTAGTCATCTGGGCCATCCAACTGTCCCTCCCCCCGGGGAGGAACAGAGCCCAGGGAGGCGTGTTTTCTCAGAATGCTGCCCCGAGCCGCTCTTGGGCTCCTTTCCCCCAGGGGACACCCTAGTGATGCATGAATACAAACGCAAGGAGGCTTGTCTGGAAGCAGAAACCTTTACTAAGAAGCGGCTGGACAGAAGCACACGGCGCCATGACTCCCCAGGCAGAAGCAAGTTGGGGGCAAAGACATGTAGGAAAGCTGTGGTTAAAAAAATACAGCCGCAGCAGAGGATTCCCTGAACAAAAAAGTCGTGCTGGTTCCAAGTGAAACCCAGGAACTCACCTCCTAGCCTCACATCTCCAGCACTAACGTCCCACGTGCTGGGTGCACAAACCGGAACCACGTTCAGGATTTTTAGTGTTTGGTGATGCTGTTGAGACATCTCTGCGCCCCAAGTATGGGGGTGGGGGAGGAGGGCTCTGCAGAGGGCTGTGGCTCCCAAGTCGTTCTCTGGAGCAGCGGTGGTCAAGAAATGGAACAACCAAGCACAACCCGAGCACCGGCCAATCACAACCGACCCTTGGGAACAGGCCCCAGCCCAGGCCTTAATCCTTAAGCTTCTGGGTTGGGGCGCGGGTGTGGGGGGAATAGGGGCCGGGATCTGAGAAGGCCAAGGCTGGGGAGAGACACCTGGGGAGGAGGAGCCCTGACCAGTGCCTGTGACCAACCAGTACTGACGAGCACTCGTATTCTAAGAGCCCAGTGCATCCCAGCATCCCAAGAAGGTGTCACAACCATGCCCACCTGAAAATGGGCTGGGGGCTCCCAAAAACCCCTGGCTTCCCCCACAGAGCCACGTGAGGATCCCGGGGGGCCGCAGAGGGGACAAGGCTTCGTGCCTCCGGTTCGGTGCCTTTGCAGGGGTTGACAGTGGCCACCCCTCCAGCACCTTCGCTCACGGTGGCCCGTATTCAGATTTCTTTTCCTTCCTGGTATCTCAAGTTTTGTGGCAAACGGGTGAGCAGGACGCGAGGACAAGCTGCCAGGAAACATGTGTGTGCGAGGCAATCCCAGGTGTCAGGAGGCTTGTAGACACGCAGCCCTGTTTGCGATGCTGCTCCCGTTTCCACGGTGATTGAAGCAGGACAGAAAAACCAACCCCAGGCCGCTCTGCTCACAGAGCAGGAAGCTGCCCCCTCTCCTCCAGCTGCTGGCTCTCCTGTGGCTTTCAGAAGCCCAAAGGTGTCGTGCACCCTGTCCCAGCACCTGCCCCACCCCTACACCCGCCAAGAGCAGCGCCGAAGACCCCAGGCCCTGTGGGAAGGAGGGGGTCGAGTGAGAGGGACCTCGCGGGGCAAGGTGTCATCTGTGCAACATTTATTGTACTTGACAAGTGGGTCCCCCACCCACCCCCGCCGGATCACACCTCCAGGAAAAAAGCTCAGGAGTCAAGTGGAGAGTTTTACAGACAAAGTGGGAGGGGACCGGGACAGCCCGGTGGCAGGTTGTCTCCGAAAGGCAGACTCATCCCTGAAAGCGTCGGGGGCGGGGCTGCGGCTGCCCTGCTGGCTCCCACCTGCCCCCCCCCCCCAACTTCTGCCCTGCCCCCTCGCCCAGCCCCCGGAATGGGGCCTCTGCCACTCCCAACGGCAGAGAAAGTCTGGGCTCTACTCATCAGGTTGAAAACAAACACGGGTTTTTCTCCCACTTGACACGTTGTGTTCTCTGGTCCGGGCAAAGCTCTGGCCCAGAGACCTGGTGAGGTCACGGCAGCTGCCCCAGCTGCCACGGAGGCCAACCCATGGCCTCGTCCTGTCATCAGGCCCCCTGGGATTTGGGGACACGGCTGTCCTGAGGCTTAGCGAAAGTCCGAGGAGCGACTCCTCCACACGGCCTTGGTTACTGGGTATTCTCGTATTTCAGGTACCGAATCAGCCTGCCCGGGAGGGGCAATGCATCCAGCAGTTTTATGCGGTGCTTTCCAACCACCTTCCTCACTTGCAGCCGGCACAGGTGAGCCAGGGGCCTCGGGAGTTCTGGGAAAAGGGAGAAAGAGAAGTGCCAGCGTGTCGTTTGCAAGCAGCAGAGTTTGCCTCTGTGACTGCTGGCAGGTAGGAGACACCCAATCGATACGACCGGATAAGAGGGGGGCGCCTGGACCCCACCACGCTCCGAAACCCCGGCCCCTGCCAGCTGAAAAGATCTGGCGAGGCAGCTCCCGCCTCGTCGCCCCTCATCGATCCGCACGGCCCAAGGCGGCAGCTAGGGCAGGTACAAGCCCATTTCACAGGTGAGGACGTAGTGGGGGGCACACCTGGAGCCGGATCTGCCAGCCCCCTCGTCTTGTCCTCCTTCCTGTATATACACAGCCTGGACCCCCCAACACAGTCTTAGCGAAGGGGTCGGGGAGTTCGACCGCTTAAGTGCCCCCACGCATGGAATTAAGCTCTGAGCTCTGGCGGTGCAGACAGGCCAGCGTGGGGGCAGGGATGGGGCATCTCCCCACACGTCCCCAAATCCCACTTGGCTGCCGCCTCCTGGGAGGCCTCCCGGGATATCTCACACAGCGGAGTTTTCTCAGCTGAGGGGGAGGGGTGAGGTAGGAACAGGGGTTGATGTGTCTGGTGATGGGGCAATTTATTTCAGTCCTGGGCACAGGGTCTGGCACAGGCGAGGGGTTTGCCGAATCAAAGGATGCCATCCATTCACTCAACAAACACATGCTGACCCCTTGGCTGCCTGGCCCCATGTTCCCGCCAGGGATGCAGAGGAACCAACCCAGGACTGTGGGGAAGGCTTCCACACCAGACGGTGCCATCTGAGCAGGGTCTTGGTGGGTGGGCAGGTATTTGCCAGGCGAAGAAGGGAGGTAGGGACATTCCAAGCAGGGGAAACAGCAACGCCAAGCCGAGGAGGCCGTGGCCATCCCGGGAAGATCGGGATGCAGAGGGAATGTGAAAACAATGGCAGAGGGGCCAGGTGGCTGAAATGCCATCCAGATGCATTTCTGGCTGCTCGGTCTCGCTTAGGACAGAGCCTCCCCTCCGGGAAGCTCAGTCCCTTTCTCAGCTGAGTGAAGACTGAGTTTGTAGGAGGAAGGTAAAAGGCCACTGGCGAGCAGAGGACAGGGCCGCTGGCCTGGCTGGCTTCGGAGACTCTGGGGTACCTGCCGCCTCTTAGAGCCTCTGCCCACCCTCCGTCTGGTAAAATAATGTCAACATCACAGCATTAAACGAAAAAGCACGTGGAGAGTGTTCTGTAGATGGAGGGTGGGCTTTAAAGTTACCACAACAGGTGTCGGTTAAGAACTATTTGTACTACCTGCTAATAAATGTTTATAGCACACCGAAGGGTTCTGCACATTTGTCCCTGGGACTAGGTCTCGAGAGCGATTACCCTTCTCTAGGGAGGGCAGAAGGGGACTGGGAGGGGTGGGGCCAACATCTAAGCAGGGACTGCTCCTCGGTCCTCTAGTGGCCGAGGATCACCGTGATAGCAGCCAATGATTCACGAACTCGGTGAATGTTTAGAGAGCCTCTAGAGCTGTGCCCTGGGTGAGTGGGCAAGTCACCACCACCCTCCGCTGTCGCTGCCCCAGTAACTCGACCAAGGGTCCAACGCAAGTGCTTCCCAGGCATTCGTGCAAATGAAAAATCCTACAGTGCGTTCGGGTTCATCGGGGCACGGGGATCAAGGAGGAAGGTGGCAAGGGAGAGGTGGGGCACTGCGGGGTGGGGCACCTGGACGGTCAGTGGACAGGCCACAGTGTTGCTCCCGGTGCGGTCTGTGGACCAGACCTGGGAGCACGCTGAAATGCAGCCCTGCCCCACACCTGCTGAGTCAGAATCTGCATTTTTAACAAAATGCCCAGGAGCTTTGTATGCACTTTACCGTTTGAAATGCCCGAGACCACTATTCCCTCCTCTACCCCGCCACACTGCCTCAGTGGCCCACAAACACGGGCAACTTACTCTGAAAGTCCCAGTACCCCTCGGTGAGTTGGAGCCATTTAAAACGTGCTCGATTTGGCAAAGAGACCCTGGGGTTGGTCAAACTTAGGTTTGAATCCCAGATGCCACCAACTAGCGGGCAGACCCTGGCTCAGACGATGACATCATCTCTCTGAGGGCCAGTCTTCTAGTCACAGAACAGTCCTGGAGACCCTCTATGTGACACGCGGCACAGAGCTTGCCACATAGTAGGTGCTCGTTAAATGTCAGTAACAGTCACGTGCCCCGAGTCCTGGGCCTGAATCGGGCAGGGTGCCCCGCCAGCAGCAGCAGCAACGGCCCCTACCTGCCTTCTCCTTGATGACAGCCCAGTCCTCGAAGCTGTCGATGTGCTCCTTCAGCCGCGAGCAGAGATGCACGTTGCCTACGTAGTCCAGGAGGACGTCGATGATGGGCCCTGCCCAGCGGCTCATCTCCGGGGCAGACAGGATCTCGCAGAACTGGAAGACATCACACACTGTGGCCGGGGCACCCGGGACCAAAGGCAGCGCCTCTGTGAGCACATCGGTCGGGGGACCCGAGGCCGGGGAGAGCAGGGGTGTATTCGAGGACGGACACTGGGCACGCCTAAGGCAGGATCCAGTTCCACCGGCCCTCGCCCCTCTCCTCAACACAGCCTCTACTGCCACAAGCAGAAGGCGGGCAGCTGGGACATCACCTCTCTAAGCCTCAACTTCCTTGTCTGGAAAATGGGACTACGACAACTGGAGGATTATTTTTTTACGAGAATTAAGGTAATGTGAACATCACCTTCTTTGCACGCAGCAAGTGGCCCTGCAATGATTCCCATTAACCACTACATTGATCTCCAAGAGAAGGGTGTTTCTCACCTCCTTTTCATTTCAAGTTCGGACTTTTTAAGTCACCACCACGGCCACGTCCTGCCTCTGGGTCCCTCTTTGCACCTCGTCTGCTCTTAGCCAATCTGCTCTCACCTCCATCCCCATCGGGGTCATTCAACATCATATTCCGGGCGCAGGTTTGCTGTGGGTGATGAACCCCTCAGTCTCCCACATTCCCCTGCTCCGCTGTTGTTTCCTTAAATCCCCCCAGACCGGGGAGCAAACAGAGGACGCAACCCGTGCACGGGAGCCACTGAGCTCTGCTGCCTCCGAAGCACGCCGGCCACGGGGTTCCACGGCCTGCGGGGTGTGCGGACCGCGATGCCCCCTCCCCACCCCACCCCCCCCCCCCCGCCCCGGGCTCCGAAGGGCATCCGCCACCAGGCCACCCTGGCGCGTGCTGGGCCTGGGAAGCGCGCCCCTGCCTACCTGCACCACGCCGGGCGCCTTATCCGTGGCGGGCGCGTCGCTGAAGCGGCTGGAGGGCGGCGGGACGGGCGGGTGCGGGCCGTTGCCGTACAGGCACGAGAAGCAGGGCTCGCCGTCGCAGCCGAGGTCCATGAGGAACTTGAGCAGCGACAGGTACTTCATGGCGAACATGATGGTGGCGGGGAAGGCGGTGGGGTGCGTGGCGATGTAGGCGTCGATGTTGGCGCCGTGGTCCAGCAGCAGCTGCATGGTGCGCAGGCAGCCGTGGCGGATGGCCACGAGCAGGGGGCTGATGACGTCGCGGTTGGGGTCGGCGCCGGCGAGCAGCAGCAGCTCGGTGGCGTACACGTTGTTGTTGACCACGGCGAAGTAGAGCGCGGAGGTGCGGCGGTCCTCGTAGAGGCGCGCGCGCTCGGGCGCCAGCGGCGCGTTCACGTCGAAGCGCGCGCCCAGCAGCGCCTCGAGCACCGCGTCGTGGTTGCGCTCGGCCGCCAGGTGCAGCGGGCTGATGCCGCTCCGGCGCACGCGCGTGCGGCTGGTCACCGGCAGCAGCATCTGCACGATCCTGCGGGTGGGGCGGGCAAGCCGGGGCGTCACGGGGCGGCCCGGCCGGCAGGGGGCGCCGAGGGTCCGGGCCGGGCCGCTGGGGACTACGGTGTGAGGAGGCAGTGGCCCACCAGCGGGGGGCGCCGGGGAGCCAGCCGGTCCCACAATGACCGCTTTGGGAAGGACGGGTCTGCGGCTATCCCCGCTTTGCAGATCGGGGAAACTGAGGCTCCGAGAGCTTCGACCACCTTCCCGAAGTCACAGAACCAGGTAGGGGTGGAGCTAGGCTTCAGTCTCAGAACCCATGGCCTCCGAAGTCCTAGCTCTGAAAGACCTCAGCCCGACTGGCCTGTGGTTTCAAGAATTTCCTGCTGACTTATTTCAGGGTAAAGAGTGTTCCCCATTCCCAACTCGTTCCCTGAAGGAATGGACCGGAAGGCCCACAGACCTGAGCCCGTAGTGAAATCTGGAGCTAGAAGTTCGGCGCCTGCCCTGCCTGGGTGGGGTGGGGGTATAGGGGGACAGTGACAGTCATATCCGAGAGCTCACAGCGTGCCAGGAGACAACTAAAGGATTTACGAACACAGTTTGGTTTAACCTTTTCCACAACCCATAAAGTCCGGCTCATCGTTCCCGTTGTGCTGATGAGAAAGCTGGAGGCTCAGAGAGGCTGACGGACTTGTCCAGGCCGTATATCGGGAACGGCAAACCAAGAAATGTACCCCCTTCCTGCCCCAGGGCTGCGCCGTCCTGCATCTCTGTGGAGCCGCCGGGTCCTGGGGGACAGGAGCAGATGAATGCATTTGGCGTGGACCACTCCTGCTCTCGGCCCCGGTCAGCCCTTGGTGACCACAAAGTCCCTGCCCCTCTCCCGTGAGTCTCCACACCTCTTTCCCTGAAGCCTAACTCGAGTCTCTCCCAGGCTGTGTGCCTTGCCTGTGGCCTGGAGAGGGTTGGTCAGGTACTGCTGAGGCTGGAGATTCCTGTGATCCCTGGCTTTGCTCTCTCCTGAATCAGACATTTCATCTACGTTCACCTATTATATCTTCCCAGTAGCCCCGTGAGCTAGTACGTGTGCTATCTTAGTTTACAGAGGAGGAAACAGAAGCCCAGAGAGGGTATGTGACTTGCACAAGAACACACAGCCAGTCAGTGACGGAGCCAGGGTTTGAACCTAGGCAGTCTGATTCCCCAGGCCACACTCTCGACCCCTGCCGTACGTCTTGTGTCGCAGGCAGGGTGACAGCTGATAGGTCACAGAGTTTGGCGTCGCCGCGCATTAACTTGCCTGCCCCGGTTTACCTTCACTGCGGCCCTGTGGGGTAGCCTGAGCAGGTCTGTGACCTTCCTTTTGACAGATGTGATTCAGAGAGAGGAGGCAACTCATCAAAGGTAGTAAAGCAATTCTGGGGGCTCTCGGCCCCTTGTATTACTCTCTTCCCCTAGACCACTGCCACCTGCAAGAACAAGCTTCCGCCACCGACCCCAATCCATCCAACCCTTGCTGACAGGTGACTTCCCAGCCCCACGTGGCCACCAAGGAGGTGGCCGTGGTGAGGCAAGCAGGTGCCACCAGGCCTGTTCCCATGCCTCTCAGCCTCCTGGCATGCTGGCTTTGCGGCTTCCTGGAAATCTCATGCCAGTGATCTCCTGCTAAGATCTCAGCGGAAAGTTTTATTATTGTTAGTGACGCCGTGTTTGCCTAAAATCTGCCCCTAAAACCTCAAAAGGAAATTCACACACCCGGGGGGGCTAATTGCCTCCCAATTTCTATTTGTGCAGGCGCAGGAGGCCTGACCTCACTCTGTAGAGGTGCTGGTCAAAGGCAGGGCTGGGGCCTCGCCCTGGACCACAGCCATCGCCAACAAATGCTCCCTAACAGCCGTGGCATGCCCGAGCCCGGGAAAGAACAGCGAGAGGGACTGCCCTGGGGCCGCTGGCCAGATGGGGCTGGCATCCCCGGCAGGTCACAGCTGGCCTCCAGCAATGCCCTGCCCAACCAGGGGAAAGCGGCAGGAATGTGGGAACATGACTAGCGTCGCCTACAGTCCCAGAAACGTCATCTTAATAACACAATAAAGTCATCTTAATGTACGCTTCCGTAGGACTTTGCAGAGTAAGTAATATGCCCTGCAGGACGGGGTCTGGAGATCAGCCTGTCCAGCCCTCCCATTTTATAGGGGGTGAAACTGAGGCCCCGGGCATGGGGTGAGGAAGAGGGTGAGATTGGATTGGAGGCAGATGACAAAGCCAGGGCAGAATGTAGGTGTCCAGAATTCCCAAGGCCAGGCCTTTCCGTGATGCCTCACTCCCCCAGCCCCAGGGAGTGGCCGCGTTGGTGGCCCTGACACAAATCATCACTCCTTTTCCCCAGCCCGTGTTGTGGGACAGAAGGCTGGAGGATGAGGAGGTGACCCCGTTGATCTGAGTCTCTCTACTTCTCGCACAGGCAGGTCCTGGGGCCACAGGGCTCAAAGTGTACCTCATGAAGAGGAACAAAGCTGACCACCGCCCAGTAGAACCTTTGGTGTCTGGGAGGCCAGGTTCCCTGCGACCCCCCTTCTTCCTTCCCCGGGGGCAAGAGCCACACCCACCAGCTTAAGCCCTGAGACCAGACCAGACCCAGCTCAGGGCTATTTCAAGGAGGCCTAGAGCAGCAGCTGGGCAGGTGACCTTGGACCCCAGTCACAATAACTGCCCCCCTCCAACCTTGTTTCTAGGACCCACCAGTAAACGAATCCAACTTTCTCTGTCCCAGACAGCCTCACTGTCTTTTCTCCAGGCCCCGGGTCCCCACCCAGGATTCTGGTGTCCTCAAGGCTGCTGCCCTGGTTCCAGTGTCCTGCCTGAATTTTAGCCCAGTGATAGGGAACAGAGCAGAGAGCTTCGAGTCAAAGCAAGCTGCCCCTGGCGGTGTGGGGTCCCACATGGGGCTGTGGACCTGGGTTACACCACCGATGTTGTCTGTCGGTGCTGGGCCATCTCAGGCCTGTCACTCAACCTCTCTGAACCACGTGTGTAACAGGGAGGTAATTAATCACAACAAGAGTGATGATGACGATGGTGACGATGAGAGCCGCCCTTTAGGGAGCCCCTGTGAATTGCTGGGAGCACCCCACCCTCCTAAATAATATTACTGAGCATTTGCTCTGTGCCAGGCACTATTCGAGGTACTTTACTCACCGACCTCATTTATCCTGGAAATGACCGAATGAGCTAAGGACTTTATCGCATTCACTCGTCGTAACAACCCAGCAAGGTGGGATCCCTCTGCCCCGGTTACAAAACACAGTTCGCTGATACCTTTCCCTGAGGCTGGTCTTCAGGATAAAATGAGATCACTCGAGTAGTAGGGACCCCATAAACGGTGGCCGTTGGTGTCTTGACCACCGTGGAGACTGCACCCCACTTGCCCTGCACACGCAGCGCGTGGGCATTCTGGGTCACGAGGTCATGGTGGCGTGACCTTTGTCAGCGTTGGGTGTAATTCGATTGCAGACTAGACCTTCGCGAGGGAGCCAGTCACCCACAGATGGCTCGGCTGCCAAAACCACCGGGCTGCACTGTGGTGACCCTGCCGTGTGTGTGTGTGTGTGTGTATTTTGGAGGGGAGAGACTGCCTCTTCTCTGAGCCCAGGTGATGCTCATGCTGAAGCCAGAAAAGACTCCACCAGTGGAGGAATCTGCCTGTGGACATTCCCAAGGGCACAGCAGGACTCTTGCCCGCGAGGGACCCTTCTAGGCGGATGTGTACCTCTTGTCCCGAGGTACTAGGAGCTGGAGAGGGGATGCAAACCGCCTGCTCTCCATCAGGACTCAGAACAGCTCAGCGGATCCCCACAATGCAGACTTCTGGGCCCTGCCATCCAGGGCCTGATTCAGCAGGTCTAGGGAGGAGCCCCAGAGTTCCCTTTTAATTAATAGGGATACTCACTTGCTTGTGAATGTGCCTTATAATCTGCCTTTTAATTTAATGTATTTGATGTTCTCTATCCTCCCTTCTTCCAAAAAGAAAAAAAAAAAGTTTTAAGTGGCTTGCAAAGGTGATAGAGATTAGAAGTAAAAGAGAAAGAATAGTTAAACACAAGGGCATCAGAAGCGAGGCCCAAAAGGGCCAGCTTCAAAATGCCAGCCACAAAATGCACCCTAAAAGAATGGTTCTGTCCCACACTGTGCGGTGAAATCGTCTGGGCAGCTTTTAGAGACCCTGAAGGCCCAGCCCAGCCGGCTTATATCAGAATCTCTGGGGTGAGTGAGGCCCAAACATCAGGGTTTTTAGAGCCCTTTAGTGGGGTGCGCGTGGGACTCCAGTATGTAGCCAAGGCTGAGAATCTCTGGTCTTAGTGCTATTCTGAATTCAGTTTGAAAGATGTCTGGGGCACCTGGTCTTGTCCAACACAAACCATTTCTTAATAGATCTGTCTTTGGTGGGGTGCCTGGGTGGCTCGGTGGGTTAAGTGTCCAACTTCGGCTAAGGTCATGACCTCACCATCCTTGAGTTCGAGCCCCGCGTCGGGCTCTGTGCCGACAGCTCAGGGCCTGGAGCCTGCTTCGGATCTTGTGTCTCCCTTTCCCGCTCGTGGTCTGTCTCTCTCTCTCAAATACAAAAACATAAAAAAAATTTTTTTAAATCTATCTTTGGTGTTGAGCTTTAATCTCATAAGGTGCCTTTGCTAAACTGGAAATGAACTAGAAGATAAGGCCTCTGGTTAAATGTGCTACAGAGATGACATCATCTGGCAAGCACAGAGACCAGCTACTGGGCCCTGCTTTCCATGCTATAGGTGGGCAAGGCGTTTTGGCAGGTGGCCGAGAGCGGAATGCCCATGGAATGTCACATCAAATCCCCGAGTGGCTCATGGGAGGTCAGCGCGGAGAGGGCTATTAATGCCACATGCCCAAGGAGTGAAGTGCCCGGGACTTGCCTGGCCATGGGCCCTGCGGCAGAAGCTGCTGGGAACACGGCTTTAAACCTTTGTTGGGCAGCCCTCCAAAGGGGCCTGGCCCCTCTCAGTCTTGGGGAGCAGAGGGAAATGGGGCCTGGGAATGGAGGGTGGGTAACCAGGGAAATCGCTCTGAGAGTCCTGAATCTGAAGCAGATTTGGGGGGAACACAAACTGCCCATATAGGTGGTTCCGGAGAGGACCCGCCTTGCTTCCTAGTCATCCTTAGGTGCACCCACTGCTCCTTCAACCTCTCCTCCAACTGGGGCCAGACTGCCAACATCGGGGTCCACTTGAGGCATCTGGGTGTGATCGAAGGATGCCAAGGGACAGTCCCCGCCCTGCCGCTCTCTGGCAAGCCACTTCCCATCTCTCTCTACAAAATCAGGAGTTGTATGAGATCAGCGATTCCCTCAAAGTTGTAGATGGGCTGTATCTGGTCGGCTCAGGGAGCTTTTCAAAGGCAGAGGCTTAGCAGTCCCCCCCCCCCCGCCCCCACCCCCACCCCCGAAGATTCTGGTTTAGTGGTTCTGGGATTTGTCATTTAACAAATAGCCCAGAATGACTGTGCTCTACAGGCCAGTACAGGGATCCCTTGGCCCTGGAGATTCCAGCCCCTCCCTTCTCTTGCATTCTTGGGATCTCTCTCTCCAAGATAAACCATGTTTGTTTCCCGGGGCAGAAGGGAAATAAGGTGTCTTGCCTGTCACCACTGCCTGACCTGGTGGTTTCTCCCGTCTCTTGGCTTCACTAAAAAACGAAGGCTCCTCCGACCTGGGAGAGAGTGAGCACAGACCTACTGGGTCCCTGCTGTGTGCCTGGCACTCTGCTGGGCACTTTATTTCCATTCCATAAGCCACACATATCCATTGCACTAGTCCTAGCAGCAACCCCATGAGGCAGCTGTAACTATCGCCCATTTTACAGAAGAGGAAAACCTTTCTGAGGTTCAGAAACATGCCCCATGGCTTCAGCAGGGATTCAAACCCAGGTCCCTGTGACTTGCAGCCTGCCCTGCAGTCCAGAGAAGGCAGGGTCTCCTCTGTGGGGACAGATTGGGTGGAGAGGGCATCTTTGGGTGGCCTTAGGTACAGACGGCCTGCACAGCAGGGCCTGGGGCTGTGAGGGTCCGTCTCTTCGTCTCCACTTCATTCTCTGGGATGTCACTCTCACCCCCTCCTCCCTCTGCCTCAGCAAACACAGCCAACACCCCCACCAACGCGCACAGTCTGTGTTTTCCCCTCTTCTCTCTGTCTGATGGCAGGCTGTGTTTCCCAGAGTGTGTCGTCTGGGGTACACGGGATGGAATTTTATGTAAAAAGCTTTTTTTTTTAGGGGCGCCTGGGTGGCTCAGTCGGTTAAGCGGCCGACTTCGGCTCAGGTCACGATCTCGCGGTCCGTGAGTTCGAGCCCCGCGTCGGGCTCTGTGCCGACAGCTCAGAGCCTGGAGCCTGTTTCAGATTCTGTGTCTCCCTCTCTCTGGCCCTCCCCCTTTCATGCTCTGTCTCTCTCTGTCTCAAAAATGAATAAATGTTAACAAAAAATTTAAAAAAAAAAGGTTTTTTTTTTTAATCAGTTGTAAGTTGGCAACTTTAGGAATTTAGTAGTGTGATGGATGTTTCCTTCTGAAAACAGATTTTCGGTAAACATGTCTTCAGAAGAAAATACTCAGCAATGAGGGTAGAGACGCCTGAGATCAGGAAGAAAGTCTGTGAACGAGGTTTGGAAAATGCTAGTTGAGTGGCAGCTGCCGAGCCCCGGCGTCCTTCAAATGCAGCTGGGGGTCTTTTGCCTCCTTGGAGAGCCTTCTGTGACCCCACCAGCTGGGGGTGGTGCACGTTTAACAACTGGCTCTCTGGGGAGCAAAGGGAGCCCTGATATGTTGTAGCCAGCAATTTCCGTGGCGTAAACACTCCCACCATGGCCAATTTCAGGCTGCCCGTGTGCACAGTCGGCTCCCGGGAGCGGGTTCGAGTCGGCTCTAGCACACCTCTGCCTCCGGGCCCCCTGAGTCCCTCTCCTCCAGGGCTGCTATGGAGCCCAGCTCTCCACACTCTTCCATTATGTCATGAGTTCGTGTGTGTGTGTGTGTGTGTGTGTGTGTGTCTTCCCTCCCCCGAGATCACTCCCGGAGAACTTAAGCTTCTCTCGTCTTAATCCAAGTGTGCAGCAGATAGTAAGTGCTCAATAAAGCCTAGCTACTATCATTGGCACTGTCTGTGTTATTGTATCATTGGCACTATTCAGATTATTGGATGTATCCCCTACGTGCTTGCTAACGGCCTGAGAGGCTATCTTTTTCATTTTTATTTTTTTAAGTAGGCTCCATGCCCGGCGTGGGGCTTGAACTCATGACCCTAATTTCAAGAGCTGGGTGCTCTACTGACCGAGCCGGCCAGGCACCCCCTCAGAGGTTATGTTTGCACCCCCAACAGAAATATCCCTTGGCCCCGACTCCTATCCTTCCCCCTGAGTGCAATTCCCGTAGAAGCGACTTTTGTAGCGGGTCAGTGCTCGCCGCCTGCAAGATGTGTGACCTCGGGCAAGTCACTTGACCTCTTTGTGCCTTAGCTTCCTCGTGTGATGAAATGGAGGTAAAGGCATCTACCTCCGGAGACGTGTTAAAAGGATTGTTAACAGTAGTCAGAGGGTGAAGCAGGTTAATCAGGCAACGCGCTCGAGCTTGCCGGCTAGTGGGGAGTCTCCTCCTTTCCACCTGGAAGGCGCCTTCCACCCTGACCCCTCCTGAGCCCCCCTGGTCCCGTGGGCGGGACGCTCGCGGCCCCCGCTCCAGCGGCGTGGGGTGAGGCGGGGAAGCCGCGAGCATCGGTGGCAGGGCCCGGGCTGACCTGTAGTTGCCCTTCTTGGAGGCGATGTGCAGCGGGAGCATGCCGTCCTTGTTGGCCTTGTTGGCATCGGCGCCCTGCGACAGCAGAAACTCCACCACGTCCTCGTGCTCGTTCTTGCAAGCCTCGTAGAGGGCGGACGCGCAGTCGCTGGCCTGCGTGTTGATGTCGGCGCCTGGCCAAGGAGAAGGCGGATCAAGGAGTGACCAGGGCGGTCACTGTCAAGCACGGTGCCAACCGCCGTGGCGCGTTGGATCATGTAACAACCACTCTGCGACCCTGAGACTGGAGGGGGGGCGCTCTCGGAAGTGAACAGCTGCCTCGCTGCCGCCGGCATTTCCTGAGCACTTACTACGCGCCAGGCACCCTGCCGTAGGGGAGCTCTCTCTCTTTGCATCCACGGCGTCACTCCACGCAGTCAGTCACAACTCTTACGTGCGTGTTGCAGACGAGGACACTGAGTACAGAGGACCCACGCAACTTGCCCCAGGCCGCCGGGGTCATAAGTGCGGAGCCCAAACCTGAACCCCCGGGGGTCTGACAGCGGAAGCCCCGGCAGCTGGTCTGATGGCAGAGGCCATGCTCTTCCCCCTCGCTCCATGTGAAAGCATCCAGACCCTGTTCTGAGGAAGCCACCCAGCTCTAGGAGTGCAGAGCCCCCTAATAAAGAAAGACCCCAAGAACCGCCTTAATTGGGATTTGTCCTCCTCCGCCCTCCATCGCAAGGAATAAGAGAGGGATTACTTCCTGTCCCCTCTGAAGAGGGCACTACAGCATGCTGAGAGGTAAGGACTCGGGGACAGACCCTATCAGCCTCATTTACAACTTCCCCATCTCCTTCTCAGAGCCCCATGGGTTTCTCTGAGAGAAGAGGTAAGGTCTCTTCACCAGTCCTTCCGTATTCTGGAAGGAAAGAGAGCTGACACAGCAGGAAAGTGTCAGTAAGGGCCAAAGTCAAAAGCATCCGTTAACCACAGCTCTGCTCTGCCTGGGCATTCTGCTTATCTCAGGCTTTCTGGTAATTTTCAATTTTGGTAACTGATTTCTGGCCTAGTGGAAAGAGACGAGAACTAGCTGCCGTTTCTTCTCAGGGCTTGCAAGCCCTGTGGCCTCAGGCAGCCCCTAGGGGCCACACTTTTCCCATCTGTAGACCAGGAAGAATAATGCCTACCAGTCAGTGTTGCTTTAAGAAGATAAAACATGTTACTATCTGCTATGGACTGGATGTTTGTGTCCCCTCAAAATTCCCAGGTGGAAACTTGATCCCCAGCGCGATGGTGTTAGGAGGTGGGGCCTTTGGGAGGTGCCCAGGTGACGAGGGTGGAGTTGTCATGAGTGGGACTAGTCCCCTTACAAAGGAGACCCCAAAGAGCTGCCTTGCGCCTTCCACCACGTGAAGACCCAGGGAGAAGGTGGCCGTCTGTAAACTAGGAACAGGCTCTCACCAGACACCGAATCTGCCGGCACCTTGATCTTGGACTTCCCAGCCTCTGGGACCGTGAGAAATGAGCACCTGAGGCTGTAGACCCCTCGGCGTATGGTTTTCTGTTACAGTGGCCCAAACAAACGAAGACAATCTCCCGGCACAGTGCTGGGCGCAGAGAAGGTACTCAGCAAAGGCCGGTTCTCCAGCACGGAAGGGCTGGGGCACAGAGGCTGGTTCTGCCCCCCCCCACCCTGAGGGAAAGCCAGTGAACGGGTCCAAGCTCTTGAAGTCAGGCTCCCTGGAAGCCTGGACCCCGCCAGCAAAGCCGCCCGCTCTCACAAGAAAAATATTTGGCCTTAAAAATGGACTCAGCCCACAAAGGGAGCGAGACCCTGACTCAGACTGTCGGCAGGAGAGCTGGACAGATGTTCAGAGTCGGCCGGTTCCCCTTGCCGGCTGAGCACCCTGCCCTTTGCCCAGCCTCCTTGCCTGGGCTCCCAGGACCCTGCCCGTGCTCCTTTGTTCTCATGCGGGTCGGTCCAGATTTGTCCCTGGCTGCAAGGAAGGGCCCTGGGTTTGTTTTCTCAACTGCTCAGGCGCGTGCTGAGTAAGTGGATGTTTAGCCAAGCAAAGTCCCACGATGGTAATTCTCGAGGCCTGGGGTAGCATGGCCAAGTGCAAGAAGCGTGCAGTTTGGAGTCAAATGCGTGCGGTTGGAACCCAGGCTCTAATGTGACCAACCATTTCACCTCTCTGGGCCTCAGTCGCCTTATCTACTGAATGGGATGAAGACACTCTCTACCTCGTACGGCTATGGAGAAAACCCCATTAGCCTATCCTGTGCTCGCGCTTAACACGGAAGGTCCTCAACCAATTACTTCAGCTCAGCCCGAGGGTCTGGCTTGCTCCTGGCCTCTCTGTTGGGAGGGAGGGAGGTTCACCTCCCACAGAGAGAGAAAAGAAATCGAAGGGGTTCTCTCGGGGAAGAACGGAATGACAACACCCTTTAGCCGGAACAATGCCTCCCATTGTCCCGGGGTCTTCTGTTCACGATGCGGGCGATATTGGTGTCTTTTCTCCCGATAACGTGACTAAGATTTTCCACAGGCAGAGAGTGCCAAGACCCGGGTTCAAATCCCAACTCCTCCACTACTTCGCGGCGAGACCTTGGACAAATCACTTTCCCATCCTGGTCCTTGGTTTCATCACGTGTACACTGAGGAGGTGACCTAAATGCTGTCTGAGGTTCCTCCTGGCCTTGAGATGTGATGTGGGTGGAAAGAGAAATAGCTGACGTGTCAGGAGACCCGGGGTCTGGCTTGTTCCACCACCAGTTTGCTACGGGACTGCAAATAAGTCACTTCCCCTTCCTGGGCCTCCGATTCCGCATTCGTAAAATGAGGATGTTGGGCTAGATTAGCGACGGCACGTGTTTCACGCCATTCCTCCCGCCCCGGCCTGTGCCTCGTTGCAGGCGTCGCTGGTGGGTCTCAACACGCTTCCCACCGAGCTTCCACACAGCCTCAGATCCCTTCTCAACACAGGCCTCCAAGAGGATGCTATTCCCAGGTCAGAGTATGACCTAAGCTTGCCTCCCCTCAGACGTCTGAGGTCCTCCCCGGCGCTGCCCCTTGGGGGCTACGTGACCCGGGGACCCTTAGCACTCACCGTACTTGGCCAGGAACCTCAGGGCCTCCAGCTGCCCGCTCTGGGCGGCCACGAACAAGGGGGTGATGCCATAGGCGTTCTTGGATTCCACCTTGGCGCCTCTGCTCACCAGGATCTCCATGACCTCCAGGTCGTTGCGAGAAACAGACTCGTGCAAAGCGGTCCAGCCTCGGTTGCAGCGATGATTGGTGTCCGCGTTGTACTGTACCAACATCCTCACCGCCTCCGCGTTCTTGCGCTCACAGGCTGCAGCCCAGGCACAAAGAAGCGGGGTGGTCAGCAGGGCCCTGGCCGGACCCGGCCGGCCGAGACTTCATTCATTCGTTTGTCCATTCACCCGTTCGTCCGCCGGACGTTCCGTCCACAGACATCCACTGGGTCTGTCCCGAGTTCCAGTCCCTGCACTTTACCCAGGACGCACACCTAAAATAACAGTCCTACTCATAGCAGTAATATTTGCTGGTGTACGTAGCACAGATTAGGTGGCAGGCACTCTGTTCAAAGCACTTTCTGGGCCCCTCCAATATAGTTCTCCCAGTCACCTATAAAGGATGTAGTGCCATCATCCCCCTTCCGACAGAGGAGGAAAATGAGGCACAGAGACGTTAAGCGACTTGCCCAAGGTCACACAGATAGTGGCAGAACAGGGATTCAAACTCAGGCAATCAGGCCCAGAGTCTCTGTCCCTTGGAATGTTCCAGGGTGTCCCTGACTCCTCTCCCTCTCCAGCGCTACAGGCTGCAGTCCTCTACATCACCAGAGCCAGGAGAAGTGGAGGGTCCCAGAAGCCCTGCTCAAAGCCCTTCCTCAGGCTACACACTTAAACTGAGGTAAAATCTGTCTTCTGCGTACAAGACAAAGTCTTGTCGAGTCTTCTCGATCTGCTCACACCTCCCTCTTAAGCCTCATTGCTTTCTATTTTTATTTTTTTTAATGTTTATTTATTTTTGATAGACAGAGACAGAGCACAAGTGGGGGAGGGGTAGAGAGAGAAGGAGATGCAGAATCCGAAGCAGGCCCCAGGCTCCCAGCTGTCAGCACAGAGCCTGACACGGGGCTCAGACTCATAGACCGTGAGATCATGACCTGAGCCCAAGTCGGATGTTTAACGGACTGAGCCACCCTGGCGCCCCAAGCCTCATTGCTTTCTAGAACCTAAATGCACTGTTGGCTCTGGTCCAGGGTTATCACCAGGGAGGCTGCTGGGCTCTTGTCTAAATTTACCACTTCTTCGAGTCAGGCAGGGGTGAGGGCAAGAAGAGAAAGGGGGCTTCCTGGGTAGTGTTTCAAACAGCACCCCAGGCAAAGCTCCCCACCTCTCGAAGCCTTGGTTTTCTCGCCTGTCAACCAGAGATAATAAAACCTTCCTGAGAGGACCTTGTGAGAGTACTGGGTGAGGGAGTGCATGGAACACTCTGGCACAGTACTTGGCACGTGGGAGAAGTGCACTCAGCACCAGGGCCCAAGCCTCGGCTGAGAATTGCCCAGTGCTCGGGAAGCTCCCTTTGGGCAGCTCGGCCTCTAGGTGATGGCTCTGGTGCCCGGACAGACGCGACTTCTGAAAACACTTCTATCTCGGGTCTACAGTGGACCCAGTTACCAGCTGCCAGGCACCTGCTTCCCGTGGAATATTCCAGGTACTGGATACCAGTCACACGAGAAAGCAGTTTTTCAAAGCGTAAAGGCCCTCTCATATTTGTATGCGCAAGACCCAAGCCTGATTGCTTAAGCCCGTGGGCATGAACTGGATGCTTTATAATGTCATAGTTCAGCATATGAACTGTGAGGCAGCTAGCTTGCTGAGTTTAAATCCCAGGTCTGCCCCTTGCTAGCATGTGTGAAATCCTGGGTGCCTCATTTCATGTCTCTGTGCCTTAGGTCCTCATCTATAACATGGAGATACCTCCCATGTAATGCCCGTCTCCTATGTAGATGGATATTAGGGTTAAATTGAAGAACAGTGCGTGGCACAGAGTAAACACTCAGTAAATACCAGCTATTACGATGATTCAGATTTTGCTAGAGATGCCAGTGTCCTCGGGTGATGTATTGAATGAGCTAGGCTAAGTTTCTGGTTTGTTTTAAATGTCCCGGAGGTACAGATTTTCTTTCATACCTCTTTGCCTCTGCCTATGCTGTTCCCTCTGCTTGTCCAGCTGGAAACAGCCTCCTGTTCCAGCTCAGCTCCGACGCCCCCTTTTGTGGGTGCTCACCCCCAACGCTAGAGCCCTCCCCGATGCTCCCGGGTGCATCATGCCGAGCTCTTTGTTGCCTGGCTGTTATGTTGTCTGTGTGTCGCTGCCCACTGGGCTGGGAGAGCGCTGGGGCACCGATCATAGCTTTTTGTTTCTGGGCCCTCAGCGCTCCTCGGCGTGCCGGGCCCACAGGAGGACTTGGGTAGTGTGGCCCGTAGACATCCGCCCTTCACAGGAGACCCCTGGCTGGGGAGAAGGGGGGCTAGGGAGGGAGTTATGCACTTTGGGAGCAATGTTCCCAATTGCCCACCTACCCTCTGGACCCTTCCCCAGGGAAGCCCACTGGGGGGGGGGGGCTCACCTTTGTAGAGCGGGGTCTCTCGGGACTTGTTGGAGATGTCAGGCTCGGCGCCAGCCTGGAGGAGGGATTGGAGGCAGTCCAGGTGTCCCCTGCACGTCGCCAGGTAAAGGGCCGTTTCCTCCTGCAGGGTGCGCTGGTCGATGACTGCAGGGTATGCTGGGGAGAACAGACAGGGAGTTTGTGAAGGGGGAAGACGCTCCCACCTTCCCAACACAAAGGTGGCCCCAATTTCTGCCCAATTCCAACAACAGACATGTGTGGCATCCACCTAAATATACCATCCATCCTTTGGCCCTGGA
Source organism: Panthera tigris (assembly GCF_018350195.1). Lineage (NCBI taxonomy): Eukaryota > Metazoa > Chordata > Mammalia > Carnivora > Felidae > Panthera > Panthera tigris. The sequence continues at coordinate 136,036,493 of NC_056665.1, forward strand.
CTCCGTTGCTCTCACGGGGCTGTTTCAGCTTCCCACTTGCATTATCTCAGCTTAGATGCCACCTCCTCTGGGAAGCTTTCCCTGGTTGAACCCCTCTCCCTCTCTGAATGACCCTGTCCTTTCCCACCAGCCACGGCCAGAAGCTCCGTCTCCTACAACTGGTTCTGCCCTAGAGTATGGCGGGCTGTCTGGGGCTCATGCTCCTTCAGGGCAGAGGTAAGTCCTGTCTGCAAGTGTTACCTTATCCACATCTGGCTTGGGGGCAAGGCGAGGCTCCGAGAGGAGGCATGATTTGCCCAGGTTCCCACAGCTGTGGGGGACAGCCTTGGCGGGGCATAGGCACAGCTGCAGTATTTTCCACACCACATCAGCCCCTGGAACATTCTGGAACAAGCTGGCAGTGGCTCTCCCAAAAGTCAGCCCTCCCCCACTCCTTTTCTAGGAATTAGGCTCTGCTGTCCTGAAAGGCCCAGAGCGGTGGCAGCAGGGCGGGTGGGGACAAGCCACTTTTCTCTCCCAGCGTGGTGACTTTAACTCTGCCACGGGGGTAAGAATCTTGCCTCTCACCCTCCCCCTGCCCAAGACGCTCCGGAAAAGAAGGAGCCCCACCCCCAGTCCTGTTCCCAGCCCTGGCTGCACCCGGAGCTGTGGCCTCACCTTGCTGCAGGGCCTTGAGGCAGCTCAGCTGGCCGTAGTAGGCCGCCTCATGCAGCGGCAGCCAGCCCTCCTTGTTGGGCTCTGCGAGGTTCTTGCCCGCCTTGATCATAGCCTTCAAGGCCTCTTCATCACCTTCCTTGATGGCCTTCAGCACCGGGTCCACAGGCCTGTGACAGCAAGGGGCGGGGCACTCCTCAGGACCCAGGCGGCAGAGGAGGGGCGGGCCGCTTTTCTCCCCACAGGGAGAGGGAACTCGGGGCTGCTGGTGGCCGGGGGCAGTGCTGGCTGTGGGACCACTCGGTCCTGCTTGGCCCCTGCTGGTCTGGAACAGGTGCTCAGCCCCCTGCCGGCAGTGTCCTCCTCAATAAGGAGAATAATCCTTCCTAAACCACATGGGCGTGCCCTGGAACTCGGCCCCGACCTTGGCCCTGACCTTGGCTCCTCTGGCTTATCCATCCACCAGCTATCCATCACAGCTTCCTCAGGCCTGTCAAGCGCGGCCCACAGGCCCAGGTCAGCCTCTCCCTGCCTCCGGTCATAAGCCCTCATGTAACCATTGGCCTTTGCGTGTCTCTGAACAGTTATTTGATGCTATCTGTGTCCCCCGCTGGACTATGAGTCCCAGGAAGACAGGATCAGCGCCTTTATTTCTTCCATCTCTCATGATTTCATTCTCAGGGCCTAGTTCAGTGTCTGGTCCATAATAGGTACTCAATAAATATTCAAAGAAAGGAAAGAAAGAAAGAAAGAAAGAAAGAAAGAAAGAAAGAGGCAGAGAGGAAAGGAAGGAGAGAAAGGAAGAAGGAAGAGGAAGGAAGGACGGAAGGAGGGAAGGAAGGAAGGAAGGAAGGAAGGAAGGAAGGAAACTTCCAGAACCTAACGATTATTTCACTCCTTCATCTCTTCTATTTCCTTCCATTTCCAAAAAGATGACCTCTCCCCTACTAGCATTTTGCTTGCTTCTTTGGGAATTTTATTTGTATCTTGTTCAAAACATTCTTTGCAACGGCCTCCTTTGTGCATTTGGAGGACAAACTGGCCTATACAAGTCAATGTGGGGGCTCCGGTCGAGCCTTGCCAGTGTTTGGTCCCCCTGCGAGCAGCCCAGGACCCGGGGTCCTTCCACGCCTTTATCTCCAAGTGGGCGCCATGTAGGGAAAGTCTATGACACATGGCAGGCTCGTTCACTTCCACGGATGGAAACCGAGGGTATCTTTTAGACGGGGCTCCTTGGTGGCCAAAAGAAAATGAGGGAAGGAAGCCCTCTGTCCCTGCGCCTTGCAGGGCTGCATTTAATGTTACACCGAGACCACGTCTACCAAGAGGATTCGGGCAGACAGTGCCGGCCCCCAGACGGATGGATAACTGACCCCGTGGGAGCTGCTTCAGTGCAGTGTGCTAGCATTTACCGGGAACCTTTGGGGCCAGTTTGCACATCAAGCAGCTCTGAGACCAGAGTCCCTCAGAGGGGGGCTCTTTCCAGTGAGCATGTCTCTGGGGTCTTCCCTTCCTTGTTCCTCACGCTTTACCCTCACCCCTAGAAGCTTTAGCTGCTGAAAGACTTCCATCCTTGAAGGACTAATACGTATGAAGCCTGCACAGTCTTAAACTTCTGAATGTCTGAGAGATTTCAGGGCTACTATGAATGACAACTTCTTTGCTACTTCACTCATGCATGCATTCATTCATTCATTCATTCACTGAGCTCCCTTCCCTCCATCCTTGCGTCAGTGAGGACCAGGACAGCTGTGAGTCCCAGATCCACTCCTGGGGAATGTTCTGCATAAGTGCTCCCATTTCCTAGATGGAGAAGGTGAGACCGGAGGCAGGCCTTGTTCCCAGGGCGCTCACCCATGTCAGGGGGCAGGATGGGCCCCGAGGGTCCACGGGGCCGGCCCCTTGACCCTCCCAGCTGCTTCCTCCGTCGTGAGCCGCACTTCCTCCTGACTTTCAGCCCCTCCGGTTATTAATAGCTTCAGAGCACAGATGCCGGTTAAGTTACAGACCCACGAGCAAACTGGGTAACTGACCAGATAAGCCCCGACGTCCCCATCAACGCCATCACTACCACCTCGGTGAGCTCTTCTTACGAGCGGCCAGAGCAGCCCCTGCTGGCGTCAGGAAGAGCCCGGCTGGGTATGTATCCCGGCTCCCCTGGCAGGTCTCCCGTGGGACCCCAGCTGAAGTGGAAGAGAGGAGGGCTGGCTGTTCTCGTGGACGGGGCGGGGGGTGGGGTGGGGGATGCGCAGTCTCATGAGAACACTCCCAGGACCTGCCGCCCAGCCTGGCTCTCGTCCAGCTGTGGTGCAAGGACCCTGAAGCTCTCGGGCGCACATGCTGACTGCTGCTCTAGGAGCTCAGCCAAAGCCCCGCCCTGAGGTAGGGGGAGGCTGCTGGGGGGTGTCAGACCATCAGAGAAGACCGAGGAGCTAGACATGACCCTGGAGGCCGCTCTGTCCTCTCCAACCTTCTCTCACAGAGAAGGGAGATTCAGAGAGGGACAGCGACTCACAGGCAGCCACACAGGAAGGGGCAGCAGTGCCGAGACCAGAGTCCGGGGCCCCCTTTTCCAGACCGTCAGAATTCCACCCACAGCACCAAGGAAGTCGGGGCGGCAGGGTTTGAAAAGAGCTGGGAAGAGACTCAAAACACTGGCCCATTGCCTCCTCCCCTCTCTGCAACATAACTGGAGCAAGGAGATAGGGGTTCCCGCGACGGGGGGCCCCTCTTTTGCTTTTAGCTGCTTCTGGGGTCGATACAGGGGGGCGGAGAAGGGGCAGCACGGATCTGTTTTCCAAGGACGCACCTAGCCCAGCACCCTGGTGCCAGGCACACAGAACCCCTCCTGCAGCCCAGATTGTTTCTGGATTTTACCGCCTGGCACTGAACAAATACAGGCAACGAGGCAAAACAAAGACCACGGGCGTGAGCGTTGTAGATATGCTCAGATACACCCACGGTGACGCAGGGGGGAAACTGAGATAAACAGAAGGTGCGGCTGACTCATCAGCTTCGGCTCGGAGTTCCTCTGGGCTTTTGGGGGGGGGGTCCTAGGGCCGTCTCCCACGGGGCTGCTCCGGCCCCCGGGGCCTACGTGGGGGGCATTGCGGGCTCAGTCACGGGCACAGCCCCGCTGACAGTCTTGAACTGAGTCTGTGACTGCTAAGCTCAGCTCAGCTGGGTCTCAGGGGGGACACACGTGGGAGTGGTGTGCCCGGGAGGTCCCTCCAGGATGCCCCCCTTCCTGGGGTCTGCTTCCCACTCCCCACCCCCCACTAACCCTAGGTGGAAGAGTGAACTTGCACGGTCTCGGGGGCTGGGGGTCACTTACGCCAGCTGGGAGTTCCTGTATTTCTGCATGACCCCTTGGAACAGGCCCATGGGGCCCGAGGCAGGCGGGTTCTCAGGAGGCACAGTCGACCTGGAGGGTGCAGGGCAGGAGTGAAAGAGGGAAAAATACTCTGCATAAGAGAAGCGGGTCATGGCCGGAGGCAGGATCCAGGATGGAGGGATCGCAAGGGGAAAGACTGACAGACAGACACAGGGCTCTGAACCAAAGCAGATGGCCGGGTCCTCTCTGTGTGCTGGACACAGCTGCTGTGTCTCCGGATTATTTTTGGCCCTTGGAGGAAGCCCTGGGAGATTTAAATGACCATATAAGACAACAATGAGGTTAACCTCATCCCCGCCCCCACGGCCCCCTCCCCAGCCAACCCCGCAGGAGGCAGATACGAAGCAAGGTGACATTCTTCACCAGAGAGGATGTGAGAAGAGTCAGTGGCAGGTCCCTGGATGGAAGGGGCTCAGTCTCGGGCTGGCCAGGCTGGGTCCCAACAGGGATGGGCAAGAGGTTCTTGGAGGTTGTCGGGGGGACAAGGGAGCGTGGCTGGGAAGCCAAACCAGGTCTGGACTCCCGCATCCGCCCCGCCGGGTCCTCGTTAGAGGGTCCTGCTGTCCCAGGAACACGCAGGACAGAAGTTACAGCAAAAGGCCATCGGGGGGGCCAGGGCTTGGAGTCAGACGGACACAGGTTCAAATCTAGGCTCTGGCACTCTCCGGCCCTGTGACCTCAGACAGGTTGAGCTTTTCTGGGTTTTAGTTTTCTGCATAACCCAGTGTCGGAAGCCGTGAGGCTGCAGCGAGTGAGCTCAGCTGGGGTCCAGGCACAGGGGTGCTCGGCACGCGTCCGCCACTAGCTTGATCATGATTTCACTTCTCCGAGCCTCAGTTTCCCCACCCCCTTGGGCTTTGGTGAGGATGGGAGGGGTGAAAGGGGGTGTGGTGGCCACGCCACAGATCCAATTGATTGGGGTGCCAGGTGCCATGGACACTCCAGGAGGCCTGGCCTGGTTCCCCCGCACCCCTCGGGGGTGCCCCGTGGGACTGAGGACATTGCTACGTGTGACCAGCACCCTGTGGTGTTTGCAGGTGCTGGAACTGTGACCCTGAGGAGGCCCACGCTCCTCCAAGATAGGCCAGAACCTGCAGATTTCGTGGGTGCCCTCAGCAAGGCCAGGTCATGGTGGAGGGGGGCGGAGGGAAGGCAAGGAAGCCGGCCCGCTTTGCTTTGGCCATCTCTGCACGGGGGGACCGCCAGGCCGGCCACCTTCATTCTCCTCACTGTCACTGCCTTCCTCCGTGCTCTTCTGAGTGTTACTACTCACCTTTCCTGACCACCACCTGTGTGCGCCCATCCATCAGTCCTCTAGAGCGGGTACCAACGTCCTCACCCTTGACAGACGGGTAAACTGAGGCTCCGGGAGGTGGGTCACTGCCCCGGGCTCGCACGCAGCTGAGCAGAGCAGAGGCCGACTCAGGTCTGTCTGCAGAGGTCCTGATGCCCCTGCCTCTTGCCTCTTCATCCTGTCTCTGGCTCTAAGGGCTCTACTCTGACCGGCCCTGCGACTTTGAGCAAGCCCCCGCCCCCCTTTGTGCCTCAGTTTCCTCATTTGTAAGATGTGGAGGCACGACCGGACGGGGGGGTTTCCCCACTGCTTCTGTAGCTGCGGAGCCTTTGCTGAAATGAACTCACGTGGAAACTTTGCGTGTCAAACAGATCTAAGAGACCACATCCTGGGAAGGGGGCGGTTGTGCAAAGCCTGGCCCTGCCGAGGCCCCTCTCCACCCCCCGGAAAGCGGAGCATGCTGGGCAGGGTGGAAGGCGGCCTGGGGCCCAGCTCGCAGCACCACCACCACCACCACCCCCCCCCCCCCCACTGTGTGGTCCTGACAAAGCTCTGGGTCTCTGTCTGCGCAGGATCCTGGAGTCCCAGCCACCTTCATCACTGGCCCGTGTGTTACTGCTGCCAGGATGTTTTTAGCAAGACGATAAGCGCCAATAAAAACCCATCACACCACCCTAAGACCAGGACTATCTCTGATGGCAAAATAACGACAGCCAGACAGGGACGGCGAGGCGGCTGGGGGTGACAGCTGTGGTGACGGGGATGTCCCTCACGACCGTGCAGGGCCTCGCCTCACTTCTGTCCTCCCCACCGGCTGGATGTTGATCCCGCTTCGCAGAGGAGGAAGCAGGCAGACCGAGTCCCGCGCAACAAGAGTTTCCCACTCCCTGCTCCGTCCCAAGCCTTGTGCCAGGGCCCGGGATGCAGACCATAGAGTCTCCGGGGAGGGGGGAAAGAGAGCAGGGACTCCTCCGGGAACCCTGTGGTCAGTCGTGAACTCGGCTTTAGGGGGATGGGCAGGGCAAGCGCTCAGAGCAACCGAGTGCTGAGCTGAGCCTCACGCTACATGGGGAGCCGGTCCGGTCAAGGCTGCGGGCCCCACTTCCCCTCAGCCCCGAGGCAGGGGGGGAATTCCCAGCAGAGAAAACCACCGGGGTTAGTCATCAGAGGTAAGAGAAACCTGGCAGGATGTGGGCACAGGTCATGCCCTGGAAGAGGCCCAGGTAGGGCCCCCGTCCTTCACGTAGGCGGCAGCTCGGGGGGTCAGGAGTACAGCACTGTCACCAAACGTCCTGGCCCCTACTCCAGACACGGGTCAGGCTCAGGGAGAGTGGGGACCTGGGCTGCAATGACAAGGCTCCCCAACTTCTCCGAGAGCTGACAACCCCAGGGAGGCCATTAAATTCGGCTGGACCCGGCTGAACACCGGTGGCTCAAACCAGAGGTTCAAAGAGGTTTGCTTCCTCCAGCCTACTTCGCGAACTCCTATTCATCCTGCAAAACTCACCTGCTTGGCTAAGGGAATCGACCCTCTCTGTGTCCTTCTGAAACTGAGGCAAGCCTCTTTGCTGCGCCCTTCCTGTTGGGCCATTGTGTACATCTGGGACCCTTGTTAGACTGCAAACTTGGGGAGGAGAGGGACGAGGCCTGATTCACATCCAGGTGCCAGGAAGGCACCTGGAACCTCCTAAGAGCACGGTCGGTGTGGGTGGTTTGATTTGAATTCTCTGCAGACAATTTCTACTTTATGCTTTCCTCTGTTGTCGTCTTAGAAATGTAACCTTAAAAACGCACAGAAGTTTAAAGACTGGGAAGACCCAGATTCCTGGGCCCACTGTGGGCTGGTCCATCATCGTAACCTTGGGCTCTCTGGTTCATGGCTGCATGAACCCTACTTCTCCATGGGACGGGAAGTTGGGTCTGCCTTTCAGGGAGCCCTCAGGGGGCCAAAGTTCAGCAGATGATCCCTATGCATGTTTCTGACTTCATCCCTTACATCGTGGTGGGAGAGAAGCAAATTGGAAAAAAATGGCTTTAGAAGGGGACGTTATCTTTTCTCTGGGATGTGGATCTGGCTTTCATTTCTAGGACCCCGAAGTCTCAGTTGACCTTTGCATCCACAGTCGCCATTTTGGTCACAAGGTGAAAACAATAAATTATATTTATAGAGCATTTTATTGGTTTTGAAATGCAGTTATTTGCCTCAAAACATTTCTTGGGCACCTACAACAATCTAGGCCCTTTGCCGGGCATTGAGGATACCAAAGTAGGCAATATCTGCTCCCTGTCCCCAAAGAGGTTCTATAGTATAGTTGGGGACACTCTCAGGAGTCCAGATAATGCCTTCCTATAGTGACGCAAAAGCTTGTCCATGAAACAGAGGCGGTCATGACGTGGGCGCTCTGGGTGCTCAGAGAGGAGGTGGGGGAAGGTCAACTCAAGCCGGGAGATGTGAAGAAGGTGCCATTTTATTTGCTTTTCATAAGAACACTGCATGTCGGCTAGGCAAGTTTTTGTTATTACCATTTTAAGGATAGGATTGTTGGGACTCAGAAAGGTTAAGTAACTTGCCTAAGGTCACACAGCCAGTATGTAACAGAAGAAGGATTTGAACCTCCAAACCCACTTCTCTTTCCACTCTACTCTGCTACCTTTCTATACATTCCTTTATTCACCCAATAGTCACTCACAGCCATTTGGTGGCTGCTATGGGTCAAGAGCTGTGTGCTAGACAAGAGGTTTTGCAGGAAGGAAGATGAGTGAGGCCCCTGCCCTCGTGGCTGAAACAAGTACATAGAAACTGTAAGTCATAGTCGGGGCGATGAAGGAAACAGCCAAGGGAGCGAGTAAGGGGGAGACCTGTTTGACCTGGAAGGGTGATCAGGCAGGATTTGCTGAGGAGGTGACCTTCCATTGAGAAGGAGCCAGCCATGTGGAGCCCCGGGACATGTATGATGTCCTGTCCCGACACCTGCTCTGGGCTTTGGATGGCGAGTCTGCTATTTGGGGATAAAAGGATTCTACTGGGTCCTGTGCTTCTTGAAATGCCATGTCTGGGAATGTGGGCACAAACCAGCGTGTCTCTTGCCATTGGGGACCCTGAAACTCTGTGGGTAGGAGGTGGCTGTAATGAGACCCAAACCCCACTTCAAAGCGGAGGAAGGAGAGGCACTGAAAGAGGCCTTTGCAGGATGGGCAGAGCTGGTTAAGCGTCCGAGCGGCAGAGCGGGACAGACGTCGGTTCTGTTCCTGGTCCTGCTGTGTGCACGTTTATAACATCGAGCCCAGAAATGTCCACCTTGCGCGGCTTTTGGAAGGATTAGCTGAAAGGCTGTGTGCTGGGCGCATGGAAAGCACTCAGTGTGCATCTGGGGCGGGGCGGGGGGTGGGGGAGGCATGGGCTTCCCCAGCAGGACCCAAGCCTGCCCGTCTTCCAGAGATGAAAGGGCAGAGCTGAATCTGGGAGATTTCAGCTCCCATCAGGAGTGAGAAGGTGCAGGGTGAATCCCCTCCCCTGTATTACTTGTGCCTGGAACTTAGGTGATGGCTGTGCGACCCTGGGTAAGTCATTTCCCTTCCTCTGTGAGAGCTTTTGTCTCAGGAGGCTGGATAAGGGTTTGTGTCCCATGGTGGGTCTGTCCTTCCTTGCCCACCAGAGGAAAGAGGAGGTCAGGGTCCGGACCCCACGAGCCCACTCCGTTCTAACATTTGTAAGTGTCCCCAGGAGGCCGGGGGGTGGGGCCCCCCCACACTGGGGAGAAGGCTGCAGATACCCCAGGGGATGTTCTCTCTATCTGATCTCCTCTTGAGAAAGAGGAACTTGTGGTCTGACTTAGGATGAACCAGCCGGAACAGGAACCAGGGCCTCCCAGAGCACCGGCCATGAAGTCACTTCTGTTTCTAAGGCTGGGTTCCAGAATGGGACACCCTCAAGGTGCAGCCCAGTAACCTGGTGCCTCCTACTCCTTCCCGCCGCCCAAGGCGGCTGCCCATCTTCCCCCTTAGAAGAGGTTCCTCGGTGTAGGGCAGCCCGAGTCTTTGCCCAATCTGCCTGGCAGAGGAGGTCCAGCCTCAGCAAGGGCCAAAGTCACTTTGGGGAACGCCTGGTGGCTATCATCAGGACAGGGCTGGGATGTACCACCACCCACCTTTAACCCTGTCACCTGAGACTGGATATTAGAGACGGTCTGTCCCCTGTTGCTAAGAGAGCTTACGGGGCTTGCCCAAGGCCACACAGAAAGTCAGCTGGCTGCTGGAGACAATGAGATTTTTTTTTTAAGTAGGCTCCATGCCCCACCAGGGGCTCGAACTCACGACCCTGAGAGCTGCTCACTCCACTGACGGAGCCAGCCAGGCGCCCCTGGAGACAATGAGATTCGAGGCCCATGTCCTGAGGCCACAGAACATAACCATTCCACCCACCACCACCCCCCCCCCCCAAATACGGACTTGACCTAGATTCAGTGAGGAACAGAGCATTTTTAAACATAGCTTTCCCTCCTAAAAGCATCTTAAGATCCAATGCTTGATTACCTCTCTGGTTCCCACCTCCTGCAAAGAAGGTGCCCTCTAGATCTGTGCTGCCCACATGTGGCTGGTGAGCCGTGGCGATGCGGCTAGCCTGAACTGAGATGGTCTGTGAGGGCAAAGCGCACACTGGATTCCAAAGACTTGGTAGGACAAAGAGAACGTAAAAGTCTCCTTCGTAATTTTCCTATTGAGGATACGTGGCAATGATAATATTTTCCACCTAAATTGATTTCACCTCTTTGTCTTCCTGTTTGTAGTGTGGCTGTTGGGAGATTCAGAATTGCCTGTGTGGAACTTCGGGGGTGGCTCCCATCATATTTCTACGGTGCTGCCCCAGGAGGTCCTGCCATTGAGGTCCTGCTGAGACAGGGGAGCCAGAGCCAAGGAGGAATGGGTGACTCTGCTGGGCAAATGTCCCTCGCTTCTCAGACGTGTTTTCCCAGGAAGACTGCATCGGTAAGGTGGGGAGCTCTGCTCAGGACTCAGAACATCAACCCCACCGCATTCACATATAAAGCCAGTGGTACAAAGCCGAGCCATGATCTTTGGAACCGGATCGTTCCAGTCTCCGCAACACCATCTACTAGCTGTGCAACCTGGGACTAGTTACCAGCCCTGAGCTTCCGTGTCCTCGTTTATAAAATGGGAATATAGCAGAGAGCCTCCTGGAAGGTCTTTAAGAGGGTTAAATGAGGCGAAACGAGTATAGCGCCTACTAGAGTGCCTGGCCTGTCAAACCTCGGTAAGTTTCGATAACAAACGTGAGTCTTTAAGCTGTAAAAAGGTACCCTACAGACCGAGGCTTTGGTCTTGGGTTAGCAGCGTTTGGGATCTGCACCTCACGGGTATCCTAGTTGGCTTCTCCTCGCTCACCTGGTCCATGGGTAGAAATGGGCAGGTTGGCGGTTGGCTCGTGTGGACACAGTGGCCTCAGCCGTGGTTGGGCCCCGAGTCTTGTCAGCCAGGCTCTGCTCAATGGCCATCTGGACCAGCTCGTCCTCGCTCAGGCTGCTATACAGGCTGTATTCCTCATTCCCGATGGTACGCTGTCCGCCCCGAGCGCTGATCTCCATGGTCATTCTCTTCTGCCTCTCACCCCGGCCTCCAGAAGAGGCACTCCGAGGGGAGGAGAAAGCAGTAAGTCAGAAAGCCCTGTGACGAGACCGAAACCATCCTGGTCACTAACAGTTTGGCAAGAGAGTTATGTTGACCAGCAGGGAAGGCTGTGCTTTCCTCTGGCAAGCTCACGATCATTGTTTATCTATTCATTTTGTCACGTGATCCACTCAAACATCCATTCAGCTCCCCATCTCTCCATCCACTCGTCTGCTCATCAACACACCCACCTGTCTAGCCATCCATCCGCTCGTTCGCCCATCTGCCCGTTGATTCATTCTCCCGTGCAGCCATCTGTCCACCCACCTACTCATTTACCCATCTACATCTGTCCATTCATCCAACCGCCTAATCATCCGTCCAACCGATCGTGACCCGTCCCCTGATCTATCTGTCCACCTACCTGTCCACGTATCCACCCACCTTCCCATTCACCCGCTCTTACATCTCTCTATGCAACCAACCATCCGCTTGCCCACCATTCATTTTTCCATCCCAGACAGCTTGTCTACACGTGCATGCATGCTTCACTAACTGACAGAGTATTTATTGAGCACCTACTCCGTGTCAGGTGTGCCTCTAAGTGCTGGCGATATAACAATGATGCCCACGGACAAAAATCCCTGCCGTCACCGAGATTACACAACACTGTCTATGTTCCTTCCTTCCAACAACCTCCCATTCCAGCACGTCTCCTGGTCTCTGTGCTGGGCCGGGGCTGAGAACGTTAGAGATCAATCAGACATGGGCCTGCCCCTTGGGTCCGCAAGACCTAGTTAAAATCAATCATTAAAACGATTTGCCCTGTGAATTCCAAGGACTCTCTTCTTGAAAGAAATTGCCTCGGGGAGAAGTGGACTTTGGTTGAATCAACTCATTTTCGGAAATAAAGTCAAATCAACGAAGCCTGCTTTCTCTTTTGACTGGCGGACAGGCAGTGTGACCGTGGGTCAGTAGTTCTCAGCCCTGGCGGAACATTAGAACTCATGAGGCCGTTTGAAAACCACCCCAAATACCAGTGCTATAATTTGGTGTGTTTAGCAAATATTCACTCCCCGCTCCCCGGAGGCAAGGGTATCCCTGTTCCCTTCCCCGCTGAGATCGGGCTTGGCCCCGTGACTTCCTCTGGCCCATGAACGTTGGTAAACCTGAAAAAGCGGCTACTGACATGTGCACGTGCAGTGGGGTCTGTGTCGCCCCGGAGCCGCTGCCCGTTAGCCGGGCCCCAGAGTGGACCTACTTGGGGCAGCCTGAGCCCAACCCGCACAGGGGAGCCCCTCCCAGCCGAGACTGCAACCAGAAGCCCACGTCAGCCCAGCTGCGGTGACCCGCAGACCCACAGCATGAGAATAAGTGCTGAGTTGGGGTGCTTCGTGACACAGCATCCTTGGGGCTCCAGCTAACCGATGCCCAAGGGTATCCAAGTGGCCGAGAACCAGATGTAAGGATGCCGGACTTCCCACTTGTTTGGGAGGCCGTTCAGACTAAGATCCTAATACAACACCACTGTCTACCCAACAGAATGGCCCGCATGGAAAAGATGTGCAATAGCGGGGGGTGGGGGGTGGGGGGTGGGGGCAGGGCACGTGAAGCGACCGGATCACCCACCACCGTTGGTAGGAGTATCAGATGGTAAAAAGCCCTTTGGAAAATTGATGGCATTTGCCAAAGCTGAACAGACGCATCCGGTGACCCCCAAATTCCAGTCCCAGCTCTGGGGTCAAAAGAACCATGTACGTGTATTCACCATAAAACAAGCCCCAAAATATTCATAGCAGTGCCGTTCGTAAGAAAACTGAGTGGAAACTACCTAAGTGTCTCTGAACATTTGAATGGGTTGAGTGTTGAATGGGTGACCGCGTTGGGGTGTGTTCGCATGATGCACCAACAAGATAGACAAACCACCACTCCACACAATGGGACGATTCTTACAAAGCATAGCGAGCGAGAGAAGTCGGATCATAAAGAGCATCTATCCATGACTCGTTTATACAAAGTGCCAGCACAGGAAGACTAAACTGTGGTGACAGGAGTCACGACGGTGACCTTTGGTGGTTACTAACTGGGAAGACATATGGGCCAGACTTCTGGGGAGCCAACCACACCGTATTTCTTTTTTTTTTTAATTTTATTTTAAAGTTTATTGATTTTTGACAGAGAGACAGAAAGAGAGACAGAGACAGAGCATGAGCAGAGGAGGGGCAGAGAGAGGGGGAGACACAGAATCTGAAGCAGGCTCCAGGCTCCGAGCTGTCAGCACAGAGCCCGACGCGGGGCTGGAACTCACAGACCGCGAGATCATGACCTGAGCCAAAGTCGGACGCTCAACCGACTGAGCCACCCAGGCACCCCTGGTATTTCTTGAGCTAAGTGGTAACATGGTTGGTCGGTTCTCTTTGCGAGGAACCTGTTCAAGCGTGATCTTTATTTACACACCTCTGTGAGCACATCATACTGCAATAACACATCTACTTAAAAAGTAGGGGTGCCTGGCTGGCTCTAGTCGGTCCAGAACACGCGACTCTGGATCTCGGGGTCGTGAGTTCAAGCCCCATGTTGGGCATGGAGCCTATTGGAAAGGGATAATAACAATTTTAAAAAAGAATAAAAAAGTAAAATCATTAAAAAGTATACAAACTAGGTTTTAAAGAGTATTGGTGCTTGGGACCCCCTGTCTCAGACCAATGAAGTCAGAATCTCTGGGAGTGTGGCCCAGGGATGACACCTCTATTGAAAAGCTCCACAGGTGACTGGAAACCACCACTTAGGAGAAAAACTGAAGAATAAAGAATAAAGCAGGAGGGGCGCCTGGATGGCTCAGTCGGTTGAGCGGCCGACTTCGGCTCAGGTCATGATCTCATGGCTCATGAGTTCGAGCCCCACATCGGGCTCTGTGCTGACGGCTCAGAGCCTGGAGCCTGTTTCGGATTCTGTGTCTCCTTCTCTCTGACCCTCCCCCGTTCATGCTCTGTCTCTCTCTGTCTCAAAAATAAATAAACATTAAAAAAATTTTAAAAAAATACCCTGATATTGATAGATACCCTTCTAATTCTGGTAACAGCCCTGAGGGTCACAACGACTTCTCCATCCGGCACTAGCAAAGTTATTATTAAGCAGGTCTGGGCTTTTCAAGCACAGCTAGAGGAGGCTGCAGGTCTGAAGACAGCAGGTTCGCGAGCGAGCGGCACACAGGCATTTGGGAACAATGACTCTGTGCCCTGCCTCAGTCTCGCTGGTTATCACTCGCCTCTGTCTGCCTCTCTCCACCCGTCCTGGCTGGCTCAGGCCCGGATCTCCTCCTGCCTGCCTCGGCAGTGGCCTTCACGGCGGTGTCCCAGCCCCACCCACCCACCGTCCCCTCTGAGGACCCACACCCCAGACCTCACCAAGTCCCTCCTCTACCTGCACCTGTTGCCCGGGACTTCCAGCCCTTTGAATCCATTTCTTACTCTCCCTGCACCCATGCCCCCAGCACACCTGACCTTCCAGGTAAGGCGAAGACGCACCTTTCCCCCAACCCACCTGCGGCTCCCACCCCAGCGCCCTTGCTTGGGCTGTGCCGACTCATCTTCCTCCTTTCTGCACTCCTCAGGATCCCTTGTCACTCCTCAAGGCCCAGATCGAGTGTGCCTCTTCTTCCAGGATGCCTGCCTAGTTTCTTCCAAGAAGTATTCTGCTGCTACAACTTCTCCCTCTGGGCTGTGGTCAGTAGTTCACGTGTGGACCTGACCTTGGGTCCCCTTCCCGAGGCCATGGGAAGAGAATGCCTGGTTAAAGTTTACTGTACCCTCATGACCGCCTACCCAACAGCCAGTTCCCCCGTCTCCTCTGACAGCAGAACAACAGACAACAGAGCAGTGCCCGAGCAGAACTCTTCGGACAACAGAGTGCCCTTTCCCATGGATGAATCATGATTATTCCAAGCCAGTTGGAATGATCTCACCCCCTTGGCCAGTGACTCGTTTAGGGTGGATCTATAGCCTAGCTTTGTCCAAAGACACATAAAGAAAATTCTGCTGGGGCCTCCTAGAAAGAACTTCATCTTCCTAATAAAAGAGACAGCAGTGGGGAAAATAACTCCTCACCCACACCCCTGCTTTGTGTTTGGAGGACTTGATGCTTGGAGCAGCGGCAACCATCTTGTAACCATGAGGGGAAAAGTGCCGGTACCATGAGTTTGACAGAGTGAACGTTGTTAGGTCTTCTGGGTCCTTCATGATATTGTTGACCTCCTGAACCAATGCTGGTCTGCCCTCTCTGGCTTGATAGGTAGAGACTGAAGATCCTTCTGCTTTAAGCAAATGTTAGTTGGGCTTTTTTTTTATGCAGTCAAAATCATCTTAAAGTATGGTTCTCAGGTCTGGCCAAGAGTCTTGAAAACATGCCAAGGCCCTGGTCTCACCCGAGATGGATGGACTCAAAGCCTCCAGGGCTGGGGCCCAAGCACTGCAATGTTCCAGGCTTCCCTAACGATTGTAGTGCGTAGCCAGGGCCGAGAACCCTTTTCTCGATCAACATGTCAGGTGGCCATGCTGGTTTTCCACACTCGAGGAGGGGAAGGGGCATTGTGACCTCAGAATCATTTTGTGTCTGATGTTTGGGATGTTGATTTTTTGTAGCAGCATCAACATTAGTTTTGTGTATCGTAAAAATAGCCAAAGACGGGGAATCAAGAGATTTAGGTTCACATAACAACGGACTGTGAGCACCTCTCTTCCTCTCTTTGGCCTTCGATTTTTCCACCTGTTAAATATCAGGATGGCCTAGAGCGCGTCCTCTGATCCTCTGGTCCCCACAGGGGCGCTGTGCAACCAGGTGGGTCCCCAGCCCAGCTGACCCAGGCGCCCTGCTTCCCTGTGCCTGAGGTCTGGGTGGGCCCAGCTCACCTTCGGGAGGGTGGGGAATGGGCTCTGCCCAGTGAGAGGTGACCCCCTTGGCTGCCCCAGGGCCAGGGTCAGGCTTCGACCCACCCCGACCTGGCACAAGGCAGGAATCAGCGCACGTGGTGCTACACTGACCGGAAGGGCTGGTGCCCAGCGCCTGGCCTGGCATCGTTGTGCCCCCATCTGAGGGCATCTGCTCCAGGCCAGGTTGACAAGGGGGAAGACACTGGAGAGAGACAGAGACCTGGGTTATAGTAGCCATGTTGATACTAGAGTGCTGTATGACCTTGGCCAAGTCCCTGCCCCTCTCTGGGCCTCAGTTTCCCATTGCAAACAGAGAGTTTTGGGTTTCCAAGTGCTGTTCTGGTTCTTTAGCCTCTACAACTCAGTGAGACATTTGGTTTGTGTTTGTGCTATTAACCCCCAAACTCCCTGTCCCCAAGGGTCCCCTATGGCCACCTTAACAGGTCTACCATATGCAAAGAGCTTAGCGTTAGTCATGAGGAAATAAGGAACCCGGTGGTAGGGGAAGGGTCTCAGATCCGGATGTCAGAAGCCCCAGGTCTAGTTTCAATTTGCAACTTACTAGCTGTGTGACCTTCTTTAAATCACTTCCCCTTGCTGGGCCTTAGTTCCTTTATCAGTAACAATGGGAATGAGACCACCCACTTCACCACGTTCTAGAAGCCGATGCCTGTGCGGGGGCAGTGTCTGGGTAGGAGGCCCAGCAAGCAGTCGACAGGACCCCCTCCCGCAGCCATTGGCCCTGCAGCCTGGCATGAGCTGATCAGAGGCGTAAGGACAGCACCCAGCTCCTGGGCCCCTTTCCTGACCAGACGCTTGTGGGAGGAGCCAGGTAAGCATGACCTGGACCTGTCAGTCCCCTACAGCCAATTCCAGACTCCCTCCCCAACAGGTGTGGCCCAGACCCTCCCCAACAGGTCTGGTGGCATCCAGAGACTTGTCAGTTATTTCATGGCATTGTCCTGACAACAGCTCTAGAAAGCAGGAACGTCTTCCCTCGGCTTGACGTTAATTCTTCTATACCTCCACTCCTGAAAGGACTTGAGGCCCCTGTGTGGTTGCTCCCATTTTACAGATGAGGCCATTGAGGTTCAGGAAGGGGAAGGAAAAGGTTCACACAAGGAAGGACAGATAGCTGGAAAGCTGGGATTTGGAGCTCCGGTGTTCCAGGAACGCCATCCAAGTAACCAGCACGCGCATCGGCTCGGACCAGGCGGGGGTAACACTGCCATCTTCATCCAGCCAGGATGCCAGACCTACACCGGGGCAGGGAGCCCGCATCAGGCCCTGGACCTACCCAGAGGAAGGTGCACACAGACAGGCGAGGTAGACAATGGCCTTGAAGGGACCCCGGGGGAGAGGGTCTCAGCCCCGGAGAGCTTCAGGAGGGGACTCTGCAGCCCTGGGCCTAAGCAGTTACAGGCCCGGGATGCCTGCCAGGGACACTGGGGTCTGTCTCCTGGCGGAGGAGGTGGGGGTGGGGGGTGGAGGCGGCTGGCGCTGCTCGGTCTCAGCGGCAGGGGCAGTTATAAAGCAGCCTGTGGGGTCAGCTTGACCAGATTCAAGTCACAGCCTTGCCAGTGATTAGCTGTGTGATCCCTTAGAATCCCAAGCTCTCTGTCCATAAAACGGACTTAATAAGAGTGCCTATGTCATGTCAGAGAGAGGGACACTGATCCTGGGAGATGCCCTGTCCCTCTTCTGGCCTCAGTTTCCTTTCTCTGCATGCTGCCTAGCTTGATTTCTGAGGCTTCTGCCCAGGGCTGGGCCACCTTCTAGGCCTGAGTCCTGGAGAGAGGCCAGCCTTCCCTAGGGACCTTTTGGGAGGCTGGTTGGGATAACAAATAGCCCTTTCCCAGAGAAAGCAGGAGGCTGGTGGTTTTACCCGGGGAAACGAGGGGCCTGCAGAGGGAGGGGAGTTCAAGGGCAGCCAGTCCAAGACCAGCTTGGAAAGGAGAGACCAGGGCCACCCCTGGGGCCTCCGGGGGCCCCTCTCTTGCCCCCTTTGCAACACCCCAAACATTGGCTCCAGTGGAGCTCTCTCTCCAGGTGGCATCTGTAAAATGGGACAACAGCGACTCTGAAGGTTCCTTGACTTAGCACATGCAAAGCACTCTGAGCAGCACCCGGCCCATCCATAGTCAGTGTTCCTCTAAGCTGGGCCTCAGTTTCTCCATCTGTGAAATGGGCACACAGACGTGGGCCCTTGCAGGGCTGTGCTGAGGATGAAACAATAGCATTTACAAAGCGGTCCTTCTTGCCCTCAGTCCCTTCCCTCCCACAGATCCCAGCTTGCTGCCAGCCAGGGGCTGCCTGGGCAGTGGCTCCGGAGCGGAGGGTAGGGTCCCAGGGCTATTGGGAGCTGCGGTGAGAGGAGTGGCTCCGTCGGTGTCTTATCGGAAAACTGGTGATGGGGGCATGGTTGGGAGGGCATGGGCCAAGGAGGGGAACTGGCAGCCATCATCCAGCACCCCAGGCTGCCTCTCAACCAGGGACCGGGGTCAGGAGTATGAACGGGGCAAGCCACTTCCAGATGTGAGGCTGTTCGTAGACGGAACCCTGCTCATCCACCTTCCCGGCCCTTCCCTGCCTGTCACATGGCCAGTCGTCCTTCCAGATGCCGTTCAAGCATCTCTTCCACCAGGAAGCCTCCCTGATCTGATGTCTGAGGCATCCAGAGCTGCCTCCATTGCTCTAATGGCCTGCTCTGGGCCTCTCTCCCCATAGAATCCAGAAACTTCCAAATTGCATGACTCTATCACATTCGTGTCATGACCCCAGGATGTAACCCAAGGCCAGATGCACAGTAGATGTTTATTAAATGCTGGATGAATGAATGAATGAGTCAAACCTTGGAAGCGGAGCTGTTGTCAAGATCACTGCACCGGCAGGTGGTGCAGCCACGGGTGTCCCACCGCCCGGGTTCAGCCCTGGCCCTGCCACCTGTTGGCTGTGCGATGGGGAGCAGGTTACTTCCCCCACCCCGGGGACCTCACTTGGCCCATCTGTAAAATGGAGATAATCAGAGCATACAGCCCCTGGAAGCGTCATCAGATGAAATGAGGTAACGTGTATACATGCGGAGAATAGCACTTGGCACGCAGCCAGTGGCCCAGGAAAATCGTCTAATGTCATTCAATGGCTCCCAAGATGCTGTGATTCTCTGCTCTGACTCATCCCTGCTGGGACGACGTTCGCTTGGACCTCGTTCCCAGTTGGCAGTTTCCAAGGAGGCGCCTTCTGAGGGGCTTGGATTCTCCTACACCGTCCTCCATTTAAAAAGAGCGACAGCAACAGCGAGCCAGCCTTCTCTTGACAGCTGTGGTCGGGAGGTAAAGCTGTGGCTGTGGCTGTGGCCGCCGACCGGGTGGCTGGGTCAGTGATGGGGTCAGAGCACCCAGGCTGGATTCTGTCCCCTCATTGCAAATCCTCTGCTCCCCAGGGTCCCTCCTGCCCCCTCCGCCCTTCCTGCTCGCGTCACCCGCTGTCCTAGGAGCTTCGGGAAGGAGTCACAACCTGTTCCACTCTCCTCTCAGTCGCGGGTTTGAATTTATATACGAGGCGACAGCCTACAAATGACAGGTGTGGCATAAGTATTCCTCGGTGTCCACAAGCGTCTCTCAGGTGTGAGAGGGGCGTGTTCACCATTCGGTTTAGCTCGTACACAGCACACTGTCGCGTACATCTGTCACTGCCGATCGCAATGTGTGTTTGCGAAACCACCCCCTAATGCCTTCCCCTGCAGTTAATTTATGGTCTCACACACGTTGTGAGTTTGAGCCGCCTGATAAATCTGTGATAAGAGTATTGTTGTTCCCATTCTACAGATGAGGAAACAGAGGCACATCAGGGAGAAACTGACAAGGAAGAGACGAAAGCCTACAGCATCGGACTTGACCGTTGTCCTCCCCCCATGTAGCCGTCAGCAGCATCCCTCTGTTCTGTGGGTTTGAGGAAAGGCCGGAGTCACATTGAAGGCCGCATGTATGTAATCAGAAGGTCTATGTGTATATGTGTACATGGGAATACGTGCACATCTATTTTACAAGCGTATACGGTATATGTAATACATAATCTACCCATCTGCCAATTGCAAAAGTTTCAGTTTCTTGCAAAGATCACATGAGCCTCGGCCCGAGGCAATCCTGACAGCCTGGGGCCATGCGAGCAAGCGGGGACTTGGCTCCCAGGGTCTTTGACCCCACTCCATGCAAAGCCCAGTAAGTTTCTGTCAAAACTTCTCTCTCCGATCTGCCATTCCGTCAGGCTGTAGAGGGTTCTAGAAAATCCAGACACGCTTCTAGCTTGAGGGCTCATGGCTGTAAATCATTCAAATGTTCTCTCCCCTTCCTGGGTCCTACTGCTTGAAAAACTAAATCATAAAGGGAGCTGGTATTTGTGGTCCACTGCACCATTTGACCTTCCCAGTACCTGGTGGGGTGGGGTAGCACTCTTCCCATTGTGCAGAAGGGAAGACTGAGGCCTGGGTCGCAATTGGCCCAGTGGGTTGAGAACTGGCCTCCCTGCCCTTCTTTTTCATAGGACCCTCTGACAATGAGTATTCAGGGCATCGGCCAGGGGTCACTTACTCTGCAAGTTTCTGCCGGGGGTGAGCCAGCCCTGAGGAGATGGGGAGTGGAATCCAGGCCACTTTGTTTGGGGCCCCAGGAGGGGCTCAGGTCAAAGCCCTAGGGTAGGTTTCTGCAGTGGAGCAGTGTTGACAGGCCTCTGGCTGCTGGCTCTCGGGCCTCACAGCTGCTGGGGACTCTGAGCCTTTTGTCCAGACTCTTAAAGATTCTAAGAAGTCCCTCCCAGCTCTGCTAATCCCCGACACTTTGATGCAGTTTACAAGCCCCTGGCTTCCCTCAGGCCAGGACTTTTAGGCTTCCAAGGTTGGGCCAGGATTGCTGGAAGTTACCAAGGGGAACTGCTGGGGGGGGGGGGGGCGGCAGGTCTCCCCCACCCCCACCATACAGGCTCTCTCCCCATTGTATGGAGGGGAAGCTGAGGCTGAGATAGGGGTGGGCACTGGCCCAAGGTCACCCAGGTAGGAGGTGATGACCGGAGATTTGAACCCGTCCAAAGCTGGCTCTGTTCCCGCTCAGCCATGCCACCCGGCTCTGCCCATCCGATGGGCCAGGGAGACCAGGGCCCCGTCTGGTCTGGAGGTGAGCGCCCTTTGCTGACCTCACTCTGCGTGGATCTCTGACAACCAGTCTTGGGGGTTTATTTATTTATCGGTGTACATTGAGGAAGCCACCCAAAGCAGGAGGAAAGAGGGTGAGGAGAGAGGGAAGTAGGAAAAACAATGGAAAAAAATTTTTGTTGTTGTTTGTGGGTGGAAAACCATCTGTTTTCCAAGGAAAAGCATTAATTCCACACAGACGCAAAGGTCCACAATCTGAGACAGAGCCGTGAGCACCAGCTTAGAGGAGCATCGATGAAGGCCAGGTTTCCATTTTATTTCTTTGGGCCCCAAACTTGAACCTCCGGGCCCTTCGGTCATCTTTGCCTCAGTCTCCCAGACGGAAGGCTCTTCCCTCACCTGCTGGCCCTGCAGGGGGCTGGCCCTAGCCCCCTCCGCACGTCTCCTGACCCATCTTCCTGTCCCTCTCCTACTGCAGCCAGACCCACCAGTGGGGCTCAGCTGCAAACAGGTCTGGGTGCTGGATTCCAGGCCCCAACCCAGTTTCTGCCCAGGATTCGGCAAATGCCAGGCCCTGCCATCTGTGCTGGCAGCCTGGGGGGCGGGGGAGGGGGCCTTCCGGTCCAGGTCCGAGACTCCAACAGCCATCGCCCCTGCCCTTCTGCAACCCAAGTGCTGCCTTGCCCAGCCTGGTCCTGGGCAGCAGGAGAACATAAGCCCTCACCTTGGCCCCGGGGGGCCGGGGGCTCTGGAAACCCTAGCTCCAGTCTGCACATTAGGAAGGCTCAGCGGGGCAGGAGGGCCCTCCCAGACCCCCTCCTCACCTGGATCCAACCGCAGTACTGCCTGGAAATCTTTGAATCAGGGTCTCACCAAAGTCTTTCTCCTTTCTGTTTTTCGCTCCCCACCCCCACTGCCTTTATTGAAATCTTTTTCTTCTTCTCTCTGTTTGCCTGCTTTTCCTCTTTTTCTACCCCTCTCCTTTGTGTCCCTTTCTTTAAAAAATCAGGCAAGTTAGGAGCCAATTATATTCCTGGGCATTAATTAGTCCGAAAGAAGGTGCTAAGGATAAAAGGTAAAAATACAAACCAGTCCTGCGACCGGCCACCTCCTCTGGGCAGCCTGACCCTCTGTAGCTCAGAAATGGAAGGACATTGGGCGGGTCCAGAGATATTTTTGTGACTCCTTCGGGAGAACTCTCTTGGATCTAGCCTGTCCACAATATACAGGGACCTTATGATGCCTTGACTGTGCCAGGGGCGGGTCTGTTTACCACGGCGCTGGGCCCCAGGGAGGCCGTGGCTTTGAATGTGAACCCTGGAGGCCAAGAGGCCAGGGTTTGATCCCGAACTTAACACCTCCTAGCTGTCTGGCCCCAGGCAAGACCCTTAACCTCTCAGAACCTCAGTTTCCACATCTGGAAAATGGGAGTCATGATCACCTCTAACTCAGGATGCCCTTGAGAAGCGTCAATAAGAGAAGTCACCTCAAGCACTGGGCCAGTGCCTGGCTCCCAGGAGGTGTCTGATGAATTGCTCGCGGATATTGATTGCCATGTTATTCGTCGTGAGGTCACGGGAGTGGGGGCAGTGGAGGACCCGGGGCACTCAGGGCCTGACCTGTTTGTGCAAGAATGGATGATGCAAACGAGAACAGCGCCAGGTGGGGGCCACCGCCAGCTCCCGGAGGAGGCCGAGCTGTAAACAGGCCTGCCACCAGCTGTCGGGACCCATCCAACTGTTTTGGAAGTGACTGGGGCATCTGCCTGGGGCTGCCTCACCCCTGCTCTACCCCAGGCCTCGGATGCCGAGGGCAGGGGCCGTGGCTGCTCTTCCGGCCCCAGCCGGCTCTGTCCGGGGTCCCGGGAGCTCTCTCCACCCCTGCCTTACTTACACCCCAGCTTTCCCTTATGGGCGGAGAGTCCTGCTACCCTCTGCAGGGGGGTGGCCCCTGCCCTGCCTGCTGTCTCCGTCATTTACCTGTCCTCCCTAAGGAGCGCTGCCCCTCTTCTTCCTCATTCCCCTCCATTCCCCTGGCTTCCCAAGGAGCTGCCTAAAGTCAGATCGCACCTGAACCCCCTTTGCTCCAACGCAATCAGCAAACGTGCCATCTTCCCGCCAGGCCGGGGGTATCTGCATCTCCCTCTGGCTTCCCTCCCCACCACGCCAGTGTTGCCCCACTTCCTGAGCCTTTGTTGTAGCCGCTTGGCACCTCCCGACACCCCAGACCCACCCTGACTTGTCTGCCTTTGCCCCAGCTGCCCCTTCACCTGGAGGTCCCTCGCCCTGTCCTTCCGCCTGGTGACATCCATCCAGCCATCTTCTCAAAAGCTGTCCCCTCCCTGCATATGTCCTTGTGCACACACACACACACACACACACACGAGGCACTCTAGCGTCTCCGCATTCCCTCAGCGCTCTGTTAAATCTCACAAAGCATTTCTCATTCTCTACATGGTGTCAGTCTCTGTTTGCAGACTGGATTTCCTCCCGTAAGCCCCGAGCAGCTTGGAGACACAGCTCACCGCACCGGGCTGCTATCAGCCCACAAAACTGTGCACACAGAGGCACGCCATGGACGTACGTGACACTGATGCCCCCATGCATAAAAATAGCTATCTATTCACCTGACCTGAAAGCCTTTCTGAAAGTCACTTGTCCCCCCCCGGATACTGCCCAAGGCCTACGGAACCCACAATAGCAACACCGATAACCCCATTTCATTTCCACGTCCAGAAGTGCACCGCAGAGTGAGACTGTGAGTGAGCATCCCCCAGAAGAATGCGTACGTGTGTGCACACAGCTGATTCCACGTCCCCCAGGTCCAAAGTGAAAGTCACCAGCATGCTTTGTGACACAAGAGACTAGAGACAGGGACGCAGGCAAGGGGTCTGATGATAAGAATCACGACCAAGCAGCGCAGTGGTTAAGTCCCAGCCAAGCAACCTTCCCTGAGGTCTGTGTAAGAACGTTGAAAGCATGCATTACCTGTTAGGCTCTGAAACAGGGGCCCAATTCGGGGGAACTAAAAAGGGTTTTCTTGAGAGTGCCTTAATTCAGAACATCCTCCCTGAGTTTTCCTCCTGCCCTGGCCCTGAGCTTTGGCCGCTCTGCCCAGGCAGTCCTGAAGCACTTTCCTTTGAAGCAGGGAGTTTATTTCGGGCCCACCGCATGACCAGTGATGGCAAGCCAAACTATAAGATGTTGTGCATCTCGGATTTCCTGTTTGAAGATTGCACCGGGGGAGGCTGCCATGCCGCCTTCGGTTCCTCCACGGCGGCGCGTCAATTACGGACCTCGCGGCAGAGAGCATCTCCGAGCGCTGGCCCTCACGTGACGTCGTCGTTTGTGATCCTTGACATGGAGGCCATATATGGGTATGTTTCTGGAACTCCCCAGGACGGAGAGAGAGAGAGAGAGAGAGAGAAGGGGAAAGAGGGTGGGGAACGGGAGCGAGCAGGGGGAAATAAAAGAGACAGAGCCGGGGACACTGGGGGGCGTGAGAAGGGAGGCAAGTGCAGAGATGATGGAGAAGAAGGAAGAGGTGAAGGGGGGAGAAGATAAGGCATAAGTGAGAGAAGAAAAGAAAGAAGAAGACATAATTGGGGAAAGCGGGGAAGCAAAGGGAGAGGGACACTGAGATAATCAGGGGATGGAACGGAGCCAGGAGGGACTTGACAGAAGGGGGAGGAGAGTGGGAGGGGAGGCGGGGAGACAGGGAGGCTGGGAAGAGGGGGAGGAGAAGGGCGGATAAAGGGAAGGCAGGGAGGCAGAAGATGGACGGAACGAGAGCAAGGGAAACGAGGGAGGAAGAAGGGGGTTTGGGTTTGGGGTAAGGGGCCTGGGCAGATGAGGCAGAGCATGCCACAGGGGCAGGGTGGTTCAGGGATCCAGCTGCGGGGGGCCGGGACGCCGTGGGGTGCGGCTGGGCTGCAGAGGGTAGGGGAGCAAACAAGCAAGCATGTGGACAAGCCCCAGCAGGCACACAGCGGAGGGAAGCCTTCCTCCAGGGCCAGGGAAGAGGGCCCCTGTTTCTGGGATAGACCCAATGGCACAAGATGTCAGCATCATCAGGTGGCAAGGACAACACCCACGGCCACGTGCACTGAGCGTCCGGGATGCTCCTGGCACGTTGCCAGACGCTTCCATCCCCACAGGCTGGCGTGGGGGAGGGGGCTGGAAACGTCACTTGGTCCATTCTGAATACTCTTCTGAATTTCAATTTCGAAGGCGCTTTCGCCTCGGAGGATTTTGGGTTTCCGACCCCATAGCATGATTTCTTAATGCGGGGCGAAGGGCCAGCCAGGCACCCCTCCACTAACAAATGACGTCATCCTGCTGTACCCACACAACCTTCCTAGCAGGTGCTATGTCGCAGATGAGGAAACTGAGGCCCAGAGAGGTTGGGGGACTTGTCCATAATCCCACAACGTACAAGTGGTGGTTTACATCTGAACCAGAACTTTCTGACGCAAAAGGCAGTGCTTTTAGCCACAGCCCCACCCGCCATGTCACAGGGATTCCGAATGTTGGGGCCAAACAAAGAACCCCACCCACAAGGCTCCAAAAGGAAACTGGTGGACATTTGCTTTTTTTAACCTTGGACCTTACTCATCCTAGCTGGGAGCATTGACACTGCAGTAAAGGTCCGCAAAGCCCAAGACAAAGACAGGCCGGCCTGTCCGTTGACGTCACGGGTTGGTCACGTCCAGAACGAACGGGTCGGGCTAAGTCAGCAGTTCCTGCCTGAAGCCGCACAGTAGAACCCTATGAAACGTACCTGTGCCTGACTCTTCCCCCGGAGATTCTTCTTGAATGCATGTGAGCGGAGGGCCGAACAGCACTGACTTTTTTTTTTTAATGTTTTATTAATTTTTGAGACCGAGAGAGACAGAGCACGAGCGCTGACTTTTTAAAACTTTTTATTAACGTATCATACACACAAAAAGCACACACAGGTGCACAACTCCACCGAACTTTGCAAACAGAGGACACTCAGCATCTGCATCGAAGGGAGGATCTTAGAGCCCTCCCCCACTTTTGCACCCCTCTTTGCCCCCGTCTCTACACTACCACCCACCTCCTCCTGCCAAGGAGGGGTGGCCACTCCCCTGACCTCTAACAGTAAAGGTTGTTTTGAATGTCCTCCGAACGGCCTCATCCCTGTGTCTTCTTCCCGTGTGGTGCGAGATTCGTCCACGTGACGGGTGTCCCTTCCCACGGCCGTGCGGTATCCTGAGCTGCCGGCTTCTCTGTTCCACTGGTGGTGGACTTCTGGGGAGTTTGGGACAATGATGAACAGGATAGCTCGCACATTCCAGCACACGTCTTTTGGTGCGTGCGTATCCGCATTTCTGTTGGGCGTGCACCTCAGATGGGAGTCGCTGGGCCCCGGGGTGGGCATGTGTTCAACTTTAGTAAAGCGACCAGTTTTCCCAAGTTGTCATACCAGTGACAAATCCCCATTCCTGTCAGCCACGTAGAAGAATCCCGGTTGCAGGGCACCTGGGTGGCTCAGTCGGTTAAGCGTCCGACTTCGGCTCGGGTCTTGATCTCGCGGTCCGTGAGTTCGAGCCCCGCGTCGGGCTGTGTGCTGACAGCTCGGAGCCTGGAGCCTGCTTCAGATTCCGTGTCTCCCTCTCTCTCTGCCCCTCCCCCACTCACACACACTCTCTCTCTCTCAAAAATAAAAGGAATTCAAAAGCAAGAATCCCAGGTGTGCTAGCTTTTCTCATATTAGCCATTCTGATAGGTTTCAGCGGTATCTTGTTGCAGGTTTAATTGGCATGTCCCGGATGACAAACAACATCGAGCGTCGGAGAATCCTGGCCTCAGTGATCTCTGGAACCCTTCCAGGGCCTCCACCTTTGTATAAGACCCCAGAGGTGGTCCTGTGGAACAGTCCCCCAGGGAGCATTTTCATGGAGACGTGGGTAACAGAGGGACCGATAGATGCTGAGGCAGAAAGCAAACAACTGGCCGACCTGCGGGGAGGCAGGAGGAAGGACGTGACCACCAAGGAAAAGCCCCAAGGCTCACACTTGGCACCAGGGAGGTTCTATTTTCTGATCCTAAATAGAACCTTCCCTCCCTCCCTCTCTAGTCCCTCATCCCGCTTCATTTTTTTCTATAACACTTATCACCCCCCTTACCAATTATGTATTTATATCGTTTGTTTATTGCCTACGTCTCCCGCCTAGAACAGTCTTTCTGTTCCCTGCTGCGTGTCAGTGCCTACAACAGTGCCTGGGACGTAGTAAGTGCTCACTAAGTAACTGTTGAATGTACGTGCTACCAGGCAAGCCACGCAGCTCCCAGGTCGGACCTGGGGAGGTCTGTAGCCTCGTCTGTCTGCCTCAGCCTGACCCTTGGCCACCCGCCCACCCCCACACGCACAGCCACACACACCACACCTGGCTTCTCCCTTCCAGACTTCCCTTCTTGTTTATTTTAGTCTCAGTTCCCATAATTAAACGTGTGTGTGTGTGCACGCGCGTATATGATGCAGGGGCAGTTGATAGAGCCCCACACCTAGCAGGGCCCAGAGAGGATGCCAAGAGCAGCACCTTTTCCTAGGACAGCGATGCCTCTCCCAGGAGGGAGAGAAAGAGGGGGAGAGTGGAGGTAGGAAGAGACAGCTAAGCGGAGAGGAGGGAGCTGGGATGTGGGTCAGCGCCGAGTCCTGAGAGGCTCTGACCCAGCACTGGAATATCACCCTCTAAAATAAGCACCCCTGCGGGCTTGGTGTCCTGGCCCCCGGCCCTGGCTGCCTCTTGATAGCAGTTTATTTTGGTTTCAAGAGATGAAGAACAGAGAAGAGTCTGATCCTTACCCTGGATGGGAGGTAGGGGGCGGACAGAGGGCACATGGTAGGGGGTTTAGGTGGCCAAGTCCTGAGAGGGAGGAAGACGCATCCATGGAAGGGAAGGGGGGGACTGAAGAGAAGACAGAGCCAAATCCCCAACTCTCTTCCTTTCTTTAAAATGGGCACCGTGTCCTCTGGTGTGCGGCCAACAGTACTTTCCTCTGGAACAATCCGGAACCCCTCAGCTCGGGGGTGGGGGCATGGCAAACTCCAGGGAGAGAAGACAGAAAATCTTCTCATTTCTAGAGCACAGAGTCGGGACATAGCCCTCACCCTTCAGACGGGACAAAGGGGCAGGACGGCTTCACGTTCTATCAATACCCTACATGTGGGGGCAACACCCACAGGATGAGGGCCCCTAGGGACGGGCGAGGGGCTGTCTGGTCCAGCCCTGTTCTCTCCAATGCCCCCCACATGTATGTAAGGGGACGAACCGTGGGCTCTTACAAGGGTTTCCATCAAAACGAGCAAATCTGGGGGCGCCCGGGGGCTCAATCGGTTGAGTGTCCGACTTTGGCTCAGGTCATGATCTCGAGGTTCGTGAGTTCCAGCCCCGCATCGGGCTCTGTGCTGACGGCTCAGAGCCTGGAGCCTGCTTCCGATTCTGTGTCTCCCTCTCTCTACTCCTCCCCTGTCCATGCTCTCTCTCCCTCTCTCTCTCAAAGAAAAAACATTAAAAAAAATTTTTTTTTTTAAATAAGCAAAACTGAGGTACAAGCTCAATCGTGGGACGTGATGCTCTTGAAGCCGGTTGGGGCCTTCCAGAGCCGTAACTGACCCTTCAGACAAGAGTGGCCAGGGCAGACCAATAAGACAGAAAGAAACGGCAGAGCCACTAGCTTCCCTGCTCCCCACAAACTACTGACTGTCCTCGGCTGGCAGTGTGAGCTACCCCTGCCCAGGGGTACAGAGTGAGGCCATCTGGCGTCCCTCCTGGCTCTCATCTGTTGGGGAAAGACCCATGTGCGGGAGAGACCCTGGTGTCCAGGATCATCTGCCTGAGGGTTCCGACTTTCTCCAGGGAACGTCTTGCCCCCGGAGGGTGTCCTGGGCCCGGTGGGGACATGGCTGGGACATGCTTGGCTAGCCCTGTGCAGATGGTGTCTTCCTTGTTGGGAGATGCCACCCACATGCAATCCCAGTTGGCACCGTGTCGTCTTATTTCCAGCATGGGCTCTGGCGTCTGATAATCCCGGCCTGTTCCTCACTTGCAGCGGGACCCTGGCCGTCGCCCCGCACCTCACTGACTCTGTCTCATCTTCTGAGACATGAGCCATCTTCCCAGGGCTGCTAGGGGGTTAGATGGGATCCCAGGGCTGAAAGAGCCCACCCAGGGCTCAGCACTCAGGAGACAGTCATCCTTGGGACTTCTTCCTCCCCACCCGGCAGGGAGGAAGGTGCATCTATAGAAAGGGAAGGAGGGGATCACCTGCCACCTGCAGGGAGGTGGCAGGAGGGGAAGGCATCTCTCAGGGGTCAGGCAAGCTCAGGTGGCCAGTGGGGCTTCGGCTGGTCCATCCTGGAGGCTGCTGACCCGATCAGCTGGTCAGGTCACTTGACTTACCATGCCTGGGTCACCCTTTAAAACTCAGAAACAAAGCTAAATCCAACTTAGCTGCTGGGAACATGTTTTCCCTGCACATAAATGTGTCCATGGCAGGCCTGGGAGCTTTCTATTGCCTCTTGGTAGGAGAGAAAGGCCTCTCGCAACAAGACCACCATGTAGACCCTCCCACCCATCTTTCCTTCCCAGGGATGAGCCCCTGGTTGTGCCGGATGCTGGACAGACTGCTGGGTGCAGCATCTCCTGGCTGGCCCCTCACCATCTATGCAGAGCGAGGGCCACGTTGCGGCCCATCCCCCCATCACTGCGGTGACAAGGAGAAGGCAGATACCTCTCGCATGCACTCCCTGGTCCCGCCAGTGTGGACGCGGAGCTCACAGGGAGCACGGTGGCTGCCCCAGGCGTGCAGCTGTTACCAATTTGGCAGGCGAAGGGCAGTGGACCGCTCCCAGCCTTCGGCTTTCACCTCGGCCTTGCTCCTTGGGGAATCCAAAGTGGCCGGTTGAGGTGACATCACAGAGGTGTCAGCCAGCCCCGCCGCTCTGGGGAGGGCCCCGGGCTTGCCCTGATGAGGAGGGCCTGGGTTCTGGGTGTGATGGGGCAGGGCCGGGGGCAGACCTGGCATCCCGTTGCATGGTGAACTCCGCGACGGTGACACATCCTCCCACTAGCCCGTGTCCCACACAGAACTGAGAGAAAAGAATGTTGGAACTGGAAGGCGCTAGGAGTTCATCCGCCCCAGCACCCTTTTTCTGAGGGAAGGGAAACCGAGCTGGACAGCGAGAGGAGTTGTCAAGGCTTTGCAGAGGCCACAGCTTCCAGAAACTCCTTCCCTGCTTCTCTGCAGCTCCCTCCCAAGCTTACGGTGTGATCTTAGCGGCTGATCGTCACTGCAGACCCTACCACCCAAGTCATTGGGCAAAGTGGCAGGAATCCCACCACACAGGAAGACGGGCTGGACTTCCTCGTGAGCACATTTACGATGCCTGTTACCCCTGCAGACTCCCAGAGATGCTCCGGTGGGGAGGGTGTAGTTTACAATAGACCGCAAGCCCCACTGAGCAGCCGGAGGCTTCAAGTATAGGCAGTTTGGGTGTCAATGTCAATGTCATTGTGCCTCATTGTTCCCCCTCCCAAAGGTCAGGTTGGGGCCACTTCCTACAGAGCCCAGTGGCTAAAAGTCCAGACTCTGGAGTCACCAGCCAGATCCACCGCCACTTGCTAGCTGGGTGACCTTGGACAGCTCACTTTACCTCTCTGAGCCTTGGCTTCCTGATATATAAAATTGAAAGAAAAATGATAGTACCTGTAGCTGATAAGAAAATGTATTTATCTTCCTTAGAATAAAGCCTTATAAATGTTGGTGGTTTTTATTAGCTTAAACTTCCTGATAGAGACGGAGGGGATGGGCGTTGGCTGGAAACAGTGGTTCTTAACTGAGGACAAGTTCCTCCCGGGCGACGTTTGACAATTCCTGGAGACATTTTTGGTGGCCACAACTGAAGGGGGTGTTGCTACTGGCATCTAGCGGGTAGAGGGCAGGGATGCTTCTAAACATCCTACAAAGCACAGAACAGCCTCCCCAGTGTGGAATTCACCGTCCAATGTCCACAGTGCTGTGGTGGAGAAAAGCCTGGCTTGCCGTGGGAAAAGGGCCAGTGTGAGTAGAATGAGGTCTGCACTGAGTGGATGAGGGGAAGGGGCAGGGGTCTCTCCTTCGCTCCTTGGGGGGCGGCTTTGGATTTCAGGAATAGCTGCCATCAGGAGGGCCGGGTGTTCGGATTTCAAATGCCCTTGGCTATTATAGGCATGGCTCATTGAATGTGCTCATAAACCAGCCCTGAAGGTCACTGCAGAGGGAAACGCAGTCAGGTTCGAGCAGGGAAAAAAGAACGGCCTTGGTGATCATTATGCAGTTTGGGGTTTCTCCATTTAGCAAGAAAGGGGGGACCCTAGGTGGGTCTCAGCCCTGCCGCGGCCAGGCTCCTACCGGCGGCTGGTGCCTGTGGACACGTGCACACAAGCACACTATGCACACAGAGCTCACACTCTTCAAGTGAAGACAAGAGGTGCATTTGATCCACAAGCTGGCACGACAGTTGGCGAATGAGCTAGTCTTATAAAAATATTAAATCAGTGTTGAAGTCTCTTGTTTTCTAAAAATACGGCTCTCCATGTCTTTCTCGGTGCGTGTGTGTGTGCACAGGTGGGGTGAAAGGCAGCTGACACATTGACAAGAGCTCGGACCTAGCCACCAGGGTGCTGGGTCTCGGCCCCTCTGGAAAGTTCTATGTGACTCTAGACAAATCGTTCCCCTCTCTGGGGCCCTAAATGGAGAAAAGGCACTGTTCGGAATACACGGCCCTCCGAACCCTGAGTGTGAAACCAGAACGAGCAGTTATAAGTCAGTGCGTTCGTGTGTCTTCGTTCTCTGAGATCAAGAATTCTACGCGTAAATCAGTAGAACTGGAATTCAAATCAAGCCTACCTACGTATTTTCAAAACAGAAATTAAAAAATGGGGTACGGATGATTTTGCAAGAGTCTGTGAATTGTGGGATTGGGCCCCTCATCACACGTAATTTCAAAAATAATGGCTGCTGGCCAGAACTCAATGTGCACAAGGCTCTCTCACATGTGCACACCCACGGTCTTGTACGTGCCCCACGGGGGCTGGCCCCCCGGAAGCCCCTGGGGACCCCTGGCACGAGCTTGACACAGGGAAGAAGGGCGTGTGATGTCTCACACCGTCCTGGGAGAAAGATGTGACCGTCTCCTTTTCACAGCTGAGGAAGTAGATCAGAGACTTTGAGATACATGTCCAAGTTCAGTTAGTACAGGGTTTGGATTTTTAAGATTCCTTTCTCTTTCTCTGTTCTTCCTCTTTCTCCCTTACTTCCCAGTTTTCCGGGGGCCACAGCCGACAGCCAGCAGCGGCTGTAAACTGCACTGTCATAGCTCCTGGCCTGGTCCCCGAGGAGCATGTGACCCGGGCACGCACCCACGCCTGCCACAGCCAGAGTTCTGCTCAGGGGGTGGACGCTGGGGCCCGCTGCAAGGTCCTGCCAGCCTCCGGGCTCCTGGGATGGGAGCCGACTTTTCTGTTGCCTCAGGGCCTGTTTTGTAGCCCCTTCTGGCCGGCCAGCTGGTCCCTCAGTCCTTGCCCTCCCCTCAGGGGCCCCGGGCCTATGTTGAACAGCAGCGCCTGGCCGACAGGATCAGGTGTCTGTTGTGCTACACGTCCCGGGAGAGAGAGGCTTGGGGCCTAAAAGATCATCTGTGGGCTACAGTGCCCAGCAGCCTTTCTGACCCGGGGCAGTTGGTGCCTGTCTGGCTGAGGGCTGCTGCCTCCCCTGGGGTGGGGGGTAAATGGGGGAAAGGCAGATCCTGGGAGAATGTAAAGAGGCCGTGTGGCCCGGTGGTCTTGATGGGGCCTCTGAGGCCTCTGAGACCAGCCCCACACACCTTCCTCGCCCCCCTTCTCCCTCGGTGCCCCCACCCTCGCTCCACTGTCTGCACAGGCGTGCCCTTGGACCCTCTTGCACTTGGAATGCCCATTCCCTCCTGCCGTCAGGCGGGTTCTGCGGAGCAGTGGTGTGGGGCTGAGCGGCTGGAGCTCCGGTGGCCCGCTGAGTGCCCCTTCTCTGCGCAGGCCCTTCTCACCTGTCGGTCAGGAGTCATAACTGGCACCTTCCTCGTGGGGCGGCTTGGGGTGACCCGAGTAACACGCCAAGACAGTCTGAGTCAGTGGCTGCCTGAGACAAGTGTTCAATAAATGCAACTATTACTATTTCTATCCTCAAGACACAAATTAAATGCCAGGTGCCCTACTAAGAGCCAGAAGCAGTGTCAGCTGCTGAGATATACCAGAGCTACCTGTCAGGAGGCACAGCCTCAAAGAGAGGGAGGGGGACCGGGGGGGGGGGGGGGGGGGGGAGGGCAGGGAAGGGGGGAGGGGTGGGGACAAGGAGGAGGGGCAGGAGAAGGGCTGGAGCAGAGAGGGGAGGAGGAAGGAGGGGTGGATTCAGGGAGGAGGGGTGGGGCAGAGAGGGGGATAGAAGGAGGGTTAGGTGCAGGAGGAGGGGTGGAAGAAGGGATAGGGTTAGGAAGGAGGGGTGGGTTCAGGGAGGAGGAGTGAGAGGAGGGGTGGGACGGGACGGGGGGGGGGGGGGGGGGAGGGGTGGAAGGAGGGGTGGGGCATGAGGGGGTAGAAAGAGGGTGGGGCATGAGGGGGTAGAAAGGGGAGGGGTAAGAGGAGGGTCCGGGCAGGGAGGAGGGGTGGGGCAGAGGGAGGGTGGAAAGAGGGGGGGCAGAGAGGGGTAGAAAGGGAGGAAGGGTGGGTCAGGGAGGAGGAGTAGGGGAGGGATGGGGGCAGGGAGGAGGAGTGGGGGCAAGGAGAAGGGCAGGGAGGAGCGGGTAGGGGAGGCCTTCCAACGAAGGAGATGCCTGCCACCCTGAGTCTTGGCAGACGAAGCTTGTCTGGTGCACAGGTGGGTGCAGGGCACCCCAGGCGGAGGGTTACGGCAGGAGCCAAAGTCTGCGGCGCGGAGGGCTGTGGCCAGTTTGGCAAGGCCAGGAGATGGGCGTGGTCAGAATAGGCTGTGGGGAGGGGCAAACGTGTAGGGCTGGATCTGGAGAGCTTTGTAAGGCTTGCTAAGGGCTTGGAGACGAGGGGGGTGTGGTGGTTTGGGGGGGCTGGCCTACAAAGGACAGCCCTTGGGTCCATATATCAGGCTGAGACCAACTTTCCAAGTTGTAGCTCTGCTTTTCAGTCAGTGCCCCCCGTTTTGCTTAAAACCTGTGGCCCGGCACCTTGTGTTTGTTGCCACGGGCTCCAGAGTTCTGGAGGCCGGGAAGACCGAGATCGAAGTGTCGGCTGACCCGGTGTCTGTGAGGGGCCCCCACCCCTGCCTTGTAGATGGCTGGCTTCGAGTTTTATCCTCCAGGGGCAAGAGCGGCGTAGAGAGGTTTTTAAGCAGTTCAGAATTCCTATCTTTTCTTTCATTTCTACAGCCTAGTGCAAGGCACAGGGGATCAGAATGGATGGGGTGGGGGCGGGGGGGTGCCGAGGAAGGAGAGAGGGGGAGGGAGACAGGGAGAAAGAGAGCTGGGGGTGGGCGAGGGGGAGACAGCTGTCTTTGTTGGGAAATACTTGGACGAAAGTGTGGAGTGGACTTGACTCCCACCTCCTCAGGGCGACAGGGTGATGAATTTGGGCCAGGGAGGAGGGCAGAGGGAGCAGGGGGTGTGGAGGACAGGCCGGGCTCCTGGATGGTGGCTGCTATAGGCCCCAAGTCTGCCGGGGGAGGGGCAGGTCTGGGTGGAGACAGCAGGGGGCTCATGGGCCCCAGGAATCGGTAGAAATCTTAGGGGAGGGTTTGGATGCAAGAGTCCAGAGAACCTGATGAGCTTGGAGTCAGTCACAGCCATGCCGTGAGGGTGAGAGGCACCCCCACCCCCGTGGACATCTGGCCACCTGTGTGTGGCCTCCACTCTGAGCCTCTTGCTGGGCTCTTAACAGAGCTTCCTTAAGGAGGATTGGGGGCCCGGGTGTGGTATCTGTGACCGTCCCTGTCCGTCTTGGCAAGGAGTGTCCTCTTTTAAGTACCACCAAGGGGACAGAGCCCAAGGGAGATTAGGAAACCCTAGTTTCCTTTTCTGGACAGAGCTGGCTTCCTCCTTTGCTGTCAGGTCCCCGCTCTGTCCTTCTGTGCCCCGCTCTGTGCCCGGCAGGCTGACGGAGCATTGTCCCAGCGTCCTTGCCTTGTGGCTTTTGACTGGGTCCACCAATGGGAGGCCAGGCGGGCAGGACAAGAGGAAAGGGAGGCTATTTATTTCTCCAGCTTCTCCTCTGCTTTCCACCAGGGCTCTGACAGGGTTCCATCCTCCAAGGCTGCAGCGCCTGTTGACAGGCTAGACTCCGGATGCCTCCCTCTGTCTTGGTGCCCTTGACCCTGCCCACACCCCTGCCAATTCATTACTTCTATTTACTTTACGCGTGTGCCTGCTGCTGGGTTTTGCAGTTGGGGTCGTCAGATAAAACAGAGGGGGCCCAGTTCCATCTGAATTTCAGATAAGCAACAATACTCACAGTGTGAGTATGTCCTAAATATTGCATGGGACATACTTACCCTAAACAATTCCTTGCTTGTTTATCTGAAATTCATATTGAACTATATATACATTCTTTTTCTTTCCGAATCTGACAATTGTACTTGTAGGGTCCCTGACTAATACACTAACATGTCCCTAACGGGTCATGGGGCATTTCATGCCACGCAGAGACGGGACTAAGGGCTGCTTCCTTCTCAAGTTGGGACAGTGGGAGGCTGCCCTGGGGACCAGAATGGAGCCTAAAGATGAGACTGGCCCAGACATCACCCCACTTGCTGGCAGCGGCCCCTAAAATGCCCCCGGGACGATGGACAGAGGTATTCTGGCCCCTTTCTCCCATGAGCAGGTCCTGGCCATTAGCAGTGACGTGGCCAAATTCTCAGCAACTTTGAGGTCACGGAGCCTTGAGGGTGTTGGCAACCAGGACAAGGACATTTGGAGAGAGAGGGCATTAGAAAGATCTGGAGTCCTTCCGTGAACTATAAACCGGGTTTGGGGTCAGATTGAATGTCCTTTCTATCACTACCCAACCCTGTGATTCTGGGCCTCAGTTTCCTCATCCATAGCATGGGACAGTGATTCCTATAGGACAGGCTGCAGGGAGATTAAGGACTGCTCAGGGCACTCAGACAGTAAACAATCAGCACTCATTTGAGGCCTGCCCACCTCCTGAGGCCCAGCCTCTTGTCCTCTGAATTAGTAAATATTTGCTGCCTTAACAAATCCCAAAACATACAATGGCTCAAACACAATAGTGTGTTCCTCGCTCTTGAAAATCCACACACAGCTGTCATTCTTCCTGGGCAAAAGGCTCTCCGCCCAGAGGTGATTCGGGGTCCCAGGCTGCATCTGTGGGTGGCTCTGCCATTGCCATCGGGGCCACCGGGGTCATGTGCGCTGAGGTACAAGCAGAAAGACCATGAAAGATGACACATGGGACATTCTACCAGTTGGGCCTGCCAGTGGTAGACGCTCCTCACGTTATATTGGCCAACGCTTGGTCCCCTGGCCGCTTGTCCCTTCACACAGGCCGGGAAATGTTTTCTGGCCCCGTTCCCAGGAAGAAGGGGAAACAGGTCCTGTGGCAGCCAGCAGCCCCGGCCACACTTCCTCGCCCCCGGAAACGACTTGAGTGACAACACCCGGGAGGGGTTACGAGGAGGCCCCAGGAGAAGGTAGCTCCAAAGAAATGAGGCTGTGAGTCTTGTTGTGGGTTCCCCCGGGGAACAGGCAAGAATTTGAGTTTACACGGTGAATGCAGGAAGGGATCCCACAAAACGTGGCGGGGGCGGGTAGGGAAGTGAAACAGAAGAGGGAAATCAGCTAAGAGAGGGCGGGCTCTCAGGCCAGTGAGCCCTGTGGGCAGCCGAAGCTCAAAGCCGGCTGGGGACTGGAACGCCAGTGTGGGACGAGTCTCGGAGTCGTCCTGTTCCAGGAGGGGGACGTCAGTCAGTGGTTGAGGGCTGCTCCTGGGAGGCTGATAATTCCCTGGCACTTATGTGGCCTCTAATGTGGCAAAGGATGCTTGAGTGAGATATGCAGGTGCTACCAGGTGGAAGCCTGAAGGCGTGGACCAGGTGGTCCGGGCGGGGGGGCCCGGGCGGGGCATCCACAGTGTCTGCTACACGCAGCAAGTTTGCAAGGGACACTCGATTTCCTATCAAATGGCCCCTTGAATCGACAGGGCAGGGGTCAGCTCCCAACCTGCAGTCAATGTCCATCACCTGCGCCCTGGTCCGATGGCTCCCAGAAGCGGGGTCAGAGAGCCTGGAGGCAGCTGTGTGGCCAAGGGGTGAGCACTTGACTCGGAGTCCACTGACCCAGTTTGGAGCCCAGGTCTGTCGCTTCCTGGCTCGAGACTTTGGGCAAGTATGTCATCTCTTGTAAGCCCGGTCCATTCTCTGTTCACTTAACGACACTCACTGGGGGCCCACTGAACATGTGGCCATGACCGTCCTGGGCCCTGAGGATACAGCCAAGAACACAGGCAGCCCAGCCCTCCGGGACTCACAGGCGCTTACAGCTCTGTGCCGTGGCTGTCCTCCAGGAAAACAGGCGGGGTGAGGGTCTGAAAAGCAGAGTACTCGCAATCCATTCTTGGAGGGCAAGTTCTGTTCTTTTGCAACAGTATTTACGAAGCGTCTCCCCAGACCCTGTGCCTGCTCCTGGAAGGTGTTCATTCCAGCCAGGTCCCTATGCTGGAGGCGCCCACAGGGTCCACCTGTAAAATGGGTGTGCTCACTGCCCCTCTGCTGACATTCTGGAGAGGGGAGATAGCAGAATGTGTGTGTATATTGCAGGGTCTCGTGCAAAATGAAAATGCAACGCCCTTGTTCAGAGATCGTCAAGAGTCTCAAGGCAGCAATAGCACAGCATGAAACTAAGTATTTCTGAGTCTGGGACCCCATGTGCCTGCACCTCCGTGAAATCTTGCTGCAAACAAAAGATTTTCTAAAGTGTGAAGCCCGTAGGAAGGGTGGTGATTAACTGAGGACAGCAGGAGTCTGAACGAGCACACGGGGAGAAGGCACCCACTCTGAGTCCAAGCCCCATCCTCTGGCCAGAGACACTGAGTCAGAGCGTCCGTCCTCACAAAGGGCCAGCTGGTCCTCTGACCTTGGCCAAGGCCCAGCCACCCTGTTCCCAGGTCAGAGGGGTTGGCAGCCTCAGGACGCAGGACTGGAGGCACAGACTGTCCGAGAATTGCAGGCTGCGTTTGGTGATACACAAGGACACCCAGGACTGGGGAAGCCTGTTTGGGCCTAGGTACCAGCTGCCCGGCTCCACACCGCCCCTGCTCAGGGAAAATGCTGCTCAGAGTGTGGCACTCCTGTGCATCCAGAAGCTATTGGTGCCCCCAGCGTGCTCAGCGGGGTTCACGGATGGCCCTCCTAGAAAGCCCTCGCGATTTCACCTGGAAACACTCTCCTGGCTTTGGGATACTTAGAATGGCAAGGTCAAATGATGGCATTGAAACACACATTGACCTTGCTCCTCATGCCTGGGAGGTCCCTAAGACCCCCACAGTCTAGCCCCAGATTCTTAGCCTGTCTCTTAAGGTGTTTCCTGTTCCAGTCTAGACGCTCCGTAGTTCAGAAGTCTGGGTTCTCCGAGTCTCCGAAGGCTGAAATCAAGGCCCGGGATCTTCTCTGGAGCCTCTGAGGAAGAATCTGTTTTCAGACTTGTTCACGTTGCTGGTGGAGTCAGTTCCTTGCAGCCGCAGGACTGAGGTCCTCACTTTCTCTTTGCCTGTTGGCCGGGGACCCTTCTGGGCTCCCAGGTCTTTGCTTCATGATCCCTGCATCTCAGCCAGTGAGAACCTCCCTCACTTTGAATCTCTCTCCCACGGCAAATCTCTCGGGACCGGGATGCACCTGCTGGACCGGCCAGAGTTGTTTTCCAGGGCTCCTGTGATTAGACCGGACCCTCCAGGGGTCTCCGGGCCACTGATCAGAGCCTTAGTTACATTTGCAAATTCTCAGGAGGGCCTGCCCATCCTAGTCACAGTCTCAGGCGGTGGGCTGTGGGGCCAGGGCAGATCTGGTTCCCCCTCCAGCCCTGCCCCCTCTCCCCCTGGCTTTCAGGACGCTGCACTGTTCTGATCCTCCTCCTCCTCCCCCCTTGCTGCTACTCCCCGGTTAGAGCCCCACTGTCACCACTTTTATGACCATCAAGACTCCCTTTAAAAAACAATACTAAAAGGAGGGCTGGGTCCAGGCCACCCAGGGAGCTGGCAGAAGCCACCCCAGCTGGGGACACTCAGTCCCGCCCCCCCCCCCCCCAAGTACAAGGCAGTTTGTGTCCCAGAGGCTTAGGGCCTCGACCTCCAAGCTCAGCAAATGGAGTGACTGCCCAGGGTCAGGTAGTCCCCTGGGGGGGGGACGGGGGGGCGGGGAGAGAGGTGCTTGGGAAAGTGCTGAGTCCACGGGGAGAGTCAGCTCTGACGGCTGCGTGTAAAGATGGCGTGGGTGACCCAAACAGACTGGCCCTTTTTCCAGCTCGGCTGGAGAGCGTTCAAGAGAGGGGCCTGGCCTTCACTAGAAATGGCTGTGGACCCGAAAGTGGCAGACGCTGGATCCGGGAGTGGCCAGGCACCAGGCAGGGTAATAGTAATCATAGTGGCTGGTTCTGGGAGCACTTTCCCCGTGCCAGGTGCTAAGTCTATGTGTTTACCAGCTGACTTAGAGCCCATGAGTACTTAATGAGGTAGGTACTATTGCTGGCCCCATTTTACAGAGGAAGAAACTGAGGCTCAGTGAAGTTAAGGGACTCATTCGAGGCCAGACATCACATCCGCCTTTAGTGTTCCTGCTGTGCCGAAATAGGCTCAATCAATCAATGTGGTGGTAATAGCCAGAGACTCCGGGGGGTGGGGGTGGGGGTGGGGTGGGGTGGGGGACGTGGTTGAGCCAGGACCAAAGGAAGGACACCATGGGAGACATATTTGGGCAGATGTCAGCGGTGGTTCAGAGGTGGACAAGCCCACCTTGGGAGGGAATGAGCTGCCTGTCGTTGAATACATGCAAGCGAAGAGGCCATTCTCATTCTCTGAGGCTCTGCTAATAACAGACACTGTCCTGAGCGCCTTATACTTAGTCGTCTTTAGACCCTAGTAGCTGCATCGCATAGGTACTGCTGTCCCCATTTGCAGATGAGGAAACTGAGGGTCAAAGACACTAAGAGACTCCTTGATGGTTCTGCAGATGGTTAGTGGGGAGGTGTAACTCAGACCCAAAGTTGTGTATCTCCAAAGCTCTGCTTGTACCCACGCATCTCCTGAGCACCTGCTGCTCTATTCTTCTGGACACTGAGACTCTAGCAGGGACAATTTCATACCAGTCCTGGCGTTCCTGGAGATCACACTCCAGGGAGATAGTCCAGAGTAATGAGAGCAGTAAAATAGAGCTCAACAACAGTGAGGTGAGACCAAAGGTAAGCGGGGTCTGGGCTGTTCGACATGGTCAAGAAGGTCACTCTGAGATGGTGGCATCTGAGCTAGACCTGAAAGGCAAAAAGGAGAAAGCATTAGGAAGAGCTAGGAGAACAAGGCTCTGAGCAGAGGGAACTATAGGTGCAACAGCCCTGGGGTAGGTCATCGGGGAGAATAAGACCGATGTGAAAGGAATGGCCTGACTCCTGAAGAAATCTTCAGGACTTTTGCAAGCAGGACAGTAAACCATTGGTAGCTGGAAATCAGCCACGGTGAGAATATACGCACCATGGAAATTGGCAAATGCCACAAACCCCGGCTTTGCCTCCTGGGTGACGGGCCGTCAAACATTTACCTGCCTAAGCACCAGTTTTAGGCAGAGAGATGGGAGGTTAGGTTTGCTTTTGAAGGAGAGCCCTCTGCTGGGTGGAGATGGCCAGTGGGGAAGGCCGTTGTGTTGGGTTTGGACCAGGGTGGCCCCGTGGATGGATTCGGGTGATTTTGGAGGCGGGACCAAGAAACCTTGCCGACGGGACCATCATTACTGAAGCTCAGAGCAAGGGAGATGATGTGGCCAATGTCACACCCACCAGGGACATGGAGGAGGTGTGATCTGAGCCCAAGTCTGTGGGCCCCTAACCCCATTCTGTCCCCTACCCTTCAGTGTTTTCCACTGAGTTGCCATGAAGTCTTGCTGGGGACCGAGAAGAACTAGTTAATGACGTCCCTAGCTGCCATGCTTGTCTTCCTTGCACCCGCCCACCCCCTACACCCACACCCAGGCCTCACAACACTCCACCCCTTCCCCGAAGCCACCTTTGGCAGTCAGCCCCAGCAACAAGGCTGTTAGGAAAGGGTCCGGTGCCAGGGATCACGACCACTGTCACCTGGAGGGAGTGGAAAGGGAGTGACAGGAATCAAAACTAAGGCTGACTGGGGCGCCTGGGTGGCTCAGTCAGTTAAGCGTCCGACTTTGGCTCAGGTCATGATCTCACAGTTCGTGGGTTCGAGCCGCGTATCGGGCTCTGCGCTGACGGTGCGGAGCCTGCTTGGAATTCTCTCTGTCTTCCTCTCTCTCTGCCCCTCCCCGACTCACACACTCTCTCTCTCTCTCTCTCCCCCTCTCTCAAAATAAATAGATAACTTTCAAGACAAAAACTAAGTCTGATTGAACACCTACTATGTGCCAAGCACTGCGTTGCATGCTGCTCTCAGAGTTATGATTGTAGAAGTTTCTCCACATCTCTGCCCCTAAAGTAAGGCCTAAAAATATCATTCATATCCTCCTAGACTCTCTCCTATGCGCACACACACACACACATACATGCACACAGATTTTTTTTTGACAAACATGAGATGATGCTCGGTGTGGATTATGGCATCTAGTTCTAGGTTTTCGGGTGATGGCGGGGGGTCCGGAGCCGACGACCAAGAAGGAATCCTTGAA
The DNA here is from genome assembly GCF_018350195.1 of Panthera tigris. Lineage (NCBI taxonomy): Eukaryota > Metazoa > Chordata > Mammalia > Carnivora > Felidae > Panthera > Panthera tigris. The sequence goes on from NC_056665.1 coordinate 136,078,452, forward strand.
GATGTCTTTGGTGCAAAAAGGTGATTTTATTAAAGCACGGGGACGGGACCCCGTGGGCAGGAAGAGCTGCACTGGGGTTGAAAGAGTGGCTCCTTATACTCTATGGACTTGGGGAGGCAAAGTCAAAAGCGAGGCCCCCGGAGGGACTTTGATGTGCTAAAGAGGACTCCAAAGATACTCAAGATACTCGATACCGAGGATCTGCTATTGTCAAGCTAAGGGAGTTTTCCCTCTCGTAAGGCATTCATGTTAGGAGGGTAGAGGGTTCCTGGAGAATGTTACACTCTGGATTCGCCTCAAGTATCTGTCAATGGGCTGCAGGTCAGGAGGAAATTTAATTTTACCGGCCATTTCCTTCTGCCTTCGTTCCCCACATCACTATGGAGGGGTGATGCTGTCAGTCTCTAGGTTTCTGGGGATTCAGCTGCGATGGGTAAGACTGCCCTTTTCTTGTCATTCACTAAGATATTTGCAAACTGAGGGGGACCCATGTCCCGTAGGACTGTGATCTCTATCCGCTGGCCATTTGTTTCCTTTCCTTTCCTTTGTCCTTGAGGAGCCAGAAGTGCCTGAGGAATGTCACACGCATCCCGCCTGGGGGGGTGGGGGTGGGGCCGGTTGCTTGCACTTTGTCCCCAGCTCGCCCCAAGCTCCCTCATCACCGTTATCATCTCCACTTTACATTTCAAACCTGAGGCTCAGAGAGGTTTTGTACTTTCCCTGAGGTCACACAGGTGGTAGCCCTCCTGAGCACCGCCCCGTGGCTGGGGAAGGGCTGGCCGTGGGGCTTGGGGACATTTGGGGCTACAGGGCAGGCAGGGCTGGAAATCTGGGCAGGAGGCCTGATCTGACCGTCCCTTTTGCTGTTCTGGGAGACTCAAGCCCTGGGGTCAAATTCCAGCCCCAGGAGTGCTTGTTAAGACTTAAACGGGGTGCGGTTCTATGGCCATTTAATTGTGTCTCTGCCCTTGAAAGGCACCCCCCAGGCCCCAAGGTTCCCAGCTGTCTGTAACACACAGCCCGGTCTTGGATTTTCCTCCCCCACAGCCCAGGAGGTAGAGGAGGTCTAGGGGGTCTGGGACCTGGCCCCTCACCAGCTGGGTCCCCTTGATAGCTCCAGCCTTTCTTGGCCTTGGTCTCCTTTTCTCCTCTAAAGTGCCTCACAGCCCAGGATTCTTCCCCTACTCAGGGAAGGCCGGGGTCTGCAGCCTGCTGGGTGTGGGTAGGGATGGGAAGAGGAGAGAAAGAGCCAGAACCCAGAAGAGATTCTGAGGCAGGCATTTGGGGGCGAAGGTTGGGAGGGGGGAGGAGGGGAGGGGGCAGGGCAGGTGGAGTTTGGAAAGGAGTGGGGTAGAGTTACATAATGGGTCCTGGGGGCGCCTGGGCGGCTCAGTCGGTAAGCATCCGACTTCGGCTCAGGTCATGATCGCACAGTTCCTGGGTTCAAGCCCCCGTCGGGCTCTGTGCTGACAGCTCAGAGCCTGGAGCCTGCTTTGGATTCTGCGTCTCCCTCTCTCTGTGCCCCTCCCCGACTCATGTTCTGTCTCTCTCTGTCTCTCAAAAACAAATAAACATTAAAATAATAATAATAATAATAATAATAATGATAATACTAGGTTCCGGAATCACTCACTGGATGTGAGTCCAAATCCCTGCACAGGACCTATGCCCGGGGCCTGCTCTCAGAAGAGCACATGGTTGGTTTTGTGTTCTACCATTGCCATCTTGAAAAAATTATTAATTATTTATTTACTTATTTTGAAAAATTGTTTTCATATTTATTTTTGAGCAAGTGAGAGAGAGAGAGAGAGAGTGCCCGTGAGCCGGGGAGGGGCAGAGAGAGGGAGACGGAGAATCCGAAGCAGGCTCCGCGCTGGCAGCCGAGAGCCCGATGTGGGGCTCGAACTCGTGACCCTCGAGATCATTGACCTGAGCCGAACATAGATGCCGAACCCACGGAGCCACCAGGGCGCCCCCAAATTCTTAATTTGTTAAATAAGGGGCCCGGCATTTTCAGTGCTTCCACTACCTCGGAGGGTCTTTTCGAGAAGTAGATGAGAGATTCCAGGCAAAGCGCCAGGCGGAGGTCAATCCATAATAGTTGTCAATCCCTGGTAATTTCGGCAGCATCGCTCTTTAGGGCCTGACAGGGAGACATATTTCCAGAGCAGCCCGTCTGTCCCCCAGCCTTGTGTGGGTGCAGGACACTTGAGACCCAAACTAGCATCCTCTCTGGGAAGCAAACTGTTCCCCCGTCCCCACACCCCCCTGCCTGCGGCCATACTGGGTCAAGTGGTTCAGGGCCCCAGATGACCAGGAGATGGGATCCTAGGGATTGGGAGCCTGGAGAAAGATGAGGTCTAGGGAGGCCTGCTCCCGGATCTGCTGAAGCCCAGGAGAGGGGCAGTCGTCTGCCCTGCACGTGTGAAGGCCCCACGCCCACAGGCGCTAACAGGGTCTCCCCTGGGAGCAGCCCTCCCTCACCCTATGACCCAGCTTGTGGCATCCCCACTGGATCGGTTCCCAAGTCCCAGCAACTCAACCTCCCAGACTTTCTGAAGTCCCAGCTTCCTAGATTAACAGCTCAGCTCCTCGATTTCCCCACAGTGAGGCCTTGGGCGTGCTTCTCTCTGTGCCTCAGTTTCCCCACAGCGAAAGGACAGCTCTGACCCCGTGGCACGCCACGTGATGTTACGCCCTGCTTGGAAAGCACTTAGAAGTGTCCTGACAAATGTTAGACGCTAGAACTGCCCGCCTCCCTGCCTCACCTCCGCTCTGAGCCCGAGCGCATGCTCCAAAATGCCAGTCTGACCATGCCACTCCTTCCACTGGGTCCCTCCAGCTGCCTGTTGTCTTCGGGATAAAGCCCAGACTCGCCGGACTCCCCTGAGCCTCCGTGTCCTGAGCACCTGCTAAGCATCCATTTCCGGGCCTCCCGCCAAAGGCCTGGGATTTGCTCTGGGAAACTTCTAGCCCCCAGTGCAGTTCCTACGATGTGACTGTCAGTCAAGCCAAGGGGCGGGCACATGACCAGGCTTGGCCAATTGGGTGCCCTCTCTAAGGACCTTGATTCTTGAGGATCGAGGGGGGCTGACGGCAAGGGGTAGGGGAGGGTCCATTTGGGGGGATGTCCCCCCTGAGCTCCTGCTGCCTGGATCTCCAGGGTTGCCGTGGGCCCCCACACTCTCCGAGCCTGGGTTTTAGCTCTTCTGCTGATGTTGCGGCCTGCCTCGCACCTTCCACTGATGCCCCCTTTGCCCGAGCAGACTACTGGTTTATGTCGCAGGCAACAGAGAGCCTGGCACGGACACTCTGGCTCCTGCTGACGGCTCATCCGGCCACAGCCACACTGCTCCCACTCTGACCTTCGCCTTCTGCTTTTAAGGATCTGCCTCTAGTTCTCACAGACCTGGATGCTATTTCCTGCCTCTGAACCTTCGTCCCGGCTGTTCCTTCTGCCAGGAATATGTTCCCACCTTACTTTTCCTGGCTCGTCCTTATCCTCAAGAACCGCCTCAGACATTGTCGACTCTGGGACACTCCTCCAGCCCTGCTCCCCACCCCCACCCTCAGGCCGGCTCTGACTCTCTGGGCAACCCCAGACCCCAGACCCCAGACCCCAGACCTCTGACCGCCTGCACCACATGAACCCAAGGCCAGCACCAGGCCCCGCTCTCCGTCCTTCCTCAGCCTGTGCTCCTCAGGTGTTTGAGGGGCTCTAGAACCATGGAGGTCAGACAGAGACAGCTCTCTTGAGTCCTGCTCAGGGACTCCTGGGCCGGCAGGGACTCAATCCACTGCCCTCTGATGTGTGGGCCTTTGCGTAGGCCCCACTTCCTGCCCCTGCCCCCTCACCAGAGGCCCCAGCCCCTGCCCCGGGCTCCCCCAGCCACCTTTCCCCTCACTGTGGTCCCTCCCTCCCCCCAGCATTCTCGCCAGGGCTACCCAGGCTGCCCTCCATGAGACCCTGGCTCTGAGCAAATGAGGCTTTGCTGGGGAGGCCTGGACAGTTAGTAGGGCACCAGGCCCGGCTCCCCCAAATGCCACAGGCCCAGCAGCTTCAACAGCAGGTAGCAGGGCCAAGCCATAAGGCAGGGGCTGGTCCCAGGTTGAGGACCTGAGGCGCCCTCCAGCATGCCCCCTCCCCTCCCCTGGGCCGGGTGTGGTTCTGAGCCAGGGGCAGGGCTGAGTCGTTATGGGTTGCTCAGTGCCCCAGCTGGGGAACTGCACAGCCTGCAGCCATGCAAAGTCAGGTAGAAGGAGGTAACAGGGAGAGTCCTGGGGCACGCCAGTGGGATCTGGGGAGCCCGCGGAGTGGGGACATTAAAAATGACCTCTACCTTGCCTATAGTCGACCAGCCTGAAAGGACAAAAACAGCCCAAGTCTCCCTGGGGTCACTGATGCCTCTCCCCCTTCTCCTTGGGACCTGAACCAGGGAGGCAGGGGTAAGGCCACGCCACCCACGGGTGGATCCTGCAGTGGACATGTCATAAGGACAGAAGCCAACGTTATGATGTCACGGCCCCACTGTGGCTCTGTGCCCTTGGAGCTGTGAGTGAGTCGACCGGACCCCCTCCTCCTTCCCCAGGCTCACGTCTGATGCTCAGGGCTGGAAAGGCTGACCATGTAGCCCCTCACCTTCTCTCCCTGCTCCACGCACATGCTGTGGCTGGTCCAGCAGATGGCCAATGAATGGCAGGCTTAGGGAGACTTGCTTCTCCTTTGGGTCATAACTGGGAACCGGGCTTAGGCAAATGGTCCGGGGGCTCTTTGCAAGGCTGTGTGGAAACTACCTGTTACCTAGGCCACCTCCCCAGCCTGACTACGGGCTCACTGATCTGTCCCAGCCCCCACTGTTCTTTGATAAGCTCCTATCCGCTCACAGTGATGTCACTGAATGCATAAAGGGGTGGAGGGTGGGTGGGCAGGGTAGGTGACAAAGGTGTCCCCTCCCCATGCGGGTTGCTTTCTGAACCGGCCCCCAGCCCTGACCCTGGGACTCTCTTGTTGGGAACCAGCACCTGTTGGAAGGCCCGGGTATCTTGGTGAATTTGGGACTTGACGATGATGGGACCGATCCCAGTTATGGGGTGGTAAGGCCAATAATGCCACTATAGAAAGGCAAATCTGGCCCTTCCAGAGCTGGGGGTGCAGCTCAAAGACCCCAAACATTGGCTTTAATGAGCTCAAGTCCATATCCAGTCCTGCCGTGTGTTCCTGGGCTGGTCACAGGCCCCCTCGGAGCCTCTGTCTCCTTTTCTAGGAAGTGGGAACGTACCCTGGCTTTTGAGGACCGTCGGGAAGGTCGGGAGAGAAAGCTGCTGTCCTGCTTGTTGCCATTGCTGTCCATCCTCTTCCCACCTGGCCCACATGGCCCTCGTCCTCTAGCACAGCCGGGGCAACGAGGGGCAATGTTGGTGGCCAGGGACACAGGCCAGTGTGACTGTCGACAAGGACAGGGCCCTGCAGGTGCTGTTACGGAACTCTGCCAGCCCCCGGCCAAGTACGAGTTGACCCAGGCCACGCTGGACCCCTGCCCCAGACCCAGCGCCACCCGTGGTGGGCTAAGTGGCCAGGACTGAGCGAACGTTGGGAGGGCCATCAGGGAAGGGACAAGGACACCTGGAAGAAAATGGGGAGGGGCGGCCCCGGTGAGGGCGGTGGGGGACCTTGGGCCATCCCACGCCCTCTGCAGGCTTCGTCTCCTGTCAGAGGCAGGGCTGTGGGTGGCCGTCCCCTGCACCTATCAGCTCAACCTAAGTCAACTGGCAAGGCAGCCCTGGGTCCTCTCCCCTCAGGCAGCCCTCCGGTTTCAGCCTGCCCTTAAAAGCCTGAATTAGATGCAAAAGTCTGTGTCTGTGAGCAATTTTATGGAGAAAAGGTCCAACCCTTCCATCAGATTCTAGAATGGCTTCCCAACCCCACTACAGTTTAGCCCCAAGATGCGCAGGGCCCACAGGGTGTTTGTGGGGAAAGACAGTTTTCCCTGCATTTTCCAGGACTGTATGGATGACAAGATGGGGCACGAGAGGCAGAGAGGCCTGCCTTGGGTCACTCAGCAATCACTCAGAGATCCTACCACAGCCCCCGGAGGCTCAGCCAGCTGACCGGAGGGGGGAGGGGGCCCGCTCTGCCTCTGCCCTTGACCCCTGACCTTGACGGGGCGCAGAGCAGGAGCCCTACTGGAGACCCATCTTGCTCAGGGGCTCGCCTAAGAGACAAGCGTGGCTGGGCAGCAGTAAGCAGTCATCTCCCCTCTCGGGGTGCTGGGGCCCCCGACCTCGGACTAAGCACTCACCATGTGCTGGGCACCCCATGCGTAATCCCAGGGAGGGGCTCTCACTACTGTCGTTACAGACGGGCTGTCCAAGCACAGAAGTGAAGCTCCTGGCCAGGTCACCAGCTGGTGGGGGGGGTGGGGGGGAGGGCTCAGGCTACCTCTAGGAGAGGCTCTGTGGACCCCCCCCACCCCCCACCAGACAGACTGGACTCCACTCTTCCCCGTGCCTGACCACGGCAGCTCTTTGAACCGTTGTGGCTCAGTTAGCTCATCAGGAAATGGGGTGGAGATGAGGGGTAGAGGGGGGGACTGGCCAGGGCAAGTCTGAGCAGGAGATCCAGGGAAAGCCTTGCAAGAGATCATGACCTGGGTGCCTCCAAACAAGGCACTGGTGCCTGGCTCTTCCTGTCACCGAAATGTCCCTGCAGGCAGAGGAAGCTGAAGAGCGGGGTGGAGAAGCACAGACTTTTTTGAAGACTCTCTGATTGAGGTCCTTGAGAAGATCCCCAAGGGTATGTATGGAGCTTCCCCTCCGAGGCCGCCTCCCAGCCTTGGGGCCAGGACACTGAGTGAGCCTTGAACTCCACCTGCAGCATGAGGACCCGCAAAGGTCGAGGCCACGGGGGTTCAAAAGGGCACAGGTGCCCAGCGAGCCTGCCTCGTGAACCCCGGTGAGGCCACTGTGGCCTGTGGCAAGTTCTCGAGGTCCTGGTTTCCTTATTTTTTTTTTAATTTTTTTTTAACGTTTATTTATTTTTGAGACAGAGAGAGACAGAGCATGAACAGGGGAGGAGCAGAGAGAGAGGGAGACACAGAATGTGAAACTGGCTCCAGGCTCTGAGCTGTCAGCCCAGAGCCCGACGCGGGGCTCGAACTCACGGACCGTGAGATCATGACCTGAGCCGAAGTCAGACGCTTAACCGACCAAGCCACCCAGGCGCCCCGAGGTCCTGGTTTCTTTATCTGTACAAGGGGAGCCGCACCGGTCACGCGAATGGAGGAACTCACCCTTCAGAAGCCCCGGCATTCAGCTGACACCTGGTAAATGTTAGCTATTATCGCTACTATTTCGTGGGTCTTTGGTTTTGTTTCATGTGTCGCTATGACCGACGACAATGACACAGACACCGGAAATGGGCTTTGCGTTTTGTTTTATCCTGATTCAACCCAGAGCCCACTGCCATCCGGGCCAGAAGCTTGTTAGGAAAGGGAAGGGGACACAAGCAGGTATTTTTCTCATCGTCATTATCTCAAATTACACTAATAAAAATAACTGTTACCGTTTATTAACTACTTACTCTGTGCCAAGCTCTTTAGTGAATCTTTTTTTAACCCCTCTGCGTGAGCTTCTGTTACCCAGGCTCAGAGACGTTAAGGAACTTGCCCCAAATGCCCAGCCAGGAAATACTGGGGCCGGGTCTCAGATTCTGGTCTGACTTCAGAGCCACCGCACTAAGCGCTGTGGAGCTGTGAGAGCCCCCCCCCAGAACTCTGCCCCGGAGGTCAGGGCAGGCTTCGCGGAGGAGGTGGCCTCTCATTGGGCTCAAATGAGCTCAGCGAGGGGGAAGAGCATGGCAGGCAGGGGGAACAGCACAAACGTAGGCTGGAGCCACAGCCCTGCATGACGGGTTTGGGGCACCAGGACCTGGTTCGGGGAGTTGCTGGGAGATGGCACCAGAAAGTTGAGCAGCACCGAAGAGCTTCGAGCACCAAGCCAAGGAGGGGTGAGGGCTCCAGGTCAGCATGGGGCTTGACCAGACCCGGCACCCAGAGCTGCTTCTCAAGCAGCCTCCTGGTTTGGAGTCTTGCTAACTCAGCAATTCAACCCTGCTCACCCCATCCGGGATGGGTTACCACCAAAGCCGGGGACCCTATCACTCAGGACAGCAACAATTCCTATCCCCTCCTTGTGGGCTCCCCCAGTCAGCACTGTTTCCTGGGGGACAGTCTCCTGTCTCACCGGGCAGTCTGGATCCGGAATCCGGGTTCTTGGCCGCTAGGCGGTCCTTCTAATGTTGCCGCTTCTCTTGAAAGGGCAGGAGGTGGGCGATGAGGCCGGACAGTTGCTGGACCAGTCCTGCCATCTGGGAGTAAGCCCTGCGTGGATTGTCTGGCACCTGTCAACTTTGGGACTCCAGCTGGGATTTCGGGACCTCGGCAGAAGTCCCATCTGCCTCATTAGCATCACCACTGCAGGGGGCAGGTGGGGGCTGGGCTCTCTGTGCCCACCCATCCCTCCGAGGCACTGTCTCCACAGGCCACAGTGAAGGGGAGGGGCCGGAGGAGGCCCTCCGGTGGAGGGTGGAGACCGTGGTGGGGCACTATGGGAAGCTCTTCACCATCAACCAGGACATCCAGAAGCCTCTGGAGGCCTTCTCCAAGAGGAACCAGGTCGTCCACCAGAGCCTGGGGTCTCTAGAGGAGAGTCATAGGGCTCATACCCCGGTAACAGCTATCTGAAGCCTGGCCCTTTGCCTTTAGCCCATAAAACCGGGGGCATGGGGGTCTCCTCTGCACCTGCGAGGAAGTCTCGGAGCATTGGTGGGCTGCTGAGAGGGTCTGGGTGAGGCTGTCACTCCAGAGCCTTGTTCTGTCTCCCTTTCCGTCCCCTTTCTCCAGGCTGCCCCCTGACAGTGCTTATGCTTAAACGTGTTCTTGGGGGTAGAAAAGCCATGAATTCTAGATTCAAACAGACTGGGTGCGGATCCCAGTTCAGTCTTTGACTAGCTGAGTAAGCGTGTACCCTGTCTGAGCCTCAGTTTCTTTATCTGTCAGATGGCAATGCAAACTAGCTAGGAGGTTGTCCTGAGGCACAGGACACAGAAGGTGCCCAAGTTCGTGCCCCGAGAAGTCACCTGTCTCTCCTTTCTGGTTCATCTTATAATAAATAGAACTTTTGCCAGGAGGGCCGGCCATTCCAGAAGAAACTGCGCCAGGCAAAGGCGTGGCAAGATGAATTTGCACGCTGAAGCTGGGGCCTGGGGACTCGGAGGGGAAGGGGACTCGGAGAGGACGGCTGAGGGTGGGTTGATTCTGGCACAGGACCGTTGTGCGCAGTTTGCAGCGAGCCTCTGCCCCCTAGTGGCAGCACTGAAAACCTACACCATTTGGCACCTTTTCGCCCCCGGGGAACCGGACCCTTTATGAGCAGCCTGGCAGGGTGAGGGCGCTTTACCTGCTGTATCTCATTTAAATCTCACCCCAGCGCCTGGAGGTAAGTGCTTTCATTCCTAGCGCTGAGACAAGGGGAGGTGAGTAACCTTGAGCGTTCAAGTGCCGGGTTGGATCTCATCTTTCTTTAAAATGTTAATATTTTGTTCATCATGGATTAAAAAAATGTTTTTTAATGTTTATTTATTGTTGGGGGGGAGGGGCAGAGACAGAGAGGGAGACACAGAATCCGAAGCAGGCTCCAGGCTCCGAGCTGGCCGCGCAGAGCCCAATGCGGGGCTCGTACTGGTGGCCTGTGAGGTCATGACCTGAGCCGAAGTCGGATGCTTAACCGACTGGGCCACCCGGGCACCCCTTAATTTTGATTTTTAAACAAGTGAATTAAAATGTTCTTCACTGTAATTTATCTTAATTAAGCATAAGCTGAGTTTTTCGATGCCACCTTGAATTTTGCAACTTAGACCGAGGTGTGCTTTTCTTCCCACTTTCCAGAGGAGGAAAGGAAGACTCAGAGAAGTGAGGACACCTGTGTAGGTCCAGGGCCGAGCCCGCATCCCATGGGGCCTTGCGGGGGCGGGGGTGTGGCCGGCACTACATCGACCAGAGCAGGCTGGGCTTCAGGAAGCTTTCGCCGGCCTTGCTCCACGGTGCCCTCCTAGCAGCCTCGGAGCCCAGAAGGGCACAGACTCTTGGGTCTGGTTATGGGAGGAAGCGAGCATTAAGCCCCAGTCAGCCTGGACATGCTCTTTTGGGCATTTCCTGGTACCTTGAACAGCCAGACCACCCAGGACTTCCCCTTCCTCCCTCCCCCCATCAGGCTCAGATCTCCCCGGGCAGTGAGCTCCTCCGGACCAGGCCCAGGGCAGATGCCCCAGGAGGGTTTGCGGCACCCAGGTGACCCAGCCCCTCCCACCGCAGAGCCTCAAGATTCCGCTGTGTCAGCTGCTTAAGAGGTGTCGCGGCAAGCAGGAACAGTGGTGACAGTTGGAACAGAGAGACGTGGACAGCTGTGATGTGAGCCCGCTCTGTGGGATGGGGGCGGGGGCAGGGCTGGGGGCTGCTGTCTCCTCAATAAGCATCACCCCCTCCCCAACACCACCACACACATCCCTGCTTACCTCACCCTGGTGACTGTCAGCTTTCAAAGGGCTTCTCGAAGATGGGGCGGAGGTTACTTTACAGATGGGAAAACTGAGATCACAGATAGGTAAGGGCCAAGCTCTACCAAGAACCAGTACCCGGGCTTGGCATGTGCTGGGTGCTTACCCGGTCCTCCGATAATGCTTGTAGGTAATAACAGAACGATGGCTTTTAAGTGAGTGGTTGTCACTCACGATCGTCAGTAATTCCTAGGACTGTCTGATGGTAGGCAGGTAGTACTTGGCACAAGGCCTTGCCCGGGACAGGCCCTCCTAAATGCTGCTTGGTTCTTACTTCTATCTGTTTCACAGATGAGAAGAGTGATTATTCGGAAAGAGTAAGCCATGCCCGAAATCCGTGACCAGAGGCCAGGATTTCTGGACTTAAGCTCTCGAGCTCCTGCTTACTGGCCTTTGGAATGGGGACTGGTTACCCTCCGGCCCCTGGGTCCTCACTAAAATCAGAGCCTGTACCCTTCCAGCCTCAGGGGCTGCTGGGAAGACACCAGGACCATAGGCCTGGGCACACTGCACCTGGACTGAGTGTGGTCAGCGAATCCAGGGCCTTCTCGGGCCCCATGGGATCCTGGAAGATGAGATGGTTGGGATCTACAGGTGGCTGACCTCCAGCCAAGGGGCTTAGAGGGGGAGTGGACTGGCCACTGTTCACGCCCCTTCTGGGTCTTTCTCTTCAAGGTGGGAAGCAAGGCTGTCACCGCTGACCACAGCCCCACAGACCTGAAGCCCAGGACTCCGGGGCTGCCCAGAGCGAGGAGCTCTGGGTTCCTCCAGCCCCCTTCCCAGCCCCTGCTCCAGGTGTGGACCGTGGGGGTCTCCGGCCAGGAGGATCCTCTGGGAAGTTAGTTCAATGTCTCTCATGGCAGGGGAGGACACTCAGGTCCTGCGGTGGGAGGGACTCATCCAAGGCCCTTTGGGAGTGGAGCACAGACCAGGATGAGAAGGTGGCTTCTCTGGTCTGAGTGAGCTGGGGAGGGGGAATGGTGGGAGAGGATTGGGACCTCTTCCTCCTCCTCCCCCTCCTTCTCCTTCTCCCTCTCCTCACCCCCTCCTTCTCCTCCTCCCCCTCCTCCTCCTCCTCCCCCTCCTCCTCCCCCTCCTCCTCCTCCTCCTCCTCCCCCTCCCCCTCCTTCTCCTTCTCCTCCTGCAGGAAGAGCTGCTCAACTACATGCACGTGGCCATCAACAACATGGTCCAGCAGTGTTCGCCCTCCGCCCACAGCGTGCCCAAGAGCAGGGACCTCTTCTCCAAGCTCGACCTGATTCAGGTGAGGACTCCCTGCCACCCCAGGCTGGCAATCTCAGCCTGTGCAGGGCCTCCGCTCATGGTGCATTCACGTTTAGCCCCCGTGAGTCCGTCCCTCCGTGGCTACACGTGCTCCTGGGGCAGTAGGTCCTGGTGTCTCTATTGTCACTCAAGAAACTGGTGATGAGTTCCCGTTAGGTATAGGATCAGAGGCAGGTGCAAAGGAACTCCTGTCCTGCCCGGTCTTTCTCTGTGCATCTCACACACACACACACACACACACACACACACACACACACACATTCACACGTGCTCTCTACACACCTAACAATACACGTGAAATATACACAGACACACCTGCAAACAAACACACCCAAGATGCACACAGGTGTGGCCACACATTTACACTCACGTGTGCACTCTGGGAGGGCGCATTTCAGTGACTGAGGGAGCCTCTGTGCAGGGTCTTCAGTTTCCACTTTGGACTCTCAGTCAAGTCCACTGAGCCTCCCCTTGTCACCCCCCCCCCCCATCTGTCATACGCTGAAGTTGCAGTAGCCGGGAACATGTCAGACCGGCTTCTACTGACCACAGAGCGTGTCTTTTCCTTCTTTTTAATAATAGCTTCGTTGGGATATGATTCACATACCATAACATTTACCCTTTTAAAGCGTACCCTTCAGTGTTTCTAATTCAGCCAGAATTATGCAGCCATCACTACTCTCCAGAACATTTCATCACCCCCACAAGATACATTTTGCATCTGGTTTCTCGCACTTAACGTTTTCAAGGTTGATCTACGTCATAGAGTGTGAATCAAGACTTTGTTCCTTTTTAGGACTGGATAATATCCCATTGTGTGTGGACACACCACATTTTCTTTATCCATCAGTGATGGCCGTTTGGGTTGTTTCCACTTTTTGGCCATTGTGGCCAATGCCGCTGTGGGCATTCACGTACACGTGTTTGGGTGGACATATGTTTTCGGTTATCTTGGCGACATACCTAGGTGTGGAGTTGCTGAATCATATGACAACTCTGTATTTAAATCTTGTGCAAATATTATTATCAGCTGCAAACTGTTTGCCCAAAGTGGGTGATTTTACAATCCTGTGATCGATATATGTGTGAGGGTCCGATTTCTCCACATCCTGTCCACACTTGGAATCGTCTGTCTTTCGTAATGCAGCCATCCTGGTGGGTGTGAAGTCCTAGCTCGTTGTGGTTTTGCTCTGCATTTCCCTGGTGACAGTAGCATTGAGCGTCTCCTTGGTGACGCCTATTCGTATCTCTTCTTTGAAGAAATGTCTATTCAGATCCTTGGCCGATTTTTAAATCAGATTATTTGGGTGTTGTTTTTTTTTTTTTTTATTGCATTCTAAGATATATTCTAGATACAAGTCCCTTATCAAATATACAATTTTCAAATATTTCCTCTCATTCTATGGGTTGTGTTTTTCATTGGATGGTGTGCTGTGAAGCACAAAGGCTTTTAATTTTGATGAAATCCAAGTGAGCTACTTTTTCCCCCTTGGGTTACTTGCCTTTAGGCATCACATCTAAGAAACTATCACAAAAACTGTAATCCAAAGTCATGAAGATTTATACCTAAATTTCCTTATAAGAAATTTATAGTTTTTGCCCTAATATGTAGGTGTATGATCCATTTTCAGTTAAAACGTTTGTATATGGTATGAGATAAGAGTCCGATTTCATTCTTTTGCATAAACATATTCAGTTGTCCTGATAACATTTGTTGGAGAAAAAAAACAACTATCCTCCCCTGTTGCATTGGCCTCTCCTCTCTCTTGTCAAAACTCTACTGACCGTGAACATGAAGGTTAATTTCTGGAGTCTCAATTCTATTCCGTTGGTCTAGATGTCTACCCAATGCCAATACCGCACTATCTTGATTACTATAGCTTTGTCGTCAGTCTTGAAATTGGGAGTTCTGAGTCCTCCAACTTTGTCCTTTTCTTTTCTTTTTTTTTTTTTTTTCAATGTTTTTTATTTATTTTTGGGACAGAGAGAGACAGAGCATGAACGGGGGAGGGGCAGAGAGAGAGGGAGACACAGAATCGGAAACAGGCTCCAGGCTCCGAGCCATCAGCCCAGAGCCCGACGCGGGGCTCGAACTCACGGACCGCGAGATCGTGACCTGGCTGAAGTCGGACGCTTAACCGACTGCGCCACCCAGGCGCCCCAACTTTGTCCTTTTCTGAGGTGGTTTGATTCTTCCAGCAGGGCATGGTGGCGTCACGAGTGGAAGTTCAGCGGCCGGGTGGGTTTCAGGAATGGTGTGATCCGAGGCTCCCTGGCTCATCAAAGATTCGTCCTTTCCACACACTGCTGGCTGCCCTCTTCAATACTGGCTTCATTCTAGGTCACAACTCGCTCTCCGTACTTGAGGCAGGCTCAGTGGAGACGTTCAAAACACAGGATGCTTGGTTCCTCTGGAACCCGGAACGCCCCGCCCCGCCCCAGGGTTGCCATAGCAACAGCCAACAGTCAGCAAGCCTGCGCCTCCGTTGAGAAGGACTCCTCACAAGCACTTCACACAGCGTCAGGGCTGCTCAGCGGCCCAGCTCCGGGGACACCATTCACCACGTTGGCTTCCCCTGGGGCAAAACTCATGTTATTCATATTCACATTGTGATATGAGCGATGTCGGTTTCAATAAGGGCACGTTTGTCTACATACTCACAGTACATTAATTTCATCTTCTTCCGAAGAAAAAGGAAGAAATTACACGGTGATGTCAAGGGGTCCCGTGGGTCTCCTGCAACAATCACTCAACCGAGACGTATTGAGTCGCCCACATGTGCTCAGCATTGTGCTAAGAGTTGGAGGTAGAAGGTCCTTCAGAAACGAATGCCTCTAAGAGAGGGAGGCTGGGGGCAGTCAGGGTGGGCTTCTTGGAGGAAGCAGTGAAAAGAGGCAAGCGACCGCATCAGGAAGCCACACAAGTACTTGGACTCAGTCATCTAGCTTTGCTACCACTGGGCTGTGCAGCTTCAGGCAAGTCACTTAACCTCTCTGAGCCTCAGTTTGCTCATTTGCCAACCGTCACCGATAGCACATCCTTGGCAGGGCACTTGTAAGAGTTAAAGGAAGGGTAGGTAACCTTTGATGGTGCTTTGGTCCCTGGGAAGTGGTGTCAAAGCACCTTCAGGCGACGGAGATTTCTTTTTTCTCCCAGGAATTTATGTTGGACAAAATGGAGACAGTGAGATTTATATCACTGCGTGTGGAATCCAGAGTGTGCTGGTCAGCGGACAGTGACAAGAGTGAGGGC
The DNA here is from genome assembly GCF_018350195.1 of Panthera tigris. Classification (NCBI taxonomy): domain Eukaryota; kingdom Metazoa; phylum Chordata; class Mammalia; order Carnivora; family Felidae; genus Panthera; species Panthera tigris. The sequence goes on from NC_056665.1 coordinate 136,093,601, forward strand.
CTCAGAAGATGCCCCAGGTCCTTCAGGAAATGCCCAAGGGATCGAGATTCGATCCCCCAAACTCCCTTTCCCAGCACCCAGACTTCAGCCCGCTCCGGCCCGTACGGACCAGGCTGGCGACCAAGCCAGCCCTGCCAGCCTCAGGACCATCTCCTTAGCCCCTCGGCCTCCTTTTGTCACCACAGTGCCCCCAAGTGGGTGGGAGCCAGCCTGTTCCCCGCACTGGGGGATTGGCAGGCAACAAGGCTGCGGACCGACCGGACCGGGGAAGAAAGAGAGGGAGTTTGCCGGGTGGGAGGCAGCAGGAGGTCAGGTGGGACTTGCCAGGCTGGACTTGCACCTGGGAGCCAGGGCCACACTGTCAAGGTCGTCGGTGGGTTTGTTTGAAGAAGAGCTCTGGATAGGTGCCTAGCTTTTAGGAATAAGCGCGTCACAGAAACTCCCTTAAAGAGCCCCTCAGGGCCTAGGAGGTGAGAGCTCGCCTTGCCCACTGCAGACGGGAGAGCACGGCAGGCTGGGGGTCCTGAATTTGTTCATCGGGGGCGTCTCATCAGAAGCAGACGCAGAGTCACTGCCCTCTGCGTTTCCCGAGGGTCCCAGAGCTGCCCGGAGTGGATGCTGCTCTCGGGGAGAGCTTGGCAAGGCAGAACCCCTCCCTCTCCAGCCTGCCTGGAAAGTTGGGCGAGAGGGCATCTAAGGGAGTCCCCCTCCCCCTCCCCAGCCGGATGTCCTTAGGCTGGGGGTGGAAGAGCTTGGTCTGGAGGAAAGCACTGGTTTGGCTTTCTTGTGTCACTGGTGTCAAACCCTCCTGGTGACCGCCGCAGCCCTGGAAAGACTTCACGTCTGGAGGCCGGCCTGCCTCGGCTTTTTGGTGTGGATAAAAGTCGCAAGTTAAGAGCAGCTGCGAACCAGCGAGTTAACTTTCAAAGAAGAGTTTCAGAAAAGATGCTGCTGTTCGGTCCACAAGCGCCGAGGGTCGTCATTTTCCAGGTGCTGTTGGGAGAGGGGACAGGCGGCTCAGAGGGAGGGACGGTAGGAGCAGGGCTAGGACTTAGCTGCGGAATTAGTGAGAGGAGCTACATACAGTGAGGCTGAGTGTGGTCTGGTCTTCTGAGCAGCTTGAAGGGGAACCAAGGGGGGACCATTGTTTCAAGTTCTGGTCTCACAGGCCTTTGGAGCAAAGAGGACATCTCAGGTAGGCTGGAGTCAGATTCCAGAAGGCGGAGGTCATGGTGGGGGGCGGGGCTCAGAAAGTGAAGGGATCACGAGGGGAGGGGTTTCCAGTCTGGCTGGAGCCGGAAGAACCTGATGGGGGGTCTGAGAAGGTGGACTTCGGAACCATCGTGGGGTCCACAGGCCCGGCTACGAGGTTTGGACGTTGGTCCAGAGGCCACACATGGGGGTGGCTTGGTCTTGGGCTGCTACACCAGAAGACCACAGACTGGGGGCTTAAACAACAAACATTTATCTCTCGTACTTATGGAGACCGGAGGTCCCAGATCAAAGCACTGGTAGAGTTGCAGTCTGGCGGGGGTCTGCGTCCTGCTTCATAGACGGCCGTCTTCTCGTTGTGTCCTCACAGGGTGAAAGGGGCAAAGCGGCTCTGTGGGGGTCTCTCTCATAAGGGCACAAATCCCATTCCTGGGGGCGCCACCCTCGTGATCTAACACCTCCTAACACACTGGAGACTGGAAGGTGACCATGTGAATTTGGGGTGAGGGGACGCAAGCATCCAGTCCCTTGAAGGGAGGCTCCCACATTCCTGCCTTCCTCTGTTCTCCCTCTCCCCGCAACATCTGCTTTCCAAAGACACCTAGAGTCTCCCGTCCATCTCCCTGTAACGTGGGCACATGCTGGGCCAACGATTCTTGGACTCGAACGTTTGTCCGGAAGACGTGTGACCCACACAGAGTGTGTCCCCGCTCCCGGAGCTTCTGATTCAACAATCTGGGGTCTTAGAGGCCTTAGAATTTGCATTTTTTTTTTTTACGTTTATTTATTTTGAGAGAGAGAGGGAGAGAGAGAATCCCAAGCAGTCTCTGCACTGTCAGCGCAGAGCCCGACGTGGGGCTTGAACCCACGACTGTGAGATCACGACCTGAGCCGAAATCAAGAGTCAGATGCTTAACCGACTGAGCCACCCAGGCGCCCCTAGAATTTGCAGTTCTAGCATGTTCTCACGAGGTGCTGATGCTGGAGGTCCCAGGACCACACTTTGAGAACCGCTGCTTTAGAATTACGGCAAATCCTAACTGCCTAAGCTGGTTCTGCTCCTCCTTGAGCACAACCACCACCACCACCCCCCACCCCCCCCCCACCCCCGGCCATGCCTGGGTCTCAGCATCCCGCCTGCATGATGGGCCTGGACCTGGCAGCCTGGGAGGGCCGTCCCCACCCTGTCTAACCTCCCAGAAGGTACCGGACATACACTCGCTTCTAGGCCCGGGGCACGGTCCTGTGGCTTCCTGGCTTTGCCTGTGAGGGCTCTGAGGAGTGCTTCCTTCTTCCTGTCCCCTGCCATCCGCATGCTGTGCACCGGTTGTGACTGTGTAGGTCTGGTTCAGATGTTTTGTCACACGCCTCGGGGAGGAGGACGATCAGAGCAGATGCCTGGGGTGACAGTGGCCCGGCCATCAATCTACATTTGCAACGGGCAGCTGAGTCTTTTAGGAGTTCCCAGCCTCCACGGCGAGGGTCTTGGCTCATGAAAGAGACAGATGGGGCCCTGGGCTTAGCCGTGCTGCTGCGGGCATGTACCCGAACGCTGGGGTTCAGTCCTTTCTGGGCTTTTATGTCCGACAGAAGCTCTCTCCGCCCAGACCCTGTCCCTTTAAGGTACGTTTTCTTGGGTTCCCTGTCAGCTGGAGAAAGGCCTTCAAGTGCATTTGGAGAAAGAAAAAAAAAAAAAAAAAAAGCAGTAGTTCAGGTACCTTAGGGGATGTCACTTCATCTGACCTCCCATTCAGACCCTGAGACCCCAAGACACCAGTTGGTCCGGGGCTTGGACATTTTGTGAGACTGAGAGCTCATTACCTGTCAATGAATTCCAGCTTTAAGTAACTTCAAGTGTGAGAAGACTCTTCCCGCTGACCATCCTGGGAGAGCTGGATTGTTAGCAAGTGGCTGGTGCTGGAAAAAAATGGTGGGAAAATCAAATTATGTCCTCTTTTTAGACCACACACACTAAGGTATACCAGTTCCCGTGAGGGGTTGTTTTCCAACTCTCGTGTTCGTTAAAACCACCGTGACATTCGCTAACCACGGAGACATCTAGAGATTGTTTTTGAAGATGCTGGTTCTGACGTGGGGCCCGGAAATCTGGATTTTTAACACGCTCCTGGGTGGTTCAGATGAGATGGTTCTCCCATCGTAGGGAGAGAAATACTGGGTATCTAAATGCCAAAAGGAAGGAAATCTGGTCTGTGTTGACCTGCTCTTCAGTTGGGAAGCATGAAAGCCACAGAAGTTATACCTGAAAATAATCTGATCACATAAAAATTAAAAACGCGGGGTGCCCGGGTGGCTCAGTCGGTTGAGCGGCCGACTTCGGCTCAGGTCATGATCTCACACTCTGTGAGTTCGAGCCCCGCGTCGGGCTCTGTGCTGACCGTTCAGAGCCTGGAGCCTGCTTTCGATGCTGTGTCTCCCTCTCTCTCTGCCCCCTCCCCTGCTCATGCTCTGTATCTCTGTCTCTCAATAATAAATGAACGTTAAAAAAAAAATGAAAACGCATCTACCTCAGAACGCATCCACATATCTAAAGACAATAAACTAGAGGGAAATGATGACAAATTTGGAAAAGGATCAGTGTTTTAAAGAGCTCTCACAAAGTAGAACAGACAATTGTTCATATTCAGAAAAAAAAATAAATAGCTATAAACATGAAAAATATTTCACCTTACAAAAAATAAAATTAATGTAATTTCTGTCCATAAGAAGATTCAAATAATACACTAATGCTTGTAGGACAGGCTGTCTAACAGTGTGATACTGTTTGCATATATTTTCTAGAGAGCAATTTGATTAGAGGTCTCAAGAGGCTTAAGAAAATGTTTACGTCCTTTGGGTCAATAATTCCAAGCCGAGAAATTTAAGCGAAAAAAACCAGAGCTATTTGGTTCCAAAATGACAGCCCAACTCAACTTGGCTTCAGCCAAAAAGAATGCATTGGCTTATAAAAACTAGAAGGTCAGGGACAGCTTCAGGCAGAGCTTGATCAGGAGCTCAGCGTCAACCCAGTCTCTGTCTCTGGGCTTTGCTCTTCTACATCTTGGCTTCATTCTCCAGTTCCATGTAAACAACCTCAGCCCTGCATCCTCCAAAGCTGAAGTGAGAGCAAGAAAGAGAGAATGTCCCTTTGTGGTAAATCACAGGGCAAGTCTCAGGGTTCACTCTGATTGACGCACCTTGGGTCAGATGCCTCTCTTTAATCCCTGACTGGCCAAGCCTGGGTCAAATTTTTGAGTTTAGGAGAGGTGGAATATCTTTTATGGCTAGAGTCATTCCCCTGGAGCCAGTGGTGGATGCCACATGAACTACGTGGGCTGACAGAAGGGGACACGTGGTTCCCCCAAAGGGGAACCAGGCTACCGTTATCACAGGGAGGCGGGACCTGATGCTGCTCCGGCAAAACCCAGAAGTGCCCGTTACAGATGCCAGCAGAGTGTTTAAGATGCCACCACATCGTTATTTAGAGTAGCCGAACTTCAAACAACCTAAGTATCTCGGAGGAATTGGAGAATTGGAGTTTAATAAATAATGCCCCAACTTTAGGATCTGATAATTCTGCAGCCATTAAATTACATGTTTTCAAAAATAGTGTTAGGAAAAATATAGGACGTAAAGTTAAGTGGAAAAAGGGATTCAAAAAATAGAATATAAGCCCCATTTGATAAAATTTATATATGCAAAAGAATGGAAGGATATACACTACATTAGTGCTTCTAAGTGGGAGGCCCATGACCCTCGGGGTGTTAATTTCCACCTAGTGCAGCAGATTGAATTGGGTCGCGAAATAGATAGGGGTCCCAAAGTGTCCTCTCCCCCGGGGTTGTGTCTACTTCCTTGGGCTTGCCAGAGGCTCATGGTGGGCAGAACACTCCTCTCCACCTCTTGGCCGGGTTGGCCACGTGACTTGCTTTGGCCAATAGGATATTAGTGAACTGTGACACAATCAGAGGCTTAAAACATGATCGTGCCGTGGGGCTTGGGGTTTAGCACTGGTAAGCTCTGCCATGGAGAGAGGTGTGCCTCTGGGAGCCCCTTGATTCCAGAGGGACGAGAGCCACGTGGAGCAGACATGGACCCAACATGCAGTTTGGATCCACGAAAATTGTCCAATCCTCAGCCAACCCTGACTGAGAAACAAATGTTTATAATTGCAAGCCAGTGAAGCTGAGGTCATTGGTTACACAGTATTATAGTGGTGGCTGCTGGATACACCCACACACTTCCTCAGATTCCCTACTCCCTCCAACCCAAGGATCCCCAGTGTGGGGGCGGCCGGTCCACCCGCTGGCCGTGAATGGGCGCCTGAGGGACGCTGGGATGTACAGAGGTGGCTTAGAGCTCTGTTCTGCCACATTAACCATGGTTAGCTTCGGATCGTAGGACTCTAATCTTCCATTTTCTTCTTTATACTTTTGTAGATTTTCCGGAGTTGCTGCAAAGACCGTGGTTCACTTTTATAACCAGAAAAAGAAAGCTCTGCTGAAGAATTGGAGATTAATTGGAAACTAACTCCTCTTGGCATCTCACAAATCCTCCCTTCGGTGTCCCTGAGAAAAAGGCTCGCTGTCCATTCATTCACCTGCAGGACCATCTTCAAGACGGAGGACAGGGTTCTTGGCTTCTGAATATTGTTTTCCTTCAAGTTCGGTGACTCTGGCTCCACTCTGAATTGGTCCCCATTGGCCTCTAGCCTCAAAACGTGGTGTCTTAAGCTGAGTTCCATTGTCCAGCTAAGGAAGTTGGCCAGATGGGGATGACAGGAGACATCTGGAAGAGGCCGCCTTGCCGTGGCCCCAGCTGCAAAGGCACAGGGCACTCCGGCCGTCACTCCCAGCCCCTCGCCCGAGGAGCGATGCCCTACCCAGCCCCGCTCTTGGCCTGGAAACAGCCGGTCTACTTCGAGGCTTGTGCTCCAAGGCTGTAAGTGCCGGCCAAGCCACCTGGCCCCAGCATGTGCCCCAGTGTCATTACTAGGCGTCTCCAGAAGACGCTGCGTTGTTTCCATGTCCTTTGGTGCTGAGGCTCGTTTGTCCCTGGCTGCCGGCTGCTTGGGTTCTCTGCACGGTTCAGTGCTGTGGGAGACGCTGCATTCAGAGTGCAGACAGTGCGAGCCCTGGGTCCCCAGCTCCTCTCCAGCACTGTGCAGGGGGGGATACGAGGGCCCGAGCTGCGTCTCCCTGGCTCCCCCACCTCCGTGTGCAGCCGGGCCTGGTGCAAACCAGGTGTTCAGTGTTGCACAGGAGGGGGTGGGTGTGAATCCAGAGAGGCTCCTGATGGTCTCTGCACAGTGAGAACTTCCTGATGCGGCCCCAGAACTTACAGGCCACTGTACCTCACCCGAGTCACCCCTACAGCCCATGAGCTGGAAAGCATTGGTTTTCTGGGTCCGTCTTACAGAAAGTTCGGGAGCTGTAGCTCTGTGGTTATGTGGCTCGCCCAAGGTCCACACAGTGCTTAGCGGTTGGAGCTGGGACGTTAGCTCTGGCCCTTCGGCTCCAGATGGAACAACTGTCATTTTGGAAACACAAAGAACACGAAGAACGAAAGCTAACATGCACTGGACGCTTGCTGTGCGCCAGGCACCTTGCTAAGCTCGTCATAGCTCGCGGAGTCTTCCTACCAACCCTGAGAGCGACAGTCCCCGTTGTCCAGGTGAGGAAACAGGCTCAGAGAGGCGAAAGGCTTGTCTGAAGTTGCACAGCCCAGGGGCAAGGCCCACGTCCGTCTCCTTTCAGAGCTGGTGCTCCGAGCTGAAGGGAGCGTGGGGGGGGATCACGTAGCAGAACGGGAGGCGGCCAAGTTCAAATCTGGAACAGCCCCCAGGTGGAATCAAGAGACAGGGTGCTACCGTAGACCCCTGCCACTCAGTGGGGTCCGGGCCCTGCGTCATCGTGGCATCACCTGGGATTTGCGAGAAAGGCAGAATCTGCATTTTAACAAGAACCCAGGGGATCCCGATGCACGGTAAAGTGCTGGTCTAATTTGCTCGGAGGGGAGCCTGGCATCACCCCCATGCGGGGAGGTGACTCCGAGGCGGCACCAGCTCTCAGCACCCGGGGGTTCCGTGCAGGGGCCGTGAACTGAGAGGAGCAGCGCCTCCGGCCTGAGCCGCCACCGGACAGCCGCAGGTTCAAGCTGCGGGACCCCGGGGGGTAAGCTGCCTGCCATCCAGTGAATGCTCTGAGGGGCTTCCTTCTGCCCCCACTGTCCTTACCCCGCCCCTCTCTGCCCCTGCCACCTCCAGCCTCACCTCCTCCACGAAGCCTCCCCAGCTGTCCCTGCCCTAGGCAGAGTGAGCAGAGCCCAACTCTGGGCTTCCAGCCTCTCCTACAAGGATCTCGAGAGCACCTGCCTGCCCCCCTCCCCTGCCCCCGGACGTGGCACTTAGTCGTTTACACTTACATCTCCCCCACTGGAAGGAGAAGTTCTCCAGACAAAAGGCTCATCTTTTTCATTGAGGCCTATGTGACATACAACGTTATGTTAGTTTCAGGTGTCCCGGGAAGGGCTTCATCTTAATCGACTTAAGCCTGACACGGAAGAGGCCCTCAGCTAATATGTGCTGGGTGAATGCCTCCTCATATGCTCTGGGTAAATGATGAATGAATGAATGAATGGATGTCTTAAGCAAAGGAGTAAATCTCTAAGTGAAACTTGTAAGGAACGTGTAGGAGGCAAAAGAGAGGGGTGTGGGGGGGACAGAGGGATCTTGGCTTCCACTTGGCCCTCAGGGTTATCCGTGTCGTATTCCCAGGGCCATGCCACCTCCCAGGGCGAGCCCTAATAAACCAGGCCAGAGTTTCGGGGTTCTCCCGGGGAATTACTTGGGGGGAAGACCTCCCTCTCCCCGCTCTCCACAGCATCATAAATTATGGGAATGCTGCCGCCAGGCACCCTGGGATGGTGCCATGGAACGAGGGGGAAGGGGACCTTGAGACAGCAAGCACCCCACCCCCATCCCAGGCCAGGGATGGCGCCCACCTCTTGGGAGCCAGCAGAGCCTTGCTGTTGCTTGAGCCTCTCAGGCCTCCTTCACACGTGGAGTTGGGATGGATGAGGTAGAAGGCAACAGAAAAATGGGATCAGCCCCGTGTCAGGTCTACGCTGGGCATGAAGCCTGCTTAAAATTCCCCCTTCCTGGGGCGCCCGGGTGGCTCAGCCCGTTAAGCACCTGACTTCGGCTCAGGTCGTGATCTCTGAGTTCGAGCCCCGCATCGGGCTCTGTGCTGACAGCTCAGAGCCTGGAGCCTGCTTTGAATTCTGTGTCTCCCTGTCTCTCTGCCCCTCCCGTGCTCGAGCTCTGTCTCTCTCTCAAAAATAAACATTTAAAAAAAAAAAAAAAAAAGATGGAGAGATGTCTTTGACTTAAAAAAAAAAAAAGATTCTCTCTCCCTCTGCTCCTCTCTCTCTCTCTCTCTCTCTCTCTCTCTGTCTCCCTCTCTAAAAAGAAAAAAGATTTCAAAAAGGTGATCTAAGACCTTTATACGATTTGAATTTTACTATTGAGTCCTGCATAGGGTATGGTGGGGGCGGGGGCCAGGCCACTCTTATTCCTATAAAGCCTGCTTTTCATTTTTCTCTTTCCTGTGATCTCAGCTAAGAAATAATTTGGGGCAAAAGGCTGCCACCTAGAAGATGAACAAATTTTAATTCTCCTTCAGCAAGGGTGAGAAGGTGAGAATTGTGAGTCACATGGCCAGCCTGAGAGGACCATCTGCTCAAAGTCCTTCCGGGAGGGGCAGGGTTTCTCTAAGGCAGCCGAAACTGATACTTCAACTCAGAGAGGTACAGCAAGTCCCTCCGGGAGGCACAGCAGGTGGCAGAGCCCAAGTCTGACCGACCGCAAAGCGAGGGCACTTTTCCTAATTAAAGTTTCCAGAACTTTCCCCCAAATGCCTCTCGCGGCAGAGGAGAGTGAACCCATTTTCGGGGGCCTGGTGCTCAGACCCGAGGGGAACTGAGTATCTTTGTGCTTTTGCATTTCATCTGAAAATTTTATAAAAGCCAATTTGCATTATGTTTCAGAATACATTGTTCTTATACAAAAAAAAAAAAAGATGTTTTCTCCCTGCCAAATATCTCCGAGGACAGCAGATGATCTGGGATGCTGCAGTGTTTACGCTGCACTTCAGGTTCTGCCTGGCCGAGCTCGGTGGCCCCCCGGGACCTGGGTGGACGAGCCCACACTTACCCCATAAACCTCCATTATCTGTAAACACAGGCTCTCCAGGGCCAGGCTTTCCTGAGCTTTGCTCTCTGGGGCCCTAGAGAGTTTCCAGGGATCACAGAGCCCCGAACTCTTCTGTTTATCATGTCCTGGGAGATGGTATTCACGTGATTCACCCAGGCACCGAGCCCCGCTCAGTCTCATTGAGGCTATGGGGTCTCCCCTCCCTTCCACACAAGGCTGAAGGCCTGGGTTACCGCCTTGCACCGCACCCTGTCCTCTCCCTTCCCAGAAGCACTTGCCATAGTTGGTGATGAGACGCTGGCTTGTGTGACGAGAGCAGTAGAGAGGACGGTGGGGTGGAACACCCACGATGCTAGGTGGGGGCGTGAGGAGGTGACGGGGGGGGGTCACCCACACAGTTACCCAGAGTTACAAGTTTCATTAACCCCGTTTCATAGAGGAGCAGACTGTGGCTGAGAGCAAGAGAGGCTGTATCAGTCATCTGATGCTGTGTAACAAGTCACCCCAAAACTTAGCTGAAAATAACGAACATCTATCTCATTATTCCTGGGGTCGGACATCTGGGCAGGGTTGGGTCCTCTGGCTCAGGGTCTCACCGCGAGGCTTCAGTCCAGCCTGGGGTTTCACCTGAAGGCCCGACCGGGGGACAGTCAGCATCCAGGCTCACGCACGGCCGGCTGGCAGAGGAAGCTCCCCACGGGCTGTGGGACTGGGGGCCTCAGCTCCTCGTGGCTGTCGGCTGAAGGTCTCCCTCAGCGCCTTCCCTGTGGATCTTTCCACAGGGCAGCTCACCAGGGGAGCAAGCAAGACAGAGGCCAGTCTGTGGGTATCCTGATCCGAGAAGTGACATTCGGTTACTTTTGTTGTCGTCTTCCTCACAAGCCAGTCACTGGGTCCAGCCCATGCTGGAGGGGAGAGGGTCACACAGGGTGAGAGCACAGGAGGCAGGTCGTTGGGGGCCATTAGAGGCTGCCTATCACAGAGGTCACGCACCCTGCCTCGGGTCTCATAACCAGGGCCCCTTCAGGAGCTGGGCTCTCTGCCCCATCTCAGGATGGCCAGGACAGGGCTTGGGACTGGCAGCTCTCACCAGGCCCAGGCCCCCCCACCCAGCACTGGCTGCGGCCTTCTGTAAACCACACCCAGTGCTTTCTCTTCCCTTGGAAGCCGAGAGTGCCTCCAGCCCAGCCCAGGAGGCTGCCGGGATACAACACTTTCTATCTGAGCTGAAGAAATGTTAGCTTTCAAACCCCAGGCGTTGGGGGAGGCGGGGGGGGGGGGGGGGGCGCAGGTGGGCGGTAGGCTGACCTATCTGGTCCTCTCCTGGGGCTGTGGGTCATGTTTCATCTGAAAAGTGAGCCAGAGACTAACCTTATAACACGATTTCTCTCCCCGATTTCCTTGTCTCACCTTTGGAAAGCCTGTGGGACTGGCTCCCTGGAGCCCTCTCTGAGGGTTCTTCCAGAAAGACCACATTCCTTTTTGTTGGCCCTGCACTAAAGTTAACTCTGTGTGTCCCAGCTCCCGGGGCTGGTGGAAAATTGAATCTCAAACATTTGTGGGGGTCCCTCCCCATCCTCTGTCCAGCCCTGTAGGGGTTGTGTGGTCCTGGGTCACCCACCGCAGAGGAACCGGCGGTGACGTCCCCATGAAAATGGAAGCTGAGTGAGGGCAGCGATTTTTGTCAGTTTTGTGCACAGATGTGCATGGTCCGTGCCCGGCACGCATCTGCCCATGGGATGTGCGGTAGATCTGTGCCCAGTGTTGAAAGAAGGGCCTTCCTGTAGCTGCACCTAACGTACACAGCACCTTGGCGGGAGGGACCGAGGGATCTCCGCCAGCCAGGTCAGGGTCCTGTGTTCCCTTGGGCGACGTGAGAGTGAGCAGTGCCCCTGCTCTGGGCCACCCGCCTCCACCCCTTCCCAGATTCCAGAATGTTCTCCCTATTCAGCCAGACCTGCCTCTCCATTCTCCAGTCTTCCCACTTCCACAGTGTTTCCTGGAAATACCTTTTTGCAAGAATAAAAGCCTCTTTCTCAACCCTGCTCCTGGGGGTCGATAGGCTGCCAGGGCAGCCCACGGCCTCCAGGGGGGCGGCTTGGGGGAGGGGAAGGGGGCTAACTGGCTCTGGTTCCTCCTGACCATCCCCAGCGGGGAAACAACACACAGGTTTGTATCCCAGCAAGTTTTCCAGCTCGGAGTAGCAGGCTGTGCACGACGGGGCGGGGGCAGCGAGGAGGGGGCGCGGACCTCCTGCGTGGAAGGGCAAGCACTTTAAGCCCAGATCCCCCTGCCGCGCCAGGCCTGTGGTTTACAGGGCAGGGAAAGAGTGCCAGGAAGATGGGCCTACACTACCACATCTCCCGCCACCCGAGCCCCAAGTTTGTCTCACTGATCAGGGAGACGGCAGACACCCCCTCTCAGGTGCACGGACACAAACCCCCTTGGGGCTCCTCCCTGCCGAACGCAAGCTCTTACCTTGTCCCCCGTAGGCTTCAAGGTCGGACGAGACTCAGGCCCCAGTAACTACCGTGCAAAGCCCACAAAGTTTGGGGACCAAGCAGAGTGTCAAGTGCTTTTCATGGCCATCTCATTTAGTCTTCCTGACTGACCTTTGAGATCAGGTACAAATATCCCCACTTTACGGACAAGGAAACTGAGGCCCAGGGAGGTGTGGCTTGCTCAAGAGTTATTACATGGGAATCGGGACATGAATATTTTTTTTAAGTTTATTTATTTGGGGGGGGGGAGGGGCAGAGACAGAGAGAGAGAGAGGAGACCCCCCAAGCCGGCCCCACGCTGGTAGTGCAGAGCGCCACGAGGAACTCGGACGCGCAACCGTGAGATCATGACCGGAACCAAAATCGAGAGTCGGACGCTTAACCGACCAAGCCACCCAGGCACGCCCCCACCGCCGGATTTTTCCGTTTTTTTTTTATGACACGAATATTCATGCCACTGCCCACACTTGTAATGACCGTGTCCTACCGCCCCCGCCAAGTCACAGCCATGAGGCATGAGCACCACAGGAGGACAGGCACAGCGTGGTGGAAACTCAGAGGAGTTCATGCCCAGCCCAGCAGTCTGGGAGGACTTCACACGGAGCCTGGGAAACGGGCCTCCAGGAGGAGCGAAGGCGGAGAGGTGAGCGAGCAGCACAGGGAAGGTTCTGGGCACCGGAAGCCATCTTCTTAAGCTCACGTCTTGAGGAAGTGGGCAAAACAGGAAGCAAGGGGCGGAGAAAGGTGTGCCGGGGCCACGCTGTACGTAGTGAAGCTGGGGGGCCCAGCCTGGAACACTCTCTGGGCCTGAGCGGCCTGAGGAAGGCCAAACTGGGAGTCACGTGGGCCACGGGGCAGGCCCCAAAAGGACGGTTCACATTTTCCACTCAGACCCGGCCCGAAAACCAGCTGGACTCTTGATGTCTTCCAAGTGGCCCTTAGAGAGCTCAGGAAGCAGGCTGATTAGTTAGGACGAAGGAGATGACATTGTTTCCCCCGCTCCTTCCAGCCGCTGTTAAGCAAAGAATCCATTACACATGTACTGAGATGCTGGGTGAGATTTTTTGTTGTTGTTTAAAAGGCTCACTACTAAAAATATTTTTTAAGGATCTGTTTGTTTGTTTGTTTTTCCGAACTACTCAGATTGTCCGACGCTCTCAGTAAGTGAGGAATCAGAGGCCCAGAGAGGGCCTGGAAGTCATCTAAGGCCACACAGCAGCGAAGGGCGGAGTCTAGAGCCAGTCTGGGGCCCAGCGTTCCTTGTGAGCTCCAGACGCTCCTTTCATACGTGGGTGCCAGCTTGGTTTGGACCTTCCATGGCCTGGAGAGAGGCAGAAGGTGGGCCAAGAGCTCCTAGAAGCCTCAGCTCACTCGGGATCCTCCTCCTTGAGGCCCTAAATGCCTCAGATGTCGAGTTTGACCAGGGCTAAGCCTGACACAGGGACCTAGACAATGCCCCGCGGGCCCTGCCCTCCCTTCCTCAGCAAAGACTCCTCCTCACCTGCTCCCCGTGGAAGCACACCTGGCTCGGTGATTCCTGCCCTGAGTGAAGCCTGACAGAGCTTGGAGGGAGCACTGGATGAGGAGTCGAAAGTCTGGGGAATCCAGTCTTGCTGGGCCACTTTGTAGCTGAGCGGTACTGGGCACTTCTATTACCTCTCCGACTCCCTTGGCCATAAAAAACAAAGACCAAAAGCAAATAGGGGTGTGGGAGTACACATCCCCACCACCACATGCATCGTTCCTCAGCAGAATGAATTCAAAACCGGCTCCAGAGTCAGGCTGCCTGGGACTGAATCCCACTGTGTGCTGAGTGGTTTGGGGCAAGTACCTTACTGTCCCCGTGCCTCAGTTTCCTCATGTGGAAAACAGGGATCGTAGAGATGACAGTAATAGGATCTTTCCCCATACACTAGTTGTGAGGAAATTAAGTAGGATAATATGGGTTGAGTTGAGGACAGTGCCCAGTATACAGTAAGTGCTCAATAAAAATTAGCCTCTGCTGTTATTGCTCCTTGAGCCATGATTAAACCCCAAATTCCCCACCTACTAAATGATACGCACTTGTAAGACACAGATGTTTATCCAATAGCCGAGCCTGGTGCCTGGGGCAGGAGAGTGAGCGTGGGAATGGGGATGGCTTAATACACTCTTGGAAATATTAACACCTGTAAAATGGGCACATGCAATACACTGGACCCCCCTTCCCCGGAAACCCTCCCTCCCCCACCCACAGCATCTCCTCTAGGGGTGGAGGGCTGGTGAATGAATGTTTGAATGAGACATATTCCTGTGTTTGATGTTCAGTAATAACGAGCTTGTATACAGGCTGAGTCACCAAACCTGATTCACGTCTATGCCATACAGGCAGAGCCATGCAATTTCAGAGGCACAGAATCGACGATCCTAGAAATTCATTCATTCAACAACCATTAATTGAGTGCCTGGTAACCTACTGATTCATGAGTTGGGAGTGGGTAAAATATTATTTAGAAGCTACACAAGGGCAGGCAGGTAACTTAATGTTATTGGGCACGTGTTCCCTTAGCACCTGTCCTCTGATCTTGAGCAAACTATACTTAGGTGGCCTTGTTTAGGGAATTAATGAGAGCCAACTAATCTTTCAGAAGACGTCAATTTGCAGTTTTGGTCAAAAGCCCTTCAGCCTTTACAAACTAAAACCTGTCTTTCTGGGTTGGGCAAACTCCTTTGCTAGTTAAAAGCCTTCGCTGTCTTTAAAAGGGGGCGGTTCCCTGTCAAAGGGGCCTTAAAGCATAGGCGGAAGGCGAGTGAAGTCCCACCCACTTTCTGTGACGTCCTGTGCTCCGACTTCTGATTGCCCGTCTCAGACGTCAATAACGGAGCGTGTGTCTTGCTGGGACACAGTGAAGGTCTAACCTGTGGTTTGCGGAGCGGTCGGGTGTATTCTCCGTTCGCCCCCACGCCCTCGAGGCCCCCGCCTCGACCTACTGGCGGAGCCCGCCAGTGGTTCCTGCGGCGCCCTCCCGCACCGGATCGCTCCTCGCTGGGGCGGGACCTGTCCCGACGGCTCCGGTCGCTATGGTCAGTGATCGTGGCGGGGGCCGGGGGGGGGGGGGGGGGGAGTGGGGGAGGGGAAGCGGGGCGCGGTAGGCAGGCTCGCCGCCCGGGCGCAGGTGCGCTCGCGGGACCGGGGACCAGCGCCAGATTCGGCCCCCAGCGCGGGTCCCGCAGTGTTCGGACCTCTGGGAATAGTGAGTCGGGATGGATGTTGGGGGCCCCCGTCTTTCTTGGAAAGGCCTTGCAGGGCCCGGCAAGGGCCTCGCCGTCCCCCGTGGGTGCCCCGGGA
Organism: Panthera tigris; assembly: GCF_018350195.1. NCBI lineage: Eukaryota > Metazoa > Chordata > Mammalia > Carnivora > Felidae > Panthera > Panthera tigris. The sequence goes on from NC_056665.1 coordinate 136,108,851, forward strand.
AGGGGACCCAGCCCGGCCTCAAGGGCCCCCAGTCCCCGGCTCTCACGTCCCCGGTGTCCCCGCGGGTGCGGCCTGAGGGCGCAAAGTTGGCGTCCTCCACGGGAGCCAGGAACTGGGAGGCTCCAGGGCTAAGGGTCGCCCCCTTTGTTAAGTAGCCCCTCGGTGGGCAGCTCACGGCCCCCCTCACCCAAGGTCTCTGCCATCGGAGACCTCCCCCTCCAAGCCCCACGCGTGACCTAGGTGCTGCCGGAGCAGCGGGTCGCTGGACATCCTCCGCATCCCACGGATCAACAGGTGGTGTTTGCAGTTAGGACCCACATGGAGAGGTTGCCTCAAGGTGTGAGGCACGTGAATCAGGGGTCCAGGCAAAGGAAAGACTGGAGGAACCCCCGATGCAGAGTACTGTTGGAGCAGAAATGGCCCCAGAGGCACTCTGAGCCAGGCCAAACCTGGAACTTGGGTAGGTGGGGAGACTGAGGCCCAGAGAAGGAAGGGGGGCTGGGACTGATCGTCGAAGACCTGCGACTTGAACCCAAGCCTCTTGACTCCCAGTCCAGTGCTCTTTGTGTTACATTAGTCCACCTTCCCGGTCGCGGGTGGGGGCGGTGAGGGGTCAGGCAGTCTGCAAGGGAGACTAGGTGTGTGATTCCCGGAAACCCCTTCCGTCTTGGGGCCCCTGCTCCAGGGAGCCTGTAGAGCGTAAGGGCTCTTAGGTGGCTTGGGGTCACACAGCCCTGAGTTCAGATGCCACCTCCACCCCTTGGAAAGCCAGGAGGCTTTGACTGGTCTTTCCACCACTCCCCCCACCCCCGCGCCCAGCACTGTTTTGCACATCTGTACAATGGGCTGCCCCGAGGACCCTGCCAGTCGCCTCGTGTGGAGAGCTTGCCCCAGCTAACTAGCTCTGTCTGTTTCTGTGACAAGAGTCCTGGAAGTGGACGTACACAGATGTCTGGTTCTTCTTGGCCTCCTTCCCTCCCTCCCATGTCTGCGCAGGGAAATGGTCACCCCTTCAGGATGCTGCTGGGCCGGGACACGGGTCAAAGCCTGGTCATGGCCTGGCACATTCTGCGTCTGGCGTGGGCAGCCAGGTCACCTAAGGCGGGGCTGTCCTGACAAACCAGCCTGCTGCTGGGCGTGGTGGAGGGCCTCTGGGGCATCTAGAAGCATCCACTTCCTGCTTCTACCCGGTGCCCAGGGGTTGCCCTGGCCCGCCTGCGCCAGGAAGGGGCCAGATGCTTCTGTATCGCCCACTAGGGAGTGGCAGGGGCTGGGGTAATGATGGGTTTAAAACGCCACCCTGGAGCTGGAGGCTGGCATGCCTTCTGGCCGCCATTGGGAAGCTGAGAGGGCCGGGAGGGTGGGGGCTGGGCCCTGAACTTTTGGGCCTTGTGCTACACGGGGAGGCCCCTGACTCCACTTTCCCCCTGACCGGATTCCCAAGACCGGAAGTAGGAGGGCAATGGGGTCAAAAAGCACCAACCCTTCACCCCGTGATGGGGAGGGCTTGGGTGCCTCGGAGAGGGGTGAAGTGGTTAACGCACCGAATAGGATGCCTGCCTGGGAATCACGGGGTGGGAGAGGGCTGCGCAGGGTCTGTTCTCTTTTGCTTACCCAGCATTTATTGAGCACCTACTGTTAGCCATGCACCGTGCTATGTGGGCTGTGTGGTGGTGATGTTTCCACGTGGTGTGAATGGTGCTGGATGTGTGGGGAGCAGAGGAATGCCCTTGGGAAATAAAGCGTCTTCTTCCCTCTCCCGTTTCAAAGTCACTGGGCTAAGCTTGAGGAAGGGTCCCAGGGCCCCTTAGGAAGGCAGGGGCCCGGATGAAGTCCGGGCCTGGGGCTGCCGCTGGCAGGGGCTGTAGGTAGAGGGGGCTCACTCAAAATGCATTTAACATTTGGTGAATAAATGAGTGAGGGTCCGAGGCGAACAGGGCCCTTCGATGCTTTGTTCTTTTATTTGTCAAATAAGCCCCCGGCAGGCACCCTAGTCAGGCCCCGTGATGGACAGAGGTGAGTCAGATTAGGGGCCTGACCTCTCGTAGGAACTCACTGCCTGTTGGTCAAGACAGAGCTGGACACAAGCAATTCCTGAGCTACTGGTCATGGCCTAAGAAGCCTGACCGAGGGCTTTGGGAGCACGGCAGGAAGCTGGTACACTCAGAGGGTGCAGGGGATATCAGGGAAGGCTTCACAAGGGGGTCTTTTGCATGGGGTTTTGAAGCATATACAGGAGTGTTCAGGAAGGATTTGTGGAAGAGTACATTCCAGGCCGGGTGGGACAGCTTGCTTAAAGGCCTGGAAACTTGGCTAAGAATGGAATATTCTGGGAAAGGTCTGTGTGGATGCAGGGAGCTGAGAGGAGGGAAGAGAGAGGAGTCTAGACATGCAGGTCGAGTCAGAATGTACTGAGAAAGGCTTCACAGGCTATGCTGCGGGATCTGGGTTTTATTCTGCCGGTGGGAGAGGGAGCGAGAACCGTAGCGTATTTCTGACAAGGAAAAAGGTGGTTGACTTGGATGACGTCTCTGTCCACGCAAAGGATACGGGGTTGGAGGAAGCCAGGCCGGATGAGACCACCTGGGAGAATAAGGTCAGTGAGGCCGATGTTGTAGGACCCGGGAGGTGGTCGGCGGAGGGTTGAGTCTCTTCCGAAGTGAGGGAAGCCCCTGGAGGGAATTGAGGGAGGGAAGCTGTGCCCTCGGCCGGATTTCATGTTAAGCGGCCTGCGCTGGCTGCTGCGGAGGATGGTGGGGAAGGGGGGCCGGAGCAGAAGCTAGGAGGTCAACGGGGCGGACAGTGGCAGCTCAGATGGGACCCAGAGGCAGAGCCGATGGGGAAAAGAGGGGTCCTGGGTTTGGCATGAGCTCTGGCCGGATGGAGGGGCCTTTTGGGGAGCTGGAGCCCCCTGGCGGGGAGGCAGGTGTGGAGCGAGAGAACTCTTAGGGCTCGGTCATCGGGGGATGCCGGCCAAACATCCTGGTGGCTGGTGGCCGTTTGAAGCCGGAGCTTCAGGGAGAGGTCAGGGCCAGAGATGAAGATCTGAGGGTCCTTTACGCGATGTTGTATGAGGGCCGGTGTCAAATGAGGGGTGGCTGGGGTCTGAGTTCGGGGTCTCTGCGAGGTGAGCCAACAGCTGTGAGCCAAGAGGGGCGGGAGCCCGGATGCAGGGCCTTCCCCGTTTCCTTAGCTGAACAGCCGAGAAGGGGCATGCGGGTGCTGGGCTGAGCAGCAGCCCCCTGAAGATGTCCACACCAAATCTCCAGAACCTGGGGACGGGCTCCTTCACGTGGCAACAAGGGCATCACAGGTGTGATGAGGTTACGGGTATTGAGATGGGCCAGTGCCCTGTATCACCCAGGTGGGTCCAATGATGTAATCACAAGGGTCCTTATAAGGCGGGGGTGGGTGGGGAGAGCGACGTGAGGGAAGCGGGAGGGCCAGAGTGAGGAGTCGTGACAGTGGAAGGAGGGGATCACGAAGCCAAGGAACGCAGGTAGCTTCTAGAAAGGAGAAAAGGTAAGGAGATGGCTTTTCCCCCAGAGCCTTCAGAAATGCAAGATAATAAATCTGTGTTGTTGTTTTTTTAAGTTTATTTATTTTTGAGACTGAGAGAGACAGAGCATGAACAGGGGAGGGGCAGAGAGAGAGGGAGACACAGAATCGGAAGCAGGCTCCAGGCTCTGAGCCATCAGCCCAGAGCCCGACGCGGGGCTCAAACTCACGGACCGCGAGATCGTGACCTGAGCTGAAGTCGGACGCCCAACCGACTGAGCCACCCAGGCATCCCTAAATCTTTGTGGTTTCTAAGTCACTGAGGTTGTGCTAGCTTGTCACAGCGGTGACAGGAAACCAGTTCAGGGCACTAGGTCTTTCCTAAATCTTTGGCCTCCAAACATTTTGATCACTCACCCATTAAAAAATTGATCATTCTGTACGTTCACGTATTATACGTCATACCCTAATGTAGACAGTTCAAAGGGCGTTCCTTCCAGCTCCGGCAGCAGCCACGGTGGAGATCCCGGCCCCAGGCAGTCAAGACCAGGCCTGGAGCCCTCGGGGTGCCTCTGCAAGCAACGGGGACCTTCTGGGAGGAGAGCGGGGGTGGGCCAGGTTCTGAGCCCTGTTGGCAGGTGGCCCTGGAGGCTCTGGCCTCTACTGTGAAGGAGCTGGTGGCTTGAGGTCAGGCCACGCGGTGAGTTGGGGCTTCTGGGGTGCTGGGCCTGGTTAACGAGACTGAGTCAGCCCACGGTCAGCCTTGCTGGTGCAGCAGCCGTGGAGGGAGGTCCGGCTGGCTGAGGGCCGGCCTTGGCCGCCGGGGCCCAGGGTCGGCCTGTGAGAGCCCTCCTGGCACCTCAGAGCCTGGGCTAGGGGGTGTCCACAGATGCTCTAAAGGGTACGTTGATGGGGCGGTGGTGATAGAGGCGTGAGCCCGAGGCCTGACAGTTGAGGAGCTGGCGGGATGTGACAAGAGGGCACGTGTCAGGGCCAAGTAGCTTCTGTTCGTGGAGGGTGAGAAGGTGCAGAAAGGCAGCCGGGTCTGTTGAATACTTTTGATGTGCTGGGTGAGCTGCGTCCAAGTCCCTACCTGAGATCGCTGCACTGTGGGACCTCAGGCAAATGGCTTGACCTCTCTGTGCCTCCGTTGCTGTTTGTAAAACAGATATTGTGAGGCTTAAATGAGATAATCCACAGCACCTGCCATAGTGAATGCCCAGCAGAGGTGGCTTCATTCATTCCCCAAGCTGTCACTGAGCACCTGCTGGGCACCAGCGGCTGTTCCAAGCACTTGGGGTCCACACACTCGTGAACCAAAGTGACCAAGGACCGTGATCTTTTGGGGTTTTATTCTCCTACTGTTTCGTTTCTCCTGAAAGCCCAGGGAGTCTGGATTCAGACCCTGAGCTGCACCTATTCTAGGAGGAGCCTACTGAGAGCTCATGGGAGGGCAGGGGTCTTGCTTGGGGTCACACGTCATGTCATGAGACGAGCCTTTAGGGCTGGTTGGACAGAGCTGCCAGAGCCCCTCCATTCGGCTCCGCCCCTCCCTGTCCTGCAGCCCATGTCAGCCCATCCCATCATCTCCCGGGGGTACCTGGAGATCCTCGAACAGCGCTGGGCACGTGGGGTCCCCACGGGCAGGGGTGCAGAGCTGTGGGATCAGACCTCCCCATCCCCGCTGGAAGGCATCTTCTCCAGAAGCTTTCAGGGCTTCGAACCAAAGTGGCTGGATGCGTGGATTGGGGTATAGGTGGAGGGCTGGTTTGAGGCTGGTGGAGGCAACTCTTGGGGCTACGTGGCCGGGTTTTCAGTCTATAGAGAGGCTTTGGAGAGAAGACCAGAGGAAAATGGGGAATCTGCCTTTCCCTGAGTTTGGAGGGGGTGTAGACTCGAGGCGGGATCTGCTCACCCGGGTAGGTGATTTAATTTCCACCTGGGTTCTGAGGCTACAGGTGAACACCAGGCCAGGGAGTCCGTGTCCAGGCTCCCAGTGTGGACTCAGACCTGGTTTGAATGCCAAACTCACATGCTAGCGGGGCTGGTTCCCAGGGCTGCTGGGTAAGAGCCAGTGATGGGAGAAATGTCCTTTTCTCCCTTTGAAATATATGCCTCGACTTAACCTGCTACACGCCATTTCCGAACAGAGTTGCCAACCGCCTGACTTATTTACCATCTATTTGCAAACCAGCAGTTAAGGGCTAAAACCGTAGCAGGGGGCCTGATTAGGTCTGACGGGACATTGTCAGGCGTGGCCTGTCCTTTTTTCTGTAACATCCTGGAAGTTTTCAGCCACGATTAAAATAAAATAAAAAAAAAAAAAAAGCATCAGTGAGAGTTAGCCAGTGTCAAACCCAGAGCATTCTACCTGATTTATGGGCCAGTAAATTGAGGCTGTGCCTGGGTTCTCCCTGGAGTTTGAGACTAGTTTTTCCCCAGAGCTGTGACCAGGGCCATGCTGGTGGGGAGGTGACTTCAGCTGACTTGGGCCTTCTGGATGCCTGCCAGGCTGGGACTTGAAGGCTCCAAGGTAGAAACCCTCTTGCCCACCCCTCCCCCGCCCCGTAGCCCAATAAATACACCTGTGGCCACTAGGGGGCGCTGGAGCTAACCCGAGGCTACATCACCCCTGGTAGAAAGAGGAAGACCACTGGGCAACCAACCATTTGTCAGGAGGGCTAAATCTTAAATAGCACTGAGTGAAGAAAAATAAAAAGGCCACGATATCTGTAGAATAATATGTATACACGTTTAAAACACATGCAAACATAAAATAATGTAAAAACAGGAAGGAAGACAAAACAGACCCTTAAATACAGAAAACAAACAGGGTTGCTGGAGGGGTGGGGGGGGGGATGGGCTAAATGGGGAAGGGGCACTAAGGAGGACACTTGTCGGGATGAGCACTGAGTGTTATACATTGGGGATGAATCACTAGATCTACTCTTGAAATCGTCGCACTATAGCTAACTAACTTGGATGTAAATTAAAAAATAAAACAAAATAAAACGCATGCAAACAGAAAACAACTCCATGGTTTGAAGAAAACGAATACATTCCACTTACATGAGGTCCCTAGGATGGGCAAATTCAGAGACCAAGAACAGAATGGTGGGTGCAGGGACTGGGATGGGGGCGTGGGGTGCAGGGAATGAGGAGTTGGTGTTTAATGGGTAGAGTTTCAGGTGGGGATAGAGAGAAGGTTCTGGAAAGGGATGGTGGAGATGGTCGCACAACAGCGTGAACATACTTAATGCCACCAACTGTACACTTAAAAGTGGCTATGGGGGTATATTTTATGTTGGGTATATTTTACTGCCATAAAAAGATGGGTACCTATTGACCGACATACCACAGGGACCACCCATAGAAGATGGGGCTTGGCAACGGGAATGAAGGGGAAGCCAGTGTTGACCGCGGGTCTCTCTAACCCCAAGTGTGATGAGCTTGGCTCTCAGTGCCGAGAGCAACCCCCCCCCCCCAAAGTGCTATTTGACAGTTTCCCTTTAAATTAAGTAGCTTACGTAAATTTGCCCCAAATGCCAACTTTATTATTTTTTTTTAATGTTTATCTTTGAGGGAAAGGGAGAATCCCGATCAGGCTCCCCACGGTCAGTGCAGAGCCCAGTGTGGTGCTTGATCCCACGAACCGTGACATCATGACCTGAGCTAAAATCCAAAGTCAGACACTTAACTGACTGAGCCACCCAGAACCGGACTTTTGTTAGTGAGGTGGTTAATGGGACTCGGGAGTAAAATAAGACTGTGGGCGAGAGGGTGCTGCAGAGTCGGGGCACCTGCTGTGTTTAAACATACCTGGGTGCCACCTTACTTTTCCCCCCAGGCAGCAAAGGTGGACTTCCTATTCTGAAACTTACGGGGTCCCGTGGGTATTTGTTCCATTAGGGCACAGTAGGAGCGCAAAATCAACTGCTCGCCAGCAACTGTTGTCATGTCAGTAACAGAAATCTTCCGTGATTTAGAATAGATCAAATCACGTCAACTTTTAAAGATACGCCAAGGAAGTTAACAAAGCTGGCTTGTTTCTTAAGTAAGCTCTGTGCCCAACGCAGGACTTGAATTCATGACCCAGACATCAAGAGTCACAGCTCTATGGACTGGGCCAGCCAGGTGCCCCCAAAGCTGGCTTGTGTTACAACTAAAAAGGATTACAAATAAAAATGGAATACTTGGGGGCATCTGCCTGGCTCAGCTGGCAGAGTTGTGACTCTTGATCTCCAGGTCGTGAGCTCGAGCCCCACACTGGGCATCCAGCTTACTTAAAAAGAAAAAGAAAATGGAACACGTTTAGGCTCCCTGCTCGCTGGTCAAAAGAGGCTAGTAGAGCATTAAAGGCATTAAAGGTATACTAGAAGCCAACTTTCTCCTTGGCGTGATTAGGCTGGAAGGGAATTGAATAGAGAATAACTTTCCCTCCAGATGCCTCAATGTCTTTTAACCCCATGTGCGGACAACACCTGTAAACCGTCTCTTGTTCCCCCCGTGACGAGTGTCCTCGGCTTGGGGGATACTGCTAGACCGTGAGCTGGTAGAGAGCTATGCTGTCTGCCCAGCTGGGGCCACAGTCTAGCAGCCTTGATCCCTCAGGAGCTCTGGCTGCCCAGCAGTTTTGGCTTGGTAGAGCTTCCATGGGTCTCGGTCAGATCTGCATTAAATCCCTTCCTGGCACGAGGGACCTGACCTTGTCAGTAGAGCGGGTAGGGTAATTGTTCTCGGGGGTTAAATGTGCTAACGGGGATATGTAAGGCTCTGTCCCAGACCATGGCACGTAGTGGGTATACGATCATGGCGCCTCTCCTTTCCTACATCTTGGGCTTAGCATAGCAGCAGAACATCAAACCATTCTCTGTGTATTGGCTTTCAGCCTTACGGCCACAGGATGGCTGCTGTAATACGGACACTGCATCTGCACTGAAGGCAGGAAGGAAGAGGAAGGGGTAGGACCTGTGAGCTTGGTTCCTTTTATCTAAAACTGAAAGTCATTTTCTACCACTCTGCCTGGAGTAAAACAGGAACCCTGTTAAGTAGGGAGGAAATGGGTGGTGACCGATGGAAAAGCAACCCCGCAGCATCTGCCCCCAAATGGTTATTGGACTTCCGATGGTTTCCCTGCCCCTGTCATGTCAGAGCCGACGTGAGGAAGGAGCCCGAAGCTAAGTTAATTTTGCAAAGAAGGATGGATATGGAATGGAAGCTTCCAGAAGGAAAACTCAGAATCTCTTCCTCCCACCCCCACCCAGGCATTTGCAGGGCCTGTTCCCTCCTTTAGAAACCCTTTTTCTCCTGTTCTTCTTGGGACAACACAATCCTCCTTCTCCACTCTTAGGTTTTTCTCCGGTTGGCCTGACTCCCCCCCCCCCCTGCCCCAAATCCAGGAGAAGGCATGTTTGGGGTCACCAGAAAGGGAGAGAAGGAATATAGTGTGAGCTCAAGGGAGAGCCCAAGCCGGACTTGGATGGGGTGGGGCAGCCAGGGAGATTTCATGGAGGAGGTGGCTTTTATTCGTTTAACAAACCTCTCATCCCCTGCCCTGTTCCAGGCCCTGTGAGGGGCCCTGGGGAATCAGGTAGATGTTCTACACCAAGGGAGGCCTATGTGGCTTCGGAGACCTGGATGGCAGGGAGCATCCGGGCCCCGAGAAATGTCCCGAACCAGCCAAAGCGCTTCTCTGTCCTGGCTGCTGGGTACAGGAATCAGAGCCAAAGAAGCTCACTGTGAGACAGAAGCTTGAGTCCGTCCAGTGTGGAGACGGGTAGCCCTGCGAGTCCCTTCCACCTCATCGTATGATGTCGTGACCCAGCTCCCTGCTTCCGGTAGTGACCTTTGGAGAAATCTAATCATCAGAAACCCAGCCGCCTTTCCAGGTGGAAAGGGGCTTGTGACCTCAAGGCTCCTCTGTGAGCCCTGTGGTGCGGAGCTGAGGTCACTGTCGAGTCCGTGGGGAGACAGAGAGGCTGCCCGGGAAAGGGCCACGCGGTTGGAGGCGTAAAGTCAAAGTGGTGACGACTCTGTCGAAAATGACGGCAGCAAATTGATGGGAAACTGGATTTCCATTCCCAGAAATCCCCAGTAACCCCAACCTTTCACCTGCGTGGTGTGGCGTAACTTGTCTCCTTGGGTTGTTTGAGTGCAGGTACCGGGGCCGCTTACCTTAAATTCAACAACACATGGCTTTAACACCAGTTCCTCTTCCGTTATTTTCGTGCTGAGATCAGAGCCGTTCCGGGGGTGGGCTGGAGGCAGGGGTGCGTCTCCCACTTGTCTGGGCAGGAACAGCATGAGGCAGGGAGGAGGCTGCCAGGGAGTTGGCTATTGAAACGGAGAGGTCTCCTGCCCTTACCCTGCAGATTTCTTCCCGGCAGAGCCCCGCCTCTGGGTTGGAGCGGACCGACTCCTTCCGAGCTGCAGTGTGGACTGTGACCGGTAGGTGGCGCCTCTGCCGGAGGTTCTCACTTGTTTCTGGCTTGTCGCACAGCGCTCGGGGCGAGCTGGACGGTCAGGAATTGTTGGCAAACAAAAGAACGAATGAATGAGGCAGGAAGGACAGGAGACGAGGGGACACCTCATGCTCCAGCATGAAGGCTTACTAGGTTTGAGGGGCGATGCTCTAAAATGAACCCAGCCGGAAGTTATTGGATGGGGCGGACCCCGACTCCCTTGTCCAGGGAACAGGGCATCCAGGATGCTGGGAGCGTCCTCACGCGTGCCTTTTGTGGGAAGGTAACGTTCACTAGGTCACGTGACTAGCAGTTCGGAGGCTTCCTCCTTGGTGGAAGTCCATCAGTTGCTTTGAAATGGTCACAGCTTTGCTGCTTTTTCTTTCAGAGTGAAACATCTTTCGACCTAATATCAGAAAAATGTGACATTCTGTCAATTCTTCGGGATCATCCTGAAAACAGGATTTACCAGAGGAAAATCCAGGTGAGGCAGAGGTTCAGGAGGAGAGGATCTTGGATCAAAGGGGCTGGAGCTGGGACCAGAGGTGAAGGTGCCACTTTGAAGGCAGAAAGGCTGAGCACTGGGGCTGGGCTCCAGGCAAATTAAAGGGCTCCCAGAATATTTCGATGTTGGGCATTTGCCTTAATGAGAAATCTTTTAGTTGCCAAAACAAACACCCAAAGAAACATAGACCGTGATTTATTTTAAAGCTAGGTGCTGTCCTAAGTGCTTTACGTACTCACCGAGACCTCGTTACGATATTGCAGGGTCAGTACTTGTGGCATCCACGTTTGACGGCTGAGGAAACCGAGGCCCAGAGATGAGATGACAGGTCCACAGTCCCGCAGCTAGTGCGTGGACGAGCTGCGTTCGGACCAGGCAGCCTGGTCTCTCTCGCCAGCCGCATCCATAACCACGGCGTTAGGGCATCTCTCGGCGGGGAAGGGCCACTCCAGCTGGGCTACGCAAATGGGGAGTTTGCTGGAAGGATGCAGGGACAGCTCACAGAACCAGGGCAGTAGGGGGAGCCTGGGCGCCGTCCGTCTCTGGGGGGCGGCAGAACTCTGCTTCTGTCCTGCAGCTGTGGGGAGCACCCCCGGGGGCGGGGGCTGGGTGGCACAGACCCATGGGCCCTGGCGCCCACTCAGGAGAGGAGGTGGGGTTCCCCACGGAGCATGGTCTTCCTGCTGGCCTGCCTGGGATGGGCCCCGTCAGCTCCAAGCCGCCTCGTCGCTGTGGTGGGAGCAGGGACTCCCCGGTGCCGTGAAGTCCGTGCCCTGCTGTCAGAACCCCGACTATAGCCCCACGAGGCAGCAAAGGGGACTCCGGGCCATTTCATGGGCAGTCAGGAGCAGAGCCGGAGGTGGGTGGCGTGGGGAGGCCGCAGCTTTTGAGAAATGTTGGAAGGACTGGGTGGACGGTTGGTTCTGTCTGCGGAGGCCTTTTCTACCGGCTCTGCAGACTCCTGGCCCTCCAGTCACACCCCACCCAAGGCCTCCGCTCACCCGTGCCGCCCCCGCCACGCACACCACTTCTCCTCCAGGAAGCCTTCCCAGACTTCCGAAGTCTGGTGTAGATGCCACTGCTCTGAGACGCCCCCGTGCTTCCCCTGTTCTGTCCGTCCGTCTGTCTCCCGCAGACTGTAGGCTGCCTGAAGGCGGGCCATGACTCCCGCCCGCCACAAGGACGTGCTCAGCATCGTTTAACCTCTGTGATGAAGCCGGGAGACCGGGAAGGGGTGGCCGGTCTGAGAGCACCGGGGGACACGGGGGCCTGGGTCCCCACAGGACGTGACGCGAGGGTCAGCGGTGTTGCGGATGTCCCCATTTCCTTCTCTGCCTCACAGGAACTCAGCAAGAGGTTCAGTGAGATCCGCAAGACCAAGGGGGACGGCAACTGCTTCTACCGGGCCTTGGGCTATTCCTACCTGGAGTCTCTGCTGGGGAAGAGCAGGGACGTCCTCAGGTGAGTGGCCTCGAGGGAGCGCTGGGCCCCGAACCCCACCCCACCCCCGCGGGGCGGCTTTCGCGGGCACAGCCCGCCTCACCCGGGAGTGGGCAGCCGTGGCGGGGGTGGGGGCAGCCCGAATGCCGGGGGTGGAACCAGTGAGCTCACGGGTGCCGCCAGCCCTCTGGCCCGAGTCCGCCTGGGTGGGTCGCGCCGGCTGTCTTCCTGAAGATTCCAGGAGAAAGCGAAGGAGCTCTGCCCGTTTGGCCGCCCGTTTCTGGGTGCGCGTAACCAAGCGTCTAGCTCGTCAGGCCTGGTTCTTGACGGGCTGCTGAGGAAGGCCTCTGTCCAGCAGCTGCCCCCAGAGCGACCCTCTAGGCCTTTGTCTGGGCTTCAGTCAGGGCTTTTCTAGCGTCACCATTTGTTCAACCCGCCTGGATCCTGTCGGGTGTGGTTCTGATCCAGTCTGGGGCAGGGCCCGCGGTTCTGTTTCTCTTGAGCTCCCGGAGGCACCGCCGCTGCTGGGTCTCAGACCACACTTTGAGCAGCAAGGAGCTAAGAGACCTGCTTCTTGACCTTGGAGCTCTCACTGCCCTGAGAGTCTGATGGCCACTCTGCGACGCATACGGGACCAGAGCAGACACAGGTCACAGAGCACCTGGGTTGGATCCGTGGACCCTGGTGCCAGACCCACTTTGCCGTCTCCCCGCAGCCCTGAGGGTTGAGACAGTACAGTACAGGGGTTTCCCCCGCCACCCGTGTCCCCCAGAGTTGTGCCATGTCGAGGCCCGGGGCCCTGAGGCCAGACCTCACTCTCTTGCTTACCTGTGTGACTTTGGGCGAGTTACCCTGCCTCTCTGAGCCTCCGTTTCCACCATCTGTGGAAGGTGGATAATTTTGCACACTTAGGGTGTTGTTGGGAGGACCCAGCACGGTGATGCTGGCAAAGCCCGGCCCTTATGTGTCTGTACCAGCCCGGCATGCTGTTTACCTTCACCCTACACTCCTTCCAGGGCACCCTCTTCCCTCCCTGCAGTCATCACCCAGCAGGGCATCACAGAGACCCTGTTGCAGGCCCTGGGGATGCAGCAGAGAAGAGACAAAATTCCCTGCCTGTGGAGCAGGCAGGCCAGCAGAAAAGAGAACATGTGAGGTGCCGGGTGCTGCTCAGTGTCGTAGGAAAAAAACTAGGAGGGGAAGGCGGCCCGGTTGTCTGGGGCTGGGGGGTTGCGGTTTTAAGTAGGGGTTGGAGGTGAGGGGTGGGGGGGCTCGTGGGCCTCTATAGAGACCTTGAGTCTCAGCTTGAATGAGATGGAGCCGCTGAGGGTTTGAGCAGAGGCTCGCCTGGCCTGCTACCCGCAGGACAGACTGGGAGGCTGCAGCAAGGAGCGTGCTCAGGGAGAGGAGAGGACGCTGGCTTCGTGAGCAGGTGGAAGGAATTGGTCGGGTTCCAGATTCCCGTGGGGGTGGCTGGTGGCTGTGGTGCCGGAGCTGAGGGGAGCCCAGGAGGGCTGCCGGGTGTTCGGCCCGAGCGTTCCCAGGATGGGAAAGCCGCTTGCCGCAAAGGGGACGAAGGAAGATGGGGAGCTCTGTTCTGGTGATGCAGGGTCCAAAATATCTGTGAGCCTTCCAGCGGGGGTATCCAGGGGGCAGTAGGATGTATGAGGTTCGTGTTACCCCGTTTTACAGCCGAGTACACGGAGCCTCAGGAAGGTTACAAGACTTGCCCAAGGTCACACGAAAGCTGCCTTACAGCCTAGAGAGCCCGTGTTCCACGTCCCAACGCTGTCCTCCTTGCCACACTCACCTCAAGGGGTGGGAGCCCCGGCTGGGGTGTCTGCCCACTTGGCTGGGCCCGTGTGCCGCTCCTCAGTGCTTGGTACGGGGGGTGGGGGGTGTTCAGCAGTCAAGGTGAAGAATGAATGTGGGAAGGCGGCCGAGGTTCAGGGAACCCAGGGAGGGAAGGGGGCCCAAAGCCTAAGAGCAACTGCCAGCAGGGTGTTCTTCACGCCTGCCCTGGCCACAGGCCTTCACCTCCTGGTCTAGATGTCCCTGCTCCACACACACACCATCCCTCTCTCCTCACCACCCCCTCTCCCAAAATGAGGGACCTAAACCACCTCCTCATGCCATTAGTCCCTCGTGACACCCCCCGACCCGGGTCCCCCATGTCCCGCTAGAGTCTGGCCTCCCTTCTCAGGGCTGCAGTTTGGCCGGTGCCAGCCGGTTCCCCAGAGCCTCCCCCCACTCCTTGTGTGGGCCACTACCCTCCCTCCAGCCCAGTGACTTGTCACTCATCATCTCTGCTGCTAAACTGTGTCTGGGGGGCGTGGCAGCTGCTGGGCTCCTCACCACACCCCCACGAGTACCAGCACTGGTCTCAGAAGGGGGCTGTGCCATTGGGGGCCCACGGTGGGAGCAGAGAGGGGGATCAAGGGCCTTTGGACGGGTCTGAAGGATTGTCAGTGCCGGCAAAGGTTTAACGGCCGCAGGGCACGAAGGCCCATTTTGTGGTATAAATACTCCTGTTGTGACTAGTTTTCAAGCTACTGTCATAGGGTCGGTCGATGGGGGGGGGGGGGGGGCGGGGGGAGAAACACAAGCTACAGCATATGTCGTGCAGTCCACGACAGACGTTGTACCTCAAAAGCAGAGATAGTTAGGAAACTGAGTTTGGATATTTATCTGTGTGTCTCAGTAGAATTCATTTTATCGTTAAGTTTACATACCTTGATTTTTTTTTTTTTTCTTTGAGAGAGGGCACAAGTGAGCGAGGGGCAGAGAGAGACAGAAGCGGGGCTCGAGCCCAACTGGAACTCCTGAACCGTGAGATCATGACCTGAGCCAAAGTCAAATGCTTAATGACTAAGCCACCCAGGCAACCCCCACATACCTTGATTTATTTTTTTAAAATATATTCAAATGAGAGAGACTATGGGGCAGAGAAAGAGAATCCAAAGCAGGCTCTAAGCCCTGAGTTGTCTGCAGAGCCTGACGCATGGCTTCAACTCATGGACCACGAGATCATGACCTGAGCCGAAGTCGGCCACCCAATTGACTAAGCCACCCAAGTGCCCCACCTTGATTTTTATTTATTTTTTATTTTTTTTTTAAATGTTTATTTATTTTTGAGACAGAGACAGAGTGCAAGTGGGGGAGGGGCAGAGAGAGAGGGAGACACAGAATCTGAAACAGGCTCCGGGGTCTGAGCAGTCAGCACAGAACCCGACGCGGGGCTCGAACTCACACACCGCGAGATCGTGACCTGAGCCGAAGTCGGACGCTCAACCGACTGAGCCACCCAGGCGCCCCCCCCACCTTGATTTTTAAATAACGGCTGTTTAGTAACTGGCTGCCAAATCTTGGAAATTGAACAGTTAGCTATTGTGAGTAGGTACAGGCCACGGGCTGAGGGGACCGGTGCTACCGGAGTGAAATGCGAATGGGAGTGGCTGGGGAGGGTGGGGGGAGGGAGGCTGAAAAGTGAAAAGGGAGGAGAGGTTGGGGAGCTAGGCAGGGCCCACCCCGCCAGACATTTGTGCTGAGGAGCCGTGTCCTGAGGGAGAGGGCTGTGCTAGGTGACTCCAGAGGTCCCTGTGAGGGGACCAGGAGCACAGGAAGGCTGGGAGTGGCCCAGGCCGCAGATGGTAAGGATACGGCGGGAACCACGGGGACGGGAAGGAGGGACAGAGTTCAACGTGACTGGGAGTGGACGGTGATGACCCCAATCTCCTATTCTGTGAAATGGGTGTAACACCCCCTTTCCTGGGATCGTACACACTGGGGAGGACAGCAAAGTCCGTGCGGGATCCACAGGGAGGTGCTGTGAAAGGTGGGCATTCAGCTATTAGTGACACGCGCCTCCTCGGGTGTGTGAGGGGCAGCGGGTGAGAGCGGGAGGCACTGACCAGCACAGCTGTGCTCCAGAAGCGTTCCGCGTGAGCCCCAACCCACCCCCTTCAGGTTCAAAGAGCGCGTCCTGCAGACCCCAAGTGACCTTCTGGCTGCCGGTTTTGAAGAGCACAAGTTCCGAAACTTCTTTAATGCTGTGAGTCAACCTGGGCAGGACAGCTGAGGGACCAGGTTCTCCCACACTGGCCGAGCAGACAGCTCGGCATTGGCCGGAGCCCGTCACGGCCCACGGCTCTGTGGCTCTGCCCGTCCGGCTCCTCCCAGCTGGGGAGGGACCGGCACTTGCTTCCTGCTTGTGGGGATGTGGGGGGGACGGGGCCCTGCCCTCCTGGAGAGGAGGTACCTCCTTTGGGAGGTAGCTCTCAAGCTGGAAACTTCCCCCAGCCTCCTTCACGCACTCCCTCTCCACCCTACTCCCCTGACCCCCTCGTGAAGGGGGCGAGGGGGCGGGGTTGGAGGATTCAGTTCTGAATCTGTAAATAAGAACCCCAACCACCACAGTGATGGAAGGAGACCCCAACTGCTGTTCCCCAGACATGGCTCTGGGCTGAGGCGCTCATGGCAGAGTACCCTTCTTACTTTGGTCCCAGATCGATTTAGTTTGGTACCTCAACTTGAGGATTTAAGAACAGAAATCCACACGGAGGGGAGGATCCTGGGGACAGGGCCCCTCGGAGGAGGGCGGGGCTTGCCCGGGCCTCCCCTGATAGCCCGTGGCGCAGTTTTACAGCGTGGTGGAACTCGTAGAGAAGGACGGCTCGGTGTCCAGCCTGCTGAAGGTGTTCAATGACCAGAGCACCTCCGACCGAATCGTGCAGTTTTTGCGCCTGCTCACCTCGGCCTTCATCAAGAACCGCGCAGACTTCTTCCGACACTTCATCGATGAGGAGACGGACATCGAGGACTTCTGCACTCACGTAGGTCCTCAGGGTCTCAGGCTTTGGGGACTCAGTCCCCAGGCCCGGGCTCTGCTGTGCAACACCCACCTCCTGGGATTGTACACACTGGGGAGGACAGACAAGTCCGCGTGTGGGCTGCAGGGAAGTGCTGGGCAAGGCCCTCTGCCCTCAAGAGACTTGAGCACCAGCATCCCTAGGCAGGGGACCTGAAGTCACGGCTGCATTTGTAACTGCAGAACAAGACGAGCAAGCCAGAAACAGACCCTACCTGAGCTGCCTGAACTGTGTGGCTCTGGGCCAGTACTGTCCCTGCCTGGGCCTCAGGTTCTCCATCTGAGAAGCGAGGGCCTCGGATTGGACCGTTTACAGAACCGCGGAGTAGCAGCCCCAGAGTCACATTTGTCCTAAGATGTGTTTGGCCTACGACGCATTTATCTGAAAGCGTAGCCAACATTTAAACGTTGGGCAGTTTTCAGGACGAAGGGGAGTCCTCTCCAAGATCCGGCTCTCGGGGCCTTGTTCTTGCGTGGCAACAATCAGCGGGAGCCGAGGGGCAGGCACCTGCCCTAGTCATGGGGGACCCACTCGCCAGCCTGCCACCATCTCTGCCTCTCTCTGTTGCCTCTTCAGCGTCTGGACTCACTCGCCTGGCCTCTGTTAAATCCCTTCACGCCAGTCCTCTTCTGCTCTGACGTTCTTTGGTTCTGTGCATGAACAAGCCAAGCTTAAATGTTCCTGTGCCCCCTTCCCGATTCCTCAAGGCAGCATAGGCTGCTCTTCCCACACACACCTAGACCCCAGAATCCAGATCTAGATTCAGGCCTCGCAGTCCTAGCAGATTCCTGGCTGTTACCTCCTCCCTGATGAGTTGTCGTTAAGATGACCTCCCAGCACAGACGCTGTGACCCGGGGCCACCAAAGCCAGGGCCGGGTTTCTCCCTTGTCCTCCCTCCTAAACTGGGTTTTTGCGTCTTGGCTTTTGCAGGAAGTGGAGCCCATGGCCATGGAGTGTGACCACATCCAGATCACAGCCCTGTCTCAGGCACTGAACATCGCCCTACAGGTGGAGTATGTGGACGAGATGGACACGGCCCTGAACCACCACGTGTTCCCCGAGGCTGCCACCCCTTCCGTTTACCTGCTCTATAAAACATCCCACTACAACATCCTGTATGCAGCCGATAAATGTGAATTACTTTTAGGACACGCAGTGGAGCCTGCCACCTAACGGGACTACATTCCAAATGGAACATTCTGACTTTGCAGTTTTTTAAAGCAACTTAGACTACGGTTAGAAAACGTACAGCCTTTTGGGCCGAGTGGCCGGCAATGTGGCCCACCCGTCACGGACTGTGGTAACTTGGTGATATTCTTAGTATTTGTTTTCATGGAGGATCAAATGCTTTCTAACTCAGGGCTACGAAGCCAGAATCCCTGGCTCTGCTCTCAGGTCCCTGAGACCCTGGGGAGGTCGCCTCCCCTCTCTGGGCCTGTTTCTTCATCTGGACAAGGATGCTGCCAGTGCTGACATTCTGTTGTGTAAAAAGAGGGTCCTCTGGTGTCCTTTTCACCAGGGGTAGTACCTCTCTGTTGGGAGGAAAAGCTCAAGATCGGCCGTCCTCGGTGACTTACCAGTTCCACAAAAAAGAATCCAGTCCAGTCAGCTGTTGGACCGGACTGTGGTGGATGGCGGACTGAAGCACTGGCCAGGTGAGGCCAACCTGAATGTAAGGACTTCAGCATGGTTCCAGACATTCACGATGGGCCTGTTCCCTCCCCCTAACTTGAGGGGAAAAAAAGACTTTATGCCAAAGTCTAGAAAGGGGCCTTCAGCATGAAGCTCAAGTTGCTGTGGCCCCTCTACTTCTCTCAGGTCCAGGACTGCCTGCCCCTGGGCAGGCCCTTCAGGATTCAGCAGCCAGCCCCACCTTAGCACAGGCTCAAGGAACACTGGGGTCTGAGACCAGGAAGTGGTCTCACCATCCCCATCACAGCCTGCAAGTAGAACCCAGATAATCCTCCAGGTGGAGACCCCACACGCAGCCATAGACTCCAGCTGGGCAGGGCAGACGAGTTTTGCAAGGCTGTCTGTGGCTTTTTTCCCCCTTCTTGGTTTGTGGGCTGGCGGGAAATCAGGTGGGAAAGAATGGAGACAAGACAAGGAAATGGGGAGTAGGGGAGATTTCTGTTGTGGAAACTGCCTGGAAGCCTAGAGCCCTGGCTGGCAGTTGCCTCCTTCATCCGCCTGGACCTGCCCCTTAACATCTCGTCACCTTGCTGCCGCAGGACCTCAAAGAGCCCTGGTTGATTTGGGGTACAGGTGGCGAGCTCTTACAGGGGGTACTTCCCTGACCTAAGGACTTTGCTCACAGGTTCCATTCTGCAGGGATTCAGGAGAATCCACTGGTGCTACAGTGCATGTCTGCTGCCAGCCAGACCGTGCACAGGAACTAGGCAGCAGACTGCTCCGAGGTGGGGGAACACTGACTTCTGCCTTTGTGAAGACAGATGTTAGGGTGCTTTAATTCCAAGCAGGGACCCTGGTTCCCCTGCAGCCCTTAGCTCGAGTTTAAACCCAAGGGCTCACGCTCAGTGATTATGTCACCTTTCCACAGGAATGTAAACCTGACCTTGATCTCTGAATCGGTTATGTGCCACCCTGCCAGGGTCTATGACCAATACACTGGAAGAAGGGGGATGGGAAGGAGGACATTACAGGACTTGTGACTATCAGGATCACCATATTCAAACTGAAGGGTATGAATACACTACCGAGCTGAATGGCCCTGCTCCGAGGGGCTGCGAGATGGCCCGGGCCTCCAGCTGGGCTCTCGGGCACAGCATTAGTAGCACTGGCTGCCACTTCTCAGGATGTGTGGTGTCTTCACAAGAGCAGATTTCTCTTTGGCAGACCGGCTGGAGAAATTCCCTCTCAGACTTCCTATTCTGTGCTTCCAGGTCTGAGAGTCCGCCAGTGCTCCTATGGGACCCTCTTCCCAGGAGAGATCCTACTAGTTTAGAATCAGAACGTTAGAGAAAGGCAAATGATGCTCATGCTCTTACTCTGCACTCTCCCCTTTTTTCCCAAAACCACTGGCCCAATCCAAGCCATGGCTTTCTTCCTTCATGTCTGCACTCAGATCTTCTATGAAGGCAAAGCACCAGTGGAGAAAGGAAGTTGCAGAATTCAGTAACTTGTTAAGATCCAATCATTCATGGAAATCATTTGGCCTGTCTGCAGCAGCCAGTCATGCTGGCATGACTTTTCTGGATAATTCTCCACCCCACCTCACAAACCCATCTCTTTCCAAACCAAAATCAGGCAGGGAAGTTGCTTTGAGAGGCTGTCCTTGCAACTGCACATTTATTACTTTCTTTCCAAAGGGAACTTTATAAATGGGAATGTTTAACAACAAAAAGAACAAACTGTCCTTGCTTTTAACTAGGTTCCTATTTTAAGCACAGAGGGGCTCTGTACCCAGACTGCCTGGGTTCAAATCCCACCTTTTCACTTACAAGCTATTTGACCTTGGCCAAGTACTTCACCTCTCTGAGCCCCAATTCTCACACTGGTGAAACAAACAATACCTACACATCACAGGATCACTGGTTAAAGTGGAACAAGACTGTGAGGAGAGCTTTGAGACCTGACACAGTGCTCCACAAGTAGGGGAGCAGCAGAACTCTTGCTGCAATGTGGAGAAATGCCACCTTAGGACGGAAACTGGCTTCCCAAAAGGGAAGTGTCCGGAAACAGTACACAAGGCTAAGAAACATTCTCACCCCGACCAAAGTGGGGGCAGGGGCTGTGACTGAGTAGCTACCCTGGGTGGGGGAGCCCAGGTCCTGTGGGGTATGGGCCAGGCCCGACAGCTTCTCCAGCACTTGGTGGACGTTTTCTTAGCATTAAAATGGTTTCCGTGACAACTTTTGTCCTAGTTTCTTAGTATTTGGTACCTGGCACGCACTGAAGATCAGCTCTCCCACAGGGCTTGTGTGTATGAGTAAATGAGCAGGGGAGAGGGGCTCCTCCTCTAGTGGAAGGTCCAGATACTCAGGATGTTCTGCCCTTGAACTGGAGGTGCCAAAGAAACCACAGGACTCCCCAAAGCTTTACCTCAAGTCAGAGAGAACTGCTTGGGGGGCTAACCTTATCTTTAAAAACCTACCCCTTTAGGGGCGCTCAGTCAGTTGGGGGTCCGATTTCAGCTCGGGTCATGGTCTCAGTTCGTGAGATCGAGCCCCGCGTCGGGCTCTGTGCTGACCGCTCGGAGCCTGGAGCCTGCTTCCGATTCCGTGTCTCCCTCTCTCTGCCCCTCCCCTGCTCACGCGCTGTCTCTCTCTCAAAGATAAAGATTAAAAACAAAAACCTACCCCTTTAACATATTATCCCACCAAAAAATGAAAAGAATCTCCTGTTAGGGAGACAAGAACAGGATGTCAACAGACCTCAGTGGATCTGTTTGTGATCCATTCACGACTCAGGTGCTGCTAAGATTCCTTAAACCTGTTTAAACCTCCCCTGTACTATTCAGATAGTGGAGAGTCCCCTGCCTCTTCCAGCAGCTGTCACTGAAGAACTGATCTCTCAGACTAGGACTGTTTTCTACTACAATCTCCTCTCCAGGTCACTGGTGACCCTGGGGAGACATTCCTGGGCAACACTGCTGTCTGTCCTTTTAAGACTGAAGCAGTTTTCTGAACTTGCCCTGAGCCCATAAGTTAATACTCACAGTTCTAACCCCAGGTCTGCCACCTGGCTGCTCTGCGATCCTGAGCCCGTCTTAACTGCTCAGTATCCACCTTCTCAACTACAAAAAGGTACTGGGACTTGTACGTCAGGACCTTGTCATATTAAATGATAAAACATGAAAGTGCGTACCGGTGTTTAGTACTTGGTCAACACTCAGGGATCCCCGATTTTGAGTTCAGGCCAGGGGTCCCGTTGTGGTTACACAGGGGGGCCGAGAGAACACCGCCGCCATCCTGCCAACCTTGTCAACCGTGAAGCCGAGGAGACACCTGTTTAGAAGCCCAGGCTTAGCTGTGAAGAAATCTATGCTTCTCTGGCAATTGTGGCTATTCACCGAGACTAAGCCAGAGAAAGCTCGGGTGGCACCAAAAGGTCGCTAGTTCCCTCAGCAGGTACCTACACGATGCCCTGACCTAAGCCCCAGGGCCGCAAGGGATCATAAAAACAGCCTATGCTGTCCAGGAGCTTCGCAGAGACAATACAACGTGCCACGTGCTAGGAAGAGGGGGAGCACGGCTACTGTGGGAGCCACAGGACACTATGTCCTCCTGGGGGCTCAGGGACCCAAAGCACACACCGCAGTGCTCAGGGATGGGAAAGGAAAGCAGGCGGAGGGACAAGCTTGTATAAAAGGCTCAGGATAGGGGAAGCGGCACGTGGGACCCACGGGCGACAATCGTTCAGTCACACGGGAGGGGAGCGAAAAGGCGGGAGAAACCGGCTGGCGCCAGAGCCCGAGTGCCTCGCCGTGCCAGACTCAGCGTGCCGTCACCGGCCTCCCCACGAGCGGCTCTGACGTTAAGGACGCCTGTATTCTCTTGGAACCCGAGAACGGCAGCCTCTTTCGGCCCATCTTGCGGAGTGGCTCAGACAAGGCAAAAGCCGTGAGTGAGCGGCAGAGAGCTGAAGAGCCGCGAGGGGTCTGCTGTGGAGAAAAGCAGCGACGAAGCGAAGGCGAGCTGCTCCATCCACACCGTCCAGTGGGATGACACACCCCCCACATGCATCTGCAGCCAAAGGATTAGCGTGGCTACGTTCCAGCCAAAAACTCAGGATACCACGCCGGCTCTGACTACTGTTTTTAATTGAGAAAACCAAGCTGAACGTACAAGAAGCCTGTACACACTGGAATACAGAAATATATAAGCTGCTGCATAGAATTCTTACTCCAAAACAACACAAATGTGCACGAGGTCTCGCCTGCAGTGGGCGCTGGCAAGGAACAGGGAGATTTCTATAACCGGGGCGGACAGTGGAGTGGAACGCAAAGCGGGCGGGTTTTCCATACAACCAGAGAACACAGAAACGACGTGCCGTCACCCACAGACTCTGACCTGGAGGGTGGTCAATTTGCACTTGTACTTGGCTGCGGCTGTTCCTGCTGCTTATCTTTCGGCTGCTGCTGCTTCTTCTTCTTCTTCTGTTTGGCCAGGCAGCTCAAAGCAGACTCACCATCTCTCGGGGCAGACGTGAGCGTGGGCAGCCTGCCAGACTGAGTCGGATACTTGGTTTTCAGGTCATCTTTGAACAACGGCTGGGAGAGTAAATGGCGCAGCTCCTTCTTCAAGACCTTCATCTGCTTTTGTCTCCTACGCTCTTCTTGCTGGTCAGTTTTTCTTCCTTAAAACACAATACAAAACATCGTATTTATTGTGATTTGTAGAAGCATTTTGTTTCCCTTGATGGATACTTGTGATGAAAAACGTTTTAGGGGTACATGGGTGGCTCAGTTAGTTATGCATCCAACTTCGGCTCAGGTCATGATCTCACGGTTGGTGGGTTCGAGACCTGCGTCGGGCTCTGTGCTGACGGCTCAGAGCCTGGAGCCCGGTTCGGATTCTGTGTCTCCCTCTCTCTCTGCCCCTCCCCTGCTCATGCTCTCTGTCTCAAAAATAAATAAAACGTTAAAAAATTTTTTTTTTTTTTTTTTTTTTAAGAAAATGTTTTAGAACTCTTGGAGAACCAAGGCTCAAAACTTCTCTATGGAAGCTAGTGTTGGCTAACTTCCAACACCATTTAGGAGGGGGATACTCAGGGCCACCGTTGTCTTCACTCAAAAAAAAAAGTCTCTAAGACCAGAATCCTCTCCATTTTACAGTCAAGGTCGCTTGCTGAAGGTCACAGAGCTAGCTAGCTAGCTAGCTAGCTGTCAAACTGAGATTAAAACCCAGGTTTCCTGACTCGAAGACCAATTTTCTTCCTATGACCATTGTGACTCAATAGGTACAAAGCCTCCAGGAGACTGAACACCGTCTGCAGCCCAGCTCTCCTGTACCTCACCACCAGCACTGACTGCACCTGTGGAGGCCGGCACAGTCAAGGCCTCCACACCAGCCTGTCCTCGGGAAGGGAAGCCAGGGCCTGACCTGTCAAGAGCCCACGCTTGAGCTAACAGAAGGAACAGCTCCTTGTCACCAAGCCCCCTGGTTTGGTTCCCAGCTTCCATATTGAGCAGACAGCTTAAGTCAGCCTCCCAATCTGTTGGCTTTGGCACCGGGAAAGCCAACACCTCAGCTGAGCTGCCCACCTGTGGGATGGAAAGAACACTGGATCTAACTCTGGTGTCATCAGTTCTAGATTTGGTTCTACCACTTCTTAGACTCAAGAGCTTTCCTAGAGCAGGGACCACACAGAGTCATCCCTGGATCCTTAGGCTCTTGCCCACATTCAGAATAGGGGCTCAGGAAAGGCCCAGTAGTAGAGCTGTTTCCCTGTGCAAACTGCTCCTTTTCCGTGAGCCTCTAGTTTCCATATGTAAAAGGACAGTAATTCCTGCTGTTTATGTCCGGAGACGATAAACAGTAACAATAATGATCGTAAATACCTTAAAATGTACCAAATACTTTCTATTTGCTGGCACTGTGACAGGCACTTCACACTCATCAACTCAAGCCATCTTTGCAATAACCCCAGGAGGTAGGAACTTTAGGACCTGCGTCTTATACATGATGACAGCCTAGGTACAAAAGAGAGGTTAAGGAACTCAACCTGGTCACACAGCCAGTTAAGGGAATGGACCGGCACTGGCTGCCAGGCCACAGAGCCTACCCCTAATGTTGCTATACTCCACTGCCTTTCCACATGAAGGAGGCAGCCGAAGGCTCCAGACAAATAAGACAGAGGGAACAAAGGCCAAGGGCCGTAGGCTCATCTGGGTCTAAAGCCTGTTACAAAGAAAGAAAAGGCATCTTGCTCATTTTAAAAGGACCCATGGTTGTGAGGAGGTTCCAACGAGACAAAAGTTGAAGGGAAAATGCCGAATGTATCCTTCAAATCCCACCCGGCCCGCTCACCCTTATACATCTCTTCTTCCAGCTCAATCTCAAGGGCAGCTGCTGCCTGCTCGATCCAAGAGTTGTGCAGACACGCCTGGAAGTTCCGATATTCAGCTTTCTCAATCTGCCGAGCTAAATGTATTCGTTCCTGGGGGAAAGGAGTAGAGAGAGTGTTCATTTGACAGAAGCTTGAGCCTCTAGGAAGCAAAGGCTCATAGAAGTTGTGGTTTTCAAAAAAGCCCCTGAGATCAGCTCCCATCAAAATGAATCTGTTCTGGTTCCTGACAAAAGCAAAGAGGGCAATCGGCGCACGAGTGCGAACACATGAAATCACAAGAGCCAGCTTTCCAAATGACAAACCTGAACAGCCCCACCTGTTGGAAGCTCACCGCAGCTGGACTGCCAACCTCCAGGTGTCCAGAGGGAACTCTTTTCCCCAGACACCACCGACAGCTCCCAAGCTGAGCTGGGACCCTGAAACACCCCAATAGTCCTGAGTTAGGGCCCCACTGTGACTGATCACGGGGTCGACAAAGTCAGAGAACCGCCTTCTCTCTTCCATGTCGTCCTTTGCCAAAAACATTTCAACTCTCCTGCTTGTGGGTGTCGGGGCCAGGCTGCAATGACAGGAAACACGGGACAAATGGAAGAGACCTTGTGGTGCGGGGGAAAGGAGCCACAGGAAGCCAGGGTGGCTCCCGACCTTCCTGACGGGAAATCCTCTGTCATCTCCATTCTTCCAAGCTCACCTCCCACTGTATTTCCCCACACGGCTAACACTCCTTTCGAGCCAGAGGAACCAACAGTCCTTGAAGGGTTCCATGCTTTTGCTCCCTCAATTCCTGGAATTCTGTCTGCTCTTTACCTCTCTACAGGCGAGAAGCTTGGAGGAAACCTCCTCTCCTACCAATATAACCACAATGCCCACCAGTGCCATGGTGTTCCATTTGTACCTAAACTTCAGCACGGGCTCAGCCTGCCTCACGAGCCAGTGGATCTCTATGGAAGAAAACCCACCCGGCTCTGGTACCTGACACACGATGGCCCACAGTTAGCAGCACCTGCTCAGCTGAATGCATACTGAGTTAAAATGTAAAACCCCAAAGGTAGGAATTACTGGCATTTGCTTCAGGAATGTGACAAACCTTTAGTATGTGCCTCAGCGAGACAAGCTGACCTTACTTCCCTACAACCACCGGATGCAATGTCCAGGCAGCCACGCTCATGGTCCTTGTCCAGTGGACAGGGAGTGGCAGAGGCTCCAGGGGCAGGCAGTGAAGAAAGGGCTCAGGAAGAAAATTCCCCAGGTTTTTTCACACTCATCAATTTCTCTCTCCCACCACATCCAGTGTCCCCATTCCTTTTTTTAACGAATCTGCCTGTTAGCTGTTGGCAGAATCATTACTTAGTTTCTAAGGTTCCTACTGCCAGAGCCTCCCAGCAAGGTGAGGCTGCGGCGTGATCCCTTCCCTCGTTAGCACTGGGTTTGTAACACTTATTTCTACCTTGACTGCATCCATGTACTTTGTCTGCACAGGAAACAGTGGGATGTCCTCATCTTTCTTGAGGGTTTTATAAATCTTCTTAAAGTTGATCACATCCTCAGGCCCAATCAGCATAAGGCTGAGGCCTTCATTGGTGGCCCGAGCAGTTCGACCACTTCGGTGGACATAGATCTCCGAGGTGCGAGGAACCTGCCAAAGGTGGAACAGGGATGTCAACGTGTGGCCGTCACCCAACGTGCTCTTCCCCTCAGGGCCAGCAGCCCAATGCTGCACCTCCCTCCCTCCCAGTCAGGCAGCAGAAACCTCTCCAGCAATGTGGACCGATCCAGCCCTTCTCCCTTAGTCCTAATTCTTCAGCCCATTCACTGTGCAGGGTCTGCCTTCCCATGGCCCCTGTTCTGCCCTCCCCTGCTTCCAGACCCTCGTGACCACCCAAAAGAACAATGACAGTCACTTCTTATTTCTTCTCTCGTCCTCCCCACTTTCCCTGACCCAACCCAAAACTGCCTTTGTAATCTTCCTGAGCCAAAGCTCTGACCATAATTCCCACTCTAACTAAAGAAACTCTGCGGGTTCTTCAGTAACTCTACATGAATGATTGAACATGGTAATCAGAACCAACATTTACTGAGTGGTTACAACGGGCCAGGCAATTTTAAGCATTTGCATGTATTATCTCACTTACTCCTCACAAACAGCAACACGAAATAGATGCTTTCGTGATTATCCGTATTATAGACCAGGAAACTGAAACACACAGATGTTAAGCAATACCCCCTAATAAACAGTGGAGCCACAATTTGAACCACAGCAGTCCAACTTCAAAGTCTATGCTGACCTCTGGGCTCCACTGCCTCCACTCTAATATATACTGGACATGTCACCCACAGGTGTGGATGGGCACTGACAATCCCTTCCCACTCCTGTGGCACACACCACTGATCAACAACAGCCTTCTCCACCGAGTCCAGATAACACGATCATTTCCAATGCAGCTCTCAGCGCCGCTATGAACTGTTCATAATGGTGCTAGAAATGAGGTCTACCGGCCATTCTTCACTTTCTCCTCCCAACATACGCCCCAACTCATGGCCAACTGCCCACTTCCACACGTTCCTTCCTCCTTCCACCTCTACATACCCAGATCCTCCCCATTCTTAAATGCAAAGCATCTTTTAGGAAGTTCTTTCCGACCTCCCAAACTGGAAGTTACTTTTCTCTCCCACTGTATTTTACAACTTTCTAACACCTTCCGCCTTAAATTACGGCTATGGTCGTCTCATCTCCTCTAGTGGATTTGATACTTCTCTGGGGCCAGGATTATGCTTTGTTCATCTGGATATCTCCCACAAAGACTGACTCAGCCTCTTTCGCCCAAAAAAGGATGAAGAAAGATTTGCTAAACAGAATTGGCAGCCTGAAAGACTTTTTAAAGCATGAGGAATTAGAAAGGAGAAATAGTAACGCCAGATAGCTACCATTTACTGGGTACTTAGCACTGTGGGAGGTGTTCATCAGCAGGAGCCCATTTAATTCTCATCATCACCCTAGGGTTTCAGCAGCATTATGACTCCCAGTTTACAAACAATGACACTGAAAACCAGAGATGCCAAGTAACGTGCCCAAAGCTAACCAACTATGAAGCAGGCCACAAGCATTCAAATGCTCCAAGTGTGGTTTTGGAGCCCATATTCCTAACCACCACGCTATGCTAATATTCACCAGGTCCATGCACTAATTAATGTCAGTATCAATAGCAGCTGACATTTAGTACGTGCTTAGGATGTGCCTTCTGTTTTTCTAAGCTCTTCACACATAATAACTTAGTTCACTTTAATAAGAACTCAGAGGGGCGCCTGGGTGGCTCCGTCGGTTAAGCATCTGACTTCAGCTCAGGTCATAATCTCACAGTTTGTGAGTTCAAGCCCCACGTGGGGCCCTGTGCTGACTGCTCAGAGTCTGGAGCCTGCTTCGGATTCTGTGTCCCCTCTCTCTGCCTGCCCCTCCCCTACTCATGCTCTCTCTCTCAAAAATAAACATTAAAATAAAAAACTTAGAAAAGTAGATACTATAATAACTTCCATTTAACAAATAAAAACATACGGTTTAAAGAGATTAAAATAGCTTGCGTAAAGTTACATGGCTGGGATTTAAGCCCAGGAAGGTCTTAAGCTACCACACTCTTCTATTTCTCTATACCAGGATAGCCAGTTTACATGCTACTATGCCCATTCCATGAAAGAAAACAAGACTCTAACCTGCCAGTAAGTATCAATTAGTTTGTCCAAATCAGAGAAAGGGACGATGTGACATCAGAAATGCCAAGAGGTTTTTTAAGAATAAATCTCATGAGGGGTGCCTGGGTGGCTCAGTCGGTTAAGGGTCCGACTTCGGCTCAGGTCATGATCTCATGGTTCATGAGTTCGAGCCCCGAGTGGGGCTCTGTGTTGACAGTGTGGAACCTAGAGCCTGGTTCGGATTCTGTGCCTCACTCTCTGCCCCTTCCCCACTCCTGCGTGCACGTACTCTCTCTCTTAAAAATAAGCAAACATTAGAAAAGATTAAAAAAAAAAAAAAAAGAATAAATCTCACAAACTCTTGAATGCAGAGAACAACTGGAGAGTTGACTGGGCGGGCGGGGGTTTGGGGGGGGGGGTGATGGGCACTGAGGAGGGCCCTTGTTGGGATGAGCACTGGGTATTGTATGTAAGCGATGAATCACGAGAATCTACCCCCAAAGCCAAGAGCACACTGTATACGCTGCATGTTAGCCAACTTGACAATAAATTATGTATTAAAAAAAAAAAGAAATCTCATGAGTATTCTGAAAGTGACAGCAGCTAGTCGGTCACTAGACGCCAGTGGTACTCTGCTGCATGAGGCCCTGGGACCAACAATTCCTCCTCCCTCCTGCTCCCTCCCCAAACCTTCACCTAAAAAATTCCCCAGTTAGCACAACAAAGTCTCTACTGCCCTACCTGGTAATGGATGACATGCTGGACTTTAGGGATATCCAGGCCCCGAGCTGCCACATCTGTTGCCAGGAGAACACAACTGTGGTGGAGAGACAAAGCTCATTAGTAACAACTAACAGCTATCATTAATCAAATTCTTACCACCTGCTGAATACACTAGATAAAGAAACTGAGGTTCAGACAGATTAACTCCCAAGGCATAAACACGGCCGTTCACTTGTGAAGCCAGGATCCAAAGTGGGGTCTCGCTGACCACAATCGATAAGCCACACCCTGCAATAAAAGGCTACCTTCAGTAACTTAAATGAGGTCAAGCCCATTCTAGGTCAGAGACCTCGTCTTCTATCACCGTCCCACTTACTTCCCTCACATACACATCCTTGCTTTCCTTCAAACATGCCAAACATGCCCTGGCCTCTAAACCATTAAACTTGCTACACCTTAGGCCTTACAAGGTCTTCCTCAGACATTCCGGTTTCCTTGCTTTGTCCACACTCTGCTACAACCCCTCCCTCTTAGAGAAACCTCCCTGACCATACCCCACAGTCTGCACAACTCTGCTCCTCAGCACTCAGCATCACCTTATAAACTACAAACTTGCTTTTCAATTTATCATCTCCCTCCACTGGAACATAAACCTCATAACAGTAAGGACTTTGCACTATTCACTGTTCTATTACCTAGAACAGTGCCCGGTTCATAGTAAGCATGACATAATTTCACTGGGTAATGTTTCTTAATGTATGCGTACTTCAAAGAAAGTCAAAAGCACCTGAGGTATGTATGTCTTCGAAACGTAAGATTCTGGACTTTTCAGAATCCCCACTCCCTGTAGCTCTGATGTAGGGCACAAGAATGTATGCAAATTAAAATTTATAAAACATTAGACCGCAGCTCTATGTCAATGGTGGCAACTTTTTCTGTAAAGTGCCAGATGGTAAATCACTTTGGGCTTTGAAACTACTCAACTTTTGCTGTTCTCTGTGCAAAAGCAGCCAGAAACAATAAATAAATGGGCCTTGCTGTGTTCCAGTAACACTGTACTTATAAAAACAAGCAGTGAGCCAGATTTGGTCCATGGGCCATCGTTTCCTACTCTCTGATCAAGTAAACCACTAAATTCTATCTGGCAACATTCCAAGGGAGGTAAACCAGACACTTGTTCTGGAAACTAATCACTCTGTAACTGGACAAAACACAGTGCAGAAGTCAATCTAGACTCAACCTCAACCTTCACAGGCCCTTATCCTGACGACGTGCACACTGCTGTCTGAGCATCAGTCTGGCCCAAAAAGAGATGCACAGTGACAGCACAGTAGGACACAGCATGCACTCTGGGCCTGACACGCTTGTCTGAGGCCCAGCTCTGTCACTTTCAGGATGAGAAACCTTGGGCAAGCTTTCCTAGATCTTACTGTTTTCAATCTATAAAATGAGAATAATGATAATAAATGATACGAAGTAAGTATTAAAGCTAACGTTTAGCAAGTGCACACTATGGGCCAAGCATTGTTCTAAATGCTTTATATGTATAAATTAATTTAACCTATGCAACAACCTCTCAATTAGCTTCTATTATTATACTGTTATGCTAATTATGAGAGAAGTGAAACACAACTGAAGTAATTTGGTCAGCTAGAAGTGGCACAGCCAAGGTCTTGACCTCAAGCAATCTGATTCTCTCTTTTTAACCATGAATCTATTCTGCTCCTTCTCAAGGATGTTAGAATTCAATGCATGTGGTCATGTATTTAAAACGCCAGCATAATACTTACTGTATCATTAAGTGTTCAATAACAGTTGGTATTATCATCACCATTACTCATTATTGTTTTTTGAGAGAGAGCGGGAGCAGAAGAGCAGAGAGAGAAGCAGAGAGAAAATCGTAAGCAAGCTCTGTGCTCGATCCTACAACTATGAGATTACCTAAGTCAAAATCAAGGGCTTAACTGACTGAGCCACCCAGGAGCCCCTACCATTACTCATTGTTAAGAAAGTTTCTGTTGGGCATTATTAGCAACTAAATGCATTAGTGAGAGTAAGCCTATTTCATGATGTGCAAAAAAGGGCTACCTTCTACTGATAAGGCCTCCATGTCAGAAGGTAGCTTCCCACCCTCTCCCACCGTCCTGGCAACCTTGATGTAATGGCTAGAGCCTGGGTTCTGGGTACAGGCCTGACTTACTCTTCCAGACGGGCAAACTGCTCCAGGTTTCTGAGCCTCTGCTTCTGGTGCATGCAGGCATGTAGGGTCAGTGGCATGATATCTAGGACTTTGAGGAGCCCAGAGAGGCGTTTGATGCAGGAGATGCTGTTGGCAAACACTAACGTGCGGCCCGGATGCTGCATCAGGAAGTAGTACAGACAGAAGTCTTTCTCATCAGCCTCACAGTGAATCTTGGTCTCTGTCAGTGTCTCTACTGTGGCCTCATTTCTGGTAAGATCAATGACCTTGGGCTTGCCCCTCATACCAATCTTCTGCACGAGGAGATCAAGTTTGGCGGTTTTGTCAATTTTCTTCGTGTGCTTCTTATGAAGGATTCGAGCGGGAGCTTGATGTACCAGGGTCAGTGTGGCAGAAAAAATAAGGGTCTGTCTCTTTGGATTGTACTGGGAGTCACTGAGCATCTCTAGCAGCTGTGAGAGCTCAGCAAAGTGGCCTTTCTCAACCATCCGATCAGCCTCATCGACCACAAGGCACCTGCAGATCCAGACAGATCCACATAACCTGGTTAGTAGCAGGAGTCATTTACAGCACACTCGACTACCATCGCAGCTCTCAACAGAGACACACACACATGCCACCACCCCCAGGGCCTCAACTAACCTTCCTCATGCACACTGGGTTTTCTAAAGGCCCAAGTCTGGCTGGCACCACACTGTGGCACACAGTGATAAGGAGAAGGTATTGCATATACTACCATGCCACCCCAGGTCCACTTCAGAAAGGGAGGGAAAGGGAAAGGAGAGGTACTGTCACTTACCTGAGCTGCTTAAGATTGCTCAAATGAGGGTGCTTTTCTTTAATTAGCTCCCACAGCCGGCCCGGAGTGGCAATCACAATCTCGGGCTGGCGGTTCAGCATCCTCTGCTGTTTCTGCGTAGACATTCCACCAACCAAAATAGCAGTTTTAATTCCTATGGTACACAAAATATGAGAGACCCTGTTATTCAGTCTGGCTGCTTATTTTCTGCCATGGCTGACATAGGTGCTCCCAGATTAGCAGAGGCGATCAACCACCAGGACAGCTCCCGTCTCTTTTTGGATGGCGCTAAAAGAGTGGGCCTGGCCTAACCGTTGGTGTCACTCCTAGGAGGCACATCAAGTCTTCTATGATCTAGGCCTTGCCTGCTTCCCCAACCTCATTTCTTTCTACTCCCTCCCCTCTATCAACAACAGAAGACCTGGATTCAAACCCAGGCATATTTACATCCAAAGTTCCCGGAAAACTGAGCGGCAGCGCACAATGCTGGGAAAGATGTCACTCTGCAACTATCACACACCTCCCTAGAAACCCTGCCATCCCCCTCAATTAGAATGACTCTGAACCTCCTCTAATAGCCTACTGTTCTGTTCTCTTCTCTCGCAGAGGACTTCTCAAGGTATCCAATGTGGAAAGAACACATAGGATCACGCAGGCAAAGTGCTTAGCAAAATGCCTGGCACACAGTAGGAGTTTGGTAAGTACTGCTGCTTTTAGTATAAAGTTAAAATTCACACTGTGCAGCCCATCCCAAAAGGAATTCCCTCAAAGAGTAAGTTCAACACCCCAAGCCAGAGGTTGGCAAACTTTTTCTTAAAGGGTCGATAGTAAACATTTTGGCCTAGTGAGTTAAATGGCCCCTACTTCATTCTGCCTTGATAGTGCAAAAGCAGCCACAGACACAATGTAAACAAATGGGTATGGCTGCACTTTCTTTACACTTTGCCCATCTCTGCCCTAAGCATCCACCATTTGCAATAAATAACTAACTACCCATGCATCTAGAACGGCATTAGCTGTGTGTCATTCTTAGGAGAACTGACAAAGCATCAAACAATTTCTGTAAGGCTTAATTCTCTGGCAGGAGAGAAAGATTTCCCCTAAAGGGCAGGAGCCACAGTTCATTCACCTTTGCCACCCCGGCATCTAGGATCCTCGGAAATATTTATTAAATGGAATTAAACAAACCTCACCTGTAAACTTGGCCACGGCATCAATATGTTGCTTAACCTGGACAGCGAGCTCCCTGGTAGGAGTCAGAACCAGTCCGAGCAAAGGGCGCTTCGGATGTGCTTTACAGGTGGCGATTTTGCCACCCAGCTCTTGCTTTAACCCTCCAGTCTGCTCTTCATCCAGCTTTTCCTCTTTGCCTTCATCCTGCTTGGGGATGGCCTTCTCCCTGATCAGCGAAGAAGGTCCTTCACCAGCATCATCATCACAGAGGGACAGCGCCCGGTCCGACACGGCAGCTCCAGTCTTGATCTTGCTGGGTGGCGCTCTAGCCTTCAGTCCAGCTTCACCGGGCAGGGCTTCTCCCTCAATTCCAATCTCCTCAGGCAAAACTCCACACTCGGTCCCGGCCTCGGTCCCGGCCTCGCTAGGTAATGCTCCTGGGTTCCCTAGAGTCGGAGTGGGCTTCTTTTTCACCTGCCACTGCAGTACTGCGTGGATCATTGGAATGGCAAAGGCAAGGGTTTTTCCACTTCCTTAGAAGTAAAACAAAAACAAAAACGGTGCGAATCAACAAACGCACATACCTTTTCTCTCGGGCTCTTTCTTTTACACAGACTAAAGGATCCTGAAACGGCCAAGTGCCAGGCTGACCAAGCCAAAGCTCCTCCACCCAGCACAGATTCCCCCACAGCACTGCAACCAGAGGCATCTGGAATTAAAAGCCGAAGAAAAGTCTGGCAGACTAGCCCTGAGGCCTAAGGTCACCAATGTGAACTACACACAAAGTCCACGCACTGAAACGCTAAACAGATCGACAAGTTTTGTGTGTGCGTGTTGTCACTGTTGTGAAGAAACAACACGACGTTAGGGTGTGAGGAATGGAAACCTGTGTATAGTTTTCCAAGACCTTAGATGGAGAAGGTGGGAGTAGAAGACAATTTTTTTAGTTTTTGAGAAAACTTTAAATCAGCACACTTTTCTCTATGTTTGAACATTGTCAAACTGACCTTTGAATGTATATGACGCCCCAATTCACATCCTCTAGGTGGTTAATACAAACCAACAAGACACCGCAAGTTGAGAATTTAAAGTAGTTCCAAAGTTATAATGCCCCAAGCAAAAGCAAATAAATGATGTCTGGAGGAAGAAACCTTTATCATAAGCCTCAAAGAATTCTCTCTAGTAATTTTCAGAGGAAAATGAGCAGCTCTCAGTTAAAAAAAAAAAAATAACCCACAAGAAAACAAGGTATACTATGAGCAAGAACTGTAAGAGAGCAAAACAGACCCATTAACACTTCAGATAAAATGGCACTTTTCATCAGAAACCATCAAAGCTAGAAGACAGTACTACATCTTTATTTGAACACCTGAAAAAAAAAATCTGACAACACAGAACTCTCCACTTAGCAGAAATTCCTTTCAAAACAAATGTAAAATAAAGACATTTTGGCACACAGAAGCTGAACAGTTTATCATCAGCAGGACCTGGACTACAGGAAGTACTAAAGGGAGCATCTTCCGTGCAAAAGATGCTACTGGATGCGATTCTGGATCCGTACAAAGGAAGAGCACCAAAAATGGTGATGGTAACATGGGTAAATACGAAAGACGTCGTTCTCTTATTTAAACATATTACTTAAGTTTAAACTTATTTAAACTTAAAATTATTATACATAAAAACGTATTTTGGATTTCTAAAGTATATAGCAAAAAGCACAAAGGAGAGGAGAAATAGAAATACATTTTTGTAGGGTTCTTGTACTATATATAAAATAGTATATTATTACTTGAAGGAAGAGCATAACATATTAAAATATATACTATGAATCCAAAAGCAACCACTAAAAGGAAATAACAGAGTTACAGCTAATAATAAAAGATATAAAATGTCATCACAAAAAATATTCAATCCCAAAGAAGAGGAAAAAGAGAATAGCAAATAGCAAAACAACATATTACAACCCAACCATTACCAATAATCAAATAAAATATAAATGACCTCAACAAATAAGACTGTCAGACTTAAGAGCAAGACCCAAGTATATGCTGTCTACAAGGATGCCATTTTATTTTTTTCCTCACAAGTCTCAGTTTAACATAAAGCATATTTTATAAAGATGAAAAGCCAGTGAAGAGGTACATAGGGCAAGGTCTGGAAGGGTCCCACGTGCAAGGGCTTCTGTCCCTGTGGAATGGGGGCACACCACCCTCCCAGCACACAGGTATGTTCATCAACCTGGAAGCTCCAAGAAACCCACTTTAAATACAAAGACATAAGTAGGTTAAAAGTACAAGTGTGGGGGCGCCGGGGTGGCTCAGTCGGTTGGGCGTCTGACTTCAGCTCAGGTCACGATCTCGCGGTCCGTGAGCTCGAGCCCCGCATCGGGCTCTGTGTTGATGGCTCAGAGCCTGGAGCCGGCTTTGGATTCTGTGTCTCCCTCTCTCTCTGCCCCTCCCCTGCTCATGCTCTCTCTCTGTCTCAAAAATAAATAAAAACATTAAAAAAAAAAAAAAAGTACAAGTATGAGGGAAGCCTGGCTGGCTCAGTTGGTAGAGCATGTGACTCATTCTCAGGGCTGCAAATTCAAGCCATACATTGGGTGTAAAGATTACTTTAAAATAAAATCTTTTTAAAAAAGTACAAGTATGAAAAAAACCACACCATGCTAACATGAATCAAAATAAAGCTGGAAAAGGTACATTAATATGAGAGAGAGAAGATTTTAGAAAAAAGAAGACTGGGGATAAAGAGGGCCATTTCATAATGGAAGGAATGAAGTCATTTAAAAGATGTAACAGTCCTAAACATGTAAACACAAGTAAAACAGAGCTTCACAACACAGGAAACAAAAACTAATGGAACTGCAAAGAAAATTATCACTCAAGGAAAAATAAGTAACACAAATATTCTAATATATTAAAGCAATTAAATTTGTAGTTAAAACCCATCCTACTAAAAGTGCAGGCACAGATAAATTCTACTAAATAAGGTAGAAAAAAAAAAACAACAACAACAAACCAATTCTATACAAACTTTCAGAAAATTGAGAATACTCAAGTCATTCTGAGGCCTGAATGACTCTGTGACTCCAAAACCAAAGACATTATAAGAAAACTACAAGCTAACATCTCATGAAAAGAAATTCAAAACTTATCAACAAAGTTTAGTAAATCAAATCCAACAATATATAAATGGAATAACACACCGTGACCAAGTTTGGGTTATCCCAAGTATGTAAGTTTGGATTAGTATTTGAAAATCAGTGTACTTCACCATTATCAACAGACTCAAAATGAAAACCACTAATCTTTGTTTTTTAATGTTTATTTATTTTGAGGTGGAGTGCGAGCAGGGGAGGGCAGAGGGAGAGAGAAAGTCTCAAGCAGGCTCCATGCTCAGCGCTCAATCCCACAACCTGTGAGATCATGACCTGAGCCGAAATCAAGTGCTGGACGCCCAACTGATTGAGCCACTCAGGTGCCCCAAAAAACCAGTTGTCTTAATAAATGTAGAAAGAGAATTTCAAAAAACCCAACAAGCATTCCTAATAAAAAAAGTTCAGCAGGGGTGCCTGGGTGGCTCAGTCGGTTGGGCATCCGACTTCGGCTCAGGTCATGATCTCGCAGTCTGTGAGTTCGAGCCCCGCATCGGGCTCGGTGCTGACAGCTCAGAGCCTGGAGGCTGCTTTGGAGTCTGTGTCTCTCTCTCTCTCTCTCCCCCTCCCCTGCTTGTGCTCTGTCTCTCTCTGTCAAAAATAAATAAACATTAAAAAAAATTTTTAAAAAGTTCAGCAAAGTAGGAGCTGAGGAGAATTTTCTCAATCTGATAAAAGGCAAGTAAAACCTGATATCATACTTAATGATGATACTTAACAACAGTGCTCACTATATCATTTCAATTCAAAATTGTACTGGAGATTTTAGTCACTGCGATAAGACAAAAATAAAAGGCATCTAGGCTGGATAACATCATCTTTGTAGAAAATGTGCTGTAATCTTCAAGAAACTACTTGATGGTACCAACTTGGAGGGTGTTAAGTCAATATACAAAGACATCATATTTCTACTTGTTAGCAACAACCTGAAATAGAAAATTTTAAGTTGCCATTTACAATGGCATCAGGGGCGCCGGGGTGGCTCAGTCAGTTGAGTGTCCGACTTCAGCTCAGGTCATGATCTCATGGGTCATGGGTTCGAGCCCCATGTTGGGCTCTGTGCAGACAGCTCAGAGCCTGGAGCCTGCTTCAGATTCTGTGGCTCCCTCCCTCTCTGCCCCTCCCCTGCTTGCACTCTCTTTCTCTCAGATAAACATTAAAAAAAAATTTTTTTTAAATGGGCAGGAGAACTGACAAGACGCCACCAAGGCATCACCAAGGAATCCACCAAGGAATATGGACGACAAACAGGCACTTGAAAAGATGCTCAAAGATTAGCCAGGGTTAAAGACTGTACATACCAAGTGTTGGCAAAAACATGGACCAATTCAAACTCTCATAACTTGGTGGGTATGTAAAATGGTATAATCAGTTTGGAAAACTCCTAAAAAGTTACACTTACCGTAACACCTAGCCATTTCACAGGTATTTACCCAAAAGAAATGAAAGCATATACACATACAAGGACTAATACACCAATATCATGATAGGTGTTTTTTTACTGTTTATTTTTGAGACAGAGAGAGAGCGTGTGCGCGCACACACAAGTTGTCTTAATAAATGTAGAAGGGCAGGGGCAGGGCAGGGAGAGGAGGAGACAGAGGATCCAAAGTGGGCTCTGTGCTGACAGCAGAGAGCCCAATGCAAGGTTCAAACGCACAAACTGTGAGATCATGACCTAAGCCAAAATCAAGAGTCGGATACATAACCGATTAAGCCACCCGGGCGCCCCTACAATAGTTTTATTTGTAATAGCCAAAAACTACAAAGAACAAAAATACCCATCAATGGATAACCAAACTGTGCTTTATCCATGTACTGGAATACTACTCATCAATAAAAAGGAATGAACTATTGGTACTTGTAATAACATGGTTGAATCTCAAACTATGCTGCAAGAGCCAAAACACCCACGTCCCCCAAAAGTCCATATTGTACGACTCCATTATATACAAGTCTTGAAAACACAAACTAATCTCCAGTGCTAGAAAGCGTATCAGAAGTTGTCTGGGAATGAACAAGGAGCAGGACCCAGGAAAAGAGAGATTACAAAAAGGGCCCAAAGCATCTTGTGGGGGTGACGGAAACATTCATTATCCGTGCGGGGAGCAGCTTGTTCACGGCCCCGTAAGTCTTTGTGAATCTTAGGCCTGCAGAATCCCAGCATGCCACAGAGATAACCTGGTAGGAGCTGAGGTACGAATCCAAATGTCAGGGTCTGGCAACAGTGTGTCGCACAACCTTGCCTCTGCCTCCGGAAACCCACTTCCAGGCCTCCGCACATACCAAAGCGGTAGAGCAGAATGCTCAAGAGCACACAGACCTCATCTAGAATCCAGGCACTACCACTTTTCAGCTGTGCAGTTTTAGGGACACGGTCCTCTGTGAGGCTGAGTCTCCTCACCAGTAAGACGAGAATAATGCAGCCTATCTCAGGGTGGTCGTAAGAACTGAATTCATCAATGTAACGTACTTAACACAGTGCCTGATACATTTTATCTAAGAAAATGTTCTAAATTATTATTATTAGTTCCATTCCCCTGAGGCTTCCTTACTCTCCCATCCATGTGACTCTTATACAGGACCTCACCCTTAGTACCCTGACCACTCTTTCCAGAAATCCAAGGCACAGAGTGTCCAGATGGTCTAGTCCTATGCAAAAGAATAGCCACTAGCCATGTATGGCTATCGAGCACTTAAAATACGGTTACTCTGTGAGAGTTTTACTTTTTTTTTTTTTAAGTTTATTGATTTATTTTGAGAGACAGAGCACGAGCAGAGGAAGGGTAGAGAGAGAAAGGGAGAGACAATCCCAAGCAGGCTCCACACTGTCAGTGCAGAGCCCGATGTGGGGCCTGAACTCATGAACAGCAAGATCATGACCTGAGCCAAAACCAAGTGTCAGATCTTAACCAACTGAGCCACCCAGGCACCCCAAAACGTGATTACTCTACATTTGAGCTGCAAGCTCAAAATGTCAGATTTTGAAAACTTACTATAGAAATAAAAATATAGGGGCGCCTGGGTGGCTTGGTCGGTTAAGCGTCCGACTTCGGCTCAGGTCATGATCTCACGGTCCGTGAGTTCGAGCCCCACGTCGGGCTCTGTGCTGACAGCTCAGAGCCTGGAGCCTGCTTCGGATTCTGTGTCTCCCTCTCTCTCTGCCCCTCCCCTGTTCATGCTCTGTCTCTCTCTGTCTCAAAAATAAATAAATGTTAAAAAAAAAAAAAAAAAAGAAAGAAATAAGAATATAAAACATCTCATAATTTTACAATGAATTACATTAACTGAAGTAGATTTTAAAATTAATTTTTACCAGTTTCTTTTTACCTTTTCAAAACATGGCTCCTAGGAAATTTAAAATTACAGACGTGGCTCACGTAACATGTACGTTTCTTCTGGTTACCTCCGGTCTAGCCGGACTTAGCTCCAGGTAGTACAAGCTCTGCCCTCCGGTCGGTAGTTTCATCTATTGAGGGCAAGTCAACCTGCCATTGCTTCACAAAGCCTTAGATGGCCCAGGGAATGAGGGAACTTTCAACAGTGCCTAGACCCAACAGTACCTCATGCCAACACCTACCTACAAAATCCACCTAATGGTTATCTACCACACACTCAAATCTCTCCAAGGACATGAACTCACCAACTCCCAAAGCAGCCCTCGTACCTTGGGACAACTCCTGTGAATCAGACCCTTATTCCTCGTGCTAATGAAGACCTACCTCTCGGGAGGGCTGAACTTAGCCCTATTTTACCCCTCTGGGCCGTTTAGAAATGCTCAAGAACGGGAAACTACCATGTGCAGATCGCTTACAATACACTGTGTAAACTACTGTAACTTTACATTTAACCCACAAAGCAAAAAAAGTAGGTACTGCTGGGAGCTATAGGGGTCAGAGAGAGAAAGTGACCTGTCCAAGGTACCAATTACAAAGTGGCAGATTTCAGGGGTCCCTGGGGGGCTCAGTCGGTTGAGCGTCTGACTTCAGCTCAGGTCATGATCTCGAGGTGCATGAATTTGAGCCCCGCGTCGGGCTCTGTGCTGACAGCTCAGAGCCTGGAGCCTGTTTCAGATTGTGTCTCCCCCTCTGTCTGCCCATCCCCTGCTCCTGCTCTGTCTCTCTCCCTCTCCCTCTCTCTCTCAAAAATAAACAAACACTTAAAAAAATTTTTTTTTTAAAGTGGCAGATTTCAACCCAGAGCTGGCTGACTTCTAAACACCTTCATCCAACACTGCTTTTGTGGTTATATCCCCAAATTCCCCTCTCCCACCTCCATCCAACCTGTTAGCAGCCGCAAGTTCAACCCAGAAGCAATCTTGCCCTGGCCGGCTAAGGATGCCCCTACCTGTCTCAGCAGCCCCAAGGATGTCCAGTTTGTCACGGATGGCAGGTGCCAAGGTCAGAGCTTGGATTGGTGTAGGTGCAGAGAAGCCTAGGAAGCTGAGCGCTCGGAGAACTGGCTTGGGTACAAAAAGATCTTTCCAGGCTGTTACATCTGCCTTCTGGTCATGCATTTCAGGCACCCATGTCTTTGCCTTTTTGGGCACCTTTGGAATAGTACTCTGGGAAGACTCTGGCTTTTTTTTCCCTTTCTTTTTCTTCTTTTTTGGAACAGTCTGGGCTGAGCTTTCCGATACCATCTCCTCTACCTCTGGATCAGGACAAACTGTGCCATGTCCCTGGGGCTCTGGCGCAGCGTCTCTGACCTCAGACTCTTTCTCGGCACCGGTCCCTCTAGTCTCCATGTCTTTATTCTTCTTCAACTTCATCTTTTTCTTTGAGGAGCTAGACTCTCCTTCCTCGTCTCCTGAAACAGCTTGCGCCTTTCTCTTCTTGGGCCCCTCCTTTGAGAAAAGACTGGAGGAGTTCTTGGCAGGGGAGACCAACTGGTAATCGGTCAGTTCCTCAAAGCACACCAAGTCATCCATCTGTCCATCTGCAAACATATTCGGGTCAATCTTCACCTGCTTCCATTTCCCCACAACTTTGATTCCCTTCGTCTGAAATTTGCCATAGCTTGGCGGCTTTGGCCTTGATTTTGTCTCCTTCAACTTCATGGTTACTGAAAAGAAAAGGAAGGAAATGTTCCATTAAGTTGGCAACTGAGAAGCACAGGGTTCTGAGGCAACAAATATTTTCTGAGCGTATCAGGCCCTGCAAAGAAGTGAGGACACAGAGAGAGAGAAGATCAAATTAGAGAAGAAACATAGCGACAGATCAGGCAGCGGGGCCTGGAACAGAGGGGACACAGGAGATGGGCAGGCACACGCTGCATCTGGTTTGGATTCTAGATCCAATACTTAACTGCCTCTGTGCCATGGACACTTCCGCTTAGTCCTCTCGGAACGTCAGTGTTCTCATCTTTTAAAAAGGGAGAGGCGCCTGCTAATATCTAAGTCACAAAAACGTTTTACGCAAATAAAGAAAATTACGTAGAGCCTGGAGAAAAAAGCCTTCCACAGCCAAGCCATTTTGAAGGCCGAATTAAGAATGAGGAGGCTTGGAGGGAGGGGAGAGGAGGCCGGCTTTATGATCCGGGCACAGACCTTTCCTCCTCCTCACGCCTCGCTCCAAGAAGGCAAAACGCCTATTCCACCATTCTGGCCTTTGCCCATCCAGCTTTGGCATTGCATTTTAATTCACTTAACATACATTTCAACGGAGGCCGCTTGAGTGGAACTCGATCCATCTCCTCCCTTTCCAGAAAGGCCAGGAAAAAGGACAGATCCTGGAAGGAAGGATAAAGGTGAAGCGTAGTTCAAATTTGGGTCTGTGGCGGACGTCTCACTCCCTGTGAGCCTCAGTGTCCTCGCCTGTAAAATGGGGATGACGAAGGGGTCTGTCTCAGGGGATCGGTACACCATTACCAGGTGGCGCACGTCAGCACCCGCTGGCCATGGCGGCTGAGCGCTCAGCACGTCAGCACGCAAGGAGGCTTCCCCCACCGCACCTGCGACGCCACGACCGCAAACCACCGGCTTCCACGACGACGGCGGTGGGGGTGCTCAGGCCCAGAGGGGCGAGCTGCTCGGCCCCGCCTCAGGCAAGACAAGAGCACGAAGCGGACAGACCGAGGCCACCACCGAGCCAGGAGGCCCACTGCAGGGGTCCCCGGCGCGGGGCCGACGGCCGCCCTCTCGGGGCCCGAGAACCCAGCG
Source organism: Panthera tigris (assembly GCF_018350195.1). NCBI lineage: Eukaryota > Metazoa > Chordata > Mammalia > Carnivora > Felidae > Panthera > Panthera tigris. Next base: position 136,151,551 of record NC_056665.1, read on the forward strand.
GCTTAGACAGACCCGCAGCGGAAGCCCCGGGCCCGACCCCAGTCCCGGTACTGACCGCCTGGAGAAGCCGCCGTGGCTCCTTCACACACGCCGGCCGACCGCCTCGCACACCTCCACCGCTCTCCCGCAGCTGCAGCGTCGTCCGCAGTTCCGGGGCGGGGCCTGCACTCACGGACGCATGCGCCCTGCGGCAGGAAGTCCCGCCCCCAGCTAGGCGCCGCTACGTGATTCGCTATGGCTGCATCGCGGACTTCTGCAGGGCGGGGGCGGGGGCGGGGGCGGGGGCGGGGGCGGGGGCGGGGGCGGGGGCGGGGGCGGGGGCACGGGGCGCCTGGCGCTCCGAGAGGTGCGATTGCGTCTTGCCCGCTGGGTAAGCGCCTCTGCTGTTCAGCGTCCAACGGGCTCAGTGTCGGCCCCTGCGCTGGAGCGCAAGTTTTCTTGTATTTTTTTTTAAAATACTTTTTAAGGTTTATTTATTTTTTAATGTTTATTTATTTTTGAGACAGAGAGAGACAGAGCATGAACCGGGGCGGGTCAGAGAGAGAGGGAGACACAGAATCCGAAGCAGGCCCCAGGCTCTGACCTGTCAGCACAGAGCCAGATGCGGGACTCGAACTCCCGAACTGCGAGATCATGACCTGAGCCGGAGTTGGACACTCAACCGACTGAGCCACCCAGGCGCCCCTCTTGTATTCTTGGTCTAGCTTCAGTGCAGTGGCTGTCCACGAATGAAGTACCTAGTCGTGCCTGGAGCCTTTTGCAAACGTTTTAGCATCTAATTTGCAGCCCCAACCAGCCTGTATCGGAGGGGCTGTTTTGTCAAGTTTTTTCATGCCTCGCCCGTTGCTCACTGATGGTTAGGCTACGTTGCCCTGACTCCAAAGCTCATGTTTTAATCACCAAGCTAGATTGACTCCTTTGTTATATGCAGAGAAATCGGCTTCACGGTAGATGATGTTCCTTTCAATGTGGGCATCACCACATCACCTGGGAAACATTTCCCATATGGTGTCCCTGTCTGGTGATCTTGGAAAGTCCTAAAGGAATTCATAAAGTTTAGGTCAAGTGAGCCTCCCCACCCCATCTTGGAACCACCATGGGACAGAACTTAACTCATTTCTTGAGGAACATTGCCAGGGTCCCCAAGAGGCTGGATGGCATAAAGCCTGTGCCCAAGTGGTGTCTGAAGCAGTCTGATGCCTAGAGACTGAAGCTGTCTAGATGACACTGTGATGAGGAAGGGTGCATGTCCCTACTACATGGCAGGACAAAGGGTCCTGTCCCCTCTGAGCTAGTTACACATGTTGGAGTATTGCAGCATTGTCCTGAGAGAACCTTGCCTAACAGGGCTGTGTGGTGGGAAAAGGGTCCTCAACAGAAACAGGCTAGAAATAGAGCCCCTGTGGTGGGAGTTGGGGGACCTGTTGAGGGGTCAAAATGGGGCATAGTGGAGATTCTCAGTGGAGGCCTCTGAAAAACTGACAAAAGCATCTGTATTAGGGTTCTCCAGAGAAATAGAGGCAACAGGATATGTATATACAGAGAGAAATTTATTTTAAGAGAGTGGCTCACAGTGATTGTGGAGGTTTGACATATTCAAACTCAGATAAGGTAGGCCAGCCAAAGAGTCCAAAAGCAGCCAATGGGCAGAATCCTTTCTTACTGAGGGGATGCAGTCTTTGTTTTATTAAAGCCTTCAACTGGTTAGATGGGGCCCACCATCACTGTGGAAGGTAATCTGTGTTCCTCAAAATCCACAGATTTAAATGCTAATGTAATCCAAAAAGACACCTTCACAGAAACATCTAGAATAATGTCTGACGAAATATCCAGGCACAATGGCCCATCCCAGTGGAGGCAGGAAATTAACCATCAGAGCATTCCAGGAGAGAAAAGGGTAGTTTTTGTTTGGGCGTCTTCCATGGTGGAGGAGACAACTCTGTGGGACAGCCAAGACAGATTTGCAAGCACCAGCTAAGTTAAGGGAGTCTTTTGCCCCTTTATTCCTTGCAGCTTTGCTCAGTTGACCCTGAAGTCCCCAAAAGCAGCTGCATGGGGAGGAAGTAAAAGAAAGAGAGGTGAGGAGCAGATTACTTCCCCTCTCCCCAGCTCTTTGTTTCAGAGCCTGGATCAGACCTAAGCCGGGGAAAAGAGAGAAGTTATAAATTTGCACGTGAGGTGGAAATTTTGACATCATGTTAGATGGCATTTTTGTGTCTTCTTTTTTTCACAAGACAACAGGGTGTTGTTCCCCCTGATTATTATGGATGAGACATTAAAATGGCATTCTGTCTGAGTCCGTTTTAGTGAAGGCACAAATACTGAGAAGAAAATGGTAAGTGCAGAGTTTCCTTGCTTGGTTCCTTGGAGAGTGTTAGACCTAGCAAGGAAATTGTCTTAACATCAGTTTCATGACACTTAGCTCAAAGCCTGCTTCAAAGTACAAAAGGATCGAAATTGAAGAGGCTGGGAGAGAGAATGTCTTTGCAGAACATTGCTTAAAACTTGTGGCCAAGGTTGAGTGAAGTATAATTCAGACTTAACAATAATTTAGTTCAACAAGCATCTCCTTCTTTTGGATTCCCCGAGTGTTCTGTATAAAGCATAGTACTTTCAGCTCTGTATTTGATTGGGAGATTTACCTTCTTGTCTAACTTCTCTTAGATTACAAGTTCCCCCAAGGAATTCCCCTCAGCTTTGTCTTGGTGTCCCCTAAAATATCTAGTCCGTGTCTGGCTGACTTAGGGGGTCATAGCTGTTTGTGGATAAATGAATGAGAAAACAGTTGACCTTAGCTTGAAGACAGGTTCCCCCTATCCACTGTCATTGAACCTAGCACCAAAAGTGACAATGAGTACTCATCAGATAGTATCTGTTCATAGTTCATAGCAGCTTTGTTACAAAAACTAGAAACAACCAAAATGTCCTAAGATAGGTGAATGGTTAAAGTGTGGTATGTGGTAATCATTTTGTGATATCTACATATATTAAGCCGTTAGGTTGTACACCTTAAACTTACACAATGTTGTGTGTCAATTATATCTCAATAAAGCTGGGGGAGGGGGAACCTATGGTACATCTATTCAACATTAGAAAGGAATGAACTAGTGGGTACACACAACTTGGATGTATCTAAAGGGCATCATGTCAAGTGAAAAAAAGCCCACGTCTAAAGGGCATATCGCAGGGGTGCCTGGGTGGCTCCGTCGGTTAAGCGTCTGACTCTCTTGGTTTCAGCTCAGGTCATGAACTCACGGTTCATGAGTTCGAGCCCCACATGGGGCTCTGTGCTGACAGTCCAGAGCCTGCTTAGGATTCCCTCTCCCTCTCTCTCTGCCCCTCCCTTGCTCTCCCTCTCTCTCTCTCTCTCTCAAAATAAATAAATAAACTTCAAAAAATTAAATAAAGGGCATATAACAGTCTTGAAAAGACAAAATTATAGGATGGAGAACAGATGAGCAGTTCCCAGAGATTAGGAAGGAGGACATGGTTAGAGGGCGAGTGTGACTCAAAAGGAGTAGCACAAGGGAAATCTTTGCGGTGACGGGATAGTTCTGTGTCTTGATTGAAATTGTGGTTACACGTGTAATAAAATGACGGAACTCTACACACACCTCTACCAATGCAAATCTCCTAGTTTTGATCTTGGATTAGCACTACAGGTGATGTAGTCACCGGAGGAAATTGGGTGAAGGGGGCGTAGAACCTCTGGGTACGAGCTTTGCAACTCCCTGTAATTCTACAATTACTTCAAAATTAAAAAGTTTTTGAAAAAACTACATTGCTCACATTGTATTCTTACCAAAAACTGTTTAACCTGAATCTAATCACGAGGACACAGTCAGGCAGATCTAGATTGTGGAATATTCTATAAGACGACTGGCTTCTTCAACACAGTCATGGAAAATGAGACAAATCTAGGGCACCGCTTTTATTCAGCATAGTACTCGAAGTCCTAGGCATCCAAATTGGTAGGGAAGAAGTAAAACTTTAGTATTTGCAGATGACATGATGCTGTCTATGGAAAACCCTAAAGACACCACCAAAAAACTACCAGAAGTGATCAATGAATTCACTAAAGTTGCAAAATACAACATTAATATACAGAAATCTGTTACATTTCTACATAATAATGAAGTGGTAGAAAAAGAAATTAAGCAAATAATTTCATTTATACTTTGCACCAAAAATAATAAAATACCTAGGAATAAACTTAACCAAAGAGGTGAAAGACCTGTGCTCTGAGAACTATAAACATTGATGGAAGAAATCAAAGACAACACAAAGAAATGGAAAGACATCCCATACTCATGGATTGGAAAGAGTGAATATTGTTAAAATGTCTGTACTACCCAAAGCAATCTACAGACTTAATGCAATCCCTATCAAAATACCAACAGCATTCTTTACAGAACTAGGACAAGTAATCCTAAAATTTTTATGGAACCACAAAAGACCCCAAGTAGCCAAAGCCATCTCGGAAGAGAAAAACAAGACTGAAGGTATCATAATTCCAGACTTCAAGTTATATGACAAAACTGTAGTAATCAAAACAATATGGTACTGGCCCCAGAATAGACACATAGGTCAATGGAACAGATGAGAAAACCCAGAAATAAACACACAATTATATGGTCAATTAATCTTCAACATAGGAGGAAAGAATATCCAATGGGAAAAAGACAGTCTAATTCAACAAAGAGAGCGCTGTCCAGTTGGGAAAACTGGACAGCAACATGTAGAGGAATGAAAACTGGACCACTTTCTTACACCGTACACAAAAATTAAATCAAAATAGATTAAAGACCTAAATGTGAAACTTGAACCCATAAAAATCCTAGAAGAGTGCACAGGCAGTAATTTCTCTGACATAGGCAGTAGTAGTATCTTTCTAGAAATGTCTCCCAGGGCCAGGGAAATACAAGCAAAAATAAACTGGCGGGACTACATCAAAATAAAAAGCTTCTGTACAGCAAAGGACACAAAACTAAAAGGCAACCTGCTGACTGGGAGAATATATTTCCAAATGACATATCCAATAAAGGGTTAGTATCCAAAATATAGGAAGAACTGATACAACTCAGGGCACCGGGTGGCTCATTCTTTTAAGCTTCCAACTTTGGTTCAGGTCATGATCTGGTGGTTCATGAGTTCAAGCCCTGCGTAAGGCTCTCTGCTGTCAGCACAGAGCCTGCTTCAGATTCTCGATCTCCCTCTCTCTCTGCCCCTCCCCTGCTCTCTCTCTCAAAAAATATATAAACTTAAAAAAAAAAAAAACTCAAAAAGAAGAACTGATACAACTCAACACCCAAAAAACAAATAATCCAATTAAAAACACGGGCAGAAGACGTGAACAGACATTTCTCCAAGGAAGACGTCCAGAGGGCCAACAAACACATGAAAAGATGCTCAGTATCACTCATCATCGGGAAAATACAGATCACTAGAATGAGCTATCACCTCACACCTGTTAGAATGGCTAAACTCAAAAACACAATGAACAACGGGTGTGGGTGAGGATGTGGCGAAAAAGGAACCCTCACGCGCTATTGGTGGGAATGCAAACTGATGCAACCACAGTGGACAACAGTATGGAGTTGCCTCAAAAAGTTAAAAATAGAACTACCTTAGGATGCAGTAATTACACTACTGTTTACCCAAAAAATACAAAAACATGAATCCAAAGAGATACATACAGCCCTATATTTATTGCAGCATTATTTACATTAGCCAAAATTTAGAAGCAACCTAAATGTCCAACAGACGAATGGATGAAGACGATGTGGTATATGTACACAATGGAATATTACTCAGCCATGAAAAAGACTGAAATCTTGCCATATGCAGCAATATGGGTGGATCTGGAGGGTATTATGCTAAGTAAAATAAATCCGTCAGAGGAAGACAAATACCATCTGATTTCACACATACGTGAACTTTAAGGAATAAATAAGCAAAACAAACAAGACCGTGAGAGGCAAACCAAGAAACAGACTTTTAACTATAGAGAACAAACTCATGGTTACCAGACGGTGGGGGGATGGGAGATGGGTAAAACTGGTGATGGAGATTAAAGGGCAGGCTTATCATAATGATCCAGGTTTTAGAGGACTGAAGCTTACATAACTGGGGAGGGAGAGCTCTTTTAAAAAAATTATAATTACAATGTCATCCAAAACCAGGGGAGTAGGGCTGAGGGAAGTCCGATTGGAAAGAGACAACTGTCTTAGCCAATTACTTTTAGAATATCATACTTTTGCAAATAGTGAGGCTAGTGATGTGAGCACATGACCAGAATCGCTCTCGGGGTCTTAGAAGGAGCCAGCACAGGCAAGGGTCCCCGAGCTCAGATTTCTTTTTTCACTCCATGGCAAACCTGCCTTTGCCTCTATCATCAGTGGTGGCACAGAATTCTATTTTGTGGAGGCACGAAATTTTTACTCCATATTCCCTATTGTTTCAAACAATTGGCTTGCTGTCGTCAGTAACACCATGATGACCATCCACGGGCTGATATTTTTGTGCGTGTGTCTGACTCTTTTCTTAAAATGAGTTCCAAGAAGCAAAATTTCTGAGTCAAATGGAATGGAAGCTTTTATTATCTGTCTCGTGTTGCTAGCCGGAAAGTATGCCTCAGAATACACACCACCCAGCCCAGCAGGAGAGGGTTCGCCTCTCTTTGCCCAGGCAAACACTGCGTGTTTTCAGTTAATTAGTACCTGCCGCAGATATTGAAGAGGTTCTCAATCACCTCTTTCATCCCCTGTTCTAAATTCTCCACGACGGAGAGCTAACGTCCATGTTCCCCAGACTCCCGTGTAGCACCAGTTCTGTGCATAACCTGGATCGTGCCACATAGTCCCCCCTGTGCCAGAACTGGAAAGTGGGAGGGGGACAGGGCGTTAGCTGCCAATCACAGTAGTGGGACCTTGGTTTCCAGAAACAGCAGGATGCTTAAGACCTGAGCCCAAATCAAGAGTTGGATGCTTAACCGACTGAGCCACCCAGACACCCCTTGATGTCTCAGTTTCTTGATGCTGGTAGTGGTTGCTGCACCGTCGGTGGTCCAGGTCTTCAGTGTCATTCTGAGGATGGAATTTCAACCTTGAACCTCCTCCTCCAATCTTGAAACTATTTGAAGGCACCTAATTCCCTGTGTTAAAACCCATTGTGCTTAAGTGAGCTGGAGTGACTTCTGCTACTGTAGTTAAACCTTGACTAATAAACCAGTAATAGATGCAACACACACACACACACACACACACACACAGTTATCTGCTTTAAAAAGCAATTTTACTATTAGTGAGATTGCACATCTTTTCATATATTTATTGGCCATATGTAATTCTCTCCTTGGAGACTACCTCTTCTTGTCTTTGGGTTTCTTTTTGGAGAAAGTTCTTTTCAAGGGCACCTGGGTGCCTCCATCAGTTAAGTGTCCGACTCTTGATCTCAGCTTGGGTCTTGATCTTAGGGTCATGAGTTCAAGCCTCATGTCAGACTCCATGCTGGTCATGGAGCCAACTTAAACTGATTCATAAAAACGCTTGACAATGCAGAGAGTAACAGTGCAAAGGTTTGGGTTTTTTTCCCCCCTTGGTAGGTCACTTGCTCTCATCCTTGTTCATGGTGCTTTTAATGGCAGATGTCGTCTGATGGAACCACTTTTTCCTGTCCCACAGGTTGTCTTTCTAGTTGTCTTCTAGTGACAGGAAATTCAGAGAAACCACTTTGCCTGTTTCTCCCCATGGGGAATGTCCTTGATGTCATGAATGCCACCAGGAAGGCAGAGCCAATACCAACCCATCCAGAGACTTTTCCTGCAAGCTAGCTCTGCAAACCTCTCTCCCGCTTGTCCCAAGGATGGTGGTTATGCAGGATCTCAGTGAGACTGGACCAGTTTTTGCCAAACTGTTCGGGTTGCTGTTCCAAAGCTAAAGAGGGCTGGGCCGGGCCCTGGGTCTGGCCACCTCATTTCTTTGTGTTGCATAAGAGGCAAAGCCTCTTTGCTTAGGACAATCAAGGATGTCCTGCCCCCCTTTTCCGCCATTTCTTTCATTTCCTGCCCTTCCTTTCCTCCTCAACCTCACACTGAGATTCTCGCTTTCCTCTCTCTCCTCCTTATTCATGCGCCCATTCAAAACCCACTTACAGAGCTCCTGAGTACTAACCCAAGAGAAAAAGATGGAAAATCTATACTTTCGTGGAACTCATTCCACTAGAAACAGTAAATGGAATAATAGGTCTATTTTCTGAGTGTCCCTGTGTCACCACACTCTGGCACATCAAGACTAATGAACTGTTCCCAGGTCACAACGAGCAAGGATTCCAACCCAGGCCATTGGCTCAGAGATCATGCTGTTAACCACCAACCCATGCTTCCCTATGGGATTAGGGCCGAGTTCCTTTCAGTTCTGAGCTCTGTTCTCTTTGCATTGAGCTCCCGCATCTAATTGGCTTTCTAGTCCCAGGTTTGGCAGGTCAGCTAGAGCTGGCGGACAATTCTGGAACTTAAGTCTCTGGCCCTTGGTTCAGGTCGCAGTTCCCCAGCTCTTTGGGATTCCTTTCCGGAGTTCCAGTCTGCAGTCCCCACTTCCTGGTCTGCTGGTTTCATCCACAATGGAATCGCTGGTGGGGTGCACTACCTCTCTTGGCCCGTCACCTCTTGGTTACCGCTGGTGGGCTTAGGCACACACGATCGTGCACCTTATTTTATGTAGATAAAAGCTATTGCTAACAGGCGTCTCCAAAGCCGAAAAGCCACAAAAATTGGTGGGCACGGGTCAAGAACCTAAGAGCTATTAGAGCGATCACTCCCAAACCCAAAGCCTCCTGCGTTAGGATAAGAGGGTCATGGCACAGGTTAAATTGACACTAGGTCACCGGCCAGCCTCAAGAAAATTTCCATGTGGCGAGGAACACTGTAAAACACTGTACAATCCTCAACCCAGCTGCACACCCCTTGCAGGGATTTGCTCAGCCCTGGGAAGCCCAAAGTCTTAGCCAAAAATATCCTTAAACTCTAAAGAGTCACGTGGTCCATTTTCTGGCACACCTGCTTTTTTTTAACGTCTACGAACTGTAGTCCCGGAAGCTAGAAGGATCTGCCAAAATGGCAAAATCTTTACTAAGCTTATTTTGTGTCCTGAGAAATTGTCTTGGTAACCATCAGGTTGGGCGCCCCAAACTGTGGCTAGATAGAAACATGGATTGCACCCCTTTTTCGGCTAGGGTCCTAGCAAACTGCTGCTAGCCCTTGAGGAAAATTACAATGGCCACCACAGGGAACGTTCCAATTAGATAAGATCATTTAAGAAGTGCACTTGAGGGGCGCCTGGGTGGCTCAGTCGGTTAAGCGGCCGACTTCGGCTCAGGTCATGATCTCGCGGTCCGTGAGTTCAAGCCCCGCGTCGGGCTCTGTGCTGACAGCCCAGAGCCTGGAGCCTGTTTCAGATTCTGTGTCTCCCTCTCTCTGACCCTCCCCCATTCATGCTCTGTCTCTCTCTGTCTCAAAAATAAAATAAATGTTAAAAAAAAAAATTAAGAAGTGCACTTGAAAGTCCTTAAATTAAAAAAAAAAAAAAAAAGGCTCCAAATTAGGGGTGTTATGCCCAGAATTCGTGATCCCCAAAGACCACCAGGGAGCCGAGTCCGATGCAAAAGCAAAAGAACCTTTATTCGAGCTAGCTCGAGCTCAATCCCCTACCTGCACCGACGCAGCGGTGAGATACCAGGGAGAGAGAGCGAGTTTCAAAAGCACAAAGGTTTTATAGGGGTCTAGGGGCAGTTGGTGAGGTAATGGCTGTGGCCTCAGCCGATTGGCTGGGGAAGGGTCGTGGCCTCGGCCGATTGGCTGGGGAAGGGTCGGAGTCCTGTTACGCAGGTCGCTGGGCGTGTTTTGATCAGGAAGTTTGAACGGGTGAGCGGGAGGTTACTCAAGGGGAGGAGGCGAGGTCTGAGGTTTCTGTGATTTTCCCGGAAAAGGGGTCATGTCGGGGACATAGTCACTCAAGGTGGAGAACACAGAACAAGATGGAGTCGGCTGGCGTAGGCCCGCCCTTTCAGGGGCGCCTGGGTGGCTCAGTTGGTTAAACATCTGACTCTTGATTTCAGTTCAGGTCTTGATTTCACGGCTCAGGGGTTTGAGACCAGCATCAGGCTCTGTCCTGACAGCTCAGAGCCTGGAACCTGCTTTGGATTCTGTCTCCCTCTCTCTCTGCCCCTCCCCTGCTCGTTCTCTGTCTCTCAACAAAATAAATAAACGTTAAAAAACAACAACAACAAAACCTTGTAAACGTTAAGAAAAAAAAAAAAAAACAAAACCTTGTCAAATTCTGGTAAATATCAGAGCAGCATATTGGGCTAAAGGTGAAAATTGTTACCAGAGTCAGCTCTCTTGGATCTCTGCCTGCAGTACCTTGTAGAAAAAGAACACAAAGTATCTTTTGCACCTTTTTTGAGAGTGCCTCTGGAGTCCAAGGGTTGTTTTTTTTCAATATAAGACAGAGAAACTAGAGGGATCTCATGGAAAGAACTGGTTTTTACTTACACCCCCATCTTACACATGCCTTATGGTTCAGATCATGAATGTCCTCCCTGTAAAGGTCAAGGAGTTAATGATTTCTTTGGGGTCTTCTAGCACAATCGATAACATCTAAGCAGTGACTGGGCCAGGTAGTCATTTGGATGTACATTTTCCCAGATCTCTGATTCCAGACACCTTGACCCCAGGACCCCTGGCTCCAGGGCATAAGTGACTTATGGAGGACACCTGAGCACTCATCCTTGTTTTGACCAGTTCCTGGATGCCTGAGAAGACATGTACGCTGGACCACATCCTCAGGAAAAACCCTAGACCCCAAGCAAAGGCGAGTCTCCCTCACTCTCTCTTTCCTTTCCCTTCTGAGTCTCCCAGACAGTCCATCTGTTATACTCTATCATTTACCCTATTCAATAAACTCCGCTCTCGCTTCTGCTCAGCCTGTGTTTGATTTCTACCCTGTGTGATGCCAAGGACCATCTTGGCTGATCCTTTGGGATCCTCTCTGGGTCCCCGGACCCAGTCAGCCTGCATCAAATCCTGCCAGAAATGTTTACTGTTTGTCTCAGCTAAAAAAACAAAACAAAACAAAACAAAAAAAACTACACAGTAGTGCTGCGGTCAGAAATTGGGCAAGTTGCAAAACATGCTACAAAAATTTTTTCAATGTTTATTTATTTTTGAGAGAGAGAGAGTGAGCAAGGTGGGGAGGGGGGCAGAGAGAGAAGGAGACACAGAATCCAAAGCAGGCGCCAGGCTCTGAGCTGTCAGCACAGAGCCCCATGCGGGGCTTGAACCTGTGAACTTCGAGATCATGACCTGAGCGGAAGTTGGATGCTCAACAGACTGAGCCACCCATGTGTGCCTGTTAAAAAAATGTTTAACCTTCCTCCCCTAAGCTAAAATGAAACTAAGTACCCAGAAGGAAAGTAAAACCTTCCCAAGCCTTTGTAAAAGTATTTACTGAAACAGATAAAGCCGTTAGCTGGGTGGACCAACCTGTGATATTTATACCGCAACCTGGGGCGCCTGGGTGGCTCCGTCGGGACAGCTCAGAGCCAGGAGCCTGCGGCGGATTCTGTGTCTCCCTCTCTCTCTGCCCCTCCCCAGCTCGTGCTCTGTCTGTCTCTGTCTCAAAAATAAATAAACATTTAAAAAAAATTAAAAAAAAAAAAGTCAGGGACAAAAATGCTCGGCGGCTACCCAGTCGTGAACCCTCTCACTCTTGGGTTGGGCTTTCTCTCAATAAATTCAGTTGCTTTGCTCACTCCCTGTTGTCTGCAAGATTCATTCTTGGACTCCTTGGGACAAGGACCCAGCAGCATCCTGTAACATTGGCAGACCTCTGGCTCCCGCTGCTTCTCGGTTCTAGATGGGTCATTAGCAGGTGCCGGTCTCGGTGACACCTGGTCTGCACTACAACACAGCTGACTGCTCACATCCCCGCCTAACATGAATGACTACATCCAGTTTGGCGCCCCCTCCCTCCCCCTCACCCCCCAACACACAATGTCTATTGCCTGGCGAGCCCAAAAGCCTAACAGTTCTATTACAGTTTCGTTTTCCCGTAAAAACAAAACCTACCTCATTGGCTGTGCTTCAGTCAGAAGGGAGTCGTGTTATAAATATCCTGAGTCAGATCTTCTGGAAACACATCCAAGGTTTCAGGCTCAGACTTCTGGGTCCGAGACCCGTTTTGAGAAAGTCTGCTTCTCTGGGTAACACAGGGAGGGGTGGGCAGGGGCTCTTTCCCCTGACCTCCGATGGCAGGTGGGCGGGGGCTCCGTGAGTGGGAGGGAAGCTCTTGTGGATCCATTTGGTGAAGGTTCTTTTGTTCAGCATCATGGCAGTTGGGGTGGGGAGGGGAGGGACTCCAGCCCCAACCGCCCCTGGGCTCTGGGGCTTTGACACCATGAGCCTTGTTTGAGCCTGGGTGGAAATTGGCTAAGCAGGGGAAAAAGACAAGCGTCAGGAGGAACCAAATCAGAACCATTCCAAGCCCAGGCTTTGGAAGCAGCTGGACTTGGGGCAGATCACCTGCCAGCTCTGTGGCAGAGATGTGTCGTCATCTATAAAATGGGGATCGTAAGCTCTCTTTTCTTATCATCTTAAGTGACGAGATGACGCGAGAACAGAAACCTAGAGCAACTTGACTACAATCTATGCCTTTAAGGCGTAATTGGTTCTTATTTCCTAATTCTGGCATCTTTTAAACGGCTCTGTGGAACTTTAGGAAAGTCCTGGGAAGAGCTGAGAAGTTGGTGCTGGGGTTTTGGGGAGGAAGGAAGCAGCCTGGTTGGAGAAATGAAGTCCACTCGCCAGCCTCCCTTAACCCTTCCCAGGCTGCTGCCTGGTGGAGTTTTGAAGTGATGGGGGGGGGGGGGTCCAGAACTGACGGCCAAGAAAGAATTCTTGAAGAAGTCTTTGGTCCAGAAAGGGTGATTTTAGGAAAGCACGGGGGGCAGGACCCGTGGGCAGAGAGAACTGCCCTGGGGTTGTGCAGGATAACTGGTTATATGCTATGGAGTTGGGGCCGATAAAGTCAAGATCAAGTTTCTTTAAAAAAATTTTTTTTAATATTTATTTATTTTTGAGAGAGAGAGAGAGTAAGGGAGGGGCAGAGAGAGAGGGAGACATAGAATCGGAAGCAGGTGAGCTGTCAGCCCAGAGCCTGACGTGGGGCTCAAACTGAAGGTGATGTCATGACCTGAGCCAAAGTCCGAGCTTAATGGACTGAGCCACCGAGGCACCCCACAAGAGGAAGTTTCTTAAAGGGATTTCCTCATGCCAAAGAAGACTCACAGATTACTGGAGGCCTAGCTATTGTCAAACTAAAGTGGATTTTCCCTCTAGCAAGGCATTAGCATTAAGATAGTAGGGAGGTCCTGGAGATTAGCCAATAATAAGATGGCCCCTTTCTTAAAGTATTACTAAAATATTTGTAAACTAAAGGAGACTCTAATCAGTTTAACCTTTTGTTTTCTGTCCTGTCCTTTGTTCTTGGGCTGCTGGGAGTGCCTGAGGAATATATTTCACTCAGATCCCACTTGAGAGCGGTTTGTGGGGTGTTAGCTTGCCTTATGCTCCCTTATCACTGTCGTTAGAAGTTCAGAACAGCCCCTCGGGACCGCTTGAACCCCTTGAGTTTTCAAAGCTGTAGGCACACCCCCAGTTCTGGTGTTCCCCTCCCCCCCATCCAACTCCACCCTGTTAAAAAAGAAACAAACCCAGATTGGACTCATTGCCCTCCCCGCCCCAAACAGCGCACCAAGACTTAATTACAATTTCAACCTCTCCCAGGAATGTGACCTTTTAAGAGTCCATCTGTCATTTCCTGATCAGCCCTAGTGAAGTCATCTGCCAGGTACAAACCCTGACGTTCCCTTCTCCTGAAAAAGATGTCCAGGCCTGAAACAATCCTTTCTCTTCTTTTGCTAATGATGTCTTGCCTCAGTCTCCTTCTTACAGGAAAGCCTTCGTTTTTGTGCAGCTTCTCAGGGCATCTCTCTACTTGCTAGATGGGCTGTTGCCCTGTAACTGGGACTCGGGGGGTTAAGAGCACCTGGCTCTGGGGGTGGGGGCAGAGCCCAAACAGCTCTGGCTTGGCCACTCACCACTGGCAACATCCAAAAGCAGAGAGATGAGCAGTGGAGAAACAAGAAAGGGATTTATTTCAGTGAGGCCACCATCAGGAAGACAGTGGATTACTGTCCCAAAGGCCGTCTCTAAAGTGCCAAAATACTTCAAGGTTTAGATATGGAAAATGTGGACAAAGTCCGTGAGTACTGCAGATGGTCGGTCAAGGTCAGGTCCTCACTGTCTTGGGGTCAGTCTTGGGGTCTTTATTGCTGGAGGGGATAGTTTCCGGTTCTCACAGCAGGATGCTTGGCCCACGGTCTCCAGCCTGAGTTGAAAGATAAGCTGTTGGGGCACCTGGGTGGCTCCGTGGGTTAAGTGTCCAACTTCAGCTCGGATCGTGATCGCATGATCGCATGTTCTCATGGTTCGTGAGTTCGAGCCCCGCATTGGGCTCTGTGCTGATAGCTCAGAGCCTGGAGCCTACTTTAGATTCTGTGTCTCCCTCTCTCTCTGCCCCTCCCCTGCTGCTTGCGCTTTGTCTCTCTCTCTCAAAAATAAACATTAAAAAATTAAAAAAAAAAAAAAAGATAAGCTGTAAGGAAGAACCTAATCAATTAGAAAGGAAAAACTGAGGTCAGAACGGAGGTAATGAAGTCCCTTCAGGCGGATACATGATTTGCTTAATAAAGCCAATTAGATCTTCAAATTTACTTGGGTTGAATTTTGTGGTTTAACAGCCTTTCAGCAGTTTTGAATCTGGTGGGTGCCAGTCACTCTCTGCACCATGGAAGTCGTCCAGATAGCCACCTTAGCCTCTTCCCTGGCTTCTAAGATGGCGGCATCCAAGGTGATGGCAGTGAGCCTGGCCAAAGCCACCTCGGCAGCCTGTGGCAGTGCCCTCGCCGGACTTCCGTCCACAGGTGAGTGTTCAGGGAGGAGCTGGTGTGGAGCGAGGAGGTAGACGGGGAGGGACAGAGTCCATTTCTGGCTTTACCTCCTTTAGGTTTTTACCTAGGTGTCCAACCAGGCTTTCATAGCAGTTTGAGACCCCTGTGGGGTCTCAGATTCAGAGCATTGATTTTAACTAAATTCTTCAGTTTGGGCCTGTTTTCTTCATTAGTTTCTGGGAGCTCTGTCTCCCGTCTTAGCTATTTATTCTTGCTGCTTATTTTCCCTTTAACCTCTGTTATATAACAAAAACTCAACCGAGTACGTTTTAACAGAATTTTTAAAAGTCTATTTATTTATTTTGAGAGAGAGAGAGCATGTGTGCGTACACACGTATGTGGGGGAGGGGCAGAGAGAGAGAGAATCCCAAGCAGGCTCTTGCTGTCAGCGCAGATCCCGACTCGGGCTCAATCTCACAAACTCCTGAGATGATGACCTGAGCTGAAATCAAGGATCCAACACTTAACTGCTTGACCACTGAGCCACTCAGGCGCCCTCAACTGAGGGTCTAGTTGGCTTTATTATGAGTCAGTTCATGAATCTGGCAACATCCCAACTGGCAGGTCTATGGAACACGAAAAGTTCTCAAAGGCAGAGAGAGAGAGAGAGAGAGAGAGAGCAGAAAAAAAATTATTAGCAGAGAGTCCATTGTTTTAGGCAAGGTCACCCTCCTAAGGGGAAGGGAAGGGGTCCATCAGTAAATTTCCTAGTGCTCTCAGTGAAATTCCCATGTTGACCGGCTAAGGCTTATATTCCTGGGGCACTGAAACTGCCATCAGGTTGGGTGTGAAGTCTTGGTTTACACTTGGGACTTTAACCTAAGTGATGCCATTTTGGGCCTGTGGTTTTCTTTTTAGCCCCCTTCCCCTGCCAATAACTCCCCCCCCCCCAAAGTCAACCTTTCTTATATGCTTAATGTGTATCCGTTTTTCATACTGTATTTATTTTTGCAAATGGGTGTTGGCTTTTGTTTGCAAGTTTAATTTATATGCAGAATAGTGCATTGCCGACCTTATTCTATTGCTTTTCCTGCACTGAGAACCACGTTTTTGAAATTGTCAATGTCAGTAGGTGAGTGTCTAATACTCCCCACTTGGAGGTAACTGACCCTGGAGAACAAACCTCCCCTTTTAGGGCCCCCACTCAGTGCTTGGAAGTGTGACAAGGAATAGGGCCTGGGCCACAGCCAGCAGCCCTCCCTGTTCGCTAGAAACTTAAGGACTCCCGAGCTTGTGATAAGCAATCCATAAAATAATAAGAAAGCTAGATGTTATCAGACACTGTGCCCTCCTACTCTCTATGCTTAGCACTTAACATTTACCAATTGGTTTAATTATCATAACAACCGCAGAGGAAGACAGCACTGACCCTCATGTATGAATAAAGGAACGTTGGCCAAAAGCCCTAGACCAGGAGGTGGGGTTGCTCTCAAGCCTGGGATAGGAAGTAGAATCAAAATGCAAATCTGGTCTAGGAAGGAGGCCTCAGGGAGGGGCAGCTTCTGGAAGGACATGGCCACCCTCTGCATGGATGACAAGTGGGGGCGCCCAGCAGCGGGCTAACCAGGCGAACAGCACCCATTTCCCATGGGCCTTCTGTGTACATAGGGGACCAGATAGGCCAAGCTCCCGGCCAGCCTGGCGTCACCTTTCCTGCCAAACAATAATGTCGAATAGTAAATACCTTCTAACTGGACTTTTTTTTTTTTTTTTGTAAATATTTTTTAATAATTTTTTTAAGTTTATTTATTTATTTTGAGAGAGACAGAGAGAGCACGAGTGGCGGGGAAGGGAAGAGAGAGAAGGAGAATCCCAAGCAGGCTCCACGTGGTCAGCCCAGAGCCCGACGCGGGGCTTGAACTCACGAAACCAGGAGATCGTGACCTGAGCCCAAATCAAGAGTCAGATGCTTAGCCACTGAGCCACCGGATGCCCCTCTATCCAGGCTTTTGATTCTTGAGTCTCTGACTCCATACACCCCAGGTGGCCCCTCTGGTTTAACTTTTTTTTACCATCACCCCAAGTCTCTCTTCCTGGGGAGCTGGATGAGTTCGTTCCTGCACATCTTTCTATCTTTTGCAGTCCTAGCCCCTACGGCTGCAGCAGACATCTGCGGGCGTTTGTTTGGTTTTGTTTGAAACAAACCAGCCTTAGAAGGCAGAGAGAAAGAAAAAGTTCTGATCTCCCCACAAACAGCCAACCGACCAATTCACAGACAGACCAAAAAAAAAAAAAAAAAACACAACAACAACAAAAAACAAAACCAAACAAAAACCCACAAAGCAAAAGCTGTATGTGATAATTGGGTTTTCTGAAACAAGGACTTTGAAGCCTGTCTCCAGATAACTTGAGGTGGAGGCATGCAAATCCCTTCAGGGCAGGTCATTTACATCTGGAATTGGACTCCCCAGCAATCCTCACCAAGTTCAGGGCTGTGGGAGCCACCTTCCTAAGAAACCCCCCTTGTCCGAGTGAAGAAGGGAGGGGGACAGGTGCAGTCATTTCCTCCTGTCTCCCAAGCTGGGCAGCGCCCTCCCCATAGGTGGGCTGTAGGCTCAGGGAGCAAAGGGGAGGCCAGTATGGATCCACTCACAAAATGTTCTTTTGGTTTCTAGTCAAGGTTGGTGCAGCTGTGATGGGAGGAGGTGAGTCTCTGCAAGGAAGAGGTTCAAGTCCTTATCTGCCCCCCCCCAGCCCCAAGGACTTGGGGAGCAACCATCCTCGTCCAGGCCCAGGTTTGCCTCGGCCTCGCGTGGATGGTAGAGGAGGAGGCAGATTGGGAGAGATGGGCAGGAAGCAAGGAACTGGAAACAAGAAATGAATGGGCCTCTGTCGTAGGATGATTTCTCAGCATGGTGCCCAGTGACCCTCACCCTTTTTAAAAAAAATTTTGTTTTCATATTTATTTATTTTTGAGGTTGAGAGAGAGAGAGAGAGGGACACAGCGTGAGTGGGGAAGGGGCAGAGAGAGACGGAGACAAAGAACTCAAAGCAGGCTCCAGGCTCTGAGCTGTCAGCACAGAACCTGATGCGGGGCTTGAACCCGTGAGATCTTGACCTGACCCGAAGTCAGATGCTCAACTGACTGAGTCACCTAGGCACCCTGACCCCCACCCTTCTATACTCCTCCCGCCTTTGGAGTGCTGGGGGGGGGGGGGGTCATGTGAACATGGTAAGATACCACTCCCATAATCATGTTAAGTTATATGACAGAAGGGAGGCCAAGCGGATGTGTCTAATCTATTCACATGAGCCCTTTATTTTTTAATATTTTAATTTTTTTAAATATTTATTTAGTTTTGAGAGAGAGAGAGAGAGAGAATAAGCGGGGGAGGGCCAGAGAGAAACGGAGACACAGAATCCAAAGCAGGCTCTAGGCTCTGAGCTGTCAGCACAGAGCCCAACACCGAGCTTGAACTCGCGAACCATGAGATCATGACCCAAGCCAAAGTTGGACGCCCAGCTGACCGAGCCACCCAGGTGCCCAGTCACATGAACCCTTTAAAAGCAGAGAATGTTCTCTGCTCTTCACAGAGGAGGAATCAGAGATTGGATTGGAGGGGGATTTGAAGTTTCTTACCACGGGTTCCGAATGAGAGCCCAGTCTGGCTGAACACTTGATTTTGGTCTTGTAAAACCTAGACAGAGAACTCAGGCCCTCCTGGACTTTTGACCTGCGCTAAAATGTAAGAACTGGGCATTATTTTAAGCCCTGACTTCGTGGTCATTTGTGAGGCAGGGTTAGAAAAGCAGCAGAGGCCTGCTATCGCTTTTCCCTTCACCAGGCCGAGGGGTGTTCCCTCGGGAGCTGAATGAACACGCTCAGGCAACCCCAGGAGTCCTGAAATTCCTGGCTTCACTTGGTGCCCAAATCTGGGTCCTGCGCCTGCGAGATTCCAGGGGCCCCTGCCTGCCCGCAGGCGCCCCCGCTATCAGGGGAAGCCAGGCCCCTCCACGGCTAACCATCTTCCGGCACACGATGGCCGGCATGCTGCAGGGAGGAGCATAGGGAGGCACATTCTCACTGTGCGGGTCTAGGATGGCCTCCTGTCCAGGTGGGCGTCTTCAGCAACACCGTAGAGGCTGCTGGGAGTTGCTCAATGTCTACTCCTTCCTTCTGGCTCACGTGATTGCTGGGCCTGATTTCCGGCTAGGTGCATGATCTCCAGGGGAAGGACTGCCATTTTCAGTCTCTCGCTGCTGGGTGTGCTCACTCAGCTGGGTTCTTCTGGCCGGTGAAAGATGAGTAGAACGAAGTATACGATGCTCTGGGCATAAGCAGTTAAAAGGGAGCCGGTGGACCCGCCTTTGCCCCTCGTCCCCTTCCCGCGACTTCTGCTGCAGGCGGGGGAGTGGCCATCATGAACCAGCGGATGACAGCAGCACCTTAAGGAAGGCAGAACAATACTGCAGGAGCCTGGGCCCCCAGGAGCAGAGCCACCCTCTCCCCCACACCCCAGCCGAGACTCATGACTGAGTAACAGAAAGAAACTTCCCTTGTTCGAGTCAAGACGGTCTCTTTCACACCAAGCAGACATATATTCTAATGAACACAGTTGGGTATCTTGATGACCATAGAGGAATCAGTCCAACAGAGGGTTGCATTTACCTGTGCCTTCTCTATACGCCACTAAAATGACAGTAACAGACCACAGATGCTTAGAACCACAAGGGCAAAGAGGAGCGGGAAGGTGACAGTAACACTAACTACATTAGGAGCTGGAAATCACACAGCCATGTGGTTCCCCACTTAGCAGTCCCGAGAAAGCTGAATCTTAAGTTGTCAGTGGAGGAGGGGAGAAAGAGGCAGCTCTGCCCGGGATGACCCCCCAGGGCTCAGCTTCTGGAAGGTGGCGTTGCGGTGGGCCAGCACAAGTCTGTTGGATGTCTGTTACAGGAATGAGGCTGATAGATCCCCAGAGATCCCCTCCAGCAGACCACTGGCACTTGATTTTTGGCAAGGCTGGGTCTCTGGGACAAGGGGCACCAGGTACTGCTGAGAGCAGGACCTTCTTACTAGAACTGAGTTCTCCTACAAGCGTTGAGACCCTCGACCTTCATCGATAGGTCCCCAGAACGCTGGTGGCCAGGTTACAACGCTCAGAATAAAGGGAGGAAGATTCTTCTCGGGAGTCTTACCAGCCCAGGAAAAGAAATGCTCACATTCTGACATGTGGGGAGAGGGGCACTCATTGAAAGTCTCAGCCAGATTAAGTTGTGGTCCCCGAGCGGATAAGAGCCACCCCTGCCGGAGTCCAGCTCCGGCAGGTCCGGGGGTTCCCGAAGGATGAACGGCGTTGGCAAAAAAGTGAAAATAAAACAAAACAAAAATAAAAACTAAAATAAAAAACTAAAATAAAAATGGACACACAACAGCAGTGTGTTGAACTGGCCGATTTATTGCAGTAAACGCGGCATTATATATGCGAATGATTTCCTTGTAACGTACGTCATCTATGTTTTTCTAACATTACCCAATTCTAAAATTGTCCCTTTGTATAATCACCCAATAAGGAATAACATGATTGTTTTGTCATAACGTCCCCTCCTGCCCTTTGCTTATTGATTAATTTTTTATTTTTATCATGTATCTATGTTTATCTATAATGTGTAAAGCATTTGCTTTGCTGTTCTCACGAAAGGCCATTTATCTCTCAACACCTCAAGTGGAACAGTTACAGGGACATAACCTCTTAGTTTTTTCCCTGAACCCTTCGTGGTTTTATTTTTTTTATTTTTATTTTTTATTTTTTTATTATTTTTATTTTTTTAAAGTTTTATTTATTTTTGAGACAGAGAGAGACAGAGCATGAACAGGGGAGGGGCAGAGAGAGAGGGAGACACAGAATCGGAAGCAGGCTCCAGGCTCCGAGCCGTCAGCCCAGAGCCCGACGCGGGGCTCGAACTCACGGACCGCGAGATCGTGACCTGAGCCAAAGTCGGCCGCTTAACCGACTGAGCCACCCAGGCGCCCCACCCTTCGTGGTTTTAAAGAACAAAAGCGTTCGCCTGGGTCCGAGGTGCCAGGAAGGGGGCCAAGAGGGCCTTAGAAACCCACGCCTTATACATTCTCAGAGAGACAGTGCACCTAGGAACCAATGAACCATTCTGTACTTTAACCGACTAGGTTCAATCACCATCTGGAATGCCTCCGGGGGGCCAGGTGGGCCTAGGGGTCAGAGTGACCTGTGTCCATAGATATGCTCCTTAGTTACCGGAGTGGGGCTTTCGGATCCATATGTCTCTCCTTCGTTGGCCGCCTTTGCTGGCAAATGCATGAGGCTATCCTTCCCGCAAGTAGAGGAGTCTCCATGGGGAATGGCAAGGGCTAAACGTAAGGCCGCACAATGTCTTGCGGAATCTTATGTTCTTCCCTAATGGTTTTTTTTTTTCTTCCAGGGGGCCTGCCGAGGGCCATTCCCCAACAGACAACACCCCAGGTAGTTTTAAGGCCAAATTACCTAAAAGCGGGAGTACCAGAAGCTTCACTGTCGGCGGGCCGCCCTGCAGTCACCAGTCCGTCCACAGCCCGGGCCCTGCCACTCAGGCTGGGTAGCTCGGCTTCCAGCACACCCCTGCAGGAGAGCCTGGCACCAGACATCTAGGAAGGCTCAGACACGAAGGAGCAGCACTGTTTCTGGCCCTCTCTCTCCTTTCGCCCCGAGCCCTGAGACACTCACCTTCTGACCGAAATGCAGCTTCATCACCGGCTTCCCCACCTGACAGGAGAGGGACCCACGGGGGACCACAGTGGCTGGTCTGAGAGTGTGGAAAGCAGTGGGCACAGAGAGGGATCCCGAGATGAGGGGAATGTAGCTGGCCCAGGAAGGTTGCGGATGGAGACGCTATGACTTGCATTAGCACCCAGTCTGGGCGAGAGAAGAAGGGAGCCCTGCCACCGTCCTCCTGAGTCCCCACAGTGACTTCGGAGACACCTCTAAGGCACCCCGGATACTCACAGAGCAACTTAAAAGGGCTGGAACAGGAGGATCAAGACAAATAGCATTAAAAACAGATCTACTATGGGGGGGGGGGGGGGGCGCGTGGGTGGCTCAGTTGGTTGAGCGTGTGACTTCAGCCCAGGTCATGATCTCACAGTTTGTGGGTTTGAGCCCCGTGTTGGGCTCTGTGCCAACAGCTCAGAGCCCGGAGTCTGCTTCAGATTCCATGTCTCCCTCTCTCTCTGCCCTTCCCCTGCTTGCTCTCTCTCTCGTATTCTCTCTCAAAAATAAATAAATATTAAAAAATATTAAAGGGGCGCCTGGGTGGCTCAGTCGGCTGAGCGTCCAACTTCAGCTCAGGTCACGATCTCACAGTTTGTGGGTTCGAGCCCCACATCGGGCTCTGTGCTGACAGCTCGGAGCCTGGAACCTGCTTCGGATTCCGTGTCTCCCTCTCTCTGCCCCTCCCCCACTTGTGCTCTGTCTCTCTCTGTCCCTCAAAAATAAATAAATAAATGTAGGAAAAATTGAAAAAAAAAAAAAAAAGAACCCACATCTACTATGGGGTGCTTGAGTCGCTCAGTCGGTTAAACATCCGACTTTTGGTTTTTGGCTCAGGTTATGATCTCTCAGTGTGAGTTGGAGCCCCTGCTTGGGATTCTCTCTCTCCCTCTCTCTCTGTCCCTCCCTCCCCCCCCCCCCAAAATAAGTAAACACACTTTAAAAAAATTAACAGATCTATTACGGTCAAGACATTGCCCATGACTCATCACATAAAATCTGCACCCCAAGATTTTTGCTGCCCCTGTTTAATAGATCTTGTTAAAAGAACTTGTGAAGAAATGATCCAGAGTCCCTAACTCTTGCTGCTGTTGAAGATGGGCATCTTTCCACAGGCTGAGAACGGCTGGCTTTGTGGCTTATTTCCAGCTGGGAGCCTTGAACTGGCTTCTTGCCCACCAGCTCTCTCCCAGCCGCCTCCTCCAGCAACCAGCCTGTATTCAGGGAGATAAAATTATTTACCTGATGAGCCAAACCATTTCAAATTGCTGAAGAAGTTCAAGGTAGGGTGGGGGAGGTGGACGACTTCACCTGTTTCAGCCATCTTTGGGCCAGCCCCAGCCCAACTCTCTCGAGTGTCTTTGGTAACAGCGATTTTCTGGAGGAAAAGGTAATTGCAAAGGAACATTTGTCTTTTTTTTGAGAATTTTTAACAGATGTTTATTTATTTATTTTGAGATAGAGTGCGTGCGTGTGCGCATGAGCATGGGAAGGGCAGAGAGAGAGGCGCACCGAGCCCGCTGCGGGGCTCAATGTCACGCACTGTGAGATCATGACCCGAGCCAAAATTGGGAGTCAGACAACGTAACAGACAGAGCCAGCCAGGTGCCCTGAGAAGGAACGTTTTTCAAACTGAAATTGTGCCAGGCTTCTTTCCTGACAGTTGCAAAGACTTAGGGACCGTCCTCGTTTGAGTGACCTACCCTACAATCCTTAACCAGCCTCAGAGCCTGAGCTGTGTGTGTTCTCTGCTGGAAAGCTGACAGATCTGGACCTGGTTGCGGTCCAGTCCGGACCAGGGCGGGGGGGGGGGGGGGTCACTGTGAGACAGACTGCAGTGGCTCTTGTGTGAGCCTCATTCTGCAGCAAGGAGATGAATAAGGCCTGAACACAGCCAAGTTTCGGGAACAGTCTAATGGAGCACTGTGGCTGTTTTGGGTTCAGCCCTGGGGGCTCCCGAGTGGCCTGAAGAGAGGGAGGGACGTTGTCTTGGGCTGAGGCTCCACCACGAGGACTCAAGTGCCAGCGGTGTGTTTGGGAGGTGACCCTAGGGGGCACCAAGAGGGGATGAAAGATGAGGTGGAGAAAGACCCGCGGCCATGAAAGGGTCCATTCATGAGTGAGTCTGCACTGTGGGCAATTGAGATTCGATTCTCCGGAGACCCCTGGGAGACCCCCGGGAGTCTAGGGCAGGCCTGAGTTGTCCCACCTGAGGGGTGTTCATCCCCAACTAAAACCCATCATTGGCTGAAGTCTCTTCTGCGGGAGCCGACACCCTGCTTCCAGCCTGTCTTGTCAGCCAGGGCTGGGGGCCTGGGAAGGGGTCATCGGCGCTGGCAGTAGGGGACAGCAAGGGCTAGAGGGTGAGTGCCAGGGGGTACGGGGCCAAGGCTCCAACCGTCCGCTGCGCAAGCTCAGTGGAGACCAGGAAGTGAACAGTATTTATGTCAGGAGACAAGTGCGCCTCTTCCCCTAGGAGTACCCGGGAGCTCCGTCTTACCGGAAGTTGCACAGGGTGTGGATTTAGGTGTTGCTATGGCTACCATGGGACTAGCTTCACCTTGTGTTTCCTTTGGGAGCTGGTGTTTCTCAGCGTCTGCTCCATTCTCAGCTTTAGGCTTCCTTTTGGTGTGTGCATTTCAGAGAGGGTCTCCCTGGACACCTGCTCCCCCAACCGTGCAGCCGTCTGTTGCTTGTTACTTGCCAGGCTGGCGGCGGGGACAGTGGCATTCTCTGCGGTCCCATCCGGCCTCAGTCTGGGCAAGTCTGGGGAGGGGATTTTCTCAGTAGCTCTGTCCCTCCCCCGGTGGTGGGTGGGTTCTCTCTGCGCCCCGGAGGGTTTAGCACCCCGACCTTGGGGGTGGAGGTATTCTTCTTTTCTCCCCCTCCATCAACGGTGATTTTCACCTGTGTTCTGGGAGCTTAGGGGTTTACTGCCCGACCCCCAGCAGCATGAGGCTCTCGTCCCCCAGGGGAGCAGGGAGGTAAGGCTGTAGCTGCCTCCACCCCCAGCCTCCTCTCCGCAAGGGAAGTGTTCTGTGGGTTTCTGCCTACCCACAAGTCTTTCTTGCGAGCACCCAGCAGACCGGCCAGCTCTGAGGGGTTCAAGAAAAGTTATTTATTTTTATTTTAAAGTTGATATACATTTTATAAAATTGCTTTCTGTAGGTCGTGGGGGAACGAGCTTAAGAATTCCCTGAGCCTGCACCGATGGGTTAACAAGGCGTAAAGAGTTAGAAAGCCACAGGATGAACGCACCCAAGTTTGGGTAAACAAGATTGGGTCAACAGGGCAAAGGCCAGCCAGTATAGGACAAAGGTATAGGAATAGAAAAGCCTTGGGATGAAAGCATCAAAAATGAGGTGAACAAGATTAGGGATTCAGGGCGGAAATGTCCCCCAACTTAGCACAATCGCAGAAAGGTGCTTTCACAGGAAGGACCAAAACAGGAAAACAGGACTGTAGACCACAGCAGCTGGAGTTGCCCGGAAAGGAACTAATAGCAAAAGAAAGGTGCCTTGTTGACCCTGAGGTAGCATGCTCTTTCTTGTCCCCTAGGCCAGTTGAGGTAAACAGAGGTGGCGCCCCCATGCCTGCTGTAAACAACCTTCCTCCCAGTGCCAGGATTTTGTTTTGTATTGACCCAAACTCCTAACACCGCATATCTTCAAAACCCCCTTTCCCTCACGCCCATGAGCTAATGGTCAGGGTTTCATTGTCTCTCTTTGCACGTCCATGACGCTTGTAAGCCTTCCGATCTTAATAAAAACGGAGCAAAGACCCTTCTTCGGGGCTCTTGTCTCCTCCTGGACGTTAGCCTCTCTCACATTGCAATCCTGCGTCCGCTCTCTTGAACTCCAGACCCAGAGTCTACGACAGTAGGTTGTCTGGATTTTTCGTGTTGTAGGTTGGGAGTGACGCTCTCTCCAGCTTTCTACATCCTAAGTGGCCTCTCCTTTGGATACGTCCACAAGTGGGAGTCTACAAAATGCAGAGGGTGCCCCTAGAGGCCCCCAGACTATTTACTGGGGTGTAAGCAGAAGTTGTAGAATTTCTATTTCTATTTATGTTATATCTCATTCTTAAAAACAAACAGCAACTCCAGAGAAGAGACCTTTCTGGCAGGAAGTAAGCCCTCACTGTGGACTTGAGTGGAAACAGGGGATACCAATCGCACCTGTTGCCAGGGTAGGAATTGGAGGATTTTTCCAGACATGGCGTAGTGACCATTAGTGATTCAGTCTCCTTGCCTGGAAGCACCCAGAGCCCCACTGTGACATTCAACATACTAAGTTGTCCCGGTGATTTGCTTGCCAGCCTCCCCACAGGACTTTGAGGTCAGGCAGGGAAAGGCCAGTGTCTTGCTCACATCCTGATATGAGCAAGACACTGGCCTTTCCCTGCCTGACCTCAAAGTCAGGATGTCTAGTGTCCATACATAAGGAAGGGCAAAGTGCTCTGTCGTCAGTGGCTCAATATGTATCCTGGCTACCCCTGACCCCAGCTGCCCAATGGGAACTTTTGTCAACCCCCATCACTAAATGAGGGGGGAAAGTGAGGCCCACAGAAGGCCAAAGAATGGTCCTGGGTGTATACAGCCTGGATGTGGTCATCGCTTGTGAGACTAGGATGAATCAAAGCCTCCTGCCAACTGATTCTGTGCTTAGCCTGCCTCTACCCCCTCCACAAGGCAGGTGGGGAGGATGGGGTGATTTGGAAAACTCCAGTCCCCCCCCGCCCCCCCCCAACAGGGCTGCAAGGAGCAAAGACGTGGAGGTGCATCCACACATGATTTTTATTTCTCCTGTTTCTCTGAACTGAGCGGGGGATTTGGAGGTTGAACTTGGGATTCAGTTTCTTCTGGCTGTTCCCCTTCAGACCCGGGTTCTTCTGGGGAAGAGGAAGAAGGTTCCTTTTTTGAGCCTCCAAGCAAGGCTCCAAAAGCTGACCCAATGGAGGCCAGGAGGATGTTGGATGATGTGGAGAGTCCAGCTGCCCCTGAGGAATAGACAGAGGGTGAGTACTGGAACCTGCAGTGGCCAGTGGCCCCGACCCCTCTGGATGTCTGAGGCCCAGAGACCTGGATCCCTCCACTAGGTTCTGAAACCCCCAGGGCTCCACTTTGGGGAGACGATGCTGGAGGTGGCAAAGACAGGAGAGGGGGTGAATCTATGGGAAGTTAGAGACAGAGGACAGTCAGCCAAAGATCCAGTGAGCGACCGGTCCCCTCACCTTACACAGGAGGCCACTGAGGTCCGAAGGGGAAAGGACCCACCTAGGCCACCCCCGTGTCAGATTTGGGTAGGGCTGTACCCAGAGCCCTGGGCTCCTTCCCTTCTTCTCCCTCTCAGAGCCCCTTACCCCTCCATTCTCACCAAACTTCACTCAAAAGGAGCCAGAAAGAGGACAGTGAGGGACAAAGGACCCGGGAGGATGAGAACCACGGAACTGGAGGGAGCTGAGCCCTCCCTCAGGCTTAGCCTCTGGGGTGAACGCCCTCCTGGCTCTGCTCCTCTCCCCACTATCCTGCCCTCCCCCACCCCTCCCCCGACCTGTCCACCGCCCACCCAACACTTACCCACCGACTGAAGCGTCGCCACCAGGCTGCCCGCGGCGACTCCACCCCCGTTGGCGACCGCGGCGGCGGACATCATCTTGGCCGCTAGGGACGAGGCGGCGATTCCCGCCCCGGTGAAGCCCATGGCGCCCAGCACCACGGGCACGGCCCCCACGGCCACGACTGCGGGGAACAGGTGCTGGGTCTTGGCGCGGGCCAGGGGAAGGGACCCCTCCCGAACTCCTTGGCAGTTTCAGGGGCCTGTCTGCTCTGAACATCGATGGGACACGGCAACTCGTTGGTGGGGGGGGGGGGTGTCCCAAAGCAAAGAGAAAGGGGGGGATGTGGAGTCAGGTGGGGGACAAAGAGGTCACGGGAGGCCCACCCAGGAAGTGGCAGTGAGATACCGGGGAAGTCACTGCCCGTCACTGTGTGTGCGTGGGTGTGTAAATGTGGGAGGTGAAATATACCACTGCAGTTTGTATCAACAACACCCCCAGTCAAAGGAAATCTCTACGCGCTCGTTAGAAGGCCTAAGGGTGCAGCCAGGCCCCGGATCAGGCGTCCTCTTCCCGGGAGCAGTGTGAGCGCGGCTCTCTGCTCCTAACATTCACCCCGGCGGCCCTCCCAACCCGCATCTCCGCAGTCCCCTCCCCGGCGACGCAGGGGATCCAGGCGACTCACCTCCTCCCACTGCGGCGGCAGCCGCCCGTTCTTGGGACACGAAAAGGGAAGAGAGACGGAGAGTGAGTTAGCTAGGTAATAGGTGGAGGGAACGGAGGAAAACAGCGGGGCGTCTGGCCCGTCCTAGGTTGGGGGTCCGGGAGGCCTGCCCCCCACCCCAGCCCAGGCTGCCAGCTCCCTGCAAAGCTAGACTCACTCATCATGGTGCCGCCTTCCTTGTCCTCGCGGAGCTCTAGAAACATCTAAGCACCAGCGGGGGTGATTTCCTGATTTCCAATGGAAACTCGGCCTGCCCCTCGCGGGCAGGCCCTTCCGCGCGGTCAGCCCCTAGCAAAACCCAGAGCCAGTCCTGCCCCGCCCTCCGCCCCGCCCCGCCCCACCCTCCGCCCCGCCCCGCCCCGCCCCAGCCCCCAAGCCCCGCCCCGCAGCCCCACTCCTCTGCTTCTCCGCTGGCCTGTCCCTCCAGCTGAGCCCCCCTTCCTCCCCTGGCTCTTCTGCCCGCTGGTGGTTTCCCTCCTTCTTGGTGGCCCCGTCAAAGAGAAAAGCGTCCTAAAGCATCTGAACAACAGAGAAATGGTTTCCAGCGATAAAGAAACAAAGAAAGATAACAATGTGAAGAAAAAATACGGGTGACTCCTGAAAAACATGGATTTGAACAACATAAATCCACATATATGCGGATTTTTAATAGGACAGTGCTGTAAATACATTTTATCTTCTTGTGATTTTCTTAAAATTTTTTTAAAAATGTTTATTTATTTTAGAGAGAGAGACAGAGCAGGAGCAGGAGAGGGGAAGAGTGAGGGAGACACAGAATCTAAAGCAGGCTCCAGGCTCTGAGCTGTCAGCCCAGAGCCCGATTAGTGGCTCGAACTCAAGAACAGTGAGCTCATGACCTGAGCCGAAGTTGGACGCTTAACTGACTGAGCCACTTAGGCGCCCCTCTTGTGAGTTTCTTTTCTCCAGCTTACTTTATTGTGAGAACGCGGTGTATAATGCATACAACACAAAATAGCTGCAAATTGACTGTTTAGGTGGTTGGGGAGGCTTCTGGTCAACAGTAGGCTATTACTAGTTAAGTTTTGAGGGAGTCAAAGTTATAGGCAGATTTCCCACTGTGTAAGGTGTTGGTGCCCCAACCCTCCCTCCCCCATGTTCAAGAGTCAACCACATTTAATTTCATTTCCAGAGGGAAACACATTTTGGCACATTTCCTTCCAGTCTACCTCATCAAGGTTGCCCAGTTTCTGTCACACTCTGAAAACGTAACCCCCCTTACCAAGTTCCGATCACAATGTGCACACTACCTTGCAAGCTCCCCATTTAATGGGTCATTTAAATTTCCCCAGGCTGCTTAATATTCTTCCACAGGATTTTCTTTAAAGTCAAGTTTATTGAGATATAATTTACACACGGTAAAATTCAACCTTTCAGTGGACACATCTATGGGTTTGGGCAAACTTTTACAGTCGAGGAACCACCAGCTCAGACGTGGAGCATTTTCTTTCTTTTTTTTTTTTTTTCAAGTTTATTTTTATTTATTTTTTTTTGAGAGAGAGCTAGAGAGGTAGTGGAGGGGCAGAGAGAGAGGGAGACAGAATCCCAAGCAGGCCCAGGCTGTCAGCACAGTGCCTGATGCGGGGCTTGAACTCACCAACTATGAGATCATGACCTGAGCCGAAGTCAAAGTCAAGAGTCGTGCTTAACTGACTGAGCCACCCCAGGCGCCCCGGAGCATTTTCAACACCATCACCCTCTCCCCACACCTTGTCTCATGCTCCTTTGTAGTCTGTCTTGCTGGACCCCAGCCCCTGGCGACCACTCATCTGTTTTTATGTCCCTACACGTTTGCCTTTTCTAGAACTTGTATGTGTTTTGTACTTATCATCAAACAGCTATCCTGTGAATGTGCTGTAGTTCAAGGTATCAGCACTCCCACCCCCCAAGGGTTTAAATTCTTTCCAATTTTTGTTCATATAAATGCTGATAAGTGCTTATAAGTTCTTATGAGTTTTTTTTTTTTTCAAAGTTTTTTATTTATTTTTGGGACAGAGAGAGACAGAGCATGAACGGGGGAGGGGCAGAGAGAGAGGGAGACACAGAATCGGAAACAGGCTCCAGGCTCCGAGCCATCAGCCCAGAGCCCGACGCGGGGCTCGAACTCACGGACCGCGAGATCGTGACCTGGCTGAAGTCGGACGCTCAACCGACTGCGCCACCCAGGCGCCCCATGAGTTCTTATAAGTGGCAGGAAGTGCTTAGGTCACCATGCACAAATAGTTTTTTGATAATATGTTCCTACAGGTAGAGTAGTTGGGTCGGACACTATGCATTTCTTATGGAACTTGGTATTTATTGTTAGGATGCTCTCCAAAAATACTGTGTCAGTTTACCCATCTCTCAAAAGTATGTGAGAAGATCTATTTTTTTCCTATTCCTCACCAACAGTTACCTTTGTCAATAAAAAAAAAAAGATTTGCGGTGAAAGGTGGAAAATTGTGACTTATTTACATTTCTTTTACCACTAATGAGGTGCGAAAATAAAAGGAAACCTCGCTAAAATGGAGTTGCGAGGCCAGCAGGGGGAGCTCTCACGCCCTACCGCTCCTCATCAATTGCAGACCCCCAACCGGAAGAGACCTACTTTCCAAGTAGATACTACTTTGGTTATTGCTTTACTACCCCAGGAGGAGGAAGGTTTTCCGCCTACTCTGGCAACAGCCCAGCCAAAAAGAGAGCCACACCACAGAGCCAATGAAGAGCCAGTCTCCTCTGAACTCCCAGTTGACGCCAACGGACTTTTTGTTCATATAACAGCCCTCCCAACTTACCCATTCCCTTTTACCCATTACCCAAAGAGTTTATTTCTTTGTTCCCCAGGCTTGCCTATGGCTTTGCCATAGGTTCTGTGTCAGGGATTGTAATTCTCCGCTATTCCTGAATGGACCAATTTTTACTGATAAAATATGTGGCAGTTTTATTTTTAAAATTAATAGAGGCTTTTTTTTTTTTAACGTGTATTTATTTTTTTATTTTTTATTTATTTATTTTTTAATTTTTTTTTTTCAACGTTCTTTATTTATTTTTGGGACAGAGAGAGACAGACAGAGCATGAACGGGGGAGGGGCAGAGAAAGGGAGACACAGAATCGGAAACAGGCTCCAGGCTCTGAGCCATCAGCCCAGAGCCCGACGCGGGGCTCGAACTCACGGACCGCGAGATCGTGACCTGGCTGAAGTCGAACGCTTAACCGACTGCGCCACCCAGGCGCCCGTAACGTGTATTTATTTTTGAGAGAGAGAGAAACAGAGCACTAGTGGGAGAGGGACAGAGAGAGAAGGAGACACAGAATCCGAAGCAGGCTCCAGGCTCTGAGCTGTCAGCACAGCACCCTACACCGGGCTGAAACTCATGAACTGCGAGATCATGGCCTGAGCTAAGCCCCGATGCTTAACCGACTAAGCCACGCTCGCGTCCCAACAGAGGCTATTTTTAAGTTTATTAGGCTTATGCAGTCTTTGTTTTGTAAGTTACCTTCTCACATTCTTTTTCCTACGGAGGTGTTATTTTTTTTCCCCCTTGCAGATATATAGGAATTATATATTAACTCTCTTAATCCCTTCTTACGGATGTTGCCGAATTTTGTTTCAAGTTCATTACTTATTTTTTGCCCTTTTTAACACAAAACTTTTTCATACTTATACAGATTTGCCGATCCTTTATTATTTTTGTCTTTGTGTGCTTAAAAGGGTTGTTCCCGTTAGCTATCAGGTACATCATCACCTGTGTTGTCTTTAGGTTCTTCTGGGGTTTCATTTTTAAGTCCATCTGGAATTCAGTTTGGCACATACAGGGCGCTTTGCATATACCTATACATGTCTTAGCTGTTCTCATATCATTTATTAAATCATCTTTCATTTCCTCTCTGACCTGAAATTCTATCTTTATATTCAAAATGCACGTACTGGTAGATGTATACCAGGATAGGTGTTTTGGAATTTTCTGTTTCGATGAACTATCTCTTTTGGCAACAGTATCACCCTGTTGTAACGTTTATAAACTTATGTTCGATTTAATATCTGCTCATTTTGACTTAGGTTTAAAAAATATTCTGGCTCTTCCTACCTTTTAATTCTTCAGATGAACTTTAAAAATATTTCTTCAATTTCCAAAAAAAAAAAAAACCTTCCTCTTTTGATTGAAATTTAGTTTTTAAAATTTTTTAATGTTTTTATTTATTTTTGTGGCAGAGAGAGACAGAGCATGAGCAGGGGAGGGGCAGAGAGAGAGGAAGACACAGAATCGGAAGCAGGCTCCGGGCTCTGAGCTGTCAGCACAGAGCCCGATGCCGGGCTCGAACCCACAGACTGTGAGATCATCATGACCTGAGCCGAAGTCGGACGCTTAACCGACTGAGCCACCCAGGCGCTCCTGAAATTAAGTTTTAAAATAAATATTCAGGAAGAAAAGCTTTACAGAAACTATTCTTTACATCCAGGAGCATGATAAGTCTTTCCACTTATTCAAGTTTCTTTTCATATTCCTTAATAAAATTTTGTGGTTGTTTTTGTATAAGGATGAGATATTTTTAAATAAGCTTTATTTTTAAAGGAAGTTTTAGATTTACAGAAAAATTGCAGATAGTACAGAGAGTTCTAATATACCCCACACCCAGTTTCCTTATCATCGATATCCTATATTAACAGGGTAATTTGTTAGAATTCATGATCCATTGTTGGCACATTATTGTGAAGTAAAGCCCATCCTTTATTCAGATTTCTTTAGTTTTCACCTAATGTTCTTATGTTCCAGGATCCCATCCAGGATATCACATTACATTTAGTCATTGTGTCTCCTTAAACTCCTCTTAGCTGTGACAGTTTTTCGGACTTTCCTTTTTTCTTTTTTTCTTTTGATGACCTTCACAGTTTTGAGGAGTACGGGTCAGGTGTTTTGGAGAATGTTCCTTCACTAGGATTTGTCTGAATTCTCCCCCTCGTAATTAGATTAGAGTGATGGGTTTGGGGGAGGAAGACCACAGAGGTAGAGTGTCATTCTTATCACATCATGTCAAACGTACATGCTATCAACAGGACTTACCATGGTTGAGGTTGACTTGAGCACTTGGCTGAGTAAGGGAGTTTTTGCCAGGTTCCTCTGTGAAGTCGCTTTTACCCATTCCTTTCCCTACTGTTCTTTTGGGAAGAAAGAAACTGCAGCCCACACTTAGATTGGGGAATTACACCCCACCTGTTTGAGGGTGGAGTATCTTCATAACTTATTTGTGATTCTGTGCACAGGAGATTGGTCACTTCTTCCCTTTTTCTTTATTTAATTAATTTAAATTTTTTAGAGAGAGGGCAGGGGAGAGGGGCAGAGAGAGAGAGAGAGAGAGAGAGAGAGAGAGAGAGAGAGAGAATCTCAAGCAGGTTCCATGCCCAGCGTGGAGTCCGACTCAGGGCTCGATCCCATGACCCTGAGACCATGACCTAGGCTGAAATCAAGAGTCAGAAGCTCAAAAGACTGAGCCACCCAGGCGCCCCTCTCAGTATGGGCGCATTGGTATTTATTTTATACTTTGTTGCATAATTCGATATTGCTTTAATTATTGTCTTGCTCAAGTTTTTCCAGCTTCGGCCACTGGCAGTCTTTCCGTTGGTGCCTGTGTCTCTTTGACATACGTCCATCGATGTGGGTGGGTGTGTGCACGTGTGTGTGTGTGTGTGTGTGCACGTGTGTGTGAGTTTAGCACTTCATTGCTTTGTGGCACTACAAGTGGCTCCAGACTTATTTTGTATATTTCCCATCCCAGTCCTAGTACTGGAGTCCCGGTTTCTTTTATTGGAGCACGTAATTAGCAATATGTGCAAGCTAGGTGTGCTCATTGCTACTGGGCTATCATCGCTTCTAAGACCCTCTTAGCTACAGAGCAAAGAAATATACGCGTGTATACTAACCCATATGGGTACACCTATCTATACTGTTATTTTCATTTGTGACCACTTGTATCAATGTTGAACTAAACAAGAGTTCATACGGATACCTCAGACCCTAATGCATTACCGCATGGATCGTTCTTGCTTCCTCTCTTCTTCTAACTTTTCTTTTTTTTTTAATTTGGGGGGGGGGCAGCAGGAGAGGGACAGAGAGAGAGAGAAAATCTTAAGCAGCCTCCATGTTCAGCGAGGAGGCTCCACGTCCATCAAGGAAACCGATGTGGGGCTCGATCCCATGACCCTGGAATCATGACCTGAGCCAAAATCAAGAGTCGGATGGTCAACCCACTGAGCATCCACCACCCTGCTTCCTCTTCTTTCTTATCTGTTAACTCCCACTCTAGTAGGGAAAAACATTGCTCTTTCCTTCCATCATCCACTTACTTAATTTTTCAGTTCCACGATATAATAGGGGTATCAGAGTTGTTGATCCATGACTACTTATTTTTATGAGGTTTAAAGATACTTTGTAATGCTTTCCACTATCCTGAAATGAAATTCATAGATAATATCATCTAGCTACATGCAATATATCGCCCAAACTGCAATACGAAAGAGAAATAAAAGGAAATTACTTATAATAAAATAACGCATATTTCAATATCTATGTGCTCAAGCACTATTATACCAGAAAAATATAATGAATAAGTTGCTTGTGTCTATTTAAGTTTTTCAAAAAAAATTTTTTTAACATTTATTTATTTTTGAGAGCAGAGAGAGACAGAGCATTGAGCAGGAGAGAGAGAGGGAGACACAGAATCCGAAGCAGGCTCCAGGCTCTGAGCTTGTCAGCACAAAACCCGATGCGGGGCTCGAACCCACAAACTGTGAGATCATCCCCTGAGCTGGTCAGATGCTTAACCGACTGAGCCACCCAGGCGCCCCATGTCTATTTAAGCTTTGATACAATGTAATATTCATCTGAAAGTTATTAACATTTTTTATATTTGATAATTTGAAACAAATGCTTCAGAAACATATCTATGTATCTTTACCCATTTATCTATATATAGTTACCATGAATGTGGCAGCTGCAAATACAGACTGATTCAAGTACCATGAATAACATTGCCCCCAGCAACACGATTTTCCAAAATGGTATATAATTCTGGCACCAATTATAACGTGCGGGGAATTTTCCTCCGCATCACCAAGTCATTCTCTGACACCAGCTGGGTGTCCTCCAATTCAACTCAGTCCGGACACATCTCCGGGGAGATAGGGTCACATCCCATAGGTTAAGAGCGCAGTCCCACAAGACAGTTCTCCACTGCAGATGCCAGTTTCAAGTCCAGATTGTTACTTTGTGATATTGCCCAAGTGGCGATAAATCAGAGGTTTCCATGACCCCCTCCTTGGGTTTGGATTAATTTTTTAGAGCAGTTCACGGGACTCGGGGAACCGGTTTTCTCGCTAGATTGCCAGTTTGTTACAAAAGACAGTCAAGCTATGAATCAACTGCCAGATCAGGAGCTACGTCGGGCGACGTCCCCAGCAAAGAAGCTTCTGTCTTCATGGAGTTCGGGGCCTGGCCCGGCGGCAGGTGAAAGCATTCTGGTTCAGCAAAACCTGAAGCTCTCTGGACCCTCTCGTCAGGGGGTTTTATAAAGGCTTCATTACTTAGGCATGATTGAATCAATCATTGACCATCGGTGATTGCTTCACCTTCCAGTCCCTCACCGGTCCCTGGAAATGAGGGGGTGGGGCTGAAAGTTCCAGCCGTGTACTTTGTAGCTCATTGCTCTGGTCTCAGTGCACCCCA
The DNA here is from genome assembly GCF_018350195.1 of Panthera tigris. Taxonomy (NCBI): domain Eukaryota; kingdom Metazoa; phylum Chordata; class Mammalia; order Carnivora; family Felidae; genus Panthera; species Panthera tigris. Next base: position 136,187,338 of record NC_056665.1, read on the forward strand.
CCCCTTTAGGAGATTTCCAAAAGGAGTTGCCACATTAACAAAAGCTTAGCAGTGTTTGAGGGGGTTGTTGTGAATAACAAGACAGACACTTCACCTTCATGGCCCTGAAGTGACTTCAGGAATTGAGGACAAGAGACCAAATATTATGACAAAAGAAAGATTCTCCCGGTGCTCTTACGGCTCAGGAAATTGCAGGAATTCGAGGAAATGTGAGGCCGGGAACCTTGTTCTAAGTTCACAATATATATTTAGTATAAATGACAATGTCACACATGGTGGTAAAGTTCAGTTGGTAAAGTTCAGACCAAACCAAAGTACAATCTCCCTGACTTGCAAGAAAGTTGCAATTACTGAAAAATTCTATCTACGTTAAAACTACAAAAAAATACGTACAAAATACAGTAACGTTCTAGGCTCGGATAGTTATTAGTTTTTTGTTTACATGAAGGGACTTTTGAAATTTCTACAGGATAACTTTTAGCTGTGAGAGATGGTCCTGCATCCCTGGTCCCTAAATACATAGGTACTGGTAACATACGTCCGTCATTGTGCCTAATTAAACTAAGCTAAACTAAGCTAAACTAAGCTAAGCCAAACTAAACAAGATAAAGTAAAGTGAAGCAAAGCAAAGCAAAGTAAAATAAAGTAAAATAAAATAAAATAAAATAAAATAAAATAAAATAAAAATCTCCAAGATGTCCTCTAGGGGGCAGTAGCGTCCTGTTAAAAACTATCCTCTTAGCCAGTGACTTAAAAAAACCTAGGGATCTTAGGGATGTTTATAATTATTGAAAGAAAACAGAAAATAAAATGCACCAATGAAAATCTTATTTGGGGCATTCATTTTAAGAACAATTTGTGCATATTGAATATTTAACTTGTGTGTAAGAACTTGGTACGTGTGACAGAATTCAGATTCCAATTTTAATGGTGTACTTCGGTCAGAGATTTAATCTTGTGATTATAAAGTTGAAAAAGATTCTATTTGTCAACCAACTTTGCAAATAAGTATTGTTTAAGAATACCTAGATTTAAAAATGGTATAAGACTATTTTACTGGATTTATACGATTTACCACTGTTTATAGGAAGATTTTGCTCGTTAGAGACACAATTTCTTTAAAAGGGAAATGGACTATAAATTCTAAAAAGCAGATAACGGGCCTAAATAGAGTCACTTATGCTAAGCCCCACAGCACCAAACTGAGATTTAACTTAATGACAGTTTTGGCTCTCCCCGAAGTGGAATCTTTTTTTTCTTTTTCTTTTCTTGTTTTTTAAATGTTTATTTATTTTTTGAGAGAGAGAATGAGAGAGAGAGTGACAGCATGAGTGGGGGAGTGGCAGAGAGAGAGGGAGACACAGAATCCGAAGCAGACTCCAGGCTCTGAGCTGTCAGCACAGAACCTGATGCGGGGCTCGAACCCACAGACCATGAGATCATGACCTGAGCTAAAGTCCAGCGACTTTAGCTGAGCCACCCAGGCGCCCCAAGGAAGCTTCCACGATCTTACAAAAGTTTTCTACGAAGAAAATCAACAACAAATATAATTCTTTGTTCCAATATACTGAATATACTGAGCGCATTCGTCTTCAGATGGGGAGGAGGCGGGGATGTCCACTTTCACCGTTTCTATCCAGTATCTGCGGAGGTTCCGGCCCCCCCACCCCGCATAATGACAGAAGGGGAGTGCGTGGGGAGAAAGGCATGAAGGTCGGAGAGGAAGCAGTAAAGCTTCGTGCATAACATGATTGTTTACGTTACAAAGTCCTAAGGACTCCCCGCCCCCAAAGCTGCTAAAACTGACAAGTGAACTCAACAAAATTGTCCAAATCGGTTGTATTTACAAAAACCAGCATGGCAGCGAAAGTCAAAATGACACTTCATAAGCTCAAAAGGTTTTCAAATGACACAACAGCATCGAAACTGGAAACCATTCGGGAATATACTATCAAAGGACGTGCAAGACATGTACATCGAACCCGAAAAATACTGCTGAGGGAAATCAAAGGGACCCTGCTCGAAAATGGAGAGATTACGCCATACTCACGGGCTGGAAGACAGAATTTTCAGGTGCCAGCGCTTTGCATGCTGGCCTGTAGATTCGGTGCAACCCATCGACTCCACTCCAACGGTTCACTCAAGAGAAGTGAAGACATCTGGCCACCTTTGTAGACTTGCACACGATGTCCCAAACGGCTTTATTCAGGATAGTCCCCTACTGACAAGAACCCCAGATTGGCATTACCTAGTGAATTATATAAGAATTCATGTTCATGAGAACATTTAGACATTCTAGATATGCCAAGTGGAAAAAAAAAAAATCAGAGCCCTTTGGCTTCCCACCACTAACCCCTGTTCACGTCTCTGATGCACACTTTTCTCCCCATTTTGCCTGACTGCAGTGTAGTCCCCAGGCCTGCCTCTAGCTGAGGCCTCCTGCCTTTGCTTTTCTGGAAATTACACTGCGGTGCGAGTCAATCGTCCAACTCATAACAGCGTGAATGAATTTGCCTGGCATGTGTCATCCTTCAAGAGATTGTGGCAGCACTGGGCGCCGAGCCAAGATTCCTGAGCCCTTAGGTCCTACCCTCTTACCATTACCAGCAGCCACCCAGTGGAGGGGATCTGGGGGAGAGTTAGAGCCCTGGGTTTGAGTGCCCCCTTGAGGCAGCACCTCAAACGGAAGCCTACTTGCATGTGGGCAGGAGACGCATTTACCACACCTGCTTGGCTGGGATGGAGATTTGTTCTGAGGGCTGGAAAAGGCTTGGCACGAATCTCAAGCTGAATGGGCTGCAAGGGTGGCTCCCTTCATTGGAGCAAACATTCTACTCCATTCTCCTACTGGGCGAGCAGAAATCTCACAGTGAAAGGGGTTTTCCAGTACCTTCTTTTTTAGGATGTCTCCCCTGCTCTCAGGCATGCCATTAAATGTTGTTTCTTCTCCCTTCACAGGGCGGGCTCCCGGAATCCATGTTTGTGAACATGGCCTCACTTCCTGGACCACAGCGATGGGACCTGGGCGGGCACTTGGCAACTCGGGCCCAAGCGGGGTTCTTTCCCTGGAAATCTGGAAAGAGCAAAACAGAGAACTAACTGGACAGCCGGGTCTACAGTAACACGGGAAATGGGGCAGCTGTTTATTTAGTTCTCTTTGACCTGTCCCTGTGGGCCGAGTAAGAGAGGCTGCCGATAAGGGGGAGTGGGAGCAAATGTGCCGAAAGAAAACAGAGAGTGAGAGAAAGAGAGAGCCCTTTCTGTATTCTCCTTTCTAGAAGCCCCTGAGGCCTGGCTGCATCCAGATTTTCGGCTCTGAGCTACTTGTAGGACCTACTGTGTGCCCTTCCCTAGGTCTTAAGCTACCAGAAGTCCTACCAACGTCTGGCCTCGGTGCCTGTCTCTAGTGCTGCTCATTCATTTATTCGTTCAGCAGATAATTATTGGCCATGTCTACGTACCAAAAAGGACTGCTACAGACACTGGAGAAAGAGCAGTGACAACAAAAAAAGTTTTTACTGTCGTGTAGGGGAGATGAAAATTAGAAAGGCAAACACATAAGTACCTAACACGTCGGATTGTGTTGAGGCAATGAAAAGTGAAGTGGAGTGAGAGGAACAGTGAATGTAGCCAGAGGAGCCAATAAAGGCATCTCTGCTTAAGTGGGACTTGAGCAAAGACCTAAAGGAACTGGAGAAGCAGAGGGAGCCGTGTAGCAGTTTGGGGAAGAGCATTGTACAGTGAGAACAGTAAGTGCAAAGGTCCTGGGGCAGCAGGTGTTTGAAGAACACCAAGGAAGTGAATGTGCCTAATGGAATGAGTGAGGGCTGAAGACGAGGTCAGAGGGGTGGAAGGGGGGAGGTGAGGGTGAAGCTGTGTGGGGGTTGGGGGTGGGTGGCACAGGGCCTTGTGGGACTTTGGCTCTTGCTCTCGGTTAGATAGGGAACAATTGGAGGGTTTTCGGTACATGTTATGATCCTCCTACGTTCTAAAAGAAAAATGTGATAATCAGACATGGGTGTTTATTTCGGGAACCTGGGAGATCCATTGGAGGGTATGGAATTGCAAAAGCACCCTTAGAGCTGGGGGTTGACACTCCTGGAAAGTGCAGGTCTGGGTCCTTGGGAGCAACTGGGATGTATTTTATAGGAAGAATAAAGACCCCCCCCCCCAAATGCACTGGGTTTGGGTGCTAGCCGCTTGGTATCTCTTGGCTTTTGTCCATTTGATTTCTTCTCTTTTAGGGGCTTTTATCTTTCTTCTCCCAGGAGACAGAGCTGGAAGGTGGGCCGGGTCTGCTCTCCTCTTGCTTGGGAGGAGACACCCCCTCACCCTGCCCAGCCCTCCCTCACTGGCCAAGGGGACTGAGGGGCTGCGGGGAGGGGTGTCTGCAGTGCGCCCAGACCCGGGGCTCACCGAGCAGGGGCCTGCCCAGGCCTTTGCATTCTAAACAATCTGGAACCTTCCTCCTGTTCACGATACAAGTCCTCTCTCTCATTTTATTGACACGTAGGGTCCTCACCGTGCATCTTTCATTGTCCCAGTTTTCATGGACGTTTGTATTGAGAAATAGTATTTTTATATAAGAAACAAATATAAAAAATATGAGAATATAAATTTGCCGCCCAAATGCCATGATAAATGGCAACAGAGGCTGGGTGGGGGAGGGGATTGGGGCAACCCAGAGAGATCCCGTCCTGCCCAGAGAGATCCCGTCCGGTGTCAGGGAGGGGTCGGATCTGAGATGCTCTCCTGCCGGATGCGGGCCCGGTAGGGCCAGCTCTTCCGAATTTTGGAGACAAGCGAAGTCTCTGGACAACCTTGCATGAAGACGGCATCAGTATCCATAGCAACAACCGCGCCACACCCTGGTGTGGGCTCCAGGCTTCCAGGAGAAAGGCTTTCTTCCGCCTGCAGTCTTCCCCTTCGATGCCCCCGGGAGCTAGGCTGGTGTCCTCCTGGAATGGCCTTTGCGTGGAGGGGACCAGCTTATTTTAGGGTTCCCTTGGTCTGTTTCTTGCCATCCTGGGGAGTTGGGAAAAGCACCTACTGGTCTGTGGAATGAAGCCTCCTGGCCCCAAAGTGGGGTTAGCAGAGCCTGTGTTAAAGTGAAGTTCATTGATTTATTCAGCACATACTTATTTAGATATTCTACAAGCCAAATACGCTCTGTCTAGTCACTTCTTCCTGCTCTCTCAGGCTCCTCCCTCCTGAAACCTGGTACCTGCCTTGTTCCCGCCACAGGAGATGGGCTCAGTCCTGGCTCTCCCTTGCTGCCTTGGCCATGTCCAGCCTTCCAAAGCTGTGCCAGTGTCTCAGTGAGGGGTAACTTCTCATCCCTGATCTTCTCTCTCCTCCAGCGCAGATCTGGTCCTCCTGGACCCTTGCGGTCCTGCGTGCTCCCGGTCCTCCATTTCCTTTCCTGCATCCCTGAGACTCCCCTCCTTCTGGGCTTGGTTTGACCTTGGTTCTCAGGATCCCGAGCGGGCTATGTGACACCAGGGTCCGTCATCACGATGTGTGCCTGTAGCTGAGAACACCCCACGGGGCCGTGCCAGTCTTTAGCTGCGGTGAGCGCACACGGGACACCTCTTCTCTCGGTCCTGTTCTCTTCTCTCTCCCTATTTCTTCCCCCCCCCCCCATTCTATTTTTCATTTCTATCACAGGGTGTATGGGTTTGCTACAGCCTCAAGAATGCTGCATAATCAGCTATCCCCAACTACAGGGGCTTAAAACAACAATCATTTTCCCCCCCTTGTGGCCCTGTAGACAGACTGGGGCAGTCCTGATGATTCAGGCTTTGGCTGGGACGGCTGACTCTGCTTCAAGAGTCACGGCAACAGCAGCAGCTTTGTTTTTTTCACTGACAGGTTTCACTGCAGGTTAGGAGGGGCGGCTCTGATCCACATGTGTTTCTTCCGGAGTCCAGCTTGATGGGGCGGCAGCTACCCAAAGGGAGTTCTTTTTGGGGTGATGGCAGAAGCATGCGAGGCCCCTTAAGACCCGTGCTTGGAACTGTCTTGCTGTCACTCACTTCTATCTTCTTCCATTGGCCAAAGCAGGTCACGCGGTCAAGCCCCAAATCAAGGAGTATGGAATTACTCTGCCCCAAATGAGGCCATGGCGACGATGTGGGTACAGGGCGGGGTGAGGAATTGGGGCCAGTCATTTAATCTCTCACACGTGGTCAGCGCTCGATACATACTGTTTATCCCATGTTGACTCGTGTATATCCTCTAGGTCGTGAATGCGTCCCCAGGAGCACTTAAAACCACTGTCTGCGAGGACTTTAACTTGATTTCCTCAAGGGACAGCCTTTGGCTGCAGAAAGCAGAGGGCCGAGCTGCCTGTGGTGCTTGAAAAAATAGAAGAGCTCTTTCTGGAAAAAAAACAAAAACAAAAAAACCCCCAAACAACTAAAAACCTCCACCCGCCGTGACTCGGGGCTTTTAAGATCTGGGTCCGGGGCTCCATCCCTGCGGATCAGCAACATCCATTAGCACAGCCATTAGAATGCAGCTGCCAGGGCTGAGGCCAAGGACGAGGCCTCTGGGCCAGAGCGAAGCTTTCGATTCCTCTGCAAGACTGCAGGGAAAAGACTAATAAGAAGCCCGTGCCAAGAGCAGTGCTCACGTTATCTCATTTAATGCCTGCCGCAGCCCTGGAAAGGGGTATTTTTAAACCCATGAAATGGAGCACTTACATCTGTGCAATTATAATGCCTCTCCCTGGGTAATGACTTGAATAGAATTTTGTCGAATGTGATGCAGTCCATTTCCCAGCATTGCTGGAAAATTTTGAAACACGGGTCAAGTACCCTCACCTTCAAGTGATGTCAGGAAGCTTGCTTAATAGAAAATCCAGGGCAATAAGAATATTACCCATTAAGGGACAGGCAAGGTCTCTGAGACAGCCCGCAGGACCTCGTCATCTGCGCCCTCTGCCATCTGGATACGACTGCTTTCTGCTGCCCCCATGCACTTGGCGATGTCGGTCTGGGGTCTCTAGGTACTCTGCCTGCTATGCGCCTTGGTCTGGAAGCAGGCTGAGACGCCCCCAGTCCTCCTGGAGGAACGGAAGACCCTCACCGCCCCCGGCCTTGGGACATCTCTTTCCATCTGTGTTGGTTGTTCCCTTTGGTCTCCTGCAAGCGAAGCGGGAGCTGTCCGCTCGCTCTTCGGTGGCCTTTGGTCAACAGCTGACTTGAGAGCTCACGTCAAGAGGCTTCGGTGGCTGGGGGGGCGGGGGGGGGCAGAGATGGGGCGGAGGTGACCCAGGGCAGGCAGAAGGGAGCATGGAGCGATCTCCTACTCTTCTCTCTCGTTTTGTCTTGTTCTCCGTGTCCCGTTCTCTGAGTCCCTCCCTGACTCCTTACGTTCCCGTCACTGCACCTGCTAAGGGCCTCCTGCCATCCTGCCCTTTGCACGCAATCGGATTCCGGAGAGGGGTCTGCATTTCTTACAAGCTTCCAGGTGATGCCCGTGCTGCTGGTCCAGGGACCACACTTTGAGGAGCCAGAGGATAGTGTTCTACAAAGAACTTCTACGTATGTTATTCCTCCCGGTCTCTGCCACGACCCAGACGGGCTGGCAGGCCCGGAGCCCGTGCACGTATATTTTCCAGGCGAGGTTCGACTCTGCAGCGGCTACAAAGCGTCTATGTGGTTGACGGCCCTGCCTCTGAGGGCAGCCTTGAAATTGGGGTGACCGTCCTATTATTCCGAGGTCCCATTGTTCCTGGCCTGGGGAGGTGCCCCGGTAAGATGAAAGGTTTCCGGAACCTTTCAGGTGCCTTCACCCCATCGGGACCCCCTGGCAACCACTGGAAGGGGAACATAAGAGGGGGAGCCACGCCTGCGTGGTCGTAGGCGGAGAGCGCACACGTCTCGGAGGGCAGAGCTCCCGGTTTCCCTGTGCGAGATCAGGTGTCCCTGGCAGTGGAAATGGGCCGTATAAATTATACATACAAGTAATAGAGGCTGCTGCAATCTGCCAGAAGTTCTTGCGACGGCCTGGATGATGGATCGCCTTGCTGGGGCTTGGGGGGCTGGGCCGAGGGCACCGAGACAGAACTCGAGAAGGGAGGGGAGGCTGAAGCCAGGCGTCCAGCTCCTGCACTTCCTGTCAGCAGGGACATGTGCTTTTCCGGCCGGCCAAAGCTTGCTGGCCTTTGGCAAAGGACCTACCTACGCAGAGTTGCAGGCCGTGGGCAGGAAAAGAAGGATGAAAAGGGTCCCATCAACGAGTGATGATTTTGGTCCGTCCCGGCGAGTCTGAGGATTCTGGTAGGAGGTCGGAGGTGAGAGAGGTAGGAGGTGAGAGAGGCTGAGAGCCCCCCCTCCCCCCCGCCACGGCACAGCTGGGGAAACGGAGGCCCTGTGACGGCGACACCTGCCTGAGGCCACCCGGCTTATCGAGGGCAGCGCTGGGGCCAGGGTGCTGGGTTCCCAATGGTGGCCTCAAGTTTCGCCCCCACTTCGTCTCTTTGCTTTGTCATGGACCAGCTCTTGTCTGACTTTTCCGAAGCGGGACAAAGCGCTCTGGATTCAAAACAGGTGGCAGCGGGGAGCGGGCTGTATGGTCTTCGGGAGAAGGACTCGTTTGGGGGGTGCACGTGGAAGAAGCAAAATTCTGGCATCAGGGAAAGACACCAGTTTGTCAGGTCATCACCCCTTTCGATCTCTCTTCTCGGGCCACCGTTCAGCTGGCATTTCAACGTGCCTCGCGTTGGAGTGTGTCATTTATTCCTCGGCCCCTCAGTAAATGCCATCAGTCAAACAGAGCAGATGAGCTGTGTGCTCAGGCCTGTCTCCCTTCAGCTCCTCGTTTTCTTCCCGGAGAAGCCTGACCTGACGTCTCCTCTCTGCCGGCCAGTCCCGCACCTGCGCTGGCCGCCCGGAGATCAACGCCACCGTCTCTGCCCTCGGCGACCGCTGTTGCAATGCTCTCCTGTCAAGGACGCGAATGTGACCGCAGCCCACGCTTTCTAGAGTGGTGCTACTCAGCTTCCACAAAAAGAGCTTGCATCATAGTGTAACCGACACTGGTCGCGCCACTGGTAAAGTCTTACTATGAGCGGGAGAAGTCACCTTAGCAAAATAGCTGATGTACCTTCTAGCGTGAGGCTCTGTCTCCTCAGAGGCCAAATGATAATCGTAGGCTGCTGGGCTGCGGAGCACGTGGCGAGGAGCCTTTTCTAGAGCACGTTCTGTCCGTCAGGCACACGCTAACCACTGTGTGTATTCACGGAGTGCATAAACACGCATGTATCCACACAGACATATACGTGTGTGTGCATTAATTTCATTCTTGAAATTATGCCGTAAAAGTAACTTTTTCTCCCTTTCCGTGTATAGTTCCGTGAGTTTGAACGCTTGTACAAGCGCGTGTAAGTAACCCCCCACCCTAATCAAGATACAGAACAGATCCATCACTCCAGCCAGCTCCCTCCTCCTAGGCCTTTGCAGGTGCCTTCACCCCATCGGGACCCCCTGGCAACCACTGGAAGGCGAACATAAGAGTGGGAGCCAACTCGGACCCCTCAGAGGAAGTCACTGTCCTAGGGAAAGCAGGAGCATAGACGCCTGTGACTCCATAGAGCAGAGCTCAGTGACAGTAAACTTCTATGATCATGTCCCTTTCCTTGAGGGCAGGACCTCCAAACTCTGCTCACATCGAACTGCAAGGGATCCGGGGAATAGGTCCTTTGTCCTGGATGGCCATCGTCTCCAGTCTCTCTTACAAACTAGGAGGGGGTGACTGCTATAGTCTCTGCCACAACCATGAAGTTCAAGAAATGTCTCGTTTATTTTTTTGAGACAAATGAAATGTGGGGCTCCCTCCAGCATACCCTGGCTCTGCTCTCCAGAGCAACGTGGGGAGACAGACCCTTGGAGTTTTGCATCGTTCGCTCGCTGCTCAGCGCCGCTGACCTGGGTGGCTCTCCGCCTTCTAGGGGACACTGTGGCTCTGGGGCTCCGAGGAGGGGACAGAAGGTACTCCTTCCTGAAGGGACTCTGCCCTGCTGTGAAGGCCATGGCCTTCACAGACTGGCCTGTGCAGCACCCTCGTCCAGGGCCATTGCTTTAGGGCCCTACCTGGCATTCTTGAGGAATACTCCAAATCCCAGGGGTTCCTGACATAGTCTCAGGAGCCTCGAGGTTAAATATTTAACACTGGTATGAATTTGGGGCACCTGAGTGGCTCGGTCGGTTAAGTGTCCCTTCGGCTCAGGTCATGATCTCACAGCTAGTGAGTTCAGCCCCCCGTCGGGCTCTGTGCTGACAGCTCTGAGCCTGAAGCCTGCTTTGGATTCCGTGTCTCCCTCTCTCTCTGCCCCTCTCCCACTTGTGCCTTGTCTCTCTCTGTCTCTCTCTCTGTCTCTCAAATATAAACACTAAAAAAACATTAAGATCAGCATGAATTTTTAAGTTCACACTAATAGTGATCTTTAAATATACACATGTACATACAATGGTCTTTATTTTTAATTTTTATTTAAAAAATTTCTTAATGTGTATTTTTGAAACAGAGAGAGAGACAGAACACGAGTGGGGGAGGGGCAGAGAGAGAAGGAGACACAAATGGACAATTTATCTGAGAAGCCAACAAAGGTGAGTGGCGTTTCCCATGTGGCAGGAGGGAGAGGAGGAGGGAAGGGGGGAGGGGTTTGCATCTTCAGACAGGACTGGGATCGGGAAGGAGTCTGCCTTCCTGCCCCTCCTGCAGCCAGCCATTTCTCATCAATCATGTCCTTTGAGAAAGGCCAGAAGAAGGAGGCCTCCAAGGTCATCAATGTCAATGGCCACCATTTTTTTTTTTTTAATGTTTTATTAATTTTTGAGACAGAGAGAGACAGAGCGTGAGCAGGGGAAGGGCAGAGAGACAGAGAGCAAGACCCAGCATCCGAAGCAGGCTCCAGGCTCCGAGCTGTCAGCACCGAGCCCGACGCGGGGTTCCAACTCACGAACCACGAGATAGTGACCTGAGGCGAAGTCGGCCGCTTAACCGACTGAGCCACCCAGGCGCCCCAATGGCCACCATTCTTAAGCTCCCTGCTTGACAGGCATGTTAAGGCCCATTATCTCGGGTAATCGCCACAATCCTGCAAAGTAGGTGTTATTATCCTTTTTTTTATAGATGAGAAAACGGAGTCCAGAGAGGTTAAGTAACTTGCCCAAGGTCACACAGCTGACAGCTGGTAGAGCTGAGGCTCAGTGCCAAACCCAACGAGCTTCCTGCTCCGTGTTGCCTTCCACGTCCATAACAGGGACACAAAACACAGGGAGTGTAGAAGACTGGAACGGACCATGCGCATCCATAATGGGGAGACCCGGACTAGAGTGGGGAGGAGCGTTAAGGTGATCCGAGATCGTTCCAGGAGGAAAGCGTTAATTGAACTTTGAAGGGCAAGGCGAATTGCTATTAGAGGAGCAAAGGGAAAAACATTCATGGCCGGGGAACAGCATAACCGAGGGTACAGAGGCAGGGATGAGCACGTATCCAGCACAAGCAGAGGCAACGATCCTGGTGAGAGCAGGAGGCTCAGCCGGGAGGGAGTTGCAATAAAAAAATATGGGGGCCAGGACAGTGGACTGGTGTCCACGGAACTTAGCCATCAGCTCAAGTTCTTCCCAGAAACGCAAAGGGACGGAAGCGGTGATTAAGGAAGATTAAAATCCGAGGTACAGAGCTGACCCCCCTACAGAGGGGACTCTGGAGAGTGCACGTGCTAAGCTCTATAAGTGAGGTATTCCTTTTTAAAAAAATTTTTTTAAAATATTTATTTATTTTTGAGAGAGAGAGAGAGAGAGACAGAGCATGAGCGTGAGAGGGGTAGAGAGAGAGGGAGACACAGAATCCGAAGCAGGCTCCAGGCTCTGAGCTGTCAGCACAGAGCCCGACGCGGGGCTTGAACTCACGAGCTGTGAGATCATGACCTGAGCCGAAATCAGCCGCCCAACCGACTGAGCCACCCAGGCGCTAAATTAGGTATTCCTAACAAGTGACTCCGAAACCCCATCATCGTCTGTTTTGCTTCTAGCATCGGGTATATTTTTTAACAGGTTGTCATTCAAATCGTAGCTAACACATACAGTAGGTGTTTTTCCCTTTTTCTGACTTAATGAGTTCCAATGACACTTCTGTTGCTTTTCTGGAAAACTACTGCCCCCCCCCCCAAACCCCGCCATAAAACCTACAAGCGTGTACACGCCCACACAGCGCCCTGCCATCTGCACCCCCCCACCCCCCACTGGCCAGAACCCCCACCAGGTGCTAAAAAGGAGGGCTTGGTCTGAGGAGCCTCAGGACACTGATGGGCCCCTCTCCCCCTCCCCCCCCCCCCCCCCCCCCCCCCCGCCCCGGGTGCCAGGCTCTGCTTAGGCCCGCAGTGGAAGCCTGGAAGGTGGCTTCCATTTGGTTTTTATAAAATTGTCCAATCAAAGTTCAACAAGCAGAAACATGCCTCCCCCAGGGCTCTAGAAATGAGCAGGCTGGAGAGAGGTGAAAGCAGTGGCTGAGACAGTGAGGGGTCGCCGTCGCCTGAGATGCCTGAGTGGGTGCTAGTCCGAGGCCGTGGGAGTTCGTGTCCACCAAGTAGGAGGCTCTGGGCTAGGCAGAGGGTGGATGCAACGGTCAGAGGTCAAGTGTGCTCTCGAGTGGAGAAGCCACAGTTTGAGCCCTTCGGTGTCACCTCCTCAAGGACCCCTTCTCCGACACAGACACACCGGTCCCCTTCAGGAATAGGTGCCTTATCTGGGGGCCCCCCAGCCCCACGTGTTACATCGAGCATGTTGTTCACCACACTGAATTGTCGTTTGCTAACTTACCTGTCTCTCGTGCTCTCTCCAGGGCTAGTGTGCCATTGCCTGGATCGATGTTTTAAACAACTGACAGTGAAATGGGGTCAGGGAATTCAAAGCCAGCAGCGGGCGTGAACAAATAATGTTGAGTTATCTTAAGACCACTTGCTTTCTTAAGAGAAGTGATTTGGGACATATCCTTCAGAAACTCAGAAAGAAAGCATCTCGTGGGCGTTTGGGGGCTCAGGGGGATTGTGGATTTCTGGGGAACTAGAGCCACTGACAGGCTAATGGATGCCCAGCCACCTGGGACAAGCTGGATGGTGGGGCAGAACTACCAGCGGGAAACACCGATCACCTCTGACCCTCTCACTCCTGGGGAGGAGAATGCAGCCATGTGCCCATTAGGAGAGGGGAGTGGCGGGGCGCCTGGGTGGCTCAGTGCGCTAAGCGTCCGACTCGGGCTCAGGTCATGAGTTCGAACCCCGTGTCAGGCTCCGTGCGGACAGCTCAGAGCCTGGAGCCTGCTTCGGATACTGTGTCTCCTCTCTCTCTGCCTCTCCCCCACTCATGTACGTGCTCTCTCTCTCTCTCTCTCTCAAAAATAAAAATCACATCAAAAAAAAAAAAAAAAAGGAGAGGGGAGTGGCTTAGGGCGGCACGAGCACAGCCATGGGAATGTTGCCCCTCACTCTCCCGGTCTACGGATGTAATGTAAGTGTCCGTGCTTGACCAACATGAGAGCCACTACTTGAAACGGAAAGAGAACAGCAGATGATTTGCTGTCACCCAGTGGGTAGGCTTTTGTGGATTGTCAAGAATCCTTTGCCGTTCCTCCACGTGATCTCGATTCTTCCTTGACCTCTCTGTTCTTTCCCCTCGTTCTGGAAAAATATTTTTTAGGCCTTGGCACAATAATAGACTAACTGTATAGGTGATGAAAATGCATTGCCACATTCCCTTCTCCAGTGTTAAGTTCACTCCAATTATGTGGCCATAATGAGTTGACACAAGACACAGAGTGGTCATACGCTCATACCAGGCAGTCACGGTTTCTTAGCAACAAACTAGAAACTGTTAAGTAGGCCTTGTTTGTGTCTGGGCTCATGCGTATTGGTAGTGTAGTCACTGCTGAATGCGGGTGGACAATTTGTGCGCGCGTTGATTTCTTCTCTGGGCGCCATTGCAACGTACCCGCCGAATATGGAGTTTGAAAGGTTATAGTATTCCTGAAATTGTTTCATGGGTTCGGAACTAATTTGAAGAGAAGCTAATCTTATGTGCTTATGCTTACCATTTAATGCATGCTGTGCTCTGAGTAATAACAATTTTCATGGAGTAGCATAGATTGCCTATTTTTTTTTTTTAATCTTTATTTTTGAGAGTGAGAGACAGCATGTGAGCAGGGGAGGAGCAGAGAGAGAGGGAGACACAGAATCCGAAGCAGGCTCCAGGCTCTGAGCTGTCGGCACAGAGCCCGATGAGGGGCTCAAACTCACAAACCGTGAGATCGTGACCTGAGCCGAAGTCGGACACTCAACCGACTGAGCCACCCAGGCGCCCCTAGATTGCCTAGTCTTAAGCTCTGCCTTAGTTTCTAAATCCATCAAGCCCTCCTATTTCCTGTTGTTCGAATGATCTTCGAGGACCTACTTCATTTCCATTTTACCTCCTCCAGTAGAGGTTTGGAGAGAAGTTCCGGGTCAGTCGGTTCGGATTAGGACTCAGATCCAGATCCGGCCCATGGTGCCGTGCCTGTGGAGAGGTTTCTGGTTTGAAACCTGAACCCCTATATATATTTTGACTCATCAAGCATGGTGGCCAGAAGGTTCTTAGGTGTCTGCGATGCGTGTTATCACTCCCTTACAGGCCAGCATCAAATGGCCATTGTTCTGGCAGACCCTACCTCTGGGTCAAGATGTGGGAGGGAATAAAGCCAGACCCTAGACCCTACAGGGCCCACTGCCTGCCACTCACTGGTGTTCTATTAGTATTGCTGAATGAATGCAGAAGTGAATGAATGAATGAGTGATTGTAATTTCATTCACAGCCATGGTTTACGCGTGCCATGCAAACTGGAGCAGAACATAATGGTTCCCATTACCCAACACTTGGGAGACTATTTTGCCGTAAACAACGGCACTTTTGCATTGTCACCAGAGAATTGTAAGTTCTCATTGTTTGAATTATTGTTCTCAATAATTATTGTGGTGCCACAGGGAGAGAAATGGAGCTGCCCCCTCTTATGAAACAGTGAGCCAGCGTGAGTCAGGAAGGAGCATTGGTGCGTATTGTTGCAAACAGGTGGCAGTGGACCGCCTCCCTCTGTCTGCCAAGACAGACGCTATTACGGTGCACAGCGTTAGAGATCCTTGCACGGTCTGGCTGAGAAATTGTGGAAAGGCATTTGACACCGGCTGAGTCCATTTCATCCTGAATGTGAGCCATTCTCACAGGGGCTCACTTCTGAGTCTTTTGGGCCACAGCATCTATTTATAGCCGCGTCTCCAAATAGAAATTAACAAAAGCTTGGCTTCATCTCCCCACCCAAACCCTCTGGAAGCACCTCGCTGTGCATTCTGTATCTCCAATTTGTACCTGAATGCGAGATCTAGAGAGACCCTTGTGCTAGCGGACCATTATTCACTGTCTCATTTGTGTCCTTTCATTAAGCGTTTCTATTTTTTCTCTCTTCTGATAGATACTCATCATTTTTTTTTGCAAGTGCCAGACACGCCGGGAGATGCAAAAATGAATGTCATCCTTCACGGTGAAGAAGCCCCACTCACAGGACACAGTACCTTTGTCTGGGGGAAGGACAGGTTTTATTTAAGGTTTATTGGCAGAGGAGGGGCCTTTACAAATCAGCAAAGCCAACAACTCAACACTGAATATTGGACGTCACTGTCTTTAAAAGTCTTTCCACTATCAGGCCTTGTGTTTTGGCCAACGCTTCTCTCCCCTTTCTCTCAGAGGGGGAGACTTTCATTCCTACTCCCCAAATAATTCCGGGAATACCTTGGATGGCTAAAGATTCATTGATGCAATCTCCACGAACTGCAAGCATCCACCAGGGGTCTTAATCCCTCTGCTCCCTGTCTTTCTAAGGGGAAGGAGTGAGTAGCATACAGATTTGATTTACCCATGGATGTAAGTTACACCACACACTCCCCGTCTTTACCTTAGAAATAACTCTTGAGTAGGGCACCTGGGTGGCTCAGTCGGTTAAGCGTCCGACATTGGCTCAGGTCATGATCTCAAAGTTCGTGGGTTCGAGCCCCGCGTCGGGCTCTGTGCTGACAGCTCGGAGCCTGGAGCCCGCTTCGGATTCTGTGTCTCCCTCTCTCTCTGCTCCTCCCCCGCTCATGCTCTGTCTCTGTCAAAAGTAAATAAACATTAAAAAAAGAAATGACTCTTGAGTGACTACAATCAGTTTTGGTTTTAAAGCGTATCATCATGGTCATTACATGAAGCTGTACTTAGCGGTTTGCATATCTTGTTTCTCCTCTTAGATCATAAGCTCATCCAGGCAGGGGCTTCATCTGTTTTGCACCCCTTTCTCTTTTAGCTCCAAACATGGTGCTAGACGAGTATAGAGTTGCTTTCTATGTGTTCCTGTTGGATCAAACACATTTTTCACATTGGGTATTTGAATAAAGGAATCACTTCCTTTTACGCAACAGAGAGGATCATGCAGGAGAGGCACCCAAACCCGCTTTCAACTCTGTTGTTGAAGGAATAAACCCGAGGTAAAAACACAGCCCAGTAACAAATGTGTACTGTGGCCAGCTACCCCCCCACAGGGAGTGACGAGACTGGAATCAAGTGGCTGGTCCTGCTTCCCTGCGTAGCTTTGAAATCCAAATAACAAAACAAAAGATTGTGCTGGCCAGCAAACACAGGACCCCGACCTCAGAAACCAACGTATGAGGGAAGCTTGACTTCATACGCGACGTATCGGCTTATCTGCTCTGCTCTGCTCCTGTGCACGTGCTCTGGTGTGCCATCGGATTTAAAAAAAAATCTTTTTTTTTTAACATTTATTTATTATTGAGAGACACAGACAGACAGAGCATGAGCATGGGAGGAGCAGAGAGAGGGGGGAGACACAGAATCCGAAGCAGGCTCCAGGCTCTGAGCTGTCAGCACAGAGCCCGACGTGGGGCTCGAACTCACGGGCCGCAAGATCATGACTTGAGCTGAAGTCAGACGCTTAACCAACTGAGCCACCCAGGTGCCCCTGAATGTTGTGTCTCAAGCACAGGCCTCATTAACCAAAGCTCAGTTATTGAGATTGTTCTAGGACCCAGTTACAATAGTGGGGGAGAAGGGCTTCCCTCATACATCCACCAGGCAATTCTCCACGGCACCCGCTGGGTGTCCTACGATCCAACTCGGTTCCGACACTATCTACCTGGCGGTGGCATCAGATCCTACAGGTGAGGGGCTTAGTCCCACAAGACAGTTCTCCACTTCAGATGCCAGTTACAAGTCCAGGCTGTCACAGCCCTTCTCACCGATCAGCTATAAGTCGGAGGTTCCCACGAGCCCCGTCTCGGGTTCGATTCATTTGCCAGAGAGATCCACAGAACTCAGGAAAATAGCTTACTTCTATTTGGGGGTTTATTGCAAAGGCATGTGATAAAGGATACAGATGAACAGCCAAGTGGAAGAGGCGAGTAGAACAGGGTGTATGGGAAGGGGCCCGGGGTTTCCAGGCTCTGTCTGGCTGTGCCAGTCACCCTACAACTCCTCCGCCGGTTGGCCAACCAGGAAGCTCTCTGATCCTCCTGATTATGGGATCTTATGGAAGCTTTCTCACCTAGGCGTGATCAGTTGTTAACTCCATTTCTATCCTTCTGCCCTCTCTCCGGAGGATGAGGGGTGGGGCCGAAAATTCCAAGCTTCTAACCGTGGCTTGGTCTTTCTGGGGACCAGCTCCCACCCGAGAGCTTTCCAGAAGCCCACCCAGAGTCGCCTGAATAGAACAAAAAAGGCTTCTAGCGCTCTTATCACTGAGGAATTTATAAGGGGTTTAGGAGCTCTGTGCCAGGAGCTAGGGGCAGAGAGACCAATGCATATAATCCCTAAGAACTCGCAAGCGTCTTTTAATGGCAGACCGGAATAGAAATATTAGTCTCTCGGATAATTTTTAAAAAGGACCTCTCAGCCCAGAGTTTTAATCTCTTTTTCTTTTATGACATTTGTTAACCAGCTGCAATACCGAGCAGATTTGTTTAATCAATTCTGTTCTTTGCTAGAGAGAAGAGGTCCTCAAGAGAGAAGAGGGCAGGAATTGATGGGACATGAAAAATTCATAGTTGGGGGAAGCAAGTCCCTGCGAAGGAAAGATTAATTTTCGTGGTGTATAGAATTTGATATATTAATAACCACCGGGCTATATAATATTGCAGCCCCATCTCGGCTGATTCTCACACCGCCGTGAACAAATTTGTTGGGGCAAAACCACTTCAAAACTTTGAGGGGCTGGTGAGTTGTACCTGCATGCCCTGGGCATTCTTGCGTATGGATGCCAAGGTGATTAAATGCCTCGGAGAGAGGCTGGACTGCGGTTTTCCTAGAGGGAGTAGGTGGGGAAGACCGATGCCTGAAGTCCCGATTTCCTTTTGCCTCACTCCTTTAAAAAAAAAATTTTTTTTTTCTTAATGTTTATTTTTGAGAGAGGGAGAGAGGCAGAGTGTGAGTGGGGGAAGGGCAGAGAGAGAAAGGGAGACACAGAATCCGAAGCAGGCTCCAGGCTCCGGGTTCCGGGTTCCGAGCTGTCAGCGCAGAGCCCGATGCAGGGCTCGAACAACAGACCGCGAGATCATGACCTGAGCTGAAGTCGGACGCTTAACTGACTGAGCCACCCAGGCGCCCCCACTTTGCCTCGCTCCTAAATGAAGCTCACTGTTGATAAAGAGATTCCAGAGAATCAGGTTTATATCATATGTACATATTCATTCAACCCCTGTTTGTTGAGCGCCTACTGTATGCCAGGCGTTGTGCTGGGTCCTGGGGCTTTGAAGTGAAATTCAGCTAAATCCTCATCCTGGGGAAGCCCTCAGTTTCTCCTGAAATGCAAACCTGGTGGTCGCGATCGGGGCGGGCATGGGGCCCTCCCATTTCCTGGTGGTGAAATGACCGTGCACGTCCAGAGCCCCCAGATGCTGAAGGAAGTCACTTCGCCCCACAGAGGTTGGTAAGCTAGGAGTTGCCATGGCAACAGATTAACTGGGTGTGCGCGCCCCAGCTGTGAGTATACCGTCTCCTCCTCTGCCTGAGTCCTTGCCTGGGGTGGCATCGTCTTCCTGCATGTGGAATTTGGCTGGAGAAGAACAAGCAGATGGAAGGGGGCTGCCAGGGACGGGAGAGGATAGTAGAGACACTACGGATTGAGACACCACGATAAGCTAAGACGCAGAACACTCATCGCGGGCCAGGCACCGTGCTATATGCTGCGGCCTCATTTCAGCTGATTCTCACAGTCCCGCTGCGTCCTTCCCCCATCGTGGAGGCAAGGAAGCAGGTTCAGACGAGCAGAGCTAACGTGAGCATCTGGGTCTGTCTGATTCCCACGCCTGTGCTCTCAGCGCCAAGCGGCGGTGGTTCTGAACCACGAGGGCGGAGTACCTGTGGGCGTGGCTAAAATGCAGATTCCTAGGCGTAGCTCCCGACCTGCTGAATCAAAATGTCTGGTGGCGGTGGCGGAGGGGGGACACCGGAGAATCAGAACACAAAGGGCTCTTGGAGGTTGCCTGGTCTGCGTGAGGCCCAGAGAGGAAGTGACTTGCCCCAGGTCCCAGGGCCAGTTGGGATTAGGATCCGGGTCTTCTCTGCCAGCCTTGGGGTGCGGAGGGGGTGCGTGCACAGAGAACTGGAAGAGGAAACGGTGGGCCCAACCACTGAAAAAGTTGTCCTTCATTTGTGATGACAAGGTACCATCTGAGCGGTGCTCCAATCAAGACAAGGAAAAGAGATAGCGAGAAGCCCTAACTGGTGTTTATTCTATTTTCTTTCCAGCATCTCTGCCTGCGAGGCCAACCCACTTCCTAGCCCGGTCACCAGGGTAACCATCACTCCCACCTTGACAGTCAAGTGCGTACACAGCTTCTCGCACCCACATCCAGGGCCACAGGACCCAGCCCTATAATCAGCCTCCCGCTGCCTCTCCACACAGCCAGCAGCATCGGCTCCCCGCTCTCTGGGCCCGTCACCCCATCACAGCTCTGGAGACACCCCTCCCCACGCTCACAAGCCGAATTCTGCTTTCCTCGCCCACTGCCTCCCAGGAGACAGATATGCAATCTGCTCTCAGCGTGTATCATCACCTCTGGAGGGAGGAATCTGCCCTCAAGTTGGGACACAACCCAACGCGCACGGCCCACACAGGAGGAAAATCACCCCCTTCCAGAGGAAGGGGGCTGTGGCAGCGAACGCCCTCTTTCCCTCCAGAGACAGCAGAGGGGGCAGCTGGAATTTAGGAATAGTTTCCCAAGTGATGATCAGGAGAGGGGCTGCGGTGGCTAGGGAGGACGAGGGGAGCTGGGTGCCCAGAACCTGTTGCTAATGAAGCAGCTCCCTGCCTGCCAAGCGCAGGGGATCCCTGCCTGGGACAACAGAGCCCCCCCCCCCCCCCCCCGTCACCACAGACACTTGGAGTCTGACCCTGTGGGTGAGGAATTTGGGTGTCCTTCTTCAAAGACCCCATCGGAACAGTTTCATGAGGTGGGGCTGCTGGGGTCTTGGGTCCCCGTTAGGACTTCGAAGGGACCAGTTCCATCCTGGGCTCAGGGGCCCTCCCAAGTGCCCTGCCTGTCAGGCCGAGCTCCTCTGAGCTCCTTCCTCAATTGCTGGAGCTGATCAGAGTTTCCCACCAGCTCTACCCTGGCCTCTAGGCCAGACACTCCAGCTTTTTCCCTCCTCACTCATTCCCTCCCTCAGCCCTCCTGTCTCGCCTGTCTCCTAGGCTCTGAGCCACTTGCTGAGCCCTAGGGACCAGGGATTGTTGTCCTGATTACCCTCCTTTTTCCTTTCTCTGCAGCCTGAGGCCACCCCCCTTCAGACTCCTGACCCATTTGAAGCCTTCCTCCTGAGGGCTTGGGATCTGGCTCCCCCAGAGGCTGCTGAAAGAGCCAGGTGAGACCGTTAAAAGTGCAAGAGAGTTAACTCCCCAAGAAGCCAACTTTGACCAACAGGAAGCAAAAGGCAGGAGGAAGCCTTACTGCCTCCTTCCCATAGACAGCTCCCAGTGCCTCTTTCCCATGGACAGTTCCCAGTGCCTCCTTCCCATTAACAGTTCCCGAGGTTGGACTTCTGCCCAGCCTGTCCGGAGATGTCCTGGATGGGGCCTTTTGGGCCTCTTCCTGGATTGGGAACCGGCCTGGGGGCACAGTGCTGTCCGTGAATTTGCTTCCCATCTTGTCCCGCCTCACCTCCCTCTCTCTCACTCTGGCTGCCCTGAGATTGCACCTCTCAAGGAAGTGTTAGCACTTATGCATCCCCTCAGACTTTCCTAGGGAATCTGGGCTAAGTTGGCGCTAAGCTTCAAATAGAGCAGAATTCTTGTTCTATATTATCTAGCCTACTTCCCTCATTTGACAGAGGGAGCCGAGGCCAAGAGAAGGTAGGTAACTTCACCAAGTTTACAGCCAGTTGATGGAGATTCATTACTTTACTATTCATTACTTTATGCCTATTCATTATTTTAACAAGTAATTAAAGAGCACCCACTAGGTAGCAGGCATTATTCTAGGCACTGGGAAAGTGGGGGTGAATAAAATGGACAAATTCTCTGCCTTTATGGAACACAACATTTGAATGGAAGATTGGAGAAGAAAAGAACCATAAATGAGATGAAGACGTAAAACATCCAGAATGTTAGACTAGTAAGTGCTGCTGGTGGTGATGGTAGGTGTTATGAGATGAACTGTGTCCCTCCCCCCAATTCATATGTTGAAGCCCTAACCCCCAGGACCTCACAACGGTACTGTATTTGGAGATAGGGCCATCAGAAGTGATTACATTAAAATGAGGCCATTGGAGTGGGCCCTCATCCAATATGACTGCGGTCCTTATAAAAAGAGGAAATTTAGGGGCACCTGAGTGGCTCAGGTGGTTCAGCATCCAGCTCTTGATCTCGGCTCAGGTCATGGTCTCCCAGTTTATGAGTCTGAGTCCTGTTTCAGGTTCCATGCTGACAGGGCAGAGCCTGCTTGGAATTCTCTCTCCCTATTTCACTGTCCTTCTGCTGCTCTCTCTCTCTCTCAAAAAGAAATAAACTTAAAAACAGAGGAGGGGCACCTGAGTGGCTCAGTTGGTTAAGCATCTGACTTTGACTCAGGTCACGATCTCACGGGTCGTGGGTTCAAGCCCCACATCGGGCTCTGTGTTGACAGCTCAGAGCCTGGAGCCTGCTTTGAGTTCTGTGTCTCCCTCTCTCTCTGCCCCTCCTCTGCTCACGCTCGTCTCTCAAAAATAAATAAACATTATTTTTTTTTTTAAAAAAGAGGAAATTTGGACACACAGAGACAGCAGGGATGCACACACAGAGCAAAGACCATGTGAGGACATAGCAGGAAGGCGGCCACGTGCAAGCCTCAGGAGAAACCAAACCTGCTTCAAGAAACAACAGACAATACATTTCTGTTGTTTAAGTCACTGAATCTGTAGTATTTTGCTATGGCGGCCCTAGTAGACTCATACAGTGGGATCTCAATTTCATAAAAGGCGTCCCGAGCTGGCCTTACCGAGAAGGTGGCATTTGAGTAATATCCTGAAGGATGTGATAGAGTGAGTTACCTGAAAATCCAATGGGAGAACATTCTAGGCAGAGGGAGCAGGAGGCTCTGACTTGGATGAGACCTCGAGTGTTTGAGGAAGAGTAAGGAGGCCAATGTGCATGAAGACAGCAGAGTGGGAGGGGGAGAGAAAACAGGAGGATGAGATGAGAGGCAGGGCGGTGGGGGGAGGGGGATGTGGGAGGGCATCCTCTGTGTGACATGGGGAGTTATTGCAGAGGTTAGAGCAGCGGTTCGGTTCTTAATTGAGGGCGAAAGGGCATTTTGCCCCCAGGGACATGTGGCAACATCTAAAGACATTTCCATTTTCCACCGCATAGTGGTGGGCGGGGAGAGGTCAGGATAGGATACTGGCATCTACTGAGTAGAGGCCAGGGGTGTTGTTAAATATCCTACAATGCACAGGACAGCCTTTCCCTCCCTTTCCCCAATGAAGAATTATCAGGGCCCCCATAGTAACAAGGTTAAGAAGCCCTGTTTTATTTATTTATTTATTTATTTATTTATTTATTTATTTACTTACTTTTTTGAGAGTGAGCGAGAGAGAATACACAGGAAAGGCAGAGAGAGAGAGAGAGAGAGAGAGAGAGAGAGAATCCCAAGCAGGCTCTGCACTGTCAGTGTAGAGCCCAATGCGGGGCTTGAACCCACAAACAGCAGGATCATGACCTGAGCCGAAATCAAGAGTCAGAAGCTTAACTGACTGAGCCACCCGGGTGCCCCGAGAAGCCCTGTTTAAATTAAAAAAAAAAAAAGAAAGAAAAGTTTTTATTTTTGAGAGAGAGAGAGAGAGAGAGAGAGAGAGACAGAGCATGAGTGGGGGAGGGGCAGAGAGAGAGAGGGAGACACAGAATCCGAAGCAGGCTCCCGGCTCTGAGCTGTCAGCATAGACCCCGATGCGGGGCTCAAACTTGCAAGCCTTGAGATCATGACCTCAGTCGAAGTTGGATGCTCAACTGACTGAGCCACCCAGGTGCCCCTGACATCTTTATGTGGTCTGAGGTAGTAATCTCATGCAAATGTTTTTCTCATAGAGAGCATTGCTTAGTTTTAGTTCTGCTGTTGTAGAAATTACCACCCATCTAAGTGGCTTTAAAACAACACAAATTTATTACCTTAGGGTTCTGGAAGTTAGAACTGGGTTTCAGTGGGCTGAAATCAAGGTGCCATCAGGGATGCATTCCCATCAAGAAGCCTTAGTAGAGTTTCTTTCTTTCTTTTATTCCTTTTCCAGCTTCTACAGCCTGTCCACTTGTGGGCCCTTTCGTTTTCAAAGCTCACAATGGCTGGTCAAGTTTCTCTTGCGCCATATCACTGTGATGCTGGACTTTCTGCTTCCTTCTTCCACTCATAAGGACTCTGACCATCACATTGGGTTTAGCTGATAATCCAAGATAATCCTTCCCTCTCAAGGCCCTTAAATTAGGCACATCTTCAAAATCTCTTTTGCCAAGTAAGGTTACAAAATCACAGGTTTCAGGGGATTAGAACGTGGGCTTCTCTGGGAGAACATTATTTTAGCTACCACAAGAATCAACAGATTCAGCATAATTTCCTGAATCTTCTCTGAGCCTGGGTACAGGGAACACTGGTCTGGTAGTAATAATGCTTGCTATGTGCCAGGAATTTCTCTAAGCATTGTGGGCATATTATCCCATTTAATTCGTATAAGACTTTTGCTGGGGCGCCTGGGTGGCTCAGTCGGTTAAGCATCCGGCTTCGGCTGAGGTGATGATCTCACGGTTCCGTGAGTTCAAGTCCCACGTGGGGCTCTGTGCTGACAGCTCAGAACCTGGAGCCTGCTTCAGATTCTGTGTCTCCCTCTTTCTGTCCTTCCCCTACTCATGCTCTGTCTCTCTCTCAAAAATAAATAAACGTTAAAAAAAAAAAAAAGACTTTGTGCTGAGTACTACTTTTAGTCTGATCTTAGAGAAGAGTAAAGTGGGGGACAGAGTGGCTAAGTACCTTGCACAATAGGAAGTAGGAGAGCCAGGATTCCAGGCAGTTGGCCAGGGCCAATCAGGCAGTTCGGCTCCGAAGTCCAGGCACTTAACCACCATGTTCTTGTTGAATGAATAAATGAAATGAATAAATCTAGCTTCCCTTAGCTGTGTGCTCATGCCTGAGCCATACAACTTCTCTGAGCCTCAATTTCATGATCTGTAAAATTGGAATAGTAGTGCACTTCTCCTGTGGTTCATAGGAGTGCTTCTAGGATGCATTGAGATAAGTCGTAAGAAAAGCAGTTCAGATAAGAAAACAGGGCTCCAAGAGTCCGCCCACTGCATGTCACTGGCAGGGCCGGCATTGGGACGAAGGTCTCCCGGCGGCCAGGCTGGGGCAGGCTGTCTCTCCTACAGGGTGGTAACTACAGCTACAGATTCTAGTCACCAAACTGAACAATTTCCCTTCACCAGTCTCTTACCCTGTAACAGCCAACATCAAAGCTATGCCTGTGTATTCCATCAATGTTTCACTGAAGGCTATCAAGTCTCAAACGATGACGGTACAAAATCTAAATAGGAGAGGATACTTTGCTGAAGCAGGGTAAAGTTTACAAATATGATTTAGTATCAGTTGTAAACTAGGGGGAAAGAGGACAATTTTGGAAATTGGCAGGAAAGGGGGGCTGCAAGGTGCTGCTCAGGAAAATCGGCACCCCCGCGTCTTTGCCTCTTCTCCTGATCTCTTCAAGCTCCATTTTCCCCTTCATCCCTCCTTAATGTGGAGCAGGGATCAGAATACCTGGATTTTAGCTACTGGGCAACCGCTGATCATTTTTGCTTTGAACTTCAGAGGCGATATTGAATGAAAAAAAGAGCAAAGCGTGGGAGGATTCATCATATATTAGGACACGCAACAAAAACAGAGCAGTGGAATCAGTGCAGCACCGGTGTTGGAGCAGGGCTGGATCGACAGAGCAGAAACGAGAGCCCAGAAACAGAGACGTGTGTCTGTTAAGACTTGGTGTAGCACAGAGACGCCAGCACTCATCGGTGGGGGAAAGGACGGATTGTTTGGTGGGTACTGCTTGGCAAACTGGCTCACTATGCAGGGAAAATAACATTGTATTCCTGGGCGTGCCATAGGTCAGGTGAACTGCAGGTGAATTAAGACGTAACCGTGATAGGTAAAAGTGTGAAGCTATTAAATACGGGAAGATGTAGGAGAATATTCTGAGTAGGAAAAGAGTCTTAAATAAGACCCCCCCCCCCAACACACTACACGAGGCTAAAATGAGATGCATTTGTTGACATCAAAATATGGATTTGCCCTACACTGTAGGATAGGAAAGGCCAAGCTAAAAGGACGGGTGAAAGATTGGGACAAAGACATACAATGTCTAAGACTGACAAGAGATTAATATTTAGAACAGATAAAAAAAAAACCTCCTTCAATTCATTCAGAAAAATAATAGGAAATCTAGCAGAAAAATAGAGGCTGCAAATAGGTAATTCACAGAAGGAAAACATTTCAGTGGTTCTTCAGTATATGGAAAAATGGGTAACATCACTTATCAACAAAAAAACTCAATGAAATTACAATGTGATCCTACTTTTTTAAGAAAAAATTTCTCTTTAATGTTTATTTATTTTTGAGAGAGACAGAGACAGAGCTTGAGCGGGGGAGGGTCAGAGAGAGACGGAGACACAGAATCTGAAACAGGCTCCAGGCTCTGAGCTGTCAGCACAGAGCCCGACTCGGGGCTCGATCCCACGGATGATGAGATCATGACCTGAGCCGAAGTCAGACGCCCAACCGACTGAGCCACCCAGGCGCCCCTCAGTGTGATACTACTTTGCTGATATCAGATTGATATAAATTAGGACATTGGATAATACCAAAGGTTAGCATACAAAGTGGGAAAACAGAACTCTGTCTTCATGTACCACTGCTGGGATTGTAAACTGGCAAAGCCACTCTAGAAGGCAACCGGGCAGAGTGAAAACAAGCAGTGTCGACTCCATGACCTGGCAATTTCATTTCTATCTTATGCTCTATCAGGGACACGTCTAATACCATTCAGTGTTGTCTGTGGTTACAAGGAACGGCTGGCAACCTAACTGTCCATTTTAAAGGAATTGCTAAGTAAAATGAGTTAGATGTACAAACTGAATGTTGTTAGTGGTCAGGACTAATGAACTCCTAGTATACATAGATAGCCCCATGGATAAATCTCTAACACATTATGTTGAGAAAAAAACAAGAAAAAAAGAGTTCTTAGAGTATCTTTCATAATACATAAACAAACAGTATCTTTGGAGGATATATACATATATGGGAACATATCTTAAATATAAGAGAGAGGGTGCAGGGTGCCTGGGTGGCTCAGGCAGTTAAGCATCAGGACTCTGCCCAAGTCATGATCTTGCAGGGGGTTCAAGCCCCACGTTGGGCTCTGTGCTGAGAGCTCAGAGCCCGGAGCCTGCTTCAGATTGTGTCTCCCTCTCTCTGCCCCTCTCCCACTTGTGCTGTCTCTCTCTAAAATAAATAAACATTAAAAAAAAGAGAGAGAGAGGATGCATATGGGGGATAGAGAAATGGGAGTGTGGACAGGACATGGGTGGAAAATAACATAAAATTAAAAAGAGGGGACTTGCTGCTGAAGAGCCTGATCAACAAAACTTTTGTCCCCCAAAGTCCAAAAAATGGCCCCGATCCCTTTCCCATGGCTTCCCATTCTTAACAGAATCAAATGCAAGCGACTCAAACGTGCCTGGCCAGAGCAGGGCCTTTCTCCATAAAGGACCTGCCTCTCTCTTCCACCCACTTGGCCAAGCAGTCGCTTCCCCTGCACTCCCAGCTTTACCTCCCACAACCAAAACACGCCCAGACTTCTATCCGAAATGGGCTTACTGTTATTTCTTTAGGAAAGTCTTACTGATCGTTTAAGATTCAGGTCGTTTCCCCTCCGGGAGTCCTTTTTGGGCCGCTGCCCCACCCAAATGTTAGACTCTCCAGGACTGTATTCCCCCATCACCCCATCACCCGGGCACACCCCACGTGGTAACTGCTCATTTTGGGTACACATCCCTCCCCCAGGGCTACAGCTGAGCTAGGGTGGTCTCCGAGTCCATAGTTCGCCTGCTGGAGTGGGCGATCATTCGAGTGATCCCTCGAGTTACTCCATCACGTTGAACACCACAGCAGCCCACCTCCCTCTCTTTCGCGGTCCGGGTCACCAATTCCGCTTCTCCGCTCCGGGTCCCCGCCCCCAGCCCACCTCCGCAGGCTGCAGGAGGTGGAAGGCTCTGCGCACGCGCCAGGGGGCGGGGCGCGGGGAGAGGAGGGCGCAGAAGGGCGGTGGGGGCGACCACAGCTTGGCGCGGCAGTTGCGTCCGGCTCGCGAGCGCCCGGCGCCCGGGGGGGGGGGCGGGGCCGAGGCAGGCTTGTGGCCCCTCCCCCGCCCTGGCCCCGCCCCCACAGCCCGCCCGCGCGCCCCGCCCCGCCCCCTCGCTTTGCCCGCCCCGCCCCCGGCGGCCGCGCTCCGTCTCCCGCCGCCAGCCTGCCTCCCGCCGGGCTCCCGCGGCCGAGAGCGGGAGAAAGTCCTGCTGGTGGGCGGTCGCGGGGCTGCGGGCGTCCGGCATCCCGGGGCCGCTCTGGCCCGGGCGGCGAGGGGGCCCGGCGGTCCATGCATCCGCCGCCGCCCGCCGCCGACGCGATGGATTTCAGTCAGAACAGCCTGTTCGGCTACATGGAGGACCTGCAGGAGCTCACCATCATCGAGAGGCCGGTCCGCCGAAGCCTCAAGGTGCGCACCGGGGAGGAGGAAGTGCCCGCAGGGCGCCTGGCGGCCGGCCCGCGCCCCGACCCCGTCCCGTCCCGTCCCCTTTTCCTTCCCGAGCGACCCGGGACCCTTTCGGAGTCGGGCTGGCCCCTCAGTCCTCCTCCAGTCGCCGTGTCACCCTAAACCGGCCCCTGCCGGCGCCCGTGCTTCGACGCAGCCCCGGTTCTCCCAGCTCGGACCTCAATCCCCGAGGGACTGGCCCCTCGCACGCACTGGGCTCCCCAGCCCCCCGCCCCGGACCCCCTTCCCAAGCCGCCCCAGGAACGGCCGGCCCAGCGGTGTCCCCCGAGCCGCCCCTCTAGGACAGCCTTGGCCCCTCATCCTTCCGCCCTGCGGGAGCTGCCCCTCCAGCCGCCTCCTGAGTGCCCCCCCACCTGTCCCCGTCCCACTCCTCAGTCATCACAGCTCCTGCCCCCGCTCCCTGAGACACCCCGGATCCCTCTCGCCCCTTCCTCCATCCGAGCAAGCTCGGTCGCCTGTGCCCCCAAGTCAGCCAGGCCTCCCTTCACCTCCCACCCAGCACCCATGCTGGAGTCGTCCTGCTACCGATCTTCAGAGCCCTCTCGACCCTTGGCCCCCATCCTGAGTCACTGCGCGTCCTTTCTTCCCAGCGCCTCCAGGACTCCAGCTGGGACCCTGATCCCCACCTGCCTTTAGGGAGTCAGCCTTCAGTTTTCTCCCCCACCCCGCAGAGTCATCTTGGTCCCAGCCTCCAACCCTCGCTGCTGGCAGACCTACTTTACGGACCACCCCCTCCCCCAGCCGTCCTCTCAATAGCTCCCTTTAGCTCCTCTCACTCCCACCTGCCGCAATATCGCGAATCTTTGATTTCCTTCCAGCCCCGGAGTTTATTCCCTTCCCCCACTCCACATTTCGTCTTTTTTCATACTCACTCGGCTGCAGTTTGCATCCATTCCCCCTTTGAGCATTTTGTGGGGTGGAAAATGCTGGAGAAACCGCCTTGGGGTATTAGAGATTAAAAGTATGTATAGATAGGCATATAAAATCGAGTACTAAACTCGATTAAACTCAATTAAACA
This sequence comes from Panthera tigris, assembly GCF_018350195.1. Taxonomy (NCBI): domain Eukaryota; kingdom Metazoa; phylum Chordata; class Mammalia; order Carnivora; family Felidae; genus Panthera; species Panthera tigris. Next base: position 136,216,769 of record NC_056665.1, read on the forward strand.
GCAATGTTCTAAAGCCACAATGTAATTCTCAAGCTTCAGTCTAGAAGCTAGAAGAGTTAAAAAAAAGAAAAAACAACGACAGAAAAAACAAAAACAACCTCAAACTCCACCAACCAAACCCAACAATTCAAGAAAATTAGAGACCTCTGTGGTTGAGGTCGGCATGTAGAGTCCTTGATTAGTTTTCAGTGATAATGTTTAATTGTGAAACTTTTTCGTTAGTCTCTACTCGTGTGGGGTTCCCGGAGGGTCACTGGGGGGGGGGGGCGAGACTGATCCCTGTTTGTGTGCATAATTTGTATTTTATTTGTATTTTACGCTTGACAGACACCCGAAGAAATAGAAAGATTGACAGTCGATGAAGACCTCAGTGATATTGAAAGGGCTGTTTATCTGCTCAGGTATTTCCCGAAGTCTTTCTGTGAAATTGTTGCGGTTTCCCTGCGGCTGCGTGGATGAAAGCCGTTGTGAAATGTCAGGTTACGGTTCTGTTCAGATTTACTTGAACAGGGTACTTTGGCATGTGGAGCACTCGATTATGTTATACGGGTTTGGTGTGGACTTAACGCATTTGAGAACTGAGATCAAATAAGACAACCAACTTACAGAATATTCCTTGGAGCAGGAGGAATAGAACAGCCAAGGGTTTGAATTTGATCTCATCCCTATTTTCTGGCTTCGGTTGTTCTCCCACAGGTCCACTAAGTTTAGATGAGACTTAAAGAATGTCCAGTGATTAATTTTAAGTTACCCATAGAGTAGGACTGTGATGTGCTATTTGCTATATAGAACCCCCCCTTCCCCCCCCCCATAGGGTAGTTCAATTGGTTGCTCAGGATATCTATCCTGTTTTATATTACTTTTGCTATGTAAGCTTCGTCATTTTGTCTGAAAGATTTTAAAATGTAATTGAGCCTACTCTCATTTAAGTTTAATCTCACAAACTCTGCAGAATTGCTCAATGCAAATGGTTATTAGAAATATTTACCAAACTTCAACCGTTTAAAACACTTTGGATTTAGCTTCCTAAAAGCTAATGCAGTGAACATTAACGAATTTAGCTGTGAAAATACTTCAGAAGCAGCAATTTTCCTAAGGTAGTTTGTGTCCATTTGTTTTTAAACTTTTCTTTAACTTGCAGTGACATGTTTTCCCCTTTGGCAAGTGAGTTTTCGCTTCTGTTTTCTAGAATCAGATTTTGAAACCTGGTGTTATTTACCTGCCCAGATATTTATCATCCTTGTTTCCTTAGCTTAGGTCAGCTTTGCCAGTTTCAGGTGCTGGCAAGTTTCCCGTTCTCCTTTCTAATTTATAGGTCATGTGTCTGGTCCCATGTTACTCAGTGGAGGATCCTGTTTAAAAAAAAAAAAAAAATCCCTCCCTATGACTTTCATTCTCTTAATTCTTCTTTAGCCTTTTCATGGCCTCTTGGGTTTCTGCACTCAGAATTGTAGCGTGCTTACAATTTAGATGTTCTCTCTAATAATTCTATCACTTGAAAATCTTTCTGGATATCAGACCTTATGTTGGTGTTATTTCCCCTCTTTTGGTGATCTTTGGTAGCATGCTGTCATTATTTCTCCCTATTTATTTAAAAGAAAACTTTCATTTATGTATGAGTTAACTATGTGTTTTTGGTGTTTACACAGAATAATTCCATGTTTAACCTTTTTTTGATACTTGATTGTGTTATAGTTGAAGTACTTTATTCCTTAGTAATTAACATGTCCAATATGGTGAACAACAGTTGTAAACTTCTGCCTTTTCCCGCGGTTTTTTTGTTTAGAGTAGGTAGACAATCGATGAGACTTTGCATAAGTATCTGTTAACATATAGCAGTTAATGATTTGTAATAATTTCCTACTTCTCTCCTACGGAATTCTCTTCCGCATAACTTCTGGCTTACATTAAGAAACGGACAGCCTTGCTCTACTTACTTGTGACAGCAGATACCTTATTCTAGATATCAATGACAAGGCTTCTTTTTTAGGAGCAAGTACTTGTACTTGTTTTCTATGTTGCTTTTATTGTTTGTTAGTGAACCGCGGTGTCTTAAGTTGTCTGTATTTCTTAGGCACAGAATGTAAGTTTCATCCAGTTCTGGAATTTACAAAGCCCTTTAGAGACAGATGGGTCCTCTCATTCTTAGACAAAGTTTTAAAAGAGATCTGATGTCTCCTTTAGTTTCTTGTGGCTCATCTACCTTGAAGGAGGTTTGCAAGGTGACTCGGAAGGCACACACAGGTTTGGTTGTGTATAGGTTCTCCCTCCGACTTCTTCTTGGATTCCTATGGCCTTACCACCCCCTGGGGGAAAGTGGGATTTCACCTTTAGGACAGCTTCTGAAGGAATAACAGCACACTGCCTGAAAGGTTTCTTTCTTCCCTAGGATTCAGGGGAGGGTGTGGGATTGTGTTATAGATAAGTTCTGTTACAGCCTCATCTGCTTATATTGAGCCTTTTATTTTTTCATCGTACTTTCCAGTGGTATAGAACCTCCTACCGAGACCTGTTTTTTTTTGTTTTTTCTTTGATTTTCAGCTTTATCTTCGAGTACTTTACCCTTTGTATTGGATCTTTAATATCCAGATTTTTTCCCCTCCCTCTCTGTCTTTGAATATCAGATTTGTTTCTTCAGCTCTCTTATTTTGTATATTAAAACTGTTTTGGAATATTATGTTACATTAGAATTCAGACAAGTTTGTTTGCATCACACAAGCTGTATATCCGTGGAGGTTCTGGTAGCATTGGGATTGAATCTAATATCTGAAACATTATATACAGAGGACTGTCATCCAGTGAGAAACAAATCACACTGTTCATTATCTTACCCTAAAATATGGCAGATCAATTGTTAATGCAGTTTTCGTAATTAAGGTTAGAACATTACGGTATTTGAAGACATGACACAGATGAATTTGTGGTTTTGCATAAATACGATGCTGATCCATCCATCTGTGGCATTTAGTGCTGAAGCAAAACAGCTTTCCTAATTGTCACAGCTTGTGGCTTAGTCAAAATCCTATCACATCATCTTTTTCCTGTTCTCTGTCTTCTTCGTGATTTTGGCATATATTTTAGAAACGTACTTGAAATATGTGAATAATTTTGCTAGAGAAGAGCCCTAAGTTAGTACACTGTGCTTTCATTTGGTAAATCTTTACTTAAATACCTCTAATTGCCTCCAGATCAGTTCTAGACCCTTAAACTTGGCAGAAGTGGCTCCCTCTTAGCTGTGCAATGTGATGTTCCACCAGGCCCTCGACTTTTTTTTTTTAATGGCTTGATTGAGACGCAGTTCATTTGCCCTACAGTTCACCCATGTCGAGTGTGCAGTTCAGTGGATTTTAGTGTTTTCACAGAGTTGTGCAGCCATCACCTCAATCAGCCGTAGAACATTTTTATCATCCCCCAAAGAAACAACTATACCTCTTTGCAGTCACTCCCCACTTCTCACCCCCCCCCCCCTTCCCGCCTTTGGGAATCACTAGTCTACTTCCTGTCTCTATGGATTTGCCTCTTCTGGACATGTCATGTAATTACACAGTATGTGGCCTTTTGTGACCAGCCTCTTTGACCGAGCGTAATGTTTTCAAGGTTCATCCATGTTGTAGCGCGTATCAGAGCTTGCTTTCTTTCTGTTGCCGAGTAGTATTGTATTGTGTGGGCGTATCACCTTTTGCTTGTTCATTCATTGGTTGATGGACACTTGGGTGGTTTCCACTCAGTCCTTTACTTTTTGTTTTTTTCAACGTTTTTTATTTATTTTTGGGACAGAGAGAGACAGACAGAGCATGAACGGGGGAGGGGCAGAGAGAGGGAGACACAGAATCGGAAACAGGCTCCAGGCTCTGAGCCATCAGCCCAGAGCCCGACGCGGGGCTCGAACTCACGGACCGGACGCGAGATCGTGACCTGGCTGAAGTCGGACGCTTAACCGACTGCGCCACCCAGGCGCCCCAGTCCTTTACTTTTTGAAACAGTCCTGCCTCTTCGCTGTTACTCATAGTCATCATCTTCGTCCTTAGCTCTGCTTGTCCCTGTCCTGCGATACCTTTCATTATAGCGGTTCAACGTTTTCCATCCCCAGGATCCAGCTATGATCTTGCATCTAACGGAGAGCCTTTATTGACTGCTGAAACCAAGTGGAGCCCAGGCTTCTGTGAGCTCCCTTATCACTTATTGATGGCTTCCCTCAAGCGGTGATTAATCACTACATTGTATTCCTTAGCCTGTGTGTGTGAACATTTTCTTTAATTGTAAGCTCCCAGAGGGCAAGCCGTCTTTTATGTTGTTGCTGTTTCATTCTTTCTGGTTCTGTGTTGTGATATAAACATATACCTCTTCATAAAGTGTATTTATTTATTTTAAGTTGACCAAAATGCCAGATGAGTTAAACAACTTCTGATTTTTTTTTGTATTGTGGACGGTAGAATCAGACAGATTTAGATTATAGCTTATTCTACTGTTTATTATCTGTTTGACCAGGAACACATTTTGCGGTCTCTTTTTTTCATCTGTAAATTGGAAATGGCAATTCCTGTTTCCTAAGGTTGTGTAATGTGGGGAGCCCTGATACAGAATAGGTACCCATTTAATGTTAATTTCCTTCTGTCTGTTTTCCCAGTCCTTACTTCCTTGTTACTTACGTTCTCAAGGTACATTTCAAACTTTTAAGAAAGGATAACAATATTAATTTTGCCATCCAGTAATTTAGTAAAGTATCTGGCAAGTAAAGTATGTGGACTGAAGTTTGTGATAGGTACCTATTAACTTCCTTTACTAATAGGATTTATCAGAAACCAGGACCTTCACAGATTCTAATTAAACATTTTTAAACTGAGTGATAAGGTCGAATTCTAATTAAACATTTTTAAACTGAGTGATAAGGTCAGCCTGTTTTACAGATTTATATTTTTGTACCAAATGACTCTATCTTAAGCAATGTTTGCTCTTAACGTTATGCATAAATTATATTGATTGGTTAATGTACCTAACCTCACTTTTATGTTGCTGCTTTTCCAGTCACTTTACACTGTGAGTTTTAAAGCATTTTGCACTTTGTCTTCCAGGGACAGTCACCTAAAGTGTGCATCTTTAATTAGGAAATTTTCCCCTTCCTAATCACCACCCCCCACCTTTTTTTATTTTTTAAAGGAGTAAGTGCTCCCCCTAGTGATATCTCAGAGGAGATTTCTGCCGCCAAATCTGGAAATTAACAAAAGAACCAAAGTGCTGTAAACTCTGGCTACCGCTGATCGCATCTGGGGACTCTCCCATTCAAGACCAGAACAGGACAGCAGTAGGATAGCGGGGGAAGAACTTCAGTGATGAGCTTGGCTATGGCTAGGGTTTGGTTGTTTTGTCTTTAATTTTTTTTAACGTTTATTTATTTTTGAGAGAGAGAAAGAGAAAGAGAGACAGAGTGGGAGCAAGGGAGGGGCAGAGAGAGAGGGAGACACAGAATCCGAAGCAGGCTCCAGGCTCTGAGCTGTCAGCACAGAGCCCGACGCGGGGCTCAAACCCATGAGCTGTAAGACCATGACCTGAGCTGAAGTCAGAAACTTAACCAACTGAGCCTCCCAAGTGTCCCTGGTTGTGTTATCTTTCAAAATACCTATCCTGTTTGCTGTGCAAATGTGAAAAGTTGTGTGAAAAATTCCTTTGTGTGTCCTTATTTCTAAGATCTTCTACATCCCCAGACTTCTTTCATCTTCACTGTTAATTTCTTTTTTGGATGCCTTTCTGCGTTTTCGTACTGTTTCAGTGAGGTGGGTGTTGAAGGGCTGTGTGTGTACATTGAGAGAGACTGTGTGTGTATATGTGCGGTGGGCACCCGAATGTCTAGTTTGCTTGCCCAGTTTTCTTGAGTGATGTACAGAAGAGCCTTTTTAATACCTCACAATTGGAGTAGACTGTTGGCTAGCTAATCCAAAAAAAAAAATTGGTCAACCTGGGGACTCATCAATGTGGTGCCTACGTTCAACGTTTTCTTTTAGGGAAAAAAAATTCGAATTTGTTTACCAGTCTTTTGTTGTATGTCTACTGCCTTTTCTTTGAGTATAGGTCTGATTACAGTTCAGGGTCTACATTTATCTATCTATCTATCTATCTATCTATCTATCTATTTATCCATCCATCTATCCATCCATCTATCCATCCATCCATCCATCCATCCATCCAAATTAGTTAGCATATGGTGCAACAATGATTTCGGGGTAGATTCCTTAATTCCCCTTACCCATTTAGCCCATCCCCCCTCCCACACCCCCTCCAGCAACTCTCTGTTTGTTCTCTATATTTAAGAGTCTCTTACGTTTTGTCCCCTTCCTTGTTTTTATGTTATTTTGTTTCCCTTCCCTTATGTTCATCTGTTTTGTCTCTTAAAATCCCCATATGAGTGAAGTCATATGATTTTTGTCTTTCTCTGACTAATTTCACTTGGCATAATACCCTCCAGTTCCATCCACGTAGTTGCAAATGACAAGATTTCCTTCTTTTTGATTGCTGAGTAATACTCCATTGTATAGATATACCACATCTTCTTTATGCATTCATCCACCGATGGACATTTGGGCTCTTTCCATACTTTGGCTATTGTGGATAGTGCTGCTATAAACATGGGGGTGCATGTGCCCCTTTGAAACAGCACACCTGTACAGGATCTGCTTTTTTGTATAGATTACCCCCATAATGCACTTAAAATGTCAAGTTTATGTTTCTTTAAAGCTGAGTGAGAATTCAAAAAGTTGGCTTATGAAGAATTTTGAAAGCGTGGTCCTAGATTTTTGTCATTTTCTACTCATCTTCTGCAAGGTGTCTTATTCTTTCTATTTCAATAACAATTTTCTTTGGTAACTTATCGTTATTGAGTGTTTCTAAAACTTACAATTTAGCTTTCATAGAAATGACTCTTTCGGCATTGCATTTTTATGCAATATTTAATTAAATTATGTAATTACAATGGCAAGTGAAATTGGGATAAACTGATCTGAGAACAAATGAAATGAAGGTGACTCTTGGTTACAACTCAATTGGACGAGCAGAAGCCTGTGAGCATTCTAGAAAGCAGCCTATTAGCCGTGAGCTTTCAGCCTGCCTTTGACAAGGAAGTGGAGAGTGTTGTTTAGTTGGGAAAATCTTTAACACCATGCTGAGAGAGACACTATCCTTTTTCAAAGCTGGCACTGTGATCACCTTGTTTTGTCCTTGGATACCCAGGCCGTTCCCCTTGTTTCTGCATTCAGTTTGGCCGATGGTCTGGTCTGTTATTCCTTCACTTTTGTATACAAAAAAAAAAAAAATTAGTGAGCTAGGAATCTCAGTTAAAGAAGTACTTTTTCATAGGCATTTTTTTGTTTTTTAAAAAATTAAAAAAAAATTTTTTTAATGTTTTTTTTTATTTTTTTTTATTTTTGAGAGACAGAAAGCAGGAGCTAGGGAGGGGCAGAGAGAAGGAGACACAGAATCCTAAGCAGGCTCCAGGCTCTGAGCTGTCAGCACAGAGCCCGATGTGGAGCTTGAACCCATGAACTGTGAGATCATGATCTGAGCCGAAGTCTGAGGCTTAACTAAGCCACCCATGTGCCCCTTGTTTTTTAAAACAAACTTTTTGGACATCTGCAGAAATGTGCACATATCATAAATATGTAACTTGTTGAATTTTCACAAGTGAACACACCCATGTAACCAGCACACAGATTAATAGAACATAATCTATCACATTAGCCTAGTGCCTCCCTTGTACGCCTGCCAATTTCCTCATATTTCCTGCAAAGAGTAACTATCATCCCTTTAAAAGAATTTATTTTTTTAAGTTTCTTTATTTATTTTGAGAGAGAGAGAGAGAGAGAGAAAGAGAGAACACCAGCAGGGGAGGGGCAGAGAGAGAGAGAGAGAGAGAGGGAGGGAGACAGAGGATCCAAAGTGGGCTCTGTGCTGACAGCAGAGAGCCTGATGTGGGGCTTGAACCCGTGAACCGTGAGATCATGACCTGAGCTGAAGTTGGATGCTTAACTCATTGAGCCACCCAGGCGCCCCTACCATCCAGACTTTTAACATCATAGATTAGTTTGCCTGATTTTGAATGTTGTATGGTAGGAACCATGGAATGTACTGTTTTGTGCTTAGTTTTCGCTGAACCTTTTCAAAAAGAGATTTGTCCGTATTATTACATGGAGAAATAGATTGTTCATTTTCACTGCTGTAGAGTATTCCATTATAGGCCACAATTTTATTCATTCCACTGTTGACGGGCATTTGGCTTGTTTTCAGTTTTTGGCTATTCTGATTAATGCTGCTACAAATGTTCATGCACACATTTCTTTCAGTTATTTTCACAGAAGTAGAATTATTGGTCATCAGTATATGCATATGTCTAGCTTAAACGATACTGCTGAAAAGTTTTCTAAATTGTGCCAATTTAAACTACTGTCAGCGGTGTATGAGTGGTCCCAACCCTTATATTTTAGGAAACAGAGTGTCAAACTTGATAGTATGTAAATTTTCCAGCATTTTGATTAAGAACTGGCTGCTTAATAGCCTGAAGAGGTTTCTGTTTTCCTGTGCATGATTTACTTATGCCATTGAACATCTTTCTTTCCTTACAAGAGTGTTTCTGTAAGTTTTTCTAGTTAGTCCTTCTGCTACTAGACTGTTGGCTTAGAAGGTCTTCTAGAACTACCACCTTCAGTTGCTGCACTTTTAGTGATTCCAAGAGGTCCCATTAAAAAAAAAAATTGCCCAAATAATCATCCTCTGTGAAGGTGATGCTCAAATGACTTCTGCATAGAAATAGGAAGCATCTTTACTTCCATGTTTTGGGATAGAGGGATCAGTGTTTCACATATCAAGAGAGGTATAGAATGGATTCCAGCTAAATATATGTCTTACGTTATTGCTTAGGCCAAATTAGTCCTTGGCAAACCTTGAATTCCCTGTTTTGGAAAAGTACTGGGTCACTGAATATAAGGGGTTTGGTGATTATTTCCATCTCCTTCTCCTTGTCTTTTGTCGTGAGAATAACAGTGGCATCTACTCTTTCTTTTTTTCCTATTTACTGAAGCTTCAGAAGGCTCTCTCTGTGACATCAGTCGAAAGCAGAAGGCTCTCATGGGAACTGTAGAAAAAGCTTTAAAAAAAGTAAACTATTGTCATCAATGTAAAAGTGACCCACATCATGTCATCGGGAAGATCTGGAACTGGCTAACATGATGTGATTATGCAAGATTTGGGCCGTGTTTATCTTGTGAAGTAGAGGCCGAGATACTAACAAGGGAAAAGATTTGTAACGTAACTAATAGTTACTTGAGAATAAGTCTTAGGAGTTTAAGTTAAAACAGACAGAATATTTATTGAGTCCTTGTTATACATTAGGCATCACCTGGGGAATGAATGACATTACGCCAGCAGATACTTGTGTTCAGGGAAGTACTCATTTAAGGAAGCAAATGCATTTTTCTTAGAGTTCAGTAGAAGATAGAGGTCATCCCCAGTTAATAAGTATGTTGGGTGTCGAGAAGGCGGGACATTATGTCAGAAATACTTTATAGTGTCAGACCAGATTTATTCTTGGAAGCTGGGGCTCACTCATTTACTTACTGAGAGACCTTGGGCAAATTGCTTAGCTTCTCTGAGTCCAAGCCTCCTATTCTAAAATGGGAATAATAATACCTACGCTGTAGGATTGTTAAGGTTAGAGGAGATGTATGTAGAAGGCACAATGCTTGGCACAGAGTGGTGTTTAGGAAAGGGTAGTTGTTGGTGGTCTCTTTTTAAAAAATTTGTTTTTAATATTTATTTTTGAGAGAGAGAGAGAGACAGTGTGAGCAGGGAGGGGCAGAGAGAGAGGGAGACACAGAATCTGAAGCAGGCTCCAGGCTCCGAGCTGTCAGCACAGAGTCCGACGTGGGGCTCGAACTCACAGAGTGTAAGATCATGACCTGAGCCGAAGTGGGACACTTAACCGACTGAGCCACCCGGGCGCCCCAGCCATTGATCTGCTTTACAATGTAGACATATGTTTTCATATCTTTTGGATAAATGCCTAAACACGGGATGCTGGGTTATATGGTGAATTCATATATTTCCACTTTTATAGTTTTTTGAGGTATAATTGATTGCCAGTAAACTACACATATTTTAACTGTACAATTTAGTGAATTTTGATACACACACATACATGACAAATATATAACTATGTATGTATAAAAGAAAGTAACTTTGTGTCCCTTTTTAATACCCTCTCCCTTTCCTCTGATCCTCTCTCCCACTCTAGGCAACCACTGATCGACTTTGTGTCATTATGGCTTAGTTTGCAGTTTTTAGAATTTTATAGAAATGTATCAGAATATCTATTTTTTTTTGGTCTGGCTTCTTTTGCTCAGCTTAATTACTGTGAAGTTCACGTATAATGTTGCATGTGTCAATAGTTTATTTCGGTTTATTACTGATAATTACTCCCATTTTAAGAATATAACCTATTTTGCTTCTCTGTTCATCCACTGATGGACACTTGGGTAATTTCCATGTTTTGGTTACCAGAGACTTAAGTGGCTGTGAACATTCACGTACAAATCTTTGGTGGACGTGTGCTTTCCTCCTCTGGGATACAGCTAGGAGAGCAATGGCTGGGTCATGTAATAGGTACATACTTATGTTTTTAAGAAACTGCTAACCTGTTTCCAAAACAATAATTTAACATTTCCAGGCAGAGTATGACAGCCTTTTTAGTTCCAAGGTATTTAGTGGTATTTCTAGTGGTCCAATGTGATGATATTTCATTGTATATTGGATTTCCCAATAATTTGGGATTTGGATTTCCCAAATGACCAGTGGACATTGAACATCTTTACGTGAGCTTATAAGCCAGCCATATGTCTTGTTTGGTAAAGTATCCGTTCAAAGCTTTTGCCCATTTGTTGGATATATGTTTTGGAGACATTTTTTCCTAGTCTGTGGTTTTTTTAATTTTTGTAAAAAGTATTTTTTAAAGAGGAAAGGTTTTTTTTTTTTTTTTTTTTGCTTTGTTGTGGCCTAATTTGATGAGGTCTAATTTATTGATTTTTTTTCCCCTTTATAATTGGTATTTTTTTGTGTTCTGTTTAAGGGATCTTTGCCAAGTTCTAGCTCATTAAGATTTTTTCTTTTGTTTTCTTTAAGCAGTTTTAAGGTGTTAGCTCCTAATTTTAAGTCTGTGATCTATTTCCAGATAAATTTGCCAGATGGTTAAGGTAAGGGTTGAGGTTAATTTGCACATGGCTATAACGTGCACTAGAAAGAGCCAATTTGCTATTGTTAAAAATAAGGGGATGTGGCATCTGTGTGTGTGGCCGTATTCAAGTCACTTAGGTTCTTCGGCACCGCTTCCCCCTCTTCCCTTCATATAATATAATGGGTTGGGCCTGATAGAATTGAAGGCTCCATCCTGCTTTAGCCGAGTAGCCTCAATTCTTAGATACAGGGAAGTTGTTGAATCCCAGTTTATTATTTCATCCACTAGGTGGTGCTAATGGGCATCCCTGTAGGGCAGAAACTCCTTAAAGAGGTGAACAGTTTCACAGCTTTTTTTTTTTTTTAAGTTTATTTATTTTGAGAAGGAGACAGCGAAAGAACGAGTGGGGGAAGGGCAGAGAGGGGGAGAGAGAATCCCAAGCAGGCTCTGGCTGACAGTGTGGAGCCTGACCGGGCCGAGGCGGGGCTCTAACTCACAATCTGGGAGATCATGACCTGAGCTGAAATCAAGAGCTGGGTGCTTAGCCGACTGAGCCACCCAGGCACCCCATTTTCACAGCTTTCAAAAAAAAAAAGGGTAATTTGTAAAGTAAATGGCCATAATTCAGAAAGTGCCTGTGTTTCATTAAGGATTGGATGCAATAATATTACAATTAAAAAATACTGTTCATTTTGCGGGACTAAAAAATATCAGAAAATATTTTTTCTCTAGAGAGTTTTGCACATTGTAGATTTGGTTTGAATATGTTTTGGGAAGGATGAGAGTTATATGTTCACATACGAAAAATCAGACTGAGAAGTCTGGCTGACTTAGAATTGTCCTATAAATTCTCTTGTAATAAGTTTATAAACTGTATTTATTTAGAAATTCTCTTGGTAATAAAATTATAAACTATATTTGCTTGAAAAGTGGATAGTCTTAAGAGGGAAAGGATTCACAAAAGTCCACAGCCTGGGCTTGTCGGCAAGAGGACACCTCTCCTTGCTGCTCGGATAATGGTGGGGAGGAGGAGGATAGGGGGGTAGTTTACGTGTGGATGGTGTATATGTATACCTCACGTAATTTTCCAGTTATTTGGGGCATTTTACCAGATACCTTTCTGTTAGGGGTTTCTAGTTTAATTCTGTAGTGGTCACAGAACGTACTGTGTTTGACTTCAGTTCTATCACATTTGCTGAGATTTGTTTTATGGCCCAGAAAATGGTTGATCTTGGCGAATATTTCATATGCACTTGAAAAGCATGTGTATTCTGCTGTTGGGTGTGATGTTCTGTAAGTGTGAATTCGGTCAGGTTGCTTGGTGATATTTTTCAGGTCTTCTGTATCTCTAAAGTTATTTTCTATCCACTCGTTCTAGTGATAACAAAGAGTAGAGTACTGAAGTCTCCACAAAGGTGGATTTGTCTGTTCTTTCAAATCTATCAGTTTTACTAGTACAAGTATTTTGATTTCTGTAGTTAGGTGCATATACAGTTAGGGTTGTTATGTTTTCTTGGTGATTTAACTCCTTTATAGTTATGTCATATTTGTCTTTATCCCTAGAAATAGAACTTGAAGTGTACTTTATCTGATATTAATGTACTTGAGCTTTCTTTTGGTTAGTGTTTACACGGTATGTCATTTCCTGCCCTTTTGTTTTTTAAAAAAATATACTTTGGGGGAATTACTTTAGGTTTTCAGAAAAGTCACAAAAATAGTTCAGAGAATTCCAGCATACGTTTCACCAGTTTCCTGTAAAAGTAATATCTTACATAACCTTAGTATATTTGTCAAAACTAAGAAATTAACAGTGGTATATCACCATTAATGGGAGTATAGACTTATTTGGATTTTACCAGTTCTTTTACTGATGTCCCTTTACTCTAGGATACCACATTGCATGTAGTTGTCATAAGTCCTTAGTCTCCTCTTGGCTTGGACACTACCCTAGTCTTCCTTTTCTTTTCAAGATCTTGATAGGTTTGAAGAGTGCTGGTCAGGTATTTTGTAGCATGTCCTTCAAGTTGTATTTGTCAGACATTTTTCTCATCATTAGATTGAGGTTATGGGCTTGGGAAGAATACCATAGAGGTGAAATACCTTTCTCATCCTGTCATTTCAAGGGGTACATGCTATCAACACGATTTATCACCAGTGATGATAGTCTTGATCGCTGGGTTAAAGTAGTATCTGTCAGGTCCCTCCCCTGTAGGAGTGGCGAGAGAGGACCTCTGAGCCTGGTTCTTGATCTCATGGGGGGAAGGCATTCAGTCTCTTGCCATTAAGTATGATGTGAGTATTCCTAATTTGCTGACAGTTTTTATTGTGAATAGGTGGTGAATCTTGTCAAATATTATTTTTTCTAAGTCTCCTGATATGACATATGGCTTTTGTAACATATTTTTTTTATTATGCTGAATTACATTGATCAATGTTCAGATGATGAACCAACCTTGCATTCTTGGGATGAAATCTACTTGGTCATGATGTAAATATTTCTGGGCCCTGTTTGCTGGTATATTTTTGAGGATTTTTGCTTCTAGAATGTAATGAGAGATACTGATCTGCAGTTTTCTTTCTTTGTAACATCTTTTCCCAGTTTTGGTTTTAGGAGAATGCTCATGAAATGACTTGGGAAGTGGTTTCCCATTTTCTGGAAGAGATTGTATAGAATTGGTATTATTTCTCCTTTAAATGTTTAAAAAAAATTTTTTTTTTTAAAGTAAACTCTACCCCATCTTTTGCCCTTAAATGTTAGGTAGAATTCACCAGGGAAACCCATCTGAGCCTGAGATTTTCTCTTTTGAAAGGTTTTTAACTAAAAATGCAGTTATTTAATAGATAATAGGGCTATTTGAGTTATCTGTTTCTTCTTGAGTAGGTTTTGGTAGTTTTTGTCTTTCAAATTCTTAACTGTATTTTATCTAAATTATTGAATTTATGGGCATTGAATTATGCTATGCTAGTATTCTCTTTTAATGTTTGTGGGCTCTGTACTGATGTCTTATTTTATTCCTAATATTGATAATTTGTGTTTTCTTGCTTCTGTTTAACTTTTTTTCTTGTTTACATTTGAGGTTTATCAATTTTAATGATATTAAAACATTTTTTTAATGTTTCTTTATATTTCAAGAGAGAGAGAGACGGAGACAGAGTGTGAGTTGGGGGAGGGCAGAGAGAGAGGGAGACACAGAGTCTGAAGCAGATTCCAGGCTCTGAGCTGTCAGCCCAGAGCCCGACTTGGGGCTCGAACTCACGAGCTGTGAGATCATGACCTAAGCTGAAATCAAGAGTTGGACACTTAACTGAGACACGCAGGTGCCCTGATCTTCTGTTCTATTTTCTTAATTTTTGTTATTTTATTTTATTTATTTTTTTAAGTCTTTCCTGATGCCCATGATCCATCTTTTTTTTTTAATTTTAAAATTATGTTTTTAATGTTTATTTTTGAGAGAGAAAGAGAGAGAGAGAGAACGAGCACAAGTGGAGAAGGGGCAGAGAAAGGAGACACAGAATCCAAAGCAGGCTCCGGGCTCTGAGCTGTCAGCACAGAGTCCGACGAGGGGCTCGAACTCAGACACCAGGACCTGAGCTGAAGTCGGACGCGCAACCAACTGAGCCACCTAGCCGCCCTTGCTTCTGTTTTAATACTTGGATTTTAATGCTATATATTTCCTTCTAGGCACTGCTGTAGCTGCCTAGCTATACAATTTTGATATTTTGTGTCTTCACTGTCATTTAGTTGAAATAAAGAAATTCTCTCAAGACTTCTTTGGCTTATGAGTCATTAAGAAGTGTGTTGTTTGAGTTCCAAATATTGGGAGGTTTTCCAGGTATCTTTTGGTTACCGACTTCTCATTTAGTTTCATTACGGTTTGTGAATGTACTTTGTCTGATTTCTGTGACCTCCTCCTTCCCAATGACAGCTCTGACTTCATTTCCTATTCCCTTCTTTGCTTGGTGTGTTAAACACTTCAGGTACACACCTACCTGAGGGATTTTCCACTTGCTTTCCTTCTGATTTTAAAATGTTTTCCTCAGATATCTGCACTGCTAGGCCTATTATTTCTTTCACATCTTTACTCATACGTGGGTTGGTTGTTTATCTCAGATACATGGCACCGTCATCTGCTTAATGTCACAGGTTAAAAACCTGGGAATAGCCTCAATTTTTCCTGTTCCTCATCTCTAATAGTTAAGAGATTTAATCTTTCTCTTACAAAATAGAAATATTCACAAGATTTCTGTAGTTTTCTGACATACATATTAAAAAAAGCCCCACATTTGTTTATTCAAGATGGTTCTCAAATACTGGATTAGTAGAAACCTGCCGAAGGGTCAGAATTCCAGTGTTTTCGTTATTTCTTTTGGTACATTAGTGGGTAAATAGATGTGGCCTTTTTTTTTTTTTTTTTCCCCCCTCCTTCTCCTTCAGGAGAAATTCTCTTAATGTTCTAAAACAGCATATATTTTATTATCTCAGCTCTGGTTTCTTATTTATTGTATAGAAATATATATATATATACACACATATATATATATATTTCTATATATATGTGTATATATATATAAAATTAGCCAACACTAGTTTTGTGTCTTTTTATTAGGCAGTGAGAGCTATAAAACTTGTGTTTTTCTTTTAATCCTTGTTGCTAAGAAACGGCGCAGCTTCTAGCCAGCTGTGTGACCTTGAGAACCTCATTTAGCTTCTATTCTCTTAGTGAAGTGAGGGAGATGTACTTACTAGTCATGCTGTTAAGACCCTTTCTTGTGCTGTGACTGTATACTTAATCTAGTGCTCACTGCAGTTACCAACTTCCCTCCATTTTTCTACTCCTTCAAAAATATGTAGTTTAAAAAAAGCTCAAGGTATACTAGTCAGCTCTGATTCTTTTGACTTGTATTTAGAAAATATATTAGAGTGTTCAATATGGCACGCTTAAATGTGTGCTTCTTTAAAATCCTTTTGTGCAGGTAGACGGTTATAAATTACACTGACTTGTTATTTCATCAGATCGTGATTTTGTGGTAAAAATCATTACATACTGTGCTTTAAAAAGTCCATTATGCTGCTTGTGTCTTGATGATTCCCACATACATACCTAGCATGTGGACCTAGTTTATGGACAACATATTAAAATGCTTTAGGTAAGCTCTATATCATTATTTACTCATATATATGAGTAAATTGGCTCACGTGTATCCATATTTACTCATTCAATTACGTGTGGTATAATTCTGTTTCCTTAGACAGTATTTTCTTTCCTTTATTTTTAATTTTTAAAAAATTAATTTATTTTGAGAGATACAGAGTTCGAGTGGGGAGGGGGAGGGAGGGGGGGAGTATCCCAAGTGGCCTCTGCGCTGTCAGGGTAGAGCCTGATTCAGGGCTCTAACTCACAAACCGTTGAGATTGTGATCTGAGCTGAAAACCCAGGAGTCGGATGCTTAACCCACTGAACCACCCAGGTGCCCCTACAATATTTTTCTTTTAAAATACCTAGAGGACTGGTAATTCATACATTTCTAGAAGGAATGATAGGAATGTCTACATTAATTCTTTAAGGGACAGCAGGGAGAAAATTGACTTTGTTTCTCTCTCTTAAAGGAGAAAATATATACATGAAATTAATTTAAATTAATAGTTATTGAGGAACTCATAAGAAATCCTGTAGGAGCAATAGTTTTGGTTTTGTTTTATTTATTTATTTTAATTTTATTTTTTATTTTTTAAAATTTACATCCAAATTAGTTAGCGTATAGTGCAACAATGATTTCAGGAGTAGATTCTGTAATGCCCCTTCCCCATTTAGCCCATCCCCCCTCCCACAACCCCTCCCGTAACCCTCCGTTTGTTCTCCATATTTATGAGTCGCTTCTTTTTTGTCCCCCTCCCTGTTTTTATATTATTTTTCTTTTCCTTCCCTTATGTTCATCTGTTTTGTCTCTTAAAGTCCTCATATGAGTGAAGTCATATGATATTTGTCTTTCTTTGACTAATTTCACTTAGCATAATACCCTCCGGTTCCATCCACGTAGTTGCAAATGGCAAGATTTCATTCTTTTTGATTGCCAAATAATACTCCATTGTATATATATACCACATCTTCTTTATCCATTCATCCATCGAGGGACGTTTGGGCTCTTTCCATACTTTGGCTATTGTTGAAAGTGCTGCTGTAAACATGGGGGTGCATGTGTCCCTTCAGAACAGCACATCTGTGTCCCGTGGATAAATGCCTAGTAGTGCAATTGCTGGGTCGTAGGGTAGTTCTATTTTTAGCTTTTTGAGGAACCTCCATACTGTTTTCCAGAGTGGCCGCACCAGCTTGCATTCCCACCAACAATGCAAAAGAGATCCTCTTTCTCCACTTCCTTGCCAATATCTGTTGTTGCCTGAGTTGTTAATGTGAGCCATTCTGACGGGGTAAGGTGGTATCTCGTTGTGGTTTTGATTTGTATTTCCCTGATGATGAGTGATGTTGCGCATTTTTTCAAGTGTCAGTTGGCCATCTGGATGTCTTCTTTGGAGAAGTGTCTATTCATGTCTTTTGCCCACTTTACTGGATTATTTGTTTTTTGGATGTTGAGTTTGATAAGTTCTTTGTAGGTTTTGGGTACTAACCCTTTATCTGATATGTCATTTGCAAATATCTTCTCCTATTCTGCTGTCGGTTGCTTTTTAGTTTTGCTGATTGTTTCCTTCGCTGTGCAGAAGCTTTTTATTTTGATGAGGTCCCAGTAGTTCATTTTTGCTTTTGTTTCCCTTGCCTCCAGAGACGTGTTGAGTAAGAAGTTGCTGTGGCCAAGATCAAAGAGGTTTTTGCCTGCTTTCTCCTCAAGGATTTTGATGGCTTCCTGTCTTACATTGAGGTCTTTCATCCATTTTGAGTTTATTTTTGTGTCTGGGGTAAGAAAGTGGTCCAGGTTCATTCTTCTGCATGTCGCTGTCCAGTTTTCCCAGCACCACTTGCTGAAGAGACTGTCTTTATTCCATTGGATATTCTTTCCTGCTTTGTCAAAGATTAGTTGGTCATATGTTTGTGGCTCCATTTCTGGGTTCTCTATTCTGTTCCATTGATCTGAGTGTCTGTTCTTGTGCCAGTACCATACTGTCTTGATGGTTACAGCTTTGTAGTATAGCTTGAAGTCTGGGATTGTGATGCCTCCTGCTTTGGTTTTCTTTTTCAAGATTGCTTTGGCTATTCGGGTTCCATACAAATTTTCTTTTCTGGGTTCTTTTCTGGTTCCATACAAATTTTAGGATTATTTGTTCTAGCTCTGTGAAGAATGCTGGTGTTATTTTGATAGGGATTGCATTGAATATGTAGATTGCTTTGGGTAGTATTGACATTTTAGCATCCTTTCTTGGTAAAAACCCTCAAGAAAGTAGGGATAGGAGGAGCATACCTTGAGATCATAAAAGCCATATATGAACGACCCAACTCTAATATCATCTTCAACGGGGAAAAACTGACAGCTTTCCCCCTAAGGTCAGGAACAAGACAGGGATGTCCACTCTCGCCACTGTTAATTCAACATAGTATTGGAAGTCTTAGCCTCTGCAGTCAGACAGCACAAAGAAATAAAAGGCATCCAAATCGGCCAGGAGGAGGTCAAACTTTCACTCTTTGCAGATGACATGATGCTCTATATGGGAAACCCAAAAGATTCCACCAAAAAACTGCTAGAATTGTTGTTTTATTTAAATTAGATTCTTGCTTTATAGAGATACTGTCCTGACCCTGACAGTGATACCTGGTTGACTTGAACGTCTTCCATAGTCTTTATAGATGTTGCTTTCTTGATTGTCACAGTGTGAGGAGGTGAATTATGTTTCCACAGATTTGGAAATTATCTCCTGGGGGTGATCACTGCTTTCTTTAGGCCCTCTTCACTCCAACATACTCCATTCAGTCCTATCATTAGCATTAGAGAAAAGGCACCATTTCAGGCAGCTTTTGCATATTGATTTTGGGTGGACTGAGGAGCTTTTAAATTTTATAACTGACTTGTTTGTGTTACATTTCCTCCAATTTGGTGCCTCATTTGCTGTAATATGAGCCAACAGGAACCCCTGTATATTGTTAGGGACTCTCTTTCCAGGTCATATTATCCACCCCTAGATTTCCGTGATCCTCTCCATGACGTAATTTCCAAATCTGTGGCTGTAGCCTTGGGCTTTTCATGTGAACTATAGGCCAGGTCTCTTTGCTGAGTGTGTCCACTAGGATGTCTCTTCCAGAATGGCCTGCTGGCTTTTCAAACTCAGCATGCCCCAAGCTGAATTCATCACCTTTTATCTGAATGTGCCTTCTCTTGTTACTGGAGTCTGACCATCCTTTTAAATCATACTGGAGGGAAACCTGGGAATGATTTTGTACTCTTCCTCAGCAATTGGTTTTGTCTCAAGTCCTGTTGATCTTATTTCTGCAAGAAGCCATTTCTTCTTTTTCCACTCTAATTTAGCTAGACAGAATCAGAGTGCTTGGTTTTTATTGTTTTCTTTCTACTTCCAGAGCACAGTGACTGGCAAATCGTAAGTGTTCAGTACATCTTTATAAATAAACGATTGAATGAATCCCATCTAGCAGGGAACCTTTGAATATACTGTTCCCTCTACTCTCCCTTTTACCTATTTCTACCCATTTTTGGGGTCTCAGCTCTTCAGGGAAGCTCCCCCTTGGCCTCTAAGTTAAGTGATGTTCTCAGTAGTACTCTGTACTGTTCCTTCATAGATCTTGACACAGTTGAGGTGATTGACTTGATTGTTATTTACTACTTGTCTTCTCTGACTGCGAAGCTCTAATAAGGCAAGGGCCGTGTCTCCTGTACCCACCATATGCCTGTCAGGGCTTTGTTCACTGTCCAGTGTATAATAAGCACTTAGCGTTCGCTGTCTGTGGCGAGGCAGAAAGTGTCATTGGGTGATGTTGGAAAATCCGGAACCGGCAGGTCCTGATTATAAGTACTTCCTGAATTATTGAGCATATCAGTCCTCCTGTGTTCTATAGGTTAAGGAATCAGGTCTCTTCCCCTTCCTGTGATGGCTGCTTATCATCTTTTCTTCCTGTAGGTGCCAGGGATTTGGCCTGCTTTTGTCTCGTTTTACTATTCTGTTTTCCCTCTCGGGTTTCTTGCTTACTGGGTTGGCAGCTATATAAACCAGCTGGTTCTCCGCTATCCCTTCTCCCCTGCTCTGTCCTGTTATGTTTATATATTCCTTAAAAGTATTTTTAAAAAGATTTTTACTACTCTGTTAATGGAGAAGTAGAAAGACCGATTAAAAAATAATTAGTGAGATTACATTGTTCCCAGAAGTCGTTCAAGTTTGTATAGTTATTCCTGAACTCCTATTTTGCATACCTTTCAACGCATCTGCTATAGCTTATTTATTTAGGGCAGACCTTTGTAATCTGTCCTCTGTGGAGCAATCATTTTCTACTGTTTTTTTTTTTTTTTAACATGACCCATAGTAAGAAATACATTTTAAATTTGTGACCTGGCATGTATACACGTTTTTGTGTGTGTATGTATTAATATATACACATATGTGTGTGCGTGTGTGTGTGTGTGTGTGTGTGTGTGTATATATATATATAAAACTGAACCTAAATTTTAATAATATTTATGTATAATAAAATAAAAACATATCAAAGTTAATGTCATATATAGTCTCGATCTAGTTAATAATTGCCCCTTAATAAGTTCTTTCCCCACCAGGACAAGTAAGGATAATGCTCATCTTGTAAACTGCGTGAGATCGGATGTGGGGTGTGAGGGAGAAGGGGAAGTGAATGTAATCCCAAGATGCATACCTGGGGAGTCAGACGGCTGTTTGTCCCTCTGTTGGTAGACCAAGGGGAAGGGAACTCTGTTGATACATGAAGCTGGAGAGCCACTCAAAAGGAAGTACTCTCTGTAGAACTGGTAGGACTTGGTTCAATCAAGAGAGGAGTTTGTCTCTTCTTCGCACTGAACACGCACCTTCTGCAGGCTCTGTTGATGTGACATTGTGATAGTAAAAGAGAGTGGAAATTGTCAGTTAAAGAATTTATTGTAACATGAGTATTGCTCGGTAAATCACGTGACTTTTTCTCTTGCAGCATTATCAACTTGGAGACATTTTTAGGCTGACGGGTTAGCCCCTTCTTATGATGTGACATTATCCTGGGTCTAGCAGCCATAGGTTAGGTTTGGGCTTAGAAGTCATAGGTTGGAATCCGACCTGGCTCTAATCTTCAGTAGTTGGTTGACTTTGGGTAGGTTGCTTCCCATCCGCGGCCACTCCCTCCCCCCCCACCCCACCCCCCCCCCCCCGGCCTCAGTTTTCCTCATTTGTAAAGTAAGGATAGAAATATATTGCTCCTACATCGTGAAGATTATTGTGATTATGTGAAGTGTCTTGCCTGGCACATAGTAGATCCTTAAAAGTTAATTTTACTTTTACTCTTTGTCTGGTGCTATTAAAAAATACAATATGTTTCTATGATTCTAAGCATAATGTCTAAGCAAGGTTGAATGGTTCCCTAACTATATAAACCTTTTAGATTGATACTTTGAAGGTATAACATTATTAAGGATTCAATTTTATGGTGCTAACATATGAAAATATGCCACATTTGGAAGATTACTGATATTGTGGGCTGGTATTGTGCATCTTCTGCTTTAGATTCCTGAGTCATCTTTGTCTTAAAAGAAGGTTTTGTCTTTCTTGGAAGTTTAATTCCCTGAGCTCATCATTTAATTTATTTTGCTGTATTCCTTGAAACAAATCGTTAAATGATTTACTTTGGGTAAAGAAAGAATTAAATGTCAACTACGTGAGGTTTACTTTTCATTGCAAACTCAAAACAAGGCCTGTAAGGCATCTGCTTCTTTGTTATAAATTCAAACACATTATCGACAGCTTCTGTGTTATATTTTTGAGTTTGAAATGAGAGCTGCTAGGATTAGGATCACAGACTGTGTATATACAAATCATTTAAGATCCTACACGAAGTTTAACAGTAGCGAAGCTAGAGTTCTCCGATTAATTTCCTCTAGTAGTGACTGATCGTGTTATGTCATCAGTTTTTGGATAGCTTCCCTTCCTTCCCCTCTCCCTTTCTCCAGTGGTTTAGGATCAAATACACAGTGAGGGTTGGCCAGCTAGGAAAAGAGATAGGAGTTTTTGCTATATTGTCAGAATGCTTAGTGTGTGCATCTGTCTTCCTCATTAGATTTGAGCTCTTAGAAGGTTGAGGCAAGGTGGTATTGTCAGTCTCCGGATCTCTGGCTCTATTCTTTGTGGAAGGGTATGGGTTTCTTTTTCTTTCTTTCTTTTTCTTTTTTTAAACGCTTATTCATTTTTGAGAGCCAGAGACAGAGTGTAAGCAGCGGAGGGACAGAGAGAGAGGGAGACACAGAATCCGAAGCAGGCTCCAGGCTCTGAGCTGTTAGCGCAGAGCCCGATGCAGGGCTCAAACCCACGAACCGTGATATCATGACCCGAGTTGAAGTCAGACACCTAACTGACTGAGCCACCCAGGTGCCCCAGGGCATGCGTTTCTTAAACTAGCACAGATAGTATTATTTTTGGAGACCCAAGATAATGTTCGTTAAAGTGGTTTGGGCAATACAATATATTAAGAATTTCTGGTCCTTTTTTTTTTTTTTTTCTATAATGGTGAGGAAATACATTTTTTTCAAACTTTATTTTCTCCTATATAACATAAAATCTGTGGGAGATAAGCTTAGGAAACCCCTGGGTTTACACCAGTGGGTTGATAAGGCATAAAGAAATATAAAGTCATAAAATGCTCACACCTGAGTGTAGGTAAACCAGATTGGCACTCCAATAATAGGGGGTGCAAAGGCACCCCGTGAATAGGGACGTGCAAAGGTGCCAGGATTAGGGAGGTACAATGGCACCCCAAAATAGAGGGGTTGCAGAGCCCCTAAAATAGGGAGAGGCAAAGGCCTAAAATAGAAATGGCACAAAGGTGCCCAATACATAGGTATATGAAATAAACAAGATTAGATATTCAAGATGGAGTTACCCCCAATTTAGTACTAAAGCAGAAAAGCTGCTTTCACAGGAGAATAGGGCCAGGTTAGGTAAATTGGTGAATTGGAGTATGGACCACTGTGCTGCAGGCAAAGCAGCCCAGAGTGGAGATGGTAAATGAAAGAAAAGTTGCCATATCAACCCTGAGGTTACTCCTCATATCTGTCTCATCCTCTAGGCTAGCTAAGATAAACAGAAGTGCTGCCTCATGTCTGCTCTTTTTTTTTTATTTTAATTTTTATTTTTTAAAATTTACATCCAAATTAGTTAGCATATAGTGCAACAGTGATTTCAGGAGTAGATTCCTTAGTGCCCTTTACCCATTTAGCCCATCCCCCCCCTCCCACAACCCCTCCCATAACCCTCAATTTGTTTTCCATATTTATGAGTCTCTTCTGTTGTGTCCCCCTCCCTGTTTTTATATTATACTTATCTTTCTCTGATTGACCTTACCCTTCAGTTCCATCCATGTAGTTGCAAATGGCAAGATTTCATTCTTTTTGATTGCCAAGTAATACTCCATTGTGTGTGTGTGTATGTATATGTGTGTATATATATATACACACATATACATACACACACACACACCACACTTTCTTTATCCATTCATCCATCGGTGGACATTTGGGCTCTTCCCATACTTTGGCTATTGTTGATAGTGCTGCTGTAAACATGGGGGTGCCTGTGTCCCTTCGAAACAGCACACCTGTATCCCGTGGATAAATGCCTAGTAGTGCAATTGCTGGGTCGTAGGGTAGTTCTATTTTTAGTTTTTTGAGGAATCTCCATACTGTTTTCCAGAGTGGCTGCACCAGCTTGCATTGCCATGGTCCTTTTTTTGATTTCCCACAAATGATCACTCTGTTTCCCTCCAGCATCATCGAGGGTCAGCTTTTTTTGAAATCATATGTTTTAAAAAGCATTACACAACCTAGTTATACAGTTTCTCTAGTAATTCTCCACAGCTTAGGGGCAGGGATGGGACGGAGAACACGGATGGATGAGTTTGGTATTGGCTGGAGGCACAGGTTGGAAGAGAGAGGCCGTGTCGTGCGTGGGTTTTGGAGTTGTACAGTCTGGGTAACTCTGTGCGGTAATCTTTCTAAATCCTACTGACCTCATCTATAAAATGGAGCTAATAAAAGTACCTAATCGACCTCATGAGATTGCGAGAGTTAAATAATACGACTGCGGGTGAGGAGCTCATTGACCATAATATGGGGCAGGCAGAGTATTAGATACTATGTTTGTTGTTGTTGCTGCCAGGGAGGAGGAGGAGAATTGAAGAAGGAGGTGATTGGTGAGAGTGTACGTAGTTGGAGTAACAGCCAGGCAGGTTCAGGCTGGGGAGAAAGAAAGAGACACTAGGAGAAATATTAGAAACTGGAGAATTAGAAGGAATTGATGAGTTAGAAGTGGGATGAGGGTGAAAAATGGATTTAGCAATAGAGAAATAGAAAAGTGAGAGTGTATGGGCAGCAAGTGAGATCCCAGGGTTTGAGACTCTCTTAGAGATGAGCATTTCTAGGTAAGGGTGTAAGATCCAGCCTGTGACCATGGCTGCTGATGTGAAGTGGAGACAAATTCAGTTTAAATGAACAAATATTTATGGAGATTTTCCTGCGTGCTAGATATTGTGCTAAGAATTGGAGAACGTAAAATTTGGGCGGAACCTCATTGGATTAGAGGGGGTCAAGAACTGGCTGTTTGCTATTCCCCTGAATGCTGAGGTTACCCATGACAATGGCATGGTGACCATTGGTGACCAGGAAGACTGAAACCATTACACCAAAAAATGCTTGAGTGGATTGGCTTGTTTTTCATTGGTTGAAGATGGGACTATAAATGGCTCTTTATAATAGGCGCATCTCCCAGTGGGACTACGATAATTAGTAACATTAATTTAGAATTTAGAAGATAGCTGTCCTAAATTCATTTATTTAACTAGTCTTTTTTTTTCCTTCCTCTTTCCTTTTTAGCCACTAGTGTATATATTAGATGATTAACCCAGTTCTTTTTAGTTTTAGGGGAATGGTTTGCTGAGTGGGCTTGTGTCCTCTTTGTTTCGGAGTGAGTATTCTAGAAAGGGAACATGTGCCAAAGAATAGCACAACTGGGGCAAGGAGGAACAGCTCATTTTGTAGCCAGGATGATGGTTCCTTGTGCCTTTCAGTTGAAAGTTGTAGGTTTTGAAGTCTAGGAATCTTACTTTGTAAAAAAAAAAAAAAAAAAATTATAACATCGATGAAACATTTATTTTAAAATTACATATCCTATATCAATAAACCGAATTTTATGCTGGTGACTTAGATCTGATTGTCTTTGGGCTCGTTCCAATCAGTGAGGCTCGCATAGATCCACGCATATGTGGTTTATTCATCCGGTGACCAAAGTCAGCAGGGGACGGTGGCAGGTGCACAGCACCCAAGACATTTCCCGGCATGCAAGCTCAGTATCTCACTTTAGTATCTGGCCAAGTCTACTCTTGGCTGCGTCTCCTGTGTCTGATCCACATCCCCGTCCCACACTTCTCCGCGTGCTTGTCTCTAATGCGCATTTGAGTAGACTACATGTTACTCCACGGCGGCTAACTGTGGCCGCCACGTCACTTGGAACACTCCTGTGAAGAGGAGCCCTGGTGCCAGGACTGACAGCGGTGAACAAATTACTCCACATCAGGTGGGCCTTCTGCTTCCTTTGGGCAGACGGCGGCTGTGCCCTTGGTTTATTTCGCCCAGCGAGTCTAAAAAACGTGAAGGATTTTGCAGTGTCCTCTCTTTATCGTTATTATTTTTTTGAATTTTTAATTCTTTCTCTATCATGGTAGCTCTCCTGGTATTGTCTCCAGAGCAGCAGCAGCAGCATCACCTGGGAACTTGTTAGAAATCAGGTTCTCAGGCCTCACCAGGATCTACTGAGTCCTCATCCCTGAACGGTAGGGCCTAGTTTTAACAGGTGCCCCAGGGGGATTCTGGTACACGGCAAAGTTTGGGAACCACTGCTCTAGCATATTGTGGTTACCAACCCGTACACACTTCCTCGAGGTGTTTGACTTAATATATTCCTGCTGAGCTCACTGTATAAATTGGAGACATGAAATCGCCAGTGTTGGAAGTCAGTAATATCTAATGTTGGCAACCTCGTATGGTTCAGCTAATAGTTACCTTGTGTAAAGTAGGGTTTCTTACACATTTTTCTCCTTGAGCGGGAGACGGGGCAGACATAAGTTATCTGTAGAAATTAAATTTAGATTTTATGTGTGTTAGAGATGATGGTGCTTACAATGGGGGGTCACTTTCTTTGTATGTTTTCTCACGTCCTATTTACGGTAAGCAGTGTTACCTGTAGGCTGTTAATTTGGTTTTCTAATACCTCACTGCTCTCAAGATGTAATGGCAATCTGATTTTATTTCTGAGTAACTTGGTGATGTTGCCAAAGGATTTTCTTTTGCTTTAAAGTCCGGTACATCTCAGTGTTGGTGATGCTAGATTGATTTTCTCAGGTAAATGGTGTGCTCTTTTGAATCTTTTTTTTGTTTAAAAGAAGTTTTATAATTTTTTCTTTTTGAAACACATCCCTTACTTTGGATTTTTTCTTTGGGGACTCCTATTAAAAGTAGGAGTTGGGTCTTCTTTGCCTACCTTTTATATCGCTTTCTCTCAAATCTTTTTCATCTTCTTGTACTTAAAAATTTTTCTTCTTACTACCTTGTATTTTTCTGAGGGCATTATCTAATGTATTCATTCACCCTTGTGTTCTTTCTAGTTTAGTGTTTTTTGAAATATTTTCTTTCATTTCTTTCCTGAGTTCTGTCACCCGATTTTGAGTTTTCATAATGATGAATGACATGTTTTTTTTCCCCCATACCTTACACGTTTTCTTTCTTTCTTTTTTTCTTTTTTGCTTGCGGAGAAATAGTAGTTTATAGTTAGCTGTTTGTGGGCATGTCTGTCTTTCACTGTCTTTTTTTTTAATGTTTGTTTATTTTTCAGAGTTGAGGGGAGAGGGGCAGAGAGAGAGGGAGACAGGATCCCAAGCGGGCTCTGCGCTGACAGCAGAGAGACTGATGCGGGGTTCAAGCTCACAGACCTCGAGATCATGACCTGAGCTGAAATCAAGAGTTGGATGCTTAAGCCGCTGAACTACCCAGGCACCCCTTAGGGTAGTTTTTCTGATTTCAGGATTCTAGAACTCCCTCATATATTTCTAGCTTGTGTTCAAAATAGGATGCCTTACTTTCTGAGGTTTCTGGGCTCCATGTCTCTACATTTATTTGGACCTTGTCTTCTCTTTGTGATCTGTTGAGTTCAGATTCTATTTCCTAGAATTTTTCTTCAGTGTGGGCCTTTGTTCTAGATGTTTTGAGAACTCATAAGGATAAGACTGGGTGAGCTCTTTCAGGTATTATTATGGACACATTGAGCTCATTAGGTACTGGCTATTCAAAATCGTTCATAATTTTAGCTGCTGTCCATATGTGCATGTGTCTTGGGTTTATGTGGGAAATCTTATCACTTGGTTATGTTGTTGTGCATGAGTTTTTTTATTTTACTCTCCTCGTTGCTCTGTTTTTATGGTGAATTCAGGAAAATTTTAAAAACTATGTGTCTACTGCTGCCGTCTTCCTAGGCGGCCTTCTATCAGTCTTTTTGTATTTATATCCTTCATTTTGTACAGATTTAATGAAGTATTATTAGCATGCAAAGAACTGCACATATTTAAAATGCAATCTGATGAGTTTTGTCATAGGTATGTGCCCATGAAATCTTCACCTGATCAAGATAATAAAACTGTCCGTCACCCTTGAAACTTTTCTCACGCCCCTTGGTAATCCCAACTTCATTTTTTCCCCCATTGTCCGAGCAATGGCTGATCTGCTTTCTGTCCCTATAGTTTAATGTGCAATCCCTGTAATTTTACATGAACGGAATCATACAGTAGCATGTGTTGTTTTTAACACGGCTTCGTTCATCCAGCATAATTGTTTTGAAATTCATCCATGTTGTGTGTATCAATAGTTCATTCCTTTTTGTTGCTAATGGTATTCTGCTGTATAGATATGTTAGAATTTGGTTATCTGCCTGCCCTTTTAGTGAGCATTTGGGTCGTTTCATTCAGTTTTTGTCTATTACAAATAAAGCCGTGAGAAGTATTCGTGTTCCGGTGTTTCTGTGAATACATGCGTTTGTTTCTCTTGAGTGTAAATACCTAAGAGTGGAAAATCTAGGTTGTTTGGTAGGCGTACGTGTAAGCTTTTAAGAGATTGTCAAACTTTCCCAAAGTAGTTGTACCGTTTCCCATTTCCATTGGTAGTAGGTGAGAGTTCTTACTCTTGCCAACGTTTGGTACGTTCAGTCTTTATAAATGTAGTCATTCTGGTGGATGTGCAGTGGTATCTTTTGTGGTTGTAATTTGAATTTACCTAGTGATTGGTTTTGTTGAGCACCTTTTTGATGTGATTGTTTGCCATTTGTAGAGTTTCTTTGGTGAAGTTTTGAAACCTTTTGTCTGTTTTTTATTGGATGTTCTTTTTGTTTTGTTTTGGATGTTCTTACTATTATTTAGTTTGAGTGCTTTGTATATTCTAGGTAGAAGTTGTGGTTGGAGATCCATCTTGCAGATATTTTATGCCAGTCTGTGGCTTGCCTTTTTGTTTTTGTGACAGTGCCTTTGAAAAGCAAATGTTGTTAATTTTGATGAAGTTCTTTTTATTTTTTTCTTTTATAATTTATGTCTTTTGTGTCCTATTTAGGAAGTATTTGTCAAACCCAAGGTCACTAAGATTTTCTGCTAAGTTTTCCTTTAGAAGTTTTATAGTATTGGCTCTTTTTTTTTAAATGTTTGTTTATTTTTGACAGAGAGAGAGAGAGAGAGAGAGAGACAGAGCACGAGTGGGGGAGGGGCAGAGAGAGAGAGAGAGATACAGAATCCGAAGCAGGCTCCAGGCTCCAAGCTATCAGCACAGAGCCTGACGCGGGGCTGGAACTCACAGACCGCGAGATCGTGACCTGAGCCGAAGTCGGACGCTCAACCCACTGAGCCACCCAGGCGCCCCAGTGTTGGCTCTCACATTCAAGCCTGTAATCCACGTTGAGTTACTTTTTTATATATTGCTTCAGGTTGGGGAGAGTTTCATTATGCTGTACATATGGTTATCCATTTGTGACAACATCATTTGTTGAAAAGATGATCAGTTTCCTCATTGAATCATTTTGTCACCTTTGTCAAAAATCAATCACTTATTTCAATTTGGGTCTATTTCCTGGACACTCTCTTCTTTTTCATCGATCTACATAACTATCTTTATGCCAGTGCCATAGTATCTTGTTTATTGTCGCTTTATAATAAGTTGTGAAATAAGATAGTATTAGCTCTGCTACAACCTTGTTTGTATTCAAATTTGCTTTGATTATTTCAGATCCTTTGCATCTCCATATAAATTTTTTATTTTTGCTGTAGACGATCATGTTGTCTGTGAACAAAGCCAATTTGACTTTTTTCTTTGCGATCCATAAGCCTTTAATTTCTTTTTACTGCTTATTGCCCTGGCTCAACACAAACCTCCAACACAATGTTGAATAAACGTGGTAATGTGAACATCTTTCTCTTGTTCCCGATTAGGGAGAAAGCATTCATTCTTCCATTAAGTATGATGTAAGCTGTAAGTTTTTCATAGATGCCCTTTATCTGAAGGGCATTCTTTCTTTCATAGGATTTTTTGGTTTGCTGATAGTTTTAAATCACTAATGAATGCTAGATTTGTCAGATTTCTACATCTTTTGAGATGCTCATGTATTTAAAGAATTCTGTCGTATCGATTGATTTTTTAAAATAGAACTTTTTATTTTGAGATAATTGCAGGTTTATATACTGTAGTAAGAAATAATACAGTGATCCCCACATACCCTTTACCTGGTTTCCCCCATAGGAACATCTTGGAAAACTATAGTACAATATCACACCCGGGATATTGATATTGATATGATCAAGATAGGTAAGATTTCTATCACTGTATAGTTATGTTCATTTCTCTCCTACCCTATACCCATCTTTAACAAACCCTGGAAACCACTAATCTGGTTCTCCATTTGTATAATTTTTGTCTTTTCAAGAATTCAAGTTACTTTGCCTTTCCATATAAATTTTAGAAATATCTTGTCTACGTCTCCCAAAAATCTTGTTTAGATTTTTGATATAAATTGTGTTAAACTCATACTTTTGTTTTTCATTTTCCAAATGTAATGTATTTATAATTTCAGTGTTCATGTGTTGAATTTGGTCAAATGTTTTTTCTGCATTGATTGATATGATCATGCGTATTGTTCTTCTTTAACCCATTAATATAATAGATTACACCGATTTTGGATAATGAACCAGCCTCGCATCCCTGGAGTAAAACCCATTTGATCATGGTTTATAATTTCTCCTTTTGCATGTTACTGTATTTTGTTTGCTAATATTTTGTTAGGAATTTTTGAATCTGAGGGGCACCTGGGTGGCTCAGTCAGTGAAGTGTCCAACTCTTTTTTTTTTTTAAGTATAATTTATTGTCAAGTTAGCTAACATACAGTGTATACAGTGTGCTCTTGTCTTTGGGAGTAGAGTCCCATGATTCATCGCTCACATAGAACAATCTAGTGCTCATCCCAACAAGTGCCCTCCTCAATGCTCATCACCCATTTTACCCTCTTCATGTCACCCCCCCGCCACCAACCCTCAGTTTATTCTCTGTATTTAAGAGTCTCTTATGGTTTGCCTCCCTCTCTGTTTGAAACTATTTTTTCCCCTTCCCTTCCCCCATGGTCTTCTGTTAAGTTTCTTGAATTCCACATGTGAATGAAAACATATGATATCTGTCTTTCTCTGACTTCTTTCACTTAGCATAATATCCTTCGGTTCCATCCACTTTGTTGCAAAGGGCAGGATTTCATTCTTTCTCATTGCCAAGTAGGATTCCTTTATATATATAAACCACATCTTCTTTATCCATTCATCAGTTGATGGACATTTGAGCTCTTTCCATAATTTGGCGATTGTTGATAGTAAGCATCCAACTTTGATGTCGGCTCTGGTCATGATCTCACTGCCCGTGAGATCAAGCCCTGCATCGGGCTATGTGCTGACCATGGAGTATGCTTGGGATTCTCTCTTCCCTCTCTTTCTGCCCTTCCCTCACTCATGCGCTATCGCTCTCTCTCTCTCTCTCTGTCTCTCTCTCTCAAAATAAATAAATAAACTTAAAAAAGTTTTTGCATCTGAAAAAAAAGTTAACAAAAATTAAAAAAACAAAAAAAAAACCCAACAGAGATTTAGTCTCTCATGGGTTTGGAGGCCAGAAGTCTGAAATCAGTATCACCAAGTTGAAATGTGGGTGTCAGTGGGGCTTTAAGGAGAATCTGTTGTTTGCCTCTTCCGGCTTCTGGGGGTTGTTGGTATCCCCTGACTTGTGGTGGCATTGTTCCCGTCTCTGCTCTGTGATCAGATTTCTTTCTCCCGTTCTGTCTTCTCTGAGTGTGTCTTTTAAGGGCAATTGTTATTGGGGTTATGGCCTAGTTGGATCATCCAGGATGGTCTCTTGGTCTCAAGATCCTTTTTCAAATGAAGATAACATTCACAGGTTCCAGGGTTAGGCTGCAGACATGTCTTATGGAAGGCCATCACTTGACCCACTAGAAGTACAGATGATCCTTGAACAACACGAGTTTGAACTGCACAGGCCCGCTTATATGCAAAATTTTTTCAGTACATACCTTACAGTACTGTGAATGTATTTATCTCTTCCTTATGAGTTTATGAAGAATATTTTATTTTCTCTAGCTTACTTTATTATAAGATTATAGTATATAATATATATACAAAATATATGTTTATCAACTATTTATGTTATTGGTAAGGCTTCCAGTCAATAGTAGTTCTGTTTTGGGGGAGTCAAAGTTATATGCCGATTTTTGACTGTGTTGGGGGAGGGCACTCCTAGCCCTCATGTTGTTCAAGGGGCACCCGTAGTATATGCAACTTTAATTTCTCTTTTTTGATCTTCTCATCTTGGCCTACGTCCCCCATTTCACTCGCTACTCGTTTCCTTTTCGGTTTTTTGTCTTTTAAAGCATGCACTTCGAGAGCGTCAAGGATAGTGAGAGGATTGTGCTGACCTATATTTCACTCCCATATTGCTGCAGGGGGATAGCTATTCTTCACAGTGGGGCAGCTCCGGGTAGAATCAGAATATGCTTCTTCTTAACAGAACTTATTAAACTTGGCAGCCCGTAAATGTAATACTGTAAGAAGTCCTTTAAGAAACCATGTTGAGGTCTTACAGAGAATCAAAAAAGTTCCGTTTGAAGAGATAAGTAAAAATCATTTCATTTAAGATGAATATCATGGCATCAGCAATTAATTAACACGTCAGGTGGTATCGGGTAAGAAAAAGGAGCATTTCCATATGAGGTGATGCCACTTTTACTAGGTATCTTTTTAATGCACATTTCAGGTACATGCACATGTTGCTTAGCTAATGCTTTGACAACAAAGACTTTTCTGCACGGAAATCGTTTTTCAGAAGAATCTGAACACCCTTAACAAGCTAGTTAGGCCCGTAGAGTGTCACTGAGATTATTCTGGGACAGGCTTAGTGACCTAATGAATGTTATATCTAAAAGGTACTGTATAAATACATCTCCCTGACTTTTAAGGAAACTGAATATACCTTCTAGAAGTTTCTGGCAACTCTTAGTGTCAGCCTAGTGCAACAGTGACTTCACTGTGCCAGAAAAAAGTTGTGTGAATCTGCAGTAGTCTGTTTTGTTGCTATCCCTGCTCTGGTTATGGTTAATACTTAGCCATGGTGAAAATTTACATCTCTGTATTTTTTTTAGAAAGTAGAGTAAACTGGCAGATCACAGGGAAACATGAGGTAGAATTTTAAAGTAAGTATTTAAAAATGGCCTCAAGACTTTTAGATTTAAGACCTGTATGTAGAGAGAGAATCGCGTTTTAGCATAAGCGTGATTAATATCTTCATGCGTTTGTTATAAGATTTGCTTAATGAAATTTCGGTCTGGTTTTACTTTTATAACTAAATGCTGTGTTTCAAGTTTAAAACTTTGTCAAATGTCTGAGTGTTTATCATGAAAAGCAGATTAATCCCTGCCTTTTATGATTGTAACCCAGGCATTTGGCTTGTAATTACAAATTTTAAATCTGTGTTTTCTTTGTAAGTGCTGGTCAAGATATCCAAGGAACAAGTGTGATTGCAAATCTTCCATTTTTGGTGCGACAGAATCCTGCTGAGACACTTCGGAGAGTCTTGCCGAAAGTTAGAGTAAGTTGGTACAAAATAAGATTCGAATTTATCGTTTTTCCAGTAGCACAGTTGTCGTTGTCAGGAAATTTCAGAGCTTTGGGTGGCTGATCTTTCGTGCCTAATCGCGGAGTGGAGGACGCATTAATATACACGTTTTGAATTATGATGACAATATTTAGGGAAATTAACTGATGAAAACGGGGGAATACAGACCTTAAGTTGTAAATGTTTCTTAGTTATTTTCTCAGCAGAGACATTTTATTTAATAAAGTTAGGTTTTCAGTAGCTCAAAAATACCTTAATTAGTCTTATGAAATCATAGCTGTCTTATTTGGTATTCTGTTGACTTAAATTTATATTAATAGTATTTCTACAACACTGAAAATGTAATTGAACTATTATTCCTAATAATTACCTTCTGGTGACTTCTACAGAATCACCAAATAAAGATTGAATTGTGGCCATCACATTTTTAGTTTTATGCTTCTTGCTTCCTATATTCCTTCAGAATTAAGTTTTCCTGCTTTAAACAAAAATCTTTGATCAGAACATTCTTTTCTCTAATATCTATTGATTATTAATATATAATATTAAATATTTGATACATAGTATTTGTTGCTTATCTGTAGCTGTGTGCAAAGTGTTGTTCTTATCTGTAAGAACTGGAATGAGCAAAACAGACAACAGCCTGTATGTCCTCAGGGAGCTTATCTGTTCACGGGGTCAGGGAGGTTATATACCAATGGGGACTATGGTTGCTAATAGTGACTTTTGTATACTTTCTTTGGCTTTCTGTTTGGTTATAACTTGTTTGTAGTTTTGTCATTATTTTATATGTATTTAAAATACTGCCGTTATTAGTGTATTCTTGAATTTTATTCTTAGGCATATATAACGTGGTTCTAGTTGCTGTGATTTAGGTCAGGGATATAGCATGTTATTTTTACAAGATGCCCACATTTCCGTGCAGGCAATATGAATTTTTTTTCTGGGTACAGTGGTGAATTGAGAAAATGCTTATTTTGGTTTTGCATGTGATTCAAAAATGAATCAGACTTTTCCGTAGCAATTTTCCCCAGCATCATGCTGTAATTTCAGTGGAATCAAGTCTGCACCATCCCA
Source organism: Panthera tigris (assembly GCF_018350195.1). Lineage (NCBI taxonomy): Eukaryota > Metazoa > Chordata > Mammalia > Carnivora > Felidae > Panthera > Panthera tigris. Next base: position 136,251,456 of record NC_056665.1, read on the forward strand.
GTTTAATTTCACATTCAATTTCAGTGACAGTAACTACCTAAGCTTCTTAGCATGACACCTAGAAGTGGCAACTAAACTATGGTAGAAGGGATCGGGTGGTTAGGTCCCCTTGACTAAGAGAGTATTGTAGGCAAGTCAATTAGATTTAAAGCTAAAAATATCGAGCATCCAATGCACTCTGTGTTGAGCATGCTAAATCTGGTTCACGGACAGCATACTGAGCATTCATGGTTTCATAAAGCAAGAATAAAAGGTGAAGGGTAGAGAATAGTGACCTTTAGAGGTCTCTAAATTATTTTGAAAAAATACTTTTGTTAATGAGTTCACAGTAAAGTCAAGTAGTAACTCCTGAAAAATCTTAATTTCGTGGGACCGCACAAAAAATATCGCACGCTCATATATACAGTATATTTATACAAAGAATCAAATCTGCTAAAACTATATAACTGAGTTATAGAAGGTAAGATTATAATAAGCTTTTAAGGTAATTAAAGTTAATCCATAATATAGAAGGTTAACTGAATAAATGAGTATAAAGAAAATGTATACTAATGAATGTGTACTAAGAAATAAGAAAGCCTTTATTTAGTGCTGATTTTATTTTAAAAAATGTTTATTTTTTTTGAGGGAGGAGGGGAGGGGCAGAGAGAATGTGAGAGAGAGAGAGAGAGAGAGAGTGAGAGAGAGAGAGAGAGAGAGAGAGAGAGAGAATCCCAAGCAGGCTCTGCACCCAACGTGGGGCTCAGTCTCATGACTGCAAGATCGTGACCCAAGCCGGAATCAAGAGCTGTACGCTTAACCGACTGAGCCACGCAGGCGCCCATTCACTCATTTCTTTAGTCAACAAGTGGCCGTTTATTTAGGACTCTCATTTATCCTGTTTTGTCCTAAAAAAGATACCAAAAGGGTGGTGGACAGTCCCAGATAAGATTCTATGTCAGAAGGGCCTAAAGACTCTGGAGAACAATTAAAGAACAATCATAGGAGACTATTTAATAGTGTGATGCTGACTTTATGTAAAACTAGTGAAGAATTAAGCATATTGGGCTTTATGAGAGCAATAATAATAGTAATAATATTACTACTACTAATAATTAGTAATAATGGCACTCATTCATTCCCGAGTATCTCCCGAGTCCCTCCCATGTGCCAGGCACTGTTCTGAGGCCTGAGAAAATGGAGGTGAGCAAAACAGAGAACTCGCCCTCAAGGCAGTTACAGTCCAGAGTGGGGGAAACAGACATTAAACAAGTAAGTGACTATGAAAAACAGGGTGAAGGGACAGGATTACCTACTGTGCCTTGGGAGGTCAAAGAAAGCCTCTTTGAGGAGCTGAAAACCAAAGGGATCGGAGGAAGCAGCCATTTGAAGAGGCAGGAATGAGTGGTCCAGGCGGAAGAGGCAGCAGATGGCCCTAAGAGGAAGGAACTGGTTGGGGCCGGAAGAGGCACGTGTGGTTGGAACGCAGTGGGTGATGGTGGGGTGTGACTTGAAAAGAGGTTAGAGAGATGGTCAGCGACCGAGCGCGTAAGAGATGTTCTTCCTTGGGACAGTGGAAGGCCATTGAGCAGAGCGGTGGCTTGTCCCATTTACATTTCACAGTGATCATTTTGATAATCGTGTGGAGAGTGGCTTGGAGCGGGAGAATGAGGACAGTGTAGCACTGGTCCTCATGATAGGTGAAGGTGGCTTGGATTAGGCCAGCTAGCTGGGACAGAGGAGAGTAGTGGCTGTGTCTGAGACACAATGATTTAGGTAGAATGAACAGAACAGAACTTCCTAATGAGTTGGGTGTGGGAAGTGAGAGATACCTTCCGGATTTCTGGCTTGAGCATCTGTATGGTTCTGCTGGGTTTGCGTATCTCGGTTGGTCGTTCATTAAATCCACAGGGAAGAGTCATTTACATACTTACTAATATTAATCTATGAATGACTTACTTTTAGAGAATTTAAAGATAAGTACAATAAATATTCTGTGTAAGAAACTAATCATTCCTGAGATGGTTAGCACGTTTGCAACAATAGTATAAACTTTTAGAGCTCCCCCTTTACCTTATCTTTACCATAAAGAGCATCAGATACAGTGATAATGAAGATTTCTCTGGTCTTATTTAATATAACATTTTACCAATGCTATTTTAATTTCTTTTTGTTGTATTGCATTTGCATTTCATCCTTACAATAATATATTAACTGCAAAATAGTTTTTAAAATAATTGCTCTTTTCACTGTCTTAGGGATGAAGGTAGGTTAAAAATGGTAGAAATAGAGTCAGATTTGAATTGAGCTGATCTGTAGTATTTTTACAGTTCACTTTGTAAATTTTATCCAAAGCGTACAACAAATGATAATGCTATGAGGTTATTTATCTCAAGGTTAAATTTATGTATGTATGTATGTATGTATGTATGTATTTATGTAGGGATGTATGTTTATTTTGAGAGAGACTGAGACAGTGTGAGCGGGGGAGGGGCAGAAAGAGGGGGAGAGAGAATCCTAAGCAGGCTCTGCACTGTCAGTGGGGCTCGAACCCACAAAGCTGGGGGGATCCTGACCTGAGCTGAAAAACCAAGAGTCAGATGCTTAACCGACTGAGCCACCCAGGCACCCCTCAAGGTTAAATTTAAGTAAGAATCCAGAAAGAAAGAGTATTTTGACCTCCAACTTAAATTTCCTAGATTGGAGACACTTTTAAATACAGTTGTTACAATATATTCATGTTATACGACTTAATTCCTAGGGTATCATCTTTTGAAAACCAGTAATTTTTGTCTGTGGTCTTTATTGATTAAGTCTTTTCCACAATAAATTGGGATCTATTTAAATGTTAGATTTCAATATTTGACTTAAACTTCTGGTTAGCTAGAAGTGAAAGAATTTGATTGTTAGGATACATGTCTGAAATGCTCTGGTCCTTTATAAAATTAAAGTGGTAATGATGTAATTACCCCCTATAATAATAATTACATGGGCTAATTACTAGTGACTCTTTTTATAATGAATTGTAAAAAATGCCTCTGCCTGTTGAGTTATTGAATTCTTTTGTTTTTCCACTCATTTGGGGACCCAAAAATCTACTGCATAAAATTATATATTAGAGAACGTGCAATATCAGGAACGAATAAAAATAAGTATAGCTAACATTTGCTGAGGTCTTACTGCGTGTCAGGCACTGTACTCTGTCAACACTTTGTGCATTTTTAGTTTTTTGATGACTCCTAGTAATTCTATAAGGATCACTTGATAGAAGAGGAAACACCTTACTTGACTAACTTGCCGAAGGTCACAGAGCTAGCACGTGGCATAATTGGGTTTGAACAGGAAGTCTGGCTGCTGAGTCCCCCCTCTTAACTATTACACAACCTTCGCATTAGCTGATCATGATTGCAGCAGATATATAATATATAATGTTACTTCTCAAGCCTCAGTCCGCTCTCATCTGGTTACACATCAGCCTCCTCGCTGGACCTATTGTTTCTACTTTGCCCCCCCCCCCCCCCCCCCCCCAGCCCACTCAGCCATAGAGGTTATTTATTTATTTATTTATTTATTCTAGGAACAATCTACAATTTTTTTTGACAAACAGAATTATATATACAGTGTACCAACGTAATGATTTAATATATGTGTACATTGAGAAATGATTACCACAGTCAAGTTAATTAATACATCCATCATCTCACATAGTTATTTTTTTTCCTTCAGAGAGATCTTTTCAAAGCATCAATCATATCTTCTTGCATGAAAATTGCTTAAGTGGTGTGGGAGGCAGAATATAGCCTCCCAAAGAGATCAGGTCCTAATCCCTGGGACCTAAAAATGTTCTCTTATTTGGAAAAAGAGTTTTTGCAGATGTAGTTAAGCATCTTGAGATAGGGACATTATCCTGGATTATCTGGGTAGGTCCTAAAAATCGTCACATGTATCCTTATAAGAGGAAAGCAGAGGTGGATTTGACCCAGACACGCAAAAGGCCATGTGAAGGAGGCGGAGACTGGAGTGATGTGGCCACAAGCCAAGGAATATGGGCAACTACCGGAAGCTGGAAGAGGCAAGGAATGGATTCTACCCTAGTGCCTCCAGAAGGAGCGTGGCCTTGCCAACATTTTGATTTTGGTTAAATAACACTGATTTAGGACCTTTGGCCTTCAGAACTGTGAGAGAATACATTTCTGTTGTTTTAAGCCACCCAGTTTGTTGTAATTTATTACAGCAGCCACAAGAAACTAATAAAAGTAACTTCTCACTTCAGGTCAGAATAAAACTCCTTACCATTCCATAAAATGATCCCGTCTAGCTTTCTTTTCTTTCTTCCTTTTCTTTTTTGTTTTTTTAACGTTTATTTATTTTTGAGACAGAGAGAGACAAAGCATGAACGGGGGAGGGTCAGAGAGAGGGAGACACAGAATCCGAAGCAGGCTCCAGGCTCTGAGCGGTCAGCACAGAGCCTGACGCGGGGCTCGAACTCACGGACTGCGAGATCATGTCCGGAGCTGAAGTCGGACGCTTAACTGACTGAGCCACCCGGGCGCCCCGATCCCATCTAGCTTTCTGAACTCATCACCTGCCTTTCTTTTCTCTTTCTTCCTTTAAGGGTGGACACTTTGACAGTCTGATTTATCATGGTACCCCCAGAACCTGCAACAGTGCTTGGCAAACTAATAGGCACCCAACAGTGATTTAAAAATGAGCATTGATTGAACTTCATATTCGGAGACTGTAAGTGCCTGCCTGAAAGACCAATGATATATTGGCCTGATCCACTGATGGCATTCTTGGATGAGAAGTAAAAACAGACTGTCAGTGGAATGGTATGATAGTGCTTTGTGGTCCTGGAGAGAGCTTTTTTGGGGGAGTGGGAGAGAGATGCATAGTAATGAAAGGATAAAAAAAGACATAATTAATCAGTATGAAATGTAGTCATTTGAGATTAGCAGATGTGGTCTACCAACCTGATTCTCGAAAGATTTATTAGTTTTACTGTTATTTTACATGACATTATCTTCATTAATGGAAATAATAGAAAAAATACAAGTTTCTGCCAATGTGATTATTATTTTATATCTACTGAATATAGGTAGATTTAAATTTTGTTTTAATGTTTATTTATTTTTGAAGGAGAGAGACAGAGCACGAGTGGGGTAGGGGCAGACAGAGAGGGGACACAGAATCTGAAGCAGTCTCCAGGCTCTGAGCTGTTAGCACAGAGCCCGACGTGGGGCTCAAACTCAGGAACTGTGAAATCATGACCAGAGCTGAAGTTGGATGCTTAACCAACCGAGCCACCCAGGTGCCCCTGAATATAGGTAGATGTAAAAAAAAAAAAAAAAAAAAAAAGATTTCATTTTCAAAATTTTAAATCTTTTCTGTGTAAATATAGATGTATGTGAATAAAAAGCTTAGCTTTACTGGGGTCCCTGGGTGGCTCAGTCGGTTGAGCGTCCGACTTCGGCTCAGGTCATGATCTCACAGCTCGTGAGTTCGAGCTCCACGTCGGGCTCTGTGCTGACCGCTCAGAGCCTGGAGCCTGCTTTGGATTCTGTGTCTCCCTCTCTCTCTGCCCCCAACCCACTCACATTCTGTCCCTGTCTCTTTCAAAAATAAATGAACATTTAAAAAAAAAAAAAGCTTAGCTTTACTTCCTTTTCAAGTCTTATTTCAGGCGGTACAGATGTGTGGATAGCCGATGATAATTAGAAGGAACACTTTTTGTGGGCCAGGCACTGTGCTTAATACTTTAGACACATCCTTTTAAACGTCTTATAACAACTCTACATGACATATTTATTCTCATTTCACAGTTGAGAAAATGCAGGCTTCAAAGAGTCAATGTATGACTATGAATATTTTGTCGGGAGGTCTCTAGGAAGCATGAAATTACATAACTTATTTGTACAGTTCACCAAGCAAAAGAGAGAGTCTTCACTGAAGGTATTAAAGAGGATAAACAGATGATACAAGTTACTTTTTTCTTTCATTTGCAGCTCGAAAGTAAAAGTCCGGGTCTTCCTCACTGTAGGTCGTGTTTTCTGAGATAAGTTGAAAGTTCCCTCCTGAGAAAAGCAAAAGGATTTTGTGCAAGCAACACGTTTATAAATAATCAGAACATGGTGTTCCAGATACTGTACAGGTCATAAAAAGCCCACTGGTAGTACTCTATTGACAGGCTAAGGATTTAGGGACACTCTAATGTGAAGAAAGAAAATGAAATAATTCCTGTAATGGAAGCTGATGAAAAACAACCCATAAGGGTTAGAATTGACCTACCTAGGAGGTTTTATGGGTTAGGAAGCATAAAATTATATAATATTTTTTCTAATTCATTAAAAAAAAGAAAAAGAAAGAAAAAAAAAGAGGCAATATTAACTAAAGGAATTAGGGAACATGAACATGATACAAATTACTTTTTCTTCTGTGGTTTGTAGTTCAAAAATGAAAGTACGTTGACCCATATGCATTTTGAAAATCATATTTATGTTATGTCTTTTTATCTACTTATGCTACAGACAAAACAGATTAACATCATTAATTATTTTACAATAATTAAATTCAGTGGAAACATTTACTGAGTACATAGTTTTTCTGGGCATGCATAAAATGTTATATTAGCTGATATTCCGAATACCTGAAGATATTTCCTTTCAGTGAATTCTGTTGGAGACCAGTGTTCTCACATGTGCTTCTTAGTCATTCATCTGTTATTTTTACCCTACCATAAAAATCAGCTAGAACTTTTGAAATTCTTAATTAGAAGATCCTTTATTTCTGTGATAGTGCAACCTCTGTTACTACTTGGATATTGTTTCTGACATAAGGCATTTGAGTGATATGAAGGATCATTTATAGACATTTTTGTTTACAGTCCTTGCAAAATTATAAAACAAGGCAGGTATTTCCATACTATACTGTAATAAAGGTGTGTCATCTTTGATGTAAAGCTTTATGGATTAAGTAACCTTTTGGCAGTGATGAACTAAATATCCTAGAAATTTCTCAAATCAGAACATCTAGAAACTCTAAAGTACAGCAAGCATTCATTTAAATGTTTAGGTAAGCTTGTAAGAGAGGAAGGACTACTCAGGGCTCAAACACAAAAGCCGTCAGTTCCACTTGTACTTAGGGTGTGGAAGTGTGCAAGAAAGCATCACTGCTGTCCAACAACAATAGCTTAGTCACAGAGTCCATTCAGTCACCAGTTCTTTTGAGCCTGTCGAAAGTGGTCACAAGGCAACCAAGAAAACCACATTCAGAAGAGCAGCAGCTCCTCTGAGAAAAGATGGGACACAGGGACACTGACTTTTGACTGACTATAGAAGAAGTGACCACCACATAAGGTTGTTAGAAAAAAAAAATCAGCTGAAATTGTGACAGGTTTTGAAAGGTTGAGCGTGGGCAGCATATCAGTTTAGAATAACTTGGAGCTCCAGACACAAGGGAACTTTGCACCCACTTGCAGTCTCTTTTCCACAAGCCTCCTTGCCTTAGGGGTCAGGACAGGAGATTGGAGAGACTCTCCCTTGCTGATGCCAGTGCGGTGATGAATGGCTGCTGCTTGGGGAAGGGAACGGGAACGCAACACTGCCCATTTCCTCAGGCTATCTCCATGGACACACAGAGAATTTCAGCAGAGATGGAAGCTATAAAATGATCAACTGGAAATGCTAGAAATAAAAAGGATGATGGAGCACCTGGCTGGCTTAGTCCGTGGAGCACGTGACTCCTGATCTCGAGGGTGTGAGTTCGAGCCCCATGTTGGGTGTAGAGATTACTTTAAAATCTTTATTTTTTAAAAAAAGATAACATCAGAGATGAAGCATTCCTTTGATGGACTCATCAGCAGTTTGGACACAGATGGGGAAAGAATCAGTGAACTTGAAGGTAGAAATTATCCAAACTGAAACACAAAGATAGAACCAAGTAGAAAAAACAAAACAAAACAGGAGAGAGCATCACATGGCTTTGAGACAATGTCAGGTGGTCTAATATATGTGCAATTGGAGTCTCAGAATGAGAAAAGAAGAACTATTTGAAGAAATAATAGTCAAGACTTTTCTGAAGTTAATAAACAACACACCAAAGATCCAAAAGCCCAGAGAACCTGAAGCTGGATAAACACACACTCTACCACCACCATCACCACCACCAGGCACACTGTGATCAAACTGCTGAAAGTAAAACATAACAATCTCGGGAGCAGCCAGAGATGAAAGAAACATTACAAACAGAGGAACAAAGGTGAGAGTAAAGCAGACTTCTGGCCAGAAATAGTGCAGATTAGGGGACAATGGAGTGTTAGAAGTACTAAAAGCAAGAAAAAAAATGTCAATAAGAAATCTGTACCCCGTGAAAATACCTTTCAAGGATGAAAGCAAAATACTATTTAGGCAAAGAGAGATTGAAAGGATTCTTTGTACCAGACTTATTTTACAAGAAATGCTAAGGGAGATATTTGAGGCAGAAATGATGTGATAAGAGATGGACATTGGGTTTACATGAAGAAATAGAGTACCAGAAATGGTAAACATTAGGGTAAATGTAAATGAAATAACAATTCCACACAGATTCATTTAGAAAATAGAGGAAGTAAGAACAAGTCATCTTATGAGGCCAGCATCACCCTGATACCCAAATGAGACACAGACATTACAAAACAAACAACTACAGATGCATATCCCTCATGAGCTTACATGAAAACATCTTCTGAAAACCAGTAAATCAAATCAAGCAACATATAAAAAAGGATAATCCATCATGACCAGTTGGAGTTTATTTCAGGAATTTAGGGTTTGTTAAACATTTAAAAACAAATCCATGTGAGTTATCCTATCAACAAACTAAAAAAAAGGAAAAAGAAAAAAAATAACACTACCTTTTAATCATCTCCGTAGATTTAGGAAAAATATTTGACAAAAGCTTAACAGTCATTCCTGAAAAACAAAACGAAGCTTAGCAAAACTTAGCAAACTTAGAGAGGAGCTTCCTTTGAAAAACACATAGGTAACATTATACTTAAAGGTGAAAGACTGAATGCTTTCCCCTAAGTTCAGGAACAAGCCAAGAGTGTCCACTAATACCACCTTGTTCAGCATTATACTGAACGTTTTAGCCAATGCAGTATGGCAACAAAATTAACGAAAGGCATTCACTTGCAGAGAAAGAAAGAAGTAATTGTGGGTTTTTTTTTTGTCAGATAACATTATTATCTATGCTGGAATCTACATAAGAAAAATAATGGAACTACTAAGTAAATGTAGAAAGGCTGGAGGATATAAGATCAATATACAAGTCAATTGTATTTCTATATTAGCAGCAAACAATTGGACATTGAAGTTTTTCTTAAACTATCACAGTAGCATTGAAATATGTAATTCTTGGGGTTCAATCTGATAAATGATATGTAAGGTCTGTATACTGAAAACTGTAGAACATTGCTGAGAGAAGTAATATGAGAACTAAGTGAATGCAAAGGTATACCATGTTCATGGATCAGAAGACTCTATACTGTTACGATGTCAGTTCTTCCCATATCAATCTATATATTTAATGTAAAATAATAAAAATTCCACCATGTTAGGTTTTTGTTTTTATTCCTTTATTTTTGATAGGAAATGACCAGCTAATTCTAAGATTCATATGAAAATATAAAAGACCAAAAATAGCCAAAACAACTTTGAAAAAGAAAAGCAAAGTTGGAGGATTTTTTGCTATCTGATTTTGAGACCTAATATACAGCTGCAGCAATTAAGACTATGTTATATAAAGACAAATCAGTGGGACATATACAGAGGAAAAATAAGTCCTTTATATACATTGCCGGATGATTTCAGCATAAGAGCAAAGGCAGTTCTGTGTAGAGAGGATAGTCTTTTCAACAAATGGTACTGGGTTAATTGGGAAAAAAGTCCATACTTCATATCATACACAAAAATTAACTCAAAATAGATTGTAAACCTGTTAAAAACTAAAATTATAAAACTTCTAGAAGAAAATGAGAAAATCTTTGTGACCTTGGGCCAGAGGTTTCTAACATATGACACCAAGGCATGATCCATAGAAGAAAAAAATTGGTATTTGACCTCATGAAAATTTTAAGCTTTAGCTCTTCAGAAGACACTGTTAGAGAATGAAAAGAGAAGACCTAGAACGGGAGAAAATACTCGTGGATCACATATATGATGAAGGACATGCATTCAGAATATGTAAACAGGTCTCCAAACTCAAGAATAAGGGAGAAAAAAAACAATTTTAAGAAATGGGCAACAATTTGAACAGCTACTTCACTAAAGAAGATTTGTGGATGGCTAGTATGCATAAGAAAAGATGCTTAGTATCATTAGTCACTGGATACATACAAATAAGGCTATACACTTGTCAGAATATTTATACTAAAAAACCCTGACCATTATCTTTTCAGATATTTTTCTAATGTGCTTCTTCCTAATCCTCTGTTTTTCTTCTAGGACTCTAATTTCACATATATTAGACCTTTTAATGTCTAATCTTCTATGTCTTTTCCCTTATTTTCTCTTTGTGACTCATTTTGAGTGATTTATCCTGATCATATTACAGTTTACCGATTCATTTACGTCTAATCTTGTCACAGACCAAGAGTGCGGAGTTTTCTCTTGTCCAGCAAGAGAGTGGATGCAGAATTGAATACTAGAGAGGCTAATGTCCAGGAGGAGACAAGAGCCCTGAACAGGGGTTTCTTCTCTATATTTATTGAGCTCTCAGGATCTTACACACGTGGTGAACGTGGAGAAACCAATCAGACAGTAATCGTTAACTTGTGTAGGAAGCAAAGGGTCTGGGTGGGTGGGGGGGCAAGTAGAGTTTGTGATCAAAGCACAATAGCATATTGGCGCCAGATGGAAAGGAATTTCCTGCAGGTGATATAACAAGTTACTCATTGTAGTGATCTCATTGTAGTGTGTCTTGCTAACTGACCTTGGGTGCATTTGCCCGGTGGTGGCGGCTTTCCACCCTAAGCTTTTTAAACCTATTTCCCCACGTAATCTGATTTTGATTATCCTACTTTTCTGGTCTGGAATTTCTAATCTTTTTTTGAAAATCTACCACGTCCCCTTGAACCAGGTATGCATCAGATCGCACCAATACCCGGAGCGTGGTGCATTTCTGTTTTATATTGCTTCTGCTGGATCTCACTCGTATTTCCTTATCTCTTCGTGTGCCTGCATGTTATTGATCGTATGTTTGACCTTGTATTTGATAAATTATTTGTAGAAATAGATTGAGCCTTAGGGTGGTCTCTTCTTCTGGGAGCCACTTAACTGCATTGGCAGTAAAGCCTCAGTTAATCCAGTTTCAGGTACTGGATGTTGTGAAGCCGGGCTGCTCCTCGGGCAAAAGCCAGTCGGCTTCAGGATCACCCTTATCCTGTCCCAGGGGTCTTACTGGGGACCCTCTGCAAGACTGTCAAAAAAAAGTCACTTAAGCTGTCAGCCTCTCAGGAGTCTTTTCTAGAATTAGCAGATGGCCTCAGAGGAAAAAGAGGCCCCAGATTACATGCTTACCTTTCTGGAATGCCTTTGTCTCTTAGATCTTGGATGGGTAATTAATCTAGTAACGAACAATGTAAGACAGGTAATTATTTAGTTTTGGATGGGTGGCCTTGTTAGTTTCCATATGCTCTCACACAGATGACTTTTATATTTTGTCCAGTTTTGTAAATTCTCCCCATCAGGAGAGCTGATTAGGATTATCTAGTCTTCCATTACCGAGAGGGTAAGTTCCCTTTCCTTTTATTTTATTCTTCTTGGTTTAATCTTGGAACGATTTTAGCCCAAAATGCATATACCCCTTCACTGTGGCCTACCATCACCCTTATCCCCACAGAAAACAACTGATTGTTTTCTACTTATGTATTAGGAATAATTTAGCATTTTAAATTAAATATTCTGCCAAAACATTTGTGATAGCTGTCTTCCTTTAAAACTTCGAGTTCTTCAACCCCCTTATTTTGTTGGGGTAAAATTACGTGTACGGTGGCAGATTGCCACTTTTGATCTGTTTTCTGTGTAGGCCATTTCATCTACACCCAGGTCTTTATATATTATCTATATAAATTGCATGTATTCGATGTAAGTTTTCTTATTTACAGCATGCCTTCTCAGAGCATCAGATCCGCATGTGCGGTTTTCTGTTTGTAATCTCCACTGGGATGCCGCAAAGGCCTCTCAGGGTTAACAAGTCCAAAACTCAGTCCTGCTATTTCCCCTCGACACCTCAGGTTCCTTTAGTGTCCCCCTGTCCTGTTGTGTAGCACTATCATCCACTTGGTTTCCAAGGCAGGATGTGGGGAGTCCTCCTTGATCCCATCTCTTCTTTTGCTCCTCGCTTATGCAGTCCTGTTTGTGTCATGTCTTAAATATGTTTTGAATCCACCCACCTCTCTCCAACCACACCCCCTTCACCCTAGTCCTGGCTACCGTGAGGGTTTGCTCAGATGAGGGTCATGGTTTTCCAAGTGGTCCCTTCCCACTACCTCCCTCCCGGTCCACCCACCTCTCTACTTTCTGATTCACTTTCATCGTAGTGGTCTGCATGCTGTTTCAAAGCATTTAAGACTACGATTTGAGTGTTCTCTTACTGAGTGCATCTGAGGCCCTGCGTAATTGGGGTGCTTTCTGTTTTCCCCAGCCTCGGCCCCTCCTCTCGCGGTGTGCTCTAGTCTCACTGGCCTTTTGGTTCCCGAGTCCGCCAGGCTCCTTCTTGTTTCTCAGTGCCAGGAGCGCTTGCCCTCGTACTCTTCGTGCTTATCCAGCTTTTGTCTTGTTATCTCTTTCTCTTTGCGCAGGCTGGGTGTCACTTGTCCGTGATCCTCTCTCCTTGGGAGAGATCAGGTCCCCTGTCAGGTGTTCTTATGCCATCTGCGCTTCTCATCCTTGGCTCCTATTACAGTCTTAACTGTGGCACTAACAGGTGCACTGCTAGTCCTGCTCATTGCTAAGGCTCTAGAACCTGGCACAGCCTTGAATGTAACTAAACATTTATTGAATGTTTAAATATATGGAAGCTACAGGGGTCCCTCAAAGGTAGGGAACAATGTTTGACTTTTCTCCAGCTTCCCAGTACACTTAGTATGATGCTTAATTAATAAATAGCTGTGAATGAAATCAAAATTAAATTATCAAAATTAGATCTTCATTGGGCTACTTTAGACAGAGATTAGAAGGGACTAGATTAGGACAGACTGACTAGAAAGAAAGCCCAATTTCCACTTGGTTATAGACATTTGGTGTGCTTTCCAACGCTGATTGCCCCTCCAAGAAAACAGTTTATCATTTTATCAAAATGTGTTCAACTAATTAAATATGGCTACAATGGATCGTTTGATATGGTTACTTTCAGTGCTATATCGAGCAAATAGATGTTTCTTTGATAAGCATATCTTTGCAGTGTTATATATATAGCTTTTTATTTACATTCTAGGCCTAAATCATGAGATTACATGACTCTAACATTATATGTCAAAATGACTGGGCGGAGTAGTCTAATTAGAAGCTCAGTTTCAAAACCATTGTCTTGAAATGTATTTATTTGTTTGGTGTTGTCATGATTTTGTTTTGTTCTTTTAAAAAAATTTTTTTTAACGTTTATTAATTTTTGAGACAGAGACAGAGCATGAATGGGGGAGGGTCAGAGAGAGGGAGACACAGAATCTGAAACAGGCTCCAGGCTCTGAGCTGTCAGCACAGAGCCCGATGCGGGGCTCGAACTCACGGACCGCAAGATCATGACCTGAGCCGAAGTCGGCCGCTTAACCGACTGAGCCACCCAGGCGCCCCAGTGTTGTCATGATTTTGCATGGAAGGACACTTCGTTGCACATCTACAGTAGTGGTATGATAGTTACCATTGGTATTTCCTTTATGGAAAGAGATCTTTGGGATATCGTTATGTGTACCTCCTCATGAACCTTGCTAATCACTGAAACACAGATTTAAAGAAGGATAAAAGACATCCCTTTTGTTCCTGTTCCTGTCTCCACTTTATTTTCCCCCTTTCCCTCTCGGATTTTGACTTTCAGGATTCCCAACTAGTTCTCCTCGCCCTTTATTTTAGTGTAGAGCCTGGCGGTCAGCGATAGGGGAAACAAATGAGGTATAGTGAATTGTTAAAGGTATCTGAGTTGGTATGTTTCAGTTATTCACACTTAACTCAGCTTTAAAGTCTTATAAACGTCACCATTTTTATAGTGAAAAGAGCTGCTTACCGTTACTGTTAGTCACTGAAAATTCTCACGGTTGTGACCCTCGGAACCCCAGATATTTTATGTGTCCTAGGTCTTCAATGTTTTAATATTTAAATCCCTATTATTTAACTTCAAAATGACTAGTGATAGTCTCTCTAAAAATCTACAAAGATATTTTTAATTTTAGTTCTCCTTTACCTTTAGCCAGCGCCATTTGTGGTAAATATGTTTACCAGTTTAATTCAGTAAGTTTAGTTTCCAAATGTGTGAATCCAAAATATTCTATTCTTTTGGAATAAGCCAGTGATTTGTGTAATGCTTCTCTGGGTTGTATATAATAAAGAGCAATATCTTTTGAGGTATACCATGTGGGCTTATTGGAGACAGAGCAGTTTCCCTCTAGGCCAGGACCGTAACATGTCGTACAAAACGCTTTCTCGTACCGTTGATGCTAACCAAAGAGAGGACTAAAGTTCATGCTAACTTGAGCAGAGAAGTGTCTAGTACATTTTCCTTCCTTAAGCGGGAATAGTTTTTTAAACTTGGAAATGTACCATTAACTCGTTTATAAAATGTCTCATTTCATTTTTGAGGAATTCAAGTTGGAATGCCAGCCATACAGTAGTATATAAGAGGAACGTAACTGCCAGTAAGGCATGCACTTAAGCAATAGAGGAATTTACTTTTCAGTGTCTTCCAAGGTCCATGAGGATGCACACTTATTTACCCAGAGAGTATGGATCTCACTATGTTTGTCCAGAGGGTGTGACTCTGTGGAGGAGAACACTTACTGGTAAGTATCAAATGCTTATTGTATTATGTTTCAGAAAAATATGCTTAGGAGTCAGTTGATTTTTAGCAGTGATAAAATCTCTTAGTCTGTGCTGGTTTCTTAACAGTGGACAGTCCCAGATGTTGAAGTCAGCACAACAAGAGAAACACCCAAATCCTGATAAGACTTGAGGATTTTTCGAAAATTAAATGCAAAATAGTTGGGGCAAATGTTGCTGCGGGAGTCAAGACTAAGTAATACAGTAAGAAGATACGAAGTTGGAGAGCTTCCCGTGTTCTTCTTTTGCATAAAGTTTGCATGCGTACAAAACCCAAGACTCGAATGACTTTAAGAGGGGGCAGGATGACATCTCTTGGAACTTAAAACAGCAGACTCATGTGAACCGGAATGAACACGGTGGCCCTCACGATATATGTTGATATTTCCTTGCAAAGTAGTTTCTGTTGCTAAATAAAAGCCGTGCGTTCTGAAACCTGTAAGTGATGTATACCGGCCACGTCAAATCTTGTAAGAGTGTTTTCCAAATCCAGAATAGTTAGTGTGGAACACGTGTTTGTTTTGGAAACAGTAAAACGAGGGGATATGGGAGGGCTGATTTCAGAGACCAGTCTCTGCTATTGCTTTACGCCTTATCATTCCCTCTCTTATTCTTTTAGCCAAGAACTCCTAAGGTATATAATTGACTATTGGCCGCGGAAACTTGTAAAATGACATTTGTGTGTGTGATACAAAAGTTTGAACGTGCTGTAGGTTTTCTGGGAATTAACCATACCGCTTAAACGTTTGCCACAGTGAAGCCGCTGCCAGATTTCCCACACTACCACGTGAAGGTTCGGGATTGATTGGAGCCGATGAATGGAACGATGAATGGAAGTGCAGAGTCCATAAGGAAGAGTTGAGTACTTAGCTTTGGCATCAGGCAGACAAGGAAGGGTTACGTCTTACAGGTGCCAATCGCTAGCTTGCTGGCCCTCAGCAGGATACTTGACGACTCTGAGTCGGTTTCTTCTGCTGTAGGATGACATGTTATCTCCCAGAACGATTACTGGCCGTGGTCCCCCCACGTGAATCGAGAAGGCCGGGTATTTGGTCTGCATCCTGGTTGCACAGATGCTGGGGGAGAAGATGGCAGGAACGTCCCCTTATGGACACGATGGAGGGTTGAGAATGCATTTCTAGTGATCTGGTTTTGCTTTGCCTTGTGTCTAATTCTGCCAATCCCTAATCTTTAGGACTCACCTCAGCATCTCTTGAAGTCATCCTTTAGGAGATGTGGAAAATGTGTGTGAAAGGACAGAGCGCCAAGAGCAGAAACTTTAGGTGAAAGGGTAAGGGATACTCAGTCATCTGGCAGTCGCTTCCTGAATGCCTGCTGTGTGCTAGGAGGTGGGGTGCAGCGGTGAGCGCAACGGCCAGAAACTCTTGCAGTCCTGCAGCTTGTATTCAGGTGTGGGAGACGGACCACAAGCATAGGAGCGTGTTGGGACAGTGGAGATGATAGACCTGTAATATAAAGGAGGTGATGAGAGCTTGAGCGGGGGAGTGGCTCTCAGTATGAAATCAGGTCTTCAGGGAGGAGCTCCTTGGAAAGGTGATACTTGAATAGAGGCTCGAGAGAGATCAGGGAGCCAGTCATGTGGAAGTCTGGGAAAACTGGGCAGTGGGAACAGATCTGGGAAGTCACTGAAAGGACTGACTTTTGCTGTGAGTGGGATGGAAGCCACTGGGGAGTTTGAGCTGCTAAGTGACGTGATCGGACTTGTGTTTTATAAGAATCTCTCAGGTTATTGTGTAGACACTAGACAGTAGAGGTGCCATGATGGCATCGGGGACTAGTTAGCAGGTTCCTGGGGTAACTCAGGCTGGAGGTGATGGTGGAAAGTGGTCAGACTCTGTGTCAGGATTGGTTGGCCATCTGTGGTGAGTGAGAGGCTGAGAGGGGCCAAGGGCCGGCCCCAGAGTTTTGGGGCCGGCGACCGGAAGGGAGGAGTTGTCATTCACTGTTTGTGGAGGTAAAGATGGGAGGAGGAACAGGTTTGGGGGAGAGATCAGTTCAGATGTGGACAAGATGAGATTCCTATTAGGTGGCCTCGTGTAGAGGAGCCCCGTGGATGGCCAGTGGTCATTACTTAAATGCCCAGTGTGCACAAGTTGGTAAGTCGTGCAAGCTCTGTTTAAATGATTTAAATCTCTGGGAAGATGGTACTAGAATTCACATTTTCTAGATTAGGAAATAATACGGAAAGATCAATTTTCTTAAGGTCACAGATAGGAAACCTCGTTGTTCATATCTGTTCCACGTTATTGTACGAACTTTACTATGTTAGTTATAAAGTAGGCATTTAAGGGAAATTCCCATAATTGACATAACTGATCAAGCAACAAAGTAATGCTTTTAGCTAACACACACACACACACACACACACACACACACGAGCTCTCTCTCTCTCTCTCTTCTAGAGAAGTAGAGGTAGTATATTTGATGAGGTTTAAATGAAAGTTTGTTTTTGGTTTTTTTTGTTTTTACTTTTTGATGTGTTGAAAATTAGTATCTCATGTAGTCTTTAACTTTGAACATACGTTACAATTTTTTTTTAAGGAGTGGCTATGGATATAATTAATTTTTAGAAACATTCTTCTATTTAAAAAATTCCTTCTTTTAAAAACAGTTTACTTCATGGTAATTTATATTCTTGTCAGTTATCTAAAGGGGAAGACACATTTACACAATCTTAAGTGTATTCCTTTTTTATAGTAGAATGTTTAATGTTTATTTTTTGAAATAGAAATACAGGGAATGAAAACCTTTGACCTTTGACATTCCTATTCTAGGTATGATGGTGAACTGTACAATGCAATGCAAAAATAGAAATTGAAATCTATCAAAAATCCCTATTCCATTATTAAAAGGTTTATATATATTTGTAATTTTCATTTAAAAAAAACAATGGAATGTGATTTTGTGAGTGCCTACAACATTTAAGCTTTTTGGTGGTCTAATGAGTTAAACAGTAAGGAGCAGATTGATAATAGTTTTCTTAAAGTAATAAGAGGAAGTGCATATCTTTAAAGGTCATATATAGTTATTTTGTGGACTCTGACTGTGTTTGGTTTCCATGACCTTGGATTTTTACAAATTAGAGTTTCTGATCTCGCCTCTGTGTAATAGCAAACTCTTTCTGATTACACAGGAAGTCCTGCATGTGGCGGGAGTGGAAATGCAGTTAACGGCTGCGGTGTCGTTCCGGACCATTCTACAGGAAGAATCAGTGTCAATTCATACATATGCCCACTCCTTCCTCCAAGTCATTCTGCTACATCTGGAGCACAGGGATGCAGGTCAGCAGCCTGGCTTGTTAGTTCTGTGCTTACTGTTTCCTGGAGGTGGCCGTAAGGCCTTTGGGATCTCGTTAGCCTGATGAGCATAAGTGAATGAGGCTATCCTGCCCAAGATTTGACCATGAGTATGACTAAAAATAGCCATGGCTGTTTCCTTACAAACCCCGCAAAGTTTAGGATCCTAGAAAGCTGAAGACGCATTAATTTATCTTACGATCTGTACTTACCTCTTAGAATTTTTGAATTTTACAATATTTATGTTTGTGTTATTATTGTACAGCAAAAATGACACATTTTGGCTGAAGGGTATTCCCTCCCCCATATTATTTTTAAAGATATAAATGTTCTCTAGATGTTGGCTAAAGCAAAAAAGAAAATAGAGGAACTTCTTAAAATAGCAATAAAAATAATTCTACCCCGTTTTATGAAATAGTGCTGTCACTTGATGGCTGAGTTAAAACTAATTTGTGAGACTTTTTTTTTTTTTCTTTTTCCTTGTGTCAATCAGGTGTCAGCAATGCATGGTTGGAAACTCTTCTCTCTGTAATAGAAGTATTGCCCAAAGAAACCCTAAAACATGAGGTAATGCAACACACACACACACACACACACACACACACACACACACACACACATTTTGGTAAGTGCTATTAAGTAAGTCACTCCAGGGGTTTCGTTTTTGTTTTTACTGAAAAGTGGTATTTAAAAAAAAGAATAAGGTCATTTCCCACTCTGAAAGCAACACATGTTCATTATAGAAAGTATGAGCAGCACAGAAAATAATAGGAAGAAAAATCGTGGTTCTGTACTTAGCCAAAATCTGAAAAATCATTTCAGATTTTTTCCCTGTATATGTTTTTTGTTTGCCATATTCATAATCATGTTGAATTTATATGTGATTGTTTTTCACTTAGGATTATTTTCCTATGTGTGTTAAACTCATTTGGTAGTAGCTACAAAATATTTTACTTGTTAAACATTTAAACCTGTTTTCAGTATTTTATTAATACAATGAGGCATTAGTAAACATCTCTGTAGAGCTTTTTCTGTTTTTCAGATAATTGTCTTTAAAAAAATTTTTTTTAATGTTTATTTTTGAGAGAGAGACAGAGCACGAGCAGGGGAGGGGCAGAGAGGGGGGCACAGAATCCAAAGCAGGCCCCAGGTTCCGAGCTGTCAGCACAGAGCCCAACGCAGGGCTCAAATTCACGAGCTGTGAGATCGTGACCTGAGCCGAAGTAGGACACTTAACCGACTGAGCCACCCAGGCGCCCCTCAGATAATTTTCTTAAATGTAGCTTCCAAAAAAGTGGAATTACTGGGTCAGAGAGCATTCAGATTCTTAAGGCTCTTACTGCAATATGTGAAAATGCCTGTGTCTGGACTGTTCTCACCAATAGCATTCCAGTGTAATTTGATGAGCCAAAAAATGGGATTATATTTTAATTTGAATTTTTTTTTTGATTATTACACTGTTAAATATTTTCCCATATGTTTATATCAGTTCTATTCTTTTGGAATTGTCTGGTCATATCATTTGATCACTATTTATGTGTACTATTTTTCAAGGTTTCCAATCCTTTGTTATGTTTGTTGCAAATATTGTTACTAGTTTGCTTTTTAATTTTTAACATTATTTAATATGCTCTCATCTAAAAGTTCTAGTAAATTAAAATGGGAGAATAAGAAAGTTAGAAAGGAAATTTATTCTGTAATGAAATGATTTTTCACTCTTTGAACATCGTCCGTAGATTCTTTTCAAATATGTCCTGGTTGAAAAAAGTAGCTCTCCGTTGAGGAAATGTCCTCTGTGTATTTCATGAAGCGTTTTCGTCCTTCCTTTGCCCTCGTACAATTTGCGGTCCTATCTCAGTGCCAAAACACTAGCTCGAAAATGGGAAGATTTACCCCATTATGAGGATGTTTGTATACTTAGTGCCAGACATCTCGGTGATTAACAGATACTTAAATGTTGAACGTCATGTTGACATTTGTTGCTTCTATTTTTCAAGGGTGCTATGTTGTAGAATGCAGTTTTTACTCCCGAATGCCATATATTATTTTATGTGATGTTTACGATTTTAAGCTTGCAGTTTATTTTGTTTCAGGTCTTTGAGTTTTAAATTATATGTATCATTATGCATTCAGCATTTCTGGCTTCTTTGTGGAGAGGAAAAAAAAACAGTTGACCTTTTTATTAGAGTCATAGAGTTTCAGAACTTGGAGGGACCTTAGGGTGACAGTTTAATTTCCATTTTAAGTAGATGAGAAATCTTGGGATGAGAAATAAGAAACAGCAAGATTACTTGGACAGATTAAGAGCAGAGGCCAGAATCAGGATCTGATCTTCATAGTTCTTTATAATGTGTCATGCTGTTGAGTTTTTGGGTGCCCGGCGTGTACACAATACAATATCACACTTGGGTTATTGCAGATGTCAGAATTACTTAATAGAATCTATTTGAAGCTATAATGTTTTGTATCCCTTTAGGGTAAATATAAAAATTAATCTGTATGGAACAAAAATTTCAGGCTGTCTGGCAATTTGCTTATTTTTCTTTTGAAGATGTGCATTTCAGTAATTACACTTTATGTGTACACAGATCATTACAGAATTCATCATAAGCTTTAATTCAGGTTTTGTGTACCTGCTTGTTGTTTTTTTTTTAATTTTTATTTTAACGTTTTTATTTTTGAAAGAGAGAGACAGAGCATGAGCGGATGAGGGGCAGAGAGAGAGGGAGACAACAGAATCTGAAGCAGGCTCCAGGCTCTGAGCTGTCAGTACAGAGCCCAGTGCAGGGTTCCAACCCACAAACCATGAGATCATGACCTGAGCCGAGGTCCGACGCTTGACTGACTAAGCCACCCAGGCACCCCTCCCCCCCCCTCCCCGGCCCCCGGCCTGGTTGTTTTTTAATTATGTAATTTATCATCATCTTCCCTTTAGTAACGCAGAAGGTCAACAAGGTGATTCAGGTTATGAGACACCTCAAATTATAACTCAGGTTTCTTAAAACCACTTAGGATCTTAAAATATTCCTTGAGGAAAATAGCTGACATTAGTGGCAAGAATATATAAAACTTTGTGAATTTGTTCTCTAAATATTTTCTCTTTAGATTTTGAACCCACTTGTTTCCAAGGCACAACTTTCCCAAACTGTCCAGTCTCGTTTAGTTAGTTGTAAAATTTTAGGAAAAATGACCAACAAATTTGATGCCCATACGTGAGTATTTGTATATAATTTTTTTTGTCTACTTTATTCAATTAAATTCGATTTAAAATGTATGATGGTCGTGTGATTTACTATTGTATTAGGCTTACATTATGTTATTCCATACTACATACAAGTTTAGCTGTTTTAACTCTGTAGAATTCTTATAGTCTACTTAGTCTACTATTCAGATGCATTTCTTCTGATCTCATGGCTCTTCAAATCAACACGGTTAACTTTTTATATTTCTCATCTTAGCCTTCTCTGTCACACACTGAGTGTAGTTTTGAGCATAAAATGGTATTATTCTATAGACGTCAAAAACTGTCTGACCGTACATAAAGATAAGACTTTCTGATTTCTTCCATTATTGTTATAAATTCATTATTTTGGATAATTTATCTTATTTTGAGGCTTTATGGGGAATGTTTATAGTGTATATGCTCCTCTCTGCCCAGATGATAAATAACCAAGTGGAAAGAATGGAATGTTATATTAATTATGGCACAGAATAAAATATAAAGTTGAAGAGTATTTTGGTAGATAGTTGCTAGATATTCCACTTGCCTGTGTAACCTTTTATCCTTAATTTAAGATGTTTAATTGTGAATCCAAAATTAGCCATTATTTTACAAAGATCCAATCATGTATATGATTTGCAAGTAACAGGAGATAACCTCCAAAGTTTAATGACATGTGAAAATCCACTCTAGACTATAAAGCTTTGTATTAAAATATATTTGTTATTAGGGTAAGCTAAGATTTTGATGATAACTGTTTGAAAATTTTAGTCTAAAATACCCACTTGCACGTTCCTTTCTTTGCCTTCTAAGCATTAAAAGAGAGATACTTCCTCTGGTAAAATCACTCTGTCAAGATGTGGAATATGAAGTTCGATCTTGTATGTGTCGGCAATTAGAGAACATAGCTCAGGGCATTGGGTGAGTATCATTTCAATTCCTTGTGTCATATTCTTATTTCCGGATAGTCAGACGTGCATATGTTGTGCCTGTGTGTTCCATGAAAGTATGCTTGTTGAAGGGCTAAAATTTATGTGAGTTTTAAAAATGATTGCAACAACAAGTACCTCCTGATGTGTCTGGATTAAAAGAGATTAGATTAAAGTGAAGTTGCTTAGCATTTACTTCATGTTAATTTCTTTCTTTCTCACCTTCACTGGCTTTAGTTAGCATCCAGATACCTAGATCCGAGAAGGGAAAATGTCCCAATATAAACCACGCTTGGACTATTGCAGTAGCATTCCTTTGGGCGAGCGACATATTATTGGGTCCTCTCAGATGGGCTTACTCAGTGGAAGTCTTTGTTTCCTGTACACCTTGGCATTTCCACTGTCTTTTCTTGCCTTTTGGTTGTGTGAGGTTCAGGAAGGAGATGCCTAGGGCTGATAGTCTCCTCTTCACCCATAAAAACTGATCTCATGTTAAGGTATGATATTAAAGGAAGTTTTATCTCAGAACCATCACGGGAAATAGTTTTTTTTTTTTTTTTTTAAAGGATCCTAAATTGATAGAAAAAACATTGAGACCTCTTATTTTTTAGTAGAAGTTGTACTGTTTTCACCTGGTTCTTTGTTTCACAAGCAAGGACAATCAGGTTGTTGCCATTTGTATAGTTCTTAACAACAACAAAAAAATGGGGGCCAGTATTTAAGGCTTTTGGATGACTTCAGAATGTCATACAGATTCAGGTCCTGTGTCCTGTCCACCTTGCTGAATCAGAGGATTTAAGTGTTGTGTTAGAAGCTTAACAATGTAACAGAGTAATCCTTTCTCTAATTTTGACTTCAGAACTAGCTTCTTTCTGATAGATCTTCTTAGGCTAGGCTGACTCTGGATCATTGTGGACCATAAATAATTCAGTCTTGCCCAGTTCTGTGCAAGCCTTAATCATGATCAGAACCTATCAGGAGAATATATCATTGTCTTTTTGTATTCCATGTTTTGTCATCTGACATTTTGCCACTGTTAAAAACAGGCTGGTCAGATGTGTTCAAATTTGCCTTCTGAAAATTAATATAGAATTATTGCTTAAGGATTAATTTACAAAAGCAAAGCTAGAATCTACCTACCTTGTTAACTTAGAATTCACTCAAAAAATTAATTTGCCTGATTAAATTCATTTAATTTTGAATTCTCATGTACTATTAGAATATAATCATAGGATTTTCATGGTATCATGGCTAAAAACTACTATGATCTGATTCATATTTTTTATTCTCTCTTTGATAAATATATAAAACTAAAGAGACGTATACAGTTTTTTTCTTTTGGCATTGGAAATTAGGACTTTTGTTAAGCTCTGATAACCACCAACAGGAATTTTCTACACACAAGGCTAGGAGAAGCCCTGAGATGAGTGAAAGGAGGTGGGAAGAGATATTTCCGAGACTGCTGCTGATTTAAGAGAGAGGCTGCCCACTACTCTGCTGGGAGTTGTGGTCTAAAGCACTTGGGAATAGGAAGTACTGGGAATAGGGCCCAAGAACAGTACAGACTTGGGTTTGTAGTTTTGTATTTGTTGTGGCTGGCAGGGGAGCAATTACTGACCACTTTAGTTTAATCAGAAATGAGCACCAGAAATTGTTCTTCATTTAATAAGATGATCAGGAAGAAAAATTAAGAGATTCTTGTCCAGCTGGCATATCCATAAGAACTGAAGTCTGCGTAACACTAGAAAACTAACTATGGATTGTGCACTAGCTTGGGATCAAAGAGGACAGTTCTTAGAATAATCAGATGAATAGTGAATAGTATAACGAAGAGGTCGTGCACATGTGTTTGCAGGAAAACAACTGTATGGAATAGACCTCTCTTTATACAGGGATGACTAAAGAGAAGAAAGAAACAAATGTGGAATCTACAAAAAGATTCTTCAGTGTTGGAGGGAAGAACATACAGTGCTCAGATAGGAAATAAAGAATATACTTTTGTAAATGAATTAAAATTTTTTTAACATTTATTCATTTTTGAGAGACAGAGAGTGAGTGGGGAAGGGGCAGAGAGCAAGGGAGGCACAGAATCCGAAACGGGCTCCAGCACAGAGCCCGACGTGGGGCTTGAACTCACAAACTGCAAGATCATGACCTGAGCCGAAGTCAGTCGCTTAACCGACTGAGCCACCCAGGTGCCCTGGAAGAATATACTTTTGAAGAAATTGATCAAATCTCTGGTGACATGACAAGTAAGATAACCTGAAAATTCCCCCATTATTAACGTATGACAAAATTTCAACATCCATTCATGATAAAAACTCTCAGGAAGCTAGGGGTGAAGGGGACTTCCTCAATCTGATACAGGCATGTATGAGAAACCTACAGCTAACGTCATAATTAATGGTAGATATTGAATGCTTTTTCCTTAAGGTAAGAACAGGTCGAGGATAGTTTTTATCACTTCTGTTCAACACTGTATGGGATGTCCTAGCTATTGAAATAAGGCAAGAAAACAAAAATCTTAAAGGTCTAAAGATCTGAAAGGAAAAAGTAAAATGATTTCTTTTTTTTTTTTTTTAATTTTTTTTTTTAACGTTTATTTATTTTTGAGACCGAGAGAGACAGAGCATGAATGGGAGAGGGGCAGAGAGAGAGGGAGACACGAATCAGAAGCAGGCTCCAGGCTCCGAGCCATCAGCCCAGAGCCCGATGCGGGGCTCGAACTCACAGACCGTGAGATCGTGACCTGAGCCGAAGTCGGACGCCCAACCGACTGAGCCACCCAGGCGCCCCAAATGATTTCTACTTGTAGATGACAGAACGGTTTACATAGAAAAATCCTCAGTAATTTACAATGATTTCTACTTGTAGATGACATCACTGTTTACATAGAAAATCCTCAGTAATTTACAAAACAACTATTAGAACTAATTAATGGATTTAAAGATGTTTCAGGATACATACAAAAATAGATATGGATAAGTGGAACAGAAGAGAGTACAGAAATAGACACACATATATATGTGGCCAATTGACTTTCAACAGAATGCCAAAGCAGTTCAAGGAGGAAAATCTCTTCAAAACACAGTACTGGGATAACTGGATATTCATGAGAGAAAAAAAAATGAACATTAATTCTTATCTCACACTGTACGTAAAGACTAATTTGAAACTTATCACATTCCTGAATATTATCAAATCAACAACCTTCCAATCTCCCATGATATAATACTGCTAGTTGGCATTTACTTCAGAGCTAAACATCTTTAATATGGCCTAGCCATTCCACTTTTAATTATTTACCCAAGAGAAGTGAAAATATATCCATAACAAGAGCTGTGTTAGATACACATGTTTATAGTAGCTTTATTTGTAACACCCAAACTGGAACAATCCAGATGTCTACTGATCGACGAAAGGAAAAATAAAATACGGTATGTCCATACAGTGGAGTACTATTTAGCAAGAAAAAGGAATGTCATGCTGTTACATGCAGTATAACAGCATGGATATGTCTCAGAATCAGTATGTTAAGGGAAGCGAGCCAGATACAAAAGGAGTATATACGGTATGATAAATACAAACTACAGTGACAAAAAGCAGATCCATGATTGCTTTTGTCAGAGGCAGATTGTAGAATTCAGATATAATGGGACTGATGATTGGTTCTTGTCCTCTGCCCATGAGTTTTGTCTTCTGTCAGATTGGAAGGGCGTTGATGTAGGGGAGGGCTGAGCAACTTTATCTTCTTAACAAAGAGATGGAGATGATTGGGTCCCCAGTATTTCTTTCAGCCTAGGCTCCTTAAAAAGGCCGGTGGAAAAGGCACAAACAGATGAGAAGTTTCCTTGAATTGCTGTTGCTGACCTGGCCAACCGTGGAACTCAGGATCATCCTTCATCGGTACTTAGTTTGATCAGGCTGCTACCATCAGGTGGCACCAAATCATGGCCAGCACCTGGGTAGATTTGGATCACACAGCGAGACCCCAGAATTCTAGGTTGGCTATCTGGGCAAGCTTGCTTATTTCATTCATCTTGCTATCCCTCACCCTGTATTTTACATACCCTGCCTTCTGATGTCATGGAAGGGTTAGGTTATAATTATTAGCATGTTGGCTGATAAGACTGGTCTCCTACACAAATAATAGAATCAGGCCGTCCCCAGATTTTTGTTCTGAATCCTTATATGCCAAAGGCATTTTTAGTACAAAGGATAATGACCTACAATTCTGCCCTAGCCAGAGTGGAGTTTGCATATGAAGTCAAGAAAAGGATATTCTCATAAATATACCAGCACAGGCAGTGTATAGCCCACATCTGCTTCTTGAAGAAGGTACTCAGCCCTAATCCAGCTTGTTTAGAGGAACTAATGAGAGAGTATTTGCATCTTACATGTGTGGGTCTGCCATGATGCCTTATTTTTACTTTTATAATGTGACAGACAGGCAAAGAAAACAATATACTTCATAAAGAAGAAATGTAAGTGTCCAATAAATGTACTCAATCTCATTTAGTTGTCGAGAGATCTATGCATTTAATGAATATGCATTGAGCACCTACCATAAGCTATGGATTACATATGGATGATGTAATAATGAAAAAGATACAGTCCTGTCGTCCAGGTGCTTGGAGTTTGACCAGAGATGCAGTCAAGTAGACAGACAGTTACTGAATAATATGTGATATTTACAAAACAATAGTGAAATGCTCCTTTTACCAATGAAATCAGAAAAGTTAATGATAAATCTTTAGTGCTAGCAAAGACACAGGAAATATCTTCGTGTCCTACTGGGAGAAGCATAAACCTAGAATCTTTTTGAATTCTATTATATACACAGAATTTTTGCTGATATTTTACCTGTATTATTCCATTTTTAGAGATAAGTATAAAGAATCAGTGTATATCAAAATTTATGAATAACATTAGTATACACTTAGATAATATTTACCATGTGTGAGACACTCTTCTAAGCACTTGTGTGAGCTTAATACCCTCACAATCATCTGTTGGATGGATAGTAATTGTTCCTTTTTTACAGATGAGGAAGCTGAAGCCCAAAGAGGATGTATATAATAACATCAACAGGATAGAAGCCTGGAGGCCATACATTATCAGAAACTTTCAAAGTTTCTTTAAGTAGAAGGTTATAGGTTATCTATTTTTATATAGCTCTTATGTTTTTTAAAATTTTGATAACATATAAAAGCGATCTTTTAATACATAGTGCCATAGTGTTTAGTGGCTTTAACGTAGTTGAAAATGAGAAATCCCCGTTGGTGTTGGTAGGTTGAAACTGACATGTCCTTATTGCCACTGATGATACACAGATTTGATTTTTTCACTTTGCCTTTTCAGCATTAAGAAATCATTGTGCAGCTATTAAAGACCTTTTGATTCTGATTGTTTTTATCTTTAATACCCAGATATAATTAAGTTGGGTTTGCATCAGTATACCACTCTTGGGGGGAAAAGTCATTTGAAAGATTGAATGGAAGTAACTTTTGCCTGTAAATAGGGATGAGATCTTTAGCTTAAACTACCGTCTTTCATTCTTAATAA
This sequence comes from Panthera tigris, assembly GCF_018350195.1. NCBI lineage: Eukaryota > Metazoa > Chordata > Mammalia > Carnivora > Felidae > Panthera > Panthera tigris. The sequence continues at coordinate 136,279,531 of NC_056665.1, forward strand.
ACTCAAGGTTTTCAACAGCATGCAAATATGTTCTGAATTGATATAAAACATATTAGTTTCATGGGTACAACATGAGTCAGTATACATTGCAAAACGATTATCGGAGTAAGTCTGGCTACCCCTGTCCCCTTACGCAGTTACAGAATTTTTTTCTCTTATGACTTTTAAGATTTACTCTCTTAGCAACTTTCAAATATACAGTACGGTATTGTTAACTATAGTCACTATGCTGTACAGCACATCCCCATGGCTTATTTATTTAATAACTGGAAGTTTGTGCTTTTGACCACCTTCCCCCCTTTCATAGATTAATTTCTTAGAAACAGTTTTTGGCTCTCTGATCGCGCAAGTCCTTAGAGCCGGTACTCTCCAATAAGGTAGCCGCTAGCCATGTTTGGCTATTTAAATTCAGTAAAATGAAGTTAAAACTTCAGTTCCTCAGTTATGCTGACCTTATTTTATTTATTAAAAAAAATCTTTTTTAATGTTATTTCTGAGACAGAGAGAGACAGAGCATGAGTGGGGGAGGGGCAGCGAGAGAGGGAGACACAGAATCCGAAGCAGGCTCCAGGCTCTGAGCTGTCAGCACAGAGCCTGACGCGGGGCTCGAACTTGCAAACCGTGAGATCATGACCTGAGCCAAAGTCGGACGCTGAACCGACTGAGCCACCCGGGCGCCCCTACTGACCTTATTTTACATGCTCAGTAGCCACGTGTGGCCACAATACAGTTTGTAAACATTTCCCTCATAGCAGAAAGTTCTGCTTGAGAGCGTTGTCTTAGAGTCTTTGTGCTCTGCCCTAAATCTTTTCAGGTTTTCTGCAACTCTCAGTGACTTTCTCATTCTCTATCAAATTATAATTCATGCCGTCTTCCATCACGTGTCTAGGAAGGACACATGATAATGCATCACATTATAAGTCTCCCTTATCAGCACGGGTCATTGTAGTAGCATCTCATTTTGGTGAATGAGGAGTGGCTGATTAAAGTATCTAATGAGAACCATTGATGATTGTATTATAAATGTTGTATATGCCCTGAAAGCATGGGTATTGTGTTTCATTCTTTCAGAGAGAGCGTCTAGTGTCCTGTATCATTCTTCTATGTAGGAATTAGTTACTGTAATGTTGTATTTTAGGTGAATGAAAAAATAATGCAGCCCTTGAAATCTAGATAAAAAGATTTTGTTAAGGTATCTGTGGTTGCTACTGTTAGGTTTTTCTGGCTAGTCCAGATCATTTGCTGATGTTGCTTAAGATGGAAAACTTTTACAGTATATAAAGTTTAATATAAACTTCTAGTCATTAAGATCTCTGCAGGTAATAATATTATCCTGGTGGAAGTAGAATTGATTTAAGTAATTAGACAATTACAGTTAATGTTTCTTATGTTTATATCATGCTTTCCAGCCAGATTGCAAGCTTCTGGAGAGCAGGAGCCGGATCTTTATGATTTTTCCTGTTCTCTGCAGTACCTGGCCCCGTGACTTTCACTTCATAAGTTCTTGCTATAATTCATTGAATTGATTTATTTTCTTCTATTGCTTCTTGTGCAGGACAGAACTTACAAAAAGCGTGGTGCTCCCTGAGCTAATAGAACTCTCCAGGGATGAAGGCAGCAGTGTGCGGCTTGCTGCTTTCGAAACTTTGGTTAATCTGCTTGACGTGTTTGACACAGGTAAATCTTCCCGCGGACACACCTTTGCTTCTGAAAGCAGTGTTTTCCCCGGTTTTGTAACTGATAGGGAGTGAAGAAAGATAAGGGATAGAATTCCTTATGTTGTTTTATGATGAACATTAAGCCTCCCTTCCTCTCTGTCTCTTTCTGGTTCTTTCTCTTGTGGCACCTTCTCTGTGGCTGCTTTTACCTTCCTGGCATCCTGTGTTACTGCATGTTCCATGCCTCTCTCTTTTCGCTCATCCATGTTTAACTGCCTTGTGTGGGGAGATAAGAATTGGTTTGGTAATTAGCCTTTAACTTGCTTAACTAATTGACTCTAGGAAAGATGTTGATTAAAGCAGTAATATTCCTTCCTTAATATTTTAATGCTAGAAATCTCATGGCCGTGGGGAGGAAAACTTTGGGATGAGGTGTTTGAGTGGGAATGGGTAAGGAGGTATTTCTTCGTGTTGTGCCAGTCAAATCACAAAGACATCACAGAGACAATTAGCTCCTCTGTGAGTATATGACTAGACTTTTGACGAATGCTGGAGATTAATTTATCAGTAAACATTAACCATTTTGTGGTAAAATTTGGAGGAGTAAATGTCAAGTACTTGGGTGCGAAACTCTATTGTGTAAATTATAGGATTATGTTTACTTGGATTAACAACATTTTACCCTGAGCTAGGAGAGCCTCTTAAAGATTATTGCAGTGCGGCCAATAATTATGTATGATTGTTCCAGAATAATCATTCAGCCTATATGATGAGCCAGAGGAGTAAGAACTATAATACGTGAAAATAGATGAGTGAGTGAATCTCCTTGTCCTAATGATGGGGCACCCCTGGGCATTCAGTCTAGGAGCCTTGGCCCCCTCCTTGCTCTCTCCCCTCACTGTCCACAACTCGGTTGTGAACAGATCTGGGCGTAACCTATGTTCACGGTTTTCCCTGCCCTTCCTTCCCGCTCCAGTACCACTTGTCATTCCCTTAGCACGTGAAATTCACTCACACCTCCAGCCTTTCTGCATATTCATTTTTCTCCCTGTGTTTTCTCCCTTCTGTTTTCCTCCTAACCAACTTCCTTCAGTGCTCATTGCAAATACAGTCTCCTCTCTGATTATCTCTGTAAATGTCTTATGCCTGGGGTACACCAACTGTGGTCTGCAGGCCAGATCCTGCTGCTGCCTGCTTATGTAAATAAAGTTTATTGGAACCTAGCCATGCCCACGTGGCTCTGTATTGTCTGCAGCTGATTTTGGGCCCTAGCGGCAGAGTCGTTACGACAGATACACTGTGAGGCCTAGAACGTTTACAAAAATTGCAGACCCGTGCCTTATACCAACTATGAGAATAGCGATCACGTCGTCTTGTGATAGTTTTTGTGTTTGGCTTCTTTGCTGGTGTGAGTTTCTCAAGTTCAGACCGTTTATTCTCATCCCTCTACTTCTACTTAGGATAATGCGTGTTCTGTACGGAAAACAGTGAATGTCTAATAGATGTCATTTAGTTAAAATGGTAGATGTGGTCCTGAAACGTAATGATAGTAACAGTCATAATAATACCAATAAACCTGTTGCAGCATTTTGCTTAGTCTTGTCAGACCCTTAATAGCGATTCCTTTCTGACAGTTTAAGAGAATTATGGGAAATTCAGAGTATTTAGAATCAAGATGTAAATGTCGGTGGGATATATGAGAAATTTATAATCTAAGCAGATACACTTAAAATATGGATTAACTTCTTAAAAAAAAGTTTTTTTTTTAATGTTTATTGTTGAGACAGAGACAGAGCGCGAGCAGGGGAGGGGCAGAGAGAGAGGGAGACACGGAATCCGAAGCCGGCTCCAGGCTCTGAGCTGTCAGCACAGAGCCTGATGCCGGGCTCGAACTCACAAACCGTGAGATCGTGACCTGAGCCGAAGTCGGATGCTCAGCCATCTGAGTCGCCCAGACGCCCCCACAATATCAATGAACTTCTTAAGGAAGTGCCATATAAGTAAAAGTGGAGAAATTCAATAAACAGGACATATTATAAGCTAACAATTTCAGTCAGAAAAAGCTGCCCCCTGGCGTGAGTTACGCGCTAACACGTGAGACCTGCGGCCTGAGCCTGCTGGTCCTCCGTTCACGTCCGCGGTGTTGGGGTCCTGTAGTTATTCGGCCTCCAAGCCTCAGTCCTCAAAGCTCTTTAGCCTGTAAGCACTCTTGACATGTGGTCCCGGTGGCCGTCCACGAGTCCGAGCCCCTGAGCCTGGCGTGAAAAGGTTTTGCCGATCTCAACCCTCTTCTTGCTACTTCTGCGACCAGGGCTTGCCGACGTGTTCCGTGGCCGTGTGGCCAACCCGGCGACTTTCCTTTCTGGAATCTGTATGTATGCATTTCTCCATGTGCAGCGTGGGCAACTAGATCTAAAGTCTGTTTTGTTTTGTTTTGTTTTCCAGATGACAGAAGTCAAACTATCCTTCCCTTAGTGAAATCATTTTGTGAAAAATCTTTCAAAGCGGACGAATCCATTCTTATTTCCTTATCTTTCCATTTAGGAAAACTATGCCATGGACTCTATGGTATGATATACCCTGAGAATTTCAAGATTGTGGATAATTTTTTCCCTTTGTCTTCTGCCTCAGCCACTTGACTGCAGCTCCTCAGTTGTGAAACCTATCCTTTAAGGGTGTAAAATCTTAAGAAGTCTTAGATTTTTGGTAGCATAATCTAGAGCACATTTAAGAATGACTTTTTCCCTAACAGAACCTATTTGAAAGAACAGTGACCGAAAGAAGTAGTCATGGCCCTTTAAATCTCTGAATATTTTATATTCATATAAAATATGGTATCGGTTGGCATATGATGTAGTTATATTAACTATTGGTGCATAGCAAGTATACACTTATTAACTATTTGTTGGGTAATTAATATATCATGTGAGCAGTTCAGCTTAGAATTTAGAATAATACTCATAACCTGGCATTTTGAACATATTACTCGGTTCTTAGCTTCCTATAATAATGTAATCATAAATTAAGTTATAGCCATCTGCTATACTAAAACATTTTTCAGCAGGTATATTATAGACTTTTAATTGGCCGTTGAAAATAAGGTTTGTAGTATATGATGAGTTCCTAGCTCTCTAAGATCATTTATTAATGTGGAACGAGTCTGTGGATCAAAAATATTTAGAGTTTACTTTGCCGTCTTTTAGGTTGAGTTTTTAAACTCTTTTCTCTGCAGATACACACACATGTCTTTTCTGCAGGCAATTTTAGAATATTTACCAGAAGTAAATTGCAGTAATGGTCCTTATATATTATTATTGTAGTGACTCGTCGGTGGTCTGTAGTGTGATACGTGCTGCAGACATTCAGTCGTCATTCCTGCATTGCATAGTTTATACTGTTAAAATTAAAGTGTTATTAAAATCAACATAAGGTGAAACAATAGACGCATTGAATTTCTCCATAAGAGGTACTCTTTCCTCACTGTTGCTTTTATTTATGGTCTTTAACGGTTTACTTGAGTATTTGGTTCCCGTTACGTAAGTGTTGTATTTTGCTTTTCTCTCTCTATTTTTGTTTTCAGTGAAAATGTTGAACAAAGGTTTTACATTTGTTTTAGGAATTCTTACTCCAGATCAACACTTGAGATTTTTGGAGTTTTATAAGAAACTGTGTACGCTGGGTTTGCAACAAGAAAACGGACACAATGAAAATCAGATTCCACCCCAAATCCTAGAGCAGGAGAAGAAATATATTTCAGTACGGAAGAACTGTGCTTATAACTTTCCGGTAATAGATTATGTATTTGTACTGACAAAAGGTTTTGACGATAACTTTAAAATATCTGGATAGATAGCATTAAAAACCATGGCCATTTATGACCCTGCTGCTTAGCCTTACGTGTGGTGTAGACAGTAGGTCCTGAGTAATTTTAGTATAACTTATATTTAACTTTGTGTGTAAAGTAGAGCCATCTGCATGCATTTGGATCTTCCAAATGTGATTTCCACCTGAATTATTACGTAGAGGACACGATTTCAATTGAAATGAAATGATTGTAATATTAGGTATTGATGCACGTTTTTCTCTCCTTCCCACTCATCTTCTCCCTTCCACCTCCACCAGGCCATGATTGTTTTTGTTGATCCTAAAAACTTCCACATGGAACTCTATTCTACATTCTTCTGCCTTTGTCATGACCCCGAAGTACCAGTCAGATACACTATTGCCATTTGCTTTTATGAAGTAAGTGTGAAGACGTGTCAGCATTTGACGTTTGTTAATTCCACCTATGTATGCTAGATGAGTTTTGGATATTGTGTACGCTTCTGTTTATACAGGTTTATTATATGATATGGGCTCCATATCACTTTCATATTTGAGTCCTAACTGTTATTTTAAAATTTCCATAATTCTCTCTTTAGTATGTTGACAGAAGTCATTTACATAAGCACATTATATTCATTTACCATTTATTGATCCATTCATTCAGCGTACCTCTAGTAAGTGCCGACTTTAAGCCAGACATTGTGGTGTGAGTACGGGTATCTTTGGTTTGGAAGTGAAACCAGGTTTTATATGCCTTACGATATTAACATTTAACTTTGCATCTAAACTCAAGAACTTGAGAGTAAACGGAAAATCGAGTGACAGGTTATTTATTGCTTTTCGTGCAAATGGATCACGTTTTATGAACATACCTGTTAGGTTCAGCTATTACAACTCTCTTGAGTGGAAGAAGCAAAAGTGAATGTAAACATTTCTGATGGATGTAATTGACTTCTTAACCCTAGAGGTTGAAATCTGGATACGTGTCTTGGGTGATCCCAGGAAGCACGTGTATGCTTACATAGTGGCAGTAAGCACGTATAAACTGTAAGTTGTCAACTTCCAAATATAAATGTCTCTTTGTCAATGGCACAATAAAATATTTCCTGTCTTCACAAGAGGTATCTAAATATTCTTACTCTCAGTGAGAATATTTCAGCCCCTTCCTTGCACTGGGTTCCTACATCAGAGCTTTGTTTGGTTAGCTATAAGCACACGAGGAATCTGTAGCATCATGATTATGTTGCTTGAGACTCTTGATTGTTGGGTGATAGTATTCTTTTGAATAACACTTTTTCTGGGGTGACGAAACGTTCATTGTGCAAAATCTAGGAAATATTGTCTTTCAATGGTGTAACTAATTAAAATACTTCCAGTGTTGCACAGTATGTTTTGGAGGATGGGACGGGACAGAGGGCACTGGCCGGCTGAGTGAAATCTCTGTCTCCGGTGCGCCTTAAGTGAGCATTTATTTAGTCTTGGTTACCGTGCATGCTTGTAGTTATTAGAAACCAGAGATGGTTTCATGAGGTTTGTGTCTGAGAACGCAATGTTTATGTAATGTTAGAGCTTTTACTTATTTTTATCTTTATCCCTTTAAAATTTCATCGTTATTTGTGTTTTGTAGTGGACATCACATGTTAGCGCCAGAGAGAGAAACATCTTGAAATGGGTACATAAAAATATTTCACTGGTAGGAGTGAGTCTGGCAGTTGTTGATCTAGCTATTTGCTGGGTGGCTAGTTGCCATGTTCCCTCAGTCATACCATGTAGGTAGGCTGTTCACGATACTCTATTCCAAAAATGAATTGTTAGTCTGGGTTTGTCCTTTTGAGCAGTGAAAATCCGCTGGTGAGTTTAAGTTTTCCTCACAGGGTTGTTGTTGAATTCTGATAATTACTTTCCTATATCCTAACTTTATTCTTGTTTTTCAGAAAAATAGTATTTTGAAAATATTCTGAACGAGTCAGAAACAACCCTGTAGAGCAGAGGTTTTTAAAATACTTCCCCCCACCCCCTCCTGCCCATTGAAATCTTACCCAGAAGCCCAATACATAGAAAGAAAGAAAGAAAGAAAGAAAGAAAGAAAGAAAGAAAGAAAGAAAGAAAGAAAGAAAAGTAGAAACTGGTGGATTTATCATTGTGAGTTCTGTTTTTGTCTGGAGGAGGAAAAAAACCCAAACCTGTTCACAGGGGAGTTTAGCTTAGACCCTTCCAGCTCCTTTTGTGCTGATCAAAGTCTTTGATGGGAAAAGTCTTTGATGTCTTGCTTGCTTGGGACTCCCCTCTGTCCCTGCGTCACACAGACCATCCGTAGAACTTGCCCTCTTTAGGAGGTGCTGAGCCAGGGCGAATGCTCATGTGCCTGCACTATCCTGGGAGACCTCGTTGGCCGCTGTAAGACTTTAAAATATGAGCTGGAGGCATCCATGGGCTTATTGCTTATGATACGGAAATTATGACTCTGATAAATCATTCCTACATTTGCTGCGCCCATGTGGGCACTTACTTGCCGATTCTCATGTGTCCACACTCCAGAGTGTCATAAAGGAGACTAAAAAGCTGGTTTTGTATGCAATTAATTTCTCTAGAAATCTAATTTTTATATGTATGTTGTAACCTAGTCTCATTTCAGAAGAAGTATCTAACAGGGATGTATTTTGTAAAATTATTATTATAACCTTTGGATGTCTAGTAGTTTTAAATCTGAGAGACTTTATCGCTGCATTTTAGGTCTCTAAACTTCTGAATTCTGGAGTATATTTAATACATAAAGAACTGATAACATTATTACAAGATGAATCACTGGAGGTAATATCTTCTTACTCCTTGGTTTTTACTTCTTTTATGTTAAGTCTGAATATTTCAATGCCCTTTCCCTGCCTCCTTCTTAAGAATTGCATGAATTCTTTTAGCTGGCAATCCCCAAAAGTGTTAAGACAATGTACCATTGTATCATAGACTGGAAATTGAGATCTTTAAAAACAATTACTAGGTTTTTAAAATACGTACATATATTTGCTTATTAAGGAAAATTTAGGAAATGCCAAAAAGTAGACAGACAAAAGAATACCTTTAGTTCCAGTCGCTGTTACTGTTTTGTTGTAGTTTAAAAATTTCCTACTTTTTTCTGTGAAGAGGTTTTTATTTTCCACAATCGGAATCGTACATTCAATGTTATCTCTTTTTCTCTTAGCATTGTTTGGGGAGTATACTTGTGGAAACTTTGCAGTACTTTATGTTGATGATGCATTCAGTATATCCTGTTCACTCAAATGAGTACAGGCTTGTCAAAGCTCAACTCCTCAATATTTAGTCATTGCAGAGGGTGTTATCTAACTTCAATTGCTTTTTAAAAGTCGAGAGGCAGGTTTTCAGCATGTTGGTTGTGTAGAAGTGGCTGTCTCCGATCTAGACTATTTGAACAGTATCGAGAGACAGATACAGAGATGGACATATGAAACTAATCCAAGACTAGAAAAACAGTAATTGCCATAAAAGTAACCAATATCTCTATTAAAAGGTACTAGATGCTCTCATAGATCATCTTCCAGAAATCCTTGAACTTATGTCTACCGGTGGAGAAAGCAGTGTTCAAGAAAATAAGGTAAACGTCCTGTATCAAAGAAGTTCCTGAATGTTATAAATATGATTTCACTCCGCAGAGTTGTTGTAGGGAACAAGGAGAGAACGTATGGAAAATATTTAAAGTAGTGTCTGCCCCATATTAACAAGTGCTTAGTAAATGTCTCTTGGAGCTTCAACAGCCTGAATTTCCTCTCCAATTCTTGTATTACCATGATTCTTACTGCCCTTGGAGGTTACGTTCACATTTTCAGTTTTTATTAGCATTAATTATTATTCCAAGAACAGCATCTGGTGAGGACAGGAGAGAAGGAATTTGGAAGGTCACAATTTTCCAACAGTGAAGTAGAACAAATTTTACTTTTGTCAGAGGGATTGTGAGTCCCATTCTCTATTTCAGAATTTCGTTTCCAGTAACTGTTCATTTTACTCATGGAATTTTTAAAACATACTGACTTGAATTTGCCAGATAACGGTCTCCCTGTGACAACCGAGATCCTAAGTTGTGAAGTGAGCGAGAATGTCCCTCTCCCCAGTGTGTTGTAAGACTGAAGAATTCGCTGGAATGCTGTGGTGGATTTATTATCATCCATCCTCTGATGGGCTTTCTTTTTCAGTTGTCATCTCTGCCTGACTTGATTCCGGCACTCACAGCCGCCGAGCAGCGAGCTGCGGCCTCCTTAAAATGGAGAACTCATGAGAAGCTACTGCAGAAATATGCCTGTCTGCCACACATCATATCCAGTGATCAGATTTATTATCGTTTCTTGCAAAGAATGTTCACGATCGTGATGACAAATGTGAGCCCGGTACCTTTTATCTAATGCTTTTGAACTCTCACCTGATTTTGGGGTTACCAGATTCTTCACATTCTCAAAGTAGTACGACAAACTTCATTTATTCCATTTTGTCCTAGAAGGATGTTCTTTTGCCAGGTCTCTGAAGGGGGAACTTAAGTTCCTCTGTGCTTTTCCGCTCATGCTTGTTTTTGAACATTGTCTGTATAGCTGGAATGAAGAATGAACAGGTGGTACCTTCACTTACCCTTTGTCCGTATGTCGCCAAGGAGAGTGTGAACAGACTCACTTCAAACTTGATGTAGTTCTTCTCAAGAGGCAGGTTGGCAGGAGACTGTGATCTTGACTGCTAAGTACCTTCTGCTCTGATAATATACCTTTTATGTGTCATGGCCTCAGAGCCTGCCTCAACTATGCCGTGTTGCCAAGGCATCTTGTAAGCCTCTCAATCTTAGAGGAGTTACTTTTTCTTTTAAAGTACCTCTGAAAGATGGCTATGTAACAGATAAAGCTTATATTAAAAACATGGTGGCCTATGATGGATAGCCTTAAAATTAGAGTCAAAAGCAGGAAAAAAAAGATTTGTACTCAAATCCCCCAGAGAGTAAGTTGTTGACCTTTGTTACAAAAATTTCCAGAGAGGTCTGCTGGACCCCCGGTTCACTGTACATTTAATATGATGTCTTCCTACCATTTTTGAAGTATAAGAAATTTCCATATAATGTATATGTTTTAGAAGCTGCTAAAAAAAGTGCTTTATGTTCTCATTGTTCTCAATAAAAGGGAGATAATGAAATCTAATAGCCGTCTCAGAAGCCCCAAATCCGTTTTAACCTCAAAGATTAAAAAGAAAAATAACATGGTCGGTGTTAAAAAGAGACATTTCATGAGCTACCTCTTCTACAAGTTAATTTCATTCATCAAAGCAAAGCCTAGAAGATGAAGGTTATGTTATAGACGTAACAGTCTTAAGAAATGATTTTGGCAACAATGACTCCTTACCAGAGGACAACGCGTGAGTGTGCCGCATAGGAAATTTCACATCAAATTGAGCAGAATTTATTAATTATTTTATTCAGAAATTACTTATTTGAGTGCTTGCTATGTGTCAGGCCCTGTTCCAAGAGTTAGGGATAAAGGAGTGAATAAGACAGAGTCCTGCTCTTAACAGAGCCTGTGTTCTACAGTGGTGGCGGCGAGGTGGATAATAAGACAGGCTGAGTAAATCTATTAACAGGGGCCGATGAGTGCTGTGAAGTTTGATCTTAATTGTTGACCTCAATCTGATTATTCAGTAGGCATGTTGTGTTTCCAAAGCCAAGAATACATAATTAGTCCATAATTTTAGCTTCTCTTATCAGGAAGGAGAGACGAGTTGCAACAAAGAGTATGAACAAACTACTTGGAAGCCTGAGAGATTCGTTTTACTATTTTCTTTTACAAGACAGTAACTCCACACTTAAAAGGAGATACGTGATTATTATAGCACGTTTTCCATGATCAAAGAGGACACGTTATTCTGTGTCAGTATTCTCTGGAGAAAAGAAAGAATTTGTATTTTTAATTCCATACTAATGGTCATAGTATTCATTCCTTCAGCAAAATTAATTGAGAGCTTACTATGTGCCAAGCACTATTCTGGGTACCAAGATACAGCAGCAAACAAAAGAGATAAGGAACTTATTATCACGGAACCTTAGATTCTGTTGGAGACAGGCGGTAAACAAACATACGTATATAGTATGTCAGGGACGAAAAGTATAGTGAAGACCGGGAAAGCAGGGTAGAGGGCGAGGAACGTGACCGAGGGTAGTAGGATCTGTTGTGGAGATAGCGGTCAGGAAAAAGTCCTCTCTGATCAAGTGTGCTTCATGCAGAGGCTTGAACAAAGTACTGGAGTTACTCTGGGGATGTCTGAAGGACAAGTGGTCCAGGCAAAGGGAATAGTGTGGTTGCGTGAGGACGGAAGCCATTGTAGAAAGCGGTAGAGACGTGAGGTAGAGGGGTGGCTGGATCCACAGCACAGCACACTTTGAGGGCCATGATGTGGAATCTAGGTTGTATTCTCTGAAACGGGGGAAGTCTTTGGAAGGTTTTGAGCAATGACATAAGCTTTTTTTTCCCCTACTTTTGTCGTGAAAAATATTTAAAGATCCAGAAAGGCAGCAGTGTGCGGTTTTATTCTACTTGAATTTCAAGGATCCCCACTGTACTAGCCTGAATCTTTAATATTTAAATATTATAGTATTGATACGTAAGCCAAGATGGTGTACGTGAATTTTATACTGGGCATAATAGATCTGGTTGAGAGATTTTTCTCTAATACGTAGTTGGAACCCAAACCCAGTAAAGACAGATGATTGAATTCATTTAAAATTAATGAATTCTGCCCAGCGGTGTGACAAATTCAAAGGACAGAGGAGTATAGAACATTAGTAAGAGTTATGGACATGGTGTCCCTTTGATTCTAAGTTTCATCTGTGGTGTGGACCAGGGATCTCAGTGATGACATTGAGTTCGAAGAGTCAGAAGCAAGCCAGAAGGATTGCAAAGTATATCTGATCATGGGATCTCTAAATTTATATTTTAGAAGTGGCACATTTTTGATGATGTACCTGACACAGGGTATGTTCTTGCAAGCATTTGCTGAATAAATGAGTGACAAGGTCCAGGGAATGGCTAAGAGAATGGGTGGCCGAGATGTATTTGGGGAGAATGTCACTTAAGATGAAGTGCAAAGAAATGAGAGTTATCCTGTAAATCAGATTTGGATGATTTGGAAACTGTGCCAAACAGAATTAACTTTGTAATATGATACATTAGTTGATATGCCTGAGTGGTATCGACATTAAATTATGAGGGCGCTTCCACAGTGATTTGAGAGGTGGACCACACTGTTCTTACTTTTTTTTTTTTTTTTTTTTTTAATGTTTATTTTTGAGAGAGAGACAGAGTACGAGGGGGCAGGGGCAGAGAGAGAGGGAGACACAGAATCCAAAGCAGGCTCCAGGCTCCGAGCTGTGAGCACAGTGCCCGATGTGGGGCTTGTGGGGCTTGAACCCACGAACCGCAAGATCGTGACCTGAGCTGAAGTCGGATGCTTAACCGACTGAGCCACCCAGGCGCCCCAACACTGCTCTTACTTTTAGCCGCAATTGAAAATTGATTTGTGGAGCCAAAGTGTATTATTATATTGGTTTAATTGTCTTTCTTATTTCTTTAAGAATGTCTTACCTGTCCAAAAGGCAGCTTCACGAACGCTATGCGTTTTTCTACGTTATAATCGTAAACAAGAACAGAGACATGAGGTCATTCAAAAATTAATTGAACGTAAGTAATCATTGCCTCTCATTTTGAAAAACGGAAAGTAAGCAAAGTGGCCTTAGTTAGTTCTGACTTACTGCATGTATCATTTTGCCATGAATAGTTAGGCTGATGTTGGTAAGTATCTGGAGCGTGTTTGTATTTGAGTTTTCTAGGTTAATTTTTGGGGGTTGTTTTAGAAATCTTTAAGATAGGATTATTCTGTGATGAACAAAAGTAATAATTACTCTGGGTCTTTTTTAGTGAGTTTCTACACTTGAAAAATTAAAATAATGTTTCTTTATGGTGAAAGTCCAGTTTCTACCCTGATGAAATAGCATTTGGAACTAAAATACGAGTTGAGTCTCCATGAATGTAGCATTTTATGTTTTTATATTAAATATTAGCAGAATGCGAGGATTTTTTTTAGTTCCCTTGAATAGAGTTGATGCATACATGACTATGAATCTGGTAAGCCTATGTGGTTCATAATGTTTTAAAAAATGAAATCAGTTAACAAATGCAAGTTTTTTTTTAATTTGCTAAGGGCTAAATTGAGACAGAAACCTTTAGTTAATGTGTTAATTCTAGAAAGAGTGTCACATACTTGTATATACTTAGTGAATTTTTAATTATTGTATACTTGTTTTGACCATAGTGTCTTAATGCTTTTATTGAACTCTGTTATCCAGCGTAGGTAGTAGGTAATGGGATTTTCTGGTTATTGGACTTCACCATTTTAAGTTGGATCACCATTTTTCAAAAAATTAAGAGTGTATCGAATTCCATTTAAGAAAAATTATACTCCGTATACTTTAAACTTTCTCTTTTTGACTCTGTTTTAATTTAATTTTCATTTTTCAGGGGTACGACCTCACATTTAGAATCAGTTTTATTTTGAAAGGAGATTCCACTTGGCTTTAAATATTAAGAATTTTGCTTTTGAACATTTGTGGAATAAGGGAGAAAACAATCCTTTAAATGTTTACCTGAATTATTGTCAATAATACAGTGTTTACATATGACTTTAACCACTTCAGAGCATTTCTATGGAAATGAAGAAAACAACTAATTTGATTGGTCAAATACAAGTTCAGAGTTCGAAGTTACACAGACTTTGATTTGCATTCCAGCACTATGCCTACCAGCTTGTGACTTTAACCTCTGAACCTCCTCTCAGGAGGATAAATCTATACTTCCCCCATTGGATTGTTTTTTGGGATTAAATGTGATAATACGTATAGAGTACTTAGCACGTAATGGGTGATCAAAAAATAGTAGATATAGTTATTTAGTACTTAATAAATGCTTATGGAATAGAATGCAATGTTTAATACATTTTTTCTGGTTTTTGAGATGTTTTGAGATGTCCTTTTTTTTGGGAGTCCACAGAGCTTTAGTATATATGATTTTTTTTCTCTTATCTCTTGTATTTGCTAAGCAAATTGTGGATATAAAAAAACTTGTCATGGGTTTTGCGTGTCTAATTTTGTCACATAATTTCATGTAGGAAAGATTAAACTTATCTTTTTTGTTGTTGTTTCTAGAACTGGGCCAAGGAAAAAGCTATTGGAATAGACTTCGATTTTTGGATACCTGTGAATTTATTATAGAGATCTTCTCCAAATCATTTTTCTGTAAATACTTCTTTCTACCTGCTATTGAACTGACGCACGATCCAGTGGCAAATGTGAGGTATGCTACCAATCCAAGGAAATACTTGAAAAAATTGTATGTTTAAATTTATCTACTATAATTTATCTACTTACCAACTATAAAGAACATGCAAAATCTTTTTTATAGTCAATCAGAAAACAAGTAAATAATGTATACTTACTTTGAAATTCCTAGTAGTCTTAGTTGATGAGCCTCAGTAAGACTTGGAAGCTTTTCACGGTGTCTCAGGTCTTTTGTTTATTGGGTTGAGAGAGCGGCAGTCAAAGCCAGCCTGGCAGGCTTCTCCTACTGCTTGGATACACACATTGGCATCAGGATTTGAGCAGATATTCATAATTTATGGATCTTCTAAGACTAAAGAAAAAATAATTCCAAGTTGGCTTGGGCAAAGATCTGTCCATTTTTAGAGGCAATCAAGAGATTGGTTTTTGTTTTATATTTTTAGTGTAAGAAAATACAGAAAATGCCACTGCATTGGCTTCAGTATTTTGTGCATCTTATCTGTGCTAAGTAACTAATGAATCTAACTTGCAAACATGTTGCAAATTGAAGTTGTGGCCCTAGAAAAGCAGCTCCCACTGTGATGAATTGTCACTTACTTATCAAGCAGTTGACAAAAATTATTTGAACAGCAACGAGGGGCACCTGGGTGGCTCAGTGAGTTAAGCATCTCTCTCTCTCTCTCTCTCTCTCTCTCTCTCTCTCTCTCTCTCTCTCTCTCTCTTTTTAAACATTCTTTAATGTTTTTATTCTTTTTCTTTAATGTTTTTATTCTTGGGGGAGAGAGAGAGACAGAGTGTGAGTGGGGGAGGGGCAGAGAGAAAGAGGGAGACCCAGAATGTGAAGCAGGTTCCAGGCTCTGAGCTGTCAGCACAGAGCCCGACGCAGGGCTCGAACTCATGGACTGCGAGATCATGACCTGAGCCGAAGTCAGATGCTTAACTGACTGAGCCACCCAGGCTCCCCAGGGAGACACAGAATTCTAAGCAGGCTCCAGACTCCACGCTGTCAGCACAGAGCCCGACACGGGGCTCAAACCCACAAACCGCGACATCATGACCTGAGCCGAAGTTGGACATTTAACTGACTGAGCCACCCAGGCGCCCCCTGACTCTTGATCTTGGCTCAGGTCGTGATGTCACGGTTCACGAGTTTGAGCCTTGCGTCGTGCTCTGCGCTCACGAGGAGCCTGCTTCGGATTCTGTCTCTCCCTCTCTCTGCCCCCTCCTGCTCTCTCTCTCGCTCTCTTTCTCAAATAAATAAAAAAACTTTAAAACAAAAACACAAACCTGAAAGGAAACGAAATCATCTCTAACCCAGGTCAACGAGACTGAAAGCATAGAGTTGACCCTAAGAGAAAGCAACCTGTCAATTCAAAAACCAAATGAAGATTAATTGAACATTGCTCTGTGAATTTTGGTTATTTTGGGGGTAAGAGATCATTGCATAGCAATTTGTTTTGGTTTCCACTCTTCTGCCTGGGTAATCACCAGTCAAACAAACGGGTCCAGCAATACCATATACTAATTGGCTTTTGGAGACGAAAGCATTTGCCCAGCTCTGCAGAGATGTGTAGATAGAACGAAAGCCATCACAGGCAAGAGTGGTGGGATCGTGCACTTAGGACGGGGGTTTCTGGAGCCACACTGCCTGAGCTGATTTCCAGCTCTATACTACCTGTGTGTCTTTGGGCAAGTTACATAATCTCTCTGCACATAGATTTCCTTAGCACCTAATTCATAGGGGGTTCCAAGGGGTAAATACCTGAGATAATGTGCATGAAGAATTTAGCTTACCAGGAAGGGCGTGTGATACCTAATCATAAAATCTTTATGATCTCACGGACCCAGGATTCTCAGAGTTAAATCACCACTCTGTAGCTTTTGTTGAATATATGTTTTCGAGACTTGCCTTGAGTTATGAAGAATGAAGTGTGCATAGACTGTTGATTGTTTTTGTTTTTCCTTACGTCAATGTTTAAAACTTGCATTCACGGAGCCTAGACAGTGTAGAGGTTGGAAAGACCGTTGGTATTCAACGGAGCCTTCCCCTTTGCCAGAAATGCAAATGATTCTCTTTGGGGTAACTGGGGCTCCTTAACTGAGAGAAAGCATCACCAGGATCCATGGTGAGCTCAAATGAGTTCGAGACCATTATTGCTATGAATGGAGCTGAATATTCTAGAGGAAGAGCCTCCTTCGCCTTTTCGCCTGAATAGAAAGCAAACTTTTTGTATGTGGAGAATCCTCGACTGCGGGCTCAGCGGACAGGTCGGCCTAGAAACTCTAGGAATGGGACTTGGTTGTCCCGGGTTTGGCATAGAAGTAAAAAAAATAGTATCTGGAGAGCACTCAGAGGAATGGATGAATACAGCAGCCCAAACGTAGGTAACTGCCTGGCATCGCTCTGTGAAAGCAGCCCCGGCAGAGCAAAGTAGCTCTGCCGACTAGTCCAGTCTCCTGGCTTGCATGTCATCTGTGTGCTGAAGTTTCCTGACTGTATGTCTCCAGCACCGGTGTCCTTCCTGTACAGGAGACGCGTTGAGCTAGCTGCCCACTTAGCATTTCCGTGGCTTGTCCAACAAGCGCCTCAGACTCGGTCTGCCCGAAAGTAAATCCCCGCCGTGTCCCGCACCCACGCCTGCCCTTGCTTCTTCTGAGGTCTTCTCCATCCGTGCACATAACCGTCTCCTCTTGCCACCTGCTTGGATCAAAACCTTACCTCCTTCCTGCCACCCCACCACAGTTCCTCAGCACACACTGCTGCTTGCAAAATACGTTGAATCCAAACACTTCTCGCTGCTGACTGCTACCACTCTGGTTCAGGCGGCCGCCGTCTCCTGCCTGAATGACTGCTAGAGCCTCCTCTTGTTTCCCTTCTGTCCTCGACCCTCTACGGTCTGCTCTCACACCAGTAGTCAGGTGATCCTTCTTCCATCATGTTAAGCCCGATCACTTCCCTCCTCTGTGTAAAACTCTCCACGGCTTCTTACGGTGTTCAAAGTGAAAGCTAGTCTTCGAGCAGCGGCCTCCAAGGCCCTGCACGAGCTGGCCTCCTGTTGCCACTTTGAGGTCTCCTGATGATCTCACCTTTGCTCAGCTCTACCCACTATAGCCTATTTGCCAGTTTGGGTCAATTTGCCAATTTGGGGTAACACCCAAGTCAGGCTCCCCCTATAGGTCATTTGCACATACGGCAGGCTCCTGTCCATCATGCTCTTCTCTGGATGTTCACGTTACTTACTCCCTAATTTTCTTTAATAAGTCTTTGATTAAATATTATCTCTTCAGCGAAACCTTCGCTGAAACTCTCTATGACCTCGTCTTTTGAAACTAACGCCCCTCCTCTGATACTCCCTTTTCTTTTCCTGCTTTAGTTTTGTCCATGGCACTTACCACTCTCTGACAGATACTTTGTTTCCTTATTCTTTCTTCCTTACCCCGTACTACAGGGTGAGCTCCAGGAGAGCAAAGAATTTGGTTGGTCTTTTTCACTGTGTGTCTCAGCACCCAGAATAACGAATGCTTGACTCCTAACAGCCACCCCGTAAGCATTTGCTACGGGCTAAATTCCCAGGCTCTCCGAAGTCTGAATTTTCTTTCCATTTCGCGTTACTGTTATTCTTAGTTATTGAACTCATTCAAAAGTAAGTACTATTTAATTTATTACAGAATGAAACTTTGCTACTTGTTGCCCAAAGTGAAATCTACTCTGAAGATCCCTGCAGATAAGCATCTGCTTCAGCAGTTAGAAATGTGTGTGAGGAAACTCCTCTGTCAAGAAAAAGATAAAGATGTTCTGGCTATTGTAAAAAGAGTAAGTATCGCTCTTGCCGCGCCAGTGGCGTTTCTTGCGTGAAGACGGTGTCCGTCGTAGCTTCCGTGTTTTAGCTTGACGCGATAGCAATATGGTAACATAGCGTTGCCAGAGTAGTGTTGGTAACGGACTTGGCTGATGTGTGCTACGGCTGGTAAAGTTCCTTTCATGGGGCGGTTAGACATTCAACTTGTATTACTAGTAATATAAGCACCATGAGAGAGCTTGGCCCATTTGAGGTGCTTCATAAATACTGTTCAACTAATAATGAATACTTCATCCACCAGACTTGATTTATAAGTGATTATAATCCAACTGGGAAAGTCACACTTCATAGAAATTTAGCCCTGGAAGGGCCGTCAAGATCTGTTTGATTTTGCAGAAACTCTAGGCCTAGAGCTAGTAAATGTCTGCTTGGGACCATATTAGCAAGTGGCTGAGCCGGGGCTGGAATACGGATCTCTTACCCCGAGTGCATTCTTTTTTCAGGAATGTGACATCATGTCTTATGGGTTTGTTTGTTTCTTTTGTTTTTAGCATGGGCTCACATGGATTGTTTGCCGATGTTACAAAATGAAAACAGCAAAAATTTGGGGTTAGTGAAGTCATGCCTGAAAATGCTTTGTAGTCTTTCAAAACTTTCTGCTGAACGCATAACTCATATTTTTGTAAGATTAAGTCAAATTTAAGTGGTTACTCTCAGTCTGAGTGTGAACTTCAGGATACATAGTTCCTGAGCATTTCTTTATACTGAGAGGAATTAATTTATTAATGCCTTTTAACTTAGCATTGATGGTGAGGGGAAAAAAAGAATCCTTTGATTTTCTTTTTCTGTTTTTTTTTCTTAGAGATCATTGCCAGATGTCACATGAGGAACTTTTTAATACAGTGATTTGATAATTTAGTATTAATTAGTATACTCTTGTTTTACTGAAGTGTGAGTTCCTCTTTTACCAGCTAAACTAACCAGAAATACCCAGGGTCTGGACACGCACCTAAATCTAAAAGCATATTATATATAGTATATGTATATACGTGTATGTATGTATTATATGTATTTGTTTCTACCAGATATTTCTGTCCTTACCACTTAATTACAGAAGTTTAGGCAACAGAGTTAACTTTCACAATAATAAACATAAGAGCATGAGTGACTTTCTTGGCAGAATTTATTAACTCAAAAGATAAACTAACCCCATAAATAGGGACAAAAATGATTGAATTAATGGATTACTAATCTACAAGACTAGAGCTTACTGTAAGTGTGTGTTACATGAGGAAGTCAGTCGATCCCATGAAAATTCTATAGTACATTGCTTATCAAACTGAGGGCTTGGAAAGGGAACCACCGAGGAAGCTTCTTCTACAAAGCTTCGGGATAAGAATGACATGGCTTATGCTAGTCAGTTTTTAAGGTGGGAAGCAATTTTATTTAAAAGGGATAATTTCATGGCATAAATTACAATATCTTCCTGAATTTCAGCATAAAAATCTTCAAATAAATATTCTGTGTGCAACACTGGCTTTGGGCATGAGTCTGTATAAATAGACTTTTATCTGGACCATCATAGTGAGAAGTACAGTCCTCTGTCAGAGTCAGAATGCTGGGTCAGCGGGACCGCTGTTTGATTAAAATGATTTGTTTCAGACTAATGTGTTCTGAAAGAGAAATGCTAAATTGAGAAATACTTTCAGGGCGAAGTCTTCCTTAATGGTTAGAATGTCATAATGATCAAACATTTCTACGGAAAGGAACTAAGGATTTTAACCCAAACGACAGTTTGCTTCATATATATTTAGCTAAAAGTTCTTTTAAAAAATTCAAAAATTATCTTGTATTTCTGAAGATTCAGAGAAGAGTGGCCCTGGGATTATTAGAAGTTCGCTAATTTGTGTGTGTTTAGCGTCCAACGTGTCCCTCTAGACTTGCTCTCTTTAAGGTTAAAGTCTTTTCCAAGCAGCGTAAATGGAGCCTGGCATTAGGAGGTTGGCTAAAAGTACCATGTAAAATTGGGAAGAATCTGAGAGGTTTTCTAATGTAGCCTTCCCATAGAATGGAGAAGTCTCCTCTTTGAACCTCCCTCTGGAAAAGGAGTCTTTTGGAGAGACGATTGTTTGGCTTAATTTAATTACTGTCGAATAATTTTTCACAACTTTGCTTTTAGACCGTGTTAGAGCTGGACAGGATGGAAATGTCCATGGATGCGGTAAGCCCAGGCTTTACCTTATGCTCAAAGAATATAAAAATTGGCAGGAACTCATCGTAGTGTTTCGTAACTTCATTTTAAACTTAGTTTCAGAAAAAGTTTTATGAAAAAGATTTGTTGGATCAAGAGAAAGAAAGAGAAGAACTACTACTTATGGAAATGGTACGTTGTTTGCACGTGGGCACACACACTTCTTTCTGACCAGTGTTAGCTGTGCTTTGTTATGCAACCCAATAAATCATTTCCCGATTTTTTGAAATCTCTGTTGTGAACTAGAACGCAAACTACATCTGAGAACCTTTCAAAATCAACTACTTTATTGAAGTATGATTGGCATACAATTAACTGGATATATTGAAAGGGTACAGTTTGATGAAAACATCACCACAATCAAAATGCCAGCCATTTCCATTCCCTCAGGCGCTTCCCCGGGCCCCTTGGAAAGCCATACGTTCTACTCCGCTCCCCCAAAACCGTTCATCTAGTTTCTATCTATAAATAGCTAGCAGCTAGAATTGACAGAAGTTTGTTTACATATATTTTCTGTTCCTGCCTCTTTTTACCAGCATAATTGTTTTGACATTTATCCGCGCTGCTGTATGTTCTCAGTCGTTCATTCCTGTTTATCTCTGAGTAGTAGTCCACATTCCAGACCTACCACAGTTTGTTTATCCACCTCTTTTTATTTTAAATTAGAAACCCCTTTTAAAAAGAAATGTTTATTTCTTTTGAGAGAGAGAGAGAGAGAGGGAGCGAGCGTGTGAGCAGGGGAGGGGCAGAGAGAGAGAGAGAGAGAGAGAGAGAGAGAGAGAGAGAGAATATTCCAAACAGGCTCCACGTTGTCAATGCAGAACCCAACACAGGTCTTGATCTCATGAACCATGAGATTATGACCTGAGCTGAAATTAAGGATCGGATGCTTACCTGACTGACATACCCAGGCGCCCCGTGTTTATCCACCTCTTATGAGTACTTGGGTTACTTCCAGTTTGGGGATATTAGAAATAAAGCTGCTGTGACCATTTATGAAGACGTCTCTGGGTGGGCCTACGAAGAAGTCTTCTTTTGCAGAAATACCTAGGAATGGAATGGCTGGATTGGATGGTAGGGCTTGCTTAATTTAAAAAACAAAACAAAACAAAACACAGTTTTACAAGGTTGCTGTACCATTTTATGTCCCCATCGGCTGTGGTGGAGAGCTTCAATTACCCCATATCCTCTCAGCTCGATAGGGCGGGTATATAATCGTGTCTCATTGTGATTTCAAATTGTATATCCCTGATATCTAGGGATGTTGAACATCTCTCTGTTTACTGCCCATCCTTATCTCTTATTTGATGAAGTCTGTTTTCAGATTTTTTCAGTTTACGTATTCATTTTGAGAGAGCACGTGCCCGTGCAAACAGGGAAGGGGCAGAGAGAGAGGGAGGGAGAATTCCAAGGGAGAATCCACTGCGTTGACAGTGCAGAGCTGGATGCGGGGCTTGATCCCACAACTGAGAGATCATGACTTGAGCTGAAACCAAAAGTCAGATGCCCAACCGACTGAGCCACTCAGGCGCCCCTGTTTTCAGATATTTAAATGGGTGGTTGTCGTCATCTTATTGAGATGCAAGAGTTCTTTATACGCTCAGTACTACTCCTTTGTCAGATATACATTTTATGAATGTTTTCTTTGAGTCTGTGGCTTATCTTTCACTTATTTAATGGTGAAAGATTATTTTATTTTGCAGAGCAGTTTTAAATCTTGATGAGGTTCCACTTACCATTTTTTTCTCTTATTGTTTATGCTTGTTTGTTCCAAGAATCCATTGTCTACCCCAAAATTACAAAGACTTTTTGCTGTGTTTTCTTCTGGAAATTTTAGTTGTAGGTTTTACAGTCAGGTCTGTGGTCCACTTCAATTAGTTTTATATGATTTTTCCCATCTGAATATTCAATTATTCCAGCACTATTCGTCGAAAACTTCCTTATTGAATTGCCTTAGCATCTTAAAAAAAAATGTCCATATATGTGTGTGTTTATTTCTTGACTCCCTATTCTGTTCCACTGATTTACACGTTTATCTTTTTGGCAATTCCAAACTGTCTTTATCACTGTGACATTATAGTAATTTTCGAAATAAGGTAGGTTAAGTTTTTCAACTTTGTTCTTTTTTAATTGCTTTGACCAATCTAGGCCCTTTGCATTTTGATTATAAAGTTTAGAATCAGTTTATCCATTTACATAAAAAGCCCACTGGAATTTTTTTTTTTTTTAAGCCCGCTGGAATTTTTGTTAGAATTGTGTTAATTATCCTAACAATGAATTTTCTGATCTCTGAACATTGTCTACCACTCCATTTATTTAATCTTTACTTTTTTCCATGTAATTTTGGTAGTGTTAAGTGTAGAGTTAAAGGAGGTCTTATGTTCAATTTATTTCTGGGCATATTATGGTTTTTGGCATTATTATAAATGGAATTATAATTTTTAATCTTACTTCCTAGAATTTCACTGCTGTCAATTACCGTTGATTTTTATATATTCACCTTGTATTTGTTCTAGAGTTGTTTTTTCGATTTAATAGGGTTTTCTACATGAGCCATTATATCCTCTTTAGGTACAACAAGATTACTTCTTTCTATTCGGTGTTTATGCCTTTTATTTCTTACGTCTGGTTGCAAAGTCTAGGACCTGTAGTGTAACGAAACACTTCCAATTGAATAAAAGTGACGGGAGCAGTCACCCTTGTCATTTTACAGATTTTAGGGGGAAACAGCTGGATCTTTAACCATTCGGCATGATGTTACCAAGAGGTTTTATGTGGGTGCCCTTTATCAAATTGCAGAAGTTGCCTCCTATATCTAGTCCGCTGAGGGTTTTTATGAATGACTATTGAATTTTGTCAGATGTTCTTTCTTCATATATAGAAATGATGTTTGCTTACTCTTTATCCTGTTAAGCCACTGTATTTTTTTTATTTTTAATTATTGTTATTTTTTTTTAATGTTTATTTTTAAGTGAAAAAGCACGAGTGGGGGAGGGGCAGCGGGAGAGGGGGACAGAGGATCCAAAGCAGGCTCTGCGCTGACATGCGGCGAGCCTGACGCGGGGCTCGAACTCATGAACCAAGAGATCATGACCTGAGCTGAAGTCGGATGCTCAGCCAAGCGGGCCAACCAGGCACCCCAAATTACCTTGGGTTTTTAAACGCTAAATCAATCTCGTATTTTGGGGATAAACTCTACTTGATGATGATATATTATCCTTTTCTCTATTGTTGGATTCTTGGCTAGTTTTTAAAGGGACTTTTGCATCTCTATTCACAGTGAAATTGGCCTATAATTTCCTTTTTTGTCATTTTTGGGACTTTTAAGTTTCATATTACAGTTGTGGGCCTTATAAAATGAAATGTGTAGTATTACCACTTCCTCTTAATTCCTCTGTTTTCTGATGGAGTTTGTATAAAATTGGTTTTAATTTTTCCTTGGGTGTTTGATAGAATTCACTAGTGAAATTATCAAGGCTCAAAGTTTTAATTTTGAAAAGAATTTTGGTAATTGATTCAACTACTAATAGATACAAAGCTGTTCAGGTTTTTTATTTCTTCTTTTGTAAACTTGATAATTTGCTTCCCATACCCAGAATTCTGTTAGCTGAGCTGTCAAATTTGTTCCCGTAAAGTTGTTTATACTCTTATATTGTTCTTTTAATATATATATAGGATCCATGGTGATAACTTCTGTTTCATTCTTACCTTAGTGGTTGGTGTTCTGTCTCTCCTTCCCCTTTCTTTCTCTCTCTGTCTCTCTCTTTTCTTTCTTTCTTTTTTTTTTTGAATTGTTTTTTGGTGGTTTCATCGAGAGGTTACGATACACTTAACCCTTTAAGGTCTACTAAGTGTTAATAGTGTACTAATTCATTCAACGATGATACAGAGCTCTCTGCCCTTTATGTTACAGTTGTTACGTGAATTATATTTGTATTGAAAGCCCCACGAGTCAGTGTAATAATCTTTGCTTTAAGTTGTGATCTGTATCTTTGAAGAATTTAAGAGCGTAAGCTCCTGTGTTTACTTTCTTATTTTTTACCAGTTCTAGTACTCTTCATTCATTGCTAAGCGTCTGAACTTCCCTCTGCTATTTTTTTCCCTTTGGCCTGAAGAACTGGCTTTGGTTGTTCTTGGGGGGAGGGAGGCAGGTATTTTGTGGCATATTTTCTTAGCTTTCCCTTACCTGAAACGTATTGTTTTTTGCCTTTGCCCCTGAAGGCCATTTTCACTGGATATGGCATTCGGGGTTGACAACCTTTCTCTTACTGTGCTTTAAAGATGTGTTCTGGTCTCCATAGCATCTGATAAAATATTAGCTCTCTTTTGGATTATCGTTCTGTGTGTAATGTTGCTTTCCTCTAGTTACTTTGAAGATGTCTTTCCTCTTATGCTTTGTTTTCATCAGCTTTTGATGTGTTTAGGCATAATTTACTTCAAATTTACCTGTTTTGGATTTGCTGAGCTTTCCGAATCTGTAAAGGTGTATCATTTCCCAAATTTGCGAAGGCTTGAGCCATTATTTAAGTATGTGTTCGCTCTTCTACTTCTGGGTCTTCGGTCCCAGATGTTAGATCTTGTGATCTTGCCCCACTGGTCCATGAGGTTTTGTTCCTTTTTTTTTTTTTTTCTTTCCTTACACTTTGTTATTCAGAGTGAATAACTTCCGTTGATGCGTCTTCAAGGCCACTGACTCTTTTCCTGTCCTCTTTGAGCTGCTGAGCCCACCCAGTGTTTTTATTCCCAGTGCTGCATTTTTCAGTTCTCAAATTCCCATGGACTTCTTCCTTATATTTTCTCCCTGTGGAGAATTGTTCTGTGAGATTAAACACTTCAGTGGAGATCTGAAAAAGCAAGTGCATGACTTCAGCAGCCTTCGGAGACAGAGATTACAGTTCAGGACGGCCAGCAGTAGAAACTGCAGAGCACAAGCAGGCTCTAAACGCGGAGTTTCAGAACTCAGTGAGCTGAGCCCAAGACAAGAATCAGGCCCTAGAAGAGCCACAGGTGATCCTGGCATCGGAGTTAGCGGACTCGAAGCCAGCTGTGACTAATGTGACCAAGATAACCGAGGACAAGGTGGGGAAAGTAGCCAACACTACTTGCAACCCGCTTAGTGACGTTTGTTTTTCAGCTTTACGCGTCTTATTTGCACTGCGAGAGCTCCATTTGGTTCTTTTTTATGGAGACCGGTTCTAAGTAGAAATTTTTGAATCTGTTGTCTGGTTTCTCCCTGCTTTTCATTACATGTGCAATCGAAAAGAATGCGTGTTCTCCAGTTGCCGAACGTAGTGCTGTCTTTTGGCTTTTGGTTTTTGTTTTACTTTGAAGGAGGTTCCACACCAAGTGTGGGGCTTGAACTCATGAGCCCGAGATCAAGATCCTCCGACTGAGCCAGCCAGGCACCCTGGGTGTAGTGTTTTATACATGTCAGTTATGCTGAGTTTGCTCAGAACTTGGCATGTTTATTGATTTTCCTGCCTCCTTGTTCTGCTTTGGGGAGAAACTGAGTTTTGGTAGCATTTTGTTTCTGGATCTGGAAGGTGGTTATATGTGTTCATTTTGGGAAAATTCACTGAGCTCTGCACTTTCTTTACATATGTTATACTTCAGTAAAACATTAAAAAATATCCCAACACACCATTTCTTTTTCTCTCAATCTTTTAAAGAAAAGTATTACTTTGCCACTTAGCCATCAGAAATGGAGATGACCATTAATAAGCAACATTTTGCCAATGTGAATTGGTACATACCTTCTAGAAGAGAAAGGCCCATTATAACAATGATACTAAACTCATTGTTTTAGCTTGACAGACCTTCCAGGGCACAATTCTGTACCTGTTAAAAGAACTCCAATCTGAAAGAACCTTGACTTCTTCAGACAGTAGTTTGGAAAGAGAATTCTTTGCTAAGGCACTTCTGTGAACTGTATTTGTATCTGTAATGCTTGGAGTAATTTCTCAGAAGAGTTTTTGGGGCACCTGGGTGTCTCCGTTGGTTAAGCGTCTGGCTCTTGATTTCTGCCCAGGTCATGATCTCACGGTTTGTGGGGTCGAGCCCCACATCGGGCTCTGTGCTAAACGTGGAGCCTGCCTGGGCTTCTCTCTCTCCCTCTCTTTCTGTCCCTCCTGTGTCTCTGTCTCAAAATAAATAAACCTTAAAAAAAATAAAAGAAGAGTTTTATAAATCTACTTATGCTTACCGTTTCCTGCTAACACACTGTTTTAATAACAGGAACAATTAGAGAAAGAGAAGCAACAGAGCGATGGGAGGCCCATGAGTGAGAAGAGCTTTGAAAAGAAACGTAAGTAGTTTTCCCATGTCTCAACCGCTAAGTTACACGCTTGGTGTCGCTTCCTGGCGTGCTGACAGACCACGCCGATTTTCAGAGTTTGAGACAGAAAATTGGTCCACTTTCTCTCATTTTTTAAAAGGTGTTTTCAAACATTGGCTGTTTGACGTGGCACCGGTTTAGGAATACATGAATAAATGCTGGGAGTCCGTGTGAAGGTTCAGATCCTTCAGAGGGAACCTTAAAGTCTGACGACAGCAGTGCTGTTGTGAAATTGGTCGCTGGACAGCTGAGATTGAAATATGTAGATACATAAATGCAGCATACTTGGGAAAGAGCGCTTCTTAGCTAGTAGGACGCATACTCTCTGTGTTGTCTTGCGTGCTTATGCAGATTAAGAGCTGAGAGGAAATTACAGCATTGAAAACAGAGTTTGTTTTAGGTAGAGACACCAAGACACCGACGACTCTGCCCAAGAGCATCCCCATCTCTGTTCCCGGACCCTCCGGAACCAGCAGCCCGTCGACAAGTAGGAAACGGCCTCTTTTTGTGTCTCCTTTCCCCCTTCTATAAAATCAGTTATCGGGAAAGCCACGCCACTAGAGGAGATGTATTATTCTAAAACACCTTTTACCTTCTATCATTCAGTGTTTTGGGACTTCTTGCTGAGCAGTTGGGGTAAGAGATACTCCAGTTAGCTCAACCAAGGAAAGGAAGCTGGACAAATCCGTGCCTCACGAAAGGGGGCGGGGGCGGGGGGAGTTGGCCAGGGGATGGGCGGGCGTAGGGCAGCCAAGGACGAACTGAACAGCTGCGTTTTCCTTCTGCTTTTTACTCCAGGCAAAGAAATCAAGAAATCCAAACTGATCCGAAGCCAGTCTTTTAATAATCAAGCTTTTCATGCGAAATACGGCAACTTAGACAAGTGTGCTAGGTATGGCATGTCAGCTATTCATGTTCTAACCCGATTTGATTTTGCTAGTTACCTATCTTTACTTACGTGAAATATTTACATTGTATAAAACGAGGGTTAATTTTTTTTTTTTTTTAATAGGCCAATAGATTGTAAGCGTTCTTCTGTAAAGATTTTATATGAAAAAAATTGTAGGCTGCCGGTTTGTATGACAATAGGTATTCTGGCATTCTAGGAGGACTTTCTGCCATGGTGCCGTACAATAGCATCATGGAATCCATACGCTGTTTTATGAGGGAGGCGGTGCTCTGTCTGTCATATGCACCACTCGACTTCTACGTGGCTGCGGACGTGTCCCATTTGCCAAGTAGAGGTGGACGTCCATTTGCCGTTGATACTGTTTCCTTCTGTAAAGAAGCACTAGTGTGTTTTTGTGGCAAAGTAATCACAACAATTCTTCTGACGACGATAGATGAGTGTCTAGCTTCCCCTTTGGCCCCACGCACTGAATGATCAACAGTCAAGACGAGGAGAGAGTCAGCATAGATTCCGTGACCCTGACTTTTTATAAATGTTGTACACATACAGTATGTAAGAGCTGCGTATCCATCAATGAAAGTAACTTTAAGTCAACGTAAATGTCTTTAAAAGCCTCTGTCAAGAAAGATAACGTGGCATGGGAAGGACACGTCTTTCTTTTGTGAGAGATAGGTTACTCTAGCTTTTCAGCTGCGTTTTTGGACGTTCTCAATAGATCTATCTGGACTTCCTAATCAATAGAGTGATCTTGAGATGGACAAAGAGATTACAACTGAAGAGAAATTATTTCCAGGAAAATTGTATCCGTATTATCTGTCGTAGTTGAGCATCAATAGAAAAACTGATTCTGCTGTAGCAAGTTTCAGGAGATGCTTTTAAGGTAAAGAAAGAATAGGTGTTGTGAGGCATGGTAAGCAATAAATTGAGAAGTAAAAGTAGCAACTGTGCTTCCACCAGAGGTAGAGGAAAGCGTTAAAAGAGATTTAGAAAGACCAAGTGCCTAATGACTAGGGTGACAGAAGCCATGTTCTTGTATTTTAAACCAGTTCACATTCTTTTCTAGCAAAAGTTCTACAGTAGGATATACACCTTCCGTCTCAGGGTTAGGAAAGACTTCTGTGGTTTCACTAACTGGTAAGTAGAAATCTGAGCTCTTTAAAAAAATAATTGCTAAATTTAATGAACTACTGTTTTCTTTACATGACCTCTTTATTTCTGGAGACAGTGTTCCCCCTAAACTTGTATCTTTATCAAAGGCCTAAATGGTTAAACTTTTCCCTAGCAGCTGAGAAAATTCTTGACTATGCCATTTGGTTTTCACCGTCAAGACTCAGAGTTCAATACTTTATTTTTTTTTAATTTTTTTTTTAAATGTTTGTTTATTTTTGAGACAGAGCATGAACAGGGGAGGGGCAAGAGAGAGGGAGACACAGAATCCAAACCAGGCTCCAGGCTCCATGCTGTCAGCACAGAGCCCCACGCTGGGCTCAAACCCATAGATGGAGAGATCATGGCCTGAGCCAAAGTCAGATGCTTAACTGACTGAACCACCCAGGCGCCCCAGAGTTCAATACTTTTGAAAGAAAGAAAGGGCAATAATCGAGTAGGTTCTTCCGTAGTCTGAGGCCCTCCTGAGGCACAGATTAAAAGTTTTGCAGTGATTTTTAAAGAAGCTAAAAAGAGTAGGGCTTCATGGTGGATCATATGTAGCCAAACATTTACAATATTACCTATTTGAATATTTATACCAGGGGTCAGCAAACTTTTTCTGTAAAGGGCCAGATAGTAAATATTCTAGGCTTTCTTGGCCAAATTGGTTTCTGTCACAATTACTCAACTCTACTGTTGAGTAGAAGCAGCCATAAACAGTACCTAATGGATAGGTATGGTTGTGTTCCAATAAAGTTTTATTTACAAAAACAGGCAGCGGGCAAGATTTGGCTTACAGACTTGTAGTTTGCTTACCTCTGTCTTATATAATAGAACACAATGATACCATGGATAAGGGAAAATATATTGCTAAAAATTGCTAATGACGGTATAGTTGTAACTTTTTGCCTTAGAAATACTGGCTGAAAGTTATTGAGCTATGGTAATTTTTTAGTGTGAGGAATAGCAAATCGACTCAAGAGGTCAGAAACTTTTAAAAGTTGGGTCACATGTCCTTTTCAGGTTGTGTTTTGAGTATTCTGTCTTCCTCTTACTATCTTTTTTTTATTCTCATGAAGAATGTACACCCACTGGCTGTAAACAGTATGTTTTCATTTGCCAGAAGAGAAAATAGTTCCAATGTTAAGGCACTGATATTCATATACCGTATATATAGTAGACTATGAGTAGCATAAGAAACCTGAAAGAATTTGATAACAGAAACTTGTTGAACTAAAATTACCAATGCTTCTTGAAGTGAGGTCCATAAATAATAAAACTATTCATTACTTTTATCTTTGCAAGTCAGCGATTTCTTTAGGAGATACTAAGGGAACATTAAGGGTTTGTGAACTTTTATTATATATATATTATATACATATAACATATGTATATTGGAGATGACTTCAGATGAGCATATTTAAAATTTTTTTAATGTTTACTTATTTTTCGAGAGAGAGAGAGAGACTGAATATGAACAGGAGAGGGGCAGAGAGGGAGGGAGACACAGAATCTGAAGCAGCCTCCAGGCTCTGAGCTGTCAGCACAGAGCCCATGCGGGGTTCGAACTCCCGAACCATGAGATCATGACCTGAGCTGAAGTCAGACACTCAACCGACCGAGCCACCCAGGATCCCATCCAGCATACAACATGACGTAAATTCACTTGTCAGCTCACCTTAGGCTTTCCTTAGCTGTGACGGTTTCTTAGCCTTTCCTTGTTTTTGGTGACATTCCCAGTTTTGAGAGGTACTGGCCAAATATTTTGCAGGACGCCCCTCTATTAGAATTTATCTGATGTTTTTCTTACAATTAGACTAAGGTGGTGGGTTGGAGGAAGGGTGACAGAGGTAAAGTGCCGTTTTCATCACATCATACCAAGGTACACACTGTGACATGTTTTACCACATTTTATGTATTTTATCTCACTGTTTCATGACAGATCACTAGAAATGGGATGTTTGCCCGGGGGGGGGGGGATGGGCAAGATGAGGGCAGGGGCGTGGGAGGTGCAGGCTTTGGGGGGTGGGTGAGCAAGGCACAGAGTCAGAAGCATCATCAGCGGCCTTGTAGTAGTGTAGCACGGTGACAGATGGCAGTTACACTTGCAGGGATACAGCACAGCTCATAGAGGAACCACCGTGTTGTACCCGGAAGCTAATTGTGTGTCCACTGTACATAAAAAAAAAAAAAAAAAGTTTTACGGATAGAATTCTGTGCATTCCTTAAAATGTTTAAGAAAAAAAAACCCACTTGATTACATAGAAAAATAGTTAAAGACTTACGAAATCACAAAGTATGGTATAAAGTAGAAGGCACAGGAGGTCCTTATTTGCGTAAGTTATATGCATGGGCGTGCACGTACGTAGCCTGCTTAGGGAAAAGAGACTGAAGCAAATTATATTAGGACGGTTAAAGACTATTGCTTCAGTTGCTAGAATTATGGTATTATAGATAAGTTTTATTTTCATACTGTTTTTGTGTTCTCCACTTTTCAAAATGCTTATAGGTTCTTGTAACGAAAAAATTAACGTGTTATTGCTAATGCTGTAAATCATTTCTTGACGCCAGATGATATGTTACTGTTTATTCATTTTTTAAAAATTTTGTAGACCGAGGACCCAGACAAATACATTAAACCAAGAAAATACTGATTTAAAAAAAATGTTTTTAAAGTTCTGAAGTGTAGGGGCACCTGGGTGGCTCAGTCGGTTAGGCGTCCGACTTCGGCTCAGGTCATGATCTCACGGTTTGTGGGTTCAAGCCCTGCGTCGGGCTCTGTGCTGACAGCTCAGAGCCTGGAGCCTGCTTCGGATTCTGTGTCTCCCTCTCTCTGTGCCCCTCCCCTGCTCGTGCTCTGTCTCTGTCTCTCAAAAATAAATAAAAAGTGTTAAAAAAAATAAAAAAAAAAGAACTTTAAAGTTCTGAATTTTTTTAAAAAAAGCAATGAGGGGTGAGAAATACAAGGAGATAACCACTGCACAGACAGTAAAATGTCTAAAATTAGAAAGACTCACAATATCAAGTGTGTGTGAGGATGTAAAGCAACTCTCCAGAACGCTTATTCGTTGCTGGTGGAAATGCAGAATGGCACAACCACTTTGGGCAACTGTTTGGCGGTTTCTTATGCAGTTAAATATGTACTTGGTATGTGACCCAGCAGTTCCAGTCCTAGTCTTTTACTTGGCAAGAAATCAAAACGTATATGCATACACAGACTTGTACACACTTGTTCATAGCAGCTTTCTTTGTAATAGTCAAAACTGGAAAATATCCAAATGTCTATCAGCAGGAGAATGTATAAGCCAATTTTGATATATCCATACAATGGCGTATCTGTCACCGATAAAAAGGAATGAACTCTTGATACACGCAAAAACCAGGATGAATCTCAAACGAATTGTGCCGAGTGAAAGAAGGCAGAAATACTGTATGATTCTATTTACGTAAAATTTCTAGAAAATGCAAACTAACCTTTAGTGACAGGAGGCCGATTGCCTGCGGTGTGAGGCGGGGCGACCAGAGTGCGGGAGGTAGGTATCAAGAGGGTTCCCTCTTGATGGTGGCGATGCCTTCATGGCTGTGTACGTATGTCAGACCTTAATCTGTGTGGTTTATTGCCCGTAAACTATATCTTGATAAAATTGATTTTTTTTTTTTAACGTTTATTTATTTTTGAGACAGAGCATGAATGGGGGAGGGTCAGAGAGAGGGAGACACAGAATCTGAAAGAGGCTCCAGGCTCTGAGCTGTCAGCACAGAGCCCGACGCGGGGCTCGAACTCACGGACCGGACCGCGAGATCATGACCTGAGCCGGAGTCGGCTGCTTAACCGACTGAGCCACCCAGGCGCCCCGATAAAATTGATTTTAAAAGAAAAAATGTCAGCTGTCATTAACCCCAGGTTAGCCTCTTTCTTTGCTTATTCAGTACGTCTGACTGTACTCGAATTCCTTTCAGATGATTCATTCCGCACTCGTAATGCCTGTAGTGCCCCAACCACCTTTTCTCCCAACGCTTCCCTGCCGGGCACCTCCCGTGGGACAGGTAACTCCGTCGATCCAAAGAGCAGTGGGAGCAAAGAGACACCACCACGAAAGGCTACCTTGTAAGTACTCCAGTGCTGTGCGAAGCGTACCATTCTAGGCTTTTCTCAGGCACTTCCCTTCCCACTTAAATGCTTTCCAAACAACAGACAATGTCCACAATGAGGAAATGGTATAAATTGAAAGGAGTTATTGTCACGTGTGTCTCTGTCGGCTCAGATACTTTATGTAAGATGACTTATATGTGGCAAAGACACCGTAGCCTTAGGGAATGAGGAAGAAACTTCAAACGGCTCCCATTAATATCCGAGACGCATTTATTTTTCCGTGAAGTGTTTGCATTTAGGGGATTTTTCTCTGAGGAGACACTGGGTGTTAACCACATCCCTTCCGAGCAGCCAGCTTATGTACACAGTATTTAATCACCCGGCGCTTCGAAAGGTGGGTACAGTGAATGCCACTGGAGAAATACTACTGCAGCCCGTGATCCAGGGCTGTGGGTCCCGCAAACTGGAGATTTCTGCAGACTGTACCTGGCCTTCAGTGTGGTGGTTAGAAGGGGCCTCTGTTCTTCTCCTTTGTGATTCCTTTCTGTGTGCTGTTTATATCCGTTGTTTGAATCGTGGAAGCCTTTGGTACTTCCAGTTTAAACATTTAGGAGAGTAGACTATAAAAATCTCCATGGTTGGGGCGCCTGGGGGGCTCAGTCAGTTGAGCATCCGACTTTGGCTCAGGTCATGATCTCGCGGTCCGTGGGTTCGAGCCCCGTGTCAGGCTCTGTGCCGTCAGCTCGGAGCCTGGAGCCTGTTGCGGATTCTGTGTCTCCCTCTCTCTCTCTGACCCTCCCCCGTTCATGCTCTGTCTCTCTCTGTCTCAAAAATAAATAAATGTTAAAAAAAAATTAAAAAAAAAATCTCCATGGTGAGAGATCACATCAAGGTGGAACAGATTCATCCCAGATGCCCAAACGATCGTTAAGGTGTACTCTTTCCTATAGGACACCTGGACCTTCTGAGTCGAATGGACCTTAACCAGGACTCAGGTTTCCTTTTTAAGCGTATCTCACTGAATTCATGAATATTCTCTAACGAAGTTGCTCGAATGCATCTTTTTTGCAGAAACTTCATGCTTTGGTCCCATTTAGGAACTGAACTATATCTTCATTTAGTCTAAATTTTAATTGGCCACTGGTATGTGTACAAATATGGATGTATTTAAAATTCATTTAAAACTTAGGAACAAATTTATTGAATGGAGCTCTAGCAAAGAGTAGGACTGTATCATAGAAGAAAGCAATAGCAAATAGAAAAGGTAATACTGATATTAAAGGGTTTGTTTTTGTTTTAAGTTTAGTTTTGTTTATTCTTGAGAAAGAGAGAGCAGGCGGGGGAGGGGCCGAGAGAGAGGGAGACAGAATCCCAAGCAGGCTCCGTGCTGTCAGTGCACCGCCCGATGCGGGGCTCGAACTCGAACCGTGAGATGATGACCCGAGCCAAAACCAAGGGGCAGACACTTAACCGACTGAGCCGCCCAGGCGTCCACTAATATTACGGATTAGTAGCACTGATACAAAGGGTACTTTTATTTACGGAGAATGTTCTTTGCCCCAGCAATTACTGCTCAAGCGATTGTACTATGGAAGTTCCATGGAGAAGTCCTGAGGATAGAGGCAGGACAGGGTAATGGTCTATAGAGAGCATGGAGCTGGAGCCTTGTGCCCTGGTTCCAGTGGCAGCTAACTACTGCATACAGTTCATTTCAGCACTCTGGGCCTCATTGTGCCCATCTGTGAAATGGGAGGGCGGACTCGTGCTTCATCACTTAAGGTATCTTCTTCCAGTCCTTGCGCCCCGATCCTTCCTGTCTGTCAGCCTAGTCCCTCTTCCTCTCAAAAGCTTGCCCTAGAATTCTTCTATCGAAGAACATACTTAGTGATCAGAATGTAATTCATTCTCTTCCCAACTTATTTTTCTAAATGCCATAGACATTTTTTAACATAAAGATGGCTTAAAAGCTAATATTTATGCCAGCTCTCCTTTATTTCAGATTACTGTCTTTATCTGTTCTTTCGTTGTTGAACATGGCTTTACTTTTTATAGACTGAATTTTCTCTTGCTCAATATATATATAATTATATTTGTAGAATTATATAATCAAATTATATAATTGATGGTTAAAAAATAAATGGAGACAGACTCTAAGAAATCCCATCATGTGTTTCCTCTTTTCTGAATGTTTTGAAGAAGGAGGAATGTTGGTATTATAGCTGCTTTTTTATTTATTTATTAAAAAAATTCTTTTTAACATCTGTTCATTTTTGAGAGACAGAATACAAGTGGGGGAGAGAGGGAGATACAGAATCCAAAGCTTAGGCTTCAGGGTCCGAGCTGTCAGAGCCTGGAGCAGGGCTTGAACTCACAAACCATGTGATCGTGACCCGAGCCAAAGTCGGCCGCTTAACCGACTGAGCCACCCAGGCGCCCCTTCAGCTGCATTTTTAGCAGGAGGCTGGATATCAAGGGCGTAACTGTATTTTGGTGGAATGTTCTAGTCTGCATTTTGTCACGAGTGCACAGGGCCGCGTGACTGGAACAGGTGATTGGTGTCTGTGCTGGGCTTGTTTCTGTGAAGTGTTATCCATAATTCGGTGCCCGTTGCTGCATCTGGATGAAAATACCCCTTTTTCCTTACAATAAGCTTATGAAGTGATCTCAGAAGGTATTAATTATCTCAGTTTTGCTCCTCCAAAAAATTCCATGCGGTACGTTCTCCAGCTTTTCAGTGTCCTAGAGATGATACAGCTGGTATTTCAGAGTACCAGTGTCTTAAAGGAGGTATCAGGATGCGTCGTATCGTATGTCCTTTAAAGCCGCATAGTTGATATGCTTGGGCCTGTGTTAATTTCCACTGTTGTCCTACCAAAAAAAAAAAAAAAAAAAAAAGGCAGGAAAAGCTGTATGAATGGAATTGAATGCTTTGTTAGAATGTGCATGGGATTTGGTAATTAAAGATAGTTCCAAGTAATCTTTAATGTGGAATTTCTTTTTCATTTACACAGAATCCTCATATATTAGATTTATTTAAAGTGAATTACATTTCTTATTTACTTTGTAAGCACTGAACGGATACAGTTTTTCATGTTTTCTCTTTTTCTCTTCACTCTCTCTTTCCCTCCCTTTCTGCCTCTTCCCCTCCCTCCCTTCCTTCTGTCTTGACAAAGAAAATCGAGAAAATCCAATCCTTAAATCATCCGCTTGATGAAGAAGGCAAAAGAAAGACAACTGGAGATAATGTGATTGATGGACAAAAGCTAAAGCAATGGCTGGGGCGTTTTTTTGTTTTTTTGGTTTTGTTTTTTTGGGTTTTTGGTTTTTTTTTTGTTTTTGTTTTTGTTTTTTTTTTTTTGGTTGATGAATGGAAAAGAGACCCATAATGGCAGCTGATGTTGATAAACTTTCCGTATTTGAAATTAGATTCCCTAGGTGGTATAATATGTATTTCTTGAGTAATAATGTGGTTACAGAATTCCAATGTCATAGTGAAGTGCAACGAAAACCAACTTTAGGTGTCCGCTTTAGGCACTGCTAGAGAGGAGACCAGTCTGCATTCATCTGTGCAGGAAACCAGCTGTTTAATTGTTCTAGAGTTTTAGCATTCAAACGTTCTATGAAAGGCCAAACCAACTGAAATTGCTTTAGCTGATCGCTTGAAGGGGCCTTGGGAGTAAGAGAGGCACTGCATTTTCTCACAAATCTCCAGGCCCAATTGAAAAGTCACACTGGAAAGGGTATGAGCAGCTGGCCGCGATTTTATCGGTCCCACGGTGGTGGCGACGGTGTTGTTCCTGGACGTTCTGAGATTTCCATTTGGCATTGAAAATTCTACAGAGATTTCTGAAAACTTTAGGTACAACTACCTTAAAAATAATAGATTGATGATTTCATTTCCTAGAAGAATTTATTTTATAAATACTTTGTTTACACTTTAGATTGTACTTGTCCTTACTGAATTTCAAATGATGAACCTAGTTTGAATCAGCTGTTATTCTAAGCTATCATGCTTAAGCTACGTCAACAGCATTCATTTGGACTGATGCTAATATTCCCATCAAAATTTGCCTGTGGAACATACACAATTCTTAATTTTAAAATGTCAGTTCTTGAGATCTACTGTATGAAGCTATTGTCAGCTTCCCTATTTCAAAATGCAATCAGCATCTAACTCTATTGATATTAGAAAATATTTGTTTTTTAAAATACATTGATGTATGATAAAGATGATCTAATTTGTGAATGCATACGCGCGTGTGGTTACTTTT
Source organism: Panthera tigris (assembly GCF_018350195.1). Classification (NCBI taxonomy): domain Eukaryota; kingdom Metazoa; phylum Chordata; class Mammalia; order Carnivora; family Felidae; genus Panthera; species Panthera tigris. The sequence continues at coordinate 136,317,186 of NC_056665.1, forward strand.
TATAATGTGAAATGATGAATAATGAATTGACTCAAAATAAAACATAGGTTAATGAGATACCTGTGTTTGTGAGAAAAGTTTTAAGTACTTACCTGCAGTGTGTTTTTTTTTTTTTTATTCTACCATTTAGTAGAGTAAGACCGTTCATTTTGAAGGAATGGCTGAGAACCACCCCAGCATCAAGTATAAATTACTCCGGGGGCAGCAACTCAATGTGAGTCTTCTCCAAGACGTTTATTTTCCCTTTTCCTTTCATATGGCCTCTTTGGAGCTAGTTTTAGTGATTCTTAATATCTTTCACTTAAGGACAGTCAGGTAAATGGAGTTGTTGAACTCCTCAGTTTGTCAGGAATTAAAAATCGGGTAAAAACCAGGTTTGAGTGACAGGACAGTATCGACTCAGTGAATTCAGTCTTCCTTGTGGATCTCATGTAACTGTTTCGACCGTGACCTCTGTTAGCATCTCTAACGTGAACCTGACTACGTGACTAGGAGAGCACGTGTGCGGTGTGTGACGTCCAATCACGTTCTTCCTGCACTTGGATTCATACTCGGCATTGACTCTGTTGCTTTAAATAAAATGGAGAATTTCACTTTATTTGTTCAATAATGACTAATAATAATAATAGCAGAGTTAGGGGATTTATTTTCCACCATGCATGCGGGAAAAGAGTAAAGTGTTTTGCCAGAGAAAACTCACTACTGCGTGTAAATGTCAGGAGTGTGCAGAAGTCAGCTGCGGTCTTGGTCCAACTTACTAAACTGTCAGTTAAGACGGTTAATCAACATTACTTTCAGACGTACTCTTTTTTTCCCACAGAACATGATTACTAAAACCACTGACATATCTGCTAAACTTATACTTCCAAGGACAGATATGTAAAAAAAATAAAAAGAAATAAGCGAGTGAAAAAACAAATTGGTGACAGTTACGAATATTCACGTATATCTCGATTTACACCAGAAGCAGAACTGATGCTCTTCGTAAAAGTTCTCAGGGTAACAATTCATCAAATAGACCTTTTAAACCAGTTGTGTGACATCTGGAGCTGTAGTGATACAGAGATGGCTGGCCCCCTTGTCTTCTTAATTATAGAAACTTGCATTCTTTTTTTTTTTTTTTAATTTTTTAATGTTTATTCTTGAGACAGAGACAGAGTGTGAACAGGGAAGGGGCAGAGAGAGAGGGAGACACAGAATCCGAAGCAGGCTCCAGGCTCTGAGCTGTCAGCACAGAGCCCGACGCGGGGCTCGAACCCACAAACTGGGAGATCATGACCTGAGCCGAAGTCGGACGCTTAACCGACTGAGCCACCCGGGTGCCCCTAGAAACTTGCATTCTTAAGGACAGGTTCTAAAATTTCACTAGTTAGCATTACAAGTGAAATAACAGATCCATAGAACTCGGTTTAGCTGGCAGAAATGGAGATTGGGCTGAAAAGGAGTTTACTTATAGGACACAGAGAGTTGTTCTTCTTTAACCTCATACACATTTGAAAATCATTTCCATTATTTGACTGCCTGAGTTCAAACATCTTCCTGTGGAAGGATGGATCCGTTTGCCCTGCAGTCGTGGGCGTATGCGAAATACTCAAACTGAAGGAGAACAGACTCTTCAGCTTGAGTAGGAGTTTTGCAGTCAAGATAAAGTGAATTGGATCAATTCAGTAATCTGTTCTCAGTTGTTACAGCGCGTGTGAATGTGGGTGAGTGTGTGTGTATATGTGTCTGTGCGGGAACAGTTTTTAAACCTGACAACTCAAATATAGTGAAGCCTTGTTACAATGTTCAGATTTCCGTCCCCCCCGCCCCCCGCCGGTTGAAACCGTGAAATTTTTTTGTAAGATCTATTGCATTTTTCATTGGTCTGCATTTTTTCACCAGGCATAGATCCTTGGAAAAGCTGAAACCTCTAAGTGTCTTAGGAGTTTCTTAAAGCACATGTGGCAGGATTATTTAAAAAAAAAAAAAAAAGTTTTTATGGAGTAAGGAATAGGGCCATTTTTCTGCTTCGAAGGGTAATGTGTTAGATATAATTATTATGCTGTTACTGTTTTCAACACATATGGGGAGAGGAGGGGGGAGTTTGAGCTGCATGTTATAGGAGTCCTTCGATAATAATGAAGCTTTCAGTAACTGGGTTTGGCCCTATTTATTTCAGAGGCTATTATGTTCTCATGGACTTTCTTTTCTAGGTATCCTCTCTTAAAAGGGAGTCATTTTAACTCCCTTTTATATCTCTTTCCACTATTTTTCTACAAACACACTTGAATGACAGAATACTAGCGCGTCAGTTAAGAATATCAGTTGGAGTTAGTCCTCTATTTTTGCCTCATTCTGGGTCCTAGAATTGCCTGGCCATTTACCAAGTGTCACCCAGTGCTTTTGGAAAAAATGTAGGAATGAAGTAACCTGCAGATTTTAGAACGACGAAAAGTCCGTCTTTAGACTGCTGCTTGATAGTATTACCTTAAGTACAATTCACGTTACTCTGATTTATATTCATAGTCAAGAGGACTAAACAATAAATTAATTTTAGGTATATTTCAACACTGGGTAGCAAACAGATGGAAATCCAATTAGGCATTTAGTCGACACATTGAATATTCCAGATTCGCTAGATCTATCCATGGTTCTCTGAATTTGCTCCTAAAATATCTTGTCTCTGCAACAGAAAATGACTAAGAAAATGGGGGGGGGGAGGGGCGGTATTTGCTATTTTCCTTTTAACTTTGTGACAAAGCCCATGCTTATGTTCTGTTTAAGCAAAATGGGTCCCGACGGGGAATGAATGCATGCTGCCTGTTTAGTTGAATACTCAGATCGATGATTTAGGTAGAAAGCAGAAAGAATGAAATGAGCCAGGGGGTTAGGGGTCAACATAGACAGGGCTCTGGCTGCCGTGCCCCACCATGTGGGGTGACCGTGGGCAAGGGCTTTCCTTTCTTGGAGATGAGATTTTTTTTTTTAGTGTTTATTATCTATTTTGTGAGAGAGAGCGTGAGCACGTGAGCAGGGGTGGGAGGCAGGGAGAGGGAGAGAGAGAATTCCATGCAGGTTCTATGCTGTCAGTGCAGAGCTCCACCCGGGGCTCGAATCCACAAGCTGTGAGATCATGACCTGAGCCCAAACCAAGAGTCGGATGCTTAACCGACTGAGCCACCCAGGCGCCCCTTGGAGATGAGATTTTTGCCACGAAGGCAAAAGTGCCTGGGGCTTGTGAATGTCATCATGGCCCATGCCCGTGTCTCCGTTCCGCATTTCTTCCCTACGTGAAATGAAGGTATTGAACTCGGTCTGTGTCTCACTGAATGCCTCTGTCAAATGATCTGATGCACCATGGAGTAGCCAGGGCCGCGCTCAGGCCAGTGCTGTGGTCAGGACTGACTGCAGCTGTTTTGTTCTCATTTTAGTCACCAAGAAATGATTCTATGACAGATTAAAACGCGGCTCGAGAGGGAAGTAAAGGGAGCGAAGCACATGACTCATGGAAAATGTGTCTTCCTCCCAAAGGCTTCGTCTTGAAATAGTGTTCCGATCTACCATTTTTCAAAGTCCTGATATGTGAGTCACAATGGAAGGTAAAGATATTCTACCAAACCCGTCTTGAGTCCATAACAAAGGCTCTGAGAAACAGGCTTAAAATACCAGATGGACTGTCCAGACATCTCCTTAAAATCAGTGAATTTAATAGTCGGATTTATCTGAGGATGGCTCAGACCAGCAGAGGATGAGGGGGACACTCTCTTCTGCCGCCAGGTGCCAATAACCCATGTGGGTTCAGCTACCTCGGGTCCGGCGTCTCCTGGAGCACCGTGTACTCACACGTGTCTGAAATCGTAGGAGAGCTGGGTTCACCACCCTGCCCCGAAATAGAAGCACTCCAGAGGTTTCTTCATAGATCATGAAATGACGTGGCTGGTCTATTCGGATGATGGGGAAGCATGGAATCAGCAATCGTTTCTAACAGGGTTCCCGTCACTGCCTCAGCTCCCTTTTCATCAACTTCCAATCCCAGCTCTTTGTAAAACCCGGAAAAGGAAATGATGTGGGAGACCATTTGTGTGGCAGTGGAGGGGAAGGAGCTGGTTGAGCCCCTTGACATTTTTTGCTACGGTCCCACCCACGGGGCTTAATGGTACAGGGCTCATCTGTGCCGAGAGGAACGGTCTGAGGTGGTACCAGGGATTGGCCTAGAAGCCCGAAACAATACCAGGACACCCCAGGGACCCCAAAGTGAGGTACATTGCGGGTGTGCACCCAGGGGACTCTGCCCAGCCAGTTCATGCACACATGCATCAAATACACAAATAGTTGGTGAGCATGTACTTTGTGCTGCTGACTCTTGAGCGGCTGTTGCCTCCCCTCAAGAAGGTTTTCAAGCTGCCTGGGACCGCAGGATACTTTGACCTTCCTTTTGGCAGGCAAAGCGGGGGCAGGGGTGTGGTTACTCTTCTGTAGAAGCTTCCCAGCACCTGGTGCAGCGCCGAGGCGGTCCCTGGGGTCCCTCCGGTTGCCCGTACTCCCTCTGCCTGTCATGTTTGGGAGGCCCTTTTGTCCAGAAACCTCCTGTGATGGAAATGATGCACGTACGTAACTTCTATAAGGGAAGATAGTGAAGACATCTGTGGTTAACCTAGAGATTCTCTAATTTCTTGGAGTGAAAATTTACTTTCCAGAGTAAACAGGAGGAGAATATTTAATGGCTTGCGATTTAAACTGTAAAACAGCACACGTCTTCATTTTTAAATGTGTTTACAGCAGAAGTTCTTTGAGGTGCTAGTCTGCAGGGTGGTCGTGTTTATTTGTCTTATTTTCCCTGAGACGGTAATGTCTGATTGCAGGCCATGGTTAGCCTACTGGGTCCTGCTTAAGTGGTTACCTTTTTCTTTAAAAAAAAGTTTATTTTTGAGAGAGACGGGGTGGGGGTGGGGGAGAGAAAGCACAAGTGGGGTGGGGGGAGGAGGCAGAGAGAGAAGGAAAGAGAGAATCCCCAGCAGCTCCCGCACCGTCAGCACAGAGCCTGACTCGGGTCTCGCTCTCTGGCCGTCACAGGTCTCGATCTCACAAACCGTGAGACCATGACCTGCGCGGAAATCAAGAGTCGGACGCTTAACCTCCTGAGCCGCCCAGGTGCCCTTGAAAATCTCCCGCAGAATTGGAAGCTGCAGTTGTATGGGAGAGTACGAATCAGACTCCAGACTCCAGACCTGAGAAAGACCGTAGTGGGAGATGGCGGAACGTTTTCCTGGTTGCGATAACAAGCGGGGGTTACTGCTGGCATTAGTGACACCGGCCAGGAATGCTAACCGGTTGCCCGCGATGCACGAAACCCCTCTGAACAACAGCCCCCCCTCCAAACCAGGAGGGCTTCCGTGTGGAAGAGGACTAACCCTGCTCGTAGTAGCTTCAGAGTCAGAACTGAGGCCAAAGAGCATGAGTTACTTAGGGAGGAGTTATGGGGGGGTGGGGGGGGTATAACAAAAACAATGTTAGCCATTTGTGGATTGAGCTGCTTTTCAAAGAATTCGTGAGTTCTCTGTCATTGGAAGCATCGAAAGAATGAAAACCAGACAGCTATTTTGTAGGGATATTCTAGAGGGCACTTCCCCAAGGGGTGGGGAATTGGGCCAGGTGACCTCTGGGGGATTCTTTCATCTTGAAAGTGGTGTCACTCCATGCAATTTTAATGAGTCTGTGACCCAATTTCCATTTCAGGGGAAATCTTGAGCGTTGGGAGTGTGAAGAGGGAGAAATCCACATAAGAGAAATTAAATTAGTTACATGTTTTAATAAAGTAGCTCAAAATGACCAAAATATCCAACTTGAATGCTGTTTCGAGTTTCGCGTAATTTTAAATCTAATTTTCTCCTGCAACGTGGCATTTAATCGATGTTAAACAGTCTGCAAAAATATTTGTTGGTTTTGATCACCTTTCATACTTAGGGGCTGGGCCCTAATGAGGCATCTTGACTTACCTTGGATACTTTCCGGTTTCTGGAAGCAACGGAGAGGTCACATAGGTCAGCCTGGAGTTGGAAGATTCTTCCAATTACCATCTGCTCAAGCAGTTCATACATCTCCTACTTTTTATTTATTTTTTAATGTTTATTTTTGAGAGAGAAAGAGAGACCGAGCACGAGCGGAGGAGGGGCAGAGAGAGAGGGAGACACAGAATCTGAAGCAGGCTCCAGGCTCTGAGCTGTCAGCACAGAGCCCGACACGGGGCTCGAACTCATGAACCGCGAGATCATGACCTAAGCTGAAGTTGGACACTCAACCGACTGAGCCACCCAGGTGCCCAAGATACATTCATTCATTCATTCATTCATTCCTTTAGAGACAGAGCACAAGCGGGGGATGGGCAGAGACAGGAGACACAGCCCGGCCCCTCCCTGGGTCACCCCGTCCAGGGTCCCCGTTCTCATTGAGTTTATGTGCTGGTGACTCCCAAAAGTGCCTCTCCAGCCTGGACCTGGCCCTCAGCTCCGGCCCCAGCTGCCCCTGGGCATCTACAGATCTTTCTTCAAAACATTGTTTTTGTACAGCTTATGTATTTTTGAGAGATGAGAGCGAGCCGGGGAGGGGCAGAGAGAGAGAGGGAGACACAGAATCCGAAGCAGGCTCCGGGCTCCGAGCTGTCAGCACAGAGCCTGACGCGGGACTCGAACCCACGAACCGCAAGATCATGACCTGAGTCGAAGTCGGGTGCTCAACCGACGGAGCCCCCCGGGCGCCCCGATGCAGAGAAGTTCGGATCCACACGCTTCGCACTGAACCTATGAACGTGTGCCCAGACCTGTCCCTCCCACGGTCTCTCCATTTCGGGAAACGGCAAATCCAGCCTTCCCGTTGCTAAGGCCCAAAACTTGGCCATCTTCTCTGCCTCCCTCTCGCTGTCCCCCGCCCGCATCCGCTGCATGGCACACCCCGTCACCTCTAGCTTCCTGGCGGTCCCAGGATCTAACTGCTCCTCGTGCCCCCTGCTCCACCCGTGTGCCCAAGTGTCACAGCGACCTCCTGACCGCTCTTGCTTCCTCCCTCACCGCCACCCACCCCCGCCCCGAGTCTTTTCTCAGTGCAGCGGCTTGCGTGACCCTTGCACACAAGTCACACCACGTTGGTCCTCTGCTTTGACCCCTCCGGTGTCTTCCCATCTTCCTCAGGAAGGCCATAGACTCTTCCAGGGCCTGTGACGTAGCTCCTGGACGACTGGGCCCCTGGTTCATCCCTGACCTCTCCCACCGCTGTAGCCCCCCGGCTGCCCTGCGGGTCCTCGAACCCACCAAGCACCCTCCTCCCCCAGAACTTTCACCTCTGCCTGTGACCCTTCTCTCCCCGAAGAGATCCAGGATCACGCTTCATCTTCCGGGGTTTGCTTACGGCTCCCGCCTTCGTGAGCTCTGCCCTGATGGCCCCTGCCCTCCCTCTCCTTCCCTGCGCTATTACAATGTACATATTGCTTGCCTCCCTTCACTAGACTGTGCACCGTGAGGGCTGGCCCGTGCATGCATCACAGCGCCCGGCACATAGGACGACCTTAAGTAAGTGCCGGGGGTCGGAGCTGACAACAGGACGAACGAGCCCTTGGCCTCCGGGAGCCCGCCACCCGCGGGGGACACGGGCCCTGGACCATGGTGTTGGAGCACTTGTAAGGACGGGAAGGCTGAGCGCCTGTAGGGTGAGGGCAGAGCGGTCCCTGGTTTTCATGTTTCCGGGCCACGTGTCCACGGGGGCGGCGGGCAGGCGACCTTCAAGGGCGAGGTGGTCACCTGTTTTCCCCCTAAGGCCCACCAGTATGGTGGCGTTTCCTCCCTAGGGCAGATGAGAAAATTCTTACCAAACATAGAGGCAAATTCGCCCGCCCTGTACGTCGTGGACTTGACTGCCTGTACTCGTCCACCTTGGTGAAGAGAGCGTCAAAAGCGGGGAGCCGTTTCCTTGGGCGGGTGAGAAAAGAGCTCCCTGCAGAAGCCGCCCACCTCCAGAGCAGCCGGCCCGCTCAAGTAGTAGGGGGCCCGGCTTCTCTTCCCCTTCCGGCGCCAACTACGGGAGTCCTGGCCTTCCCCGGCTGGCTTGGACCAAGCTCAGGCAGGCGAGATCAGTCCCCCGAAGACCAGCTTTTCCCAGGCCTCTTTTCCCGGCCGGCAAAACACGCGTCCACCCACAGGCCCGACGGCAATCACACACGGAGGCAAGGGAGGGTCTCCCACCGGTCTCTCAAGGTTCCGGACCTGAGCAAGATCCACTCTCACACCAGCTGCTGCCCTAACAACCCACTTCCTTCTACACCTGCTGCCTGGGGCGGACTCCAGCCCTCCGGAGGGCTGGGGGCCTCTCCCCGCCTCTGCCTGCATGGGGGTCTCCCTGACCGCCCCTTGGTCTGGTGCACGGCCCTGCGTCAGCAGAGACCACAGGGGCACCGGGGCGACCTCCCCCGTCCGCCCGCTGCTTAGGATGTTCTGAGCGCGGGGTCCCTTGCTGACAAAGAGCCGCGGAATCGGAGGAGGCCACCGGTACGCTCTCCACACACGTCGTCCTACTGAACAGAACAGAATGTATGCAGGGGGCACCTTCCTCCTCCAGGCGCCAGGGTGCCTCAAGTATACCAAGGGAGGCATCAGCCTAAATAGAACCTGAGAGGTGGGGCACGTGGGTGGCCCGGTGGGTTAAGTGTCTCTGTCTCAGGTCGCGATCTCACAGTTCACGAGTCCGAGCCCCGCGTCGGGCTCTGGGCTGGCAGCTCGGAGCCTGGAGCCTGCCTTGGATTCCGTGTCTCCCTCTCTCTCTGCCCTACCCCGCTCACACTCTGTCTCTCTCTCAAAAGACATTAAAAAAAAAAAAGACAAGAATCTGAGAGGTAAGAAATCAACCACTCATCTGTCACTTCTCAGCCCAGAATGTGCCTGGAGTAGCACCCCCACCCCCAGCCCTGGAAGGGGCGGGCTAGCTCCCTGGGCAGCAGGGTCCCTGGGAAGAAAGCCAGGGACTCGAGGGTGGTTTGCCCAGTGAGTGTTGTGGGCATGAAATCTCAAGCCTTGAGAGCCTCTTCTTCTGGCCACCGTCCCGCAAAGGAAGGCTCCTGGGTCTGTAACATGACTCTGACCCGCCCCTGCCCTTTTCAGTCTAGCGGGGAGGGCTCAGCACTGCCCGGACACCCACCCCCTCACCGTGGAGCCCACCCAGAGCCAACGAGAACATCTCTCTCCCCCATACCTCACCGGCTGGACCTTTGAAGGCCTTTGATCCACTGGCTCTTACCAGTGAGTGGCCCCATGGTGCCTAAGAAGGCCCTTCATTCAGAGAAGAGACGCAAAAGGCTAAGGTTTGCAGCAGACGTTTGCTATTCCAAAGCACGCCCCCTAGTGGACTGTTGCTGATTACCATCCTGCTCGGAGGTGGTGGTGTTTCTGGAAGTACAAAGACACAGAGACAGGCTTCCCACGTTCCCCAGCTCCTTCTCCAACCCAGGGTGTGACCAGAATCCCCCCACGTGAGCGTCTTCTTCTCCACCTAAGGTGGCCCTCTAGTAGGTTCCAGCTCCTTGTGGGATGGAGCTGCTCCAGGGGCTGAGCACCTCCTGTGAAGGAAGGCGATGGTGGGTCCCACGGAGGCCATCTGGATCCCCATCCCAGGGCTGGGCACCACGTGGGAGGCGGGGGCAGAGATGATGAAGACCTGCCCCGCCGGTCCCCCCCCCCGCCCCCCCCGCTAAGGTTTTCTGCAGTGTGAGTCAGGCTTGGTCCAGTTCCAAATCACAAAACATAAACCTTCCTCTGATTTACGCGGTGGTGGTCTTCACGGAAAATCCGGTGGGAATGAAAGCCGTGGGGGGAAACTGGCGTTTTTATACGAAATCAAACATCCCGGAACCGTGAGCATCATTCACCCGTGGGGACTGGCAGTGGGTGGGACATCTGTCATGTGGGACCTGGGTCACTTCATTGCGAGGGACGGTCCTGCGTGGTCCAGTAGGTCTGGCGTCTCTGACCCTCATGCACTAAATGCCAATGGCACTTCCTCAAATCTTTGTGAAAACCCAAGCGCCCTGACAAGATTCCACAGCATTCCCTTGAGGCGGTATCTGCTCTGTGGAGAGGTACTGCCTGCTGAGGTCAAAGTGAGGGGGGCAGATGGGCTTGTGGGAGCCGGGCTTGACCTTCCCATCTGCCTTGTCTTGCAGCAGCAGAGGAAGGGGCTAAATCTTGCAGACTGACGGTCGGGGGTGGGGGGGGAGTTCAGCTTCGCCAAATGTCTGAGAGAAACCAGCGGGCTTGGAGCAGGGTGTCCACGGAAGGCTTCGGAAGCACGGTGGAAGTCATCGTGTTGTACTTGACCACCCGTGAGGCTCTTACAACGCCTGCCAGGAGTTCAGGATGGATCCTTCTTTAGAAGGGAAGGCAGCGGGGTGGACTGGGAAGAGCGTGAGGGCCCCCCTACTATATTCACTGGGGAATGCAACTCAGCCGCTCCAGGCTTGCTCCCCCCCCCCCCACCCGCCGCCCAGTAAAATGGCCCGAATGGCCCTCTGGCCTGTGACTATCTCAGCAGCACCCAGAACCAGCAAGGAGGTGGAAACAGGGAGCTCCGGCCCCCAGGAAGCGCGGCTCGGAAGCTCTGTGTCGCCGGCAAGGACAGGAGTCCTGCGCTGCCCCCAGCAGGCCAAACTCGGTGCCTACCACTCTAGCTTGGCTTCCTTCCCAGCTGTGGACCGCCAAGCTCCCCAACCTCACTCGGCCTCAGTTTTCCGATCTATAAAACGGGCCCCCCGCGGTAAGGATTACACAGGGGGTGCCGATGAAGAGCTCGATGCCTGGTAGGAAATTCTGATACATGCTAGTCCTTGCATGACGACGTTAGAGCCAGAATAAACGTCAAGAGGTCATGCAGCCCCGGGATTTGGACTTTCCAGAGGAGGAAATGCAACCCCCCCCCACCCCCCCCAACCAAGGCCTTTCCTGCCAGCACTGGAGCCAGAGCTGACCTGGTCCCCTGGTGATGAGTAAATTCAGAGGAGACAGTAGCACCTTTCCTGAGCTCCCTCAGGCAAGAAGTCACCCGGCAGGGCCAGATCAAGGGGGCTTGTAAAGCAAACTCTTCCTGGCACCCAAGGGGCCAAATGTCTGAAAAACAAGGCAGACCGGTTATTGGCATAACCAGGCTTCAGGAACGCAGTGAGAGGCTGCAGTGAGTGGCTGTGCGTGGATCAGATCACGAGCAGGGCTCGGGGAGGGGGGTAGCACGATGTAGGAAAGGCGTCCCCAGTCCTTGCGACGCGCACGCGCACGGGGCAAGGGTCCCGCCGCTTATCCACCTGCTTCTTTCCCTCATCCCCATCCGCCTTCTGGTGTCCTGCTTCTGCTCCAGATCGTCTGCCCTGCCTCACCCGGCTGCAGGACGCCTCACAAGATTGCAGAGGGACCCGCTCTGTCCCCAGCCCTGCAAAGCTGATGGCTCAGGCAAGGCCCGCAGCGTTGCCCCAAGAAGCCCGGCGCTGCAAGCCGGTGGTCAGCGAGGTGGGAGCCACTTCTGGATAACTAGGAGTTTGGTTAGCACCCGCAGTCACCCCAGCCCGGGAGACTAAGTAACAAGGCTCTCCTTGAGATGGGCCTTTTCTTTGGCGATCTCAAAAGAACCTTTGAGTAGGAGAGAAACAACGTTTTCTTATAGGGCACCAAGAAACAGATACTCAGAAAGGTCCGTAACCTCGTTCAAGGGCACAGAGCTCGGGATTTGAACCTCGACCTCCGGCTCCAAAGGCAGTGCTGTGTCTCCCAAGGCAAGGTCTTGCTCGAAGCAAGACCACCTGCTGTGGCAACACACGTCAACTAAGAAAATGGTCCTTCTGCCCGGGAAGGACTTAAGCTACTTACTCCCTGACTGTGTGCAGGCAGTAGGATTTGAACTGGACCCCCAGTGGAGGCGGGACCTAGGGTACAGGCAAGTAGAGGAAGAAAGATCCTTTTCCTCCTGGAGTGCAGTGATCTGGGGGCAGGGAGCACCAGGGAGCCACTGAAGGTTCTAGAGCAGGGGAGAAGTAAGATCAGAGGTGGGCTTCAGTGATCTGATTCTGGAAGCCCTATTACTTATTTTCTGAGTTGGAAATAATGGATTTTAGGTTATGAATGGAGATAAAAAGAAGTTTTTTGATGAGGGACCAGAACAAGGTTGGAGAGGGGAGAAGGGCAGATGGCTGGGTGGGGTGGAATATGTCCTTGCTGGCCAAGGTCACGGACAGACACCGCCCACGTTTCACCAGCCCCACCCCCACCTGCTCCTGGGCAGCTCCAGTCCCAGGTCTCTCCCCAGGGATGTGTCACGTGAGTCTGTCAACCATCCTCTGTGCTGTGATGTCTGCCCCGTGGCCCCTCTCCCGTTCACCACCCCGTCTGCCTTCGGTGAGGTCTCCCGTTGTTTGGGGTCTCAGGTGTTAGATGCCCCGGCACCGCACAGCTGCTGTGCCACCATGGAAATGGGTGCAGGTGCCCAAGTGCCATCTGTAGGTGCTCCCAGAGCTCCCAGTCCCCGGGTGCCATGCAGAGCCCGGTGTCTGGAGTCTGTACGGGGATGCTGCTACCCTGAGGTCCAGCTGAGGCGGGGGGGACAACCCTCCCCACTCGGTGCCGTTTTTCGTTTGAGCCTCAACCTCCTTCTCCGCCCGGTGCTTGGAACAGCTCCCACCGTCCCTGCCCGTGAGCCTCTGTCCTGTGCCAGGAAGGCAGGCAGACGCTCGTAGCCCACGCTCCTTCACCCTCCTCCTGCCCACGCCTCTTTCCCCAGATCGGCACACGCCTGTCAGCTCTAGGTGACCCCGTCCCGGCGTCCTGGCTAAACCCCAGCGGTGGGTGCAGCTTGGAAATGGAGTTTTGCTTTCGTTACGAAGCACACAAACTTGGGAGTCAGACTGGAGTCAAACACAGGATCTTAACAGCTGTGCAAACAGGCACACATTTTAGAATGGAGAGAATCCTAGGACTGGCTTCGCGGTCAGGTTGTTCTAAGAGTAAATGGGATGTCTGTGGCAAGTCCTTGGCCCAGGGCCTGGCATGGCCATGGGAACTGCCGTCGGCATGATTTATGGCCCGGCCCCAGGCAGAGGGTTGGACCGATAGCCTGTCCAGGAGTCCAAGGGCTACGTGCAAAGGTGGGGGTGGGAGTTGGGAAGGAATGGTTGCCTAGTTACCGAATGATCTTGAGGGAGCTCGCTTCAGTAGAAATGCAGGCTCAGGACCTCACAGACATTCTCCCCAGGGCGGCTGGAAGTTCCCCATCCAGCCACGTGGCTTCTGGTCCAGCCTTCGGCACCCAGGACACGGGGACACAGGGCTGGACTCTGGGCTGGGGGAATCGGGAGCTAGACTGCCTAAAAGTAGGATACTTCTAGGTGCTCACCGTGATTCTGGCCCCTCTCCACCCCCCACCCCTGCACACGCACACATACCACGTATGTGGGCACGCACCTGTTCTTGACCGTGACCTGTCTGGTTATATTTTTCGGTTCTGTTGCTGGCCGTTACTTATTTGTTTCAGTTTTTAACTTAAACAATTATTGTAAGTAATTTCAAACTCACTGCAAGAATGGCTACACGGCCCTTCTGTAACCCCTCACCCAGAATCACTGAGTTTTAGACGTTTTCCACGGACGTTTTACGGTTCTCTTCTCGCTCTATGTCTATATCTGCATGCGACCCACCCCCACTGTCTTATACTGAACCATTTGAAATGGTTAGTTATCCCGGAGAGTGAGAATATTGTCTAATGTAAATGGCAGCAAAATGATCAACTCCAAAACATTTAATATTGTTACAGTACCTGAAGCTGCCACCATACTCCAGTTTCATTGGGTGACCCCCAACATCCTTTGTGACATTTTTATTTGCAGTACGGGAGCCCATCAAGGGCTGTCTGCTTTATGTGCCATGTGGTCTCGGTCTCCTTGAATCTGGGACAGTGTTCCTCAGCTCTCCCTGTGCCTTTCATTATGTTGACATTTTGAAAGGCTCAGTTCGGCTATTTTCCCGGTTCCCAATTTGGGTGGGTCTCAGGGAGCCCCTCGATCGGCCTCTGATGATACATTTTTGGGGGCAGGAATATAAAAAAAATGTTGGGTCCTTCTCAGAATATCACATCCAGAGGCACCTGCTGTCTGTGTGTCCCTAATTGGCCATGTTTATTTTTTTATTTTTATTAAAAAGCTTTTTTTTAATGTTTATTTATTTTTGACAGAGAGAGAGAGAGAGAGAGAGAGAGAGACAGAGCATGAGTGGGGGAGGGGCAGAGAGGGAGACACAGAATCCGAAGCAGGCTCCAGGCTCTGAGTTGTCAGCACAGAGCCCGACGCGGGGCTCAAACCCACAAACCGCGAGATCCTGACCTGAACCGAAGCCCGACGCTTCAGCGACTGAGCCACCCAGGCGCCCAGGCCATGTTTATTTTTATAACTTGGTTGAGGTGATGTCCACTTCTCCCAATCTCTACCTACCGTGTCTCCTTCTGCAATAAGTGATTTGTGAGGAGATACTTTGAAACACATTTAAATATCCTGCTTTTCGCCAAACTCCTCCTGCCCCCAGATGTGTATCCATTGAACGTTCTTGCCCGAATCGGTTTTTTTAGGATGGTAGTCTAAATCCGCTATTCCTTTCGTATTTATTAACATTCTGAGGATAGACTCATGGGCTCAATTTTATTCCATGCATTTTAATGCATTACTGGTCTTATTATATATGGAGATGTATTCATGTGTGTATTTAGTTAGATGTTCAAATTGTCCCAGGTATACATAGATGTTAGAAATGTGCTGGAAATCGTGAGTTTATACCTCCAATTCACACCCTAGCCCACAGCATTCTTTCTGCTTCCCCCATTCCATATGTGCACCTTTCTTCTTGCTTAACCCTACAAAACATATACGTAATGTTATATTTGCTATACCCCGCTCCACTTTGAAAACCAAGCGTGGAAAGAAGGCTTCAAGATGTGTTCCTTTTATTCTTCAAACCGGGGGTAAATTGTCCAGGTACCGTGTTTGGAAGTTCCTTGGGCGAATCCTTTTTTCTCACCTTCAGTGTGATGATGTTCTCTGTTTGTGATACGTCTCAATTCATTTGTTTTTCTTTTCATTGTTTTTTAGGGCTTTCCTCGTGTTGCTCACTTAATTTTGTTTTTGAATATATAGAACATTAACATTATTCCAGTAGTCTAAATCATGTAAGAAGGTCCCCGGAGAGAAGGGTCATCCTCTCGGACTCCTTCCTCTCTGTGCCCCGCCCCCATCCCTTGCAGACACGGGGACGTGTTTCCTTATTTCTTTTTCTTCCTCACCAACTCAATTCCTAGAAGTCCTCACTATTCTTAGTTTTTACAACTTCATAGTTTATTGTTTATCGCTTACTCTATTGTTTATTCAACCAACTGCCTACGTCTGGGCATTTGAGTAGTTTCCAGTATCTTGCAATTACAAATAATGCTCCCATCAATAACCTTGTGCAGATTATTTTTAAAAATTGTGAGACGTTTGCCTTATGGTTAAATCCCTAGAATTTCTGGATCAAAAGCAAATCTGTATATTTGTTACATGTCCTGGGTTGAATAGTGGTTCCCAAAAAGCTACGTCCGAGTCCTAACTCCGGGTACCTGTGAGGGTGACCTTATTTAGAAAAAGGGTCTTTGCAGCTGTAATTAAGGCAAAGATCTTCAGATCAGATCATCCCAGATTTAGGCCCTAACTCCAATGACAGCCATCCTTACGAGAAAAAGGCCTTCCCGGGGCCTGGAGTCTATTTCCTGCCTTCCCAATCTACGTCATTGGGCTGCCCACGTATTTATGTACCAGTGCCACAGACTTAATTAGAGAATCCGTGTGGTTTGGTGTAATCTCTGCTCGAGCTGGTCCCCTATCCTCCCCATCCCCTGCTCCCCCATATATTTTCCTTTTTAGTGTTTTCCTGGCTATCGCATTTTATCTTTCTCTATGGGCTTCAAGGTCGTCTTGTCTATCTCCAGGAAAAAAAAGATTTGCTGTTATTTTTTTGGAATACCATTGAATTGTTGCATTAACTTAGGGAAGACTGATAGCTGGGTGATCTCGAGGCATCTTATTTCCATTTGTCCACGTCTAATTTTGCATCTTTTAGGAGCAGTGTTATCATTTTCTCAGTGTAGATTCTTCACATTTCTTGTTTCTTTCTTTCTTTTTTAAGAAAATTTTTGTGTTTGTTTTTATTTTTGAGAGAGAGAGAGACAGACAGACAGAGGGCGAGCGGGGGAGGCACAGAGAGGGAGGGAGACGCGGAATCCAAAGCAGGCTGAGCTGTCAGCACAGAGCCCGACGCGGGCCTTGAACTCATGGACGCTGAGATCATGACCCGTGCCGAAGTTGGACGCTTAACTGAGCCACCCAGGCGCCCCTTGTTTATTTCTAAGTCTTGTATTTTTTTGGTTGCTACTGGATTTCCTCCTCTGTTATTTGTTTAACTGGTTATTTGTGTATATGAAGGTGCTTGTTTTTGCGTGTCGATTCTATATCCTGACAGCTTGCTGAATTCTTTTGTTACGTGAGTTTCTTTTATCCCTGATTTACTAGGGTAATGCAGGTACATTACATGCCTTCTGCAAGTAGGCATGTTTTTTCTTTTTTTAAATTTTTAAAAAAATGTTTATTTACTTAAAAATATTTTTTTTAATGTTTATTTATTTTTGAGAGAGCCAGAGACAGAATGTGAGTGGGTTAGGGGCAGAGAGAGAGGGAGACATAGAAGCAGAGGCAGGCTCCAGGCTCCGAGCTGTCAGCACAGAGCCTGACACGGGGCTCGAACTCACGAGCTGTGAGATCATGACCTGAGCCAAAGTAGGATGCTCAACCGACTGAGCCACCCAGGTGCTCCTTTAGTGTTTCTTATTAAGATGATGGCTTGAGGATTCAGGTCTAGATATACCTTCCATATACATATGAAAGGTATAAATACGCATATTTAAGGAAGTATTCCTATTTCTCAAGATATTCCTATTTCAAGATATTCCTATTTCTCAAGATATATACTTATCTATCCATCCGTTATCTATCATCAATCATCTGTCCAGCTGTCTTCTATCTATTTATGTATCTATCTATCATCTATCATCTATCTATCATCTATCTTTTATCTCATTTAATGTTGTTTGCCCCAAACCAGGAGGGTAAACCTCTTCCTCTGGCAACGTTTCTCTAGCGCCCTCTACTGACAAAGCTTAATATCCTGTCCAGATCCATTTTTGCAGAGCCGCGACAAAGCGAGCATTTGGAGTTTGCAGCATTAAATTGGTAACTATTTTTGCTTTTGACAGTTAATTATATTTTAAAGATGTTTAAACAATATTTTATATATATTTGCATATTTTCCCTTTTGTATGGGTCCAAATTTCCATTTAGAATCTTGTCTCAGCCTAAAGAACTGCTTAAAAATTTTCTTAGCGAAGGTGGCAAACTTTCTCAGCTTTTGTTTCTCTAAACAATAAAAAAAAAATCTTGATTTTTGACTTCGTTTTTGAAAGATTGTTTTGCTTTGCTTCTTTTTTAAAGTTTATTTACTTATTTTGAGAGAGGACGAGAGATCGTGAGGCGGGGAGTGGCAGAGAGAGAGGGAGAGGGAGAGAGAGAATCCCAAGCAGGGCATTCAGGGCTTGATCCCACGACCGTGAGATCATGACCTGAGCTGGTATTGAGAGTCGGGCCTTTAACTGATTGAACCACCCAGGCACCCCTCTCTTTCTTTTTTAAAGGTGTTATGATGTGTGTGTGTGTGTGTGTGTGTGTGTGTATTAGTATTTTAAAGATGTCTTTCTGTTGTGTTTTGGCCTGCATGATTTCTTCTTTTTTAGAAATAATGTCAAACTTACACAAATTTACAAAAACAGTAGTGTTTTCATATGCCCTTCACCCAGCTTCCATGTGTTGCATAACCAGAGCACAATGATCAAAGCCAAGGAAGTACAGCGGCACAATGTTTCATTACGGTCAATCCCAGTTTGTCACCTGCCCCACTACAGAAGAGCCTGGAGAAGACTGGGGGACCCTCCCCCTGCCCAGAGCGTGTCTGTGGGGTCCCTGATGCGCAGAGTCAGCCGGTGCTGGGACTCCCCGGGGGACTCCCCGTTAGGTCGGATTCATGACCTTGCCCAGGAAAAGGCTGCTCCACGTGAAGTGGTCGAAGATCATGACAATGAAGGGCCGGTTGATGTGGACGGCAAGGCGCTTGTACGCCGCCTTCGGCGTGAGCCCGACGGGGGCAGCCGCCTCCAGGCCGCTCTCACTCAGCTGCAGCATAGCCTTATGGACCACCTGTCGGGGAGGGGGGGGCGGAAGGTGGGGGTTGTGCACCTGCTGTGTGTTGGGGGCTTTCCACACCTCGCTTTGAGCCCTCCCACCCTCGGTTCGTGGTGGCAAAGCTGAGGCTCAGAGAGGGTCGCTTGCTGGCTCCCTAGGTGGTGGCCCCAGGATTAGGGCCAACGTCTGTCCACCTCCGGAACCCAGGTGGCACCTAGGCTTCTTCCCTAGAGAGTGGGCAGGTGGAGCCGGCCGCGGGGAGTTTAGGGGGCTCATGGTACTAACTGGACTTCGGTGTCCACATCAGGCACTCCTTCCGGGGTCCTGGGCAAAGGGAGACCTCCCTCCTCCACCCCACTAGTCACATACTAGGGTCCAGTTTATGCAAAGTGCTTGGGCCTGCCCAGGGTGGAAAAGGGACCGTTGAACGGTCTCTCGTTGTGATCAGAATTAGGGAGAATTTCTGAAATCAGCAAAATGCCGGAGTGGCTCGCGTCAGGAGCCTTGGGTGGGTCAGAACTGACTAATAAACAACATCCGAGGGGACGGTGCCTCTCAGCGGCTGGACGGCGAGGAACCGGAGGCTCTGAGAAGCTCCGTAAATGGGCACACGTAGCTAGGAGGAAGCCGAGCGGGGCCAGGGAAGCCTTGGGGTTTGTCCTGGGAAATGAGGTTTCGAGTGGAAGAGACCCAGGGCCAAATGTCACGCCGTTATCCACGAGCTCTGTGGCCGGGGGGGGGGGGGGGGGCGGCGGGGTCATCTACCTTTCTCAAGACAGAGAGGCTCCTCCCCTGAGAGATTGGCTCAGGGCTGGCTGACTCAATCCTTCACGGTATGCGTTTTATCCAGCACATACTGTGTGCTGGAGGGAGGGGCTGCTGCTGCCTCTGGAACTCTGTCCTGTCCCCGTCTGGTTTTGTCACCCACAGGACTGTGAGGTCCCGTGGGGGAAGGGCCCCGTCAGAATAGCGCAGGCATACCCAGTGTCTAGAAGTTTGGGGCACAGAGTGGGTGTTCAATACTTATGTTCTGGAGTGACCAGCAGAACACAGAGCTGACGGATGAAGGGTCATGAGTGTAACGGGTAGACGGGCCGATGTGATTTCACTCAGACGTTTCCCATTTCCCTGGTCCCTTCTTGGTACCGGCCGCCCCCAGTCCTGCCATGATGGCTTGGTTTCCCACCCTGTCCCCCTCTGTGTGGCCCGGCGGAAGGGGCACGCGCCTGGGCTGCGACCCTCCCTTGTCACTAGCTTCCGTGTAACCTTAGAGACATCGCATTTCCCTGCGGAGCCTCCGTTTGCCCTGTTGTAAATAAAAGTAGGGGCGTGGACAAGACCCGGGGCTCTCAACCTGGGGCTCAGAGACCCGTTCGTGAATGGGCTCCGTGTTGCTTATTATATTTGTACCGTGAATTTGGGGGGCTCTAGGGAGACCGGCTCTAGGGACATTTACCTTCGACGCCTTCAGCTGGGCCTCTCGGGTGATGCCGGAGAAATCCGTCCCGTTGACCTGGTCTGCAATGCCCATGTCCCTCAGGATGGCCCTGAGGTCGTAGTCTCCAGAGATGGACACCTTTGGGATGTGTAGGTCCACCTGGCTGCTCGGGGGGCAGGGGGTAAGCAGATGGGGTTAGACTTCCCCTCCCAGGCGACTTCCGTTTCCTCTGTGACCCCTCCGGACCCTGCCTCCCAGCCGGACACACTTTTGGGGAAAAAGAGAAGGGACAGAACAAGAGGCAGGCTTTGTCTCTTTCGCCATCACATGCATGAGCTTCCTCTCTGGGCCTCTGAATTGCTCGATCTTTTCTTCTCGGCTCTTTCTCTGAGTGGATTCCACTTGTGGTACAGCTGGACATTGAAGAAGAGGGTCCCTGAAGGAGTCCTTGTGGTCCCCCAGGCACCCCCTGCAGAAAGGGAGGGGTGGGGGGAGCACCCTGGGAGCATGGTCCTGGCCCCAGCATTGCCGCTAATGCTGTGTAGCTTTAGCCAAGTCCTTGCTTGTCCTCATTTAAAGAGCAAGACAGCGCAGGGGCAGGGCCGTGAGGGCACTTCTCTCCTAGAGGGGAATCAACCTGGTGGATGTCTCCTAGCTTCTGTATTCGCATCCAATGCCTGTGTGTGTGTGTGTGTGTGTGTGTGCGCGCGCACACACACACATACACACACACACACACTCACTCATGCAACCTCAAGGAGTTGGAGCCAACATCTTCAGTTTCCAGATGGAGAGAACCGAACTCAAGAGAAGCTGAAGAATTTCCCCAAAGTCACACCACTGGGAAGCAGCAGAATTGTGAAGAGGTCAGGACTAGTTGCCTCAAAGCCCCATTGCCTCATGGGAAGAGAGAGAGGGAAGGAGGGGGAGAGAGAGAGAGAGAGAGAGAGAGGAGGAGGGCAGAGGAAGGGGTAAGGGGGGAGGGAGGAAGGAGGGGCAGGGAGGGAGGGAGAGAAAGAGCCAGGGAGGGAGGAGGGCAGAGGGAGAAGGGGGGAGGGAGGAGGGGGAGGGAGGGAGGGAGAGAAAGAGACAGGGAGGGAGGAGGGCAGAGGAAGAAGGGGGAGGGAGGAGGGGGAGGGAGGGAGAGAAAGGGAGGGAGGAGGGCAGAGGAAAGAGGGAGGGGGAGGGAGGAAGGGGAGGGAGGAGGGAGAGGGAAGGAGGGACAAGGAAGAGAGATGGAGAGAGGGCTGTCACGAGCTGTGTGTGGGGGCAGTGAGTCTTCCCTAGGAGGTAGGAGACAGCTGGACCCTGAGGGGTGCTGCTCCAGGGAGGGGGGAGGTGATCATTGGAGGGGTGAGGTGGGAGAGTGAGTGACACAAGCCTGGAGGTGAGGACCCCTAGGGTCTGACTTCTAGGACTAGCAGAGTGTCATGTGGATGGAGTAGAGAATTCCTGCCCAATCAAAATTCTGCCTTGGATGTTTGTTTAAAAAAAAAAATCTAGAAGAAAATAGTATGTGTTTTTGATTAAGGTTTTTTAAGCTGAAGTGTTTTAGTGAAGAGCTTATTTTTGGTGTAAAGAGAAGGATTATCCTTCTCATTTTCAACAGAAAAGGAGCCAGAATTTGCTTGATCCGCGGTGCACAACCACCACCGGGGACGCCGTTCCTGAATTCCGGGCTCCCTTGGAAGGGTGGGGGTGGGGCAAGTGAAAGGGTGAGGAGGCAGCGAGGGATCCCTCACGTTGCCCAAACACAGGCTCACGGTCGCACATACCCACCCCACTCCCCCCCCGTGGCCATGCGAAAGGTCAGGTGCGAGGGGTCCAGGACTAAGGACAACTCTGGGGCCCCACGTAGCGCTAGGGCATCTCCGGGAACCACGGAGCTGACCACACGGCTCTTCCCGGCTGGAGTGAGGTCAGACCCCAGGCGTCCATGTCTCCACTCGCAGAATAGGACTAAACTCTCCAGAAGCCCCGGCCCTGAGCAGCTCTCTGAGGCTACGACTCGAAATAAAAATAACTTGAAACCATAAAACCCAAACCCCGCACATGTATTAACATAGCAGAACTTCTTTCTGGATTTTCTGCCAGCGAAGCTCTTGGATTACAAATTTCATTCAACTAGAATTTGTCTCAGTTTTTGCTGCTGTTGCTGCCTGGCCCTGTGGGTGCCCCGGGACACGGCCTCCTGGCCGGGGTTTGTGCCATTTCCTGTCCCATGCATGCTCTGGGCGGCCCTTCCGCTGGCTGAACTTGCCCTCGGGCTTAACACACAGTTCAAGTGGAAAGCAATTCCCTCCGCAGCCCTTTCTGTGGTCCCCTGGGGCAGCCAAGCAATCCTCCCTTCCCTCAGCATCGAACATTTACTTAGCTCCTTTCTGGTCCCGCGAGGACAGAACTGACGTCATTGTACAGTATTAATTCCAGCAGAATCTGTGTTTCTGCTCTCGAATGCATGTCTTTGAAGTCCATCTTTTGTCCTATCCACCTTCTATCCTTTCTGCTTAGCCTAGTACATGGTCTAAGCTGCTGCTTCCATTTGTGTGTATTGAAAGAGGGGCGCCTGGGTGGCTCAGTTGGTTAAGCGAGTGACTTCGGCTCAGGTCACGATCTCACGGTTCGGTTCGTGAGTTCGAGCCCGGCATCGGGCTCTGTGCTGACAGCTCAGAGCCTGGAGCCTGCTTCAAATTCTGTGTTCCGCTCTCTGCCCCTCCCCTGCTCACATTCTGTCTGTCTGTCTGTCTCTCTCTCAAAAAAAATAAACATTAAAAAAATTTTTTTAAAAAGTTACGTGTATTGAAAGAGAGAAAGAAAAGAAAGGAAGGAAGGAGAAGGGAAGGAAGAAAGAAATGGCAAGAAGGAAGAAAGAGAAAGAAAGAAACAACAGAAAGAAAGAAAGAAAGGAGAAAGAAAGGAGGAAGGAAGAGAAAGAAAGGAGAAAGAAAGAAAGGAGAAAGGAAGGAAGAAAGAGAAAGAAAGGAGAAAGAAAGAAAGGAGAAAGGAAGGAAGAAAGAGAAAGAAAAAGGAAAGAAAGAAAGAAAGAGAGGAAGAAAGAAAGGAGAAAGGAAGGAAGAAAGAGAAAGAAAGAAGAAGGAAAGAAAGAAAGGAAGAAAGAAAGGAGAAAGAAAGAAATGAGAAAGAAAGAAAGGAGAAAGGAAGGAAGAAAGAGAAAGAAAGAAGAAGGAAAGAAAGAAAGAAAGAAAGAAAGAAAGAAAGGAGAAAGGAAGGAAGAGAAAGAAAGGAGAAAGAAAGGAGAAAGGAAGAAAGAGAAAGAAAGGAGAAAGAAAGAAAGGAGAAAGGAAGGAAGAAAGAGAAAGAAAGAAGGAAAGAAAGAAAGAAATAAAGGAAGAAAGAAAGGAGAAAGGAAGGAAGAGAAAGAAAGAAAGAAAGAAAGAAAGAAAGAAAGAAAGAAAGAAAAAAGGAAAGGAAAGAAAAGGAAAGGAAAGAAATGGCATCTGTTCTGGAAGCATTCCTGACTACTCCAGACCCCAGTGTCCCCTTCCTCCCCTGAGTCCCCTTTGCCCTTACGGTCTGCACCGCCCCACGCCCCGCCAGGGCCCACGCTGATGGTGCTGCTCGGATTGCTTGCACACAGACACAACTGCAATCTCACGACAGTGAGGATCACGTTCAAGAACATCTATCCCCTCCTCCAAGGTGACCATGATTTTGATTGCCGTCTAACTCAGAGGTGCCTGGGGGGGGGAAATGAGTTCGTTCGTCCATTCATTCATTCATTCATTCATCACGCATCATTCATTCCCAGCTCCCATGCTCAGTCAACCCTCCCTGAGTGTGCACCCCTTGCGTGGGCCTCGGGTTGGGCACGCGTTGGCTGGTTGTCCCTCCCCCCTCCCCACTGGCCCGTGGGCATATACACCCCTCACCCCTTTTCCCTTACTCCTTTATTACCTACCTAGGTCCTTACTTCCTTTTTTTTTTTTTTAATTTTTTAAATATTTATTGATTTTTGAGAGACACTGAGAGAGAGAGAGGGAGAGAGCCAGAGAGCTGGGGAGGGGCAGAGAGAGAGAGGGAGACACGGAATCCGAAGCAGGTTCCAGGCCCCAAGCTGTCAGCACAGAGCCCGATGTGGGGCTCGAACTCACGAACTGAGATCATGACCTGAGCTGAAGTCGGACACTTCACCGACTGAGCCATGTGTTGGCTCTGGGATGAAGGAAACGGTCATTTTGGTGTATTTTTTATGGGGTCTCTCAGGAGTGGTAACCGTGCTCGATTTCAGGGGAAGCAAGATAATAACAACGGGTAAGCGAGGGGCCGGGGGCAGTTGGTGAACACAGTTTAAGCCAACAAATCAGAAACGTGATCACGCAGAAGGTAGCTGTTAGCCTCCCAGGGACGGGGCACCTCACTCTGTGGACTGCCCCAGTGTATCTCAGTGTCAACCGACAGGTGGATGAACAGGTGTGACCTCTCGGTCAGAGAACCTCAGGCCGCTGGGGACCCAGCGGACGGGAAAGCGATGAGCCCCGGAGGGCGGGTCCAGGGGGAGGGCAAGGGCTTACCTGATGGTCAGCGACTCAGACCACCTCTGAATGGTGTCCCTGCTCAGCGCGGCGATGACCGTGTCCATCTTCCCCTCGTCTGGGAGGATGAAGAAGACGGTCCCGTTGCCCGTGTATTCCAGCTGTACCAGCTGGCAGGGGAGCACCCGGTCTTTCAGGTACTTGGTGGGGCTCGACTGGAACATCATGGGCACGGTCACCACGGTGCTCTCGTTCACATAGAAGTTCTCCTCCCTGGTGCTTTCCGGGTCGAAGGGGTGTGCCCACATGCCTGGGAGAGGAGGGAGGGGGAGGGCAGGAGACAGGCCCGTGAGAGTGGGTGACACGAGAGCTCTAGGCCGGGTCGCGGCCCCCACCAGGGAGGCGGGAGGTTCCCGGTAAGGTATGAAATCCCCGGCACTTTTGGGCCTGTTGTATTCTCCACCTCTTGGCACGGACTGAGGGTTCACTCTGTTCCTGAGCTGCTAAAAACAGGAGGAGGGAGACAGAGGAGAATGCTGGGCCTTGGATTTGGGGGTCGGATTCAGGAAACCAGATTTTGCCTCCCACCCGAGCCCAGAGTGGATCCCAGATTGGAGGGCTCTGAAATCTTGTCGAATGGAACTCGGGCTGTGAATTCGAGGTCAGGAGTGGGGGAGGTTTGGAGCAAGGGACCGCCCGTCCCGTCCCCGCGCCTTGACGTCAGCCACAGAAGCCCAGCAGGCCCCCTGGTCCCCCGTGGACCGTGCCCACTCCCCCGAGGGCCACACCCCATTTCCTGCGGGCAAAGTCAGGATAAGATGCCCTTGAGGTCACAGGCTCACACCAGCGGCCGGACTCGAAGCCCTCCGCCGTGTTCCGCGATGGCATCCCGTAGCCTCTCTGCCTGCCTCGTGATGGGGAGCTCACGACCTTCACGGACCAGACTCTCCACCACTGGTCAGCTCTTAACGGGAAGAAAATTGCTTCGAGAGCCAAAGCCCGCCTGATCGTGAGGCCTGTCTGCTGAGCCCCTTCGACCCTTCTGGGCTCATTCCAGGAGACCGTGAGTCCTCTCCCAGGTGACAGAACTCTGGATATTTAAAGACGTGGGCAGATCTCGCCAGGGCCTCCGGTGCTCTCCAGGCCCGGAGATGACTGGGGACCCTGCCTCCTGGGGGTCCCCGGTGTCTTGGATGCCTTCGGCCTGAAAGCCCCGGTGCCCTTGTGAGGTCTCTGTGTCCCAACTGAGGCTGCCTGGAGGTGGCGGCCAGAGCAGAGGTCCAGGCAGGCCTCTCTCCATCCCGCCGCCTGCAGGATCTGCGGACCACAAGGCCAGAACTCTTGTTCTGTTCAGCTTCAATCTCTGTGAAGGGCTCCTAAGGGAGGCAGTAGGGAGAGGTGGGTGGAGGTGGGGAAAGGGCCGGGTGGAGGTGGGGCCTGGAGCCTATGCCCCGCCCCCTCCCTGGTGCCTGAATGTGACGTCGCAGCCTGGCTGTCTCACAGCAAGCGGGATCATTTGAGGGCTTTCAAACCATCCTCCAGAGGAGGCCTGGGACCCCCTGGACTGAAGGCAGTGGTTCACTTACTAAGTGGTCACTTAGTTCACTTACCTGTCCGACTTCCAGCAAAAAAAAAAAAAAAAAAAAAAAGTGAATTTTTTCAGGGTTAGGTTTTTCCTTGGGCACAAAACAAAATACAGAATGGGGCCCGACCTCTATTTTAGGGGATTTTTTTTTCCTTGAAAGTTCTCGGGCCATGAGAACTCGGGGTCGGGAAACTTAAGAATTTATGGGGGCAAACTGGGGAGAGCAAGGATGATTCCTGCAGAAAACCTTCTAACGATATTTTTAGTGTTCTCAAAAAAAAGAAAAAAAGCTGTCGAGAGAGTCCACTAAGTAAGGGACATGCCAGGGACACTTTGCCTGCCCTAAGTTTAGTGACGGATAGCTATGCCACTGCTCATTGCTACTTATTATGCCGGCCTTCTGGAAACATATTAGGGTAGCCCCAGCTTAAACAGGGGCTTGCCACTTAGTTTGGCTGTGTTCCAGAAAATCTGTATACAACAAAGCAGCACACGCCCCTATCGGCTCTCGCAGATTTCTATTTTCAAAGCCGTTTGGATTTTATCACCAGGAACTACTCTTTTCCATCAGCTCAGTCCCACTGTGGTCGTGAGAACATTGAGAAACTGCCAGATGATGTCACCAAATGACGTCACCAAATGACGTCACCAAATGACGGCTGTCCCACAAGCCCCCTCGCAGGCCTTGGAGCACCTCTTCCCCCGTACCTGGGTTTACTACCCTCTGCTTCCAAGGAAGTGCTGCCAGAATCTCTATGCAACCACTGTTGAGCTCCTGCCATGGGCCAAGCACTGTGCAAAGGCACTGGGGCCTCCAAAGAGACAAGGATACCAGGCAGGAGCACACAGTCTGTGGGAGAGATGGCCTGTGGAGTTTGGGGGAGCACTCGGAAACCTTTCTGGGCAAACATTCCCAGAGTCCTTGACCCTCCCGCGATTGAGTGTAAAGAACACGAATGGAAACACCAAAGACCCTGAAGGACCAACTAATATTTGACAAGGGAAACAAGATAACTCAATGGAAAAAGATAGTCTCTTCAATACCTGGTGCTAGGAAAACTGGGTATTCATGCAAAAGAATGAAGCTGGACCCACATCCTACACCACATGCAAAAGTTAACTCAAAGTGAATTAAAGATCGGAAACCATAGGGCACCTGGGTGGCTCAGTCAGTTAAGCATCCGACTCTTGACTTCGGCTCAGCTTATGATCGCGCAGTTCGTGAGTCTGAGCCCCGCATCAGGCTCCGTGCTGACAGTGCAGAGCCTGCTTGGGATTCTCTCTCTCTCCTCTCTCTGCCCCCTCTGTCTCAAAATACATAAATAAACGTAAAAAAAATCTGAAACCATAAGGCTAGAAAACATAGGGAAAAAGAAGCTCCCTGACATTGATTTTGGTGCTGACTTTTTGGAGATGACTCCAGAATCGCAAACAACAAAAGGAGAAATAAACCAGAGGGACACCTCAAACTAAAAAGCTTCTGCACAGCCAAAGATACAATCAACACAACGAGAGGCGGCCTACAGAATGGAAGAAAACATTTGCAGACTGCATATTGGATAAGGGGCTACTATCCCCCATATATAAGGAGCTCATATACTTTGATAGCAGAAAGCAAATAATTCAACTAAAAAATGAGCGGAGGCCTTGAATAGGTATTTTCCCACAGAAGACGTACGAATGGCCAACAGGTACGTGGAAAGGGGCCCGACATCCCTCATCGCCAGGGAAATCCAATCAAAGCCACATGAGCTATCACCTCCCACCTGTGCGTGTGGCTAGTGGCAAAAAGACGAGAGAGAACAAGGGTTGGTGAGGATGTGGAGAAGAAGGAGCCCTCGTGCCCTGCGCGCGGGAACGCAGATCGGTGCAGCAGATTTTACGTGGAAAACGGTAGGGAGGTTCCTCAAAAAGTTAAAAACGGAAATTCCATATGATCCAACAATCCCACTCCTGGGAATACATCAGAAGGAAATTCACTCACCATCTCAAAGAGATAAAGACATTATCTCTACTCCTATGTCCGTCACAGCGTTATTGACAATAACCGAGATGCGGAAGCAACTTAGGTGTCCACTGATGGATGGATGGATGGGTAAAGAAAACGCGTGCACACACACACACACACACACACACACACACACAGGGATATTATTCAGCTACAGAAAAAAGAAGGAAAACCTGCCATTTGTGACCATATGGATGAATCTTGAAGGCATTATCCTAACTGAAATGAGTCGGACACAGGATGACAAATACTGTATGATCTCACAGGTATGTAGAATCTAAAAACCTAGAACTCCTACCACGTGAGGGGATGTGGGTGTCAGCTCGCCTCATCTTGGGGGTCATTTTGCAGTTTGTGCGTATATCAAGTCATCACGCTGTAGGTCTTGAACGCAGGCAATGTTATAAACTAATTATGTCTCAGTAAAAGTGGAGGGAAAAAATTGCTGCCTTGGCCGGGTCAGCCTCACACCCTCCCGGGAGGGACATCGCTGCCAGGTGGGCCTCCAGGCTGGTGCGGAGGATGGAAGACAGAAGGAGGGGAGCTTAACATGACGGTAAGTCTGTCCAGGTAGCATAGAGCTGGGGGGGGGTGCGGTTGGCTAACGGGGGGCACTGAGTAGGAGTTGGAGAGAAGAGAAAAGGGCAAGTGAGGATTCTTTCTGGAGACTATGATCTGGATGAGCTTTGAGGTTGTTGAGAGATACATATTAAATGTGGTTTTTACCTTTTCCCCCCGTTTCACTTGCATTTCTTCAAATATGACTGGTTAACTGAGACCGAACCACCTGAGCGCAGGCTTATAAGGTCTAACAAGATGTTTGTTAAAAATGAGGTGTGGGAAGACTGTAGGGGGTGCTCACGAGAAGCAAGGATTTGCCTGAGGGAATCAGGGGAGGCTTCAAGGAGGAGGTAACTTTTGAGCCAAGATTTGATGAGTGGGAAGAAGTTTTTGGCGCAGGCAGGTTGGGGGGCGGCTCAGGGGACAGAAAGAGTATGGGTTTTGCGGCAGGCAGAATGGCCGCCCAAATATGCCCACATCCTAATTCATGGAACCCGTGACTCTGTTATGGTACATGGCAAGAGGACATTAAGGTTGCCAATCCGGCGATCTAGAGAGGAGGAGATCATTCTGGATTATCCAGGTGGGCCCAGTATCGTCACAAGGGTTTGCTTAAGAGTGGAAGAGGATGGTGGGAGGGGCAGGGGCAGAGGAGAGGTCATGGTCATGTGCTAACAGGCTTTAAGAGCAAACGAAGGGCCCAGCAGCCAAGGAACGCAGGTGGCTTCTAGAAGCTGGGAAGGGCAAGGAACCGATTCTTCCTTGGAGCCTCCGGAAGGAACGTAGCCCCGCCAACACTTTTACTTTAACCGCCGCGTGACCCATTTTGGACTTCTGACCTCCAGCATTGTTAAGATAATAAATCCACATTGTTTTACGCCACCGTGTTTGTGGTGGTTTGTTACAGCAGCCATAGGGAACTAATTCAGGCTTCCATGAGGACAGGTGTGCTCCCGGACCGGAAGGAACTCGGTGTGGTCGGACACTGTGCACGTGTGCATGTGTGTGTGGGCGTGGGCGTGCTGTGTTAAGGTGTGCCTGCGCGTGTAATTGCTCTGTGTGCACACGTGTGTGTGTACAGGTGTGTGCGCGTACGCTCACGTGCACGCTGTGTGTGTGTGTGTGTGTGTGTGTGTGTGAGCGTGCTGTGTGTTGGGAAGTTGGAAAAGGGAAAACGTTGCGATGCGAGGCTAGAGAGGACAGAGAAGCAGATGTCTCTAGGCCAGGGTCCTCAGCCTTGGGATGATAGCCACTCTGGGGCAGATATCATTGTGGGGGCTGTCCTGTGCATTGTAGGAGGCTTAGCGGCCTCTCTGGCCTCTACTTACTAGATGCCAGGAGCACACCCCACTGTACCCGCAGTTGTGACAACCCAAAATGTCTCCAGACACTGCCAAGCGTCCCTGAGGGTGGAAGGAGGAGGTGGAGATTACCCTGGGTTAAGAACCACTGCCGTAGACTAAGGATTATAGATTTTATTCTCAAGGATAAGGTATCCCTTGGGGCGCCTGGGCGGCTCAGTCGGTTAAGGGTCCGACTTCGGCTCAGGTCATGATCTCGCAGTTCACGAGTTCGAGCCCTGCGTCGGGCTCTGTGCTGACGGCTCAGAGCCTGGAGCCTGCTTCAGGTTCCGTGTCTCCCTCTCTCTCTGCCCTTCCCCCACTCACACACACTCTCTCTGTCTCTCTCCCTCTCTCTCTCAAAAATAAATAAACATTAAAAAAAATTAAAAAAAAGAATAATGTATCCCCAAATTATCTGATCATAAATACGATTGGGGGAGGGGGCCTTGTTAAAAATGCAAACTTCTGGGACTTTCTTCCAGCAGTTTTGCTTCAGTACGTCTAGCATGGGCTCTGGAATCTATAATTTTAACAAGTCCCCATGGTGACTTCTATGAACAAGAACTTTGGAACACCCTGCTCCAAACTGGGGAGGAAGGGCTGGAGTTTGGCTGAGATGGCACTTGGTCAGAGCTGGCTGTGAATTCTGGGGGTGTGTGTAGCCTGGGGGCCATCTGGGGGGAGTTTCTGGGGGGCACGGGCTGTGTCTGGCTGGGCTTCCAGCCCCTGGCCCAGTGCCCGACTCCCGGCCAGCACTCAGACAACATACGTAGACCACGGGGCGGTCGGACTGTTCACCATTACATGTTTGGGCCTTGAATGAACCTACCGGAGCTTGGGTGAGTGGCTCAATTCTTCTAGGTGTCATTTTGAACATTTGTAAGATGGTATCATTCTACTTTCCTAAGAGGACTGTGGTGAAGACAGAGATTCCCAGATGAAAATGTGCTTTGTAAAATCCAAGATTTTGCCCAAGAATGCACCCTGGGTTTTGATGGCTCTTACTGTTCTTGGCAATGGGATGGGTGGGATGGTGGTGGGGGGGGGGGGTACCTTTGAAGAAGATGTAGTTGACCAGGACGAGCGTGGCTGAACTATCCAGCTTCGATAACAAGTTCACAATTTTCCCCTGGGTCTTATTTTCGATATACTCATTGATTTGTCTGCTGGCTCCAGCCCAGTCCTCGAAATCCGTAGCCAAGACCTCCAACCCATAGTAGTGCTTGCTGTCTGCTGAGAACGACTCCAGGGGCTCCAGGCTGCGGTCAAGGAACAAGGCGTTACCCATAGCCATCTCCAGTGTGGCGTCTGACTCCTTGTGGAAATGGTGAAGGTGCTGAAAACCCTGGTGGATCTCAGCTTCGGATGTCTTGGTGAGGTTGAAGCCCAGGCCCTGGAGAAGCTGGGCCCGTGTGTAGCCACGGGCGCCCAGGGACAACATAGCTAAGGCCATGGAGATGCTCAAGGGAGAGATGAAGACATTCTCGCCAGGAGCTGAAGCCACTAGATGCCTATATAGGGTAAAGGCAAAGTCAACGTTGTTTGGAGCCAAGTCCCGTTGAGGGCTCCTTGTGCTCACATCGGTGTCGGGGTCCTGAGCCTGGACGGTCCAGAGGTCACTGGTGGATAGCCAGAGGAAACAGGTGCACAGGGAAAGCAGCATTGTCCAGGATGGTCCAGCCCTGCCAAATCAGGAACGCTCATTAGACAATGTGGGGCCTCCAAGGCGGTGGGGCATGGCGAAAAGGTGGGCAGAAGACCCCATGGAAGGCCCCATTCAAGCCTCAGTTCCTTCCTCCCCATTGGCTGTGTGACCTGGGGCAAGTCAGGACTCTGGGCCTCAACTTCCTCATCTGAAAGTATGATTATACCTGCTATGATTTATCAAGTACCTACCAGGCGCTCAATGCTGACCTATGTGTTTTGCCTATATTTCTCATTTAATCCTCACTGACAAACAAATCAAGTAGGTATTATTATTATGATTTGACGTAGGCAGAAAGGGAGGCCCAGGAAGGTTAAATATCTGACCAAGTGATACATTCAAAGAACTGAAAGAAGAAAACTATCAACTAAGAATCCTGTACCTGGCAAAACAATCCTTTCAAAAAAATTTTTTTAATGTTTATTTATTTTTGAGAGATAGAGCATGAGTGGGGCAGGGGCAGAGACAGAGAGAATCGGAAACAGGCTCCAGGCTCTAAGCTATCAGCGCAGAGCCCGATGCGGGGCTCGAACTTGGGAACGGTGACATCATGACCTGAGCTGAAGTCGAATGCTTAACCGACTGAGCCACCCAGGTGCCTGGGTAAAACCATCCCTTAACAATGAGGGAGAAATCTAGACAGTCCCAGATGAACAAAAGCTGGGGGAGTTCACTGCCACTAGACCTCACCTGTAAGAAATGCTGAAGGGAGCCCTTCTGGTTGAAATGAAAGGATAAATAAATACCATCTATAGGAAGAAATAAAATCTCTCGTGAAGGTAAATATATGAGCAATTAGAAAAACTTGTATTATTGTAATTTTGCTTTCTAACTCCACTTTTAATTTTTGATATGATTTAAAAGACAAATCCATGAAAAGCAATTATTAGTCTATGTTTTTGGATACACAACGAATGAAGATGTGATTTGTGACTTAAGCAACTGAAAGGATGGGCGGTATGGAGCTGCATAGGAACAAGGTTTTTGTATGCTGTTGAAATTAAGCTGGCATAAATTCAAGTGAGAGTGTTATAACTTTAGGGGGTTAAACGTAATTTCCATGGTAACCATACCAAATCCAGACAGAGAACCTAGAAAGAAAGAAAACTACAGATAAATATTGCTTATGAGCATTGACGTAAAAATCATCAGCAAAATCCTAGCAACTAGAATTCAGCAGTACATTAACAGGATTACACACTATGACCAAGTGGGATTTATTTCTGGAATGCAAGGATGGTTCCACATGTAAAAATCAACCAGTGTGCTATATAGCACATTAACAGGACGAAGAAAAAAAAAGACCACGATCATCTCAGTTGATGCAGAAAAAGCATCAACTTTGGCATTATTCCACACAGCCTTTCAAGATAAAAGCATTTAGCAAACTAGGACTAAAAGGAAGCACTTCAATAAAATTAAAAAAAAAAAAAAAACAACATATATGAAAGGCCCACAGCTAATGTAATGGTGAAAGATTGAAAACTTTTCATCTAAGATTTGGAACGACGCGTGATGCCTGCTTTTGCCTTTTCTACTTAACGCAGTCCTGGAAGCTCTAGCCAGAGAAATTAGGCAAGAAAAAGGCATCCAAATTGGAAAGGAAGAAGTGAAATTATCTCTGCTCATAGGCAACCTGATCAACATCACAGAAACATGTGGAAAACACTAAAGATTCTACAAAAGCTCTGCTAGAACCAATAAATAAATTCAGCAAAGTGACAGGCTACAAAATCAACACACACACACACACACACACACACACACACACACTAATCAGTTCTGTTTCCATATACTAACAACGAACAAGCTGGAAAGGAAATTAACAAAACAATTCCATTTACAATAGTATCAAAAAGAATAAAATACTTAGGAGTTAACTAAGGAGGTATAAGACTTGTGCACTGAAAACTGCAAAACGTGGCTGAAAGAAACTACAGAAGAGATAAATAAATGAACAGACATGCTGTGTTCATGGATTGGAGGACTTAATATTCTTAAAGTTGTCAACATTACCCTAAGACATCTACTGATTAGACGCAATCCTTATCAAAATCCCAATGATGCAATGTGCAGAAATAGGAAAATCCATTGAGAATTCGTAGAGAATCTCAAGGGAACTTGAATAGCCAAAAATGGGCTTGAGAAAGAAGAACAGAGTTGGAGATCTCATACTTCCTGATTTTTACATTCCTCAACGTAAGGGAGAAATAAAACTCAGAAGAAAACATAGAGAAAATACTCCGTGACACTGGATTTAGTGATGATTTCTTGGACATGACACTAAAGGTACAAGCAACAAAAGAAACATTAGACATACTGGATTCTTTAAAAATTCTTGTTCACGCAATAGAGTAGAAAGGCAACCCACAAAATGGGGGAGAATATTTGCAAATGCCATATCCGATAAACGACAAACATCCAGAGTAGAGAAAAACTCAAGTACAAAAAAATAAAAAAAAATCCAATTCAAAAAATGGGCCAAGATGTTGAGTACACATCTCTTCAAAGAAGGTATACAGATGGCCAACAGGCACGTGAAGAGATGCTCACATTGACGTCATTGGGGAAATGCAAATCAAAACCACAATGAGATACAACTCAGACCCATTAGCGTGGCTATTTCAAAAATCAAACCGAACCGCAACAGCCAAACAGAAAACAGGTGTTGGATATGGAGGACTTGGAGACCCTGTACCTTGCTGGTGGGGACGGTAAATGGTGTAGCCGGGTGGAAAAGACAACAGCAGTGCCTCAAAAAACTAAACACAGAGTTACCATATGACCTAGCGATTCTTCTGAGCATATACACAAAAAAATTGGAAGCAGAGATTTGAGCAGATATTTGTACACTCCGATGTTCACAACGGCATTATTCACAGTAACAACAACAACAAAAAATGCATACAATCCAAATGTCCATCAATGGATGAAAAGATAAATAAAAGGTGGTTGTATAAAGGAAACACTCCTGTGTTTCTCCTTTCCTCTCGCCCGACTGCCACGCTTCCCTCTGACGCCAAGTATGAGGGTTTTCCACACCCCGGGCAATTCTCCACCACCAGCTGGATGCCCTACAGTGTAACTCAATTCTGACACTATCCACCCCTGCAGGTTAAGGGCTCTCAGCTCCCACAAGACTGCCCACCCCTGACTTCAGATGCCAATCACAAGTCCCAGCTTGTCACCCTGTACTTCTGACTGGCTGTAAATCAAGGTTCCCATGACCATCTCACCGGGTTTGATAATTTGCTAGACCGGGCTCACAGAACTCAGGGAAACACTTACTTACAGTTTATAATAAAGGACAGAATAAGGAGTATGAATCAACAGCCAGACAAAGAGATTTATAGGGCGAGGTCCAGACGGGTCCCAAGCACAGGAGCTCCTGTCTCCCAGAGAAAGGGGCGGGGGGGGAGGGGCGGTGAGACTGAAAATTCCAAGCTTCTGATCATGGCTTGCTCTTTCCTGGACCAGCCCCATCCTGAAGCTATCCAGGCCCCTAGCAAAAGTCACCTCATTAGAACAACAGACACTGCTACTGCCCAGGAAGTTCCAAGGGATTTAGGAACTCTGCATCAGGAAGCAGGGGCAGAGACCAAATATTAGAACGTGAGTTGCTCCCGATGCTCTTATCACTTAGGAAATTACAAGGATTTTAGGAGCTCGGTGTCAGCAACCAGGGGGCAGGGACCGATATATATTCTTTCTTTTATTTCACAGTGTTATATGGATGCTGGAAACGGCTGCACAGCAGTATGGAGGTACATAATGCCACTGAACTGGACATTTGAAAATAATTTAAAAGATCAATCTTTTGTATATTTTATCACTATAAGAAACTTAAAGAAGGGGCTCCTGGGTGGCTCAGTCGGTTAAGCGTCCGACTTCGGCTCCGGTCATGATCTCACGGCTCGTGAGTTCGAGCCCCACGTCGGGCTCCGTGCTGACAGTTCAGAGCCTGGAGCCTGCTGGGGATTCTGCGTCTCCCTCTCTCCCTCTCCCCCTCCCCCGTTCACACTCTGTTTCTCTGTCTCTCAAAAAATTATAAATAAATGCTAAAAGAAAAAAAAAAAAGAAAATTAAGGAGAAAAAGACATACAGACCCTTTTCAAAGATGTTTGGTAAGAGCAATTAAAAAAAATGCAGCCAAGGTCAAAACCAGTAAGTGAACGTTCTACCTGCAGGGCTGCTGGTCCCCAGCTCCCCTGTGCTTTAGGGAGCTACCTGTATCCCAGTAAAGGAGAAGGAGCAGGACCCCCTGCACTGCCCCGCCTAGGGGACCCACCATTCTGGAAGGGGGCCGGGAGCCCACAGTGAAGACAGTACCCCCAGGAGAACGTGGTGCACTCTGATTTGGGGACCACTGGTCTGTTCTGGAACACCCCGAGGCCCTGGCATGCTCCAAAACCAGCACCTCGTGAGCGACAGATGCAACTCCCACCCCCACCCCTCTTCCAGGCCCCTCCACACTCCTGCGTGTCCCCCTCCGTGTGGTGGGACGAGTCCTGCTGAAGTTCCCTGCCCTGTGCTCCCTGCTCCTTTCCTTTCCTGCTTTGACAACAGCCCTGTTGCCCTCCCCTCCCTTCTCGGCTGCCTGGCTTTCATTTTCCTGGTCTTGTGGGAGGCCACGCTGCATTAGGAGCCCAGCATTGCTGTTTATGAACCAGGTGACATGCGTGGACTGTTTAAACTCTGCCTCAGTTTCCTCAGTATAATTACAGAGTTGGTAATAATACCCACCACTGGCCTTTCCCCCTTTGACCTTCTGATTTTCTGGTATTTGCTTCCTTGTTCTAGTCTCAGAGCACAGTCCACGTCTGGGGCCTGTCACCTCTTCCAGGATTAGCAGCCGCCCCTCCCTGGTGTCCTTGCCCCTGTTCCGCGGAGCCCTCCCTCCCCTCTGCAGCCAGAGGCATCTTTTCAAAATTCAAGCCATTGGCCATTCTCCTGCTGAGTGGCTCCCGGCTGTTTCCAGGAGGGGTTGGTCCTCCATAACGTGGCCCAAGGGGGTGGTCATGACTCTGTGCCTGGTGACAGCCCTGCCTCAGCCTCAGATCTGGTCCCTTGAAGTCTGAGCCACAGCACTGCTGGGTATCTCGGCGGCCATCCTTCCAGCACGTACCAGACCTTCAGCCCTCTGCCAGGGGACAGTTCCACTGTTTGTGGAGCAGGGCTCTGGCCTGGGAGCTAGGGACAAAGACGGACCCGCCCCAGTCCTGCCCCGCGTGGCTCCACTCTGCAGACCTATCCTTCCCCTGCCTTGCCTGGCTCACCTCCTTTTGCCCCTGGGCACGTAGAGCCCAGCCCTCCTCCAGGAGACCTGCTCTCTATGCCTCCCTGTTGTGGCCCCATCACACTGCAGCGAAGTCTCTGCCTTAGCCCCGTCCCCTCCACACCCGCTTGGAGCCCTCCGGGGCAAGGACCTGGTGCGGGGCGCAGCCGGGAGCGGGGCTGGCTTACCCCAGTTACGAGTTCTTGCTTCCCTCCTCTTCCTGTTGTTTCTGGAACTTCAGGCCTCATCCCCTCCTGGGTTAATCCTCCAAGGTAAGGATTGAAACTCTACCCACCTTGTGCGATTGTGAGATTGTCGTGAATACCAGTCACAGCTGTTATTAGTGCCTTCGTATGTGGCCTCACTCAATGGGTCGTCCTGGGCCCACTTTACAGATGAGAGAATTGAGGCCCAGGGAGGTAGAGTAACCTGTTCAGAGCTGACATTCTGAGCCCTGCAGCCTGGCCTCAGAGCCTGGGCCGAGCCCTTCTGCCCTTCTCTACAGGAAGCTAAGTGATGAGGGTAAAATAGCTCTCCAAAAAGTGCCCGGCCGCGTCACAATGCAGTGTCCACAATCGTGGTGACTTTCATTTCATGTCTGTCCCCCTCGTCGCTCATGTTTGCAGTGATGCTCCAAACACACACCCACCGCGTTCTTTATTTTCACAAACGCCCCTGTGGGCCAGGTGCCGTCTCGGGGCCCTCTGCATTTAACCTTCCGCACACGTGGTGTCGCGCACAGTCCTGTTCCATCTGCAGGGTCCCTGCCCCGGGTGAACCAGGGGTGGCAGGCGTGTGCGACCCTGCGGCACGCCCGGTGTCCCTGCCCGCATCCCCCGGCAGGGGGCGCTGCCTCGCACCCGTCCAGCCCAGCTGTCACAGCCTTGTGCTATTCGGCAGGGCTTAGGAGCCTCGGCCAAGGGACCGATGGGAATGACTCTCAGCTCGGTGTCAAGCCCTGCGAGCCTGGAGGCCGGGGGAAATCACATCCGCATGGGTGACCCACAGACTCCGCCAAAGCCTCCCAGCGTCACTGCTCCTATAGCCTCGTATCACTGCTGGCTGCCCTAATGCTCGGTGCCCGTTAAAAAAAATCACAGAAGTAAGATGCAGTCCTGGCTTCGTTCTGGTGGCGGCGGGGCAGGAGCGGGAGGGACGGGCGGTGTTCGGTGTTACTCACGGTCTGCAAAGGGCTGAGGCTGCAACCGCCGGCCTAGTCCCGGGCCCCAGGAGGCGTACAGTAAGCCGGCGGGGCGCCACCGCTAAATCTTGTTTGCCAGCTTCCCCGCTGGTTAATGGTTAGAGGGGGGCCAGTGGCCTTCACCATTTGGTGGTCCCCTCCCCCCCGACATTAACCAATGGGAGGCTTTTCCAGGAAATTTGAGCAAACACAGCAACGCTGCAAGTTAACTTTCCTCTCCGGGCAATTCCCTGAATTTTATTTTTAATATCAAAATGTGGCCGCGGTTGCGTCAGTGCCTGTGGTTGCCTGGCGGCAGCTGGCGCGGAAGCCGCAGGTGCCCTTAATTAGCACAATGGCACCCGACACCTGTGGAGAACCAGGTGCCAAGCTTGGGCTGGGGATGAGTCCTGCAAGGGTTCTGGCTTCCAGGGGACCTCCGTCCGGTGGGAGAGAGGCATGGAATGAAAGCAGCCGCGTGCTTCCCGCAGATGATCTCACTTGCTCTGCACAATGACTTTATGAAGTGGGGACAGTTCTTACCACTTTTGTTTAGATGAGGCGACTGAGAGAGCTTCCCTTGGGATTCTGATCCAAGACCACTCAACTCGAAAGTCTAGCGCCTTCCCTCTTTCCCACATTTTTATTCTCTTTTGATTGGAAGTGACAGACAACAAACATTTTAAAGCAAAAAAAAAAAAAACCACCCCCAACACCAATATATATTGGGTCTCATGAATGAGCGTTCTGAGGGGGTGGGGAGGGCTTCAGGCTTGGCTGGATCCAGGGCTTCCAGGTTGGGTATCATTTCTTGGTCTCTCTTTTTAAAAAAAATTCTTTCTTGGCTCTTTTTCCAGCTTTCCTGCTTTAGCCTGTACAGTGTGGGGCACCGGTAGCCACTGCGGCTGCAGGTTATTTGGTTATCACTGGGTTCTTTGATATCAGAAGGAGAGAGACACTTTTTTCTCACTGTTTATATCAGTTCCCCAAAGGACTCCAGAGTTGATTGCTCATCCTTGGCCTTATCACAGCGCACAGAACGGGGCCTTGCGAAAGCCCAGCAGGTTCCTGTGCCCTCTGCTGGTTGATAACATTATTACTTCCCTTCGGGAATGAGGGGAGCCGTTTCCATGAGTAAAGAGGAAAAGTTGCACCCAGGCCGGGTTCTAGAGTTTTGGGGGTGCTTCAATTTTATTAATACTTTTGGTCTTTTAAACTTTTTTTAATTTATTAAGTCAATTTTGGAATTTATACCTAGGAATTTATTATTTTAAAATGCCTGTCATACAAGTGGCTCTTTTGTTTCTGTATTTTATTTACATATTTCCTTTCTTATTTTTTTTTTCCCCTTGATGAGTCTTCTTAGGGAGCTCTGTCTCGTTAATTAATCTTTCAAAGGACCAGCTTTTAGTTTTGTTAATTCTTCATTTTTTTTTTGAAATCTATTTTTTATTGATTTCTGCCTTTTGTTTCACTTTTTACCATCTCTTCAAATTCCTTGGTTTTTTCCCCCTGTTGTTCTTTTTCTGATTTCTTGAATGAAATGCCTAGCCAGCTTTCTTACTTTTTAACATTTCCAGTCAGTCTCCATATAAATGTATTTAAAGTTAAAAGTTTTCATCTAAATTCTGACTTAGGGATGTCCAACAAAGCTTTGATATTTACTATTATCATTGTCATTTTTTGATGTGTTTCTTAATTCCCTTAATGGTTTCATTTTTAGCCCCGGGGTAACTTAGTAATATGCCATTTAGCGTATTTAGAATCTCAGACCACTCCTTTGTTATTTGCTTTTATTTCACCATGGTCAAAAACTGTTATCTGTAGGCATGCCTAATAAATATTGTGGGTTTGGTTGCAGACCACCACATTAAAGTACATATCATGATAAAGCGAGTCAAATGAATTTTTTGGCTTCCCAGTGCGTATAAAAGTTATGTTTATGTTACACTGTATGTCTAAAAAAATGTATATACCTTAATTAAAAAATACTTTATTGCGGGGGCGCCTGGGTGGCTCAGTTGGTTAAGCGTCCAGCTTTGGCTCAGGTTCGTGAGTTTGAGCCCTGCATCGGGCTCTCTGCTCTCAGCACGGAGCCCGTTTTGGATCCTCTGTCCCTCTCTGTCTCTACCCCTTCCCTGCTCATGCTCCCACCCCCCGGATAAATAAACACTAAAAAAATGATGAAAAAAATAAAAGTATCAAAAAATACTTTATTGCTAAAGATGCCAAACGTCACCCAAGCTTTCTGCAGGTCATAATCACAGACCACAGATGACCATAGCAAATATAATAGTAATGAAAAAGTTTGAAATACTGTGAGAATTACCAAAAGGTGACAGCGAGACATGAAATGAGCAGATTCTGTTGGAAAAATGGTGCCAACAGACTTGCTTAATGCACAGTTGCCAGAAACTTTGCATTTGAAGAAACACAATTATCTGTGAAGCGCAGTAAAGTGAAGCCCCAGGAAACGAGGTGTGCCTGCACGTGATACTGAACGTGCGGAACTTAGGATTTTTTTTGCAATCGTAGGTGCTCTATTTTTATAAACGCTCCATGTTTTCTTAAAAGATAATGGGTAATAGGGGCGCCTGGGCGGCTCGGTCAGTTAAGCGTCCGACTTTGGCTTAGGTCATGATCTCCTAGCTTGTGAGTTCGAGCCCCACGTCGGGCTCTGTGCCGACAGCTCAGAGCCTGGAGCCTGCTTCCGATTCTGTGACTTCCCCTCCTCTGCACATGCTCTCTCTCTGTCTCTCGAGATAAGGAAGGAAGGAAGGAATTTAATTTCCTTTAATTTAAATTTAATTTAATTTGAAAGTGTCAGCGTCATAAAAGACTGAATGTACTACCTCTCAGAGGAGATCAAAGAAGCATGGCATTGTAATGGTGTGATTTCAGATGAGGAGGTGGTGATTCTGGGAGGGCGTCAGCAAGAAAGCTTCTCCCTGGGCTTGGGGTGACCCCTCAAAGACCGGAAAATCATGCCTTATGGCTTCCTCAATGCATCCTCCTTAACTGCGGAAATGTGTGCTACGAAGGACATCGTGGAGACAGTTGACAAAACTGGGGCGTGAACGGTACGTTAGAAGACAGTGTCGTACCAGGGCCGACTTTCTCGAAGCTGCGTGCTTTACTGAAAAATAACATCCCCAGTTCTCAGAAAATATACATGAAGGTATTTAAGAGGAAAGGGTCATGATGTGTAAAATGGAGTCTCAAAGGTTTCTGGAAATACGTACACATTTATACACACACAGGCTGAAGACTGCAACCGTGGACTGAGCAGAGCGTCGAGCCTGTGGTAAGGTCTCCATCGAGAGAACCAGAGCTAAAGCCGTTATTCTATCTCTTTAGCCACTAAGTACTACTTCGTACTAAGTACTGGCTACTGTTAGTGCCTGACAAGAAGACTTCGTCTTTTTTTTTTTTTTTAAGTTTATTTTTATTTATTTTGAGAAAGAGACAGAGAGCGAGCCGGGGTAGGGGCAGAGAGAGAAGGAGACAGAATCCCAAGCAGGTGCCACGCTCTCGGCACGGGGCCCGATGCGGGGGCTTGAACCCATGAACCGTGAGATCATGACCTGAACTGAAATCAAGAGTCTGACGCTTAACGGACTGAGCCGCCCAGACGCCCCGGAAGACCTTGTCTTTAACCATTAACCTTAGCCCCTTAACGTGGAAAACTAATTTTCTAAAATAAACACTTCCCTTAAGCACTTTTGAGTCAGATGTCGATTTATTACCCACGTGTTCCCTGAACATTTGGTCTGTGCACACCGCACCCTGGCTCGTGGCCTCCTGGGGAGTGAGACCCGTTCCCTGCTTACTAGGAGGCCCATTTCAGCACTGATGCATCTGGGTCTCATTCGGGAATGATCTACTGGTCTTTTAGGGCTCACCCGAAATCCTGGGAGGAGCTCCTGGCCTGAAGCCCACTAAGAATGACCACCGCCTCCCCCTAACGAAATCACTCCAGCCCAGATGTGGGTTCCTCTGCCCCAACTCTGCCAACCACAGAAATGGGGACTGGCAGGGTTGCTCAGAACCTTCTGACTTCTGTAGCTCTGTGGAGAAGACAGTGCCGTCTGGAATCCCCTCTCTGGGTAAACAGGGCCCGGGCCTCGCCTGGTGTGGGGACAGGACACGTCAAGCCAGGGACCTGCAGCGATAATCCGAATCGCCAGGCAGGAGTCTTGGCTGGCCTTTGCCGAGCCCTGGCCGGCTGTTTACCCTAGGAATCATGAGCTGTGCTGGCAAAGCAGGATGCCAGCCAGTGTTTATGGCCAGCATGGGGGTGGCAGGGGCTAAATCTTGGACTTTGCGGGCTAACCTGAGATGGCCCTTGCTGGTCCCAGGGCCTGCCTTCTGGCTGTTGTGGGCCAGGGGAGCTGACTCGCCCACATTGCTGGGGCTACCTATTCCCCCTGTGTGCTCATCCTTTGTGCAGTTCCTGGACTGAGTTCCCGCAGTTGAGCAGGACTCTAACCCTGTCTTGGGCCTCCCGCTCCTGGACAGGCAGGAAATCAGCCCGGGGGGCCATTAACTCACTGGTAAGGTTCTGCATCGGCTGGCCCCCTTTTATTTTTTTTGTATACTTCCTACCTGCCAATTCCTGCTCTGTTCTGGTTTCACAGCCATGCGGAAAGCACCGAGCATGGGGGCGGGGGCTGGCGCCCAGTGAGGACTGCAGCGGGCATTTATCGAGCCCTCGCCGGGTGCCAGCTCTGGTGTTTTATGTATTTTGATCTATCTGATCCTCACAAGAATCCACAGGGTAGGTATTCTTATCGTGCAGGATTAGCGGAGCAGGTCAAGAGTGGGGACCTGGGTTCCAATCCGGCCCCTAGCCGTGCGATGTTGGGCACCTTCCGTAAGCTCTCTGCACCTCAGCCGAGGAACGGAGACCCTGGTATCCGGAGTCTGTTAGGTTGTTGTAAAGAATGCCTCAGGTTATGTGTGGAGAGAGCACAGAGCCGTGCCTGACGTATTCCCAGGCATACGAAAGTTGCTGATGATGGAGATTCCCATTTGGCAGATGGGGTGACTGGCGGAGGGAGGCTGGAGGGCTGAAGTCACACAGGCGCGTAGACGAGTCAGAATTGGAACCCAGGTGCCTTAGCCAGAGTCCTCACCGCAGAGGTCAGGGGCCTCCGGCTTCGTGCGTTCCTTCCCTGCCTGCTCCCACGGCAGACCAGGGGCTGTGGGCCCTCCAGTCTCTAGCATAGGAATTCCGCAGGGCAGATTCCAGGGCCCAGGAGGTTGGTGGGGGTGTGGGAGGTGATGTGAATGCCCCCTGGTGGTCCTCGTGTGGCCTGGTTCGCAGTCCCAGGAGCAGAGGATGGGGCAGGCCAATTCTGCAGGTCCCTTGCAGGGGCCTGGGGCACAGTCCCCGCCTGCCTCTCGCTCTCTCACCGACTTGTTCTGGGACCTTGGACAAGTTGCCTGACTTCTCTGAGGCTCGGTTTCCTAACCTCCCACCTTCCCTGAGGTCAGCGGAGGCAGGAGATTAGAATCGAGACAGTAAGAGAGGGGGGCGCCCGGGTGGCTCCGTTGGTTAAGCGTCCAACGTCAGCTCGGGTCATGACCCTGTGGCTCCGTGAGTTCCAGCAGGTTTCAGGCTCCGTGCTGACGGCTTGGAGCCTGGGGCTTGCTTTGGATTCCGTGTCCCGCGCTCTCTCTGCCCCTCCCCTGCTTGAGCTCTGTCTCTCTGTCTCCCTCTCTGTCTCTCAAACACAAAACATTAAAAAAAAAAGATAGTAAGAAGACTGCCAGACCTTGGGAATTTGTCACACTTGTCTCCGGTGTCACTACAGCAATTACTCATTGGGTGACTTTGGCCAATCCCTTGCTCTCTGGAGACCTCAACTTTTGTATCCACTCAGCGTGGTGCAGAATCGTGCCTGCCTGGGAGGGTTCTGGTGTTGATGAATGGCAGTAATGTGACGCGTAACACACAGTGGTTGTAAGGGGCCCTCGGACTACTGCTCTGGCCACGTTTGGGTGTCACTGTCACGCTGGCCTCATGGAGCAATTTGGGAAGGGTACTCTGTTATTCTAAAATCTGGGAAACTGTGCAGACTTGGCATTATTTTTTCCTTAAATGTTTGGCAGAACTTGCCAGAGAAAGCATCTGGGCTTAGAGTTTTCTTTGCGAGAAATTGTTTCACATACGGATTTAACTCTTTCCTAGAGAACTATTCAGATTTTCTATTTCTTCAAGTAGGAGTCAATAAATTGTCCATTTAGTCTAACTTTCAAAACTTATGTATATACAGTTTTTTAAGTTTATTTATTTATTTTGAGAGAGAGAGAGTGGAGGAGGGGCAGAGAGGGAGAGAGAGAGAGAGAGAGAGAGAGAGAGAATCCCAAGTAGACTCCATGCTGTCAGCACAGAACCCCAAGCAGGGCTCAATCCCGTGAACCGTGAGATCATGATCTGAGCCAAAACCAAGAGTCAGATGCTTAACCGACGGAGCCACCCAGGAGCCCCTGTATATAAGTTTTTATAACATACCCATACTATTTTTAAGCATGTTCCAGATGCATAGGAAGGGCTCATTTTTCCTCCCTGACCTTGGTTATTTGTGCTTCTTTTGTGTTTTTCTTGATCAGTCTCACCAAGGGGTCGTTAATGTTTTTGTGTTAAGAAGTGACTTTAGAGTTTCTTAATCTTATTTTACCTTGCTTTCTATTTCATTAATTTCTGTTGTGTTTATTATTATTTCCTTTCTTCTATATCATTTTATTTGATCTGTGGTTTCTTTTCTAATGTCTTCAGATGATGACCTTGTTGTTTTTTTTTGTTTTGTTTTGTTTTTTACTGTATATGCGAACATATGCATTTGAAGCAGCAAAGTTTCCTCCTCAGCAGATAAGATGTATCTGGAAAAGTTTTTTTTTTCGAACAGCTTTATTGAGATATAATTTGTATACCATAAAACTCACCCACCGACAGTGTAGGATTCAATGATTTTTAGCAAATTTAGAGTTGTACCAATGCCATCGGTTTTGGAACAATTCCATTGCTAGAAAA
Organism: Panthera tigris; assembly: GCF_018350195.1. Classification (NCBI taxonomy): domain Eukaryota; kingdom Metazoa; phylum Chordata; class Mammalia; order Carnivora; family Felidae; genus Panthera; species Panthera tigris. The sequence goes on from NC_056665.1 coordinate 136,362,114, forward strand.
AAAATCCAATAAAGCCTTTCGCTATCAATGCCTACTCCTTTTTTTTTAAACCTTAGACTGACATATAGGTATGTGTATATATAAATATATGTATTTTTTTTATGAGAGATTGAGAGAGAGAGAGAGAGAGAGAGAGAGAGAGAAAATGTGAGTGAGGGAGGGGCAGAGAGACAGGGAGACACAGAATCTGAAGCAGGTGCCAGTACAGAGCTCAATGCAGGGTTTGAACCCATGAACCGTGAAATCATGACCTGAGCCGAAGTCAGATGCTCAACCAACTGAGCCCCCCGGGTGCCCCACTATCAGTTCCTACTCTTAAATCAAGCTGTAGGCAACCATTGATCTACTTTATGGCTCCACATTTTTGCCTTTTCTGAGTAATTTGTATAAGTGGAATCACATAATATTTAGTTTTTTTGCTCTGGTTTCTTTCACCTAACATATTGTTTTTGAGACTTAGCCACATTGTAGTATGTTGTCAGATTATTCTTTTTTGTTGCTGAATAATATACCACTATGTTGATAGACCCCAGTGGTGTGTCAGCTGGAGGAGGAAATGATTGTATTGATCTCTATTTCTATCTCTATCTGTGTTCATTCATGTCCATATCTATCATCATATGTGTATGTCTATATACCTATACCTAATCCATCCATCCATCTACCCATCCATCCATCCATCCATCCGTCCAGCCATCCATCTGTCCACCCATCCATCCACCCATCCATCCACCCATTCATCCACCTACCCACCCATCTGTCCATCCATCCATCCGTCCATCCGTACATCCAACCATCCATCCGTCCAACCATCCATCCATCCACCCATCCATCCATCCATCCATCCATCCATTCATCCATACATCCATCCATCCATCCGTCCAACCATCCATCCGTCCACCCATCCGTCCACCCATCCGTCCACCCATTCATCCATCTACCCATCCGTCCATCCATTCATCCATCCATCCATCCGTCCATCCATCCATCCATCCATCTGTCCATCCAACCATCCATCTGTCCAACCATTCATCCAACCATCCATCCATTCATCCATCCATCCATCCGTCCGTCCAACCATCCATCCATCCAACCATCCATCCCACCATCCATCCATCCACCCATCCGTCCATCCATCCATCCGTCCGTCCAACCATCTGTCCATCCACCCATCTGTCCATCCATTCGTCCATCCAACCATCCATCCATCCATCCATCCATCCATCCATCCATCTGTCCGTCCAACCATCCATCCATCCAACCGTCCATCCATCCACCCATCCGTCCATCCATCCATCCATCCATCCATCCATCCGTCCAACCATCTGTCCATCCACCCATCCGTCCATCCATTCGTCCATCCAACCATCCATCCATCCATCCATCCATCCATCTGTCTGTCCAACCATCCATCCATCCATCCATCTATCCATCCATCCATCTTATAGAAGAAATAGGAGCAGGTTTGCATCCTGATAGAAAAAGTCTAGTAGGTAGGGAGGGTTTGTGATTGAGGAGGTAAGGGGCAGGGTTGTTGGTGTGGCGTCCTTGAGTGGGTGAGATAAAATACAACCAATGACATGGGGGGGAGGGGTGGCCCCAGCTAGGAGCGTGACCAGATGTTCCATTGTGACAGGAGGGAAGGTGGAGATATGAGCAGAACTGCAGGTGGGTGGGCAGATGATTATCGCCTATGTTTTGCCAGTGAATAGGAAGTAACGTCATCAGCCGAGAGTGACTTGGGGCAGGAGGTCTCAGAGGTTAGATAAGAGGTGAAGGTATGAAAGCCAAGTTATGGAGTATGTACTTAAGGCAGTGAGAGCATAAAAGTGCTCGCGTAGAGGGAGACTGCTCCCAGGATCAAGTCCTCTTTTATGGTTTAGTGATCATGAATTAACAATGAGCCCCATCAGTGCGTTATGTATTTTTTTCTAGCTGTATTCAGCAGGTGGAGTGCAGGCTTGGAACGGGGGTGGGGCGGGGAGGATCGGAGGGTTTTGCCAAGCAGGCATGATAAGGGCAGACAAGACAGAGGAGCTGAGGGTACAGCTGGTCGTGGAATTTAAGCAGGGCAAGGAGGAAGCGAGGGCCCCGGGGAAGAGAGGGAGGTGGAAACTGGCAGGATCAGGGGATTGCACATCCCAGTGGGTGCAACGATGGTTGGGGTTGGATGCCTAAAGGAAGGAGCTGGAAAGAAAGGAGGGGGTGGTCAGAGAGGACACTTGACCTTGCGGCAGGGTCGCTGGGCCGTGACGGGGTCTGTGCAATGACTAGGGAGCGAAGTCCCCAGGGATTCCCACCAGCGTGGAGCGGTTCTTTGACTCGTTTGCCGTCAGGCGACACCTTCAGCACCTGTCGCAGTGACTCACATTCCATCAGTACTGGGCTCCTTGACCGTTCGGCTTAAACTTCCACCTGACACGCCTCCCAGTTAGGACAGGTACCCACTTGGTAGCAAACGAGAGTATATTACACCGCTTACAGTTTGTCCCCAGACCAGGAGTGGTGCAGTGGGCCGTGGGCCGTGGGCACCTCCATGACGAGCCCTTTGAGGTTGGGACCCGCCTCCTCTGTCTCTTGCAGCCTCAGGACCGTGCCTCGCACACATCAGGTACCCGACGGAGGCTAGCTCAGAGGATTTGCATCGGACTGACTGTCTGATGGAAACTTCTATGAAGAGCTCAGTGCCTGCTCTGTGAGCCGCTTTCAGAGAAGGAGTCCCCCACGCAGAGTTTCGCGGACAGGGTTTGAAAGGCAGCGCTGTGCTGGGTCGGGCTTTGCAGGAGCAAGGCTGGGCCAGGCCAGTGCTCCCAAACACAAAGTCATATTAAGTAGCTTTTCTGAGCAAAGAGAACTCGAGAAGTTCCCTGCACGTTTTCCTTCTCAGCCACTTGTGGAGAGACCGGAAACCCAGCTGGCCCCTCGTTCGCCTCCGGGCCTGTCGGACGCCCGCGGATAGTGACGATAAGGCAGTCCTGCCCTCTGTGTCACACAAATGCACCTAGACCGCTCTCGGTGGGTTCCCCAAGTCATTCGGGGGGGGGGGGCGCTGGCCCAGTGGCACCAAAGCGATTTCACACAAGGCTGTCACTTGCTGCTTTATTGAGTTGATTGCTCAAAGGAACACAGATCTGCCACGGTCCAGGAGCAAGGGCGTGAGAGAACTAAAAGCAGAGGGAAAAGTCCAGAAACCAGCAGGGGATGTGAAGCTGCCAGGAGGTCACGAGAGTGACACGGGTCTGCAGATCCTCCTGGGAATGTTGGTGTCAGGGCAGTGGGCTTGGCTTGTGAACGTTCCACTGTTCTGGACGCTGGTGTGCTCATCTGGGCCACGGGGATAATGACTCAGAGGGGTTTTGTGCAAAGACCAGAAGACAGACCCACGAGCTGTGGGCTCAGCGCACTCCCGCTTCATTTTCCTTTTTCTTCAGGACCCCAGGACGGTGGAGGTGGAGGCCAGCGCGTCCTCTGGCCACCTGATTATGCTTTTGCTATGCGATTCGTCACTCTCCCCATGGAGAGAAGGCTGTGACCGCCTTCCTTAAACATTAACAGCAGGAAAGGTCTGTTGAAATGAAAGGGGGGACAGATGGGACCTGGGGAGGGACCGGAGGCTTGAGGCATCCTCCCTTCTTCTCTCTCATCCATGGTCAGTTCTGCTCCGTGCACTGCCTGCGGGGACCGACGTTCCGGGTGCTGATCTCAGCAGGCGCTGCCCCTCCTGCGGGGGTGGCCACCCTGCCCCTGGGTCTGGGCGCAGACCCTCTGATTGCCTTCCTGGGGCCTGTAATCCCCCCCGGCTCTGTGATGCGTGAGCCGGCCTCCCCTGGGGGGGACAGTTTCCTTATCCAAAGGGATGGAGGATGCGTTTCTCGCCCTCAGGCTTGGCTCTCGCGGTTGGCCGGTTCGCTGTCCTGCTCTACTCATCCCTCCTCGACGGCACAGTCCCCTCTGCCCCTCCGTCGTCTGTGCTCCTGAGATGCTCCCGGCTGGCATCGCTTTCCCCTCGCCTCTCAGAGAGGCACTGGCCTTTCTATTGACTCCTACCCATATTCCAGCCCCAAGAGTCCTGGCGTTTCCACCTCCAAATGCCTCTCCTGCCCCACCCTTCTCACTGTCCATACTGCCTCTCTCGGAGGCCTGCCTGCGTCGTCACTGGCGGTCTCATCCCCCCGCCACCCTCAGACCCCTCTGCTGCCGTCCCCTTCCCTGGGACATCGGCTTGAGCTCCCTCAAGCTCAGATGCAATCCCTCCCTTGTTTACAGCTCCGCTCCCCCCCCACCCCCAGGTGGTCTTCCTCCCCCAGTTCACGAGGTGACTGTCCCAGCGCCTTCGCCTGTCAGACAAGGCCCCTGTGGAGTCAGATCCCACTCACCACTCACCGCAGACCATCCCCTCTTGCCTGCTCCCATTCACACCCCCTCCACTACCTGCCTTCTCCCAAAGTTGGCTAATATTTCCGGGTATTTCCCCTTCCTACTCCCCAGAGATCCCACGGTGGTGTTAGGACTTCAGGACTCAGTCTAGCGGGAGGCTCACCTCTGATTCTTACGGAACCACGAGGGGATGTCCCTGCCCTTCCGGAGGGGTCAGTATTGCAGAAACGCACCTGGCCTCACGCTGTCCCCAGAGCAGGGGCGCTTGCCTTAGCGGGGAGCCTGGGAAAGGGGGCATTACCCCTCACCCCCAAGTGAGGCTCAGCCCTCTCCTTGGGAACAGCTGTCCCCAGGATGCCACTGGGGTGTTGCAATTCACCATTTCCACGTGTGACGTCTCCCCCCACCCCCAGATGAGGAACCCTTGGTGGCCGGGCCCTGTGTACCCCAGGGCAAGGCATGGGCATGGGCATCGCCAGGGCCCCTCGGTGCATGTTGAATGAATGAGGAAGGGAGCCACGTTATAAATGGCCTAGACACCCGGGATGTTTACTTACCCTGGAGATCTTCATGGGGATGGTTTGCAGAGAAATGCCCATGATTCCTGCATGGTCATTGAATACATCCAACAGGCCCGCTGAGGGCAGGAGCCGCTCACGTTGACTGTTCCCAGATAGAGAGAATTTTGGAAAGCACAGCCTCCTCCTGTTACTTAGGGGGGATGAAGGGGGAAGACAGAGCTGAGGTCATGTCACCTAGTAAGTGGCCCTGGCCAGCGATCTCACCGCACGTAAGTTAATAGAATGAAATCTGTGTCAGCCGTGTTTACTGGGCGCCTTCAATGAACAGACCTGTGCCAGGTACTTTATAAGGTAATTTCATTTTGTCCTCAAGGTGGCTCTGGGAGCTGGGTGCCACGAATACCCACCTCCCATCGGTGAGAAAATGGGGAGTCCAAAAGGTTGAGTGATTTCCCCGAAGTCACACAGTTTCTGAAGGGCAAGGATCGAACCCAAGTCTGATGCCGTTGCTGCTTGGACTGGCCTGCCACCGGGCCCTGCGGAATAAGAGGCTGTCCGTCTGTGTAGCCTTGCCCTGTGGCTTTGGCTGAGTGTGGCCCCGGGGCAGAGCTGGGAGCCCGTTGTGCCCTACTTCTCCCGGTTCACCTTACGGTGTCCGCCCCGGAAAAGCACACTGGGGTTCACAGCCGCAGGGAGACCGTCTGCCCTGGGCTTGCTTCCCTGTCTCCACCGCGAGCTGAGCCGACAGTCTCCTAACAGCTGCAGGCGCCTTGCAGGCGGGTCAAGCAACCCACGGGGAGGAGAGCTGAGTCCCTCCGTCTTCTCTGGGGGCACGGCACTGGGGGCCGAGAAAGTTCCGCCTGGGCGAAAACCTCAACCGTTAGCTCAGTGCGGTTTGCTCCCTGTCTAGTCAGCCAGGTCTGGGGAGGGGATGAGAACACGGGGCGGGCAGGGTGCAGGAGCCCACAGCCCACACCCGGGGTCATCCTGCAGAACAGAGGAGACTTTGTCTCGCAGGGGACATCTGGCAAAGTTTGGAGACGTTCTTGGTGGTCACGAGTGGTGTGTGTGTGTGTGTGTGTGTGTGCTGGGTGTGCCGCTGGCATCCAGTAGGTAGAGCATCTGGGCATGGGGCCAAACATCGCATAATACGCAGGATGGCCCCCCGCGGGTGAGGAGCGGTGTGGCCCCTGATGTGCTGAGACAGAATGACGGCTGTAGAGACCGTATGAGGGAGATAGCCCTGGCTGATGTGTAATGACTGGGGATCTCCAAGGTCTGCCTGGAAGCAGTGAGACCTCCCTGGAGCCCAAGTCCGGGCTTCCCAGAGTCCCATCTGGATGTGAATTCCCTGGGATCTTGTTAAAATAAAGGTTCTAGGGGCACCTGGGTGGCTCAGTCGGTTGGGCGTCCGACTTCGGCTCAGATCACGATCTCGTGGTCCGTGAGTTCGAGCCCCGCGTCAGGCTCTGGGCTGACAGCTCGGAGCCTGGAGCCTGTTTTGGATTCTGTGTCTCCCTCTCTCTCTGCCCCTCCCCTGCTCATGCTCTGTCTCTCTCTGTCTCAAAAATAAATAAATCTTAAAAAAAAAAATTTAAAATAAAATAAAGGTTCTAAGTCAGTAGGTGTGCGAGGGGGCCCGAGATCCTACATTCCCGACGAGCTCCCGGATGAATCCAGTGATGCTGGTCCCTACGCTACACTTTGAGTAGCCGAGGCCTCACGTACCTCGGGGAGCCCGTGAGCTAATCAAGAGCATGGCCAAGAGGAGGGAAGTGCAGGGGGCTGGAATACCACGACCTGGTGTGACGGGGTCTGGTCCTGGCTCCCACTGGGTCACTCACGGGGCGCGGCGAATGGATCGGTTACAAGCTGGACGACAGCTAGCCAACCACGGTTTCCGCAGCACTGTAGTTTGTTCATAGGTCTTCTGTGAAAACGCGTGGTGTGTTCAAATCCCGTTCGGGACAGGCGGGGGGAAAGCTGAGTGAGACATCGCTCAGTCCTTTACAGCGTCTCAGGGCTGGGAAATCGTAGCACGCACCGTCAGTCTCTCCGAGGAAGACTGGATGTTTTGTTGCGACACGAGGGCACCCCATCTCCCATCTGTTTTGCAGGAGTGTTTGGCTGAGTCCTGCCTAATAATCGGGGTGTGAACTGTCCCCCGCTCTCTCACATCGCGGGCCCTAAGACCGGAGGGGTCACAGCCCTGCCACCCCCAGTTGCAGAGGCTGAGAGGGGGGCTGTTGAGAAGGGCTCGCTGCCTGCGGGAGCAGAAATCCTTGGGCTTTTACCTTAGCGGGAGGGGCTGAGTCCACGTGTCAAAGGGCTCTTCCACGAGAGCCTCTTGGGCCTCCCCGGCCTGGCCCGGGTCGGGCAGAACGAAGACCGCGGTGGTGTTGCAGCTGGAGGGCAGCCGCAGGACGTAGCTGTGCAGGTGGCTGGTGGTGTCAGAGCTGGAACCAGCCCAGCCGCTGCATCACGGGCACCAGGACGGTGACCCCCCTCGCTCACCGAGAAGGGTCTGAGCTCAGTGAGCTATGGGCCACAGAGGACTTTCCATTTTCCTGACAAGAGGAAGGACAGTGCCAGCATTCGTGGCAGGGGGCACTGGATGCCAGACGTTTCACTCGTTTGGAAGATAGTTCAGGAGGGGCTACTGCATCGTTCTCGGTGCGGGGAGTCGGGTTGCGCACCGGAGACCGTTGTTGGAGGGGAGCTTACACGGGGCGGGGGGTGGGGGAAGCCAGGAATAAAAAAAAAATTAAGGAAAAATAAGTCAGATGATGGTGGTGTTGAGGAGAGAAATAAAGGGAGAGGGAGATAAGAAATGTCAGGGGAGGGGAGTTATCGGTTCACATAAGGTCTCCCTGAGAAGGAGACGTGGAGGAAAAAACCTGACAGGGGGAGGGTGTGATGACACGACAGGGAGAATAGCCCCGAGAGAGGGCATGGCACGTGCAAAGGCCCAGGGGCAGGAATGGGTCTGGTGTGTTTAAGGGGCATGGGGAAGCCTATGGAGCCGGAGCAAAAGGAGTCAGGGAGAGGGTGGTGGGAGGGGAGGCCAGGGACGGAAGGGGGACCATCAGTTTCTTCATGTATAAACTGGAGGTATAACAGCTACCCCACTGGAGATGTGCGAGCACTCAGTGAGATGCTCTAAGTGAAGCCTGAGCCCAATGCCTAGAAAATAGTAGTTGCCTGGTAATTGTTGGCTATTAATTCTACTATTAAGTGCTCACTGCCACTCTACCAAATACGACGCTGTACTCTCCCCAGTGCCAGGCGGAGAAGCCCGAATGCAGTCTATAAGGAAACCGTAGGCTACAGGGCCCAAGGAGCTTTGTCAGGGCTGGGCTGAGCCCACCCCCTCCTCCTTTGGAGTTGACTTTCTGTCTTCTCTTCTGGCAGCCGAGGCTCCTGGCCAGAAGCTGAGGGGTCCAGCTCCGAGGGGCCACACGGCCAACCCCGCAGGGCAGGAAGCGCTGAGAACCAGGAAGCCGAATTTCTGAGCGCTGTCACCTGGACGGTGTCTGGATTCCAGTGAGGCAGGTGTTATACGGTGCAAAAACCTCTCCCACATGCAGAAGCCCCCGGTCTTGCGGGGACAGAGAGGAGTAATCAGAAACCGACAAGTCGCGCGTTAAGTCTTGAGATTAAAGAGAGGAAGTGGTACCACCCCAGACCACAGAGGAGAGATGGGTTTGTCCCCTCCAGTGGCTCTAACCCTCCTGTTGACCGAAGACCCCCAACTCTCTATGCACAGTCCACCCGTGCCTCTTAATGAGCTCCAGACCCACATCCCCCGCCGGCCATCTGGTCACCTCCATCCACATGTTCTAGAGGCACCTCACACCCAGCAGGTGGAAAACAAAAAATATTTCTCCCACCGCCACCTACTTTGGGGCACGGTGGTTAGGGTTGCCACAAAATATAGGATGCTCACTTACATCTGAATTTCAGAGAAATAAGAAACACTTTTTAATAGAGGTATAACTATGTTTTGTTTCTAAATTTGGAAACCCTAGCGGTTGTTAAAGAAAGCTTCTTGGGGGGCGGTGGCTTTGAAGCCGAGCCCTGAAGGGGGGGGTTACCCGATGGCGGGGGACATGGAGAGGAGGTGGGGAGTAAAGGGGTGAGGGACCTCTGTAGAGACCCACAGGCAAGAGGGGTCACGCAGTTCAGGAAAGGGGTGTTGTTTCATGTGACTAGCCTAGGGGACTCTTGGATGGGGGAAGGGTGGCGAGGGTGACAACAGATGTGGTTGAAGATGTCAGCTGAGAGCAGGTCACTGAAGTGGTCCAACCCAAAGACGAGCATGACCCTAAGTGCCACAGTTGGGTTGGCGTGACTTACAGGTTTTCAGCAGTGGAATTACAAGGTCAAATTTGACTGATAGCATGGTTACCCCAACCGCAGGGTGGAAAATGGATTAAGGGAGGCAAACTGCAGACAGGAAAGCCAGTTAAGAAGCAACTGTAATACTTTTGGTAAGAGATAATGTAGCCTGAATGAAGCCAGTGGTAGTGGAGAGGGACAATGGGACAGACTGGAGAACGATTAGGGAGCAAACATCCACAGGTTGTGGTTCCGGTTTATAAGTGTGGTGTGGGAGGGAAAGGAGACAGGTGATCGGCCCAGCTAGTGGTTAGACCTGGTTTGGGCAGGCGCATTCGGACTTAGAGGGAAGGAAATGGAAGAGAGGATTTTGAGGGGGGGAGAAACAGTGGGAAGAAATTCTTCTTGCTTGGACCATGCTGAACTTAGGACACTTCTTGGACATTTGGGTGGAGGTGACCAGGCAGTCGGTGGAGGGTATGGGTCTGGAGCTCATGAGAGGTTGGCGCTGGGCATAGAGGAGTTGAGGGTCCAGAGTGCAGGAGGGGTAGGGGCCACTGGAGGGCCAAGCTTGCCCAAAGAAGATGACTGAAGGAGAACTCTGTGAAATACCGTCATTTAACGGGGCTCTTCGTGAGAGGGAGATACGCAAAAATGGCGGAGGTAGGGGAAACAGGAAAGGCATGCTGAGCCCACGAGAGGAAAGTGTCAGGGAGGGGAGTCCACAAAACAGAGTTAAATGTAGCCAAGTTGGGTGGACGCAGAAGGACAGGGCTCCCGGCTTAACAAGGAGGTTTGTTCTTTGAGGGTGGGTGGGAGACAGCTTGCAAAACCATTTGAGATGCGCCCTGGGTCCAGAAGCAGGGCTCGTGTTTGGTAGCATGGAAGGCAGCCTGGGACAGCCGCGTGGGGAGGGCTGGCTTCAAGGAGGTGCAACCCAGCTGTCATCAGGGCCCCAAATGTAGCTTAATGCTCTGCGGTCGCCACCTTGAAAAGGGAGTTTTGAGCAAGGGCCCCGACATATTCATTCACTGTGAAACGCACAAATTATGTAGCGGGTCTGTGTGGGGGCACCCCTACCTGAAACTTTGGTTGCGATGGGGCTCTAGCCTGAGAGGGAACTAGAATGTTCAGGAGAAGGTATCGGAAGACGGGCTGCAGGTACGGGAGAGACAGGAGTTAAGGGGTAGCATTCTCGTAGAGGTAGGGGAGAGTGGGACAAGAGACAAGCTGCAAAGGGGTCCGAATAATCCCTAGAGAATGTCTTCCCTTTAAAAAAAAGATAATTGGCCAGAATCAAGACAATGTCCGGGGTCCACTCCTGGGCCAGCTTCCTGATCTTGACCCTGGCAAAATGGTGCATCTACTCCCTGGCTACTTGGTTGTTCCCAAAGGGGATGAGGAAGACCTCCGTGTGGGACAGATTCTGGGCGATGTCGACAAACCTGTGTGACAGGTACTGCCTCTGGTCCACAGACAGCGTGCTGCCCATGTGTGGCCGGCACGCCTCCAGGGACCGCAGCGGGGCAAGGAGTTGCCGACTGAAGTGCTCGTGACCATGCTGTCTGGGACCTGGATGAGGGGCAGGCCCAGACCCTCCGGGACCCGGGTGCGTGCTGCTGGCCTGGCCTGGAGAGCCAGCAAGGCGAGGGGGGGTGGAGAAGCTCAGCAGGGAGGAGATGATGTTCTTGCCTGGGTTTGCGGCCACCGTCCGCCTGTACGGGCTGAAGACCGAGTGAGTGGGAGTTGTTCGGGAAGGTTGAGGGGGCCGACGGGGTCACTGGGGTTGGATGATATCCTCGATCTGGAGCCCCTTGGCCACAGGCATGGGGACCCAGCCTGGCCGCCAGTAGCCAGAAGAACAGAGTCGGGGGCACCATCCTGGACAAACAGAGACACAGAGCACCGTCACCCAGTCCAGTAGGGCTTGGGACCCCAGAATGCTTCCCGTTGCTCTCTCCTCCATGGAGCGCCCTGGGGTCAGCTTTAACAGGAAGTTCAAGGGGAACAGTGAGCACTTGGGTGAGACACAGGCTTTGGGATCGGGTAGGCCTGGGTTTGAATCCTGACTTTGGAACTGTGGTTGGCTCGATGCGAGAACGTGGCGGGCGAAACACAGTAGGTGTTCGGTAAAACCATAGGCGTTCGACAAAAGGTCTTGGCTGTGCCCTGCAGGCTTCTTTAGATTTTAGTTATAATAATAAATTCTATTTAAAATGTAATAGTCACACTATCAAGATTCAGCTCCTGCCTGCTCACTCAATCCTGCTCCCCAAAGGTAATCAGTTTTAAGAATTTGTCGTACGTTGGCCTAGAATTTTTTGTTTGTTTGTTTAGGTCCGTGTATGAATTGAATATGTGATATTGACACACAGAACGTAGCTGTATGTATGAATAATCATATGGGCACACTTCAAAATGAAGTGAATTACATCTTGCATAGTGTTCCATCACTTGCTTTTTAATTTGATATACGCTGGATGTATTTTGCTAATCTGTCAGTAGGTGCCCATCATTCCATTATTTTGATGGTTCTATATATTGCATAGAAAGGATACACTTGCTATGTTATTAAATCATCTTTACTGATGGGTGTTGATTTTTTTCAAGCTTTTAAAAATTTACTTCCTTTGAAAGAGAGAAAGAGTGAGTGAGCTGGGGAGGGGCAGAGAGAGAGAGAGAGAGAGAGAGAGAGAGAGAATCCCAAGCAGGCTCCATACTGCCAGGGCAGAGCCCGAGGAAGGGCTCAAACTCAGGAACCCTGAGATCATGACCTGAGCTGAAATCTAGAGCCGGATGCTTAACTGACTTAGCCACCCAGGTGCCCCTGTTGATTTTTTTTCCTGCTGTTTCAAAAATGCTGCGTGAACAATGTGAACGATTTTGTAGGGTTCACGTATGACTTTGGCATGCATTTAAATTTCCTAGGTAATACCAATTTGCCATCCACAAAGTCTGAACCAGTTCTGTTCCTACAAACTCTAGGTGAAGCTGTCTACTACGCCATGTTCTTTCTGATTGGATAGTGGCATCATTTTATTGTTGACTATGTAATAGATGGAAATAGCCTTTTGTTGTACCTTTTTATTGTTGTTCAGTTGTCTTTTTCCCCCTGACTGGGTTGCAGGAAATTCTTAAGTACGTAACAAATACTGAGCCTTTGCGGGTCATAGATGCTGCGAGTGTTTTCTTTGGCTAGTCTGTCTTTGCCTTTCATCGTAAAGAAGTTTTAGTGTTTTATGCACTCTGATCTGCCAACAGTCACGCTAATGAAAGACTCTCCTGTCCCAAGATTATAAAAAACCACACACACCCATTTCTTCTTCAAGGACTTTTTTTTTTTCTATTTTATAATTCTGTGCTTGTCTCTTTAATCTATTTGGAATTAAATTTGCATTTGGTGTGATGTGAGGATCCAAGTATCCCATTCCTCAAATGGGCAATGGATTGAGCTGATAGCATTTATGGACTAAACCAAAGTTTCCTCGTGGCCATCATTGCTCTGTAGAAAAGTCCACTTATCACAGATTTTTCTGGACATTTTATATTGTTCCTTGTATCCACTTGCCTATTTTCTCTGCTGGTACCATCCTGTTTTGATTATTGTAATTTTTAAAATACATCAGATATTTTGCAAGGCAAATCACTTTTGTCTCCTTTTTCAAAAATTACCAGTTATTTATGCGGGTTCATTCCACCGGATGAACTTCAGAAACGATTTGCAAATTGGAAAAATTCCAGATGGGATTTCAATAAGAACTATTTACTTGAGAGAAAACATCTCTCTTTCTAAAAGTGAGTCTTTTAAACCAGGATGCAATATAGCTCTCTGACAATTTAGGCCTTTAAAAGTAGGGTTTTTTTTTTTTCCTATACAGGTCATTCCCCTTTCCTGTTACACTTATATTTCCATATTGTAGTATATTTATGCCCATTTTTTGTTACCGTTACAGATTAGCTCTTAGGCATCAGCTTCCCACCTCCCGCCGTGCTGATTGATCTGGAGTTGGGGACCGGATCCAGGACTGCCAGACTCTTCCTTCAGAATTTGTACTTGGGACTGAGCCGGCCTGCCCCTGTCCTGTGGCTGACTTTCCTGTCCTGTGAGCATGGGAACGGTGGTGTTTGTCATTGTGGAATGGGAGAAGCTGATGGCCTGGTCTAGAGAGAAAGGGAAGGCAGGGGGAGGGTTAGTAGGCTCCCTGAGAGAGGGAGACAGAGAACTCCTGGGTTCCCCAGGCATTCCAGGTCCTACACCAGGAATCAGGGTGCTCTGCCACTGTGTCCGACTGGGCAGGGGTGAACACCAGCCCATCCCCCCATCGCCCTCTGCCGTGGTCACATCTCCCCATCTTTGGAGCCCCCCCCCCCCTCCACGCACAATGCTTTATGATTTGGTAAAATACGCACCCTCGTTCTAGAGAGTTGCTAAGGAAAACTTGGGGTTGGCGGTTGGGGTGAGGGGGTCGCTGATTCTCCCCATATCCCTTAAAAATGTCCAGAATCTGAATTCTAGATCAGTGGGAAACTCCATTAAACCAACGTGGAGTATTCTACTGTAGGGAGTGATTGTATGCTCAGGGCTCAACTCTTCGTTGAGTCTAAGTTACACGAAACAGTGTGCGTGCTCATGGCACACAGTGAGTGCTCGGCACAAGCTGGCTGTTCCTGTTTCTGTTAGTGGCTATCTTTTTTTGCACATTATTCTTTGATGTACTGTCTGTCCTTTTCTGCCGCGTCCCGGGAGGCTGACCCCTCTGCCCCGTACTGCCAGGCGCGCCTGTCCGCTGACTTCTTCTTGGGTGTCAGAGTGGGTGGGTGTGGGTGGGTGTGCTGGGCAGGAGGAGAGAGGGTTTGGAGGATTTGTCCCCATTCCTCCCTACTTCAGCTCCAAGCCTCTGGAGCAGCTGTATCCTTCTACCATTTTGGATGCTTCCAGACAGTGCCTCCTTCATGGCCCCTGCTCTCACCATTTCTTCCCTTTACAGCGTCAGCTCTGGGCAGGCAAGAGCCCCCTCGCTTTGCTAACTTCTGGGGTCCTCACCAGAGACCCTCCTGTTTTCCCCTCCAACTTTTCCATGTAGTCTCTTCATAAAAGTCTCATCCTTTGAACCAAATACTCTGAGCAATACTCTACTTAATTCTCACAACCAACCCTTGCAACATTTGGAGTCCAGGGGAGGTGAAGTGGCTTATTCAATAAGTGGCTTATTCAGCCAGTGACTGAACCAGCATTCGGGTTCAGGTCTGCTGCCCGCAAAGGCTTGATTTTTATCCTTCACTGCCTCCCTATTTCTGAACGAGGTGACCCTACAGTAAGACCCACCTGCAGGTAAGCCCCAGATCCTATGGTTGCTGCTGTGTTCTCTTCCCATACCCTACCCCATATCCCAGCCCATAGCCATGCAGAGAGGACTATTCCTCAGGTACTAACTGGGAGCCATGGGGGCCAGGAATGAGGCTCAGGGAAGGTAAGTTTTACTTACAGGCCAGGTACTAGGAGTCTGATGCATCCACAGCACCCTCAAGGCTGGCCTCTGTGGGCAGCTGTCCTTGGTTGAGAAGAGAGGGTAGTCAATATTAGTAGCCAATTCTGGCAGTCAGGGAGGCAGAAACGCACAGGAAGGTCAGGGTGTACCCTCGTTAGGCCAATGTTCCAGCCCTTAGCCCATGGCACCTACATCTTTGGGGTACGTGACATGCAGTGCTCACTAGAGGGACAGGAGATGCCGAACTGACTTGGCCATGGAAGGTGGCTTTGCTACATCGTCAGAGAGGCTAAGGAGGAAGGACAGATGCCACATTCTGTTGGCAAAGTGTTTTTCCATCTTCCCATCCATTTACATTCATTTATGATGCACCCATCCATGCATCCATCCATGCATCCATCCATGCATCCATCCATGCACCCATCCATGCACCCATCCATGCACCCATCCATGCATCCATCCATGCATCCATCCATGCATCCATCCATGCATCCATCCATGCACCCATCCATGCACCCATCCATGCATCCATCCATGCACCCATCCATGCACCCATCCATGCACCCATCCATGCATCCATCCATGCACCCATCCATGCATCCATCCATGCACCCATCCATGCATCCATCCACGCATCCATCCACGCATCCATCCACGCACCCATCCACGCATCCATCCACGCACCCATCCATGCATCCATCCATGCACCAATCCATGCATCCATCCATGCATCCATCCATGCATCCATCCATGCACCCATCCATGCATCCATCCATGCATCCATCCATGCACCCATCCATGCATCCATCCATGCACCCATCCATGCATCCATCCATGCACCCATCCATGCATCCATCCATGCACCCATCCATGCATCCATCCATGCACCCATCCATGCACCCATCCATGCACCCATCCATGCATCCATCCATGCATCCATCCATGCATCCATCCATGCACCCATCCATGCATCCATCCATGCATCCATCCATGCACCCATCCATGCATCCATCCATCTGCTTCTGAAGCCCTATGCTTAACCCCGGGTGGGCATTGAGAGGGGATTCAGAGTGATCTTATTTCTGCCGTCAAGAGGATTGTCTCACTTGAGACCATGGATATCTGTTGCCTCCATACTCAGATACCTCAGGGATGGGTATTGGGGTGTATGCAACCCTGGGCTGGGGAAACCCTGAGGTGACTGACAGAACACCGGGTTGACAAAAGTCACGTTAAACTGACGGAATGTAACTCGAGTTGACTAAGATTCAGCTTCCTCCACCAGACAGAGTCTTGAGTACTCAGCGGATGCTCCTGGAAGAAGGTGTACCTGAGCTGGACCCCGAAGGATGGACAGAATCTGGGCAATCACACCGGAGGAGGAAGAGATGGGGACTAAGCAAACTGTGAGCCGTGCCCCAGATGGGCTCAGATTCCACCATCGTCACACTGTATTCCTCCAATTTGTTCACGTGCCTTTTCTCCCTTTTGCACTTCTCCAGAGTGTGAGCAGTACTTTATTTCCCAAGCAGAAGCCCAAGGACCAGCAGATCAATATAGGTATAGGTACTAATAATGATAGCAACCCATGCAGGGATGGCTGAAGGTTGAGTAACCTCTTCAAAATCAGCTGCTCGTTGAGACCGAGGCAGGCTTGGCATGCAAAAGTGTGTGACACCCTGATCTGCCTTCTACTGTAATAGATAGCTTCCTGAGCACAGGCACATTCTGAGGTGGCTGCAGTGGTAAGAAGAGAATTGGAAAGGTGGTGTGAAGGCTTAATTAGAGATGGAAAAGAAAGCTATTCATATGGTATTGGTTTGGAGCTGGTATCTCATATCCATCAACACACACACACACACAGAGCTAATCTTGGTTTAATAATTTCTTCTGAAGTATCTTCTAGAGTATCTAGAGTATCTTTGGACGTATTTTCTTGCAATGAAGTGGCCAGTGGTTTTTACCTGACACATCAATGGGAAGCCATTGGTAAGGGCTGCCAAAAAGACTGAGTTGAGAAGGCATTAGAGGCTCCATCTTTCTTGTGAGAGTGCCTTAATCCATTCACCAGGTCTGTCTTGGGCATGGGCAGAGGAAGTCAGTTACTTAAAATAATGGAGTTACCAAAATCTAGGACCCTGGATCTCGGGTCCCCCAAATCTAGGGGAGCGTTGGACATTTGGTCCGGGAGAAGGGGAGCTGAAGGAGAAGGACAACTCAAAACGTAAGAGCCCGGACAGTGAAGTGTCCCAAATAATTTCCACATGGAAGTCTTGAAAGATGCAAAACAAAGTCATCTCTCGCTTAGAAGGGAATCAAGCTCAGAAAACAGAGGAACCGGAGAAGGCATTTTAGAGATCATCTGGGACAGGAAGATAAATGGTGTCCATCCATGCTGCCATCTTGGATCTCTTATAGTGATTCCCAGAATCTTATCTTGAGAAGGATTCTGGAGGCTCTGTCTGAATGAAGATGAAAATAGGGCCGCGGTTTATTGGTGAAGTCTGTGTGGATGTGAGGGCTGAAGGACTTGCCCATGACTATGTGTTTGTCATTTTTAGTCTAGGCCAACGCCCTCATTTTATAGGCAAGGAAGTAGAGGTTGGGGGAGGTAACGGGAGCTTACCAGGGGTTACACAGTCGGGAGCAAAGTGAGAATTAGAATCCCTTCTCTTGCCTCATGAGCAAGCATTCTTTCTATGCCAGTGGACATTCTGTCAGGACTGACAATAAGCCATAGTCAGTTCTCACAGTGTCTAATATGGAAAAACAGCTGATATCAGCCGAGTATTGATTTTGACATCCACAGTCTTGCCGACCTTCGCCTGCAGCCATTTGTTTATTGTACAAACAAGCCTTTGAGCCTGTTTGTTAGCCCTCATGGGGCTTATCTCAATCTTATCTCTGAAGTTTTGCCCCCATTTCTTAAGCACTTACTGTGTGCTTAAAGCTTTCCATGTAATCCCTTATTTAATCTTTGCTGCAACCTGTGTCTTTGTGAATGAGAAAATTGAATTTGAGTGGCTTATCCAAGATGATGTAAGTTTGTGAGTGGTTAGTGCCAGGAACAGACCCAGGCTCCAACAACTCTTTTGCCTGGTTGCCATGGCTGGTTGCTTGGGTTCCTGTGGTTTGTTTGTTTCGTTGGTTTTTAAACAGCCCTGTCTTGCGTCTTTATTTGTGGAATAGTGTTGGATGTCAAAAGTCAATAGTGGCAAAACTCTTTGCTTATAGCCCCATTATTGGGCATTACTGTTCTTTGGATGCCAGTGGGCAGTGACTTCCCTTCCTCATCACCTCCTTTGAAGGCAAACATTAGCTCATGGTCAGTTCCCAGCAACCCAAACCCCACATTTGTATCTACTCGAGGAGTTCAAGATGGAGATCGGTCTCTGCTAGCCTTCAGGGTGCCTCCCTCAGTGCAGACTAGAAAAGGCACCTGCATTAGTCGGCTAGGGCTGTCAAAACTAAGTACCACAGATTGGCTTCCTTAAGTGGCTGAAATGTATTGTCTTCCATTTCTGGAGGCCAGAGGTCTGAAGTCACGCTGTTGGCAATGTTGGTTCCTTCTGAGGGCTATGAGGGAAGGCTCTGTTCCAGGCTATTCTCCTTGGCTTGTAGACTGACCATCTTCTCGCTCACTTCTTGCTGTAGGTTCGTATTGTTTCCCCCTATGCTCATGTCTCCGGGACCAAATTTCCCTTTTTTATAAAGATACCCGCCATATTGGATTAGGGTCCACTCTAATACCCTCCTTTTTTTTTTTTTTTTAACATTTATTTATTTTTGAGACAGAGAGAGACAGAGCATGAACAGGGGAGGGGCAGAGAGAGAGGGAGACACAGAATCTGAAATGGGCTCCAGGCTCTGAGCGGTCAGCACAGAGCCCGACGCGGGGCTCGAACCCACGGACCGTGAGATCATGACCTGAGCCGAAGTCGGACGCTTAACCGACTGAGCCACCCAGGCGCCCCTCTAATGCCCTCCTTTTAAGTTGATGACCTCTATGAAGACTCTGTCTCCAAATGAAGTCACATTCTGGGGGTACTGAGAGTTAGACCTTCAACACAGGCATTTTTGACAGGGGACACAATTCAACCCATAACAGCGTCTCTCTGGCCCCTGCATAACGTGACAAGGAATGACATTCCACTTTTCCCCGCCTCAACATGTTATTCGGTCAGTTTCAAAATGCAGAGTCAAGTAGAAAGACTTTCGCAGTGGACACGTTAAATCTACCACCGAGATTCAATCGTTAACATTTTACTACACCCATTTTATCACGTACCCGCTGAAGTAATAACATCTTTATGTAAATTAAAAAGAACACCTGCTATACCAGATGGAAGCCACTTCATGCCAGGGCGCACCACTTGGCAAGTGTAGCGTGGCCTGGATTTCCCTCTGTCAGGCATCCTTGGGCAGTGCACAACCTGTACCCCTGTCCTTTTTGACCCCGAAGACAATCCTCCAAAGAAGCAGCATGGCGATAGAACGTCTACAGAGCCCTTGCTCCTTTTTCAAGGAAGTTTGTAATGAAGTTATTCACCGAATTTACATAGAACTTACACACAGCACAATGTATAGTCCTGGGCTGGCATGTGGTTGGCATTTAGCACAGACAGTTGGACCAATGGACGATTTACTTAGTATAAGACGGTTGAGCGAGAGAATGATTCGTTCACTGAATCTACTTCTGTATGAATTCAGTTTATATGAACAATAACTAGGAGTCGAAAAAGTGTCCAGACACCAAAGTCAGGGGGTGCCCACCAGGAAGAAACGTGTTCCTAGAAGTGGCTTTCGTGGCACAATTATTGAAATGCCTCAAGATGACAATTATCCTGAAGCCCTTTGGTTGACCACGTGTGTTGCTTCTACTGGGTTTCTGCTCACATTTAGTCCTTTACCAGGTACCGCTTGGTCCCGTGGGGGGAATGTTCGCCAACACGCAACTATAGGATTAGAGCTGCATGTTTGTGGGGGACTCAGCAGGATCACCATCTAAGGCCAGGAGAGAATCATTGAAGGTCTAGCCAACAAGAAGAGCAAAACAATATTTGTCAGGGCAGTGACTTTGGAGATAGCTGGCATCCCCCCAGGCTGGAGACTGAGTTAATATTAACGGGCCCAAGGTGATGTGGGCTTGTGCAATCCTGAGCCTGGCCACCTCCTCCCCGGCTGACAATCCTGTTTGTCCACTCTGCCTCTTGCCCCTCAGCCGCCCTTCGGTTAATGCCCAGAGAGGAGGTTGTAGGCTGGGTCTCTGGGCAGCAGCTGATGATGCTGTCACTCTGAACCAAGAATGTCCAGCGCGACTCCGCCCCATCAGTATGCCTTCAGTGGGGGCCACGGAGTGTCCGGGGGCAGGAGCACTGGTATTCAAATCACTGTCTTTCAGCAGAAGGGCGTGCTAGCCCAGACGTGTCTGTGACAGGGGAGTACGCTCTCAGACCTCCTTATACCTCATCTTGCCTCGCCAACCAATCCTCCTCGCTTAACAGCCTCCTCACCCACGGCAACATTCAGCAAAGTGCATTCCACGGAAGCCTAGAGATGATTTGTAAAAAGAAAAACAGGGGCTTCAGGGTCAAATAAAACTTGAGAAACGCCACATCTTCTCTTTCCCACTTGGATGGTAATACTTGGGAGAGGCTAAGAAATCACACTCGGTCTAGAGTTTTCCAAAGCCATTTCACCAAGGTCCCTTTTCCTCCCATAACACAAACTAACATGGGAAATGTCTCGGCATCTCTGGCCTCTTCTGCTTCTCTGTCTTTCATACTCTCCCCTTCTCTAGGCACCCTGCCTTCTTGCTTCCCTTGACCATGCCAGACACTCCTGCCCCAGGGCCTTTGCATCACCACATTCCCTATGCCTTGGCTACTCTTCTTCCAGATAGCTTACTTTCTCATCTGCCTTGGGTTTCTCAGTGAGGCCTTCCCTCACCACTCTGTCTGAGCATGTCTCTCATACCCCAACACTTCCCATCTCCTGTCCCTGCATTATTTTTTGCTGTAAGACTCATCACTTACCCCTATTCTACGCACGGTATTGACTTACCAGGACTGTTGCTTATCCCCCATGGAGCTCCTGTGTGCAGGGATCTTGTCTGTTTTGTTCACAGCTGTGCATAGTAGATGCTTACTAAATAAGTGAATGTGTGTGTCCACACGAGAAATCACACACTTTGTACATTGTTCTGTCTTTTGCTTTTTACCATATTAAAAAAAAATTTTTTTTAACGTTTATTTATTTTTGAGACAGAGAGAGACAGAGCATGAACGGGGGAGGGGCAGAGAGAGAGGGAGACACAGAATCTGAAACAGGCTCCAGGCTCTGAGCTGTCAGCACAGAGCCCGACGCGGGGCTCGAACTCACGGACCGCGAGATCATGACCTGAGCCGGAGTTGGCCGCTTAACAGACTGAGCCACCCAGGCGCCCCTACCATATTTTGTTTAGAGATCTTGCCCTATCAGCCTATATAGAGTTAGCCTATGTATGACATTCAAAAGCCTGCATGACATTCTATTAGAGAGATGTCCCTAATTTTATGTAATCGATTCCCTGTTGAAGGACATTTAGGGTTTTTTTTTGTTTTTTGTTTTGTTTTGTTTTTTTTTTTGCTCTTCAATGCTGCAATTAGAAAGAACTTTTTTCCTTACGTTTGTTATTTGTAAATATTTCCATGGGGTAAATTCCTAGTGGTGAAATTCCTGAATCAAAAACTAGGGTATTTTTTTTTTCTACTTTTAACTTTAACAGATGTCACAAAACTATCTTTCCGCAAGATTGCACCTACTTCCATCCTCCCCCCGCCTCTATTATTGAGAAGATCTGTTTCTTCACGTGTCAACAGCAGTGAGTATCGTCAACCTGGCACATTTATGCCAATCTGACAGGTGGCATATGGCACTCTGGTTTGTGTTTTTAAAATTAGGAATGGGGTTGAGAAATCTCTTATATTCCCATTGGGCGTTTGTATTTATTTACTTAATTTTTAAAAATCTATTTTGAGACAGAGAGCGAGCAGGGAAGGGGCAGAGGGAGGGAGAGAGAGAATCCCGAGCAGGATCCGCACCCTCGGCACAGACCCCGACGCGGGGCTCGAACTCACGAACCGGGAGATCACGACCTGAGCTGAAACCAAGAGTTGGGCGCTTACCCAGCGCCCCTGTCTCTATTTTTCTGTACTCTGCCTGTTTAAGTCCTTTGCCCATTACTCTCCTCGGTTACTTACTGTCTCCTTATAGATTTGAGAGAGTTCTTTAAAATTAAAATGATTCTCTGTCATATCAGCTACAAGATTTCCCAGCTTGTCCTTAGGCTTTGTTTATGGCATTTATGGCATGGCGTTTGCATACGTATTTTTTTTTTTTAAACAACTTGATGTAAAATTATCATGAAAGCCATTGGATTAGGAGTAATAGCTTAAAATGTCAGGAATTTCACTGGCTTCTTTGCAGACCATTGGTCATACAGTTATTGTTACTAGTACATTTAAAGCTAATTTGTATTATGTTGTCTTTCATTGTGGTAAAAC
Source organism: Panthera tigris (assembly GCF_018350195.1). Taxonomy (NCBI): domain Eukaryota; kingdom Metazoa; phylum Chordata; class Mammalia; order Carnivora; family Felidae; genus Panthera; species Panthera tigris. The sequence goes on from NC_056665.1 coordinate 136,384,383, forward strand.
ATACAACATTCACGATCTTACCACGTGTAAGTATACATCTGGGTAGTACCAAGACATTCCCACAGTTGGGTAACAATTACCACCTGCCAGCCCAGAGCCCTTTCCGTCTTGCAAAACTGAAACCCTGTCCCTGGCAAACGCTGCCTTCTCGTCTCCTCTGCCCCTCACCCCCGGCACCCTTTCTGTCTCTGTGACTTCCATACTCTAAGTACTTCGCAGAATTGCAGTCTCACGGTATTTGCTCTTGCGCGACTGGCTAATTTCACTGCCTCAACTTCGTGAAGTAGAAGAGGCCAAAGCAGGCGTCCTGGGCTTGTTCCTGATCTTGGAAGAAAACTTTCAGTCTTTCCCCATTGAGGATGATGTTAGCTGTGGGCTTTCCATACGTGGCCTTGATGCTGTTGAGGGAGCTTCTTCCGATTCCTCTTTTCTTGGAGTGTTTTTTATCATGAAAGGGTGTGAAAAATGTTGTCAAATGTTTCCTCTGCATCAACTGAGACAGTCACGTGTTTTGGTTTTTTTCTCTTCATTCCGTGGATGCGATGTATTGTATTGATTGATTTCCATATGTGACCCATGTTTGCATTCCAGGACTAACTCCCGCTTGGTCGGGGCGTATGATCCTCCTACTGTACTGTTGAATTCCCCTTGCTAGTGTTCGGTTGGGCGTGTCATCCATATTCATCAGAGATGTTGGTCTGTGCTTTTCTTTTCTTGTAGCGTCTTTGTTCTGGCTTTGGTATTGGAGTAATGCTGGCCTCGTAAAACGAGTTAGGAAGTGGTCCCTCCTCTTCGATTTTTTTGGAAGAGTTTGAGGAAGGCATCTGTGAATTCTTTTTTTTTTTTTTTCTAATATGGTGATAATTCTATCCATTCTTTAGCAGGATGTTCTTTAACCTCCATGCATTTGGAGGCTTCCCAAATTCTTCGTTGCGGTTGATTTCAAGTTTCGTAGCGCTGTGATCTGAAAATATGCATGGTATGATCTCAATCCTTTTATATTTATTGAGGGTTGTTTTGTGACCAGTATGCGATCTATTTTGGATAATGTTCTGTGTGCTCTTAAGAAGAGTGTGTATTCTGCTGCTTTGGGATGAAAAGTTCTGAGTGTATCTGTCAAGTCCATCTGGCCCATAGTATCATTCAGAGCCATCGTTTCTTTATTGATTTTCTGCCTAGATGATCTGTCCCTTAACAATTCTATCCATTACTCAATGTTCATCATGATAAATGTAGTCACCGTGTGTCATTACACAACATTATTGATGAAGTCTTTGTGGTGATGGGGCATTCGTGGGGTCTGGAGCTGATGGCCAAGAAATAATTCTTTCTTTTTTTTTAAATTTAATTTATTTACATCCAAGTTAGTTAGCATCTAGTGCAACAATGATTTCAGGACTAGATTCCTTAGTGCCTCTTACCCATTTAGCCCATCCCCCCTCCCACAACCCCTCCAGCAACCCTCAGTTTGTTCTCCATATTTAAGAGTCTCTTTTGTTTTGTCCCCCTCCTTGTTTCTTTATTATTGTTGCTTCCCTTCCCTTATGTTCATGTGTTTTGTATCTTAAAGTCTTCATATGAGTGAAGTCATATGATTTTTGTCTTTCTCTGACTGACTAATTTCACTTAGCATAATAGCCTCCAGTTCCATCCACGTAGTTGCAAATGGCAAGATTTCCTTCTTTTTGATTGCCGAGTAATACTCCATTGTATATATATACCACATTTTCTTTATCCACTCATCCATTGAGGGACATCGGGCTCTTTCCATACTTTGGCTATTGTTGATAGTGCTGCTATAAACATTGGGGTGCCTGTGTCCCTTCGAAACAGCACACCTGTATCCCTTGGATAAATGCCTAGTAGTGCCATTGCTGGGTCGTAGGGTAGTTCTATTTTTAGTTTTTTGAGGAACCTCCATACTGTTTTCCAGAGCGGCTGCACCAGCTTGCATTCCCACCAACAATGCAAAAGAGATCCTCTCTCTACGCATCCTCACCAACATCTGTTGTTGCCTGAGTTGTTATCGTTAGCCATTCTGACAGGCATAAGGTGGTATCTCATTGTAGTTTTGGTATTTCCCTGATGATGAGTGATGTTGAGCATTGCTTCATGTGTCGTTTGGCCATCTGGATGTCTTCCTTGGAGAAGTGTCTATTCATGTCTTTTGCCCATTTCTTCACTGAATTATTTGTTTTTTGGGTGTTGAGTTTGATCAGTTCTTTATAGATTCTGGATACTAACCCTTTATCTGATATGTCATTTGCAAATATCTCCTCCCATTCTGTCGGCTGCCTTTTAGTTTTGCTGATTATTTCCTTCGCTGTGCAGAAGCTTTTTCTTTTGATGAGGTCCCAGTAGTTCATTTTTGCTTTTGTTTCCGTTGCCTCTGGAGACAGTGTTGAGTAAGAAGTTGCTACGGGCAAGATCAGAGAGGTTTTCGCCTGCTTTCTCCTCGAGGATTTTGATGGCTTCCTGTCTTACATTGAGGTCTTTCATCCATCTTGAGTTTATTTTTGTGTCTGGGGTAAGAAAGTGGTCCAGGCTCATTCTGCACGTCACTGTCCAGTTTTCCCAGCACTGCTTGCTGAAGAGACTGCCTTTTTCTATTGGATATTCCTTCCTGCTTTGTCAAAGATGAGTTGGCCATACATTTGTGGGTTAAGAAAGAATTCCTGAAGACATCTTTGGTGGAAAAAGGTGATTTTATTAAAGCACAGAAACAGGACCTGTGGGCAGAAGAGCTGCCAGGGGACCCTGAGGAGAGGCTGGTCTTATACTTGGGAGTTGGGGGAGGTAAGTTAAAGGGAAGTTTTCAAGGAGATTTTCAAATGCTAAAGAAGACTCACATGATCCTGGAGGCCTAGCTATTGTCAAGCTAAGGTTGTTTTCCCCTGTAGCAAAGCATTAGCATTAAGACAGTAGGGGGTTCCTGGAGAAATGTTACACTCTGTATTTGCCTCAAGTATTTGTCAATGGGCTACGGGTTAGGAGGAAATGTAATTTTACCTGCCATTTCTTTCTTGCCTTTGTTCCCCACACCGCTATGGAGGGGTGATGTTGGGGCTCCAGGAAGCTGAGTCTATAGGTTTCTGGAGATTAGGCTATCGATAAGACTGCCTTTTTCTTGTAATTTACTAAGATATTTGTAAACGGAAGGTGACTCAGGTCCAGCAGGACTTGTGATCTCTATCAGTTACTCATTTGTTTTTCCCCTTTCCTTTGTTCTTGGGCAGCCAGGAGTGCCCGAGGGGTGTTTGTGGCCCGTCTGCTTGCCTTATGCTCCCTCATCAATTATTTCAATATTACTGACTATATTCCCTATGTTGTACTTTTCATCTCCTTGACTTATCTATTTTATTTTATTTTATTTTATTTTATTTTATTTTATTTTAGTTATTTATTTATTTAAAAAAGATTTTTTTTTAACGTTTATTTATTTTTGAGACAGAGAGAGACAGAGCATGAATGGGGGAGGGTCAGAGAGAGGGAGACACAGAATCCGAAGCAGGCTCCAGGCTCCGAGCCGTCAGCACAGTGCCCACTTCGGGGCTCGAACTCACGGACCGCAAGATCATGACCTGAGCCGAAGTCGGCCGCTTAACCGACTGAGCCACCCAGGCGCCCCTTGACTTATCTATTTTATAACCGGAACTTTGTGCCTTTAAATCTCCTTGATCTTTTTCATCATCCCCTTCTCCCCTTCCCCTCCGGCAACAACCAGTTTGTTTTCTGTGTTTAAGGCTCTGTTTGCTTTTGTTTGTTTGTGTGTTTTGTGTTTGGGTTCCACATATAAGTGAAATTATATCTCTTAGTGTTTCTCTGGAAGACTTATTTGACTGAGCACAATACCCTCCAGGTTCGTCTATGTTGTTGCAAATGGTACAATCCCATTCTTTTTATGGCTGAGTAATATTCCATTATATATATATATATATATATATATATATATACACACACATATATACACACACACACACACACACACACACATTATATATATACACATTATATAACATAATATATATATACATACATATATATACATTATATAACATAATATATATACATACATATATATTATATATACATACATATATATACACATATACATGTATATATATACATATACATAAACACCACATCTTCTTTATCTATTCAGCTATTGATGGACACATTTGGGTTGCTTCCATATTTCGGCGATTGTAAATAATGCTGCACTAAACGTAGGAGTGTATATATCTTCTCCAATCAGGGTTTTCATTTTCTTTGGGTAAATATCCAATAGTAGATTTACTGGATCATATGATATTTCTATTTTTAATTTTCTGAGGAATCTCCATACTGTTTTGCCACAGTTGGCTGCACCAATTTACATTCTCACCAACGGTGCACGAGGGTTCCTTTTTCTCTGCATCCTCACCAACCTTTGTTATTACTTGTCTTTCTGACATTAGCCATTCTGACAGGTGTGAGGTGGTATTTCATCGTGGTTTTGATGTGCATTTTCCTGATGAGTGATGTTGAGCATGGTTTCATGTGTCTGTTGGCCATCCAGATGTCTTTTTCGGAAACATGTCTGCTCAGGTCCACTGCCCATTTTAAAATTTAATACATTGTTTTTTGTTTTTGTTTTTTTTTGGTGTTGAGTTGTGTAAGTTCTTTATACATTGTGGATATGAACCCCTTATTGGATACATCATTTGCAAATATCTTCTCCCACTAAGTAGGCTGCCTTTTTGTCTTGTCAATGGTTTCCTTTGCTGTGCAAAAGCTTTTTGTTTTGGTGTGGTCCCAATAGTTTATTTTTGCTTTTGTTTTTCTTGCCTGAGGAGAACTATGCTGCTAAAGATGATGTCGAAGAAACTACTGCGTATGTTTTCTTTTAGGAGTTTTATGGTTTTGGGTCTTGCATTAGGTCTTTAATCCATTTTATTTTTGTGTATGGTGTAAGAAAGTGGTCCACTTTGTGTGAATTCATCTTTCAATGTCTGATAGAATTCACCAGTGAAGCCATGTGGTCCTGGGGGCTTTTTTGTTGGGAGTTAACTATTGATTCAATCACTTTACTGGTTATACATCAGATGTAGCTAGTACCATGTGTCAATCTTCTATTTCTTCATGATTCATTCTTGGTAGGTTGTGTGTTTCTAGGAATTGATCTACTGTATCGAGATTATGCAATTTGTGGGCATTCAAGTTTTTCATAGTATTTCCTTATTATGATCCTTTTTATTTGTGTAAAAGAATGTCCCCTCTTTCATTTCTGATTTTAATTATTTGATCCTTCTCTTTTTCTCTTAGCTAGTCTAGCTAAAGATTTGTCAATGTTGTTAATCTTTTCAAAGAACCAACTCTTGGTTTTGTTGATTTTCACTCTCGTTTTATTTTTTGAAATTCTCTATTTTGTTTATCTCTCCTCCGATCTTTATCATTTTATTCCTGTGCTGGCTTTGGGTTAGTTTGTTCCTTTTTTTCCTTTTCTAGTTCCTTAAAATACGAAGTTGGTTGCTGATCTGAGATTTTTCTTCTTTGTAACGTAAATGCTTACAGCTACAAACTTCCCTCTTAGGACTGCTTTCTCTGTGTCTCGTAAGTCTTGGCCTGATGTGTTTTTATTTTCACTTGTGTTAAGATATTTTCTAATTTCTCTTGTGACATCTCCTTTAACCCATTGGTTGTGTAGGAATTGTTAATTTCCATACATTTTTGGATTTTCCAGTTTTTCTTCTGCTACTGATTTCTAGTTTTCTTCTGTTGTGGTTAGTAAAGGTACTTTGTATGATTCCAGTCTTTAAAAATTTGTTACAGCTTGTTTTGTGGCCTAACACATGGTCTGTTCTGGAGAATGCTCCCCGTGCCCTGGAGAAAAAAATGTATTCTGCTGCTGTTGGTGGAGTGTTCTGTGTATGTGTGTTAGCCCAGCTGGTCTATAGTGTGGTTCAAGTCCTTCTTTTCCTTATTGATCTTCTGTGTGGTTTCCTGTCAGTTATTCAAAGTGGAGCATTGATTCTCCAGTTACTGTGTTGCTACCACCTCTCCCTTCAACTCGGTTAATGTTTGCTTCACGTATTTAGGGGCACTGAGGTTGGCTGCATAAATATGAGATGCATTAACCAATGCTTTCTTCAAGGACATTGCTTCTTTTAAAAAATTTTTTAAATGTTTATTTATTTTTGAGGCAGAGAGAGAGATAGAGCACAACCGGGGGAGGGGCAGAGAGAGAGGGAGACACAGAATCCGAAGCAGGCTCCGGGCTCTGAGCTGTCAGCACAGAGCCCGATGTGGGGGTTCGAACCCACAAACTGTGAGACCATGACCTGAGTGACAGTCGGACGTTTAACTGACTGAGCCACCCAGGTGCCCCCAGGACAATTGATGATTTTTATGTTTAATTGTGTGATCTGACCAGAAGTCCAAACACCAGTGTTTAAGGTGGGTGTGAGCCTTTAACACTCTGACTAATTTTGATCCCCACATGAGCGCAGACCCCTTAGCTTCCTCCCTGTTGAGTGATCTGCCTGGCTTGGCCTTGCCTCTTTCTCTCTTTGTCACTCTTCTACTGAAACCTAGGCTATTAATTAGGTGTCCTGTCCCACTCCTAGAGAAGCCCATCTCCTGTCATTTCTGGCTTTCCATCTCTGTTATTAACTTGTGGGTTTCAAGGGCTCCTGGGTGGCTGAGTCGGTTAAGCGTCCGACTCTTGATTTCGGCTCAGGTCATGACCCCACGATCATGAGATTGAGCCCCATGTTGGGCTCCATGCTGAGTCTGGAGTCTACTTTGGATTCTCTCTCTCTCTCTCTCTCTCTCTCTCTCTCTCTCTCTCTTCCCCTCTGCCCCTCTTCCCTGTTCATGCTCTCTCTCAAATAAAAATAAAGTAAGACAAAATAATAAATTGTGGGTTTCAGCCAACATTTCATCTTGCCTAGCACAGGGCCTGGACAGTGTGCGTGCCCAGTGCGTATGAATTAAGTGGATATGTGAACACTTGCAGTGACCTGGATTCTACACATGGAAAGGGAGACCCCGAGACAAGAAGATTAGGAATGGGCTCATCACACTCACTCTTGGGCCAGGCCCACCATTCTTTAATGTCGTCTAGGGAGGGGGCCTGGCCTGAAAGAGCGGGGTTGAACTCAGGCAGTTATTTTCGCACGGGGTTCACCATCGTTCCCACAAAGAGGGGAATGTTGGTACTCTCATCCCTGATGACGACTAGGAAGGACCTGTTGAACTTGATGGACAGATGCTTAGACCAGGTGCTCCCTTCCGAAGGCGTGGCTCCAGAATAGTCTGTCACATTCTCATCGATGCTCAGCACAGCTTTAGGCCTTATGGCATGGAGGGGAGAGACACAGGGGGCTATCTGAGGCAGAGACAGGCTACACCTTCCCCCACCTGGAGTTGGGAACAGGGCCCTATGGGATGGGATGAGAGCTGTCTTGGGGGTTCCAGGGAGGGATGTTTCCGAAGGCCCATCAAGGACCCGGGTCTTTCTAGCATTTCCTTGAAATAAAAACGAAAACAATGGCAAATAGGCAGTATTGCTGGCTGGGTGTCTACTATTTGGGCGTTTTTACTAAAGGACCACAGGACTCACAACGGATTTATCATGGTGTAGTGGAAAAGATACGAATTTCCATCACAAGGATCTGGGTTCCATCCCATTTTCCCCACTAGCTAACTGTGTCACCTCAAAGAGATGACTGGTATTCTTGAAACCTTGGTTTTCTAAAAGGGAAAATCAGAGCTATCCAATATGATGTCCCGGGACCACAAAGGTGCTTCACGCTGGGAGTTTCATTCAGTGTAGGTGCTCATTAGAAGTGTGTGTGTGTGTGTGTGTGTGTGTGTTTCCATGTGTGAATGGTGTGCATGTGTGGGTGTGGATGGAGACTAGTAAGTGAAAGTTCTGTATCTGGTAATTCTGGGCTCCAGCAGCTGGCCATGTTACTTACCCAACCATCTTGAGAACACAACTCCTTAATCCTTTTCTCCCCAGGGGCTGGCCCCTTCTCGGTGCCTAATATACTCAGGCCTCAGCCTCTCCCATCACCTGGCCAGTTCATGACTGTCCATGACTGATGATTTGACTGTCCCGCCCATCATCCCCTGACCTTAGTTGATGGTGGAAAGTATGTCACCTGTTGTGTCTGGGAAATTGAATAACACATGCTTAGCTGCACCTGCCCTATCCCGTCCCTGACCATCAAGGAAAGTTTACTAGCTAAACGTTTAAGAACATTTTTGCATGTTTCCTTTTGAACCAACGCAAGCTGGGGGTAAAACCTACCATGAAAGAAAATGTAATTCACCAGAACAAGAGCCGTGTCTTTGTCAAGATCTTTGATGAAATCCACAGTTTTCCTTTGGGTTTCCTTTTCTATATACTGGTTGATCCATTTCTTGGCCTCTTTGTTGTCTCTGAAGTGGACGGAGAAGGCTTCTGAGGGGTCCAGCTTCCTGACATTCTCCAAAAACGTATGTACTTGCTTCCAATTCTTGTCGATGAATAGTATACTTCTGGCGGTCAGCTGGCATTGGCTGTCGAGACGCTGTAAGCCTTTTAGATATTGGCCTCAGGTGTCTCCTTGAAGTTAAAATCTAGGCCCTGCAGGATCTGGGTGCGAGTGTCACCGTTGGTCCCCAGGGAGAGCATCGAAAAGGCTATTGCGACGCTCATGGGGGAGCAGATGATGTTGTTGGAGTGATGAGCCAGTTCATGGTGCGAGCCGAAGGCACACTTGGCCAGTTTGGGGGCTATGCTGGGGGAGGGTGCCTGCAGATGGGGCTTGGAAGCGTGTGCAGGGAGCCGGGAACCTGACAGCACAGACCTGCCGACAGGAGGAGGCCCCACGTGATGGAGGATGACATCGTCCTGCGAGAGAGAGAGGGGGCACCACGCCCACGTCAGGCCACACGGTGAGTCCCTCGGCCACTGAGTGACACCACGGGAAGCATCCAGAGCTTACCGAACCCCTACCGTGTGCCGGCCCAGTGCCGAGGACTTCCCTTCGCCCTCATCGTGGAGGACGGAACAGCAGCAGAGGCTCTACAGGGCTCCCCACCTGCCAGGCCCCCTTGTAAGCCCCTTGCCATCTCATCTCCTGGCCCTCTTGTAATGGCCTGTGACCCAGGGCATATGATAATCGTCCATTTACAGATGAGGAGACCAAAGGCCCAGAGAGGTTTAAGTCACCTGCCCGAGGCCACAGGGCAGGAAAGTAGCAGGCCCGGAATCACAGACCCGGGCAGGCTGGGTCTTGGCAGTGGCACTAACACCCGCAGTGGCCTATGTGCAAGTGCCACGGCCCCTATTTTACATCAGAGGAAACTGAGGCACAGGAAACATAATGTACGGGTGTGCAACTACCCAGGGAGCAGGTCAGATCAAGTGCAGGGATGCCTAGATCTGGAATAGTCCCCCACTGGTCCCCATTGACATGAGGCTGCTGCCCAGAGAGGGTAAGATCTTGCCCAATGACACACAGCCAGAACCACCCCCGCCTCCGACCGTGGTCCAGACTCTCCCTGACTCCATACTTCAACGTCCCTTTTCTCGTAGCTGCTACAGCCGTCATGGACCAGGCCCTCTGAGCCTGGAGTTGGTTATTAGCCGACCCTCCAGCATTCCGGGCCTGGCGGATACGGCTCGCAAAAGCACTGAGGGCCCTCACCCCTCAAGGCACTCACAGACGTTGACTTATTTCAGCGGCTTGAGGCTGGGAGAGCAGTTCAGGAACATGTTCAAGGCCACACAGCTGGTCAGGCAGAGCTGGCACCAGACAGGTCTCCATGCCCCTGGGCTGGTGCTCCGCACACGGGGGTGCTCACCTGGTAACTTTCTCCCTGAAGCGGGAACTTGGCTGCATCTGAGGGCTGAGCCCACAGGGCGTCAGGGGTCTCAAGCTCGGTACCATGGACCTTCTGGGCTGGAAAACTCTATGCTGTGGGGGGGCTGTCCCGTGCATTGTAGGACGTTTAGACGCATCCTAGACAAAATTTGCTGCCCATAGCAACCTCCCAACTCCCAGGTGTGACGATCAAAAATTCTCCAGACGTTGCCGGGTGCCCCCTGGGGACAAAGTGCCCTTGTGCAAGGGGGAGGAAGGCTTCAGAGCACGTGGCCCACTTGGGAGGCCTCCCTTTCCCTAGTTGGACAGACTTCTCATTTCAGAACAGGTTCGGGTCAAGGGAGTCCCATCTTGCTCACTGGGGCCAAAGTATTCACTGGATCCACTTGGTTTGGGGTGTTCACGCTCCTTGAGTAGGGGCCCTGTCTGAGGGTACCAGGATTCTGCTCTGACATGTCATGTCGGGCCTTCAGGAGACCACAGCAGATCTCCTCACCTGTCACTTTGGGAACCCAGATGCTCCTGGGGTCCTTCTGCCATTGGGAGCTTAATGACAAGCTCCTCTGAGTGTGGGGGCTGTGCCCGACATACAGTCACACACGGCGGCAGCCCCTAGAAGCTTTTCTCTCTCTCTTTCTTTCCTTCCTTCAGTCCTCCTTATTTCCCTCCCCCTTCCTCCCTTCCTCCTTTCTTTCTTTCCTTCTTTCTTTCTTCCTCTCTCTCTCTTTCTTTCTTTCTTTCAAGTTTATTTATATTGAGAGATAGAACATAAACAGGTGAGGGACAGGGAGAGAGAGAGAGAGAGAGAGAGAGAGAGAGAGACTCTCGAGTAGGCTCTGCATTGTGAGTGCAGAGCCCTACACGGGGCTCCATCCCACAAACCGTGAGATCACGACTTGAACCGAAATCAAGAGTTGTGCACCTAACCGACAAAGTCACCCAGGCACCCCAAGAAGCCTTTCTTGAGCTGGGCCCATGGTGAGTCCCAGGTCCCAGCCCCCAAATTGTCTTTGGTTCCTGCAGTCAACTCCCCTGGCCCCGCGCCCCCCCCCCCCCCCCCAGACACCGCCTGAGTCCCAGCCCTATGCCTGGATGGCAGGTGTCTCGGAGACGCTGGTCCCTCCAGTGACAGAGGGGTGATGGGGAAAGGAGGTAGTGAAAATCATACTTTTTAGCTTCGGGCAGACCTGGTTCTAACCTGCCTCGATCACTCACTAGCAATGGACCCAGCACAAACGCTTTTAATCTCTCTGAGCCCAGTCTTTGAAATGAGATTGTTGGAGAAGCAAGCGAAGCCAGGCTAGCCATCAAAACTCATGGCCATCGCTTACATACAGCACTGTCGCCTCTCCCCCACCCCCCTATCAACCCTCAGTTTGTTCTCTGTATTTAAGAGTCTCTTACGGTTTGCCTTCCTCCCTCTCTGTAAGTTTTTTTTTTCCCTTCCCCTCCCCCATAGTCTTCTGCTAAGTTTCTCAGGATCCACATACGAGTGAAAACATATGGTATCTGTCTTTTTCTGCCTGACTTATTTCACTTAGCATAATACTCTCCAGTTCCATCCACGTTGTTGCAAATGGCAAGATTTCATTCTTTCTCATTGCCAAGTAGTATTCATTGCATGGTATATATAAACCACATCTTCTTTATCCATTCATCAGTTGATGGACATTTGGGCTCTTTCTACAATTCGACTGTTGTTGATAACGCTGCTCTAAACATTGGGTTGAATCACAGGAATCTATCCCCAAAACCAAGAGCACATTGTGTATACTGTATGTTAGCTAACTTGACAATACATTCTATTAAAAGAAAAGATCAAAGGATTAACGAAAAGTTCGGAAATCAATAATGAAGTCACTTTAAAAAAATCTATCCTAAGAAAATAATCAAATATCAACTAGATGCACAAAATCTCAGCATCCACACGTTTATCATGGCATTATTTATAATAGGTGAACCCTGGAAACATCCAAATGACCAGATATATAAAACTAGTTAAACGGATTACGGTACCATAAGTGATGGACTAAGATATAAGTTTTTTAAGCCATACGTTAAAAAAATAGTGAAATATATAGGAAATCATTGCAATATATTAATAAATGAAATAACAAGTACAAAATGGAAAAAAAAAACCAACAAAAGAAACGCATGGCCAGAGGAACCCGAGAGGTAATTCTTAGAGGGGTGAGGGTGGTAGTTTTCGCAAACGAAAGCTTTTACAACCAGCGAGGGGCCAACGAGTGGGAGACGGGGCCATGAACCCAGATAAGAAAGGGGACGAGGTGACGGACAAGATAGCAGGCTTATCTGAGGAGTTAATGAATACATCTCAATCTTTCAGAGGAGGAGGTCCAAGGACAAGACCAAGGCCGGGGTCCACTGTGCAGGAGGGCGGGGGCCAGGGAGCAGGGGTGGGGGGACCATGGGCCATCCTTTGGAAATCTGGTTGAGCAGGCTACCGTGGGGAAAAGCTGAAAGGGCATGTGCTTTCTCCAGTAAGATAATTAAGTGGGTGGCATGGAGTCTGCAGGGCAAGGCCAAGGACTCTGGCTCTGGCTGGGCTTTAGAAGGAACCAGGTAAGAGAAGGAGCCTGAAGCACGTTAGAGAAGCGTGTTAGAGAACACGGAAGGGGGCCCTCCAGGGGGACTTGTCCCTGCCACCTGTAGGTGGGAGAGACACAGGTGAAGACCATCAGGGCTACAGGGTCCTTTCCAAGCCTGGGAAGTGGGGGAGAGGGGAAAGTAACCCCTGAGCAGCCCCACCCGCCCATGCATGATGCACCATGACGCATCATCAAAGCGGGCCTAGGAGACGCTGAGAGCGTTTGAAGGGCGTGATTCCAGCCTCCCCACTGGCTGTGCCCGCCTGCAAATCCAGACCCTGGCAAGTCGGAGCTGAACCTGTCTGTGCCTCAGTTTTCCCTTCTGCCGAGGGGAGATAACAATCCTGGCCCAGTGTTCCAGCCTCTAACCAGTGTCAGCTCAGGAGGAGGCGTCGATTCCCCAGAGAGGCTCGATAGGCTGGACGCGCACCTGAGGGGCCTCGTCTACTCACAGGGCAGCCTCGGGGGCTGGGACACTCAGTCTTAGGGGCCCACAGCCACCCCCGCTGCAGGAAATAAGGCCGAGAGCCTCCGGAGCGCAGCCGGTGAGTGCCCGATACCATCAAAGGGCCTTGCTGTTCTTTGAAGTGGCCTCGTCCAGCGAACGGCAGGCACGAGGCCGTCTGAAGGGTGGATGATGGGGGCCCCCCGGTCACACGAGACCAAGAGTTCATTTTGCCTTGATACTCTTCTCACAGAGCTGTCGAGAGGAAAAGGGGGATTACAACTCTCGTAGAGCCTAGGGCTGTGCCTCATACGTGGTTGACCTCCAGAAACTTCAGCCACCTGACGTCACCGGGCTTATTACTACTGCCAAGGTCCCAGCCCTTGGAATCTTCACCTTGGGAGCTGAATCATGTCCTTGGAACCCCAAAGTCCATTTGTCTAGGCACAGAAAGAAGACAAACAGGCACCTATCAAGCGCCCAGGCCCCGGGGAATCATGGGAAAGAACGAGATGGGGCTGCCCGGAGGTAGTTAGCGTCTTGCAGAGTATCAAGACCCAAGGGGCCTTAGTGCTCCCATTTTACTGATGAGAAAAGTGAGGCTCACAGAGAGGCGGTGACTTCCCCAGCTCCCAGGGAGCACATTCGTTCATAGGAGAGCTGCGGCAAGATCCCGGGCCACCTGACTCCCAAGCCAAGGTCCTCCGTAACAAAACGTGCAAATATCTGTAATTCGTCCCTCTTACTTTCCTGCCAGCAGATGAAGAGACAGGGGAAGCCAGCCCCCACAGACCGCTATTTTCAGAATCGGCAGTCGGATGTCTGATATCGGGCAAGAGCCGGCGCCACGGCCGAAGACGGCCGTCAGCCATAGGAGAAACTTTGAGCGAGTTAGGTCTCACTGTCCCCATTTTGCAGGGACGGGCACTGAGGCCCACTCAGATGGAGGTGCCATCGAAAGCCCTGTTCGTGGCTCCATGCTAGTTAGAAGGCTCCAGAATTCTGTGTGCTTTTCACCCTGCCTTGGACATTTTTATCCTAGCATTTTAATGCCGAAAGTCACCTCAGAGCTCTAGGACTCAGGACGTATTTCGAGACTAGTGATGATGGTCCACCAAAGACATCACTATTTACTTATACATATTCCTCACTCCCGCCGGGGCCTGAGGGCGGCACCTGATTTCTAGGCCTGTGCTGCACCTGATTTCTGAGTGAGGCACCTGATTTCTTTTTCTTTTTCTTTTTTTTTAGTATTAGTTACTTTCTTTCCACCCCCCCCTTATTTACTTTTTATTATTTTATTGTTTTATTTTATTTTAACTAGTGAATATTTAAAACAAAATTTTAAATATGATTTACCATCAAGTTAGCTAACATATAATGTATACAGTGTGCTCTTGGTTTCGGGGTAGATTCCAGTGATTCATACAACAACCTAGTGCCCATCGCAACAAGTGCCTTCCTCGATGCCCATCGCCCATTTTCACCTCTCCCCCGCCCCCCCGTCAACCCTCAGTTTGTTCTCTGTATTTAAGAGTCTCTTTTGGGTTTGCCTCCCTCTCTGTTTGAAACTATGTTTTCTCCTCCCCCTCCCCCATGGCCTTCTGTTAAGTTTCTCAAGTTCCACATATGAGTGAAAACAGATGATATCTGTTTTTCTCTCCCTGCCTTATTTCACTCAGCGTAATACCCTCCAGTTCCATCCGTGTTGCTGCAAATGGGCAGATTTCATTCTTTCTCATTGCCAAGTAGTATTCCATGGTATATATAAACCGCATCTTCTTTATCCATTCGTCAGTTGATGGACATTTGGGCTCTTTCCACGATTTGGCCATTACTGAAAGCACTGTTACAAACATTGGGGTACAAGTACCCCTATGAATCAGCACTCCTTTACCCTTTGGGTAAATTCCTAGCAGTGCTATTGCTGGGTCATAGGGTAGGTCTATTTTTAATTTTTTGAGGAACCTCCACACTGTTTTCCAGAGTGGCTGCACCAGTTTGCATTCCCACCAACAGTGCAAGAAGGTTCTCGTGTCTCCACTTCCTCGCCAGCATCTGTAGTCTCCTGATTTGCTCATTTTAGCCACTCTGACAGGCACCTGATATCTAGGTCTTCTAACCTGCTGGACCTCCATTTCCTCATCTATAAATTAGGGATAATGATTCTTAGCCTGCGCCCTTCAGGGACTGGTTCCAAAGGTCAGACTAGAGAGCAAATACATTTATTTTATTTTATTTTATTATTTTAAAAATGCTTATTATTTTGGGGCGCCTGGGTGGCTCAGTTAGTTAAGTGTCCCACTCTTGAATTTGGCTCAGGTCATGATCCCACAGTTCACGGGCTCAAGCCCTGTGTCAGGCTGTGTGTTGACATTGGGAGCCTGCTTGGGATTCTCTCTCTCCCTCTCTCTCTGCCCCTCCTCTGCTTTCTCTCTCAAAAATAAATAAATATTTAAAAAAACATCTATTATCAGGGAGCCTGGGTGGCTCAATCGGTTAAGAGTCCGACTTCAGGTCATGATCTCGCTGTTCGTGGGTTTGAACCCCGCGTCGGGCTCTGTGCTGACAGCTCAGAGCCTAGAGCCTGCTTTGAGTTCAGTGTCTCCCTCTCTCTGCCCCTCCTGCTTGTGGTGTCTCTCTCGGTCTCTCAAAAATAAATAAACATAAAAGATTTTTTTTTAAATGTCTATTATTTTGAGAGAGAGAGAGAGAGCATCAGTGCACAGGAGCAGAGGAGGGGCAGAGGGAGAGAGAGAGAGAATCCCGAGCAGGCTACTCGCTCATCGCAGAGCCCGACTCAGGGCTCCTCCCGGAGCTCCGTCTGACAAGCGTGAGATCCCGACCTGAGCAGAAATCGAGAGTTGACGCTTAACCGGCTGAGCCACCCAGGTGCCCCGACAGTGAATACGTTTTAAAGAACAGGCCAAACGGCCGCGTATGTCTGAGCCGCACGATTGGCGCCACGCTCCCGTCCTTAAGGACGAGGTTGCCTTGATGTTTCTCCCACCCGCGAGCGGGCCCGTGGTTCTCACGGGCCGATGAATCCCCCGCCTGGGGACCCGCAGCTACTTCGAATCGGGTTTGGGCCACCAGAGCCCAGACTAATGTGACGACAGGCCATTCTGAGAAGTGGGAGGATGGTGTGTCTTAGGTGAGTGCCCTTAGCTCCCTCCCTTCCTGCTCTTTTCCTGGACTCCAGAGTTCCAACGGGCCTTTGCATCTGTCCCCTGACCTCCTCAATACTGGGGGGCGGAGGGGGGGCACGCAGTGGCACGCAGGTGGCTTGCCGTCGGTTGTCAAGAGGGCTGGGAGAGCTCCAACCGATCCGCCGCTCTTCCTCTGGGCTGCACGGTGTTTTCTCACGCAGGCGTCTCAGGCGTGTGGCTGCAGGCCCCAGCATTTCCCACGCCTCAGGCAGCAGTTCAGCTTGTGGGTGTCTGGGGGAGGGAGTGTGGGTGAGGTGCTGAGGTTTGCAAGAACAAGTAGAGTTCCTGAAGCCGGCTCTGCCACTGACTAGCTCCGTGACCCTGAGCAAGACAGCCAGCGTCTCTGAGCCTCAGTTTCCTCCTCTGGAGAATGGGCGTATGAGAGCAGAGCAGCTCCACCTGTGGCTGCCACGAGGATTATATAGGAAAATGCTTGACTGGCCCCCCAAGGGGTGCCGGGCTTATAAAAAGAGCTCATGTGGGGCCCCTGGGTGGCCCGGTCGCTTAAGCGTCCGACTTCGGCTCAGGTCATGATCTCACGGTTCGTGAGTTCAAGCCCCGCGTCAGGCTCTGTGCTGATGGCTCAGAGCCTGGAGCTTGTTTCGGATTCTGTGTCTCCCTCTCTCTCTGCCCCTCCCCCGTTCATGCTCTGTCTCTCTCTGTCTCAAAAATAAATAAACGTTAAAAAAAATTAAAATTAAATTAAAAAAAAAAAAAAAAGAAAGAGCTCATGAATGTCACAAATGTAGTCCCTTACATCGGCACCCGGATCGGCTCTCCTGTATGTATGTATTTATTTATTTATTCATTTGAGAGAGAGAGAGTACGTGAGCAGAGGAGAGGGGCAGTGCAGAGCCCGAAATGGGGCTCAATCCCACGACCCTGGGATCATGACCTGAGTTGAAATCAGCCCCCTCAGCTCTCCTTTCAAAGCCTTTTTTGAGTACCTGGTCCGAAGTGCACACCAACTCAGAAATAGGTGTCACGACCATGGTGAGGCTGCTGAGACCCAGAGAGGTTCGGTGACTTCTCTGACGTCACACAGCTGGGACGCTGCAGAGTTTGAACTTAATCTCACTCTGGCATCGCCCCGGGTGTTGGACAATGGTTGTATCGTGAATGGAATCTGGGGAGGTTGGAGGTCTCCAGGCTGAGAAAAATCAGAACGGCATCAGAACTTATCTGGGAGGCAGGAGGATCGTGATTATATTGAGCCACGTGGAATTGCACCTACGTGGCCATTTTGACCTAAAAGAGGTGCATCTCCTATGACAACGTAGTTGTTTAGATACACGTGCGCCCCAGCGAGTGGCTCAGGGGGGCATCACTAGATTTGTACGGGGTGGGGCAGACCGGCCACAGGACGAGCACGTTCCCGCGAGCCCAGGGCGCTGGCTCCCTCAGGCTGGGGGTCCTGCCAGACCACTGTGATGACTTTCCAGAGCCGTTCACAACTTGGCCACATGATTAGGTAGAAGAGGACACAGGTTAAGTGTCTTGAGGGGGGCGGGGGGGGGTGTTGCTGGCAGCCCGGGACTAGTCTGAGCAGGTGACACGGACCAAGACCCAGAGGCCCATGTGGGGAGCAGAGCAGGTAGAAATCCCACCTGCTTCTAGGAGTAATGTGTTCTCCAGGAGCAGAGAAGGAAGAACGAGGGCAGAAGGGCGTGTTCCCAGTCCGGCCCCACTGAAAAAGTTGCCAGGAGAGATCGGCCATAGATTTTTGCAGGAAAGAGCTCTGACTGGTAGGAGCCCAAGCCTGGCTCGGGTGGGAAGGCGGGATGAGGGAAAGGAACCAAGTATTCTCTCTCTGCAGCTGGAGATGCGGCAGCTCAGTGCCCCTGTGTGAGTGGAAGGTTCTGGAAGCAACAGGGAGGCAGCCTCGAGGTTGAGGGGCAGCAGGGGGAGGGGCCGTCGTGGGGGGCGCTGCGAGCACCAGCGGGGCAGGGGGAGCCCAGTGGGAGCCGGGGGCTGGGGGCTGGAATCTGAGCCCTTGCGATGTCCCCTCGGGGACCCCCAGATAAGACTGAAAGCCTAGAGCTTTTCCAGAGTGACCGGGGCAAACATTTCGCCCCGGCCCAGCACCCCTCCCAGACAGTGGGAAGGCCTGACAGAGAGTAAACAGTGGACACCAAA
Source organism: Panthera tigris (assembly GCF_018350195.1). Lineage (NCBI taxonomy): Eukaryota > Metazoa > Chordata > Mammalia > Carnivora > Felidae > Panthera > Panthera tigris. The sequence goes on from NC_056665.1 coordinate 136,402,639, forward strand.
GGTTGCTGTGACCCACATTCCACACACTGCCGGGGGACGGAAGGGGAGACTCGGGTGAAGGATGAAGGAGGTCACACACAAGCTTGGGCCGGATCATTCTTTAATGTCTGTCGTCTGGGGAGGGGGCTGAATCCAGAAAGCCAGGTATTGTGTGGGTGGGGTTCACCACCTTTCCCACGAAGAGGATGTTATTGGTGTTTCTGTAGTAGAGGATGATCACAAAGGGCCTGTTGAACTGGATAGTTGGGGGCATCGACATGGGGATGGCTTCCATAAATGTGGCCCCAGCGGCTTCTGTCCCTTTCTCGTCGATGGTCAGCACGGCCTTATGCAGCGCCTACAGGGCGAGAGCACGGCGGCCTGTCCTGAGTGGGGATGGGCTGCCGTCCCCAACCCAGCCCTGGGAGCGAGGCCCAAGGAGGGGGGTGTTGCCCAGGGAGGGGCTTACGTGGGCCTTTCTCCACCTGGCCTGTCCTTCCCCATCCATGGCCTCCCTCCCTGATGTCAAGCGCCCTGGGGCCCAGGACTCTGACGGGGACCTTCGTTGCATCTGGTCCACACCAGGCGCTCAGTTCCCAGCCAGCCTTCGAGCTGCGGTTGTGGCTTTAGTCACCTTTAATTTTCTGAAAAAATGGTATCTTCAGGCAAAATCACTCATTCAGCTCGACTCAGCGATTGGCCAATGGCTCCCAGTGTCACAGACACAGGGGCAAAAGTCCTCTGACATCCCTGAGCCCCAGCCTGTCTTTGTAACTATGGGTCCATCGAGGCCCAAAGAAGGGAAGGCCCTGGCCAAAAATGACCCAGAGGGTCAGTGCCACAAGTGCGGAGGAGGTCCCTAAAGTGCCAGAAGCCCGTGAGGCCACCTCCTCCATTGTCACCTGCCCACATTCCAGTCTCAGTGGATCCAGGGCGCTCGTCAGGGACCTCAGTCTGCAGAGGTGTTTGTGTCCCTTTGTCCCCCACACGCACCAGTGGCCAATGGCCACCAGGGACACACTCACCTTGGACAGCTTCAGGGGACCTTGCTCAGTGATCCCTGAGAGGTCCGCCTCGTTGCTGAAGACCTTGGTGATGCCCATTTTTCTCAGGACGGTTTGCAGATCGTAGGTTCCAGAAATGGACAGTTTGGGCAAATGTAAACTGGCAGACCTGTGACGACGGTTCGGAAACAAAGGCGTTTCACAGCATTGAGCGTTTCATTTCTGGTTGTTTCTCCCTGTCAGTGGCCCTCGCCCTGCCCCCACGGGAGGGCTGGAGGTGTGCACGGGTTATTCCATTTCTAGCTCCTTCACCCTCCCCCCCCCCCCCCCCCCCCCCGGGGTCAGAGGATGTAGAATCACAGGGATGGCTTGTCCTGCAAAGTGTCAGATGCCCCCTCCTGCCTCCTCCGAGCGGCCCTCCAGGAAGTCCCCTGGGGAGCGCTTAGCGCACTGCCCTGCAGGGTCAGGTGTCCCCCACACCGGGACCTCCCCAGAGCCCGAATCCCAGGGGAACGTGGGGTGAGTGTGGAGGGACATCTGCTCGGCGAGTCACGCGTGAGCCCACGGGCCGAATGCCCCGCTCTGCTTTTCCGTGGGGCCGGCGTGTGGCCCCGAGCAGGGTCTGCCAGAGCGAGCTGACTGGCCCTGAGGCTCCGCTCGACCCGATCCGGTTTCTGCACCGCCTGATTCTTCTTTCAGCCTCTGGCGCAGGCAGCCCAGGAGTGGGGGGTGGGGGTGGGGTGAGGAGGTATTAAAACCTACTATTTTAATTGTACCCTTATGCTCTTTGTGTCTTTATATTCACTTAAGCACGGATATGCTTATTATGTATTCTTCTGGGTGTCAGTTTCATGTACGAATTGTACTTGACTTGATTATTTATATACGTTCCCATTGCTACATTTATACGTGCGTGTATCTTATCGTGTGGAGGATAAAATAGGTCACGAGGGCTTGGGCGTTTTATGCACTAATTTGGGGTGCACGCTCACGCGTTACCTCACTACGGGGACCCGATCAGTCCACACCGGTCTAGTGACAGAGGAGCCCAAACTTTGCTCCAAGATGCGCCCGAGCGTCCCTCCCCGGGGACTCTGCCTTCCCGGCCGACCCCAGGCAGGCTGTCCCCGTCCGGCCCCGGGCGTTGTATGCTCTGACTCCACATCCGCTGCCCCCCTCGCCAGAAGCCCACCTCTCCCTCCGTGGTCCTCCCAGGGCGTGTGCTGGCACCGGGAAGGGACGGTGTCCCCGGTGGGGAAGCGAGTCCCCAAGGACAGGACTCTGGCCTCCTCCCCGCGGGCACCGTCCTGTCACGGAGCCCGGCCGGTGCGGTTTGAACGATGCCAGCCTGGGTCTGGGACACCAGGTCCTGCCCCGCTGTGGGGCGCACGGGGCGTGGGGCCGCCCTCCCTCCCTGGGGCCCGGCCGGACGCGGCGGCTCCCGGGTTGTTCTCTGGTTTGGGAATCACCTGGAATGTCTCTTTTCCAGGGCCTTGGCCAGGATGTCCCTGTTCAGCATTTCCTCCAGATGCTGCATTTTGCCCTGGTCGGGCAGGACGAAGAAGGCGGTGGCGTTGCCCACGTAGTCCATGAGCAGCAACCAGCTGGAGAGCGTGTCGCAGTAGTGGACGTCGAACATGCCCAGGCGGCTCATCATGGGCACCCTGACCGTGGTGTCCTCGTCCACGTGGAAGTCCTCCTCTGCGGTATGCTCGGGCTCGAAGGGCTTCTCCCATTTGCCTGGAGGGAAGGGAAGGTGGGCTTCAGCCGGCGGTGGCGGAAGGGTTGGACAATAGGGTGGGATAAAAAAGCCCCGAGTCTCCTTGGTGAGACAACCTCTCTCCGAGCCTCAGTGTCACCACCTGTAAAATGGGGGCTGCCATGAACAGTCTACCGAAAGGACGTTGGAGAGAAGAATGTAAGCCCGGAGGAGGATCCAGAAGGTCTCTGATATCGAGGCTACAGTCTGGATATGTAAAGCGAGCATTTTCACTTGTATTTCTTGCTCACGTATTTGAGGGTGGCTTGGGGGATGCTAAATGAAAATTACTGACATCAGTCATACTCGGCACGTCCCTGTGGGAGTCTCCCCGCCCCTTGTTAACGGGCGGCTCTTATCATTCAGGAAATCGCTCCCGCCCCCACCCCAAGCCTTTCCCTGGACCACTGGGCAGAATGGCGATGCCTGGGTAGCTCCCCTCCACTGCACCGAGACAGCAGCACTGTCCGGGCCAGGCCCAGAGGGAGGGCGCCCCGGGAACCCCTGTGCCCAACTTCCCCATTGCACAGGGATGGAGACTGAGGCCGGAGAAGGGCCAGACCCACCAGAAGTCACACAGCAGAGCTGGGACCTAACATCTGCCCGCTCTGGCCCCGTGCTCTCCATCACACTCTCGCCTCCAGAGCGAGGAGCCCGCAGCGGGGCGGAGGCATCCCTGGCCTTGCTCTTACCTCCCTGCCCCAGGCCATTTCCACTGCCTTGGAGTGCCCTCTGGGGCCTGCAGGCACCCTCCACCGCCCCCCCCCGCTCCACGTTGCCATCCCTCAGGGAGGAGGCCAGGCTGAGGTTCAAGTTCAGCTGGGCACCTGCTGCGCGAGCAGGCAGCCCCATGTTCTTTGTAACTTGTTCAGTCCTCACAGAAACCCGCCAACAAGGGCATGATTATGTGTCCGTTACAGAGAAGAAACCAGAGCCTCAAAGAGGTTAGAGTCAAATAGCTTAGAGTCAAATAGCTAACAAGCGATAGAGGAAAGGTTTGCACCCTGGTGTTTCTGTCTCCAGAGCCGTCCCTCCCTCCACCGCACTGGAGTTGTCAGAAGTGTGTTCCCAGAACGCCCCTTCCCTTCATACGCTCTGCTAAGCCTGCCTGTTTCACCTCCCTCCCTGCTGGGGATTGACAACGTGCACTAGGACGTTAAAGGCTCTGAAAAGTCCTGCAGAGAAGAGGACGATTTGACTGTCCCACCCATCGTCCCCTGACCTTAGTTGAATAACATAGGCAGAGGTGCACTGATTTAGTCACCCTGCCCTGCCACGGCAAGTTTAAGAACTGTGTGTTTGAGACTATTTTTGGACGTTCTCGTGGGAGTCAGCTCAGGTGGCTGTTACAACCTTACCTTTAAAGAAAATGTAATTCACCAGAGCAAAAACTGTGTCTTTGTCAAGCTCTTGGACCAAATCCACAATTTTTCCTTGGGTTCCCTTCTCTACGTAATCGTTGATCCGTTTCTTGGCCTCTTGGTTGTCTCCGAAGTTGATGGAGAAGGCTTCTGAGTGGTACAGGTTCTTGACGTCCTCCAGAAACTTGTCCAGAAGCTTCACGCTCTCGTTGATGAACAGGCCGCTGCCGGTGGTCAGCTGCAGCTGGCTGTCTGGCCGGTTGAGGGTGTGGAGAAGCTGCTGGAAGCCCTCGTGGACTTCACCCTCTGCTCTCTCGGTGAGGTTGAAACCGAGGCCCTCCAGGATCTGGGTGCGAGTGTCACCCTTGCTCCCCAGAGACAGCATCGCAAAGGCCGCGGCGATGCTCACGGGGGAGAAGAAGATGTTGGTGCGGTTGGACTCATGGGCCACCTGGCGGTACATGCTGAAGGCGAAGTCAGCCAGGTTCGGGGTGATCTTGTGGCGGGCTGGCGCCTCGTGGTGCTCATGGTCGTGTTGGGATGCAACCGTCTCCTGGACAGCGTCTCCCTGGAGACCCTCAGCCAGGGAGCAGGGGACCAGGCAGCACAGACCCGCCAGCAGGAGGAGGCCCCACGTGATGGAGGATGACATCGTCCTGCGAGACAGAGAGGGGGCACCACGCCCACGTCAGGCCGCACGCTGAGTCCCCCCGCCACTGACTGACATCCCGGGAAGCATCCAGAGCTTACCGAACCCCTACCGTGTGCCGGCCCAGTGCCGAGGACTTCCCTTCGCCCTCATCGTGGAGGACGGAACAGCAGCAGAGGCTCTACAGGGCTCCCCACCTGCCAGACCCCCTTGTAAGCCCCTTGCCGTCCCCTCTCTGGCCCTCTTGTAATGGCCTGTGACCCAGGGCATATGACAATCGTCCATTTACAGATGAGGAGACCAAAGGCCCAGAGAGGTTTAAGTCACCTGCCCGAGGCCACAGGGCAGGAAAGTAGCAGGCCCGGAATCACAGACCCGGGCAGGCTGGGTCTTGGCAGTGGCACTAACACCCGCAGTGGCCTGTGTGCCACAGTCCCTGCTCCACAAAAGGGGAAACTAAGGCAACAATGAGCACGGGAGATTTGTGCACACTTACCCGGGAAATGGGCCGGATCAGGCTCAGGTACGACTGGATGGGAACGGGAACACTTTCATGAACTCTTTTTATTTACCGGACACGAGGCTGCTGCCCAGAGGGGGCGAGATCTCGCCCAGTGACACACAGCCAGGTCACAAGGGGCCGGGGGGCCGACCCCACTCAGCATGCAGGGTGAGCCTCAGCCCCTAGCACTTTTGCCGGAGCTGAAGGACAGCCAGCCCCACAGGGGTCTGGGGCCTCGGCCACGTGAAGGGGGTCCAGTCCCTGCAGCCAGCTTACCCGCACATCCTCGCCACACCTCCGTCCCAAAGCTGGGGTCGGCGGTGACGTGGACGGTCGACATACTGATTTCCCCAGTAGATTAGGGGTTTGTGCGCGTACGTGGGGCAGGGGGGTAGGCGTTGAAAAAGCATTTCTTTTTCCGACGGACCTGAGTTCTAAGGTGGGCTTTGTCACTACCAGCTGGGTGACCAGGACAAGCCACTCAGTCTCTCTGGTTTTCCTGTTGCCTCCTATAGAGAGTGAGCTTGTTGGGAGAATCCGGTCAAGTAAGTCAGACACCAGACTGAACCCTGACGGGTTCTGGCGGCTGGCAGGGGCTGCCAACCAGAGGCCTTCGGAGGGCAGGCCGGGGACGGACATGGGTCCCCTGGTTCTGGGGACACGAGAGGAAGCAGCAAGGCTCATGGCTGAACCAGCTAGAGCAGGCTCTGCCTGGCGCTGGTCACAGTCCACATCACTCACAGCGACCCAGAGCCCGCCCTGCCCCTCTGAGCTCCCCCTGCCCCAGATGTGGCCCCGCCACGGGCCGCCAGCCTGCACCCCCTCAGCACAACCTTCTGTCTTCACGGGTGGGGAAACTGAGGCCCGAGCAGAGGAGGACGTGCCCACGGCCACATCAGGTAGCTGTTTCTCATGTAACGAAAACCATCAAGCACAAAGAGGCAGAGGAATCCTTAAAGTTGGAATTTGAAACCCGGAGGGGAAAAAGCTGGGAATAAGAAACGTTGGGTCTCGTGTAGCCTCCCCGACGTTTACGGGTGTCTTTGGGACAAAACAGCAAGACCCAGCACAACACTGGCTTCTCTCCACCACCCCTTTCCTGGCCTTCGTGGCTCTAAATAATGCAAATATGACCGACCACATGCAGCTGTAGAAATCCAGGTGGGGGGGACATCTGAATGAGTTTCCCCTGCACTGACGTTGGATTCTCGGTTAGCAGTGGTCTGGGTTTGCTGATGCGAAATGGAGTGAGGGGTGGGGCGAGGGGAGGTGGGGGGTGGGAGAGGCTCCCTCGGAGGAGGGAGCTGCTGGCTGGGGGGCTTGGCTGGGGAGGGGCCGCCGCCGTCGTGGGCACAGCCGTCTCAGTGCGTGTAACATCGCCTACTCTGGTAAAAAGTCTGAGGCTCAGAGAGGGTCAGGGCCTTGCCAAGGCCACACAGCGAATCAGTGGCAGAGCTGGAACGAGCTTTGGTTTCCCTACCACTTGAACGGCAGATTGAGACAGCCGTGTCCTCGGGTCTCAGACTCTGCGGGCGTCAGAACCGGGCCCTGGGGGACGCTGACGTGGGGCTTGAGCCTCCTCTTGGCTTCCCTTTGCCTCTCAGTTGCTCCTTCCAACTCAGGGCCCCCAGCCTTCCGCTTTCTCCACGCCCTTCTGTCAAAGGCGGCACCCGGCGCCCCCAGAGCCTGATGCTGGGGAAGATGGTGTCCTGGACAGGGAGGCACTCGGACGTGTAGAGACCGAGCTTTAAACCTCAAGAATGAGGACGTCATGGCGACATTTCCGGCATCCAGGGCAGGTGGGAGCAGTCTGCCAGGGAGGGGGCCCGTGAAGTGAGCCATCTCTTTGCCTAGTCAAATACCATTTCCACCCACAAGCATAAAATGAATGATCCCGGGTGACCCAGTGGGGTCCAGGCAAGCCACTGGGGCATCAACCACCTGCTAAAACCTGGCCCTGAATAAGCCCAGGTGTGATTCAGCTCAACCACCTGTGGGCGATAGCCTTGGGCAGGTGACTTCACTCCGTTGACCCCTGGCTTCCTGTCTGTAAAGCCGAGGGAAGATGCCTGTACGTGGCAGATGTGAGGTGCAGACAAGGTGACGGGTGGGCGGGCACCTGCCAGGTGTGGACGCCCTCGTACCTACGCACAGGTAGGGTTCAAGTGGAAAAACTGGCAGGTCTCTTCCTGGCCGGTTGCCATATTGCCCAGGACCAGAGAAGAGGGTCCGTGCTCAGCGATGAACGGCCTCTGAGTTTCGGAGAATTTTAAATTCAATTCTGTGCCCAAACCTGTGCCTCAGCGTCACCGTCACTGTCATCGGGTCCAGTAAATACCAGGTGTTTCACTGTCTCTGTGTCATCTAATGTCCCTGACAAAGCTTACCCTACGAAGTGGGAATTACTATCAGCCCTGTTTTAGAAATGGAGAAACGGGTCACAGAGGTTAAGTAACTTACTGAAAGCCATAGACCTGGTTGCTTATGAATCTGGGATTTCATCTTAACTAAGCATTTTGATTCCGGAACTTGGCCGTCAGTCCTTCTCTGTGTACAAAGCTGAAGCCAGACACCTTGAAACAGGAAATGGGTGGAGTGGTCTGGCTCAGGGAAGGGGGGAAGCATCGCTTGTGGCTAAGCTCAGAGGCTATGAGGCCAGAAGGCTTGTGTTCAGTTCGATATCAGCTGTGTGACCTTGGGCAAGTTACTTAACCTCTCTGAATCTCCGTTTCCGGGAGATGACCACATGCATTTCCTCATGGAGCGACGGTGCAAATTAAATATGTGCAAAGTGCCAAGAAACGCTTCACACACTGTCAGCTGTCAGGGGGCCTCAGCCGTTACTGATATTGTTATGGACCTTTTGGAGCACCACGTGGGAGTCTGGTGGCCTTGGCCATTTTTGTAGCCTCTGTCTCCAAAAACCGATGACAGAGACATTTTATCCTTCCCGTGCTCTGGAGATCAAAGCTGGAGGGGTGGGGTGAGGGGAAAGAGGGCAAAAGCTGTCTACGGTTTGTCCAAGGGGACAGAGAGGTTGAGCAGTGGTCCAGGGTCCCCCAGCATCAAAGAGGCCTCGAGGCCAGCCCAGGCTTCCCATTCCCCAGCTGGCACCCAAGACCCGAGACAATTATGTTGGCAGGGGGAGAAGGTTTGGGAACGTGAGCTCTGGAGTTAGGCAGCCTCAGTTTGAATCCCGGAGAGTGTGTGATTTGGGGCAAGTTCTAAACTTCTCTGTTCCTGACTTCCTTATCTGTAAAATGGGAATAACCTCAGTAACCACCGCAAAGGGTCAGGAGCACAGCTCCGAGCCCCGAGGACGGTGCCCTCCCAGGGTTTTGGATCTTGCACCACGAACGAGGGCGCCCAGAAGCCCACGGACAGGGAAGCCCAGCGTGGTTCTGATCTGGGCATATCCGCGGAGGATGGAGTGCACGGCTGGAACTCTGGGCTCCGGTCCCACCTGCCTCCCCAAGGTCCCTATATGAGTCCGGGCTCCCCACTGTCCCTCTCTGGGCCTTATCTTTCTCATCCTTAGAAGCGGGGAGAAGATACGCCCCCAGGCATAGGGAAGGCGGTGAGCCCTGCAGGAGGCAGCCCATGGGAAGGACACAAGAGCTCTGCCAACCTCCCTCCCGGGGTCCCACGTCCACACCACTCACAGAGGGCCAGTGTTTTCTCCAGTAGGACCTCGGGAGGCCCTGGGCAGGCTTGGGAGCAGAAAAGGAGCTCCAGGGCTGCTCTTGGTGTGACGACAGGGGGTCCGGCCCCGGCCTGTGCCACCCTCTCCGCATTCCCGCGGCCTGCCTGGCAGTGCAGGGGCTCCGAGGCCTCTCCGGAGGCTCCCCCAGTGGAAGGCATACTTACGGTTTACTGTCCCAGGCCGGGGCTGGTGACCGAGGCTGAGGAGACAGAGCCTAGTTGTGGCTCGTATTTAAGCAGTGGACCCAGAGGGACGATGGGGGAGGCTGCTGGTGAATATTAACTAAGGTCACCCCAGTTATCAGAGGAGCAAATAGGGACTAAGTCCATAGGCCAGTTCTGAGCTGCCCACTCGCACGGCCCCTGTGTGCTCTGTCTGGATGGCACGCAGCCCTCTGTTCCCTACACGAAAGGGAGTCATTGTGCCCAGCTCATAAACCACAGCGTCCTGCATCCACGGGGGTGGGGGTGGGGGCGGGGGCGGGGGCATGACTCAGGCACTCTTTGGGACAGCATCACTTTGGTGGCTTACCCTCCCCCTGGGGAGTTCTCAGTGGCTGCCCCACTGGTGGCAAGGAGCCACCTTGAGATGCCTCCTGCTGGAGACGCGCTGCTGCCTTGGGCGCGGGCGGGGAAGTTAAAAGCACATTTGGCGGACAGGGAAACTGAGGTCCGGAGCGGAGAGGTTGCTCGTCCATAGTCAGCCAGCTAGCCCCAGATGCGAAAACCCTCTCGATTTTCCTGAGGGGTAAACGGGCCCTGACCAATGCTGACACAGCCGCTCTGGGCTGGCACGGGCGGCCACAGGCACAGGCCAGGGGGCAGATGGCAAATCGATAAAGAAGGGCTGTGCTGCCTCAGGCAAGCTGCTTCACCTCTCTGAACCAGGAGGGGCTTTTGTCTGCATCGTAGGGGTTTGGAAGTCCGGCTTCCGAGCGGGGGTGTCGGGGGACGTACGCGACCACTTCTATAAAGTGCCCGGTGCACAGAGGGCTCTTCTGTTTGGCCCGCACAGCCCTCTGCTCAGCCCTGCTCTCCAGGCTTCTCCGGGCAGGAGGAGGCTTAGTTCTTGGCCAGCCTCAGCCTGTTACTGTTTCCACTGGGTGTGGCTCCCGGCAGAGGAATGTGGTTCACAAGCTGCTTGGATTTTCCTGGGCATGTGGCCCTGTTCTGGGGCTATTACAGCCCCCTGGAGCGCCGCTGGGGGCGGAGACGGTGGGACAGGGCAGAGGCTTGGCAGGGCCTCACTTGACCGTGATCCCTTTAGAAACCTAAGGCAGACCTCACCCCCTCTCTGTGCACCCTGACGGTCCCTGGCGCAGGATAGGCGCTCTACGGGCATTTGTCGAAGGGGCAGATGAGTGGGTGAGTGCGTTTCTGTCCCTCCTCTCGTTCCCCTGGTCCCAAGTGTGGGACTCTGCCAGGCGGACGACCTGTAGTTTCCTCTGGGACACGGGTTCAGGCCCGGGAACCCAGCTCCCCCATTCATTGACTGTGAGATCTCAGAGCAGCTGTTTAACCTCCCCGTGCCTCAGTTTCCCCACCTGTGAAATGAAGATCGCAACAGTACCCGCCTCGATGGGCCGCTGTGAGGATTCAACGCCGTAGTTCAAGGTTAGCTCAGAGCCCAACGTCGGGTGTGCTCAGTAAGCCCTTGTGATGGGGGCCCTACCTCGTGCCAGTGGCTTTCCTTGGTGTCATTGTGGGGGAGGGAGGCATTCCAGGACTATCCCCCCCAGGCTCTCCCATCCAGTGCTCTCAGTGACCCTGTGAGGGGAGCACCTGCCAGCCCCCATACAGAGCAGAACAAGCTCAGAGAGGGGAAGAAGCCCCACTCCCATCCTGCCCCCCTACTTCCATGATATGGCTTCGGGCTCCTTCCCCTCAGCTGGCTGGCTGGGCACCTCCCCCCTGGGGCTCTACACCCCCCCCCCATGGCTCGGAGAGCTGGGCTGTGATTGAGGCGAGACTTGACCTCCATACCTCCCGAGCATCTCCTCCTCTCCCCGTGCCTCAGTTTCTCCATCTGTACAATGCCCTCCTTCCAACCCCAGCTGCCTGCCCCCCACCTCTGCAGAGAGTGGATGGACAACACCAAGTGCCCCCCCGTCCATGCTCTTGCCAAGCTTGGCTCCCCCGGCCCGGTGGCCTCGGGGCTGGTGGGAGGGACCGCCCCATGCCCCCTCTACCTGTGATCCTTGTGCTGTGCTGGCCTCCACACCTCCTGTGACAGTCTGGCCTCCTCTGCCTCCTCTGAGACTCTGTGTGCGCCCGGAGGAGTGCACGGTCTCTACCAGCCTCGGAGGAAGGAGACTCTGGGTGTCCGAGGCAGCAGGTCTGGGAGGGGCGGGGAACTGGGACAGGAAGCCGCCCAGCACAAAGCTGTGGGTAGCCGGGCGGGTGCCAGTCAGCCCTTCCTGGCCCAGGCAGTCCTGCTTGTCACCTGCTCTTCTGGCTGTGTCCATAAGCCTCTGTCAGAGGGAGGGTGGCCCTGGGCTCAGAGTGTTAAAGGAGACAACAGGTGTCAGTCCCCCTCCTAGCCCACGGCCTGGCCCCAGCATCTCGGTGGGTTTCCAGGGCCAGCCGTGGAGGGGAGGACTGAGCCACCTGACAAATGCCCAATGAGACCCCCACAGAAGCTGAGAAGGGTCTGCGTGTATGGCAGAGGTGTATGTCCCGGACTCTGGCTGGGTGCAGAAGGGATGCCAGACGTCCCCGCAGGGGCTGGGCCACGTGAGGGGCTCAGGGACCCTGTCCCGTTCGAATCAGGACTCCACGCTCAACTCTTCCTTACCTCCCCGCCCTCCTACTCCCCCATCCCCACCGTCCTAGGATTTTCTGCAGCCTCAGCGCGGGCAGGCAGGCTGGTGGCAGAGGGCTCCTGATCCAGGAAGAAGGGGTGGGATGATCTGGGGAAACTGAGCTGGGATAGAATCCTGGTTGGGAGGGGGCACCCAGTGACCTTTCTCGAGGACAGCGTTCCATGAACCAAAAACCATGGTGGGGCAGGTCTGGTCCGCTTGGTTACTGCTGGAATTGTTGATTGCAGCCTCTGAGCTGATGCGCTGGGAGTGAACGCATCCTCGGAAGAGCCCGTGGGCTGGTTTAAATACGAAGCTTCTGGGGTCCCCCTCCCCGTCCCCAGGCCCTGCCTAGAGGTGGGAGAAGCCTGAGCGCTGAGCTGTTGTGTCTGCAGTGGAAAAGGCATGAGGGGGAGGGTGACCAGGCGGGTCAGGAGAGTGGGGTGTACTTCAGGGGCATTTCGGGGCCATTGGGAGAGCTCCCTGGACTGTGCCGACGGCCCCTTGCAACACTGGAGCTCTCACGTGCTCTCTGGTCCCCCGGCACCGGCTCTCTTCCTCAGGGGGCAGCGTGGGGTGGTGGTTAGGGCACGGGCTCAGGAGCTAAACACCTGAGTTCAAGCCTGAACTACACCACCGGCTGTCCTTTGCGAAAGCTTCACCGCTTGCCTCGGTTCCCTCATCCGTAATACACGCGATAAGAGGTATCCCTCGTTGCTTTTTAAATTTTTTTAACGTTTATTTATTTTTGAGAGACAGAGAGAGACAGAGAACGAGCAAGGGAGGAAGAGAGGGAGAGGGAGACACAGAATCGGAAGCAGGCTCCAGGCTCTGAGCTGTCAGCACAGAGCCCGACGCGGGGCTCGAACCCTCGAGCCCTGAGATCGTGACCCGAGCCGAAGTCAGTTGCTTAACCGACTGAACCACCCAGGTGCCCCGAAGAGGTATCACTTGTCCCAGGATTGTGAGGAATCAATGCGAAATGGGGATAATGGGTCTTTTTCTCAGAGAGGCTCAAGGGAACTGATGCTCGTGGGGTGTTTTACACCAGGCCTGCTCTTGAATGTCACGGACACCCGTGTGTGTCTGCCTTCTCCCAGCCCGTTCACTTTAGTAGGGTTGGTCGGATGCTCCTGGCTTTCTCTCCCAGGACCCGAGTTCAGTTTGCGCCGTGAATTTGCGGCCGGTTGGCACCTTGCAAATCATCCAACTTGCAACCCCCTACTGGGCCCTCTTCCCTCCTGGACGGCACCTCTGGGCCTGCTTCCTGTGTGTGGTTCGGTTCTTGCTTTTTCTGGAAATGTCTGGCTTATCCAGAGCCTTCTCGGCTCGTCCTTACTCAGAGAAAAAGGAGGCCAACGCATGCGTTGTAAGTGCGTTCTATTAACAGAGTCGGTAGAAGGCATAGAGCACACATCTGTAGCTTTAACCCCTACGTGTTGAAGTTAAGAGAGCTAGCGTTTTTGGTATAACTAACCCTTCCTGCACTTTAACTTTACTCTCTTGAATTTATGGGCCATTATGGCCATCATGGCCTCTCAGCTTTTGGGAGGCTCAACTTATCCCGTTCAACTATGGCGCTATTTCCTTTAGGATGGTCAATTGCCACACGTTGGCCAACGGGCTCCTCTTTTCTCCTCTTAGCGATGCTAGCCCACCTTCGGAAAGCATGCACTTGTATTCCAGCAACGACGCGGTGATCCAGGCCCATTCTCTTCTCTTGTCCCTAGACACGGTGCCAGCAGCCCTCTCTGGGGGAGGAAGGGAGCAGGTGTGGCAAGGGTCTTCCTAGGGACCCTGGCGAGCCCCGGACGTGCAGGACCCGCTCCTGCACGGGGGCCAAGGGAGACCCTGAAGGACTTTGGGACTTGTTTTCCAGAAATTCGAGCCCTGCGTGGGTGGCTCAGATAAAGAGGGCAATTAGGGATCTTTGAACTTACCCAGCTCTGACCTTGGGTGGAAATGGTACGATTTACCTTGTTGTCTTCATTCCTGTTGACATTAAGAGTTTCTGTTTGCTTGGTTTTAAGGAGTCTTTCGCTGCTCTCGTTTTGGGAGACAGAGACCCAGACTGACTCCAGTGGGCTTGTCACCACGTGTGGTGTGGCTGATACTTCTCAAGCCCTTACTGTCTGCTGGGCTCTGTTTTCTTTACTTATCTATATTTTAAAGTTTATTCATTTTGAGCAAGAGTGGGGGGAGGGGCAGAGAGAGAAATAGAGGGGAGAGCAGAGCTCGATTCAGGGCTCAAGCTCACGAACCGTGAGATCACGACTTGAGCAGAAACCAAGGGTGGGATGCTTACCCGACTGAGCCACCCAAGTGCCCCTGCTGGGCTCTGTTTTAATCCTGGACGGTGGGTGGCATATATCCCCTTAGTACAGATGAGGAAACTGAGGCACAGAGCGTTACCCTGATGCTGACAGTGTGGCCAGTCTGCCTCCTTCTCCCTCCCCCATCCTTCCCTTTCTTCCTCTGTCCCTGATCATCGTATGGGGTCCTCATAAAAGAGGGACAGCAGGGTCACAGCCAGGGAGGGGGGTGTGGCAACAGAAGCAGGGGTCAAGGTGGTGTGGGGAAGGGGTTTGTAACACGAAAATCAGCGTCCATGTAGAACGCTTCATGGGAACACAGTCACACCGTTCATTTACCGTTCCCGGCTGCTGTCATGCTGCGGTGACAGAATAGAATGGTTGTGACAGAAACTGTGGGGCCTGCCGTGCCTAAAATTAGGCTTCTGTACTACCTGGTTTTTCCAGAACAAGTTTGCTGATCCGTGCCCGTGACCACAGACCACACTGCCTCCCCTGGTCCCTCTCAGCAGTGCCTCTTTGGGACAGGCCGCCTTGGGACAGGCTTTGGGACAGGCCGCTCTGTCCCGGGAGGGACACCCTGAGTCATCACGTCCGGGACCCGGATGAAGTCACCGAGGAGCCTTCCTGACCTCCCACCCCCACAACGTGGCCGTGCCCGGGGACGTCTCCCTCCTTGCTGCTTCCACAGCAAGCTTTGGAGTATTTATGGTGAGAGCTGACAATTAGTAAGCACCTCGTGCATGCCAGGAGCCATTCTAAAGCATTTCAGGGAGATGAATTCTCTCATCCTCACGACAGGAGGGAGCCGTTCCTTATAGCTGAGCGTGTGCTGCCCCAGAACTAGCTCACCCACCCATAGGCCTAGGACGTGGGTGCTTTTGTTACCCCCGTTTTATAGATGAGGAAACTGAGGCTCATAGAAAAGCCAGCTAGCCCTAGGTCACAGAGCTGGCGAGTGGCGAAGGGGGATAGATGGAACCAGGCCGTGTGCCTGCGGGGCAAGGGCACAGAACCCAGAGCTCAGCCCTGACGCCGGACTGCAGTCACCTGAGGGCAGGACCGCCTGTTTTCCGACTCTGGCTCTGTGCTGAGCACACAACAGGAGCTCGAAGTCTGCTTGGGGAACCGAGGTGGAGAGAAGGAAGAAGCAGAAACTGAGTATGTCTTTCATCAGATGGCCGAGGGGTCTTGCCAGGGTGAGAAGGTGAAAGCCTATAAAATGCTATAGATGTGCGTGGGGGGCATGCGGCTTCCTAGGTTGAAAACCACTTGCTCGTCTATTGAGCTGGAAATCATCCTGTGGGGAAGCCTCCCCTGGGCCCCTTGGCCCAGCCCCAGGAGAGGGGCCGTGGGCTCACAGCCAGGACCTGGAGCGAGGCTGTCCTGCCCCCCCGCCAAAAGCGGCGGCCCCCATCTGCCACCCCTGTCTGCCCCACGAGAAAAGGGGAAGGGCTCATGGGAAGACGGCAGCTCGGGGACTGAGCCACCGAGAGACGGGGATTGTATCACGTCTGCTCTGCCTCCCCCCCCCCCCCCCCCCCCCACCCCGTGACTCGGCCTGGCAGGTGCAGGGGCCTCTCTCCTCGGTCCCACTGCCCGGGAGCTGACCCTGCCACACCCCCATCCCCAGCTGCTCACAGTTTAATCCCAGTAAAAGCAGCTCATTCTTTCCCTGGCTGCCGGGTGCCCGGTACCGTGTGCACAAACCGTGCTCTGCAAAGATCGTTTCGTTATATCCACTTTGCAGGCGAGGCTCAGAGAGGATAAATAGGATGATTCCACGAAACCTCTCCTGAACCCTCCCTTCCCTCCCCCTCTCCACTGCTACCGCCTGACCTGCGTGGTCGCTGCCTCTCTGTCTTACATTGTATGTGTTTGCTTTTGCTGAGGTGTTATTTACATGCAGTAAAACCATAAACCCTCAGCGGACAGCTCAACCCGTGTTTCCATTTGTGCATATCTGGGTAACTGCCGCTCTGACGGAGATAAGAGAACAGATCCATCAGCCCGGGAAGCTCCCTCCATCAGCCTTCTGGTCTCCCACCGAATGTCACTTCTCCTCCGACTTCTGTTTCTACGGGTCCTTTTGGCTTCTAGGATGCGGAGAGACTGGGAGGACACACTGTGTCCTTTTTTCGCGTCTGGCTTCTTTCGTTCCACATCATGTTTTTGAAATTCATCATGTCTCTGGCTGAGTAGAGTTCCACTGTATGGGTGTACCACAATTAGGTTTTGTTGACAGATGTCTGGGTGTCTCCAGCTTTGACAATTATGAATAAAGCGTCAGTGAGCACTCAGATACCTGTTTTCATTTCTCTTGGGCGGACAAGCTAGTTATAGGGTAGTGCATGCTCGACTCTATAAGGAACGGCTCCCTCCTGTCTCCCTTCTCCCTCCCGATGTCCATGAGGGTTTCCAGGCCTGCAGTGGGGCCGGGGCTCAGATCCCAGATCTGCCTCCAGCGCTGAGAACCTGAGGCCAGTCACTTCGCCCACTGTGTGGACTGGGGATGATAATCTGGACCTCCCCCGGTTCCAGGGAAGGTTACGGGAGACATGGGCCATGGAAGCCCAGGCTCCGTAAATATTATTTCCCTTTCCTTTCCCGCTCCTGGCAATGCAATGCTTGTTTTAATGGCAGGCAAAGAGAAATGAAATAATTCAATGAGACGGGTGGGAACAAAAAACAAACCTGTAATGCCCGAGGTTGCGAAACCCCCCCACAAGAGACCACCAGAGTCGTAAGTCAAAGCCAAGCGGCAAGGGTCGTTTATTGCAGGTTCGAACCTGGACCTCCGCGCACTCGTTGCCAGTGACGCTAAGAGGCCCCGATCAGGGTTGGTACAGCGTTTTTATAGACAGAGACAATTAGCATCGGGGAGGTTTCAGGTTATGAGGGGCCTGATTGGTTGATTTTAAAGTAAAGACATTTGTTGTTCTCTGATTGGGCGTCCTTTGTCTGTCCTTTGGCGGCAAGGCTTTGTCCGTTACTTGTGGCGGGAGAGAAAGGGGGAAGGGAGAAGGGGAAGAATGTGTTAAGCAAGCAAGATTACAGAAGCGAGAAATTGCTGGTTAGTAAGTATTTCCGTAATCTTAGGGTATAGCAAATTAAGTCCAGAAAAATTTAACGGTGCTCACATCGAACAATAGGCAAGACATACAAAATTTTAAATTCATTCTCTACAAACCGGCTCCAGAAACGCAGTGAGAAGTCAATGATTGCCATCCCACTTACCCGGATTCTCAGGGCCCTGTATTCAACTTTCCACTTTGCAGAGCGTTGGGCAATTAAGATAAACAAAGCTAGGTCAACACTGCCTTCCGTGAAGAAGGTCTGTGCAGAGCAAACAATGAGGACATGTATTTTCAGCCTTGCTCTGCCCTCTTCCCTCCACCTGTGGCCTTCACTGGGCTAAAGGGGGAAGCAGGTGGGGAAGGGTCTGCTAAGCCACTTGGCTCAGGTGCTGGAAGGTGGGGAGATGGGATTAAGGGACCAGCGCCCTCCTGTCGTGGCTGGAGCCTAGGCTCATGCAGGGGGTTGAAAGCAAATGTTTTTGCACACGCACGCACACACACACATTACCACCACCCCAGGAGACGCTGGGGCTCCCCTTTCTAGTATGCAGACCCTTGGAAAAGAGGATGGCCCTGACAGAGTCTGGGACAGTGTGGACTTTGGTAGGAAAGGCCCATGGGATTTGGGGACAGTTGGAGCCAGCCTCCACTCACCGCAAACAAGTTCCTCAACCCCTCGAGGCTTCGCTGACCTTATCTGTAAATGGAGATTGGGACTCCAGGGTCTCAGGGTGGTTGTTAGGGTCAAATAAGTGAATAATTGGAAAAGATAGGCAAATAGTGAACACTCAGTAAAAAGAGATTCCTCCTGTCTTCGTCTTTCCCTCTTCTGTCTTGGTCTTTGGTTTGTTTTGATCACAAAGAAGTAAGAGAACAAAGTCATTCAGAGTGTACTGGATAGAGTAAGAGATTACATATGTAGAAACGAAAGTATATCCATAGAAGGTTCTGGAAGGAGGGAAACCAATGATTATTTGGGATCACACACTTCCCAGCTGGCGTGACTTTTGCTTCCTTCTGTGTATTCTTCTGTATTTATGTTTTCGCGAGAATGGTTTGCATTCATGAAACAGTTAAAAATGCCTTTTGACTTAACAGCCACACAGAAAGATGCTATCTTTATATACGTGACAGTTTCTGGCAGAGTCTTTTTTTTTTTTTTTCATGTGACTTCCCCAGAATTTCTCTTTTCCCTCTTTGGCTTTCCTCCCAATGCCCTTGCCTCCGGATGTCAGCCTGACAGAGTGGAAAAGCTTCCGTGGTGAAGTCAGACAGCACGGGGCTCAGATCTTAGTCAGTTGTTTACTAGCTGTGGGACCTTGTGAAGATGACTTAATGTCTCTGCGAGCCCAGCAATAAAATAGAGATCGTATCTACCTTACCGCGCTTTGGGGAGGTCTGGATGAGATGGCTGTGTAGGTCCGAGCACACAGAAGCTTCTCAAGGCAGAGGATGGCAGCTTTCCTCCTGTGCCATGTGTTAGGTCACAGTCCTCATGGATATGGCCCCTGGCGATCCCACAGCAAGCCTGTGCAATAGTCACTGCCTGCTATCATCTCGTCTGCAGATGAGCAACCGAAACTCTGAGAATTTAAGCGACTTGTCTAGGTTTGCCCTGGAAAACCAGCAGTGCTCCTTCTCCCCTGGATACGACAACGAGAACGTGATGTACCTTACCGCCATGTCCTATTTTGGCTTTGACTCTGGTGCCTGGACATGTTTTGAGGTCTGTGTTTGTCACATACGTGTCCTCGTTCAGTTTGTACTATGCGAGCACCCTCTAACTGGAGATTGGAGGCCCCCCGGGGATAGGCATCTCCATGGCTGGCTTTCAAGATTTTCCTGTTAGCCTCATTAACCAGGAAAGACCCTGGAAAATCCACTATTTTGGCATCTAAAGAACATTTTCCAGATGCAAAGCCATCACCCACCAAAACCCTCGTTCAGATCTTTTCTCAAAATTCTTAATTGTGTGTCGGCCATCTGGTCAACTAGGGCAGGTTGGAGCTGTTCTCTTGAATCGAGGGCAGCCATAACTCACAATGACATGGGTAATAAAGGCTTTAATTACCCTAATGGGCTGATGCATCCTGTTAGGAAAATTAAAAAAATAGTACTTCCAACTTATAAATAGTTATTTATAAGTTATACACATGTGCAACTGTCCTGATGCATTATTGGCCTCGATAAAACAAATAAAAATAGAC
Source organism: Panthera tigris (assembly GCF_018350195.1). Taxonomy (NCBI): domain Eukaryota; kingdom Metazoa; phylum Chordata; class Mammalia; order Carnivora; family Felidae; genus Panthera; species Panthera tigris. Next base: position 136,421,992 of record NC_056665.1, read on the forward strand.
ATTTTAAAAAGGAGAGAAAAATATTAATAAATTTTACACTATTTTCTCCTGTATGCCAATAAACCCATTGGATCCATCCGGGCACCCCTGGATTAGGCAGGGAAAGTCGTGCAAGGCTGTAGATGTCCAAGGCATCACAGAGTATAGGAAATTCCCTGGAAATCCACATTGACGTTAATATGAAAGATACAAAAGGTGACTTTACTAAGCTCTATTTGCTCAGAAATGCAGGGACACAGCTTAAAGCCGGGGTGTAAAATTGGTCAAATCAATGGTAACAGATTTGAGAGCCTAAATTATTTTCCAGAAATGTGAGCTTGTCAGGGCCCACCTCAGCCTGACCACAAGCTTCCCTTGTTGTTGGAGGATCTAGCCATTTCTCAGAGTTTGGGCACAGAGCCCAGCCTATCAGGACAGCTCTGGTACTCACCTGTGTTGGCCCCTTTGCCTGGAACATTCTCCCCCCCCCCCCCCCCCCCCGCCCCGGGGAAATCTCATGGATGGTCTTGCATCCCAACCAGCTCCTGCCTCAAATGAGCCTTCACAGAGAATGCTTTTTTGGTCACGTCCTCTGAAATATCTGCCCTCCTACACTGTGACACAATGTCCTCGATCTGCTTTCTTCCTCATGACACTTATCACTACCCGACATGATGCTATATATCTATAGTTACATTGTATATTACTATTTGTTAATTGTACTATTCGTCCACTTGCTAATTTGTTTATATCTGTCTCTCCCACTAGACTATGTGGGCATGAACATTATTTTGCCCATTGCTGTATCCCCAGGTCCTGGAACAATAACTGGTATACAGTAGGAGCTCAAAAAATACTCTTTGCATGACTGTCTGAGTGGAATGAAGTCAGGCATAATTTGTTTTCAGTACCATGTTTCCCCCTTAAAACTGAGTTTTATAATTTGGGTGAAATCTGAGGTCTGAACTCTAAAGACAGTTGCAAACACTTAGAACATCTTTCTTGCCAGAGTGTAGCCCCCCTGAGAGCAAGAACCATGTCTGATTGTTCTTTTTTTTTAAATTTTATTTTTTATTTCTTAAAAGTTACATCCAAATTAGTTAGCATATAGTGAGATGATGATTTCAGGAGTAGATTCCTTAATTCCCCTTCCCCATCTAGCCCATCCCCCCTCCCACAACCCCTCCCATAACCCTTGGTTTGTTCTCCATTTTTATGAGTCTCTTCTGTTTTGTCCCCCTCCCTGTTTTTATATTATTTTTGTTTCCCTTCCCTTATGTTCATCTGTTTTGTCTCTTAAAGTCCTCATATGAGTGAAGTCATATGGTTTTTGTCTTTCTCTAATTTCACTTAGCATAATACCCCCCAGTTCCATCCACGTAGTTGCAAATGGCAAGATTTCCTTCTTTTTGATTGCCGAGTAATGCTCCATTATATATATATATATCACTTCTTCTTTATCCATTCATCCATCGATGGACATGTGGGCTCTTTCCATACTTTGGCTATTGTTGATAGTGCTGCTATAAACATGGGGGTGCGTGTGTCCCTTTGAAACAGCACCCCTGTATCCCGTGGATAAATGCCTAGTAGTGCCATTGCTGGGTCGTAGGGTAGTTCTATTTTTGAGAAACCTCCATACTATTTTCCAGAGTGGCTGCACCAGCTTGCATTCCCACCAACAATGCAAAAGAGATCCTCTTTCTCCGCATCCTCGCCAACATCTGTTGTTGCCCGAGTTGTTAATGTGAGCCATTCTGACAGGTGTGAGGTTGTATCTCATGGTGGTTTTGATTTGCATTTCCCTGATGATGAGTGATGTTGAGCATTTTTTCACGTGTCGGTTGGCCATCTGGATGTCTTCTTTGGAGAAGTGTCTATTCATGTCTTTTGCCCATTTCTTCACTGAATTATTTGTTTTTTGGGTGTTGAGTTTGAGAAGTTCTTTATAGATTTTGGATACTAACCCTTTATCTGAGATGTCATTTGCAAATATCTCCTCCCATTCTGTCGGTTGCCTTTTAGTTTTGCTGATTATTTCCTTTGCTGTGCAGAAGCCTTTTATTTTGATGAGGTCCCAGCCACGTCTGACTGTTCTATGCCGAGTCTCCAGCCAAAATCACTAGCTGTTGTGACCACCTCCAAATCCCAGGGGCGTATTACAAGAGGATTGGGGGGTCTTTCTCCATCTCATAGCTACAGCTTCTGGAACACATGGCTTCCAAGGGGGCAGGGAAAGAAAGAATTGAAGAGGACACACTGGTTCTTAACAGCATTGGCCTGGAAGCCACACACTTCACCTTGCTCCCTGTCCACTGGCCCCCATCCTGGACATGACCCTCACCTAACTGCAAGGGAGGCTGGGAGGTGAAGGGAAGCAGGTAGGTACTCGTGAGTGCTTACTGTCCCAGCCACACCCAGCTTCTGGCACAGTGCTTGGCACACACACATATATAACAGCCACTGAATAGATATTTGATGAGCGCATTTAAAATCTCTAAATTTCATACATTTCATGCCTAAACCCTTCTGAAATGATGACTTATTTTCTACCAAATAGTTTGGTAATTCCTTTTTTGAATTGTAGTTTATCCTTTTCTTTTTTAAAAATTTTTAATTAGTTAATTAATTTTTATTTTTGAGAGAGAGCGCGAGTGCGCAAGGGGCAGAGAGAGAGAGAATCCTACAAGATGCAGAAAGAGAGGGAGAGAGAGAGAGAGAGAGAGAGAGAGAGAGAGAGAGAGAGAGGAGCCCAGAGCGGGGCTTGAGCTCACAAACTGTGAGATCATGACCTGAGCTGAAGTAGGAGGCTCAACCTACTGAGCCGCCCAGGCGCCCCAGGTTATTCTTCCTCTGAGTATAGTTGACACATAATGTTACATTAGTTTCAGGTGTACAACCTGGTGATTGGACAAGTTTGTACATTATATGGTGTGTTCACCACGAGAGTGGCCACCACATTGCTACTAGGACGCCATTGACTACGTACTGCGCGCTGTGCCTTTCCTTCCCGTGACTTGTTCGTTCCAGAACCGGAAGCCTGTGCCGCCCACTCCCCTTCACCCATTTTGCCCATCCCTCCGTCGCCTTCCCTCCGGCAACCATCAGTTTGTTCTCTGTGTTTATAGGTCTGTTTCTGCTTTGTGTGTGTGTCTTCATCTTTCCAGATGGCACTTACAAGTGGAATCATAGGGAATTCATCTTTCTCAGTCTGACTTAGGTCGCTTAGCCTAATACCTTCTAGGTCCATCCATGTTTTCACCAATGGCAAGATCTCCTCCTTTTTGTGGCTGAATCACATTCCAGCGCATATATATAGCACATCTTTCTTACCCAACCGTCTAGTGATGGACACTTAGGTTGCTTCCGTGTCTCGGCTATTGTAAATAATGCTGCAATAAACATACAGGTTTGGTGGTCCTTGAGGATTTCCCTTTTGTGTAATGGCTTTTTTAAAAGGCTTATTTATTTTGAGAGAGAGAGAGAGAGTGCACATGCCTATACATGCCTAAGTGGTGGGGGGGGGCAGAGAGAGAGGGAGAGAGAGAGTCCCAAGCAGGCTCCGCCCTATCAGTGCGGAACCCACTGCCAGGCTCCGTCTCACGGACCATGACATCATGACCTGAGCCGAAGTCAAGAGCAGGACACTTAATTGACTGAGCCACCCAGGTACCCTGATTCTTGAGCATTTTCAATTCTCCTGAGCTCAGGGCAGTTTGGAAACCAGTGTCCAGGCATGATTTTCTAAGTCATGATTCCAGACTAAAGCGCAAGCCTCTGCAGGTCTGAACATGGAAATGAATCACCAAAAAAAGGCTTTTCGTATTTTTCCCCTGCAACTTCAAGCACAGGGTATTACAAAACATCGCGTTGGGAAGGAACTACCTGTCTGTGAGCCCCTAGGACTCTACCAGATTGGGCTTCCCGGAGCCCCGGGATTAGGTGGTCTTGATCTGAGGAAGGTGCTGAATAAAATGCCTTCCATCTACAACTTAAGATTTTCTATGTCTTGCCCCAATTTCTTTCTTCTTTCGCTTAAAACTGGGGTTAGTAAGAGCCCCTGAAGGAAGCCAGTTTATATTCTTGATCATTTGTCTAGAAGTGTGCAGAAAGCGTCTCAGCATATCTTTCCGGATGGCTTTCCCCCTCGGATGCCAGGAGCACCCCCTTGACCCTGTGATTGGCACAAACTTTTCAAAAATTATTTTACCCTTTTGAAGTGTACTGATGGGTTTTGTTATATCTGTGGTGCGTACGTGACAATTTGAAATATTCGCTCACCCTTATCTCTGTGGGTTATCCCACCCTTTCATGGGACGTGAGACATTCAGGAAGGTTTCACGTACTCAGTGTGTGAGTTCGCACATATATCCGCACGAACACGCACGTGGGGTTGGCACCTGACATTCTGAGGGCCTCGGAATTCACAGCCACTCTGCCTTTGTAACCAGGGAAAATGGGCCTGCTTCCCAGTAGGGACAGTGGGGAAGGGTATGATGGAAGAAGAAGAGAAGTGACTTATTGTTCTCCCAAATTCCCTACCTCTGGGTTTCATGTCAAGAACATTAGCAGTCGCATTACGTTAAGTGAAATAATCCAGACGGGGAAAGACAAATACCGTACGATGTCACTTATGCGTAGAATCCTAAAAAGGCGAACTCCTAGATCTGGAGAGTAGGGCTGTAGTTACGAGGGTCTGGGGGGTGCGGGAAATGGGGAGATGTCACAGAGCACACACTTCCAGTTATAAGATGAGTAAGTTCGGGGCTGCGGTGCACCACATGGTGACTAGAATTAATGACACTGTATTGGGCACTTGGAATTTGCTGAGAGAGCAGATCTCAAACGTGCTCACCGTCCTCCGACCCCCCAACAAAAAGATAACTGTAACTCTGTGAGGTGACGGCTGTGGTGATCATTTCACAATGTATGGGTCCATCCCAGCGTCCTGTGGTATACCTTAAACACACGCCATTTTTGTTCGCCAATTACACATCAGTAAAGCTGGAAAAGTACATTTTAAGAAAGACTAGGCCATTTCAGTGAGTCTTATGTCCTGCAGAGACTATAAACCGACCCTAACAAAAAAGCTAATTGATTATTCACAGAGGACCAGCGCCTTTTCCTTGGGGTGCTCCAAAATCCCAATGGCAGTCCACAGATAACTGAATGGAAGTTTCCGGAAGAGGGAGGACTAAGTTGAGCGTGGAGACCCTACTAGAGGTTCTGACGTCTGGTCTCCTTTTCTTCTGGGAGGCAACACTTTTCAGTCAACTTGAAGTTCAGTGGGTCCGTGTTCTGGCCCAAGAAATGTAGAAGAAATGCTGAGCATCCCTTCTGGACTGGGGGAGGGCAAAGCCTCTGAGTGATTCTGGAGTCTGTTTTCTCCTCACAGTGGTCAACGTGGGGGCCTCACGCTGAGATGGGAAGCCACGGCAGCCTGGATGGCTGGATCACTTCGTGAAGGACAGACGCTCTGGAGAGTTCCTTACACCGAGAGAAATGTGGTCCGTAAGCCACTACAGTTGTAGAGGTTGTTGCTGAAGCATAACTTAATCTGTCCTGACTCCTACAGTAAGACACAGATACTTTGCTGATGCCACTTCATGCTACAGCCTGGTTCTTCTTGTGACCAGAGAATTCCTGTTATAGAAAGGGCCACATTAAAATAGTAAATCTCTTCTTCGCCCAGAAGTGAGTGGGGTTATTACTTTGGTTTGCAGCAAACCAAAAGTGGGTACAAGAATCCCGTATGTTTGATGTAAGATGAGATTGTAAGCCTCATCGGTCCGTTCGTGGACATATGAAGTCAGCTTTTACCTTTTTAGATAAGACTCAACGTTCTTATATCTGAAGGTGAGATATTTCAACTTTCCTGCGTGCTAGTTACAGATGACATGGCTGAAAATGTGAGCAATTTCAATCCCTCTGGCATCTCCTGACTGTGGTTCCCTCAGTAACTGGAAGCCTCTCATAAGGCAAGGAGCCTGCTCAGCTAACCAGGGAACCAATCTTGGGGAGAGACGTGGTCACCCAGGGACCCTGAGGGCAGACATGGCAAAGATCAGAGACACCTGGGGCGGGGGGGCAGTGCCTGCTGTTGGTAATATGCCAGTGGGTTGGTATCCCATTTTTTTTTTTTTTTTATGAGAGAGAGACCATGCAGGGGAGGGGCAGAGAGTGAGGGGAAGAGAGGAGAGAGAGAATCCAAAGCAGCCTCCTTACTGTCAGTGCAGAGCCTGATGCACGGTACCTGGATTCTAATACGACAAAAAAAAAAAAAAAAAAAAAAAGTGCCTGCACCCACCCCTGGTCGCCGTTTCCTGAATTCTGTCCTTTACCAGGAAGCTCTTCTTTTCCAGTGTCATCCCTCACCCCTGGGCCCCCTCCACACCTTCGAGATTCTTTGCCTTCTCATGTCACGGGCTGTTGGCTGGAGAAGATCTGACCACGGTGCCTACAGTAGGAAAGGCTGCAAAATCCGAAGAGCTGGGTCCCACTTCCCTGGTGGTGGGATGTCAGGCCTTAGTGACAAGACAGGAGGAAGGTTTTGAGCAGTAGGTGTCTTCGCAGACCAAATCTTCTTAATCCCCCCCCACACCCCCAAATGGTTGACTGGTTCCTTTGCATTCACTTCACTTAACCGTTTGTGTATGGGGTGGACAGCGTGGTCGAGGACCCTAAAGAAAATCTAATGGACAATAACATCTGGCCCTCTGTCCAGAGAAAGACGTGTGCGTGAGTGCACGTGAGAGATCCAGACGCCAGCTGGCGTGTTTCTGTCCCTCGGGAGCTGGGGACAGCCGTCAAAAGCAAGGTTTGAATTTTGGGAGGTTGGCTCACATCTTCAGAGTAAAAGAAGCTTTTGGGTTTGCTGATTCCTCTGGGTTTTTGGTTTCTTACCCTTTTGTCCTGGCAATTAATTTATCATCTATTTGATACTTTTAAGAATTATCACCTATTTGATACTTTTAAGAATGTCATTTAAAACCAGGCTTCCTAGCTGTCGTTAACGGCAGGGTTGATTCACATAAACAAGCTGACCAGCACCTGGCAACGGATATTTATTTTATCTATTGCCTTTTCACCAGTGAATGCTTGTGTTTTTCCTTAGTCACCAGCTGCGTGGAAGCAGGTGCCTCACTCCTGTTGTATCTCTTAGTCCCATCCGTGTACCCAGCAAAAAGCTTTATGCCAAAGCTCGCTCCCGGCCGGTCCTAAAGCAAAGCCTGGCCCATAAATTCACTCCATGCAGATTTTTAAATAACCTTTTAATTTTTGAATAGTTTTAGACTTACCGAAAAAGCTATAGAGGCTGAATTCCTATATTCCCCGCCCCCTTCTCCTATGGTTAAATTCTCACATGAGCCTGGTATCTTTGTCAAACTGAACAACCAGAATTATTGTATCGCTATTAACTAAATCCCGGACTTTATTCCAACTTCCACAGGTTTTTTAAAGAAACTAATCATCGATATTTACAACACGCGAGATTTTTCATTTTTGTTTAGAAAATTAGAAGAGGGGCGCCCGGGTAGCTCAGTCGGTCAAGTGTTTGACTTTAGCTCGGGTCGTGATCTCACGGTTCGTGAGTTCGAGCCCCGCCTTGGGCTCTCTGCTGTCCGTGCGGAGCCCGCTTCAGATCCTCTGTTCCCCTGGCTCTCTGCCCCTCCCCCATCTCAAAAATAAATAAAAAACGTTAAAAAAAAAAGAAAAAGAAAATGAGAAGAACGGGCAACACGAGTGTATCGTATCTGACAACAATCGTCTGAGCCAAATTAATAATGATAATAACTATAACTATGGCAAACATTTACTGAGCACTTATTAGGTGCCGAGTTCTCTCCTAAGAGATTTACATGCATTAATGCATTTCACCTCATTAGAAGTCTTTAGGTGATTACTAGGGTCATCTGTTTTTACAGAAGGGGAAGCTGAGGCACTGCGCGATGAGGGAGAGTGCGCGAAGTCACCCAGCTGTGATGTGGATGAGCTGGGGTCCCGTGTTCCCTGCCACCGCCGGGTACGGCCTCCCTGGCCCTTTTGGACGATTGCACCCCACCGGACTCTTTTATTCTTTTGCATTTCTTTCCAGAGCCCCGTAGACATTTGATTTCAGAACGTCTGCTTTTTGGCAACCGTCTCAGGCAGCCCTTCACGGTTTATAAACCCAGCCCTTCATAGATCTGAAGCAGGCTCGCATCAACCACCTCATCTGATCCCCAGCAGTGAGGCGACCCTCTCCCTGGGGCATCTCCCTCGTGGCCGAGGGGCTAGGATGTGGGAGAGTAGGGAGACTAGAATAATTGCTCGTAGAGTTTGTGGGGCGCCTCAAACGTCCCACTCTCTCCACCTGGCCGTGGATCCTTTTCCTGCTGCGGGGTGGCAAGCCTCTGAGCTGAAAGAATGTTCCATGGCACCCCGGCCTCTCGCAAGACCCTCCTGGGTCACAGATGGCAGCTGTAGGAGCTGGTCGCGCACCAGGAAGGTCAGGCCTGCGCACAGGCACAGCAGGCTTGCTCTCACCCCAGATGTCCTCCATTCTGCACAGCGTGACCCCCGCCCGCTGGACAGAGATGGGTGTCGCCCTATTGCTTCTCTGTTATTGGAGACACAGCTTCCCCGGGCAGTGTGGACACCGCCGAAGGAGATTCACACCAGCCTAGCTTCCTTGTTGGGCTTCATCCCCCCGCTTCTGCACACTGGGCGTCATTCATACCTTCTGGGCTCAAGACCCGGCCGAGGCTAAAAGATTTCCAAAGAGTCTATTTGGACTCTTACCGACCTGCTCATAAGCTGGACGCAACGCAGAGAAAGATGCATATCTGGGAGCAAAGAAGACACCGTCGGCCGAATTTAAACTATTATGTACCAATCCAGCCGTTCTGTTCTTGCTGTGTCCCTTTGTTATAAAGAGAACCCCGAGACGCCCGTTTCTGGTAGTGTTTGTTCATGGCTTCACTGTGAAGCAGCTAGAAGCAGTCAGGAAATCATCCCACTTTCTCAAGGAGAGCACCCAGGGCCCCTCCGTATGGTCTCTCAGTTAGTGGTTTGGCTGAAAGGGAGGTTGGGTATTGAGCCCACGCCACACCCCGTCCCACGGCAGCTGTCGGCTTTGTTTTGTGTGTCGTTGGAAACTGTGGTCTCCTTCGGAGCAGCTCTGCAAGATTATAAGCCCTTCCCTTTGGAGGCCATCTGTTCTGCCCATTCTGTTAAGAGTGCGCTCGCTTATGCGTTCCCTGCCCGTTTCTTCTCATCTAGGTTGTATGGGAGAATAGATTTATAACTGGGAGCAGAAGATTGAAACGTTCTGGAGAAAAGAATAGAATCTGTGCCAGAAACTGAAAGGGGGTGTGCAAGACAGTTGGTCACACAGGATTACAGTGTGTGGAGTGAGTCCAAGGGGGGTGTTGCAGCCCAATGGTCAGCCAAGGGTCCAGAGGAAACACTCAAGAATCTGTGAGCTAATGTGTCTCCACCATATTGATCATCTTGGTTCTGGTGATGACTTCCCTTGGGTAGCAAGTTTCAAATAAATGTTTAAAAGGTCTTTAATACCTCGCTAAGAATGGCCGGAAATCGTGCCACCTGCCTAGCTGGTCAGATTTGGTGTCTATCGCTTACTGCTTTGAGGTAGTGAGGTCTTTGGGAAGAACACATCAATGAGGGTCCACCAAGTATTAATGGCATCAGGTTGCCATGGATTGCTCTAGATCTAAAAAAGAGGAACAGAAATGTTGACCTGACACCTGCCTCATCCAGCAGATTAACCATGGATGCTGTGCCAGGAACAGTTTAGGTCTGCCAGGAGAATCCCTTCTTCCAAGTTTGCTTGGCTGGACATTGCTCAGAGCCACCTGGGTCAGCCCTTTTTAGACTTTGTCATCAAACCCCCCAAGCCGCAGGGGAAAGTGGGTATATTTCCCTGGGATCTGGGATTGGGGGGAGGGCTCCAAAAGCATGAGTTCCTTTGAAAATTTGGCAAATTTTGGGGGCGCCTGGGTGGCTCAGTCGGTTGAGCGGCCGACTTCGGCTCAGGTCACGATCTCGCGGTCCGTGATTTCGAGCCCCGCGTCGGGCTCTGGGCTGACAGCTCGGAGCCTGGAGCCTGTTTCAGATTCTGTGTCTCCCTCTCTCTGACCCTCCCCCGTTCATGCTCTGTCTCTCTCTGTCTCAAAAATAAATAAACGTTAAAAAAAAAATTAAAAAAAAAAAGAAAATTTGGCAAATTTTACCTTTTTATCTATAATAAGTCATGTTTCTTTTGACATGAAAACAATGTTTTTAATCAATTGCTATTGAGTAAACTGAGGCTCTGGTTATCTCAAAGATGGTTTAGGACTTGGTACACACTGTGGGCCATAAACCAAGCACACTGATTTTTTTGTCAGCGTGCAATCCATGCCCCGTCTCCAGTTCCCTTTCTTTTTCCAGAGAATCCTTGGTTACTTCCGCAGACAATTAATGGGATAGAGAGGAATAGGGACCGTCTTCCCAAACTGCCGGGTTTGCAGTTTTTCCCAAAAAAGAAATTGACTGTGAAACCCTGTCCTCCATTAAAATGCTGGTAAAACTGCTGTACAGTCACAGGACAAACATTCAGTCCCCAGCCTCCGAGCTGCCATTCAGTCCTTCCAGCCGACCTTCCTTTCCTGTGCTCTGAAGCAGCTCGTTCAAGCTCTCGGTGCCCTCCTGAGGCTGTCCTCATCCAGTGTGCTTGGTCTTAGCAGTCAGGGTCGCCTGCTACCTCCATGACAGATTTGCATAGATGGGACAGGATGGATCTCATCTCCCCACCCTTATTCTTCCGAATGTCACTACATCCATGCCTCCCTTTTCCCCCTGTGAAGACCTCTGTACTCTTGAAGGGGATTTTCTTTGACTCCAATTCTGGGTGGAAAATTTTCCGACAGCAGTTTAAAGATACCATTCCGCAGTCTTCTGGCCTTCGTGCTTCCGATGAGATGTCTGTGGGAACTGTGGTGTATCGTGTTGTCTCAGGCCATTTTCAAGGCTGTCTCTGAGTTTTGGTTTTCAGCAGTGGGACTGTCATGTGTCTACAAGGACTTCTTTTTTATTCTTACTTATCCCATTTAAAGTTTACTGAACTTCCTGAATCGATACATTCACGTCTTTGACGAAGTTTTGACCGTTACATATTTTTTGCTCTGTTCGTGTTTGCTCTCTCTTGCTCCTTCTCTCTCCTACTCTTCCCTACCTTTGGTACTCCGATTGCTGACCTCTTAAATCTTTTGCTCTTATGCAAACCTGAATTCCGATCATTTTTCCACCTATTCTTTTCTTTCTCGTCATCAGACTGGATACTTTCTATTGATATATGTTCAAGTTCACTGGTTTGTTCCTCTATCATTTCCATTCTGCTACAGGGTCATTTCTTGAATTTTAATTTTAATTTAATTTAATTTTAATTAATTAATTAATTTTTATTTTTTATTACAGTTTTTTAATGTTTATTTATTTTTGAGAGAGAGAGAAACAGAGCGCGAGTTGGGGGGGGGGCAGAGAGAGAGGGAGATGCAGAATCCAAAGCAGGCTCCGGGCTCCGAGCTGTCAGCACAGAGCCCGACGCGGGACTCGAACTCATGGACTGTGAGATCATGACCTGAGCTGAAATCAAGAGTCAGATGCTTCACCAACTGAGCCACCCAGGTGTCCCTATTTTTATTTTAGCAATATTTTTTTCAATATTAAAATTTCCATGCGGTTATTTTTTGCCTTCTCTTTTTCCAGAAACTTCCTGTTTTTCATTCATCGTAGGTAAATTATCATTTTCTTTGTTGAGCATTATTAGGTTCACTGTTTTAGAGTCATTGGCTCTCTGTGTTGTGAGTGACTTTGGATTGTGTTCCGGACATTGTGAATATTACGGCATGAAGAGTTTGGATTTTGGTGTATTTCTCTGAGAAGTGCTGGTGGGTTTGTTTTAGCAAGCAACTACCTTGATCAGATTTATAACAACGTAGATGAACCTCAGACACATAACCGGGAATAAAAGAAGCTGGACACAAAAGGTTACGTATTGTGTTATTCTGTTTATGTAAAGCTCAAAACTAGCCTATATGATCTATGCTCTTAGAGTCAGGATCCTGGTAACCTTTGAGGGAGCATTAGTGATTTAAATGGAGCACAGTGGGGTGGTTGGGGGCTTCTGGTCATATTGTTTCTTTTTAAACAACTTTGTGGAAGTATAATTGACATACAGTAACTGTACGTTTTAAAGCATAAAATTTGGTAAGTTTTGACGTATGTATACACCTCTGAAATCATCACAATAATCAGTGTAATGGATATATACATAACACTCTCCCCTAAGTGTTCCAGTGAAATTCCCTCTCAGCCCCGCCTGCCACATGTCTGGTGACAACTGATGGGCTCTTTGTCACTATGGATCACTTTGTACCTTCTAGGACTTTTACAAATGGCATTTTATGTAATCTACTCTTTTTTGCTCTGGTTCCTTTCACTTGGCACCTGTGTATCTACTTTGGTGACATGACTTGAAATATTTTTCGCTTATTTTTTTTTAAATTGGGATTTTTTTTTTTTTTTTTTTTGGTTTTCTCATTATTCGGTGTTGAGCGTTGTTATATATTCAGGAAAGCCCTTTCACAGATATGTGATTTGCAAATATTTTCTTCCACACATTGTCCTGTCTTTTCATTCTATTAACAGTGCCTTTCAAAGAGAGAAAGTTCTTAATTTTGATGAACTTTGATTGAATTGATTTATTCTTTATTTTAAATTGTTTTAAAGTTCACTTTTGAGAGAGAGAGAGAGAGAATGTGAGCGGGCAAGGGGGAGAGAGAGAGGGAGACACAGAATTGGAAGCAGGCTCCAGGCCATGGAGCCTGGATAGCCTGAGCTGTCAGCACAGAGCCTGATGCAGGGCTCGAACCCACAAACTATGAGATCATGACCTGAGCCGAAGTTGGACCCTTAACAGACTGAGCCACCCAGGCGCCCCCGAATTGATTTATTCTTTTATGGATTGTGCTTTTGGGGTCATGCCGAAGAAAATTTTGTCCAATCCAAGCTTACAAAAATTTTCTTCTTTGTTTTCTTTTAGAAGTTGGTGGTTTCAAGATTTAGATTTACTGCTACAATAGATTTTGAGTTCGTTTTTGTATAAACTGTAAGATATGGATCGAAGGGTTTTGTTTTGTTTTTCGTTCGTTCTTGGTATCAGGTCGTCTTAGCACCATTAGTTAAAAAGAATATCCTTTGGTCTATTGAATTGCCCATGCAACTTTGTCAAAAATCGATTGAGCACGCATTTGTGGGTTTATTTCTACGCTTTCTGTTCTGTTCCTTTGATCTATTTATTTATATTTGGGCTCCTACCACGTTGTTAGTAGAGCTGTATGTTGTAGCTTCACACTGTAGCTTTATAATAAATCTTGAAATCAGGTAGCATAAATCCTTCAACTTGGTTCTTTTCTTTCCAAGTTGTTTTCTCTATTCAAAGTCCTATGCCTTTCCACGTGGATTTTAGAGGCAGCTTTTCAATGTATCCATCAACACACAGTGGGATTTTTATTGCCATGCATTGAATCTTAGATCTGTTTGGGAGCGTTGACATCTGAGCAGTATCGAGTCTTCTGATATATGTAGCTGCTTCTGTGAAAAAAAAGAAATAGAATGACACCAAGGGACGAAGTCTGAGTATGGGTTTCCCCAGTGGCCTTGAGCATGTCACTTCCCCACTCTGAGCCTCTGTCTCCTCTTCTATAATTGAGGGGAGAATAGGCTCTGTGAGATCAAGCCAGATAATGATAGAGAAGCCGACGGTGTTCCAGGGATAACAACGAGCTTTTCAGGCGCTGACTGTTATTATTATGCACCTGGTGGGTTTGACAAAATAAATGCCCGAGAGAGAGAGCGTGGCGCTATTTGGATACAAATTATGTTCTCTTTCTCCTCTTCATTATAATCACAGTGAACATCACCATCACCCAGCGTTAAGCCTTCCAGGTGAGGCTCCACATGCTCATGGAGACAGCATCACCCTTGTCTTGTGATCACTCCAATCTGATGTCCGTTAAATGGCGTTCACATCATCTCCTCCCGTTTAAAAGGCTCGCTGTTTTTCAAGTCTGACAATTTCCTTCTACATGCCGCCAGTTTTCTGGCTGGCCCTGTGGACTATGGTTTCTGTCTTTCTCTTTCTTTTACGTACCTCGTGTGTCGTTTCCAGGGGTCACTTGGGCTAACTCCAACACTTACTCTCTCATCACCCTGGGTTTTGTGTCGCTCACTGGCTGCTGGGACCAGGGGGTCTTGGAACAACGGTCCTGGCCATCGCCTGTGACCAGGCCCTGGCCAGATCCTAGCACCTGTCTCTGGGGCCCGTGGGTTCTTTCTCCGTGCATGTCTCAGCCTGTGACAGCTGTGAATCTGAAACCAACCGGCTCCTGGCCGTGGCTTTAAAAGATCTGGCAAAACCGTTCTCATTTCACTCTCTCTATCACTTCCTGGACTCAGGTGTCAGATCCTAGATGTGCCAAAACCCAGCCTGATATATTCTATTTATATTTAATGAATGCCTGCCATTTTAGGGTTTACATTTACATTGTCATGTGCTAATTTTTCTTTTTTTTTAATTTTCTTTTTAATTTTTTAAATTCACATCCAAATCAGTTAGCATCTAGTGCAACAATGATTTCAGGAGTAGATTCCTTAGTGCCCCTTCCCCAGTTAGCCCATCCCCCCTCCCACAACCCCTCCAGAAACCCTCAGTCTGTTCTCCATACTTATGAGTCTCTTCTGTTGTGTCCCCCTCCCTGTTTTTATATTATTTTTATTTCCCTTCCCTTGTGTTCATCGGTTTTGTCTCTTAAAGTCCTCATATGAGTGAAGTCATATGATATTTGTCTTTCTCTGACTGACTAATTTCACTCAGCATAATACCCTCCAGTTCCATCCACATTGTTGCAAATGGCAAGATTTCGTTCTTTTTCATCGTTGAGTGTATTCCATTGTATATATAAATCACATCTTCTTTATCCATTCATCTGTTGATGGACGTTTGGACTCTTGCCATACTTTGGCTATTGTCGACAGTGCTGTTATAAACTTGGGGGTGCCTGTGTCCCTTCGAAACAGCACCCCTGTATCCCGTGGATAAATGCTTAGTAGTGTAATCGCTGGGTCGTAGGGTAGTTCTATTTTTAGTTTTTTGAGGAAACTCCGTACTGTTTTCCAGAATGGCCGCACCAGCTTGCATTCCCATAATTTTTCTATTTAATAGTCCTTTTACTCTCCTTTCTTGCTCTGGTTAGGATTGATTATTTATTTATTTATTTATTTATTGAGAGTGCTGCGAGTGGGGGAGGGGCAGAGGGCGAGGGAGAGAGCGAATGTTAAGGAGTCTCCACGCTCGATGTGGAGCCTGATGCAAGGCTTAATCTCACGACCGTGAGGTCACGACCTGCGCCAAAATCAAAGAGTCGGATGTCCAACCGACGGAACCACCCAGGCTCCCCAGGGTTGATATTTTTATTATGTTATTTTTCCTTGCCAAATTGGAAGACAAACACTTGGACTACTTATTAGCGCTCGTCCTAAAACCGGAGCATGTTCCTTGATTTACCGAGGTAAAGCACTAAGTAGTACTTTGACCCTCCTCCTGGATAATACAAGGGACTTAGAACGCCTGAATTTCACAGACCTCTGTCCTAACATACCGGCTGTGGTTGTCGTTGTGTATTTGCAAATCCATATAAACATTATTCAGTTATATTATTATTATTGCACACAGCCACGTTTACTTAGGTAAGGCCACATGTTTGCTGGTTCGCCTTCTCCAGTCCTTCCCGCATTTGACCTTCCCCCTTGCTTATCCTTGCTCTTAGTGGGGTTTGCTGTTGGCAAATTCTCTCTGCTTTTCCTCCTCGGAAGCCATTTGAGTTCACCTTCATCCTGGAAGGATATTGTGACTGGTTGAGAGGATTCTCCTTTCTTCATCAGCAGTTATTTTCATGACATCCTTTAACTGTTCCCATTGCCTTCTGGTGTGCACAGGGGTCCTTGAAACACGTGAGGCCGGTGTCCTCTTGAAAATAATGTGACCACACCACCTGGGCTGCTTGAAAAAGTTATCTTTGTGTTTATTGCCTGCAATTGAAAACGATGCTGCACTTGTGTTTGGATTTCTTTTCTTCTTCTTGGTTTTGAATTTAATTCTCCTGGGGATTTATTAGGTATCTTCAATTTTGCAAGTGATGTCTCGCATCAGTTCTGAAAGATTCTTAGCCATTATTATTATTTTTAAAAAATTTTTAATGTTTATTTTTGATAGAGACAGAGTGCTAGTGGGGGAGGGGCAGAGAGAGAGGGAGACACAGAATCTGAAGCAGGCTCCGGGCTCCGAGCTGTCAGCACAGGGCTCGAACTCACGGACCGTGAGATCGTGACCTGAGCCAAATTCCGCTGCTTAACCGACTGAGCCACCCGGGCGCCCCAATTCTTAGCCATTATTAAGACGTGCTTCTGTCCATTTTGTCCTTTCTGTCTTTCTGACTTCAGTTATGTGTATCTTAGCCTTTCTGATGGCACTGTTTATATCCATTGACCCCTGTTTGTATTTTTAGCTTTATCTCTCCGTTCTGTACCCGGGAGACTTTCTTCTGACCTATTTTCCAATTCCCTTAACTTTCTCTCCCGTCTTTTTCAGTGCTATGAAATTATTTTAGTATTATCCGCCCAGATTGAACACGTAGTAAAGATGGGACAAACATATCATCAGTTACCATCTCAGGTGAAAAGCATCAAAATACGTCAATTAAACGCTCTAAATAATCTTCTCAAGCAACTGCCTGAGGAACAGACAATGGGCTGCTTTTATAAGAACACTGTTGTGGGAAGACCTCGGATGAATTAGATGAATTTGTGCTCGGGGCTCCTGTCATGTAACATATCCCTCGTCTACAACCGGTTCTTCCGCAGAAAATCTGCTTGTGAAATACCACACAACCTCCAAATATCCACAGAGAAAAATGCCTTTCTCCTGTCATGATGGCAGTGAGCTGCCCTGGAGTAAGCCGAGATGCTTTCTGCTTCTACGATGTGATTCTCTCCGCGGTCTGCAGGATGGTCTTTGGTACCCATCTTCTTTGCGGGGATTGTTCCCGAGAGCGTTGGCCAATACGCTTCCTGCACGCAAATCTCCGAGTGTGTTTGCTAGAGCCCTGAGCTGCAGTGGTAAGTTATGGAACTGTCTCGAGCTTCTGTTCTTTTACCTGTAAAGGGGAGGTGCTAATCGCAGCTATGTCCGAAATTATTGTGGGGATTAAGTGAGATACTGCATGCAAAGTGCCTGGGAAAGTGCCGGACACACACAGCGCTCAAAGGATTCCGTTATTAGGACCGTTAATAAAACAGAGACATTATTATACCCATTTTACACATGAGGAAAACTGAGGCTCAGAAAGTTTAAGTACCTGGGGCACCTGGGCGACTCAGGTGGTTAAGTATCTGACTTCAGCTGAGGTCATGATCTCACGGTTCATGGGTTTGAGCCCCTCATCGGGCTCTGTGCTGACAGCTCAGAGCCTGGAGCCTGCTTCGGATTCTGTGTTGCCCCTCTCTGCCCCTCTGCCACTCACCCTCTGTCTGTCTGTCTCTTTCTCAAAAATAATAAGCATTAAAACATTTTAGAAAGTTTAACTTTCCAGGGGTGCCTGGGTGGCTTAGTCAGTTAAGTGTCCAACTTCAGCTCAGATCATGATCTCAGGGTTTGTGAGTTCGAGCCCCACGTTGGGTCTTCTGCTGTCAGCACAGAGTCTGCTTCGGATCCTCTGTCCCCCTCTGTCTGCTCCTCCCCTGCTTACTCTCTCTCTCTCTTTCTCAAAAATAAGTGAACATTAAAAAACAAAAAGGAAAGTTTAAGTAATTTTGCAAAGTTACATAGTAAAGAGAGGAGCTGGGATTTAAGTGTTATATATGAGTGTGCACGGTTATATATGTATATAACACACACACACACACATATATATTTTGCAAGCATAATTTGTTCTGGAAACATGTTTGCAATCCAAAGTGCTTGTATATCAGAGTGAATTTCCCCATAAGAAATAATGGAAACTCAGATGATTCGTTTCTACAACCCAAAAATACTCGTAGAAAATGATAGAATACTGTAATATAAATAATAAATAATATCAATAATAAATATAATAATAAAGAAATATAAATAATAAATAATAATAATAAATAATAAAGAAAATATAAAATACAAAGAAAAATAAACAAATGAACCTGCACTTACCTTTGAAAACCTTCATGGCTGGTGTGAGGGAGATGCGAGAGAGGAGGGTTATTGTGTAGGACGACTTTCATGATCACTAATGGAATCACTGCCACCTATCAGTGGAATCTTTCTATCTGGATAGATAGGAATCTGCTATCTATCAATGGAATCTTCTGTGTGGGGGCCGTTGTATACGCTTGCATGGGTGTTGACAACAGGACAGTGCTAATAAACTCTTGTCATATACTGTATTTAACGTAACTGGCAATAAGGCAGCAGAGGAAAGGGTCTCTATCCGCAGGCAGCCTGACCTAGAATGAAGCAAAGCATCCCTAAGCTCACTCTTGCCTGGAAAAGCAAAGGACTGTCCACAGGTGCTTTGAAGTGACAAAAAATACACTAGTGCCCATTGTGGGCACCTTCCAGCGTTCTGAAAAACTGATTTCTGATCACTGATTTCTGCCAAGCACCGTGGCCTGAGACCAAGCAACTGAGCATGGGAGATGATCACCCACAATGCTGCGGTGAGAGAGACGGAGAACCTTTGGCTCAGTGGGGATCATGTGACATTCGGCGTCATGTCCTGCTCATATGGCAAGACATCGCTCATTTATCAAGCTGAAGTTTATTAGAAATGTTTGATCGTCTTGCGGAACACTCGCAGAACAAGTTACTCGCAATCCAAGCTTTTACTGTGTGTGTGTGTGTGTGTGTGTGTATGTATATACATATGTGCATTTATATATGTGTGTGTGTGTGTGTGTGTGGTTATATATGTGTGTGTATATATGTGTGTGGTTATATATATGTGCGGTTATATATAGTGTGTATATATGTGTATATGTGTGTGTGGTTATATATATATATATATGTGCGGTTATATATAGTGTGTATATGTGTGTGTATATGTGTGTGTGGTTATATATATATGTGCAGTTATATATATGTGTGTATATGTGTGTGTGGTTATATATATGTGCGGTTATATATATGTGTATATACGTGTGTGTATATGTGTGTGTGGTTATATATATATACGTGCGGTTATATATAGTGTGTATATATGTGCGTATATGTGTGTGTGGTTATATATATATATACACATACACATACCCATACATATACATATACACACACATATATATGAGTATATATACCTATGTGGTTACTTTTTTTCTTCTACTACTTTATGTCGCCTGCTGTTCTTCAGAGCCAACATAGAAGTTTGGGTAGAAGTTTGGTTAGACTAGAAAGTTTGTGGAGGAATGTGGGAAGGGCAGAGAGAACCTTGTTTTTGAGCTTACGATAAACGTGTGACAGTCAGCTTCAAAGAGGTGGAGAAGGCCTGGAAATACAGTAGATCTGTGATAAAGGCTTCTACGGGGTTGAACAGAAAGGACGGTAAATCACGGGAGCAAAAGAGCACTATTGTTCGGGACTGCCATCCGCATGGCAGAAACTGAAGGAGTTGAAGCAGCGTACTTCTCAGAAATTTTGATGGTTTTCAGTTATTTTTAACGACTTGCCCAATTCTTAGAACCGGAGGAAAAAGCCATGCGTTTTTGTTCTCTAGACAATTTGCACAATCTGCATGCCGCTTTTCTTTTCCTTTTTCCACTCCAGGATAATGGAAATGATGATTCTTTTTGTAAGGGATTCTCTGGAGCTCCTCTCGTTGAGAGTAGAAGGAACGGACAATGAAAAGCAAAGTGAGTAAGAGGCCCTGGCTATAGAATTGGGAACCAACAGAAAGAAGCAGGTGGGGAGACAGTATGTAAAACATCAGTCATGCCAGCTCTCAACACTCACCCCCCCGAGCGTGATTCTTCCAAGATACTTACTGCCGCCTGAAATCTCACCGTTGCGTTCAGGTAGAACAAGATCCAAGAGAAAATTAGGGAAAGCCTCCTGGTCTTGAATCTCTTCCCGCTCTGTCCGAGACCCCACAGACCACTTAAAGAAAGCAAAGCTTCACATTGACAGAGCACATGGTGGAAACAACAGTCAGCTGTCCCGAGACACACCCTAGGGGCAGGAGGGGCCGGGGAGCTCAGCGGAGCGCAGCTGGGCATCCTCCATCTGGAAGGGAGGGTGGCTCTCTCAGGACAAGGGGCAAGGGGGCTCAGAGGCTGCCAGAGTTCATGTGATGGGGGAGAAAAGGAAACTGTTAATCAGGAGCTCTTTCGTGCACAAAAGTCACACATGTCTACAGGTGCAGATGAAACTAGAAGACTAGGAGGCTTTGGGCCAGGACAGTAAAAAATCCAATTAGAACATTCCAGCCAAGGCTACCTTTTGCTGAGATAGCTGCTCAACTGGGCCCCCACCCCGTTTGCAAATCCAAACTTCAAGATTCTTCCTTCCCTCTCCGGCCCTGAGCAGAATACCCTGGGCGAGGCAACAGAATACTCATTATATGCAGACGCCGTGCGTTATCGTGATGGCAAAGCCAAGAGAAAGCCTGGAAAGTTGTTGGATGCAATCATCGTGTTCAAAATGTTCATGGAGGTGGTCAGTTGAGATGTGAGCCTGTAGTTTTCCTGTATATGGCATAAAAGGCGGTCATCGGATGGAAGAAAAGGTCTTATGCACAAAAGCAACAAAACGTACAGTATGCCCGTGGATAATAAGAATAAGAAATGTGCAGGAGTTTTAGGAAAAAAAGAATCAGCATAAAGAAAACCTCAGCATAAAGATAAGGGTAAGAAGAGCTTCTTCTTGTTCTTAGATGGGAAGACTCTACATGTTATAGGGTATAAATTTCTTCGAGATTGATTTATGGATTCAATATAATTCCTATCCACATTCCAGCAGAACTCTTCCTGGGTTCTGACAAAAGGATTCTAAAATTCATCTAGAAGGCTCATTTTGTTTTTAAGAAATCCTAGAAAAATAACACAGGACACTTTGCTCCATGAAGTAAAACCACCGTATTAGCACGTAAGGTACCAGGGCTCAAAAACACAGACGCTTCATTCTAGCCAAGAGATTCAGGAAACAGATTCATGTGTATATGAGAGTTCGATTTACAAAAGATCACGGCTCAAACAGCCTATGGCTATCCAGTTGATCTGGTAACAACTTTCGGGGAAGGTAATCTGAACGAAGATGCTTTGGCGTCCTGTAATCTGCATGTCCTTTAAGTGAGCAACTTGAATTCTACCTCTAGAGTTAAAGGGTATGCATCTTGGTGTTTTTTAAAATTTGGAAACAATGGAGAAGCCCATTAAAAGAGAATTTTCAAACTAAAAACTTATGGCACACCTAAAATTTGGAAGATTATACAGTTATTAAAACAATACATTATTATGTCTAAAAAATGTTTAAGGAGCAGTGTGTCTATCTAGAAGGGGTCCATTTCAGTGTGTGTGTGTGTGTGTGTGTGTACATCTATTTCAGCCTGAATGTATTTACATAAGAAAAACATATAATAAAAGGCTAATGGGACTCAGTCTGGGTGGTGGGTTTTTGAGGGACTACATTTTATTTTTCATATTGCTTTTATGGCTTTTATGAAGTGTGTATAATGGGCATGTATGATTCATGGAACTAAACATTAATAAAGGCAGCTTTTGTAGAGGGGCTTGAAAAGCCTATTGTTGGCAGAGCAGCTCTGTCTGTCTTCTCCTTTGCTAAACCGTACAATTGATGACATTAAGTGTCTTACTCATCTAGGTACAGGGCACGTTAGTCCTCAGGAAGAGCCCTCTGGGGGAGCGGAAGTGTCTTAGTGGACACTGAAAACTCTGCACCCCGATTTAGCTTCCTATTTGTCCCGATCACCTGAAACCTGAACTTCAAATTCAAAGCCCCATTGTTCGGACGGTCTTATCTCATCACGCTAAGTCAGACGTCCGTGGCGTACCCTTGATCTTTTTGGAGCCATTGGAGGTGTCACTCACTTGAACAATACTTCCGTGTCTTTTAAAATCAGAACAGAAAGAATGGTGCCAATATAAAGCCCAATTCAATCAGCGCTGGATTCCAGGAAGAGACGATGAAAGCGTTTTGTGCCCACAAACATCCATGCTGTCTCTTGTCACTAAAAGCTATGTAGGTCACATATTTCCCTTTGCTTCAAGAGCCAAGATCTTCTAACTGAATTCAGTGCACAGTGTGGGTGATATAAATGAGTGCCAACATTTATTTCTGCTTTTTTCAGACTCTTTAAAATGGCCTTTTTTATCATTATTTTTCATTTTGAGATACCTTCTTTCATACCGTTTCGTTCTGTAAACAGCCTCACACCTTGTCGGAAGAAGCTTAGATTTGGAGCCCCTTTCCAAGGAGGCCGAGATGACAAGGACACTGTGACCTTCAGAGACATGTATAGCCCCACAGGCTTGGAGGAGCCCAGTGCTGCAGGTGGGGATTCAGCCCCTAGGCTGGTGGGAACTGGAGACGGGGTGTCCTGGGGGTTCTGTCTGGTTTCTCTCTCGCCTGCAGGGAGCTTCCTGAGCGCTCCCAGCCCCAGGAGCTCGGGCTTCAGCCTGGGGGGTGACCCCAGAGAGAGGGCGCTGCCGTGGGTGGAGGCATCTGAGCCAAGCATGTCTCCTGCAGCACGCGAAAGGCGGCAGGCACTGACAGCGAGGCCCAGTGGTGGTGGCCACGATGGGGACGCTCACTCCATCACTCAGCGACAGGGCACTTGTGGCTGCGTCCCTGTCCTTCGGGCCAGTCCTGACTCCAGGGGCTCTGATTCTCCAACAACGACCCTGACTCCCGGCCCATCTGCCAATTCATTCAACCTGCTCTGGCTCGCGAGCGCCCCCTGCCCCTGGGGACCCGCCTCTGCGTCCCCGGTGCAGAGCATCCCTGAGCATGCGCGCAGAAGAGTCTGGCCGGATGCAGAGTTGAACTTCCCCAAGAAGGGACTCTGTCCCTCTTTGGTTTCCCTTCTCCTTCAACCCGGAGGATTCTCTCGCCTGCCTCTCAAACCCCGTCATATCTCAAACCGGTGCCTTTCACTTAATGCAGGGCAGCGGTGGCTGCTGTTTTAGGTTTTCTGCGTGTAGGGTGAACGTTTCTAATGCTGCCTGCCAGTCTATGCTGGGAAGGCACCAGGCTTAGTCCAGGTTTTCCCGTGAGTCCCAAGTGACCTTGGGCAGAACAACTATGTCTTTTGGCCTCAGATGTTTCTTTAAAGAAAATGGGTGGAGGGAGGAGAGAAGGAAGGAGAAAGAAAAAAAAGAAAAGACTCTAGATACAGACAACGCAGACCACAGAGTGCCATTCCTTAGAGTGGGTCACACAGAGCACCCAATCTGTGGGATGCAAAGAAGTTTTATAGGAAAAAAATATTCCTGTGATCCAATGTCCTTGGTAAGTACTGGACTAAAGAAAGCAAAGCAAGTTTCTCACTGCAGGACTTATCTGTGCCTTTGACATGATTATGCATTTAAAGTCTTTTTTTAATTAAAAAAATTTTTAATGTTTATTATTTTTGAGAGAGAGAGAGATGCACACACACAGAGCAAGCAGGGGAGGGGCAGAGAGAGAGAGGGGGAGACACAGAATCGGAAGCAGGCTCCAGGCTCCGAGCTGCCAGCACAGAGCCCGACGCGGGGCTCGAACCCACGGACCGCGAGATCATGACCTGAGCTGAAGTCGGCTGCTCAACCGACTGAGCCACCCAGGCGCCCTGCATTTAAAATCTTTAAGAGGGAGGTACCTAATGAGGTGCCCCCCAAAGTTATTAGATCTAAGCTTTTCATAGAGCTCCTTAGGGGACCTGTGTGTCACACAATCCGTTTTGGGAACATAACAGTGCCCTATTTTGTTCTCCCCTACAACCTTGGGACCTCCAGCACTACCTGGCAAATGGCGGTACTCAATGAGTAGTTTCTAAACAAACGAATGAGTGAACGCATCATTGACTGAACAAATACGCTGCCTGTGCACATTAGGAACTCAAAACATATTTTTAAGTTAAGTTTAATTGATTAGCTGAAGTCATTCCTAAAATGCAATTCTATTATGAGGGATTTGACTTGGCCTCTCCTCAACTATATTCAATCCATAAACCTGAATTCTTTATGAAGCAGAATTTGGGAGGCAGGGGCCTCGTCTTGGTCTGGTAGGTATCCCCCCGGTAATGGGGTTACTGCAGACAAGGAAAGTCAATCAGTGCAGAGAAAGGAACCGGCATTGAGGCGGAGCTCAAGCAGGAGAGAAGGTTCTGGCATAAGGGTCTTCAGCTCCCTAGACCCAGAGATCACCAGCAAATTCCCGGTGCCAGTGCTGAGTGCGAGAAGGGCCACTCTCTCCCCCTTCTCTCTCCTGGGCCACTCTGCGTCTCTCTGTGCATCCGTTTCTTCTAAGCTTTTCCATGGCCTTTAGAGACCCATGACCTTGCAGCTCTAACCCACAGCACTCTGACAAATTGCCAGGAAGGCCTTGATTGGTCCAGGCCACACTACTCATGGGCAGTCAGCCAGTTGAGCGTTGGTTGCCCATGAGCCTGGTTCTTTCCCCGGCTGAGTTGGCTCTCCAGGGCTGGAAGATTCCTGAGATGGAAGGCATGAGCAGGGACCTCAAAACCTGCTGTGTCAGTCCTTGGGGAGAGGACTGGGGAGAACTCAGAAAATTGGGGCGCTCAGACCCTCAATCTGTCACCCTGTCTTCTCCGTCTGGAATTCCCAAGTCCCATCACCCCCCCCCCCCAACACCCCCTCTTTGCGTTGGTTACCTATGCTCCATAACAAACCATCCGGGAGTTAGCTCAGGAACCTGCAGGCCAGCCGAGCGGTTCTGGCCCGGGACCGAGCCGGGCTGACCTTGGCGCGGCTCAGCATCGACAGTCAGCTGGCAGGTCAGCTGGGCTACTGGTCTAGGTGGCCTCACAGTTTTGTAATAGGCTGGATATCAACCTTGGTGTGGGTGGCACCTGAACCAGATGTCTCCAACCCCTTAGCAGACCAACCTGGGTTCGCTTACACAGCAGACACCGGGGTGCTGAGCTGGAGCCATCTCACAGTTCTCTCTTCTCTCAATCCTCTTTTAACCAAACTCACTGGTCCTGCCACCCCGGTGCCCTGGCTAGCCTTCCCTTCAGCTTGATGAACTTTCTTTTCTTCTGACCCTCCCGTGAGCGTGGACCATATATACCCTTCCCTGGGTGGCCTGATTTACAATAAAAATATAGGGCACCCTGTTCAAATAGCTTGAGTATTACGTACACAGCAACAAAAATTTTTTTTAGTGGAAGTGTATCCCAAACATTGCCTGGGATATACTTATACTAAACGAGTATTTGTGGAAATTCAAGTTTATCTGGGTATCGTGTAGTTTATCTGGCAACTCTCCCCTCCCACAACTCCTGAGCCCAGCCTCAGGAGAGAAGAGGGTGCACGGACGTGCTCCTAGGGTGCATCTAGGACCCTCTGTAACCAGCAGGGGACAGGACTAGCCTTTGACGATGGGGGAGTAAGCGTGGGATCAACATCTTTCTCTCTCACTGCTTCTTTCCATGTAAGTAGTGGGTGATAAAATGTAGGCTGAGGGTCGCCATGATTTGAGGGGTCCCAATTAATTTGAGAAAGATTTCACTCTCAAACGTGGCGTTAATGGAGGCACCGGCAGGGGTGCGTAAGAGTCAGTGTCGCCTCATTCACTGTACTCTGTTTGGTACTGAAGTGGGTGGACTTCTCAGCCCAGGGTATCCTGCTGTTATTTGGACATTTAGGAGCCTGAACGTTTTGTAATATTTCAAGCTGGTGGCCCACAAGCTGAGTTCGGGACCTGGATCGGGAACTTCGCCCATGTGCGCAGACCCCGTGGGTTAAAATGTCAGTCGAAGGATGTGCTCTCGTCTTTGGCTTTCCGTCCACACAGGAGAAGGCTGGGCTACCACACCTACTTTCTAACAACGTTGTGTGAGTCCAGGAGTAAGGGGGTCCAGGGCAGAGCCCTTCAAGCAGGCTTTGGTCACCCCTTCTTCTAACTCGGGGGGAAGGTTTTCTTGCTTAAGTGGACAGCCAGGGCAGGACAGTGCCCCTGTCACACATTCAGCATGAGGCATTGGGGCAAACATTTGTCCTAGAAAGTAAGTCCTATGGGCTGGGCTTACTGTTTGCTCTGTTCACTGCTCTGTTCCCGGGCCTAACTACAGGTGCCTGGCACACAGCAGGCGTTCAGTAGGGCTCTGAGGGAGCAGGGAGTACGTGTGTCCCAACAGCCCTGTGTGTAGCCAAGAAATAGTTGCCCACATGCTTTAATAGAAGTACTTGTCCAGAGTCTATCTCCCCTGGGAGTCTGTGAGCCCCGTGGCATGAGACCCACGTTCATCAGGTTCTCGACTTCGCTCAGAATCTTCCAGAATGTCTGACCTAATATAAAACGTTCGATTCCGGAAGCTCTTCCTTTAACATCTCTGACTTGCGTGCCCCCAGGAAAATTAGTCACTTACTTCCGCAGGAGCCAATTCCACAGTTGGAGAGAGTTTTGGCAGATCTTCAAGCGTTTGAAGGTAGCTAGTACTCAATGTCTAGTTCAAAGCAACAGAAAGATATGGCGTGTGTTAGATTGCCCAGGGCATGGGGTGGGCTCTCTGGGATTCCTTCCTTTCTAATAAGAGAAGTCGTGTCCACAGGACCAATAGGCAGGGAGTGTAGGGTGGGGAGGTGCCGAGGGCCACAGGGGTCTGGCTGGGACAGGGGACTAGTGTGCCGGTGGTCTGTCAGAGGAGGGATATGGGCCAGGACAGGGCGTGTGGTCGGGTGGACCCCGGTGTGGCATCTTCCCTGCCGGCCCCCACCCTGGCCTCGCCACCCTGGGTCTTATCTAGACTCAGCTCTCAGATGATTTTCTCAGTTACACTTTGTCCGCATCCGCATCTGCTCGCTGGCCCACAGCTATTCCCCACCGTCTGCAGGACGAAGTCCACGCTTCTTATCTGGCATCTAAAGCCTCCAACCTTGGACGCCAAATACCTCTCCGGCATTACCTTCCACTGTCACCCTACGTGAACTTTCTATTACTGCAAAACTGGGTCTCTCTCTCTCTCTTTTTTTTCAGAGCATACCCTTCCCTTCCTTTCTCCTTTACCCATAGAGGGTCTCCACCCTCCCCCAGACTGTCTTACCTTCTTACCTTTTATTTGTGGTTTACCTGGTTTTCAGGATCCAACTCAAGTCTGACCTTCTTAGGGTGTGGATAGGAGTATTTCTTCCAGTGACACTTGTTGCGATGACTCCTTCCTAGATGTGACCCACCTGCAGCTACCCTCTAGGTCTTGGTACCAACTTCACTATGGGGATGAGTATTGTCACATGCGTGGCACATACGTGCAGCTAGGTTGACATCCTTTGGGTTCCCCCAGTAGATTCAGACAGATGCCTCCCTGAGACTGGAGGGGCACTTGTGGCAGTGGAGGGAGCCCCCAACCACTAAAGAGGCTGCATTGCAACTGGTTATGGCTCCCCAGTGCATCCCACAGACCACGTTTGTGCCCACCCGGCCATGTTGACCCTCGCACTTTCTTTCATCTTGCCCTTGGGCATTTGACCTCCCATGCTGCATTGGCCCATTATTGCACTGGCCATCCCCACCCCGTCCCCCTTCTTTTCACAGAGCGTGATTTGGAGCCCCTGCCCTGGCCCCAGTCTCCTCTGAAAGTGATCTCGTCCCTGACACCGGGGCCCTGACATTTCAGGACGGCCTCACTTGGCTGTAGAGCCGAGGTCAGCCACCGTGAAGGGAGAAAGCTCTTCATTCCTCCTGATGTCCTTTGTGCCTTTTCCTGGGACCCTCAGGAAAGACCCGCTGTGATGGAAGGGGTGGTGGGCATCTCCCATGGTGGGGGGATGGGCACGGCTTGAGCCGTTTTCATTTTTGACCATCCAATCACGGTCTATCCTGGGTTCCACGAGATCATAAGACATACGGCTCAAGGCTGCTCTGCACGCTGACCTTCCCTTGTAAACATTGCACCTCAATGTTCACAAAACCCAAGGTCGACTTTATTGGGATCTTTGCACACTGAGTAACTGCTCCTCATGGCAGCCCACGGTGCAGGCTGCCCATCTGCCGGCCTTCCTGATTGTTCCGGGGCAGACAAACCGCCACCCGGCCTCCCACTACGGTCACCCTGCAGCCGGGGTGACGACTTTCCCCAGGAAGAGCAAACTCTGAGTGGTCACCTCCCAAAAGAGCACCAGGAAAGGCCTGTTGAAACGTGCCTGTGGGGCCCAAGTTGTGTTCAGAGCCTGAGGCTGAGAGAGCAGGCCCGAGGCAGCCGCTGCCCTGGTTCCCCACACGTTCATGTCCACTGCCGCCTCGTGTGACACCTGGAGGGGGAGAAGGGGACAGGGACAGCATCAGCCCCGGGCGCTTTCAGGGGACAGATCCCACCTGGTGTGGTTCTAGGGAGATGGAGGTAGAGTCACCCCCTCGGGCGCCTTCCAAGGAGGCAACTGCAGCCTTCGTTTTTCTTGCTTCTTCCCTCTTCCACATCCCGGGGGCTGGCCTTGAAGGTGCTGTTTGCTCTCTGGCAGAAGACAGATGGGCTTGAGCCGGGCCGAGCATGAACCTGGCCGCAAACTCCCAACGGCAAGTTCTGGGAGCATGACAGAAGCATCTGGGCACAGGCGACACGGGCTGAGGGCCATTTTCCGCTCCGAGCTGCACGCACATTCCCTAAGCCTCGGTCGCCTCTTCTCTATAACGACTTGCTCAGCCTAAATCAGTGGTTTTTAACATGAGCTCCGGGAACCGGGTTGTCTGATGTGCCAAACCTTCTATCCTCCTCTGTGAGAAGATTCCTTTTTTTTTTTTTTTTTAACCCTCATTGTCACACAGTTTCTTCGGAAGAAAGGATTCTGAGGCTTTAAAAAAAAGTTGAAAAATTTTGGCCTTGACAATCCCTTTCACTTCTAAAAAGTTCTATGAAGGGATACACTGAAAAATAAGTTCTTTAAAAAGCCAAGTTATTTCTTTTCCTTCTTGTTCACACACATGCACGTACACACTCCCGTGCACACACACACTCCCGTGCACACACTCCCTATTGCCTTGTTTTACGTTCCTGATCTCAGCTGATCTTTCCCAAGCAAAAGACAGAATGCTTTCCTTATGAAGTTTGTGGCAAAGGGTGCCTGGGTGTCGTTAAGCCTCTGACTTCAGCTCGGGTCATAATCTCACGGTTCGTGAGTTCGAGTCCCACATCAGGTGAGTACAAGCCCAGCTTTGGGTAAGCCCTGCTTCTCTCTCGCTCCCTCTGCCCTTCCTGGGATTCTCTCTTTCTCTGCCCCTCACTCACTTCCGTCTTTTCTCTCTCTCTCTCTCTCAAAAAAAAAATTATAGCAAAGACTCAAGCGACAATTAATGACTCTCTCCTAAACCATAAAAGATAGAGCAGGGAAGGAAAATTGCATGGTTATCCCCAGTGGTTAACTCTGTCTTCCTATTAGAGAGTCATGGATCCCCACCCACGCCTTGTGACTACCAATGGCCTCCTTCTGGAAGAGAACACAGACCCACCCCACTGATGGCCATCTTGACTACGGGACTTGCTTTGGCCAGCAGCACGTGAGGGGCCTTGACACAGGCCACAGTGAAGAGAAACGCGGAGAGCGATCACACAGTTTCTCTTGCTTTTTTCCCATCACCGTGGGAATGGCATGTCCCATACAGGGACTTCTCCTTTCTCCTGCATCCTGGAAGGGAGACGCAGTGTGAAGTAAGTCTACAGGCCTGTGGTAGTAACATACCTCTGACATGTACCGTAGACAGGAAATAGGCCACTGTCACCATAATGCACTGAGATTTGGGGCTTACGGGTCTCTGCAGCAAGGCTGATGGATACATTTTTGTATTCATGCCCCACTACTCTCTCTAACTATAACAAAGACAGATGGAGTTTCAATGCCTGCCCTTGGGGAAGTATGGGGAATGAAGGCAAAGCTTTTCCCACACCTGGGAAAATTCTGGCACTGTGGATGACCCCTAGCGCGTGTCTCTTCAGGACTCGGTGTCCCTGCTCCGAAGGATAGAGAGGAGAGGTGGAAAGAGCGCTGCCCCTGAAAATAAGCCTTGTAGATGGCGATCAAGACCCAGAATAGGAAAAGAAAAGGGAAACTTGACTTTCAAACGCACACTTCAAAGGAGAAAAGACTGTCCCCTCCATCCATATTTACCACCTTACCCGGGAGATGGTTTTGTTGAGCTGCTCAGTGATTCCTGATAAGTCAGCTTCTAGGTTGAAGATGTTGGTGAGACCAATGTGGGGAAGTATTTCTTCAAGGTGGTATGTTCCAGAAATGGAAAACCTTGGCAGGTGTAAATCCAACAGGCTGGAGGGAGAATCAGACAGAGAGGAGGTGTGGTCTCATTAACTGTGCTGCTCCCGCCCGGTCTGTAGGCCGTCCCCAGCTTTGGGAGGGAGAAGCGTTTCCCAGGGTGAGGGGGAGCCAGTCCTACCATAATACTCCCTGCTGTGTGAGAACATTCCACCCCCCCACCCCCCACCCCCCTGCAGCTCCCTCCTCTTCGGACCTTTCCAGACCTCTTGTGACCTCCTCAGCCCTCCTGTGTTTGGATCTGAGAAGACTCCCAGCATGGCCATGTGTCCTCATCTCGGGCACGTTTTTGGAGGACTTTCTACATCGGGCAAGGGATTTCACAAGGCTTAACTGATCGAATGCAAATAACAGCCACGCAAGGTAAATACTGCTAACATTCTCCCGCCTCTGCATCCAATTAATCATCAGGTTCTGCTGGCCCCGCTTCAGAACTGAATCCTGAATCTGTCTGCTGGCAACCCCCTAATATAAGCCACTGTCAGCTCTTCCTGTCTGGGCCTCGGGCCATCGTGAGGATCTTACGACCGAAAGCGTGTGTAGAATGTGGGCCAATCTCTGCCCCACGACTGGCCTTTGCCATCAGATCAGCACCCTGCCCGTGGTAAAGTCACAAGTCTCCTTTGACACTAAGTCTGTCCTTCCATTCTTGGGATTCTTCTTCTCGATTATTGCTTGACTGTTGCCAGAGCAGGGCACCTGCAAGCTGGGCTAGGTAAGAACCGGCTTGGAAACCTTTGCTTCTGATGAATTCAGACCCTAAAGCTGCTGATCACGTCCTTGCCAGTTAACTGCTGGGGCAATAGGAGTGTCCAGATGCCCAGTGGAAGTACGAGGCAGTTGGAAGTCAAGGGTTGAACAGCGAAGAGCTGGGGAAGGTCGTGGGAAACAGAAAACAAGGCTGTCTCGGCCCACTCGGCGAACTGTCCGCAGGGAGCCCTGAGGGCAGGCCCAAGCCATGAAGGGGTCTGAGTCGAGTCTAACAGAGGCGTGTCTGGCTGAGAGCCCAACACACAGCAGGTGTTCGACCCACATCAATGAGGAATGAACAGGTGCCAGTGAGCCCGAGTCCCCTGGGCAAGCGAACCTTCCTCACAGCTGAACGGAGGGAGGCCTGGCAGTCTGAACTATTCGTGTCGGAAAGCCGCCCAGTGTTGCTGTGGTATCATAACTTTCTGGCGCGAGGACCAGGAACAGGGGACGTCTGAGGCTTAGAAAAATAACTTCAGCTGGTCTTGCTTCGTGAAAGTCAGAGCGAGAGGTCAAAACAGACCTTCTGGAGGGAAAATCTGTTGGTCTAGAAGATGCTATGGTATTTCCTTCTGTGCTGGGGGGAAGGGACAGGCTCACCCCAGGGGGGCTTGAGAATATGGGGCTGGAATCAGAAACCAGCCACAGTTATGTGGATTCATAGACAACAGGGCTGTTCTCTTCTCGTCCTCTCAAGGGCAGAGGTCCTTGACCTCTGTCTCTCTTACTTAGTACTTGAATCTCTGCCCAAACACAAACACCTTTTCCTACCCCTCAGTGCGGTTGGGGAGCTGAGGGGAGGCTCCTGTGGGCACAAGGGCGGCTGGTACCTAGCAAGTGATGGTGTATTAGAACTTCAAGTCGGCCATCAGGAGTTTTGGTATATGCACCCTCCCCCCACACCAGGGTGGGCTCCGTGACTGCTCCGGCCGAAAGAATATGACAGAAGAGACACTTTGGAGCCCAGATCTTCAAAGAGGAGGAATTTTCGCTGCCTGTCTTTGGGAACACCCCTTCCCGGAGACCTAAGCTGCCATATAACAACATCAGCTGCACCAAGCTGCCGTGCAGGAGCCCAAGCTAGTCTCCTGGAGATGCTGCACGGAGAGAGAGACACCTGCTCAGCCCTTATCTGAGGAGACAGCTAGCCCAGGAGACACCTGAGGCTTCAATGCTCTAGCCCCAGCCAGCATCTGACTCTAGTGCAGGAAAGCCCCAAGTGAGAACCACTCGGCCGAGCCCAGTCCACCCACCGAATTGAGAGAGAGAACAGATATTCTCTTTCCTTTTCTTTTTTAAGTTTGTCTATTTTGAGAGACAGAGAGTGAGGGTGGGGGAGGGACAGAGAGAGAGGAAAACAGAATCCCTCACTCCTGTTCATTCAGCATTACACCACCCAGGAGGTGCACTAGCAGATTGGGCACCTAAATAAAACCTACCCTGTTCATGGAGATTCTCGCAACTGTGTCACAGGTAGTGGTGTCTCTTTCTTCTACGTTTTGGTCAAACGAATTTTTAAGTAAACTAAAAAAAAGTAGGAGCTCTTTTGAGAAATATACACTGTTCCGTGGGAGTCATAAGTATTCTTCATAATTGTCCTTCATCTGATTTTTTTTTTGCCTACACTTCGCTACATTCTGGTGGTAAATCATTCGGGGAAAAGGGAGAAACCAGAGGAAGGACAGTTGGCCAGAGAAACCCTCGGGAAGGGATACGCATGATGCATGCCTGCTGAGCACTTATCGTGACCAGTCTCAGGACTTTATATGTATTAACTTGATCAATCTTCCAAGCAACCCGGTGGGGGCAGTTATTATGACCTCATTTTACATTTGAGGCGATTGGAGACCCAAAAGTCAAGAAAATTGCCCCAAACCCACATAGGTTAGTTGACGGGCAGAATAATGAGCCAAACCTAAGGGTTGGGCTTTTGCAGTTGGCATTGATCAAGGCCGGCCTGGATTCTCGAATCAAGTCTGCTGGGGTCCTTCTGCTCTGACACTTACCTGGGCAGAAGCCGTCGATCCCATTTTCTCAGGGTCTCTGGCTCCAGAGCTGCCTCCACCTGCTCCATTTTCCCTGGGTCGGGGAGGATCAGCAGGGCCAGGGCGTTTCCACTGTATTCTATCTGCAGGACGGTGCAAGCCATTTCCTGGTCATAGAGGAATCTGTGCATTTCCTTCTGGTGCATCATGGGGATGCGGAGGGAGGTCTGCTCGTCCACAAAGAAGCTTTCTTGCTTCTGGGTCTGGTAGCGATCGAAAGGATGCTTCCACTTAGCTTAGGACACAAAATCCGTAAAACTATGAGAACACACTCCAAGAGAGCAACTGTGGGCAGACACGTACTAAGCCGCACTGGTTTGGTGATTCCCTCTTGGGGTGTATATAAATATAAGGCAGAGAAGTGGCGTGGATACAGAATCAGGGGGCCAGAATTTAGGGCCGGCTCAGCCGCCAGAGTGAGCCCCCCAGAACTTAAGCTCCAATGGTCTACGATTTCGTTCCATTTCAGAGCAATGTAACTTTCAAGAAGCTGAAAGGTTCTTCTATCTATTAACCACCTTCCACGGGCAAGGCATTATCTCTTTACATCTGCATGAACATTAATATTAAACAAGTATTAGGATCTCCATGTCAGCAACGAGAAGCTGAGTCCCTGGGAATTTATAGAAGCATACCCAATTTGCAGAGCCATTAGGTGGTAGGACAGGGACTGGAGCTTGACCGGCTCCCCAGCTCATTTTCTTTGCACACACTGACTTGACCCTTCACTGCCACGCTAAACAATCTCCTACAGAGAAGGTCAAGAGCCCCCTCCCACCCCCCACCACCTCTGAACTTCCTAATACTCAGGTTGAAAAAGGAGAAAGATTTCAGTTAATAAAATGTTACGTATCATGCCAAAAAGCTCATTAAGACACAAGAAATGTGGCATCTGTGGGTCACAGCCTTGTCCACGTGTGCAGTATCCTCTCTTTCTCCTTACGGTCTCCACGCACCACAGCCTCCAGACTTGGCCTCCTGAGAGCCCTGGTCTTGGTGATGGGAAGCTGGCTCATCCTGTCCCTCTTGCCCACATCCCATCAGTGGCCAAGTATTGCCGATTCCACCTCCGAGGCTGCAACTTTATCCAAAGCGGCCACCTTCCTTACTTTGGAGCCCTTCGAGAACCTCCTGACTAGTCTCTGTTCTCCCACCCTTCCTCTCCTCCAAACCATTTTCCAGATTGTAGCCAGACTGATCGTTTTAAAACAGATGTGATCATGCCACGCCACTGCTTCAAACTTCTTGGTAATTCTGGTATCCTGCAGGTAAATCCTAGAATTCTCCACACAGTTCCTGCTTATCCTTTAATCGCAACTCTTGATACTGTCCCCCAGGCACTGCGCCCTTGTGTTCTGTGTTCTAGTCCGACTAGATTCATTTCAGTTCCTTGAAAGTGCCATAGTTTTTTCTTTTCCTTGGACCTCTGCACGCACTGGGCTTTCAACCTGAACCCTCTTTTCCCCACCTCTCTTACGGCCTCTTGGCTTGAGTAAATCCAACTCACTCTTCATGTCTGGGCTTAGATGCCTTCTCTTCCAGGAAGCCTTCCCTCACTCCCCAAGTCTGGAAAGCTGTATCTTTCAAGAGCTCCATGGCACCCATGCCGACTCAAGCAGAACTTACTGTCCCATTGAGTTGCAATGGCCTTTTTACTTATTTGCAGCTCTCCTGGGACTATGAGCTACATAACGGTAGGAAAACTCTATCTTATTCATAAAGTTCCCCAAGACACTAACAAAGTCCCTGAAACGTAGTAAGTACTTGATGTATATTTAATTCATTCATTCATTAATTTATTTATTTTTAAATTTACATCCAAGTTAGCATATAGTGCAATGATGATTTCAGGAGTAGATTCCTGAGATTCATCCCCTATGTGTCACACCCAGTGCTCACCCCACCAAGTGTCTTCCTTAATGCTCCTGGCCCGTTGAGCCCATCCCCCCACCTACAACCCCACCAGCAGCCCTCAGTTTGTTCTCTGTATTTAAACATGAGAGTCTGCTGTGTTTTGCACCCCTCTTGTTTTTATATTATTTTTATATTGTTTTTATATTATTTTCGCTTCTCTTCCTTGTGTTCATCTGTTTTGTATCCTAAATTCCACATAAGAGTGAAGTCATACGGTATTTGTCTTTCTCTGACTAATTTCGATGCATATTTGAA
The DNA here is from genome assembly GCF_018350195.1 of Panthera tigris. NCBI lineage: Eukaryota > Metazoa > Chordata > Mammalia > Carnivora > Felidae > Panthera > Panthera tigris. The sequence goes on from NC_056665.1 coordinate 136,457,499, forward strand.
AACAAATTAATGAATACCGTTCCTAGAGGCCTCAAAACGAGACCTAAGTTCGACTTGAAATCATTCACTTGGCAAACATTTTAAACATACTTGACCTCTCTTTCCCTTTGACTAGGCGGCTGAGTGGTTTGGGGGCCGTGGCCTTGTGGCAGAGGCAGAGAGGCAGAGCTTTGTGAAGACCTTGACGGGCAGCCCCATCACCATCACGGTCGAACCCAGTGACACCCCTGAGAATGTCAAAGCCAAAACTCCAAGACAAGGGGGGCATCTAATTTTTGCGGGCAAACAGCTGGAGGATGGCCGTCCTCTCTCAGGCTACGATGTCCAGGAAGAGTCACCCTGTGCTCGGTGTGTCACCTGGGAGGTGGCATCGCTGGGCCTTCCCACCGCCAGCCAGCCCAGGAATGGGACTATGACAAGGTCATCTGCTGCAAGTGCCGGTCTTGCGTGGGTCCCCATGCTGTCACCTGCCACAAGCACTGTCCCCCAAGAAGAAACTCAAGTAAGTCCCCTCTCCCAGCTTTTCCTTTGTCTGCTCTAATGGAAAAATAAATAAATAAATAAATAAATAAATAAACAGCTGAGTTCAACAACAAGACTCAAAGCTTCCAGATACAAAGCAGGAATGTGTGTCTCTGATTTGGAAGTCATTTGGCTCAGGGGTTATCAGAATCAGATACAGCCCTTCAGGGGTGGTGCTTCATGCCTTCTCAGGGGAAATAAATAAAATTCAGGACCACGCTTGGGACCGATCTCTCTGCAAATAGTCAAAAGCTACGAAAGGCAATCCCTTCCCCGTCCGGGAAGACTGGATTGGAAAACTCTGTCAAGCAGCCCAGGGATGAGGTAGGATAGGTCACCACATTCCCGGGCTGAGGGGTGGATGGGAGGAGTCACCTGCTCTGGGTTCTTTGTTGTTATTACTCATCCGGGGCAGGGACTCCCCAACCTAGAAATTAAAATAGAATCAGGGAAACCAATAAGACTATACCAGAGGCAAATGTGAAATTGTCTCCCAGAGACCTTGCCACAACAGGCCATAAGAAACTCACAAAAAGATAATTTCCACTGAAGATGAGCTCAAAGCTGAAAATCTCAATCCTCTCCTGAAAGAGAAGGAGTTGGGGTAACGAACCCAAGAATTCACAGTTCAAGATCTCCAGATAACGGAATAATCCAAAAGACATTTTTAAAAGTGTGTTAAGGGGCGCCTGGGTGGCTCAGTCGGTTGAGCGTCCGACTTCGGCTCAGGTCATGATCTCGCGGTCCGTGAGTTCGAGCCCCGCGTCGGGCTCTGTGCCGACAGCTCAGAGCCTGGAGCCTGTTTCGGATTCTGTGTCTCCCTCTCTCTGACCCTCCCCCGTTTCTGCTCTGTCTCTCTCTGTCTCAAAAATAAATAAACGTTAGAAAAAAAAAATTAAAAAAAAATAAATAAAATAAAAGTGTGTTAAAAAAACGGAAGGACTAAAATTCATCAGATGGGCCACTGGGACGAAACGATAGGCAGATTTGAAAAACTAAGACCTCAAGGCGAAAACACAGTCAGTGAGATCGAGAACTCAGTGGATGGGTTTGAAATAATAAGTAGCATGGCTTTTGAGGTAATTAGTAAAAGGGAAATTGGGTGGAAGGAATCAGCTAGATGGCAGCGTGGAGAGACAGAGACGTTTTCTGGGGCAGGGGTGGGGCGGGGTGGGGCAGGAGTTATAAAAGATGAGCTTGAGGTGTCCTGCCAGAAAGCGAGGAAGTGCTCCAGAAAGGAAAAAAAATCAGCAATGATGGGGGCATATCAAGGAACCAACTGGAAAGTTCTCCTGATGATCAGTGCCAGAAAATTTTAACCAACAAAACTAAGTATTAGTGGATTACAACCCAGAATATGAAATGAATACCCTTGAGTCCATAATGATGTAAGCAAATGATTGAACAAATAAATGCGAGAGAAGAGAAAAATCTCCCATACCGAAGAATTCCAAATAATTGAGGTACGTCCTCCTTTCTCAAGGAGAGGGAACATAACTTCCCACTCCCGAAGTGTGGGATGCGCACGGTGACTTCCTCCAAAGAGCACAGTCTGGCAATTCGGAAAAGGGTAACTTCACAACAGAGAAATATGACAGGCGTGACCCTTAGCCGGATGGTCGAAGTCAACATCAACAGTGGTAAGTCACGCCGAGAGTACGTGTCCTTGGCGTGATGTGATAAGAATGGCCCTTCACCTGTGTGGCCCTCCTCTCCCTGTCCCATTACCCCAGTTTTAATCATGAGAAAAACAAGCAAGTCCCAACTTACAGACATGCTACCGAGTACCTCGCCGAAACTGGCAAGGTCATTACAAGCAAGGAAAGTCTGAGGAACCGTCACAGTCCAGAGGAGCCCCCAAGGGCGTGGCGATTCAGGGTAATGTGGATCCCGGAAGAGACACAAACATCAGGTAGAAACAAACAACAGCTGAATGGACCTGAGTTTAAAACAATGGAGTAGCTCACCTTCCTAGCATCACAATCGAGATACATGCTACTAAGTCAGGAAATAACCCGAGTAAAAGAAATGAGCCCTACAGGGAGCGAGTGTTCACATGGCAGTCACAATAGGCTAATAAGCTGTTCACACAAATTAAGATGTGGTGAGGGCACTAAAACATAAGCCCGAGGTAATATGTACAGGATGATACAATTCTGGTAAAATTTAGAACGCATGGGACAGTGGTTGCCTCTGGGAGGAAACGGGACCAGGGAAGGGTGCAAAAAAAAAAAAAAAGGGTGCAAAAAGGGTGCAGGTGAACTCTACCTGCAACATTGCATTTTTTAAAAAAATAAAATAAAAATCTGAAGCCAATGGTAAAATGTAAACATTCATTCTTGGCGGGGGGAGTATATGGTGGTTTTAAAATGCTATATACTTTTCTATGCTCGGGAGCGCCTGGGTGGCTCAGTCGGTTGAACGTCTGACTTCCGCTCGGGTCAGGATCTCGCGGTTCATGGGACCGAGCCTCGCACCGGACTCTGTGCTGACAGCTCAGAGCCCGGAGCCTGCTTCGCATTCTGTGTCTCCCTCTCTCTCTGCTCCCCCACCTCGCACTCTATCTCTCGCTCTCTCTCAAAAATAAATATTAAAAAAAATTGTCTATGCTCAAGATAGACAGTCATACAAAAAATAAAATTTTTCTAAAAGAGGAGTCATTCCTAGGAGAGCAGGATAGGGTGTATAACAAAAAATAAGTAAAAACTGAACAGAAGGAAAAGGCAAGAGCGAACGAATGTCGGTAAGTCAAGAAGTAGCCCTCTAAGACGCTTTAAATATATGGAGCCGTTGCAAGCCTTCAAGACAGGTGCCTTTCAGGGGCAAGGAGGCAGAAGGGATTCGGCCCAAGCCAGCCCTCACCTTTGAAGAAGATGTAATTCAGGACAACCATGAGCGTGTCTCGCGTGAACTCCTGGAGGCAGTCGGCCACCTGCCCGTACGTCTGCTTTCTCACGTACTCGTTAATCTGCCTCCTGGTCGTGGCGGGATCTGTGAAGTTGGCAGAAAAAGCAAACGCTCCGTACAGCTCCCGGACGGTGTCCAAAAAGTGCTGCCGAGGCTTTAGCTGCTTGTCCAGAAACAAGGAGTTGCCTACTTTCAGTTCAAGTTTGGGGCTGGGCAGGTCAAGGGTGCGGATGAGGCTCTGGAAACCCCGGTGGATGTCCGCTTCCGAGATCTCCGTGAGGTTGAAGCCAAGGCCCTCCAGGATCTGAGTCGGGGTGTCAGCCTGGGCCCCCAGAGAGAGCAGGGCCAGGGTGGTGGAGATGCTCACCGGGGAGAAGAAGATGTTGCCCGAGGCTTCTGCGGCCAGCTGCTTGTACAAGCGCAAGGCGAAGTTGGTGATGGTCGGTGTGATTTTGTGGTAGGCGGGGGCTGGCGCGGACAGCTGATCGCTGGGGGCTGGAGGCGCCCCCGGACTCTTATCTCCACGGGCAGGAAAGGGCCGACAATGGACAGAGGGCAGGATCGCTGCTCCCAGCAGCCACAGCCAAGCTGGACCCATCCTCTGAAAACAAGACAGTGAACACGCCATTCTACCGCGTCCGGAACCTCAGGGCTCCCGTGGCCTGCCCAGTGAGCCTCACGCCCAAGCTGTACCCCGCACAGGTGTCATGAGGGGCCCTGCAGAGGACGAGGTGGGAGGTGAGCCGGCGGGGCTCTGTCGCTCTCCCCTAAGTCTGAAGAGCTGCCCTAAATCTGCTTGACTATTAATATGTCTACAAGGTTTTGTTGACAAAAGGACTTGGGCTATAAAAAGAAACTTCCCTGGTTTATTCTCTCTTCCTCTCTTCCCCCACCTCTGACCTCCCTCCGCCTCCCTCCTCCTCCCTCCCTCTCCCTCCTCCTTCCTTCCTTTTTCCTTTCTTTTTCTTCTTTCAAGTGTTTCTTTGAATCACTCATCACCTTTCAAGGATTGGGGTGACTACGGAGCAGACGTTCAGGACACTGTGACAGTGAGGGACGCTGGGTCTTGCTAGCACAGAGGTGAGGCCACATCAACTTCCACCCTTGCCCGTTGGAAGGGAGAGGATGATGGGAGCCGCTCTTGGGTCAGGTCCCCAAGGAAAGGGGAGTGTTCTCTAGTGTTTGGGGTTTTCATTAGCTGGGGTGCTGATGTGGTGGTGAGTCACGGGGGCCCGGTGGATGCGGGCCACCCACGAGGGGTGGCAAAGCCACATGATGGACGGAGCCCGGGAGCACAGACCGACTCTGTCTCCATCAGACTTGCTGTCTGAAGCAGCAGCTGTCGCATGCAGCCCTGGTCACATGCAGCGGCTGTATCTTAATTGATGCAGAGGGTTAGGGAAGATGCCTGTTGACCTGGGTTGAATTGTGCACCCCCCAAATTCATAGCTCGAAGCTCTACTCCCCAGTGTCTCAGAATGCGATCTTGTTTGGCAATGGGGTAGTTGAGGTATAATTAGTTACGACGAAGTCATTAGATGGGCCCTGATCTAATATGATTGGTGTCCTTCTACAAAGGGGACACTCGGGCACAGACTCGCACACAGGGAGACGGCCCTGTGGAGACAAAGGCTGAGATCGGGGTGATGCTCCTACAGCCGAGGATGCCAGAGGTGGCCAGCAAACCCCCAGCAGCTCGGGGAGGAGCCTGGAGCGGGTTCTCCCTCCCAGCCTCGGAAGGAAGTGGTCTACTGCGACACCTTGATCTTGGACTTCCGGCCGCCATGACGGTGGGGCCATACCTGTCTGTCATTGAGACCCCCCGGGGTGTGGTGCTTTGTAGCAGCAGCCCTAGGAAATGAATACTGTCTCTCTTATACTTCAGGTTATAGAATGTGCCAGAGAAGGCTTCGAGCTACTTTCAGGATGTCAAAGTGGTGCAGGGGCAGGAGACTCCTTCCTCAGGGGATGGAACGGAGCTCCAGCTCGAGGTGACGCTGCAGCATAGACGTGGCTGATCTCTGCTCATTCTGACCCTCATCTAGTGCCCTTTCAGGGTCTCCATGCACACACCGCACATCTTCACAGAGCACATGCTGTCACATGGCCACTTGGAGCCCTCCCCTTCTCCCCCCCGGACCTCGATATCCTCAGTAAGGACAGTGTCGTCCCCCTGCTCCCTTCAGAACTGACCCTTCCGCTGACCACACGATTCTTGGTGCTCCTCTGTCTTGATAACATTTGCGTCTTTTTAAAAAAAATGTTTTAAATTTATTTTTGAGGGGGGGAGGGGCAGAGAGAGAGGGAAACACAGAATCTGAAGGAGGCTCCAGGCTCCGAGCCGTCAGCACAGAGCCCGACGCGGGGCTCGAACCCACGAACGGTGAGGTCGCGACCTGAGCCGCAGTCTGGCGCTCAACCGACTGAGTCTCCCAGGCGCCCCACATTTGTGTCTTAATCGGCACCGTTTGCGCAAACCAATGTTTTCTGGGTCCCTTACAGATGCCACGGTGGTGTGGGAGAGTTCGTATTTTTAGACGGTTTATAGCACTCGGGGCCCTAAACGCCCCAAAGGCCGGTTGTTGGGAGGGACCAGTACAGCCTGATTATCAGTGATGTTGAAACTTTGCTGGACAAAGTACTGCGGGCGATTTCCCAAGGCCGTGACCTCCCTCCCTCCCGCAAAGCTCTGGTGGGCTCCCTTAACGTCGGGTTCCATTCACGCTGGGAAGTCAAACAATTTAAAGATCAGTTTGCTCCTGGAGAAAATCAGGAATACAGCTGCCGTGGGGCACCTGGGTGGCTCAGTCAGCAAGCGTCCGACGTCAGCTCAGGTCACGATCTCTCGGCTTGTGAGTTTGAGTCCCACATTGGGTTCTGTGCTTCGCTTCTGATCCTCTGTCCCCCTCTCTCTGCCCCTCCCCCACTAGCGCGCTTTCTCCTTCTCTCTCAAAAATAAATAGACATTAAAAAAAAAAGAAATACAGCTGTAATAAAACTGGTCGGTTCTTTTTATCCCGCTGAACTCACCGTTTTCTACCCTTCTGCACCCCAAGGATCGCCAGACTTGCAGAAGGTTCTATTTCCCAAAGAGGACGAAAAGTCAGAGGGCTTGGGTTTGAATTAAGGCTCTGCAGTATCTCACTGTGGGATCTGTGGATCCCACTGTGGGAAGGAAAACTCTCTGACCGGCAGTGTCCGCATTTGCAAAATGCAAAGGACAATGCCCACCTTCTGGGGGCGGAGTCACTTAGGGATTACAAGGCATACGGTGTGTGAAACACCCGACACGTAGGAAGCGTGCAATTGAATTGTCACTGCTTTCTACAGAAGCTGGGTGTAATTATACCTAATCTATTTCTTTATTTCTCTTCCGGGAAGATCCCAGGGGAAGGCTAAGAACTCCAGTAATTAATGATAATATTCCCACTTATTGTTTATTTTGTGTGGGGATATTTTATCTGGTGTATCACAGCCTCCTCCCAGCCAGGTGTATTCTCAAATGCAGGGGGAATCCGCTATTTTTTTGGATCGTCTCAGAGACTGGAGAAGGGCGTGCTATTGGAGTTGGGTGGGAGAGAGAAAGCTCTCGAAATGCCAGAACAGTCACAGGCAGCGAAGAGTGGCCGGCCCAAGTGCCAGCGCGCGAAAGGTACTTCGCACGTGTCACTAGGTTGAATCCGTACGAGAGCCTTAAGACACAGGAATTGGTGCCTTCTTGTGCCTATGGGGACACTGGACGCAGGCTCAAGATAGGCACCTGTTAAGTGCCTGGAGGGTGGTTTGGATTCCAGACAAGGGCTCTGAAGCTCAAGCCTTTTGCTACAACCGAGTCTCTAGTAAATTTGCTGCAGCAACGTTGTCGTCTTGCTTTGGGCTGTGTTACTCTGCTTTCTTGTCTCTCCCAGGAATACTGGGAGTTCCTCTCTCAAAATTTCTGATGACCAAGCTTTCCATAAAAGGTCACTTGAAACCTGGAGTTCCGACTCAAAGCTCAGAAGCAGTACATCATCGTATTTTTCCTTTAGGGGCCTCATTTCTCCTCTCCCTGCTGCCAAAGCCAGAGGAGGGGGAGGAGGAGGGACAGAGAGGGACAGGGAGGGAGAGAGAGGGGCAGAGCCGCCCCCGCATAAGCCAGGTACTCACAGCAAAGCTCCCTGGGCTGGGGGCCCCGGGTCTTCAGCACCGCGTGGCTTCCTACCCACAGGAAATGGTGTCGGAGGGTCACAGCGTCCTGGTCAATATTTGCCAGGTCCATTCCTGGAACAGTGCAAAGACTGTGCGTGGCGAACAGGAAGGGACCTTTTTTTTTTTGAAGGCTCTGTCCTGCCTGCCTGCCCTACAAACAGTGAGTCATGATTCCGGACCCAACTCCCCTTGAGGATATCCCGATACCGGTGATGACGGCAGGGGTCGCGATGCGGTTGCTGCTGAACCATCACGGGAGTTTTGTGGGTTCCGGACAGCTTTCCAGATCACCCTCACGATAAGAATGCGAGACGCTAACGCCTCCTATTGGGGTCATCATTTCACCACATGCGTAAACCCGACCATCATGCCGCACCCCTTGAACACACACAGCGACGTACATGGGTTATTTCTCAATAAAACTGGACAGAAAAAGAATGGGAGAGAGGCACAATCATCCCTACCTAACAGATGGGGACACTGAGGTTCCGTGAGGTTAAATTACTTGCTCGTGAAGTGGGTGGTGAGGCTCCAATATCTTATTGATTCTTACCATTCTAATCCTTTACTGACACTTAAAAATTTATTTTTTAGAAAGAGGGTAGGCACAGGGGAGGGGCGGAGGGAGAGGGAGAGAGAGAATCCCAAGCAGGCTTCTTGGCCAACACAGAGCCAGACACGGGGTTCAATGTCATGAACCGTGAGATCGTGACCTGAGCTAAAATCAAGAGTTGGACACCTAACTGACTGAGCCACCCAGGCATCCTTTTACTGATGCTTTAAATAAATATTGTCCATATGTAGAAAAAGAAAAAGATAGACGGAAATTGGAAAACGGAGCAAAATCTTCTCTCCTGCTATTTTGAATCCCCATAAAAGGTACCACTGAGTCTTGTTCACCATGAATCACCCAAGATCTAGAATGAAGCCTGGAACTAAATGAGTATTTCGTGTGAGTGAAATTTTGCTGATGGCAAGTCACCTTGGGGTGACTTTTATGTTCTTCTTTGTAAATTTTGCATTCATCTAATTTCTCACAAAGAGCGAGTATCTTATTTATACAAACCCCCGCCCACAATAAAAGGTTAGAGTAGAATTATATTATCATATGCATAAAGCAAAACAAAAGCACGTCCGGGTTGGCACAGTGGCCCCAATCAACAGGCACTCTTTTTTTTTTTTTAATTTAATTTTTTAAAATTTACATCCACATTAGTTAGCATCTAGTGCAACAATGATTTCAGGAGTAGATTCCTTAGTGCCCCTTCCCCATTGAGCCCATCCCCCTTCCCACAACCCCTCCAGCCACCCTGTTTGTTCTCCATATTTAAGAGTCTCTTCTGCTTTGTCCCCCTCCCTGTTTTTATATTATTTTTGTTTCCCTTCCCTCATGTTCATCGGTTTTGTCTCTCAAAGTCCTCATATGAGTGAAGTTACATGATATTTGTCTTTCTCTGACTGACTAATTTCACTTAGCCTAATACCCTCCAGTTCCATCCACATAGTTGCAAATGGCAAGACTTCATTCTTTCTGATTGCCGAGTAATACTCCATTGTATATAGATACCACATTTTCTTTATCCATTCATCCATCGAGGGACATGTGGGCTCTTTCCATACTTTGGACTATTGTTGATAGTGTTGCTATAAACTTGGGGGTGCATGTGTCCCTTCAAAACAGCACACCTGTATCCCGTGGATAAATGCCTCGTAGTGCAATTGCTGGGTCGTGGGGTAGTTCTGTTTTTAGTTTTTGAGGACCCTCCATACTGTTTTCCAGAGCGGCTGCACCAGCTCGCATTCCCACAACAGGCACTTTAAAACACAAAGGCCCCCCAGGAGACCGAATCTGCTTCTTGGCGGGGGGCAGGGGGAGGGGGACTGGAGGCACCTCTGGCCTGTCCTGTGTGTGTCGCACAAGAAAGCCCTGGGAGGAAAGCTGTAGGTGCCCAAGGTAGGACTCGGTCAGTGCGCGCTGTTGAGATGAAGGTCAAGGACATTTGGACCAAGCACTGATGGGGTTTGCTACACCCACCGACATTTGAGACCCTCCCCCTGGGTCTAGAACAGTGCTGAGAACCCACTAGACGTTTTGTAAGGACACATTTGCAGTACAAATAAATAAGACAATTGATATATAGGGCTAGAGTTTTTTGTTTTGTTTTGTTTTCTCACCTAATAGGAATCCAATTCACGCTTGGCTTGCACATAAGTTACTCGGCCCTTTGCAGTACCTTATCGCACGCTAGGGGAAGGAGAACTAATCCTGGGAGCCTTGCATTTTGGATTCCATTCCAGACACTGGCACGCCAGAGCCCCCCTCCTGCAGCTGTGGTGGGAAGCAAAGGCGATTTTATGCGGGCAGGGTCTCCGCTGTCCCTGGCCCACAGCAAGCAGAGAGCAAGAGGGCGGGACAGTGAGAGAAATATTAGGGAACTGATTATGGACGATGACAAGTTCAAAATCTGCAGAGTGGGCCCATGAGGCTGGAAACCAGGAAGAGTAGACGTTGTAGTTCAAGTGCGACTGCTGGTGAGATTCCCTCTTGCTTGGGGGAGGTCTGTCAGTGGACCTTCAACTGATTGGATAAGACCCACCCACATCATGGAGAACATTCTGCTTTACCCAAAGTCCACCAATTTAAACACCGATCTCCTCCAAAAACACCTTCGCAGCAACATCCAGAATAACGTTTGACTACATATGTGGCCGCCCTGGCCCAGCCGAGTTGACACAAAATTAACCATCACACACGGCACGTGCTGGTGGGAAAGAGGATTGAGCCGCATCTCTTAGGGGATCCTCGCCTTCCTTCCTGGAGCGAAAACCTTTGACCTTGGTGCACAGACACCTCATCGGTACATCCCGTCTCAGAGTCCAAGAACGTGAAAGTGTGCTTTTACACACTTTCAGGGATGTTAACTCATTTCATCTTCAACTTCACCTTGGAACCATACCAGCTCATTGCCACGGGCAGGAAAAAGCCTATCCTGGCCTCCCGTGAAGGCGTCACGTGTCGTGGCACCAAGGTCTGTGAGGAGGCGCGGTTTCCTGTGACCCTGGGGCAGCCGGGCTTTGAGGAGCCGACGGAACTCACTTGGGTGCCTATTTCTTCTCTGTCCTGCCCTAGCCTTTTTCTTACGTGTGCCAGTGTAGATTTATTTTGTCTCCTGGATCACCGCCCACCCTCCTTTAGCACGGGACACCAGGGCCCTACCACCCTCCACGCACACCCTTCAGCTTACGGGGCACGAGGGCTGAACGGTGTCTGTGAGTGCCCTTCAGCACGAAGGACACGGCGCTCGCACTGTCCTCCGTGGACACCATCTACTCTGTAGGACACGAGGCCCTCGGCCTCCTCTGTGAGCATCGCCCTCCCAGCTTGGACGTGAAATATTCACAAGCGGGGATCTCCAGGCCTCCGTCCATCTGCTTACGCTGCGGACATCACTTCCTCCACATATTCTAGAACAATCTATCTTACTGCTCTTCTCTCAGGTGAGCGTCTTGCCCGAGCTACTTCTCCGGGCCTCTCCTCTCTTGGAGCTCGTGTGCTAAGTGGGATGCATATGGCAGCTCTTCCCTGGGCCATTTGGACATACTTGTTAAATGAAGGCAAGTCCAAGCCCTGAAGCGACTCCTCTGGTAACAGATGGGGTTCCCTCAGGGTCGCGTTGTCCCCGGAAAAGAAGAGACTTGTGTCCTGTCCTCGACTCCGCCACCGCTGGGCTTGCAGTGGACCTTTTGACTCTGGCCTCCCTCCCCCCTGTCCTGGCTCCAAGATCTAATGCCCCACCTCCAGGTGACTCCCACTTGGTCACGTCTTTACGTGGCTTAGCAGCCCCTGGTGCCCCGTTCTTGGCATCCAATCTCATCCCCGGCCTTGCCTTTCCAGCATGGCCTTCTGGCTCTCTGCCAGCCCAGGTCTATTTCACCCTCTGACCTAACCTTCTCTGGGTTACTGAACCGAACTAGCCCACCCAGGTGAGGTCCAGCCTTCTGGACGTCACTCTTGGGTCAGCCTCTTTGCTCAATGTCTTTGCCAGACCATGCCCATGGTCTGACCTCTGTGGTCAAATGACTTGCTGCTATCAGACCCCATGATCGTACGTCCATGGGGCAAGTCATGGCCAGCCAGGTGGTATCCAGGTCCCAGGGTCCCCTACACACACACACACACGCACACGCACACACCCCATTCTGTGCATGACTGCCTTCCTGGCTCTTTCCGCCTCATCCGTTTGACTTCTTATTCTGGGGGGTGGGGGGCAATGATAACTTTCTCATAAGGGGTCTGGACAGAGAAGTTGCTGCCGACATACTCGGGGGCCTTTGCCTTCCTAGGTGCCTTATTTCCCCGTGGAGCTGGATGGACACACAGAGGCCCACTGAGGTGTTTGTGGGTGCTGTCTGTGGCAGGACCCTGCCTCTGCACACCCAGCTTCCTGCCTGGGGCTGTCTGGCAGGGTAGATGAGGGGGCAGCGTCTGACTGCCAGCTGGGCAGGAAGCAAGACCAACGAGATGGCCACATACAGAAGAGGCCCTCTCGCACCCAGCTCACACCCCTCAGCGTCGCTTCCCTGCCCTTTCTCAGGACAGAAGACACACCCATCAAACGTCCCTAGCAGGCCCCCCACCTCTCCTTGTCCTGCCCTGTTCCAGGACAGAAGGCCAGCAAAGACGACCCATCCCAATTCCATTCTCAGACCACAGCTCTCAGGCTCAGCTTCTTTGGATTCAATAGCAGTGGATTTTACCCACTTTATTCAGAAGCAACTGGATTCCAGCTTCGCGGAGCCCGGCCCCATCTCTACTCTGCCGCGGGGTTGAAGACGTTGCCCATGAGGAGGGCTCTCTGAGTCATCCAGTCCAACACAAATAGGAAGAAGGGTCTGTTGAACTTCGCCACCAAGGGGGCTGCTGTATGTGAGTGAAGGGGGATGGCCTTATCCGCGTCCGTGACCTTTCGGGGGGCCAGCTCGCCTTCCTTGCTCACCTCCATTGTGGCCTCATGCGTCGCCCGGGGAGAAACAGGTCCCGTCTCAACTCTGGGTGTGAGCTCGCCTGGCTGGCTCAAGAGCAAGTCAGGGCCGTGTGCCGAGCTGGCCCAGCGCGGCCCAGGGCGGGGAGGCCGGCTCCCTCCATGGCTGAGGCAGGTGGGGGAAAGCTGGCGCCCATTCCAGAAGAACCACCCGAGGCTCTCCGCTGTCTGGCCCGCCCTTGAAGGCCAGATGCCTCAGGGAGGGGTTCGCACTAACTGCTGAGCTCAGTCTCCCCCAGTGTAGGCAGAGGGCTTGAGGAGTTTGGGTGTTTACATGAGAGGAAAGGGGGATTAGAGTTCAGAGGGAAGCTGGGTGGTCTCAAGGCTTAGGAAAAAAACCCTGTAGAATCACTGAGGGAGGGGCCTTTCAAAGGCTTTCGGGAAGGATCCCCGGAGAGAAAGGGCCGGAGGGGGCTAGTTTTTCCTGTCTCCGTGCAAGCACACACAGTTTTCCCTCTGTGTGGGAGCACTTGGGTCAGAACACCCAGGTCCACCCCTCTGATCTATAGGAGGCCTTGGGGGGTGAGGGATGTGTGGTGACATGGCTCCTGTACGGTGAGGGGCCTGGCATCCTTCAGACCCGGCCCCACACCCCGCACTCAGGGAGCACTGGCCCACCGGGTCTGTTTGAATGGAACACAGTAGGGAGAGCTTATACCCGCGAGAGCAGCATCCCAGCCGGGTCCGGCCCTGGGAGCTCCACGCCGCCGTGCCTTCCATGAGTGACAGCTCGCTCAGATCCTGTCCCCTCCCCCGGGGTCATTGGGAGAGTCAGGTGAGAGAAACCTGCAAAAGTGCTTTGTGATCTATCGAGTGCTGCGCGGTGGTGAGGCTTGCGATCGCCGCTTACGTCCAGGGCGGCGTGTCACGGGGTGGGGGGCCCAAGAGCAGCGGGTCAGCGGTGACCTTGGGGGAGTAATTGGCGGGCAGCGCCTCGTGCCCACAAACGCGCCACGGCGTCTGGACGTCTAACAGGTGTCTGGGGCCGGGAGAGCCGGTCCCTGCTTGCTCATCCGCACCCCGCCCCCCTACCTCGGGCCCTGGTAGCGGGAGCTGGTGTCTCTGACTCTTCCTTCCCTGCACCCCAGCTCTGTCTTCAAAACGCACACAGAGCTCCGCACCTCGGCTAGCGCTCCGGCCGATTCCCCATCAAGCCCGGTTCACCCCTCCCCTGGGTCATCAGCCACCCCTCCTCCTCACCACCGCGGGTGGTCTGGCATAAAACACACGTCAGCTCACGGCAGCCTCGGACGCCCCCCATGTGAGTCAGAGCAGACCCCGGGCCTGTGCGGGATGTGGGGACCCATGCGGCCCGCCCTGCCTGTTTTCCACACTCGCCCTCCGCCCCTCTCCTGCCCACGTGCCACGCTAGCTGCGTGGGCCTCCTTGGGGGTCCTCGAGCTGCGTGGGCCTCCTTGGGGGTCCTCGAGCTGCGTGGACCTCCTTGGGGGTCCCCCTCCTTGGGGGTCCTCGAGGGCCTCCTTGGGGGTCCCACGTGCCACGCTAGCTGCGTGGGCCTCCTTGGGGGTCCTCAAGCCCACGTCTCCCTCAGGACGCACTTGTTCCCTTTGCCTGGAACGTGCCTCCCCTCGACGTCCCCTCCAGGTCCCCTGGCCCTCTTCTTCCCTTCCTCAGGCCTTCCCAGCCCCAGGCCTTTCCTGGCTGGCCCTCCCCAAGGTGCCCACCGCACCCGGCACATTGTTCACAGTTTCTCTGCTTTCCCGTCTTCGCAGAACGTGTCACTGGTTGACATGATACGGACCTACCTGTTGGCACGCTCACTGTCTGACCCCGTCGGGAGAACGGAACATCTGCGAGGGTGAGGCTTTGTCTGGCTCACTCATAACTACATCCTCAGAGCCTGCAAATGTGCTTGATGTAATGATCTGTGAATATCTGTGTGACTGAAAAACCCCAAAAGCCAATGGACCAAGATTTATAACTGCTATTTTCTGAAAATTGTTTTTCTTTTTTCTTTTTTTTTTAATGTTTATTTATTTTTGAGAGAGAGAGAGAGAGAGAGAAGGACAGAGAGAGACAGAGACACAGAATCCGAAGTGGGGTCCAGGCTCTAAGCTGTCAGCACAGAGCCCGACATGGGGCTCGAACCCACAAGCCGTGAGATCATGACCTGAGCTGACGTCAGAAGCTCAACTGACTGAGCCACCCAGGCAAAAAATTGTTTGTCAATCAGGACGGTTGTGAATAACACAGAAACTCTAGAAATTGCTCTGCGCACCTCAAAAACAGCTGGGAAATCCTCCTGTGTGATGCCGGAGAAGTCCGCTGCTGGAGTAAACACATTTCTGATGCCCACCTTGGGAAGCAGTTTTTTTAAGTCTATCTTGGAGGAGATCTTGCACTTGGGCATAATTAAGTGCACCGGTCTGTTAAGAGCGAAACCCCCAAGGAAGCTGGAATACGTCTCTCTCCTTGTCCAGGGGAAGCATTTTGCTTGGGCTTTAAGACCTCTTCCAAGAGAAAGGGGAGAAAGGGTGGGGCACGAGTGCGTGTGTGCCGAGGGATGAGTGGTGTGGAAGCGTGGGCCGCAACCAAACACATCACTTCTTAAAATATTCCTTGCTATTCAAGCTGTGCCCTCCCCATCCCAGAGAAGACGAGGGTCAGGCCAGGGGATCCCAGCCCTGTGTCTGGGCAACCCTCCAGCTATAGGCAGGGGCGTAGTTGTTCACAGAGCAATATAGTTTAGCCTGTGCCAATGTGATGTTAAGCTTCTGGCTGGATAGTAACCCAGTTATTAGTTGGGTTCCTCTGTTGGTGTACCCCCCGCCCCCCGCCCTGTTCCAGCCATGACATGGCATGAAGTACGGCTGTGGCAGATGATGGCACGCACACTCTCTCAGGGCCCTCAACCGCAGCAGGTGCTTCCTGGGCAACGGTCTGGGCTTCCATGTGGCACGGGCCGAAAACTATCTGGAGATTTCTTCCCAGTCTACGCATTTACTGCCCGAAGACTGCCCCTGCCCCCGCCAAGCTCAGTGGGCCATTGAGAATCACGCTTTCATTATGTGATCTGTCCATATCCGCTTGGGCCATGGTGGACACCTTACCTAAGCTGGATCAACCCGGTTCTCCCTTCCAGGAATATGTAATCGGAACCGAAATAGGTTAGACTCACTCCGGAGTGGAGCATTTGCTTGGCTGGAAAGCAGCCGTGTCTGCCCATAACGATCTCCGCTGAAAATTTACCTCTTGGGATCCTTCCCCAATCATCATACCTAATTAAGATCCCCAATTCATACTGAATCCTGTCTTCTATCTCCCTACTCATTCTCTCCGTAGCTTTCAATGCAATTCGAATTTACACCTTTGTTAGTGGACTCACTGCCTCTCCCACCAGACGGAAAATCCCACAATGGCAGAGACGCGTTTGGCTAGCCATTCTGTTCCCAGCACCAGGGGGTGTCTGGTGTGGCATAGGTGCTCAGAAAACATGTGTTGGGTGAGTAAACCACGCGCTGCATGGACGAGAGCTGGTTTGCTGAGCTAGAGAGGTTAGGAGCAAGGATGAGTGGGACATCGGGGAGACGGAATTTCTAATGACGTTGCTGTCCCATGTCCAGCCCCTCATGACACCTGGCTGTGTCGGTGCCCTTGTGTGTATCTTTCCAATACGTTCCTCTTTACCCCCTTGAGCACATACGAAGTGGGTTTCTGATACATGCAGCCCGAAGAACCGTAATTAAGACAGTTTAAGGGGCGTCCGGCTGGTAACAGAAGCCAGGCCACCATTGTCCCTGCTTGGCTTGTTTCATTTTCCACAAAGATGCTTGGAAGTAAGCAGAATCTCAGTTCCCCGGAAATAAGACTTTTGCACAGAGGAAGTGAGATCTGAGCAAAATTTCAACGTGAATCTAGAATGTCCCTCCAGAGTAGCATACCTCGTGCCACTGGATTTCAGAAGCGTGGCGTTTTGAACAATCATGTGATTTAGGGCAGAGCCGGGCTTTCCCACATCTGGGAGCATGAGGACTAGGGACACATTTCCAATGTAAGGAATTTTGACCGTTGTAGCAAACATCTCCTCCAATCGGCTATAAATCACTTGTTCCGTCTTCCACATCATGTCCACCCGCACTGTGGTGTGCGCTCATCCACAAAGAAGTCCTCCTTGCACATGAGGTCGGGATGGAAAGCCATTTCCCAGATGCCTAGGGGAATCGGGAAGGAAGAAATCAAAGAGTGACCTCTTGGAGAAGGCATCAGCACCCACATGTTTGGGGGACCCCAGAGGGGATCATCTAGCGAAGGGAGCAGTCTCCTTCCAGTGATGCCTTGACCTCAGTGAACAGAATATTGAAAATTGCGGATTGATGCAAAGGAAAGAAAGGCAAACACATGAATTTTGAAAATATTCACCATAGGCTTTCTTTAAATCTGTGTTCCTCAGAAGATGTTTACCAAAACGCTGCCTGCCTCTGGACCTGTAGCACCAAGAAAGGATTTTCCTGCCAAATAATTTGGGAAACATTGAGCCCAACACCCCTTCTTTGAAAACTCCCAATGCCTCTTAGCGTGTTAAGAGTTCTAAGAAGTCCTATGACAAAAGAAATCTGTTTGAAATGGTTTAACTTATTCAAGGAGGGAAATGTTTTGCCAGAAAAACATACACCTGCGTGCACATGGCTGCCCACACACTCCTGCATGCGATCTGTTTCTACCATCAAGAGTTACTCCTTTTTACTCCAAAATATCTTAAGTATGGCAAACGATATGATTGAGAGGGTTGGGAGCAGAAACGCTTAAAAAGGCCGGACAAGACAATGAAATTAACGCAAATCAAAACGTTTCGGATCTGCTGGTCTATGGGAAATGGGATATAATTACCAAAACTACATGTGTTTCTGACTGAAATCTTTTAGGAAGTGCAAGGGCAGACGTTACACCCAAACAGGAATTCACGCACTCGATAAACCTTACCTTTGAAGAAAACGTAGTTAACGAGAAACGGGAAGGTGTGAGGGTTCAGAGAGGTGATGAATTCCTTGGGTCCTGTGTGCATTTTTTTCAGCCACAAAGTGCTTGATCTGCCTCTTGTTTTTTTTCTGCATCTCGAAAGTCAGTCATCTGGGCCTTCACATCATATTCGCCCTCTGTGTCCCACGGGGACATCGAGGTGAACTTCCTATCACCATCGATGAAGAGGATGTCCCTGTGCTTCAGATGTCCCTCCCTCTTCAGCCGGCTCAGCATCCGAACGGCACTCTGGAACCCCTGGTGGATGTCCCACACCCTGATGACTCTGAGGTCAAATCCAAGGCCCTCTAGGAGGTTAGTGCACGTTGTGGATCTCATACCCGGGGAAGTCATGGCCAAGGAGGCAGAGATACTCAGAGCGGAGAAGATGCTATTCTTTCTGGGATGCTCCACTAATGGAGTTTTGGACAATTTGTGGGCGAAGGCCTTATTGCCAGCTTCTAGCTTGTGGTGCAGAGGTGAAGTCACCCAGACTCTTGGCCCTGAGCAGCCTGCCCTACGCCCTCATTGTCCCTTCCAGCCCCCAGCAATGGCCCCCCATCTCCCACGCCATACCCCCATTGTCCCAACAGCCCCCATCCTTCACTGCCTCCTCCATCCACCTCGTATGAAGGGGGGATGGGGCGGTGAAGGGTGGAGGACACTGTGGTTGAGGAGGCCAGGGAACGGGAGGGGGCTCTGGGATGGGGAACAGTGGATGGAGGAGACCCCCGAAAAATACACACACGCGCTTATTACGCTGGATCTTCCATTGTCTTCCCTCAGGCAGGTACTACCTGAAACATGGCAAAAAAAGAGCAAGAAAACACAGTCAGGTGGAACCCACTCTGTCCCCAAGAGAAAGGTGGCTTACCTTCCAGAGGAAACTGCTGTTGCCACAAGCTCTTTGCATCTGCCTGTGCCATATTTATATGGCCGCTGGGGCAGTGGAATGGATAAACCTGAGTTAATATTAATGACCAACAGATCGTGTTCAAATACTGTCCAAAGCAAACAACAACTGAATCATTTACGTTATTTTTTTCCTTGCGCATCAGTCCCCCCTGAGCCAATGAGCAAATTAATGGTTACGGGGCCATTTGTGTTACTGGCCATGAATTTGCTCAGGCAGAGTTTTGGCAAACATCTACTTAAGGTAGAGAAGGACCCAGTGAATGACCTGGGGCCATCAGCAGAGGGTGGCTATCTTTCATCTAGGTCTTAAGAATTAATGCAGGAGTCTACACATCCTCAGGGAAGTTTGAAGAGGGAATTCTAGGTGGTGGGGTATGTATGGTGGGGGCGCCTGGGAGTAGGGGTGGGGAATCAAGGCTATGTGTGTAGGGTCATTCTGAGTGTAGAAGGAACTCACTCCCGGCGTGTTGGAGACAAACCACTTACGAATCCTCTTCTCAGTAACAACTAAAGAGCTGGATACAATCGTCAAAAGCAACCATTTCTGTGCTCTCGTGATCTACCAAAGGCCTGTGGCAAACAGAAGCATTCATTCATGAAGAGTACGGAATTTTGAGGAAGCACAGAGTGAGTCTGTGACATTTTTGTCTGGGGCTGCTTCCCCCCCCAACCCAGATCTGGTGGTGGGTGGTCAAACCACTTGATTTGGTACGTTGTCTGTTAAAGCAACGATCTCGGTGGTGAGCAGTGTGTGTGTGTGTGTGTGTGCAGGGGGTGGGATTGTTGGGGGCGGGAGTTCTGCTGGTCTGTGGTTGGGTTGGGGGCACTAAATAGGCCAGCGGAGTAGCAGGAGGTTCAACAGGGAGTCCCAAGAGCTGTGGCCACTCCTGGGGGCCTGATGAGCCCTCTTCATATCCCAGGCGGTGGGGTGGGGTGGGGGCCCTTCGTGTGCCCAACAGAGACTAGAGAAGGTGAAAGCTACACATAGCTACACATAACTCCCCGGTCCAGGGAGAAGCGAGAGAGAAGAGTAGAATGTATAATCTGGGGGCTACTTGAGGGCTGCCTGAGGTTTAAATGGGCTCACCAGCCTCCGTACAGATCCATCAGCAGGAAGTGGAAGCTTTATTGGCTCAAGGTGTTTGAACACAGTTTCTAACCAATATGTGGCTGAACGATAAGCAACACAATTACAGGGGTGACCTCTAGGAGTCAGGCTTATATATAAAATAAAGACAAGAAAAACAGAAAAAACATCAGTGGCCAGATCACAGAGTCCGTCCAGGCAAATTACTAAGTCGACAAACAAACCAAATCATCCAGGTAAATGACTAAATCTCCCCAGGTGGGAAGATTCAGAATCCAGAGTTACTATATTATCTAAAATGTCCAGTATTCAAGAAAAGAAAAATCACAACACATGCAAAGAAACAAGAAAGGGTGGCCCATACTCAGGAAAAAAAGGAGTCAATAGGACACTGCTGGTGAGGGTCTCCAGACACCGGACTTTGCAGCCAGAGACTTCACAGCAGATAAATAATAATAAAAAGAGAAATAACCCAATTTAAAAATGGGCAAAAGACTCTAATCGACATTTCACCAAAGAGGATGGCCAATAAACACACGCAACTGTGCTCAGCATCACCAGTCATTGGGGAAATACAAATTAAACCCACAGTGAGATGATATTATGTACGTGTCAGAAGGGCTGTAATAAACGAGACAGGAAATACCAAGGGTTGACAAGGATGTGGAGAAACCGGGACTCTCGCTCATTGCTGGTTGGACTGCAAAACACGACGCCAGCCACAGCATGGACGGACTCTTAGAGCGTTATAGTGGGTGAGAGCAGTCGCTCAGAGCCCTGCACACTGTCGGATTCGATTTATACGAGAGATCCAGAAAAGGCACATTTTTAGAGAGAGAAGGCTCATCAGTAGTTGCCTGGGGCTGAAAGAAGGTGCCAGGACAGACCGAAAAGGGGCTTGAGGACAGGCTTTAGTGTTGTTGCAAATGTTCTAAAGCTGGGTTGAAGTGAGGCTGAATTGACTAAAAATCATGGACTTATACACGGCCAATGGGTGGATTTTATGGTATGCACATTAGTAGCTCGATAAAGCTGTTAGAAAAGAAAAAAGATGAGCAGTGGCAACAGGCTTTGTTGGAAAGATGGTGGGCCTGGGGGTCACATGGAGCTGGAGGTGAGCACCAGTGCCCCAGCTGGCATCTAAAGGGCCACCTCGAGCAAGTCATTTCTCGGAGCGCTGGCTTCCTCATCCGTCGTGGAGGAAATAGTGCCCATGCTCAAGGAGATGATGCACGTACACAGCGGGCACCTCATCCGTGACACCCTCCTGGCTGACATGTGATGATGTTCTGTGGGGTTCGGAGTCCCCTGGTGGCCAACCTGATTGGGGAATCTCTGATGCCTGGTCCCCAGGTATCTTTTGCCCTTGTGCGCTAGAATCTCCCCGTTCCCCATGCCCCGATTTCCAGAACTGGGTCTCTGCTCTGAGTCCCGTTTGTTTGTGTGGCTGCCTGTTGGCTGGCCTCCTGTCGGGCGTCACTGTGTTTCTCCTTTTCTACAGTGCCTCCTCGCTGGTCCTGGCTTCCCACTGGCCCTTGTCTCTCTACTACCTGCCTCATGGCTCATGTCTTCTGCCTCGTCGCTGGCCCCCTGTTTGCAGGAGAGCCACCTCCATGCATTCTCCAGTCTGGTATGGAACCGGCCACTTACCCAACTCCAAAGCCTTCAGTGGCCCCTTTCTCCCAGGACCCTCATGATGTGCCTCTGCTGACGGCCAACTTCCTATCTCACCGCTCACTCCTCGGGCCTCTGCTCTCCAGCCGGGCCAAATCCTTGCCGAGAAGCAAAGAAACCAGGTTTTTTCTTAGCGCGTGCCGTTCTGCCTGCCCAGAACCCCACTTCTCCGCCTTCTCAGGCTAACACAGCTCCTACCTACTCCTCAGGATTCACTTCTGATCTCTCCCTGAGAAAGCCTTTCCTGACAGCCACCTCTCTGTCCTTCCACCCAGGCAGAGTTAGGTTCCGTGGGCTCCCATAATACCACGTTCTCGCCTCTCCCATATCACGCTGGCTTGCAAAATACATTGGTTCATTTCCTGGTGGTCTGTGAAAACTTTGTTGGAGAAATCTGTACATAATATGATTGCCTCCTTCATCCTGGCCCATAGGATGTACAAATGGGTGTACAACTGTTCCGTAAATGAACACACGAGTGTATTATATTCCCCCGGGGGACTCTGTCTTCTCCATAGAGAAGCCCTCGTTCCCTTCCAGGGCCATTCCTCTGCCAGTAGGAGGTGGGCCATTTGGGGAGCTTCTCCGTTGCTTGGGGAGCGAGCCCTCCCTAAGACCCCTTGTGGTGTTGTACAGGCACAGTGGTTATCCCCGCGCCGAATGGCACCGCGTGCGGGGCTCCCTGATCTGCAATCAGGCGTCGCACCCCCGATCTGCAGTATCTCACCTAACGCCCAAAACAAACGTGCGAGGCCGCTCCTGTTATTACTGCCCCCATTTTAGGGGGGGGCACCCACCTCTCTGACGCTCAGTGACTTCACAGTCCCCCAGCGGAGCTGGGGACTCACACCCACATCTGCCTGACACCGCAGCCGTGCTCCCAACCCAGAACCCCCTGACCAGAGATCTCCTCTCTGCGGTAAGTGGGCCCTGGACTCAGTGGGCGGTAGGCAAACTTTTACGGGTACGGGCGTGGGGCTTGAACCCACAAGGGTGAGATCATGACCTGAGCCAAAGTCAGATGCTTGACCGACTGAGCCACCCAGGCGCCCTGCTGTGTCATTTTAAAGCTGGGCCTCTGAACATATTTTGTATGGGATCGGGGGTGCTGAGGGGCCAGGGGTGTATTGGTACCAGAGATCACACACACCCCAGGGAACAAAAAGGGGGGTTGTAGATGGTTCTGAGACCTGAGTGGGACAGAGGATGTTGGCCGCACAGTGTGAGCGATGCTTCAGGGGATGGGGGGGGGGGGGGGGGGGTGGGGGTGGGGGGTGGTGGGCAACATTCTGCGGGAATGCCTGAATTTTCTTCTGGGCTCTCAGCTGGGAATTGAGCTGGAAAAGGACACCCTTTTTTGAAAGGTTTCCAATATGGGTAACAAATGAGCACAACGGCATTTACAGGTCACACTTCCTGGGCACCAACAATTTGCAAGGTATTGTCCTAAGCACTTTCTGTGTGTTTACTGCCATGACAACCCAATGACGCAGGCACCATGAGTGTTTTCAAGGAGGGTGAAGCCCAAAGAGATTCCCTAAGGCACTGAAGGTCCCGTGGTTCCACGATGGTGGGGCTGGGATTCTGGAACCTCATGAAATCCTCTTTTCTTGAGTTCTGTCTTCCTCCGCCCCTGCCCCCCCCACCCCGTCTCTGAGCTGCGTCCATCCTGCCTGTGAGGTCACCGATGCCACAGCCCCAGGAACAGCTTCCGTCTGCCTTGGCACAGGGGTGGCCACCAGTCGCCCCAGGGGCGGCGGCACCAGTTGGGATGACTACACCGTACTTCTCAGTGCTGGAGACCAAGCTGGCCCTTTTGGCCACATCAGTAGCTTCACTTCCTAGTCCTGAAATTTAGAGAAACGCCCTCCACGGTGCAGACAGCTCTTCGTGGGACCCGAAGCCTCCGCTCATTCACCCGGATGGCAGCACAGGTGGGGAGGCAATACCCACCTGGAAAACTGAGATGGCCCCGGGGGCTGCTGGGAGCTCTGCCGACCTACTAGCTATGCAGCCCTTTTAGACACTCCAGCACAGACAGGAAGGAACTGGTAATTATTTTTACTTACATTCTGGGGGCAGTTAGTCAACCTCCTGGCAGATCAGGAAGATACAGGGCAGGAAGGATACAGGATACAGGAAGGTACAGATACTTAGCGTTTGAAAGATTCTAATCAGAAACCCATACTCCATACTTCAAGATTTGGCTAGCTAGAATCAACTAGTTTGATCTAGAACACTAGATTAAGAATCAACACTAGCGAAGGGCCCCTGAGTGGCTCAGTGGTTGAGCAACGAAGCGATCAACTCTTGATTTTGGCTCAGGTCATGATCCCAGGGTGGTGAGATCGAGCCCTGAGTCCGGCTCTGCACGGGGCATGGAGTGACTGCCTCTTTCTCTCTCTCTCTGTCCCACCCACACTCGCGCTCTTGCTCCCTGGAAACAGAATCAACACTGATAAAAGCCCACGGATGACTTTTTACAAAGTGATTTTCCAATCATGAACTGGCCGGACCGTCAGAGGTGTGGGTTGGCTAGAAATATTGCATGGGTACCTCTGTCCCTGGCCTCAGGATTCTGAGCTTGTTTTTTGTTTGCCCCTTTAGATGCTTTCGTGGGGTTTTGTCACCTGGCTCTGACGAGCACGTTCTCTGAATCTGCCTTCGGAATATTGTTACTTCTGCCCTGAGGGAAGCCTTCACGCAATTCTGTAAAAATCATTCCCTGATGTTCCGAAGTTGATTTGGCATCGTTAAATCATGGGTCAGACTAACACCTGAAGCTCTTCCCCACCGCGGGGAGGCTGTGTTTTCGCCGACACACGAGAATCTGATGACGAACCCGCCAGCCGCGTCCTCAACGTCTGCGCCTCGCCTCCTGCCCAATGGGGTGTTGTCCCCACCGAACCGCTTCTCCGCACTATAGCGATAAAGGCTCGTGTCCGTCTTTCCCCTTGCTCCTTCTGCCTCCCGACCACCCCTGGGGCTCCAGCATGTGGCCCTGCGTGGTGGACGTGCCTTCTCTTCTTGGGAATTGCAGGTAATCCAGTTTCTCTTAAAGGCGGCCGTGTCTGCGCCTGCCATGTTACCATACCTTTAAAAAAGAAATTTTTTTTTTTTTTTTTTTACATTTATTTGTTTTCGAGAGGCGGAGACACAGAGCACAAGTGGGGAGGGGCAGAGAGAGAAGGAGACAGGATCCCAAGCAGGCTCCAGGCTCCGAGCACCGCGCACAGAGCCCGACGCGGGGCTCGAACTCACGAACCGTGAGATCATGTCCTGAGCCCAAGTGGGACGCTCAAGCGGCTGGGCCACCCGGGGGCCGCTGCCATTTTGCCATATTTGATGAGGGCGAGTCCTGCACACGTTTCAGAACAAATGCAAGGGGTGGGCGTCTGAAAAAACAAAAACTACAGAGAGAGCCGAGAGCTGGCAAAATCGGTTTTAAGACCGTTCTTGCCCCTGCTGGCTAATACAAGTGTGAACGGGCACAGGAAGGCTGCCAAGGCCGGCTTTCACTGTCGTGGGCCACCTGGGGGCGAGGCTGCGGGGAAGGAGGCTGGCCGCCCTCCGCCGCCCTGACTACTGGGGGCTCCGAACGGTCACAGAGCTAGAAGCTGGGCAGGGCAGATGCGTCTTTCCCCGGTTCCTCACGCCTGCCACTTCCTGCGTGCATGTGCGCGGGGTCGGTTCCTCCCCAGGTGCTCCTCAGAGGACAGCATCAGTGGCTCAGCACCGTGGTTTCGTGGGCAGAGCCCTGTGCGTGTGGCAGGGTTCGGGACAGGCAGCATGGTGGAAGCCAGTGCGGGAGTCCCCGGTAGGAAGATATTTAGAATATTCTCCACCACGAGAACTGGGCTTTGGTCCCGGTTGTCGTGCAGCCCAGGGAGGCCCTGTGGTTAATTCCGCTCTCTGTTCTCCTGTTTGTTCTCCTGTGGGAGTGTGGAGGTAGGGGGTTCCCCCGGAGCTTTTCTCCGGCTATCCGGCATAACCCCCTTCTGTCTTGTCTCTTCCTGTGTAAAAGGGCTCAGAAAAGCCAGTGTGAGGGCCCTGGCATGCTGAGGTCGTGTGAGGCACCAGTCCCCCCCCCCACCAAAAAAAAAAAAAGAGGTCTCTGGATCTGATGGGCATGGGGGTTCCCGTAGAGGCTGCAGGAGAGACCCTTGGTGACGAAAGGTGAGGTAGAAGGAGCCAGAACGGCCTGTCCGGAGGAAAGCAGGGAAGGATGGAAAGGTTGTTTCGGCCTGGAGCTGCTGTGACCCACTGCACCACATGAGGCTTTCGGGACTCAGAGTAAGAGAGCCTGGTCGTTGTCTCCAGGAGCCAGCAAGGAGGAGGCTGAACACCCCGAGGGCTCTGTCTGTGTGTGTGTGTGTGTGTGTGTGCGCGCACGCGTGTGTGACAGCGTTAGAGCCAAGAAGGCAGCCAGCCCTGACAAAGCCTGGCTGGAGAACCATGGCACCCACTCAAGAGAAGTCATCATACCCAGACACTAGCCTTCCAACTTCTTGTCTGAGACACTCAACTGGTTTAGTGGAACCCGCCCCCACGAAACCCAGACCGCTATCCTTGGCCAACAACGCTGACGTCTCTATACCTCTCCGACCTCGGTTCTACCATGCCAGTCACAAGGACCTCCTTCTGTCCCAGCATGCCTACGCATTGTTGACTCAGGCTTTGTGCTCACAGAAGCACTTCCTCTGCTCCGCTCCCCTCTTGCAATCACCCTATTCTCTGCCTTCACAGCCTCCATCGTTCTTTTTTTTATTAAAAAAATTTTTTAATATTTATTTATTTCTGAGAGAGAGAGAGAGAGAGAGAGCATGAGCAGAGGAGGGGCAGACAGAGAGGGAGACACAGAATCGGAAGCAGGCTCCAGGCTCCGAGCTGTCGGCACAGGGCCCGACGCGGGGCTCGAACCCACGGACCGCGAGATCATGACCTGAGCTAAAGTCGGATGCTTAACCGACTGAGCCACCCAGAAGCCTCCATGGTTTGTTTATTTATAGGTTTGGTTATATGTTTCGGTTGTGGACTGTCACCCCCGTCTAGGCCCAGGAGTGCAGGGACCTTGTCTGTCTGATTCACTCCTAGCGCGTATTAGGTCCTCAGTGAGTTTTTGTTGAAATGGATGAATGAATCCACCCAGCCGCTGAACTATCACGTCGTGGCACCCTGGCCACTGGGAGTTAACGGATAAACCATTATCAGATTAGGGCCCTGAGGGCATGCGGGAGCAGTGTTCTTGGCTGAATTCACGCTTTAGGTTTGTTGAGTTTATTACTTTAATTTTTCAACAAAGGTGACTGACCTGCATATTGCCATGCCCAGGGGCTCCGAGGAATGGGAATAGGCCAACCAGAAACATCCATGAAGCTAGTTACCTGGTGGGATTTGTAGAGCACTGATTGGGTCTCAAGCTTTGGTCTGAGACCCCAATCTCTGCGGATCTGATGGCTGAGCCTTATAAGCGGCATCCCAGAAGAAAATGCAGCTCTGCCAGGGTCAAATGGACCCTCAGAGCGGGAGGGGACACGTCCTAAAGTCACACCGGGAGCATCATACAACGTGGTTTATTTCCTGGACATTTTCAACCTGTACTCAGCCAGCAGGATAGTTCCACCTAGGATTTAGTTGGATTTTCAACTTTCCCTAGGAAGAGAATGGCCTCTGTGGCTTTGTTTATCAGCAGCAGCAGGAAGGACCTATTGAAGCGGATGACGGTGTAAGAGGGGGTGTCCTTTGACCGGACTATGAGCTTGGTGGCGGTGGCTGCTGCGGCCTCGGTCCCCTCCTCGCTGACATCCAGCACAGCCTTGTGGGCAACCTGCCAGGGGAAAAACAAACGTCAGTGGTCCCCGGGGGAGGGGCACCTTTACTTAACTGAGCTTTGGGGTTCTGCCTGGGAATGGTGATGCCCCCCCTTGAGGGGCTTCAAGCTTATATACGCCAGGTGCCTTGTGTTAGATTTGCGGCTGTCATTGGTACCAGTCCACTGGTCTTTAAGCGTGGAGTTGAGATTCACACCAGAAATGACCCAGGTTTGACTCCCAGTTCTGCCACTTATTGTTGCAAAAGATATTTAGATGCTGCAGGCTTCACTCTCCAAATCTCTGGAAGGGTCATCATAATGGTGTATATCCCACAAGGTCATTGGGTGAATTAAAGGAGATCACACAAAGTATGTGTGCGGGAGTGTTGCTGCATGCGTGCCCTGGAGACATAAGGAGGTGTTTTTAAGTGCTGGATCCCTTCTGGGTCTCCTAGGAAAGAGACTTACCCTGGGGCTCATGTTCTCCCAAGCTTCAGGGGGGCCTGAGGACTCCCAGAAATGACAGTCATTATTGTTCAGATGTGCCCATAAACACGTAATGGGAAAAGGACCATCATGCCCAGCGTATTCCATTGGGACCTCTCCTTCCATGACCTGGGGACGCTTCTGACCATTATGATGTATTATCAAAATACACTTTTAAGTTGGGGATCAGAAACCCATGAGCAGACAAGGACTAGACAGGGAGACCTCTTGTCAGAGCAGGGAGCCCACAGGGGACCTGGAGGGCGCACCCTCACTAAAAGGGACACTCACAGCTCAGCTCCAGCTGATGGGTGCTATGCAGGGCATTGGGCTCACTGTTGCCGTGCGGGAATTGGACTCAGAGATTTGTTTCAAGACGGTCAGAAATCTATAATTTCAGGTACAATATCCTACATGATAGAAGTTGGCTCTCTTTCTTTTTAATACTAGAGGTCACACACAACCCATCTACAGGGTAGTAATGGCCCATGGGCAGCCAATTTGACTGCAGTGTGAAGTCCCAAGCTTCAGGGGCGAGGTCGAATGCCAGGGGGCATCTGCTTATCTGCATGGGTATCGAGGGAGCAGAGTTACTTTCCCAAGACAGGACTGATTTTCACAGAACTGTGTGGTTGGACCTTAGGGACACTTGTTTGAAGAGGGATAAAAGTTGCCTGTGTATCAGAGGTATGATGGCCATAAAGCCACAGACAGGCCTGGCGGCCATGAAATTCAGTCCAACTTCTGCCCCAGAGAAGTCACTGTGCCTCTCAGGGTCTGCGTTTCCTTATCAGTGAGATGTGAGAGCTCGATTAGCCAGGTACTGGAAACTCTTCCCGCTCTCCCTGCCCGGGCAAATGTTCTCGTGGACCAACTCACTTTGGAAAGCTGCAGGAAGTCTGTCTTTGTGATTCCAGAAAAATCAGCATTATTATTAAAGGCATCCCAGATGCCCATCTTCGGGAGGATGGTTTCCAGGTCATAGGAGGCAGAAATGGAAAATTTCGGAATGAACACCTCTATCCACCTGCAGAGATGGAGAAAAGGAAAAAGTGAGGTCACGAGCCCCTTGGTCTCTATCTCTGCTTCTAGGTGGCATTTCGGGAGACTCTGTTCTTCCTCTAGGCTGATGCCGAAGCAGACAACCAACCCAGGTTGCTCTGGGGGTAAAGCCCCCTACCTAGGGGCAAGTCTGGCCCTGAAGATAAATGAGATGAAAGGGAGGGCCCTAATGAAGGAAGGTACAGAGAATACACGGGGATCCAGCGAGGGAGCCTATGGCAGAGACCAATGGGGGACACCAGGCAGTGATGGAAGTGTGTCTGCCGCCCCTGGCCCAGCACATCCCCCACCCCCAGCCCCTCCTGAGACAAACTCTGCTAACCCCTGAGAGCAGCAGAGTCCAACAGAACTTTCTGCAAGCGTGGACACAGTCTCTATTTGTGCTGTTCCACATTTTAGCCATTAGCCACGCGTGGTTATATCGAACGGCTTAAATGTGGCTAGTGCCAGGGAGGAAAACATTTTTTTGTTTTACTTATTTTAGTTAACTTAAATTTATATAACCACAGGGGGCTAGTGGCTACTGCGTGGGATAACACATCCCTCCAGGTCAACATAAGTTTTTCTTCCTCAGCAATAATTTCTCTGAACCAAGAATGAACAGCCTGAATTTACTGAGCATTTACTATGCGCCAGGCATCGTCCCAGATAATTTTAGTCATTTCCATTTTAAAGATGTCAAAACTTACTTGTAGTGCTTTGCGCAAGGTCATGTACTCGGTGAGTCACAAAAATGAAAGCACAAAAGTATTGGATGGACACTCAAGTCCTCACTGACGGGCATCATCACAACGGACAGCTCTCTCTTCCTTCTTGCTTCTCCAGCACCCGCCTGGCCATCTCCTCCCTGCTCTGTCTGCCGCTCTTTATGAACCGCCCCCTGCCCCAGCCTCCGTGCTGCCTCCTCTGTCCAGCCCTGGTTGCAGTCAGAAAAGAGAAGAAACCTCTGAAGGATCCTACAGTGTTCCTTAATTCCCAACTTCACCTCTTTGCCAGGGCTGTTTCCTTTGCCAAAAGTGCCCTGCCTCAGCCTCTATGTCCTGTCCATCCCTCCACGTCCTATCTATGCTCCTGACTCCAATGTACCATCTCTTTGAAGCCTTCTTCCGTCTCAGCTAAAAGTGATCTCTCTTTGCTCTGAAGCTCCTTAGCACTTTGCCTGCCTCCCCCTGGGCATTGATCTTTGTCTTTCTTAAATTACAGTTATCTTGACCCTGTCTTCTCTCCTCTTGGACTGTGGGCACCTGGGAATGATGCCAAGAATGCCAAGAAAATATTGCTAAGAGATTGTAGGTAAGGCTTTGATAGTCCTTTGTATCTTATGGTTAACATCCTCTTGATACTCTCCATAATGGTTACAGAACTAATAATAATCTGGGATGCCTGGGTGTCTCAGCCAGCTAAGCAAACGACTCTTGATTTCGGCTCAGGTCATGATCCCACAGTCCGTGGGTTCAAGCGCCGCGTTGGGCTCTGTCCTGGCAGTGTGGAGCCCGATGCTTTCTCTCTCTCCCTCTCTCACTGCCCCTACCCAGCTCATTCTCTCTCTCTCTCTCTCTCTCTCTCAAACTAAATAAATAAACTTAAAATAAAAAATAAAATACAAAACTTAAAAGGGAAAAGGAAAAGAAAGAAACTAATCAGCTATGTACTTTATGCATAGTAACTCGTTTTATCTTTTCAACAACTTATGGGCTCAGTAATATCATGATTCTCATTTTATAGGTGAGCATCAATGCTTTCTTTGCTTGTTTATTTTTATGGAATCAGTCCATGGAGTTTAATATTGGATTGGCTGATAGGGTGAGTTCTGCTAGCCATGACGGAACAGCTTTGCAAGGACATATTAGCTACGTGGCTGTGGGCAATTCACCTCCCTTCTCAGAGCCTCGACTTCCTTACGTGTGGGTGGGGGTGACGGTGCTCCAGTGCTCTTCACCTGTCGGGTGACTGTGAAGTTCAAGTGGGAACACACACGCACGGCACCAGTTCACCATCCAGCGTGCAGCTGCCGCTCAGTTGGCAGGAGCGATTACTCAACAGCTGCCACGCTCGGATGTACGTCCTCATCCCTTGCCCCATGCTTGGGTGTACACCATCACCTGCCCCAGGAGTCTGGAAATGGACACAGATTCCCACCTCTTCTGGAGTAAGAGGCTCCATCGCCTCAGTGTCCCGGCTGACAAGGCCTGTTCCAGCTGCCTCATCTTGCCCTGGCCAGGGAGGACAAAGAAGGCCACGGTGTTGCCACTGTAGTCCATCTGTAGTACAGAGCAGCTCAGCTCCGGATCCACCCCAAAAGCAAATTGTTCCACCTGGTGCATCATTGGGACCTTCACAGTGGCCCCCTGGCCCACCAGGAACGGAGAGCTCTTTCTTGTATCTCCAGGGTGAAAGGGCTTCTCCCACTTGGCTGGCACAGAGAGAAAAGAGAGGTCTTTGTGTCAAAGTGCTGTCAGCAAAAATGATGAAGTAAGGATCTCTGA
The DNA here is from genome assembly GCF_018350195.1 of Panthera tigris. Classification (NCBI taxonomy): domain Eukaryota; kingdom Metazoa; phylum Chordata; class Mammalia; order Carnivora; family Felidae; genus Panthera; species Panthera tigris. The sequence goes on from NC_056665.1 coordinate 136,488,657, forward strand.
AAACTCTGTCCTCCATAAAAGCAATGGGAAAATTGCCAACAGTGATCAGAATGGGCTTTCTTAGAACTCTAGAAATTAACCAAACTCTTTCAGCAAATTAGGGAATGGTTTGTTCAAGTGAAGCAGCTAAATCTTGGGAAGAAGGTGAACTTTGGGGTATTTTAACTTGCCCTCGTTCCATTCCCCATGTCCTAACTCTTCAGGAGACTTGAAAAACAAGAGTGTGCATTTCCAGTGAAATCCAGAAACCTGGCAGCCCCAGGAGGGAAAAAATAGGGCTGGAACCCTTTCAAAGCCTCAATCCCTAAACACTGTTATTTGACCTGTCCTGTGCTTCCCTGGGAGGCATCATTTGCAGAACTGTCTGTACTTGATCTGATTTGGAGCTCGACCAATGCAAAAAACTCTATTCCTCAGAGGAAATTAGTCAAAAGCAGTCACAGGCAGTGATAACATTTTGCAGCTGCCGGGGGCAGTAGATAACACTTGAGGCAAACAATAAACTAGTCAAAAAGGTTAACAGGACAGGCTGGGGGTAGGGGTGGGGGGTGACATCTGCAAAAACGACAAGAGTAAGGACCTCTGCATTGTCACCCTTCCCTAAAGACAATAAGGAAAACTGGCAAAAATATTCAGAATCAACTTCTTTGGAACTCTGGAAATTAATCAAAGCCTTATAGCAACCTAGGGAGTGTTCATTCAAGACAAATGGCCGAATTTCAGAAAGAACAGTCAATTTTGTGGTTATTTTAACTTGTGCCAGTCCTGTCCTCTACTCTCTAGCTCAGCAGTAGCCTTGACAAATAGCAGCCTGTGTTCCCACTACCATTGGGAGAGGGATTGACCTGGAGGTCTTTCAAAGACTCATTTTCGAAGAATTATTATCACTTGACCCGTCAGATAGTTAACTGGAAGCTCTCACTTCCAAGGTTGATTGGTGCACAGTCAGTGATTAAAGCCTTCTCCCCAGGGGGCTGGAAGTTTTTTGCTAGAAACAATTACAGACAAATGTTTTAGTTTTATGGTTGCCTGGGTGGGGATAACAGATGGGGCAAACAACAAAGTGATAAAAAAATTCTAGAAGGAAAAGCTGAGGCATAAGATGTCAGTTGGAGCTTTGGAAAGCTCCATTATATCCTGGGCATTTAGAGGCTTCATGCATGTGTAAAGCTGTGTGCGTATTTGAGAAAAAATATGAGAAGGCTGTAAGTTCTCACTTACGGCTGACCTTGAGGGTCTGCAGAAATAGAAAGTGAAGACTGGGTCAGAGTTATAAACTGCCTGGCTGAGTGTTGATGACAACCCCACCATGCACACGAGTCCTCAGCAAAGACTAGGAGATTTATTTGGCCCAAGCACTTAAGAAATCTCTGCCCAAGGGTCGCCTGGGTGGCTCCGTAGGTGGAGCGTCCGACTTCGGCTCAGGTCATGATCTCGCGGTCCGTGAGTTCGAGCCCCGCGTCGGGCTCTGTGCTGACAGCTCAGAGCCTGGAGCCTATTTCAGATTCTGTGTCTCCCTCTCTCTCTGCCCCTCCCCAGCTCATGCTCTGTCTCTCTCTTTCTGTCAAAAATAAATAAACATTAAAAAAAACAATAAAAAAAGAAATCTCTGCCCAGTCATAACTAACCACTTGACTAACCAAGAAGACACTTTGGTGGCCACACATGACAAAGTATAGACTTTAAAGAATTAGTTCGGAAAAGTCACTCAAGAAACAACTACTGCAACAAGCAAAAACAACAAATCCTTGGGATGAGGTAAATCTGATTTTCAGAGCTGCAACATTGCATTATTTTAAAAATCCAGCTTTTACAAAAAGATATGAGGCATAAAAAGAAAGTATGGGCCATGCACAAGAAAAAGCCAATCTGCTAATATGAGAAATAAAAGAAGGGACACTGAAAAAGATCTTATGGACATTAAAGGAAAATAAAGGAATACTACAAACAACTCTATGCCCACAAATTTGATAACTGAGATGAAATATTCCAATTTTCCAAACCTTAAATACGAATAAATAGACAATGTGAATAGGTCTATATCTATCAAAGAAATTGGCAATCATTAAAACCTTCCAAAATAGGAAATACCAGGTCCAGATGGATTCACTAGTGAATTCTACCAAACACTCAAGAAAGAAATTATAGGGGCATCTGGATGGCTCAATCGGTTAGGTGTCTGACTTCGGCTCAGGTCATGATCTCACAGTTCGTGAGTTCGAGCCCCACATCGGGCTCTGTGCCGACAGCTCAGAGCCTGGAGGCTTCTTCGAATTCTGTGTCTCCCTCTCTCTCTCTGCACCTCCTCTGCTCATGCTCTGTCTGTCTCTCTCTCTCTCCTTCAAAAGTAAATAAAAACATTTAAAAAAAGAAAGAAATTATACAAATTCTTTACAATCTCTTTCAGAGGATAGAAGCAGAGAAAATACTTCCTAATTTGTTCTATCAAGCCAGCATTCCTTTAATACCAAAATCAGACAAAGACATTGCAAGAAAACTACAGACCAGTATCTTTTATGAACACAGATATAAGAATCCTGCACAAAATACTAACAAATCAAATCCGATAATGTATAAAAATAATTATACGCCACAACCAAATGGGGTTTTTTCCGGGTTTGTAAGGCTGGTTCAACATTTGAAAATAAATTAATACAATCCATCATATCAAGAAGCTAAGCAAGAAAAATTAATCATATGAATAGATGAAGCAAAAGCATTCGACAAAATCCAACACCAGTCATAATAAAAATTCTCAATAAACTAGGAATAAAGGAATAACTTCTTCAATATGATAAAAAAAAAATAGCTACAAAAAGCCCACAGCTGATATAATACTTAAGGGTGAGAAACTCAAAGTTTTCCCACTAAGGTCAGGTATAATGCAAGGACGTCCCCTCTTGCCACTCCTGTCCAACATTTTACTGGAAGTTCTAGTTAATGCAATAAGATAAGAAAAAAGAAATAGAGTGTATACAGGTTGGGAAAGAAGAAATAAAACTTTGTTTGCAGATGACATGATCATCTATGTAGAAAACCCAAGAGTCAACAAACAAAAGAATCCGTGGAACTAATGAGGGAGTATAGCAAAGTTGCAGGATACAAGGTTAATATACAAAAGTCAATTGCTTTTCCATATGCCAGCAATGAATAAGTGGAGTTTGAAATTAAAAACATAATATGTTTTACATTTGCATCCAAAAAAATACTTAGGTATAAATCTAACAAAATACATGCAAGATCTATATGAAGAAAATTACAAAACTCAGATAATGAAATCAAAGAACTAAATGAATAGAAGGATATTCCATGTTCATGAATACAAAGTCTCAATATTGTTAAGATGTCAATTCTTCCCAACATGATCTATAGATTCGATGCAATCTCAATCAAAATACTAGCAAGTTATATTATAGATATTAACAAACTAATACTAAAGTTTATATCAAAAGCAAAAGACCCAGAATAGGCAATCCATTATTGAAGAAGAACAAGGTTGCAGCACTCGCACTAACCAACTTCAAGACTTACTATAAGGCTGTAGTACGCAAGACAGTGTGGTATTGGTGAAAAATACACAACTAGATCAATGGAACAAAGAGAGAGCTTACAAACAGACCCATGTAAATATAGCCAACTGATCTTTGACAAAGGAGCAAAAGCAACATAATAGAGCAAAAATGGTCTTTTCAATAAATGGTGTTGGGACCACTAGCATTTGTATGCAAAGAGAAAAAGAAGAATCTGGACACGTACTTTACATCATTCATAAAAAATTAACTCAAAATGGGCCACCTGGGTGGCTCAGTTGGTTGGGCGACCAACTTCAGTTCAGGTCATGATCTCACAACTCGTGAGTTCGAGCCCCGCATCAGGCTCTGCGCTGATACCTCAGAGCCTGGAGCCTGTTTCGGATTCTGTGTCTCCCTCTCTCTCTGCCCTTCCCCCACTCACGCTCTGCCCCTCTCTCTCAGTCAAAAATAAACATTAAAAAAAAATTAACTCAAAACGGACCACAGACCTAAACATAAAACACGTAGAAGATAATATAGGAAAAAAACTAGATGTCCCTGGGTACGGCAAAAAATGTTTAGATACAACACTAGAGGCACAATCCATGAAAGAAATCCCTGGTAAGCGAAACTTCATTAAAATTTAAAACTTCTGCTCCGTGAAAGACAATGTTAAGAGAATGAAAAGCCAAGCGACAGACTAAGAGAAAATATTTGTAACAGATGCACCTGATACGAGACTGTTATCCCAAATATACTAAGAACTCTTAAAGCTTAGCGATGAGAAAAACAGATGACTGGATTAAAAAAGTGGGCTAACCACCTCGACGGATACCTTGTCAAGGAAGAGAGGCAGGTGACAGATAAAGATGAAAAGATGCTCCATGTCATATGTCACCGGGGAAATGCAAATTGAAACAGCAATGAGATATCAACAAAACACCCATTCACGTGGCCCAGATCTGGAACACTGACAGCACCAAGTGCTGGCAAGGCTGTGGAGCAACAGGAACTCTCACACATCGCTGGCATGAATGCGAAAATGGTACAGCCACTTTGGAAGACAGTTTGGCGGTCTCTTTCCAAACCAAGCATGTTTTTGCCAAACAATCCTGCAAGCATGCTCCTTGGTATAAGGAATTGAAAACTGTGTCCCCACAAAACCCAGCACATATTATAGGATTCTGTTTATATGAAATGTCCAGAAGAGGCAAACTATAGAAACGGAAAGTGTATTCTTGTTTCTGGGGAAGAACATAAATGAAGAGTGAGTGCTCACGGAGAGGTGATGGGAATGTTGTGGAGTCACGTATGGACGTATTTGCACAACCTTGTGGGTATACTAAAAACAAGACCCACTGAACTGTACAATTTAACATAGCGAATTTCGTGCTGTGTGACTTTTTTTCAAGAAGAAAATAAGATTAAGTTAAATGAACAACGTAGATAAAGCACAGAGGACATAATAGGGGCTCACGGCATATTGATTCTTTTTCCTTCCCCTCCCTCCTTGCAGAATGGATGGAGAAATGGGTGGAAAGGTGAGCGGGTAGATAGAGGGAAAGATAAATGGGGGGTGGGGGGACGGCAGGAGGGAGAAAGGAAGGGAAGGAGAGAGAGGAGAAGCAGGGAGGGATGATACAATGGCATCCATGATAACTCAGCCCTGAGTGTCCAGCACACCAGCAGAAGCAAAAGCCCATGGTGCTGGCTGTATCATCACCCATCCGGTTAGTAGACAGACTCACACATTAGGCACATGCCCGGGACCATGGAGCAAGTAAGGGGTAGAGGTGGAATCCAAACCCAGGGCTGTCCGACTTCAAAGCCGTTGTCCGTTCTGTGGCAGCACAGTGTCTTTGCAAACTGTAAAGCTCGAGACATTTGCCCAGGGGGTGTGAATTGCAGTTAAGCTGGTCTGTCTACACATCCACCTATAAAAGTGCTCTCACCTTTGGATTTGCTGGGCTGCCCACGGAGGCCAGGGTCAGCCTCTCAGGACGCATAATCAGGCTATCCAGACACAGAGCTGAATGACCCCCCGCCACCGTAATTGATAAACTAAAGCTAGCAGAGGGAACAGGAGGTCTCATGCAGCCAGCTTGTGACACAGCTGATTCAAACTCAGGCTTCCCCTTACTTCACCGTGCTGTCTAGGGCTTGTCTAGTTTGCTTATTCAACTGGGGGTAAAAAGAAACAACATTAAAATCAAAATCAGCCTCTCCAGAGCCTTACCTTTAAAGAAAACGGGGTTCACCAGGACCATGGCCGTCAGAGGGTCAAGGTCTTGGATTAAGTCTACAACCTTCCCTTTGGTCTCCTTCTCCACATAGCTGTTGATTCTCTTCCGGGCGGTGGAGGTGCTGGAGAAATCTGTAGAAAAGACCTTCGAATCATACAGCCTCTTGGCGTCGTCCAAGAAATTTGTCTGTAGGCGCAGCTCCTTTTGGATGAAGAGGACGCTCCCCATCCTCAAGTCTAGGCCTTTGCCGGGGACACTGAGCGAGTGGAGCAGGTGCCGGAAGGCCCGGTGGATGGCGGATTCCGGCTCGTGCGTGAGGTTGAACCCCAGGCCTTGGAGGATCTGGGTCTTGGTGGCTGAGCGGGCCCCGAGGGAGAGCGTGGCCAGGGAAGCGGAGATACTCAGCGGGGAGAAGAAGACGTTCTGATCCGGGGTCTTCAAAACCAGCCTCCGGTAGAGGCGGAAGGCAAAGTTGGTGTTGCTGGAAGATACCCAGGCGGTAGCGCTGTTCCTTGTGGGGGAAGGGCAGGGGCCACTGGATGGGGGCACACAGTAGACCGGAGCACAGACGCTGACGACCAGGAAAAGTCGATAAAAGGGAGAGGCCATTTTGGGACGAAACAAGTCTGCAAGAGAGGAAAGGACCGCCGAGGGAAGGTAAGCCGAGCGTCCAGCCTGGAATCAGAGACCTTGCGACACCCCGTCCCCATTCGCGATAGAACTGGGACATGCTGGACGGTGAACAAAGCTCTCGCGTAATCTCGCTGCCTCTCGCAACCCCCCTGATGCAGATATTATTGTTGTCCTTGTCTTACAAACAAAGAAACAGGCCTCAGAGAGGTTGTGTGATTTAGGCCACGCAGCTGGGTCGTGTTCTGTCTGGGATTCAAAGCCGGGTCTTAAAGCCACAATCTCAGATCCCACGCGCTTTGCTGTTTCTGCTTCGCAGGCTTATCGTTCGGAAAGTAACACAGTGAGACCAGATGGTACAGTCCCAATCGTCGCAGCCAGACGCGCCCTCTTACCCCTGAGAGAACCCTCCAGATATTCTTGGTCCCTTTTGTGAGGACACGATCACAGCTCTCCATGGCTGCCCACCCCCTGCCCCAGGCATCTGTTGGCATGTCCCTCAAAAAGTGGACACCCCGGGGGGGCCCGGGGGGCCCAGTCGGTTAAGCGTCCGACTCCTGATCTCAGCTCAGGTCATGAGTCTCACGGTCTCACGGTCGTGAGTTCAAGTCCCGCATCGGGCTCTGCGGGGATATTGCAGCGTCTGCTTGAGATTCTGTCTCTACTTCTCTCTGACCCTCCCCCACTTGTGCTCTCTCTCTCTCTCTCTTTCTGCACTTGATCTTAGCCAAAAGGCCGAGAAGCGATCTCTCTTTCTCAAAATAAGTGAACTTAAAAAAAAAGTGGAAACCCCAGGCCGGAGGCTGTCCTGGAACCAGAGGCCTGCACAACCCCTGCTATGCCGTGTGTCCTCCCGGGGTGCCCCCCTCGCTCCCAGGGTGTTCCCCAACCCCCCATCTGTGAAGAAGGACGGCTCCGAGGAAGAAGTGAGAGGGTCTGTATAGCACCCAGAGCCGTGTCTGTCCCGCGGAGGGCATGAGGTCAAAGCTGCCCCCCACCCAACCCCCACCCCGGGTGGCTGCTGTGGTGATTTTGCCTTCCTCACTTGGAAGCAAGGTGAAGGGCAGGCTTGTCCCTGGATCTTCCTGACTGTGGGAAGGGAGGGGGTTGAGGGATGAGAAGGCCAGCCGTGCCCAGGGATGAGGTGCCACACGAGAGGCAGGGGCCTCTTGAGGCAGGTGCGGGTGGGGGCGGGGCTCTCGGGGCACCTGCTAAGGCCGAGGATCCACACCCCCATCAGCAGACATGGCCTTGCCAGAGGAGATTGGTTCCGTGTCCCAAGTCGCGGGCTGAGCAGGGGAGACCGGCCTGACCGGTAGCCCCGCCAGGCAGTCGACTAGTAAATGTCTCGGCCCCTCATGGCCCTGACCTTAGGCAAGCGGCTGCTCCTCTCTGAGCCCCAGGGAGGTGGCTTCAAAGGGGTCTGTGGCCATGGGTCTCAAGGGGGAGATCCTTATGCTCTTGAGGAAAAGCTTCACAGAAGCTTGTTCATTCGGCTCTTGACATCCAACCTCCTTTGACACTTGGCCTCTCCCCATCCCCCACTCCTGTCCCCCTCTGTCCCCCCCCCCCCACTTTTCACCTTCTCTCCCCTGCTCAATTCGCCACTTGGCTCCCAGCTGCAGTCACTCAACCACACTGCAGACAGGGGGAACTTTCTAGCCACAAAGCTCACGTGTCCCTCAGCTACTCAGATTCCTCACTGACCTTGGGAGGAAAGGCCAAGCACCTGTCGTTCGCGGTCCTTCTCTGTTGGGCTCCGACTTACCTCCCCAGCTCATCCTCAAGCACAAAGCTGTTCCAGTTCCCGGGAAAGATGGCATGGCCCTCAGCCCCGCCCCCCTGCCCCGTCCTCATCGGCCTCCTTAGCTAGCTCGACTGTCTGAGGGCTTCATTCCGTTGTAAAACCCTACCCTTCCTGTGATGCACACTCCTGGCGAGGCCCCAGACCTGGAAGAACCCACCCGTCTGCTCCTTCTTTGCCAAATGTTGGACAGACCGTGGCTCAGCAAGGCAGCTTGGTCCGCGGTGAATCCCCAGTCCCCAATTTTTATTTGCCTGGCAGGAGAGCACGGTCACCTCACCCTCCCGTGGACTAGAGGGCGCAGCTCAGTCTTTTCCGTTTCCTTATGACGGATTCCTCGCCGTCCACGAATGCACGTGTGCGTGCGCACACACACACACACACGTCAGACCGCCTCGTCTCCTGCGTCCCATGCAGGACCCTCAGAAAAGGAACCTATCTCACTCCTCCCCTCCACCCCTCTCCAAACTTCAGAGAGCATCCGTATGTCCATCCCGGGGCCCTCACACCTCTCTCTTCCGTACTTAAAACGCTCCCCCTCAACTACGTCCGTGCCATCGGCCTTTAAACACGTTCCCGGCTGGGACGAATGGCCCACCGCCATCAGCCCAGCGAAAACCTTTCTTCAGCCCCTCATTGCCTTCTAGCTGCTGCCCTGTCTCCGTCCTCCCCATCCTGGCCCGAATCCTCACGAGCTGTGATCCGGATCCCGGCCCGGATCCTTCACGGTCCTCATGGTCTTACTTCCGCTCACCCTTGGCCCACTCCAGTCTGGCCTCCGGGTCCACAGAGACGGGACCAGCCTGCAAACACGTCTGGGTTCACCTCAGCTGCCTTCCCGGTAGCATCTGACACTGGAGGCCACCCCCCTCTTCTTATCCAGTCCCTCCCCGTGGCTCTGTGACACCACGTTCCCCTGCGTTTCTCCTCTCGCTCTGTTCCTCCTCCTGAGTCACCTCTGTGCTTTCTGTCTCGAGCCCGGCCTCTGCTGTGTTCTCCACCTCCGCTGATCTCATCAGTCCCGGGGCTTCATGACTGAAAAGCAAATTGCGTATTATTTTTAATCCCCAGCCCACACCTTTCCTCCGAACTCCGTATCTCTTTTTTAAGTTTATTTATTTATTGTGTGTGTGCGTGTGTGTGTGTGTGTGTGTGTGTGAAAGGCGGGGGGAGGGGCAGAGAGAGAATCCCAAACAGGTTTCATGCTGCCAGCACAGGGCCAGACAGGGTGCCCGAACTCGCGCACTGTGAGATCACGACCCGAGCCAAAACCAAGAGTCAAACACTTAACCGACTGAGCTACCCAGGCGCCCTTAAAGTTTCTTTTAATGTTCATTTATTTATTTTGAGAGAGAGTGAGAGAGAAAGAGCACACACGAGCAGGGAAGGGGCAGAGAGAGGAGGAGAGAGAATCCCAATCCTCTGCTAGAGCAGAGCCCGACGCGGGGCTCGAACTCACAAACCGCGAGATCGTGACCTGAGCCGCAGTCGGACGCTTCAGCGACGGAGCCACTCAGACGCCCCACGGACTCTGTATTTCTAACCACCTACTTGATACTTTCTCCTGATGTCACAAATGAACCTGAAACTCAGTAAGACCCTAACTGAACTCACACGGTTTCCCAAACCCCGTCTCCCAGTAAAAGTTTCGACTGAGACTTTCTTTGAACATCTCCGTCCATGGCGCTCCCGCTCACCTAGTTATTCAAGCCCAGGGCTCATCTTTTCTGTCCTTCTTCCTCTTTCTCCACGCCGACACATCGCTTACCTCTTTTCACGTGTTCCAGTAGCCTCCCATTTTCCAGAGCGGGTACCAGTGTCCCATCCAGCCTGCACAACCTGGGATCCACCGGCCCCTCTAACTTTAGTTCAGATGTCAGAGCCCCTTGCTCGGGACTGCTGCGTCCAACCCTTTTCCCCATTTTTTTGATCCTCACAGGTGATCTTTGTTGTGCCCTGCTGCCCTCACCAAACTTTCCTTGCCCTCGCCCCCCCCCCCCCATTAATTTCTTTCTACTGTTTAGGTCCTATGTCATGTCATACCCTTAAGGAAGTTCTCTGGCACTCAGATGAGGAAAATTCCCCCCTTGAAACGTTTTTACAGTACTGTTAATTGTTTAGTGAGATACTTACCATGGCTACAATTTCACATTTCTTTGTGTGACGCAAAATTAAAGGAGTCACAGGGAACTTGCCCCTCTGGTACCTGCTGTACATCACGGTGTGGCCAGTACAAAGGGCTCAGTTAAGGGTTTGAGGAAGGAATGAATTGAAATAAATTAAGTGGGCAATTTACCTCTGAGAGGTGATACTGCTTGGAAATCAGCGAGAAAGACCCTTGCAGGGTCTTAATTAAGGTGATACTTACATGGCATCCCCATCTATGAAATTTGAGTTGACTTATATTTCTGGCCAAGACAAAGTAACTGACACTGACCTTGGACAAAAGGGGCGCCTGTGTGGCTCAGTCTGTTGAGTGTCCAACTTCGGCTCCTGTCATGAACTCGCGATTCATAGGTTCGAGCCCCATGTCAGGCTCTGTGCCGACAGCTGAGCCTGGAGCCTGCTTTGGATTCTGTCTCCCTCTCTCTCTGCCCCTCCCACGCCCCTCAAAAATAAATAAACATTACAAAATTTAAAACCATAGAAAATTAGGTAAAATACATGAAATAATCGAGACCCTAAAAAATATGTGAGACAATTCAGACATTGGACAACAGGCAGAGAAGGCAAACAAATCAGGGAAGCCCTGTGATTGTCCCAATATTCTGTCTAAAGACACTTTCCGGATACAAGGAGGGAAACTCAAGCAGAGGCTTGCTGACGGTCTCAGAGTTTAGGAAAGTGGAAGCAGCTATGGTTTGTGCAGCAAAAGTGTGCATTAGCTTCGGTCCGAAGCTAAGCACTCAGCGCTGCATGCGTAAAGTGAAATTCCACCAGGACAGTCCGAAAGCAAAAGCAAAACCCCAAAACCGCCGTGAAGATCTAAACAGAACAATTTCCAGAGTTCTCATAGCACGGGGAGGGAGGGAGGTTCCGACTGGACACAGCTGTGGCATGTCAATGAGCATCTAAGGCATTCAGCAGAGACCCTAGAAGTGTCACATCTTGATGTTAGGGGTCGATTAACTTTAGTTTAAAGCCGCTGTAGACACCTTAACACACTTGATCTGCAATGCAACATTTTATCATGAGAAGATGATAAACCATGATAAGATCCTGGACAGGATTAAACAAACAAACAAAAAAAGTCCTGCGTGTACTTGTGTTGGCTGTTTCAAAACAAGTGTCAACACGTTGTAAAGAGAGACAACAAAATCCAGACCAAAAAGATTATAAGAGAAAATCTAAATGGTTGAAAGAAAAGCTCAGTGAGCTTGAAAACACATCAACAGGAGCTGTCCAAACTTAAAAGACAGCAGGCGGGGGGAGGAAAATAACAGAGCCCCAGTGATCTGTGAAATGAAAGCAAGCGGTCGAACAGATGGGCAGCTGGAGTCCTAGGCAAGGAGGGGGTGGGAGAGAAAAAGCCTGGAAGAAATAACAGGCAGAAATATGTGTGCCCCTTACTCTACGTAAACGAAGTAAAAAAAAGACTAACTACAGTAGAATGAATACGGCCCTGTCATTTCTTCCCCCTGAGCTGTATGGTTGCACTTGACTCTCAGTCTGTCTAGGCTGCTCTCCCCTCCCTCCCTTTCTGACAAACTGCTTTGCATCCTGCCGGCTCCAGCTCCAAACTTCCCACCCCGCGGAGTCTTCCAGATCCCACGGAAAGTCAGCCCCTCCCTTCGCCCACACCTGGAGCAAACCATTGCAATTTACCTCCTCAGGTCTCTGTCTCCCCGAGTGCACAGTCTGGATCTTGTGTGGCTTCCTCCAGGGCAGGGACCATAATCGGTGAGTGACGGGGAGAGAGGGAGAACAATAAAGGGAGTATAAAGATGGGGGAGGAGGTGGGAGGGCAGTGGGAGGAATGTAGGGAACCCGAAGGGCCAGGCTCTGCTGACTGGCCCACACCCAGGGACTTTTGTAAAGGCCTACAGTTGGCGAGACAGGTTGGCATCCTGAAGGATGGAGTTTCCCAGGCTGGGTTAATTGTCAGGAGAACCTGTGTTCTCATTAAAATGCACATTCCCAGGCCCCGCCTAGAACTACTGAGTCAGACTTTCCAGGGAAAGATGAGCCAACTTAGGAGTGAGGGGCGCTGGGTGCTTCCTTCCCGCACGACTTCCGCTCAGGTCGCGCAGAGAATCTCTCTGGGGCTTCTCTGAAGCTCTCAGAGATATTCTTATCTCTGGCTCTGAACACCTCAGGTCCTGGGAAAAGCAAACCCCTGGTTCTCCCCAAATTCACAAGACCAATCCTGCTGCTGGAGAAATGACGCCTCGGACGCAGATCCCACGGGCCCATCCCAGGTCCCATCTAGATGGAGCCTTATCCCAAGTCTGTCCACCTCCTCGGGGCCTCTCGTGCCGCGCCCAGGCTGCTCTAGACTTCTGTTCCTGGCTGTCAGATCTCCTGCCTATTTCACACATCTTTATGATTCTGCCCCATTTCTGGTTTATATGGATCTTCCCATCACTTTTTAAATCTGGCTATATCTTGGTACTTTTTTCATATATTTTTTAAAGTTTATTTATTTATTTTGAGAGAGAGAAAGATGGCGCAAGTAGGGGAGGGGCAGAGAGAGAGAGAGAGAGAGAGAGAGAGAGAGACAGAATCCCAAGCAGGCTCTGCACTGGCAGCACAGAGCCCCATGCGGGGCTCGAACTCAGGAAACCACAAGATCATGACCTGAGCCGAAACCAAGAATCGGCTGCTTCACTGACTGAACCACCTGGGCGCCCCGCATATATATTTTTAACGTCGCCTATTCCTGCTGGGACCGTGGGGCACATGGGACACCTGGAGGCTGGAATTTGCCATGTCACGTCAACCAGAAGCTGCTGTTCAGAAGCTTGCCAAGAGGGCGACCACACAATGTTGTCGGGACCCAACAATACCCAGTGTGGACGTGAGCACCTGTCCCGTGGTGGGGGTGCTCCCCAGAGCCCCCTGCGCTCTCTTGCTGCAACCCTGCTCATCCCTTAGCCCGCCCAGAGTGGCCGCGTGAGCGGGGCTGAGGGTGGGGAAGGGGGTAGATCCAGACGGACCCTCAGGCCCTGAGGAGTTTTGTCTAATTGTTCCTTTGTTTTCTGTTGGTTTTGGCAAAGAGGTCACTGTTTCAACATTCCAAGAGACACAGGCTTCCTGTTCCAGGAAGGATCTTCACCCTGCCGGGACTCTTTCCCAGCCCAGTCTTGGAATCTGGGATTCCTTCATTGGCATCCCACCAAGAGAAACCAACCGAAAGGTTACCTGTGCTGGAAGGTTACCTTGAGAGACACCCACCCAGTAGCCTTCCTCCCTGGCTCTGGATGCCTTTACCAGGCATCACTAATGCGGATGGGTGCCTACTGTGTGCAAAGTAGGCTCATATGCATTACATTATGTAACCCCCTCCCCCGCTCAAATATCCTCTGAGATGAATATGATGATCCCCGCTTCACAGAGAGGAAAAACCAAGGATTGGGCACAATTAAGTGCCTTGCCTAATGTCACGAACCAAATACACGGCAGAGCTGGGATTCGAACTTCAGCCTGTCCGACTCTGGGACCTCCCGCCCACCTCCAGCCGCTTGAAGCCCCTGACAAAGTCCCTGAAATGGAAGACGGCCGCACCAGGCATCATGGCGTCCTGGGATGTATAGATGATGTATATATGTTTCTATAGATGATGCCTATCATCTTTAGAAAACCAGATATTATTTTTTCTGTTCGAACCAATTGCTTTCTTTTTAACGTACACTGATTTAAAGATCCATCTTGAGTAAAGAGTAGCACAAAAGAGATGTAGATTCAGCCGCAATATCAAGAGTGGCTTGGGACTGAAAGTAAAGGAGGAAATTGAGTGGAAATAGACAACATGTTTCCCGAAGAGAAGAGAGTCCCGGCCTCACACTCCTACTGTCGCCCCTGAGCACCGATGTGACCCAGCTGGGCCTGAATGGGAGGCAGCAGGGCCACGGGTCCCTAAGCTCTCATCCGGCTTCTCCACGCCTGGGACCATGCTTGGCACACTTAATGTTTAAGTATTTGCTGGCTAAATGAACGCATGGCAGTGAAACTTTGGAGCAGGCTCTATCGTTTCCAAGACGAATGTCAAAGTGTTGTTGGAGACAGGAGGGCTTTTGGAGATCATCCGGGGCCACCCCGTCATCGCAAAGGTGGGACACTGATGGGGCCACTTCCCTTCTTGGCTGGGGCTGTAACCCTGCTCCTATCGTCAAGTACGCTCCTGGCGGGCATCCCTGGGGCCAGAAGTCTCCGGAAGCTGATCGTGCCACAGAAGCCGTGGAGAGCAGAATCACAGAATCTACTGTCTGAGCAGTAGGCGTCCTCTTCTCAGGGAGGCCGAGCTGTCCCCCGCCAGCCCCACCGGCACCTCGACCACCCTCACCTGTCTTCTTCATTTATTAACCCTATTGTTTATCATATGCCTCTGTCTGCTAGCTTGGAACCCTTGGGGGGCGGGCAAGGAGCTTTGTATGTTTTGTCCACTGATGCATTTCAAGCCCCTAGAACGGTCCCTGCACAGGACGGACACTCAGAAAATATTTGCTGGATGGGGGGGGGGGTGGACGAAGAAAAACTGAAATGCTCAGGGGACTTGCATTTAGTCCCAGATCTGTGGCTTTCCAGCTGTGGGAACTTGGGCAAGTTACACGGTCTTCCTGAGCCTCGGTTTTCTCATCCGTAGAATGGAACCGTCGCCCAGCTTGAAGGGTTGGCAGGTCGGTTTCTTGGTGGAAAAACCGACACGATGCCAGTCCCGTGGGAGGCAGGTAGTCAGTGTTGGTTGCTTCAAAGGCGAATTTACTCATTTATCCATCCGTGGGGTCAGTCCATCCACAAACAGGTGGCCTGTGAAGGTGTTCTAGCAGAAGTAGGCGTGGATCTTTCTGGAAGCAGGAGTAACGCGCTGAAAGGAGCTGGTGGGCGTAGCAGAGAATGGGGAGCAAGAGCAGGGTGGGGTGGAGCGAGCAGGTGCAAGGAGGTGGCAATCCCCAGGGGGAGAAGCAGGCCTGGCCAGTCCCCCCGGGCGGTGGCCTTCCATCCCAGAGGAGTGGGGGGCTCTGGAGGGGGGCTGGCCGTGTCCAGAGCAAGGGGACTGCTGTGCCAGTCTTTCATTGCAGCAAACACAGACATGGCCCAGGCAATGGGGCCAAGGGACGCCCCAGTCTGCAGCCAGAGGGACACTTACAAACACATGTGTTTGCCCAAGACACCCTCCAGCTCAGCACCGGTGACAGCTCACCGTGGTTCTTGGGCTAAAGATCAGCGTTCTCCCTGTAGCCCCCGAGGCCCCAGGCTCACTCACTGCCCACCTCCTCCTGCTTTATTTTGTTGTTCTGGCCAAATTAATCTCGTTTCAGTTCCTCATCCCTGCCGCTTGCCTGCCCCAGGTCCTCTGCACCTGCTGTTTCCCCTGCTTGGCGGAGTCTGTCTGTGTTCCCACTCCAAGTTCTTCCTCTTTCTTTCCCCCACGATAGGATTTATTTCTGTCGTGCAGAGCAAAAGTATGTCTGTGAAGGTGGGACATCGTCTGAAAAGTATTTAAGATGTGCAACAGTCACTTTGACAATAAAGTTGGTCAGAGGGAAGACCAGTGAGCATTGGAGCTTGTGCTCAACTTCTATCTGGAAGCCCAGCCAGCATTTTCTAGATCGCTAACCACACTGAGGCAGTCATACCTGTGTGCGGGTTTAACTGTGGCGATTCAAGAACAGATAAGCTCCCAGCATTTGGAGCTCTCTCAGCCTTCTCGGAGCCCCCAGACCGGGTCGGACCCCCGTTACCTACCTTGGAAGGCCCCCAGGGTTGTCTTTTTTTTTCATGCTCACCGGAGCTCGTGATCAGAAATGCACGTGTGTGTGTCTGCAACTCACGGCTGTTTCTCCCGCTGGATAGTAATGTCACAGAGGCAGGGGCCAGGTCTGTTTGTAACGGCCACCGGTGCACAGGCTGTCGCCCCATAAATCGCTGCTTAATGCAGGATTGATTGCAGCCCGCGTGGGGGTGGGGGGGAAATTCAGACCCAGGAGCCACGGAGGTGAGTGCTTTATTGAGGGGCTGCTTGGAAGATGCCGGAAAGGTAGCGACGGTCTCATAGAGATATCCTAATGGACTGGGTGCTGGAGGACGAGCAGGAGCTCGTTAGGCAGGATGAGGGCATTCCCAGTAGAGGGGAATGCCAAGGCAAGGGCCCGGAGCACTGAGTTTTGGAAAAGAGCTCGTCATCTCAGCCGCTTGGGGGACGGTGGGAGGAGAGCATAACAGGGGCCACTGCTGAATGCCTGCCATGTGCCGGGCATGGATTGCATGCCACGCCTTGTAACCCTCAGAGCTCCTCAGCCCCAGGACCTAGGTATTATTGCACTTGTTTTAGTAAAGTAAATGAGGTTCAGGGGGGTTAAGTGACATGTCCAAGCCACCCAGCTACTATGTGGCTTGTCTGACTGTCCCTTGTCCCCAGTGGATAATGTCGCAGACCCGAGCCGACCACTGAGGGTTCCCGTGTGTATCTGGTGTCTTCCCACCCCCACCCCCCCAACTCCCTCAGGCTGGTGCAGGGGAAATGGTGACCGTCAACAATGTGCTCTGCAGGGATTCCCTGCTTTTTGCCCCATGTCTGTGTCACTGGCACAGGGTCTCAGCCTTCTCTGTCTCCCACCCTCTCAAAGAGGGGTGTTTACTCCGGTGCCCCCCCATCTTAGCCCTCACCACACTGTAAAGTAGCCCATTCCCTCTCCAGACGACCTCCCCCGCCAGCCCACGTGTGGGCTGCGTCTCCAGGGCCCTGGGGGTGCCCAGGACAGAAGAGAGGGTGCCTATTGGATACACCCATGCTGAAGTGGACTGGGCAGCTCTCTTAGCTGGGAGAGGAGCTCAGGAGTGGCTAGCCAGGCCCCCAAGTCCACGTGGAACCCCTCCCTGCCCTGGCCCAGAAGACAAGTGCTTGTGGCCCACGGCAAACCACAAGGCCGTAGGAAAGTCACTTTATGGCTCTGCCTCAGTTTCCACGTCTGTCCATTCTGGCCACCCCACGGGGCAGCTGTGACCAGAACACAAAAGGCACAGTAAGTGGTGAGCTGCGAGGCACGCCCAGGGGATGCCAGCTGATGCCAGCTCAGGCTTCTTCGTGGCCACACCACTCAGGACCCCCTCCCCCCAAAACATGTGGGCAGTGGGCATTTACTGCAGGAGGCAAAGGAATCAGCTGCTGGAAACGAGGGCCCCCATGCTTCTGATCTAGATAGCTCCTTGGGCATGTGGGACAGATCTTGCGGGGCCACATTTTCTAGGCAGGTGCAGGGAACCCCCTCCCCCCACCCCATTCACTCTTGAGCTGAGCTCGATAACAGGTTCAAACCCCAGGCTCTTCTCTGTGGGCTCTGGAATCAGATACACCTGGCACTGAACCCTCGTCCCTGCTATTCCAGGCTCCACCCCCCCAGCGCCGGGCCAGCTCCATCCCTACTTTACCCTCCAACTAGATGCCTGGCTGATCCTGGAGTTCCCATGGGGACACCGTGGGCGACATAACTTTGTAGATCGCATACCAAAGATCCAAGGCTAAGGGCTCACCAAGGGGAACTAACTTTTCTAACGAAGGCTGCTAGTTTCCTCAGAGCCCCAGAAGGGACTTGTCACTGCCCTCATTTCAGGAACACAGAAATAGAGGCTCAGAGGAGGTATGTGGCTTTCCCAGAGACACTCTGTTCCTAAGATGTGAACCCAAGTGTCTCTCCCTCCAAAGTCTGGATGCTCATGTCATCTCATTGCTTTCCCCAAATTATCCACCAACAGACAGCAGAACTGAGGGGGTGTTTATTAAATCACGAAGCCCCTCTGCCTCTCCGGGGAGAGAAGATCACAGCCAGCCAAGTGGGTGGTGGTGGGGGTCCGCGTCCTACACTAGAAAGGGCAGGGAGAGGGCTGAGGCACAGGAGCCCCCAACGCCAGCCGTGCTGCCTGTGTGGACGGTGGTCTTGGGAGCTCTTGATGGTGTAGGATTGGATTAGAAGGTCCTCAATCCCGATCTCAGGCAGACAAAACGTTCTCAGCCCCGAGCCATCGCTGGAAGCCCCCGTTACGCCCCAGTAGGATTAGTAATCTTTCCCATGAAGATTATAGTAGACAGGACGCTATCCTCAATAAGCACCAAAAAGGATCTGTTTAGAGTGATGGAGAGCGGCTTCTCCATGGGCAGTGTCTGTGCTCCGGAGCCCGCTGCGCCCTCCGTCCCCTTCTCATCCATCTTCAGCACTGCCTTGTGCACCGCCTGCAGAAATCAGGGGTGGGGTCAGTGTCACCAAGCTCCTCGGAGCTCCGGAGAGGGAGAGGTCGCGGCCAAGGCTGCCCAGCACGGCAGTAACCTGGCTGGTGCCAGCTGCCCCGGGGCTCCTCGTTCTTCTGCCCTCATTGCAGAAGGATATGCGCAAACAGCATAGAAAGAGTGAGGCGAGGGGAGTGCCAGCTGCAGCGGGGAGGGTGGGGTGGTTTGCTAACCCTCCGTGAATTACAGGGAAGCGTCGAGGGGTGTAAGGGCAGAAGGAGTCTATTGAACCTCAGCTAGATGGAAGGGAGGGGATCGTATCCCCACCAAGTCCTGTCCATAGTCCTCTCATCTGCCTGGAGGACAGCGAGGAAGGAGCCAGATTCTGGGGGAGCCGTTGGAGATGACTGAGACTCCAGATCTACCCCAGGACACCGACATGTGTGACCAGGTGACCCGCCCTGGGAGGGATGGATGGGCTTCCCGGAATACTGACGCATTGCATTCCACTCTACGGAATTCTACCAATTTCACTAGCGGGCGGGTAGCCATTGTTGACACATAGAATCACAGCCATCAGCACGTCTAACTGTGGAAAAGAAATGAGCCACTGAACCGAATAAAAGCCTGCCGGAAAGGGGTAGCTGGCATTGACTCTTTACGGGAGGAAGAACTTAAAAGCAAGAAAATTCTATTAACTGTCTTTCTTCCTCTGGCAAAGTGGGAAATAAATCCGAATCGGTGCCTGCTGTCAGCTGGGCTTGGCAACCAAGATCTCTCCCAGATCGGCTTGAACTTCCCATGTAGCACCAGCCAGTCTCCACCACTCGGGACGCCGTGCTCTCCAGCCTGCAAGCCTTTGGCCAAGCCGTTCCCTTTAATGGAAGATCCTCCCTACGCCTATCCCTGCTTGTTGAAATCTCCCCACCCCCAACGCCCTTTTACCTTAAAAGTAGAGTTGCCAGATAAAATATAGCATGTACATTTCAAGTTGAATTTCGGGGAAATGGTGACTTTCTTCTAGTGTAAGTATATCCCATATTCTGGACTAAAGAAACTATTTGTCATGTATCTGAAATTTGGATTTAACTGAAGGTCCTGTCTGAGATCTGCTATATCCCAGGACACCACCCCATGCGGTTCTTTCTGCCCCCAGCACAAAGGCGTTCAGACTCGTTGGAAATCACGGGGCCCTTGGCCTGCTCACGTAGAACATGTTTGCGGCTTACTCCCAACAAGCCCGTGAGGCCTTTGGGACAGACCCTGGGTCCGAGCTAGACCAGTCCTAGGCCTTGATTAATGTTCCAGGCCCTGAGCAGTCGTTCGTTGCACAGAATCGACTTCCAAAATAGCATCAGGAGCTTGGTATTTCCAACTCCAAAGACCAGAAACATGAGGCATGGGGAAGTTATGTGGTCCCCCCAGGATGACATGGCTGGTTAAGGACAGAGCTGGACTGGCACCCGGCCTGACTGGAGGGATGAGACCTGGCTCATACAGATGCTGTGACAATGGCTTTGGCCCAGGGCTGTGCGAAGGCTCCCCGTGGGAGGGGGTGGCATCCAGGCCAGGCCCGCTTACCTCACCCACTTTTAGGCTTCGATGAGGGGAGATCCGGGTGAGATCACCATGCTCCTCAAAGATTTTGGTGATACCCAGGTAGGACAGTGTCCTCTTCAGGTCATAGGTCCCGGTGATGGAGAATCTGGGCAAAGATATGTCCACGACCCTGGGGGAGATGGGAGAGACAGGTGAGCAGCAGGGTGTCCCTGCTTCCCTGGGCAGGCGCAGGGCAGGGATGAGTGGGACATTGGCCCTCTCAGCACTGAGGGTCTCAGACCTTCTCTCTGTCCCCAGAGTGAGGAGGGACTCTGACCTTGGGACCCTGGCTTCAAAACACCTCTCAACTATGTCCCTTCTCCCTATCAAACCTGTCCCAGAGCCCTCATCCACAGAAATGTTCTCAAGTTTTCACTGTTTCAGGGCCCTGTGGGCCACAGACGTTGAGGCGTCCCCACCGCGGTCTCAGCCTCGCCCAAGCCCTGAACCAGTCCTGACCCAGCGAGCCAGATGCCAGAGGCAGCAAGGTCCTGGGATCTGAAGCCGGGCAGAACTGAGTTCAAATCCATTCTGACTCTTGGAACAAATGATCTCACGTCCTTAAGCCACTTGGGCGAAATGATGATGCCAATCACAGCAAGCCTGAGGCAGGAAGCATGCTAAAGCAAATGCGTGTAGGCACTGAGCAGCTGGTGACCAACCAGCAAGTGTTTCTCGTTTCACCCATGAGTTGGTGGCTTCGCATCCTCTGCAGGTGGAATCCAGATCGGCCTCCCCACCTGGGGCTTGGGGCCAGGGGCCCTGGGGTACCCGTGGGCCCTGGGTTCCTGTCAGCCTGGCTCTAAGCTCTATTTCTTGTTGCCTATTCGCAACCTCATTCCTGCCCACGTTTCTTCTCTTCTTCTGCAGCCCCCATCATAAATGGTATCTGCCCGATCACCCCCCAGGAACAGGTCATGTTCTCTGATGACCTCTATCCTATAGAACAGAAGCAAACTCATCTCCCCTGGCCCCGAGTCACCTCTCAGCTCCCAGCCCATTTCTTTTCCTCCTTTTCATAGCAGAAATTAATCATCTCTGCCAGAGATCTCTACTTCTCCCACTATTTCTCGGCCCACTCCACCTAGACCTTTGCCATCAACATCCCACTGTCCAGGGCCACCGTTGACCTCTGCTTGCTTGACCCAGGAGACAGCTCCCAGACAGTGGGTCCCCTTTCTCCATGTGGAAGCATTCCAACCTGAGTCCAGCTCTCTCTCCTTCACCGGCCACTCCTTCTCTCCCCCTTTGCCAGCATCACCTCATTGCCCATCTGTACTGTCTGTGATGTTCCAAGCCTCACCCCTTCGGTCCTCTTATTTTCTATCTTTCCTCCCTCCAGAAGGATCTCATTCAGTGTCAGGGCTTTAAATACCAACCACAGGCCTGTGGCTCCAAGACTTACCTTCCCACTCATTCATTCACTCAACAAATTAAGTGCCTCTTGTATACAGGGGGTGGTGTTCGAGGTGCTTGGATGCATGTGTGAATGAAAGAGGCAAAGCTCGTGACCTTGAGTGTGTGCTCTAGCAGGGAAGACAGACAAGAAAACCCAAATGATGAAAAGCATCCCATAAGCATCGATGCATAGATGGGGAGCCTGTGTATAAGGAGGCAATGCATGCGATGGGAAAAAATCCAGATCAACTTGGGGGAATTAGGGATGCTGAGACACAGGGAAGATTGGAGAAACTTTGAAGGAGACAAAGGAATCAGGCAAGCTGGGTCATTTTTTTCTGAGTGAAATGGGGAGCCACAATAGGGTGCTGACCAGGGAGGCTCGACACGCTCTTGCTTAGGGCTGAAAACGGTCATTTTGTCCACTTCGTGAAGGATATGCTCCTGGTGTGGGGCGGGGGTCACAGGAGTTGGTGCCAGGAGTCCCCTGGGAAGCGGTTGCAGTCCTACCGTGATGTGGGAGGGTCAGGAACAGGAGCCAGCTAGGATGCACTGTGGAGGAACCCCTACGAGCAACCTGTGCTTGGACTTCACAAGAAGCCGCTTCTATGCGCTATGAGTATCCCCGGGCCTCTGCGAAGATCTCTGGTTGTGTTAAGCCCAAACCTCCAGGAAGGCCTTTGTTGGCCTGCAGGAAATCTCAAAGGGCCTATCTCACAAAGGGTGGAGTGTGGGCCCCTCTCCCGAAACCAGAGAGATGGCCACAGTTTTCCAGGAACCGGTGTCCTG
The DNA here is from genome assembly GCF_018350195.1 of Panthera tigris. NCBI lineage: Eukaryota > Metazoa > Chordata > Mammalia > Carnivora > Felidae > Panthera > Panthera tigris. The sequence continues at coordinate 136,511,013 of NC_056665.1, forward strand.
ATGGCAGTCTCAGCTCCAAGGGCTGCAGAGGGGCTTGGGCACAGGCCACATGCAGCACCAGTTGCTGGGACCAGAGCTGCGCCCCATGGAAAACTGGTAGGAATAGCCTAGAGATGGGGATGTTGAGTCCCTCCAGCCCAGCTGCAGGGTCTCTGGTCATCATAATTTGAATACTAAGAGAAATGTGACCTTATGGAGGTCATGTCTCATGAAGCCAGGACTTCTGGATAAAGTGTGGGTGGAGGGTGTGCAGCCCACTTTTCACACCCTTCCGTACCCTTCATTCCCCAAGGCACCTCTGTGAACTCAGAAATTGGAGGGCACAGGCTGGAAACTGCCAGCCTCCTTGGTGGCATCCCCAGGTTAAGAGAGATGTGCCTTCATCTTCAACCGATGGGCTGCCATCCCGGAGGTTCACCACGTAGGTAAGGGGACCAGACCTACAAGACGCCAGTCTTTCAATAAACCTGAAGTTCAGATGCTCTTCTCTTAAGAACTTTGGAACCCTGCCTCTTCAACCCGTTGGAAGGCAAAGGTCTGTGCCTTCCGTGGGGTCATGATTTGCTACGGCACATTTGATCCCTTCAAGAGTCCTTTGAGGCCGGCGTTAGTGGACCATGCCACAGAAGAGAAAACTGGGTCTCAGCTAAGGTTGGAACCCAGACACTTCCTCCCGTTTCAGGGGCCAGATGCCATTACCCACCGCGGGCCCTGGTTTTCAGCAGGGAGGATCGGGGGGTTGCTGTGCAGATCCCAAGACATAACAGCCCTCTTGGGAAGACCTACCATCTAGCCTGCTGTTCCTCCCCATTCTGATACAGTGACTTTATCTGAGGCCTTCAGAACTGGAATTTCTCTTTCATGAGCTTTCCGCTCAATTTAGAGATCCAACATGTGTTCAACAGTTGCTCCGGGGATACGCTCCTGTGCACTTCCAGCTGCCATATGCTTGTCCTGGCCCTGAAGCTCCCCAGGCACCATGCACATCTACACTGACACCAAGTCGACACTGATGCCGAGTCCCCAGCCCTTACTCTTCCCAAGAAAATCTACTATTAAGCCAGTGCCTGAGAAGAATTCTGTAGGCTCATCTTAAATCTGTTCTAATTTTATGTTTAAAAAAATTAGTTACTCACTTTAGTCCTTCAACTGTTATTAGTATAACTTATTTGGGCTGCACTTCACCCGTTTTATGATAACATTACAGTTAAAACCATGATTCTGTGTACAACAGACAACTCCCTTTGACACCTCATGTTTGTCCCTGCAGTTTCTCTCTGCCTAGGATTCCATCACTTCTTTCTCATCCGCACACACCACTGTTCAGCCTTGAAGACTTAACCCCAATGCCACCTGCTCCATAGAGCACCGCCCCCCACCACTGCCCACCATGATTTTTCTCTGTCCACTCCACTCTTATGATATAACCATCTCCCTCTAAGAACAAGTGTTTTGCTTTATTCCTAGGACTCGTTTTCTGGTCTGCTTCCTACCAAAATACAAGTTCATCACGGAGCCCAAAAATAGGACTTGGTCATGGGGTTAGAGCTCAATAGATCTGGACTAGAAGAAGTAAAAAGGAAGAAGGGAGTTGCTGAGTATGGCAGGCACCCTCTTACTTTCGTGTTGTTAGTTTTTTCCATCTGGCCAAAGTGTCCGTCTTTATGGCCTCCTCCACATTCTTCATTTTGCCCTTATCAGGAAGAATGAAGATGGCAGTGATGGTGCCCTGGTAGGGCATTTCCAGGACAGTGCAGGAGAGCTGTTCATCATAGCCGGCTTCATATATGCCCCCGCGGAACATCATGGGCACCTTCACTGACTTGTTTCCATCCAGGATGAAGTCTTTCTCTTTAGTTGCTTTTGGATCAAATTCTTGTTTCCACCTGGCTTAGGATTGAAGAAGGACAAAGTCACATGAGTTTCCTGAAAGGGAAGAGGTGACTGGACCGAGCTAACCAATGATCTCTATCCACGTGGATTCAAGGACGGGGTTCGGATACTCTGGGATATCAGGACACGTCTCCAGGAATCCTTGCCCATGTGCCATACCCTGAAATCTCCTGGTAAGGTGGCATGGGTCTGACTGTCAGTTCCCAAAGAAGCCATGATCAGGGCTGCGGGGCTGAGAGGGAACCTGTGGACTGCCTGAAGCCCAGGTGCTGCTGAGGCTGAGACAGCCCTTGGATTGTGTCCCAGTAGAGAGGCCTGGGCTATACTTAGTAGGAACTATTTGGTCTTATGTGAGTGAAAATACTCAGCTCTGTTCTAAGTCAGTCCTGGAATAGCTGCCCTCAGGTAGGACTGAGAAAACTGATGGAACAGGCTGCTTTGGGGAGCCTACTGAAGAGAAGAGAACACTCAAAGCTGGGTGTTTGGACCCCTCCATTTTGATCCTGACTACTCTTCGATACCATTTAGCATAAAGTGACACCTGGGTCTTTTCACACCCACTAATCTCAGAGCCCCCAGTATGGCACCCTGAGGGCCAAGTCCCTGAATTCAACTTCTGACTTCACTGTTCCAGAAGGATGACCTTGAACAAGTGTCTCAATTGCATTCGGCTTCAGTGTCCTTGTCTGAAGAATGAAGAGATTGATGAGTACCTTAGAGGGCTGCTGTGTGACTGAGTGGGAAAGGCAGCACAGATCAATGACCTTGTACACTGAGTATTGAGTGCATGCTAGTCATCATCAGCGTCATTGTTGCCATTGCTTTTAAAATCTAGGGGATGTAGAAACTTTGGGAAATTCCAGATTCTCCTCTCTCCCTCTGCTCTTTTCCTCTATGCCATCAGTCTCACTGTGGATTTGGGAAGAGCTGAACTTCCATATTCAGGACCATGTTTCTGATAGCCCCGCCATGATCTTGCCTGATCTGAGGGCTGTTGGCCTCTGATTCTTGCCTATGTTGGCCAACCTTTGAGTGTGCATGTGGCATGTGAGTGGCTGTGTGTGGTGGTGATTGGCTGGGTGGGTGGTAAATGAAACTTAGATTTGGGAATATTCTTTCATCTTCTTTTTCAGTCTCTCACCCTCAGATTCAGTCTCTCACCTTGTAGACTTGTCACATCTACAAAATGTGACAAGGAGACCAGGACACCCACCAAAGTGAACTTCATCGCCATCATCAACACAATTACCATCCTGGGTGTCTACTTGGAGTGCTATAAATGCACAGCCTGTGGGTCAAGAGAAGTAGATTCTAGTCCTGACTAGAATCCAGTCCTGGCTAGTCCTGCTTTGACTGGCTTTGTAACCCTAAATCAATCTCTTTCCAAGCTACACATCCCTCATCTAAGAAACAGGGAAAAGAATGTCACTCCAATCTCTACAACCAATGTTGTATTAGGATAATCAGTAATAATGAAAATGCACATATGGAGAATAATTTAGACTTCCCCAAATTAGTTTCTCATACACTTTTACTTTGGATCCCAATAAATGCCCTATGAGTTGTGAATAAAGGTACTCATTTTGCAGATAGGGAAAGTGGAGTTCTGATAATTTCATTACATATGAATTAAGGTCACAGAGCAAGCAAGTGGCCAACCCAGGTTTTTAATCTAAGTCTACTGGTCATCCTATCCTTTCCATGCCAACATGCCCCAAGCCTTACCTAGAAAGAAAATACAATTTGTAAGAAGCATCACAGTGCCGGGATCTATATTCTTGATCAGGTTGTTGATTTTCCCCTGGGTTTTCTCATTGATATAGTCATTGATCTGCCTCCGAGTATCTTCCAAGTTCTGGAAGTTGATGGGGACGGTGTCTGCATTGTACTGGTTCTTGACATTTGTCAGAAACTTCTTCTGTGGCTTCAGCTTCTTGTCGATGAACAAGGTGTTTGTGAGGTTCAGCTTCAGGTTCTGGCCCTCCTGGTTTATCCTGTGGATGAGGTAATGAAAGGCTTCATGAAGGTCTTTCTCTGGAATATCCCTGAAGTTGAAACCTTCCTTGATCTCATCCAGGGTGGAATCCTGGGCACCCAGAGATAGCATAGCAAAGGCTGAAGAGATGCTCAAGGGGGAAAAGAAGATGTTCTTGTCCGGGCTATTGGACGCCAGCTTCCTGAAAAGCTTGAAGCCGAATTCTGTGTTCCGCTTTGTGAGCTCCTGGGCTGCCCTCCTTCCCTTCCATGATTCGATCTGGCTCACTGGTACATGATTCTTCAGAGGGAGGTTGGGCTGCTGAAGACTTTCCACAGTAGGAAGGCCAGCCAAAAGTAGGCCCAGGCCCAAGATGGGGTTCATTTTCTTTGGCGATTGTCCTGTTGAGTAGCAGACTTGAGGTTAGTAGAAAAAAGAACAAAAAAATCCTACTGCCCTTATATTATTCATAAAGGCCAGATGAAAGAAGCAGCACAGTGAGGTTTATAAATTCTTTGACATCCATTTTAGCGTTTACGCTTTACAATCACTCTGGGGACTAGAAACACTTGTCCTTATTTCTTAAATGAGAGGACCGAGTGTAGAAGAAATCTCTTGGTTTTGTACTCCTCTCCCCATCCTATAATCATTGTATCTCAATTCCTTTGAGAAACTCCCTCCACTACATTGGATCATAATAAGACTACCCCACACTGTGGGCATGTGACTGGGGCTAGGCCATCAGAATACTCCATCCACTGCCACACTGATTGGTTAAGGGATGAGAATGACCAGCATCAGAAAAGTCGTTGTCTTTCCCTGAGAATGCACAATACTCTTAACTTTGGGGTGTCTGGCTTCATTATACAGTCCTGGAACTCAGTGTGGCCATGGGTTCCATATATAGAAGGAAAGAAGAGAGAGAAGGATGGAAAGAAAGAGGAGACATACTTGGTGACATCTTTGGAGTCCCTGGATCAAGCTTCACCCGAAGCTCACTCACTTCTGTTTCTCCAAGTTATAAGAGCCAGTAAATTTCCCTTTATGGGTTGGCTGGTTTGAGTTGGATTTTTTCCTTAAAACCAAACAAAAATCCTGACTAATTTGCAGAAATAAATCCCTTTGTCTAATATCGCATGGTCTGTAAGTGGTGGATACCCAGCCCAGGAGAGCCCAGATCTCTAATAAACCTCTTTCCATATCCCTTTTCCAGGAAAGAGAGGCAGTGTTATAGAGAAGAAAAGCCAAATCTGCCTGGCCCCAGGACTCCTGCTCCTTTTTGCCACTTCTCAGCACGGCATCTCCCAATAAGCCTGAGCTTTTGGGGGACAAAAGTTTCATTTTCTGCTTTTCCCCAATGTCTAGTCCTAAGGCTACAGAGAGATGCCAAAAGCATGATATTCTAAAAAGTGTGTTGACTTCTCTGGCTGGACATGCTACTGTCAATGATTTTTACACCAATTTATATTTCTTTGCTCTGTCCTTTGTTTTTACTGTGTATTTTCCTGTAACTTATATCTCTATTTATCTGCAATCCATGGGAAATAATGTGCTCCTCAACAGTCAAGACTGTTCATGGTTGTCTTAGAGTGGGTTCCCAACAAGCAGAGCCCGCAGTGAGAATTCAGGAATTCATTGCCTGTGTAGGCGGAGTCCCTCGGGAAGCGAGGCAAGCAGGACAGAGAGGGAAAGAACTGAGCACGGATGTGGCCCCATGTAATATAGAGACTTGGCCTGATCCACAGGAGAGGGCTCTGGAGCATCAACCATATGGCAGCACTGACCCTGTGAGACAAAAGGGGCTGGCTTTTGGACAACTGTCAGTGGCTATGGTCAGTCTGCCCCCCAAGATGCAGGGCCTGGGGTAGAACTTCCCAGGTCAGTTAGCTCCTACCCACCGAAGGCAATTTTCCAGAATGGGGAGGGGAGTTGTGAGCTATCAGCAACCAACCTCAGGATCCCCAGCCTAGGGGAACTGAGCCCACCTAGTGGGCTCTTTCCAGTTGAGTGACTAAGAAGGTAACTAAATACCTGAACAGGATCTACACCTAGGGGTGCCCTGAATCCCCAAGTTCTTCATGTCCTCAAACCCTCGATGCCAGGTCCTTTGGACACAGCCTTCAGCACCGTGGACAGGGTCTTCAAAGAGGCTCTGACCCAGTGTTTGAAAATTCTAGTGAATCCTACCCATTTCTTCCATTTTCCTAACAGGACTTTATATTTCTAGGTATCTCCCGCTCCTTAGACAGACAGCCCATGTGCCTCAGGGGCAGGGCCCTATCTCCAGCTCCAAGGGGGCCCTGACTGTGGTGGTTCAGGAGCTGGGCCCAATCCAAGCAGGATGCGGTGAGGTTCTGCCCTGATGGCTGTTCAGGGAGGGGCACATGACTTATGTGATCCAATGAATGAATTTTGGGGCTCTTTGTTGGCATATGGGGGTGCTGCACTCTCTCTTTCTCTGGATGTCCTGGGCAGGAAGGTGTGGATGCCAGGGACTACCATTTGCCCCATGGGGGAAGTGACTCTGGGGCAAAGCCAACACAGAGAAGGGACATGCAGGGTTTTGCAGAGAAACCAGAGCTGGGCCACAGATTAGGTGAACTCAGAGCCCGCCCTGCCTCCAGACTCCCAGTGGTGCTGATGTGAGTCATGTAGTCAGCTACTCAAGGCCAAAAGCATCCTAAAAAATACAAATGTATATTAAAAAATGCCTGAACGACCAAGCAGTAAGGACTCTGGGCTCTGATCTCAGATCTCTTGGCTGTGTGACACTCAGAAAGGTCATCCCCCTCTCTCAGCTTATGTGAGCTCTCAGCATCTTATACTCCTCATGATGTACATTTTAGTAAAAATTAAAAATTGATGGTGATGCACAAGGGCTCTGGGAGCTGTCTGAAAATAGGTAATAAAAAGGAAGATTCATAAAATCCCTGAGGATGTTTCAGATAAAGGAAAGAACACAGAAACTAGAAAGGAGTCGATCTCTCGGGCTAGTGGGTTAGACTATTTATAAAATTTGTGTGGTTTAAAAATAGAAGCTTCTTGTATTCAGAATAGATAATCGCCTGTATGGATGCTAGTTCTCGATACCCAGGAGTGGAGAACTTATCCACCTCAGTCAAGGAGCTGAAAGAACCTACATTCTCGGCAGTAGGTTCACCAGCCAGGTGAGATGCAAAGCCTTTGGGCAACTTACCGGGAGTGGAGTATGGGTCTGGGCAGGGGGCCAGACCTTGGAGCAGAGAAGGGAAGCTGCTGGAAGCTTCTGGCATAGACCACACACACACACACACACACACACACACACACCACATTTTTAAAGCGATGTTTGGTTAGTGGTCCCTACAAGTGTTTTCTACTTCTCCAAGCTCTTGGAACAAGAACTGATTATGGAATTTCAAGTGTAGATATCGGTCCTCTCCTGCTTGTGGGTCTGTTAGGTGGCATGGAATAAGCCTATTAACCCTTCAGAGCCTCAGTTTCTTCATCTATTAAATGGGGAGGGGAGTGACATTTTGACTTCCTCCCTACCAGTTGCGGCTACTCATCTCACTGCCCCTGGCCCTGCAGACGCGGACCACACCCCGGCCGGGTCTCAGCTTCCCCCACCTCCATGAGCCTGTGTCCCCCACCTCCTCACTGGCCTCCTGCACCACCTCCTCACCGGCCTCCTGCCCCACCTCACTGAGTCCCAACATCCTGGCCTCTCTTCCCCCCAAATGGCCCACAGTAGCCCCATTTCTGGGCCTCTCCATCTATCATCACGGGCTCTAAACTGACTCAGACTTGTCAGATGGGCTCTGGTCCCAGATGCCTGAGTAGGCTAACTTTTATTTCATTCATTAAAATAGCTGAACAACTGGTTGTTTCCCAATAAATTGATAGACTGCCCGTGTTGAGCAATTCTTTGTTGGTTTTTAGTTTGGAGTGAGCGTGTGTGTATGTGTGTGTGTGTGTGTGTGTGTTTTGTTGTTTCACGAATAAAATAATAAACAAAATAAGAAGAAAAGATCTGAACCTGGTTGGAGCCATGTCGGGGGAATCAATCTTTCAACTCTTCTCTGACCATCCTGGTCCCACACTTCCTATTAATTTCAGGAAACAATTCCCTCCAGTTAGGAATAAATAGTATGGCCCTGACTCAGGAGTCACTCCTCTTGGAGACAGGTCCAAGCCAGGTGAGGAGCCCTCTGGATGAGCAGCTCAGGTACCCTCAGTCTGCATGTGGAGGGCCGCTGTGGGGAGAGGCCAGGCAGGGGGGCTGCGGGGAGAGCCCAGGCAGGGGTGCCTCAGGGAGAGGCCAGCAGGGCTGCCGCAGCGAGCTCTGGTCTCCCCTCCCACACCCTACTGATGAGCTCAGTAACTGGGATCTGCCCATCAAAGGGACTAAGGGGTGGGCAGAGTGGGACATGCTATCACTTTCAACAAGAATGCTGAAAGTCCTTTCGTTCTTACTCTTACCAGTAGTTTGGGAAAAACAATACAGCGGCCACAGCGGTTGGAGGCTCTTTGGAGCCACCTGGCAAGAAAAAGCTCATGTAGTGTCTGTCTTCATGCCAATGAGACTGAAAAGTTCAGGGCGCTTTGGATGAGCTCCCCTCCCCAGTGGCCGGAGCCCTGATGAGTGACTGCCAGCCAGCTACGGTGCTCTTTGCTCCATGAGGGGCCTCTTCCTGCACAGGCTGGACAGAGGCGTCCTGCCATGCCCTGTGTAACCACGGGCCCTCTGAGACCCCAGCTTTCTTCCAGTCCCTTCCAGAGTTCTCCATGGAGGGCACAGCACTTGCATAAACTTAATGCCTTCCCTTGGACTGCGGGACCTGAGGGACCCTTCCTAAAGATGTGCCTTGGCATCCCGGAAGACCGGCGCCAAACCCTGGGCTTGAGGAGATGTCCCAGGCACGCTCTGCGGTCTACCTACTTTAAGGGGTTAATACCATTTTTTAAACAATTTTTTTAAACATTTACTGACTTTTGAGAAACAGAGAACGAGCAGGGGAGGGACAGAGAGAGACGGAGACACAGAATCCGAAGCAGGCTCCAGGCTCTAAGCTGTCAGCACAGAGCCCGACGCGGGGCTCGAACTCATGAACTGTGAGATCATGACCCGAGCCGTAGTCAGTCACCTAACCGACTGAGCCACCCAGGAGCCCCAGGGGTTAATACCGTTTTAAGAAGAGATCGCTTTAGACAGAGTAGACAGTATTATTTTTTGAAGCAAGTTTAGAACGAAGTAGTGGTGAGACATACCCTCCTTCCCCTGCTGGACGTGAGAGCTGACCCGGGAACCAAATCTGATGACTATTGTAGGAGACTTCGTTCTCCTTCCTGGGAAACAAAGAGGGTAGAACACAAAGACATCGTCTCATCCCCAAATTTGCCCTGGAGATTTCTGCCTTCACTCTTTTCCTTTTTAATGTTTGTTTATCTTTGCGAGAGATTGAGAGAGAGAGAGAGAACGAGCAGGGGATGGGCAGAGAGACGGGGGGAGAGAGCATCTGAAGCAGGCTCTGCACTAACAGCAGAGAGCCCGACGCGGGGCTCGAGCTCACCAACCGCAAGATATGACCTGAATCGAAGTCAGAGGCTCAACCGACTAAGCCACCCAGGTGCCCCGTGCCTTCATTCTTTTAAGAGATATTTTGAGCCTTCCCTCCGTGCCAGGCACAGGGGCAGGGGTGCAACGCCCCCTGTGACCTTCCTTGGAGCCTAAACATGGAGCTGTGTCTCCTGAGAGGCGATGACCACAGCCAGCCCCACAGACTTCTCCAAATCCTCAAGCACTTTCCAGCTATTTGGCCCGTTTCTCCTGCCTTCAGTGACCTCATTCCAGGATGAGGGAATATGTACGTTGGGAAGGCTGAGCGACCATCGATTTCGGGGCCACTTGTGCCATAAAGGGGAAACAGAGGCACAGAGGACAAAGGAGCTGTCTAAGGTTACGACATGCATTTTGCCGGATCAGAGTGGAAATCCCTGCTCAGTCAGGCTCTTCAAGAGAGGGGTTTCCCAGATTTGGAACTCCTCCGGAATTTCTTCAAGACACCCACCCTGGGACGGCGCCGCATTTTCCCACGGTCTGAAGCAAACTTTGTTTGGAATAGACAGCAAACAAACAAACCACACTGGGCTTTTCCAAAGAGAAGATATCATACTCACAGCGCATTCAGGAGAAATCCACTGAGCCAGCCAAATGGATCTGGTTTTCTTGCTTTATTATTTATACTTCCATGGCCTCTTGGTAATGTAGACCGAAGGCCAATAAAATTAGCTGGCTTGAGTGGGCAGGTGATGGAGACTCTGGGAGCAGTGGCCACGCCACTTCTCGGGGGCTTCTCCTCATCCCCGGAGGCAGCAGCATGATATTTAGACCACACCTGCTGGGTTGTGGCTTCTCTAATGAAGTCCATTTATATCTTTTGCAACCACCGTATTTCCCAATCGCTGTGGATCTGGGACTTGGAGTATTCTACAGGTGCACCAACCCGCAGTCCTGACATTAAATACTCAGCCCAAACATCACCGCTGTCACCGATGGGAAGAGGCAGATAGCTGGGTCTCTTGGGGTCATTCCCCTCATCCCCCCGTTTCTTGCTTTTGCGATTTTTCGAGTACTCTACAATTATCAGTTCCATTGCGTGAGCTCGCATGGAGTCCTTTAGGGGAAGAGAAATCATTACATAGATGGTTCCTCTTAGGGATGACGGGAATCAAACACTCCCATCAAAGTTCGTGCTCATTCAAGAAAATCACAAGCTGCCTTCCGGCCGCGGGTTGCGCGGGAGTAGTGAGACTATGCGGGGTTTGACTCCCCTTACTTTTTTGCACTTTCTGAGTTGTCCTTAAGGAACAGGTGTTACCTGAGAAGTAATTTTGAAGAGATTGGAAATAAAATGAAATTCTTCTCTTCTCTTTCAAACCCGCTGACCCCAGGATGGAAGAATGAGGAACGCAAGGCGCCTGTTTTCAGTTCTGCCTTCTCTCACTAATTCTAAGGAGCAGAAAAATCATTCAAATATTCCCCCCCCCCCGCCCCCCGCGCTTAGTGACGTTTCATAATAGGTCTTATGTGACCACAGGACCAAGAGTTTATTGTTTTTTGAAGCAAGTTTAGAACGAAGTAGTGGTGAGACATACCCTCCTTCCCCTGCTGGACGCGAGAGGTGACCCGGGAACCAAATCTGATGACTGTTGCAGGAGACTTCGTTCTGCTTCCTGGGAAATGAAGAGGGTGGAACACAAGGACATCATCTCATCCCTACATTTGCTCTGGAGATTTCTGCCTTCATTCTTTTTCCTTTTAATGTTTATTTATTTTTGCGAGAGATTGAGAGAGAGAGAGAGAGAGAGAGAGAGCGAGAGCACGAGCAGGGGATGGGCAGAGAGAGAAGTGTTTCCTCCCTCTGGGATGCTACTTTACGCAGAGATGGGACTCGCATCCTCAGAGCTGTATGGAGCAGACGACCCAGCGAAGCCTTCTAGAAAAGAGGGGACCCTGGCTCTTTCCCAGGCCTGGGTCAGCCACATCCTGATACACTCAGAGACCAGAGCAACCAGGCCGTGGGGATGTGGGGCTCGAGCTGCGAGAATCAGGAGGAGCCGCTGCAGGAGGCCGTGACCGGCCACCTTCCCTCACCCTGGGGGGCGGGCCTGCCCGCTGGGGTGCATCTGGGCCGCATACACCGAGTGGAGGAGGTGGGAGGCCTCGCTGCGGGGCTCCACTCACTGAGGGGTGTGGATGGACACGCGGCCACGGCAACGCGATGGGCTAAGGTGAGGGCGTTGGTCCTGAGATCCAGCCGGGCAGATGCTGACCCAGAATCTGGGCCTGTGCCCTGGTTTGGGAGGGGAGAACCCTGCTTGCTAATGACAGGGTGGGACCTGTGTGAGTCTTTGGACCACACCTGCTGGCTGCTGCAGACATACTCTGCTTCTGGGCAAACTCCCACGGGAGACACGCGGGAGAGGCCGGAAAGGGACAGCGCTGCGGCCAGGTGGGGATGTTTGCTGAGCAGTACTGGGCTGCACCGGGGGTGCCTGAGCTCAGACAACACCCAGGGGCCAGTAGGCCACGGCGGAGGCCGGCCACGCAGGGAGGCCAGGCCTTAAATCTCCGCAAACGGCTGCCCACCCCTGCCGGGGAGGAACCCTTGGGGTTCTGATGGGCCAAGGTGGCCTTGCAGAAGTGGGTGCCGGTGGACAGCAGTGGCGGTGGGACGACCAGCCCCTTCCCAGCACCCATCGAGGGGCCGCGGCCTGGACTTGGGGCTGCCCTGACCACCTGTAGGTGGTCCCATGGATTTGGGCCTGGTGTCCGTAGAGGGTTAGGAAGGTGAAGATGATTGTCTAGTCTGGGGACACCGCAGTGAGCTGACAGACCGGAGGCAGTAGCCTGTGACAGGGGCATGGCCTGAATATGTTTTTATGGTGCAGCCACGTGTCGAGGTGAGGGGGGAACAGGGGGCTTCCGGCTGTACCCTCGCTCTTTGGTTGTCCGAGATGCTGGGCCTGGAAGAGGTCTCTATCCTAGATCTAGGAACATGTTAGTGACCATGCCAGTCCCCGCGTCCAGGAGCACAGGTCTGCTTGGAACACGGGAGGGCACAGAGATGAAGCCACACTCGGTAAAGGCTTATTACTGTGCATTATTAAAAGGTACTTGCTGATGGATATATTGCATTTTTCACACCAACTTTGTAAGTTAGGTGCTGCGAGACCCATTTTACGTAAGAGGAAACTGAGGTTCCTCTAGCCAGATGATTAGCAGACCCGAGACTGAAAATCAGACCTTCTGGCTCCTAATCCCTTGTTCTAGCAACGGCTCCGGAAGACCATGGATGAAATCGGGGACCACGGCACTTGGACAGCCAGCACTGGCCTCGAGTCCTTGTCCACACTGGCGCTCCATGCAGCCAGACATGGAAAAGGAGACAGAGTGTCTGTCTCTTTGATGGTTTTGTTTTAAAAAAATTTAGTTTATTTATTTATTTTGAGAGAGAGTGAACGAGAGAGTGTGTGTGCCAGTGGGGGAGGAAGGGCAGAGGGAGGGGGAGAATCCCAGGCAGGCTCTGCACTGTCAGCACAGGGCCCAATGTGGGGCTCGAGCCCATGAACCATGAGATCATAACCTGAGCTGAAGTCAGATGCTTAACCTACTGAGCTACCCAGGCGTCCCCCTTTTTTTCGATGTTTAAAAAAATGTTTTTTAGTTCATTTGTTTATTTTGAGAGAGAGAGAAAGAGAGAGAGAGAGAGAGAGAGAGAATGTCTGCTATTTGAATGGTCACCTCAGCCCTTGGTTCTCTCCCCTAAGACACACACACACACACACACACACACACACACACAGTTCTTGGATTGGCCTCCCCGTCCCCTCCTTTCCCCTTTGTGAGTCTTTCTTGGGCTTCCCTAGGTCTCCCTCTCCCGGTTACTGGGCCTCTGTATGTCTCAGTCCTGCACGCTCCGGTTTTGGAGCAGGCTCCCTCCAGGCTCCCCAGCCCCACAAGCCCCTTCGGCAGGCAAACCGGGTGGGCTTCTGCCCAGGACCCGCCAAGCCCGCTTCTATCACCTCCTCCCTCCCCCCGGCTCAGCCTGGCCAGTCGACCCTGCTAGGGTCCCTGCCCAGACGGCAGCCTGCCTGGAGCTCTCTTCCTGCCTGGAGAGGCCCGCACCTGCTTTCCTCGCCCCCACCCGACACGGCACCTGGCGCTTTGCGGATACCGTGGGAGCTCTGTGGATCCACTGATGGAGGCCGAGCTCATGGGATCTGAGCGTTCGGCACCCGGGAAAGCTCAGAGACAAAGGTGAGGCCACGCTGCATACCAGTCCTTGGTTCCATGGCCTTGATGTCTGTAATGTCTCCGCGTAGAATCAGCCACCCCAGATTCCTTCCCTGGGGCAGGAGGGGAGTGACAGAGGTGGCCTGACACTGCTGTAGGACACCAACCACACAGCACAGTCCCTGCCCCGCTTCCCAGGCGTAGGCTGGAAGCAGGCATCGTGCCCTGCCCTGCCCCTAGCTCTGGGAGGTTTAGAACCCACAGGCCCGGGCCTGTGCTCTGGGCTGCTGACTTAGGTCGCCTGTAACACACAGGTGACTGATGAAGCCATATCTTGCCCTCGATCTCAGTTTACCCACCTGTTCAGCCGTGGGGGCGGTGGGGGGGGGTAGATATTAGATCTATGGTTGCCCGAGGAGGCCAATCTCTTGGAAGTGCTGCCGTGAATCAATCGCCCTTAAAATAAACAGACCTGAAGTCTGTGTTGAATGACGTTCTAGCTGGGACTAGAGTCCGGTCTAACTGCAGAACAGCAAAGGCATCAGGGGGGGAAATGTTTCAGAAGAATCTTTACGGAAAAGCAACCACAAATCACACACTAAAACATAAGTCCCTAATTTAATGCTTTACTACACTTTGGGATAAGTTCACCGATTTGATGTCAGCAGTGTGTGTACGTGTAAACACGCACATGTATGCACACACACACACACACATTTAATTCTTAGCAGTCTATGAAGGAAACACTATTGCGATTCCCACTATAAAGATTAAAAATCTGAGGTTAGAAATTGCGAATCAAATGTTGAATAAGACGTGGTTATTAAGTGGATGGACATCCTTGTAAGAATATCTTAATGTGAAAGAAGAAAACATTAATGGGGATGCGATTAGTGGTGACATGGGGGGCGAGACTGAGGAAACATGGGGACGGTCCGTAGCTGCACGTAGAGTCGTTGCTTTAATGGTTTGCAGAATTTGTTGCGATGGCTCACCGGCTTCCACGTGGCCCGGTGGCCACAGGAGACCTCGTTGCCCTCTGTTCTCCATTTCTGAGGCCTGCTCTCCTCCAACGTGGCCTCCTCTCTGTTACTGGCTGGCAGAGCTTGGGTGGAAACACGGACCAGATGTCTACAACGCGCACTGAGCAGCAAGAAAGAACCCAAGTCGGCCCCGGGAGCGAGTTCCGCGACCCAGGCCTGAGCGAGCCCTTGTGAATTCCTGGTCAAGGGCTGCGTCTTAGCCAGCCAGGAGAGCACGGAAGGCTTTCTGGAGTCAGTGATGTCTTTCTAAAGTGAGGTCTGGGGCGCCTGGGTGGCTCAGTTGGTGAAGCATCCAACTCTTGACTTCTGCCCAGGTCATGATCTCATGGTCGTGGGATCGAGCCCCATGTTGGGCTCCGTGCTGAGCACAGAGCCTCCTTAAGATTCTTTCCCTCCCTCTTCCTCCCCTCCCCCCACTTGCACACGTGGGTGTGCACGCGCTCTCTCAAAAAAAATTTTTAAGTGAAGTCTGAGGTTTCACTCCAGCAACCCCAGCGTGGTTGCAGCTGGACGAAGTGTGGCCCTAACAAAGCCACAGGAAGCTATGGAACATGCATAGGTGAAGGTCGGCCTTGGGCCTCTGGAAGTCCTCCCGCCCTAAGCCCCCGCCCCCCTCCCGCCAGAGCAAGCCCAGGTAGGATTTCCGCATCTGTGCGCACACACACACACACACACACACAGACGGCTGATTTCTATCTACTTCTCCTCACAGGGCCTCAGTGGGTTTTGCTGCAAAATGCATTATTCATCTCCCACCTGCTTGGGAACCGGGGCCAGGAGCGAGGTGGAGCCTTCCAAGCATCAGCCGCTGGCTTAATCCTTTAGTCGGCAGGAGGGAGAAGCCGAGTGATGCCCCCTGACCTGCCCGTTCCCCTCTCCCACATTCTTGCAGCCTCTCCCGTCGCGCTGGGGGTGCTTTGATAGGGATTCACGCTAAATGTGTAGATTGCTTTTGGTAGTATTCGTTCTTTCCATCCAGGAGCAGTTTCTTTCATGAGTGCTTTATAGAAGCCCGATGTTGAGGTGGAGCCCAGGTCCCGAAATCAGAGAGGCCTGGGTTCAAGACCTGCATCCATCATGCGTTAGCTGGGCCACCTCACCTGGGCCATTTCTCCTGTCTGTGCCTCACGGCTTCCCTCTGTTCAGTGGGATTAGCTGAGGCCCAGTGGTGGGCAATCCTTCCCGTCAGACGGAATATGTGTTATAAATAATGGATCAGGCGGCGAGAGTAGCATTTCAAGGAAGGCGGGGGTCTGTAAATAATTCTGTTATTGACCGGCGTAGAGACAGGAAAAGATGTCTCTGTTTGGGTACCTACTAGCCGTTTTATGTGCCACAGTGCAGTGAAGTGCGAAAAAAGCTCACTTCTGAGTTTTGAGAGATTTGGGGTGACGGAAAGGCTGTCTACTGAAGACCCCCAAGCCACGGGACTGGGGACGCTGAGCCGAGTGGGTGGAGAAGCGGTGAGGAAATACTCGAGAGCCTGTGCTTCCGTTCGGTCCACGCCATCCCCCGAATCCCAATCCAGGACCGGCAGCATGGCACAAGGCAGGAATGACTCCGAAAGCTGTTCTCACGGGGCTCACCCTGCAGGTGGACGGGGGCGAAAGGCCCATCCGAAATGTGGAAGGGGAGGTTCCTCTCCTTCATCCACGTTTCTAGCACCCCTCCCTGAGTGAGCGAAAGCAAGCTGGTAAAAAATTGTGTGGGGGCCGGTAAGGAGATCTCCTTGATTTGCAAGGGTGTATTCTGAGCTGTGATCTGATACCGGCCAGACTTTAAGGAGGACCGGTCTCTACAATCCAAGACAAAATGAAGGACAACTACTTTGGGAGAGAGAATACAGTGACTGAAACTTCATACTGAGGTGTGAATGACTAATATCAGATGGCTTCAGCGGGGGCAAGAAAAGAAACAGTAGCGGCCTAGGGATCTGAAAGGGAGGAAAAGACTGCAGAGTGGGGAAAGACGACAGAACAAGGAGATGGAGGGTGGGGACCGGAGGACTGTAGCTGAAGTCAGCGAATGTGGGCCCGGGTTCCCCATCTGCCGCTTCCCGGTGACACAACCCTCTTCAAGTTGCTTCATTCTTGAAAGATCTTCATTTCCTCACCCATAAAATCAGGGAATGCTTGAGAAATCCGCTGGGAGGACTGATGAAACACGACTGTCAGAGGTGCTGTGTCAACCATTGCCGCCCCCCCCCCCCCCCCGGGCCGGGCTCTTCCAGGACTTGGGAATTTTGCAGGGGGTCCCCGATGGCTGGACCAGCAGCCCTTGTAGTCCTCCCTTCGGGTGTGTATTTGAAAAAGTTCTGTGTGCTGGCCTCCAGATCTGTGTGGGGGAAGGATTAAAACATCAACCCCTCGCAGCTGCCAACGTCATAAAGTCGGGCGTTTAGACACCCGCATAACCTGACCTGTGGGGGCTTTGTCAGCACCTCTGTGTCTCCTCACGAGGCCGGAAGCGATTTCCCTCCTTAACCGAGCAGCCAGGCTCAGTTCTGGGGGCCCCTCAGAGGACTCGTGGCCCGAGCAGGGGGCTGGGCATGAGACGTGCCAGGCTCCCGGCGTCACCTCAGAATCTCAGGCCCCTGCCCCTCGACTTGCTCACCTGCAAAATGGGTATGATCATCCTCACCCCTCCACAAGCAAAGCCCCCGAAACTGTGTCTGGCGGGCAGAGGCACTGCCCAGGAGCTGCTTTTATGGTCCTGCTATTATCGTGATCATTGTTATGCCTAATTACGATTGCTTCATGATGACACTGGTAATGGAGGTGAGCCACGGAGGGCGGAGCATTTCCACGGGGGTGTCCGCATCACCTCGCCACACCCACCCCACCTTCCATCACAGCTGCCTCCCACCTGGCATGCTCCGGCGGCCTTGGGCAGGCCGGGCCGGGCGGGAGGCGTGTGCCAGAGGCACGCGGGGGGTGCTGGCTGTCAGAGGCACCACCAGGCAGACCTCTCCGCTGGTCCCTGTGCAGCTGGGAGTCATCCCTCAGTTACAGCCGGTGGAGGTGGGAGAACAATGTTCAGAACTCCGTCCGAGGTGGGGGCAACCGGGCAGGACTGGGGCGGGCGGGATTGGGGGTTGGGTTGCATCCTCGGAAGTGGCCCTAAAGCCCCGGGTCGTGTGACTGGGTCCATGTGAGCCACCAGGCAGGGGGATTGCAGGTGGGCCCAGATTTTCTCTGGGCCAGTGGGTCCGGTCCCGAGGACTTGATCTGGGCCAGTGCCGGTATCTGGCGGGGGGCAGGGGAGGGTTCTGGGAGGTGCAGGGCTTCTGAGGTGGTGGCGGCTGGTGACTGGAGACAGGCAAGTGGTGGAACTTTGAGTCCAGAGTCATTTGAGGCAGGGCTTCGGTGACCCCTGGGCGTAGGGAGTGAGCAGGGGGACAAGAGTGAGGCTGGGTGTCAGGACAGGGAGAGGAAACAACGAATCAGGACCTCGAGGACTGTGCTGGGCCCCCAGCATGCCACCCCCTAGCCCTTCTCCTGCCACAGAGACCGTCACTCCTCCGTGTTCAGACTCTGTCCCGTGGCTCTCTGCTCCTTCATTGCCTCGTGGTGCCTTCCTTGCCGAGGGGACACACCTGGCTGCAGCCATCACTCTCAGCATCTCCCAAGGCTTATGTCTTACCTTCTGCCTTAGCTCTCCCGGGTCCCACCGGCTAATCCCAGGGCCCAATTTGTCCCTCCCTGGTTCAGGTGTCTTGCTCTGGGCCAAACACCTTTGGATGAGGGGTCAGGGCAGGACAGGTGATAAGATGACAGCTCGTGCAGGCCCCTGGGGAGGGGTCGTGTCCATAAGAAGGACGGGAAGGCACTTCAGTTATCGCACACACACGCACACGCACACACACGCACGCTTGCACACACATATGTACATGCAGGTTATGTTAATACAATAGGACCATGTGGAGGAAGACATAGCATTAAGAGGAGGGCAGCCGGCAGGCCGGCCTTAAGCATCAATGAACTTGCCCTCTGGAGTATGCCGCGCAGCCGCCTGGGTCCTGGGGCCAAGGACCCGGCGAGGAAGGCCACGTGGCTATCTGTAGCTCTGCAGGTCTCGGTGTGAATGCACGTGTGGGGCTCGCCCCCTGGCCGTGCCGTGGGCATCGGAGCAGGGGGACCGTGTCTAATACGTTTGGCGGCACAGGTGCACCTGTCGTGGCAGGAAGCACAGCAGAGGATTTCAGGGTGCGTTTGGGAGGCGCGTGTCTCAGTAGAACGGCCTTCACCGGTCTCTTTCCTCCAGGAGGGCATCACCCACCTTCGTGTGAAACCCTTCGTCAGCCTCCACTCACTCCATCCAGTCACAGACGTGTATCTGGCACCGACCGCAGGCTGAGCCCCGGGACACGGCAGCGGGTGAGGCTGACGCGAGCCACGCCCTTGTGCACCTGACGCCGGAGTTAGGGAGAGAGACACGATGACCGCTGTCCAGGTATGTCTGCATGTTTGGACGCCCACCGTCTTGTGCGTTGGGTCCATCGTTTTCTTTTCTCTACGTGTCAGATGCTTGCGGCAGTGGTGGGGGTGGTGGTGACAGTAAACAAACCCTTATCCCGATAATTGGTTAATTACAATTGTCATGTGACTGAAAAGAAGCACTGACTCTTTTCCTTTTCTTCGTCTTTTTAACGTTCATTATTTTTTTATTTTTGTAATATAATCTATTGTCGAATGGGCTAACATACAGTGTGTACAGGGTATTCTCGGCTTCAGGAGTAGGTTCCCATGATTCATTGCTTACATACAATACTCGGGGCTCGTCCCAACAGGCGCCCTCTCCAGTGCCCCTCACCCATTTGCCCCTCCCCCCGACGCCCATCAACCCTCAGTTTGTTCTCTCTATTTAAGAGTCTCTTATGGTTTGCCTCCTCCCTGTTTGAAACTATGTTTTCCCCTTCCCCTCCCCCATGGTCTTCTGTTAAGTTTCTCAAATTCCACATACGAGTGAAAACATATGACATCTGTCTTCCTCTGGCTGACTTATGTCACTCAGCATAATACCCTCCAGTTCCATCCATGGTGTGGCAAATGGCAGGATTTCATTTCTTTCTCATGGCCAAGTAGTGTTCCGTGGTACATATAAACCACATCTTCCTTATCCATTCGTCAGTGGATGGGCATTTAGCGTTCGTCGTATAGTGGTTAACATAGCTGCCTTCCTTTTCTTCATCTTAACGTTGAGATACATTGAGATCCTCAGCCCTCAGCTTGCCCTGTCCTTGGCCATCTATCCCTGAGTGGGAATAAGGTTCTGGAGGTAGTCAGGTGGACCGCGAAGACGGGAGGGAAAAATAGCAGAAGAACAGGGGCAAAAATGGCAGTCTTGGTGCTCAAGGTGGAATTGCCTCCCTTGGGCTGCCCTCCACTACCTTTCATTCATTCATCAGTCATTCATTCATTCATTCACTCATCCACTTGTAAGTTTTTACTGACTGCGTCTCTGTGCCTGGCACCGTGTCAGGCTTGAGGAGACAGGGCTCAAGAATTCCCTCAGGCTGCCGCAGGTCCGGCTTCCCCTAGGGAAAGTGCAATGGCACTTTAGTCCGGACTTGAGACAGAGACATGTCTGTAATTCCTCTGTAGTTCCCCTGAGCCAGTCCGCTGAGCGAGAAAATTAAGCCCCCACTCCAGAAATTTAACAGAAGGAAAAGGAGTACAGGCTGGAGTCTGGAGAGGGAACTGAGGCACCTGTCCGGGGAAACTTCAGACTCGGGCCCAAGACGAGGTGAGCGGGGGAGCAGGCCGGTGTAGCCAGGCATCCAAGAGGGCAGAAGCCCCTCTGAGCCCCGCAGTGCCACCTGGCACGAGTCCCACTGCCCAGCACCGGCAGGAGCTGTGGGGACAGGAGGCGTTAAGCACGGCCACTAGGTCTCTCTAATAGAAGGGATGAAATGTGTCAACGACTCTCATCTCCTCCCCCGGCGGGTGATAACGACAGCCACTGGGGCTTCTTAAGAAGATGAAAGCTCCAATCTGCTTCTGGGGAATTGTGGCAGAAAGCGGATTTTTCTGTCACTTTTGGGGCCACTTCCATTGATCCTGTTTCTATGCTGTCCTCCCTAGGGGTTTCTAAAGCAACGCCCTATGCCAGCATTGCCTTGAGCTGCTCGTTCCTTCCAATGGGACTTGGATTCTGGAGCGGTTGCATAATGTCACGTTCTGCTGGGGCGCGCCGGCCACCTGCTCGCTGACCTGGTCCCGTTCCCCAAGCAGCCCTACGGGAGACCGGTCCCCTGCTTGCAGGAGAAGCAAAGGCAGCTTCCACTGCGGGGTAAGTGCTTGCCTCTCAGCACCTGGCCCGCCATCCATGGCCCCGTCAGTGGCCTCCACCCACCTCTCTAGGCATCCCAGCTAACCGCGTGTCTACACCGCACATCCTTCTGCAGGAACGTTTGCACTCCCCCCTTCGGGACTGCCCTTTCTCTTGAAAGCCCCTCTACTCCAGCTTCGGCACAATAAGCCCTTCAAGTGAAGTTCCAAAGCCTCCGGAGAGCCTCCCCGATTCCTTGATTAGAAGAGCCCGCTCCCGCCTCTTCCCCGCCAGGCTCAACCTGCGTGTTTCCAGGGCACCGATCACGGGCTGTTTGGTGCTCATCATTTCCTGAGGTTTCAGCACCACCAGTAGCCTATGAACGTGTGTGTCCGGCCCGGGTCTGGTGGATGTGAAGAATGTGGCCAGCAGACAGCATCCAGCGCTTGGCTCCTTTTGGGTCTACTGTTCCCCGGGGAGGCTGTGTCCTGAGATTGAGCTTCATGGGATGAGAAGGCCCGGCCGTTTCAGCCCACTGAATGGTGCCCCCTCTCGCGGGAACCGACCAAAGCCCTGTCCGCGAGCATTGGAGTCCACGTTCCCATCTGCCCACCTTGCTTCCTCCCGTTTCCGTTCACGGGTGCTGGTCCCCCCCACCAGGCATCTTGTACCCCAAACCCCATCTCAGCGTCTGCTTCGGAGAGCCCAGCCAGCAACACCAGGCCTTCTCCTCCTGGGCTTCCTCGTCCTTTCATTCGGCAGGTCTGCGTGGAGCCCT
Organism: Panthera tigris; assembly: GCF_018350195.1. Classification (NCBI taxonomy): domain Eukaryota; kingdom Metazoa; phylum Chordata; class Mammalia; order Carnivora; family Felidae; genus Panthera; species Panthera tigris. The sequence continues at coordinate 136,532,750 of NC_056665.1, forward strand.
GACTGTGTGCAGACACTGTTCCGGGCAATTGGAATCGGGCAGCAAACAATGTGGGGATGCAGAACAAAAAGAAGCACATGCATGGACAAGACGATGTGGGATGTCATGAGAGCGGACAGGGAAGGAGTCAGGGGAGTAACTTGGGGGTAACCACCGCAGGCAGAGAGCGGGGTGCTGTGGGAAAGCTTGTCTGGGGAGGAGACGTTCTAGCAGAGCGTTGAGGGTGTGGCAGTCGCCGGCCATGGGAAGCATGCATCTATCTCGTTCTTTTTGCTCAATGGCCTCCTGGACATCTCACCAAATGTTCCCGGGCCCCAAGTGGCTTAGGAGGCTTCAACTGTCCCCAGTGCTTACTACCCTCGTCTGCCTGTGTCCACGATCCCGGGGAACCCCACCCTTGTCCATCAGTCACTCCGCCCCCTCCCTCTCCCGAATCACCAGGTCCCGATGCACCAATCTTCTGGGCTGACCACACCCCCAAGCCGACTGTACTGCTGTGCCACATTCTGGCCCTCGGCACCTGCCATCAGTTGTTGCAATACTCGCCCGACAGATCGCCCTTCTCCAACTGGAAGCATCCACCTCGCTCTGGAGATCCAGATCCGGTGTGCCTGCCTATGCAAGCCCTCTGCCCGACCCCACCCTCGCCTGCCCCATGAATGAGCCACCCACCAACTTCGGGGTCACACATCACCTGGTATACTAGTGTGCTCAGGCCGCTGTGACAAAGAACCACAGCCTGGGCGGTGAAACAGCAGACACGAGTTCCCTCACGGTTCTGGAGGCCAGAGGTCTGAGATCAAGGTGTCAGCGGGGACGCGCTCCCTCTGAGACTCTGGAGAGAGCTGTTTCGTGCCCTTTTCCAGTTCCTGGGGGCCCCAGGCAGTCCTTGGGGTCCCTTGGCTTGTGGCTGCATCAGCCCAGCCTCTGCCTCTGTCGTCACGTGATGCTCTCCCTACATCTCTGCACATCATCTCTCTGTGCACGTCTGTCTCTGTGTCCCAATTTTCCCTCTTCTGGAAGGAACACAGTTACATTGGATCCAGGTTCACTCTAATGATGTCATTTCAAGTTGATTACCTCCGTAAAGATCTTATTTCCAAATAAGATCATATCCGGAGATAATGGGGTTAAGACTTCAATGAATCTCTTTCAACCCATGGTAGCTGCCATGACTCTACCTTACTCTTACTCACACCTTGGCTTCCACTGGGGCCACTCCCCTGCCCTTTCCCATTCCGATGCCTGGATCAGGGGTCTTCAGCCTTCTTTGATTTTGAAGCATGCTTATTTTTAACATATAATTTTATATGCTACCCTGACATAACAGACCCAAAATGGAGGTGCTCTCTGATTAAACAGGAAGGTGGTGAAAATTGGAGGTGACAGCCCCTGCCAGGGCACCCTCACTGGCTGGCCTCTGAGGGAGTCTGGGGTGCCACGGACCACGGTGGAGAGACACCAGCTGGACAACAAGACCCGTGGCCAGGAGCCTGGGCCTTGGTCAACTGGAACCCTAGGACCCCAGGTCTGTGCCCTCCTGCCTCGAGCTTCTGTCCAAATATCAGCTTCAGAGACCTCTCCCCTGGTGATCCAGCAACAGATCTTAAGGCCTCACTTCCACCCTCTTCCTGTTTTACTTTCCTCTCTGGCACTGGCTACTATATTTGTGTGTTTTCCATCTCTCTCCCCCCACCCCTCGCTGCCCGCAAGGACAGCCACCTCCTTGCTGTTCCCCCAGGGCCTGGAACGATGCAGGTAGCTGGTAGATGGTCACCGAATATTTGTTGGATGGATGGATGGACTTTTTCTTTTCACAGCTTTATTGAGAAAGAGTTCACATTCTATACAACTCTGGCCTTTAGCGTGCACAAGTCAATGTGTATTCGTGGAATACGTGACATTCCAACGTGAATTCCAGCGGATTCGTGGAGGCGGGGGAGACACCACGGATCACTATCACGAGAGGCCTTCCCCTGAATGATACCAGAAGAAAGAACATTCTTGTTACTGGCATAATAGTTTGTTACACATATTAGTGTGTGGAAAAGAGAAAATCGGGGGTCTGGCTTGTGAGACAAATACGAACAGGTAGGTTTTTGTAGGTAACATCTTTCTGTTTTGTTTTGTGGGAAAATGTAGGTGTTAACGCTAAGAAATGAAATAACGTATGTAAGTGGACACCTGATGCCTACATATTAAAAGTTGTTATTTAATTAAATGCTGCAGCTTCATTAACTTTAAAATAATTGGGGGCACCCGGGTGGCTCAGTCGGTTAAGCATCTGACTTTGGCTCAGGTCAGGATCTCGCAGTGTGTGAGTTCGAGCCCCGCGTCGGGCTCTGTGCTGACAGCTCAGAGCCTGGAGCCTGCTTCGGATTCTCTGTCTCCCTCTCTCTCTGCCCCTCCCCCCTCACACTCTATTTATCTCCCTCTCTCTCTCTCTCTCTCAAAAATAAATAATAAAACATTTTAAAAAATTAAAAAAAAATAATTAAATAGCTGTAGCTGACACGTATGGTTTCTGTTTGCTGAGAATCTCCTTATTCAGAACCTTCCCGTTCCCCATCTCTGGATGTTTACCATCACCCTGGCACCTGCCACACGGTACAGCGTGTCTCCAAACTCAACACGTGATTGGCTGGTCCCAGGGGAGCTCCAGACGCCAGCTGGGCCTGTCAGCCCCCTTCCTCTGGGATCTGGACGCCAAACTCATGCCTGCTTCGCCAGGCTGCCCTCGGCGATAGAGGAGACGTAGGCCTGGAGAACTCGGCGGCTTGGATCTGCCACATGGACGAAGGGGGAATAAGCTGCTTGTTGGGAAGAGAGAAAAATCAAGCATCAGAAGCAGGAAAGACGGTGGGAAAGAAGAAGAAGGGGGAGAATGGCCAGGTGGAGGGAAGGCTTGGACGTAGGGGATTTTCTGCACCTGCCGGAGACCGGGGTCTGGATGGGTTACCATCCACAGGCTTCAGGAGACACCCGGAGCTGGCCCCTTGCATCCATAGCAACTGGCTTAGGAAAGCATCAAACAAATTAATGCATGTGATTAAGTGTGACATTGATGGACAGGATCGTGTGCACCACAAAGCGTCTTTTGGCGGCTTTCTTCCTTCACCCCCAATTATCCCCTGTTTCTTGCGATCCTTGTAGATTTCCATCTAAGGGCTGCAAGGAAGAGAGCTTTGAGGTTCTCTGGGCAAAATTTCCTTACCCAGACACTCTCTCTCCAAGCCCCTGTGGCCCACTGGGAGGGACCTAGCCAAAGCCCCTTGCTCCTGTCCCACCCTTTCAGCCTCAGTGCCCTGCTCCCAGCTGACACATAAATTCTCCAGGGAAATACGGTTTCAGTCTGCCCGGTCGTGACAGAGCCCCAGACTTTGAGCACAACACCCACTCCATCTCCCTTTCCGGAAGGGTCTCTGCCACCTCTAGACGGGTCCTGTGCCTTCTCTTCTCAATGGTGGCTCCTCTGGGAAGGTTGCAGTTATGAGGACAGTTCGGTGAAAAATTAGCACCAAATCTGTGTAACCCTTTGGTCTCCTTTTTTTGTGGTTCTCTCCCATGACCACCCAGGCATCCCTAACGAACACAGATGGTGTCGTTTGCAGGCTAAGGTGTCACCCCCATGCAGAACCTTGTGGTTCAAAATAAACTATTTGAGAAAGAAGTCAAACCATGAGAATTTATAAGGATTCCGATATAAGGTGGCCATTATCTTCCCTAGCTGCAGGGAGCAGGGCCACTTCTAAGTGCTGGCCATTGCGTGTGTGTGTGTGTGTGTGTTACCTTATTTAATTCTTGCCCCCACCATGAGGTGGGTAATTTTACCCATGTGACTGAGAAGGACACTGAGGCTCAACGTTGTGCAGCTGATGAAACAGACAACCAGGACCCAGCTCAGTCTTTTCAGACCCCATCACTGAATTCTCCTGTGCCCTCTGCTGTTTTCCATAGAGTTGCCTATTTGCACATCCAGTTTTTTAAAAAAAATATTTATTTATTTTTGGGAGAGCACAAGTGGGGGAGAGACAGGGAGAGAGAGGGACAGAGGATCCGAAGCAGGCTCTGTGCCGACAGCAGAAGACCCAACGTGGGGCTTGAACTCATGAACCGTGCGATCGTGACCAGAGCCAACGTCAGATGCTTAACCGACTGAGCCACCCAGGTGCCCCTGCACATCCAGTTTGTAAAGGATTTCATTTCTGCTGCATTTTGAGATTAAATCGTCTTCTACGTTAGAGTGAAAAACAGCTTCAGGTGCAGAATTTTAAACCACAGGCATCCCACCCTTACCCCATGACCCAGCTTCTGGAAAGGACTACCTGGTGCCCTGGAGGGAACTCGAAATGGTAAAGCCTCCTGAATGGAGAGGGAGGACCCTCTGAGCAGCAAGCTGGGGTGGCGATGTTATTGGTCACCAAAGAGAACAGCATGTATTCCCCAGAGCATTCAATAGTTCCACTTCCAGGAAAGGGAAGAGACTGGGGGCTTTGCAGGGAAACTGTAGGGACAAAGAAGTGTGTGTACAATGTTCAGTGATATCACTTAACTGAATAGAAACTTAGGGGGAAATATGTGTTTTCCTCACGTACTTAATTCACGATGCAACCTCCTATCCGAGGTCCTGATCTTCTTCCCAGAGGCTACAGAACAGACCAGTGTCAACAAAAGAGACTAATTCAAAGAAAGCACCCGGGCACGCTCTCAACAGGGCTTGGGAGACGGTGAAATCCTAACATTCATATGGCGAATCGCAAAGCTCTTGGGTCGCATAACTTCAGTCTCCTCAGTGACCTTGTGAGTGGACAGTCACCCTTCTTACAGGTGGGAAGCATAAGAGAGGTTAGACATTGCATCAAAGATCACTCAGCCACAATAATAAATGTTAACACCAGCCCCCAGCCCTATCCCCCGACCCTGCCTGTCCACACCCGCGTCCCCCACCCCTTCCTAGTACAAACGCTCTGCCAAGTCCAGTAAAAGTGAACTGAGTTATGAAGAATGGAGGCAGCTGGTCCCAGATGGAGTAAACGCCACACGTACTCATTCACGCACCATTTAATTGAGTCACTGCTTGTGCCGTCCCGGCATGGCACCTCTGGGCACCTCTATGCCCTCCACGGTCTCCCAGGCCAGTAGGAGGGACGGACAACAGGACAAGGCAGGAAGTGAGAAGCCCAAATGGTGGGAGACCAGAGAAGGGCTCCTAACTCAGCCTGACACGGGGAATAGGCAGGAAAACTGTCTTGGGGAGGTGACACTTAGGGTGGGTCTTCAAGGACTTCGCTGGGCTCAGAAGGGGGACGTCAGAGGAAAAAGGGGTAAGAGGAAGCAGAAGAGTGAGTGAGTGCAGAGACTCAGAGAAGGGAGACAGGCTGGCACGTTTAGTTCCGAAGCTGTAAGCTACTTAGTGTGACTGGTTAGTGGAGTGAGGGTGGAGACAGCGACAAGGTCTGGGGTGGGGTGGGGACAGTCCCGACAGACCTTGGAAGTCCATCAAGGGAGTTTGGACTTTCTGTGGGTGCAGCGCCTGGGGTTTAGGAGAGAAGAAACAAGATCGGCTTGGAAAATTCTCTCCGGCTCTTGCTTGCTGGGGAAAGGACAGGGACACCAGGGGGACAACCGGAAGGTGACTGTCACGAGTCAGCCTAAGTGACCTCTAGTGCCGCTTCCTGGTGGTGCTGCCGTGGTTTGGGGTACGGTGAGGAGGAAGCAGGAGACCAGAAAATCCCAAACCCCATTTTATTCATTCATTCATTCATTCATTCATTCTTGAGAAAGAGGGCGTGTCCGTGCACATGCATGGGAGGAGGGCAGAGGGGGAGAGATTCTTAAGCAGACTTCCTGCTCACTGCAGAACCCACCGCGGGGCTCGATCCCACAACCCTGGGATCATGACCCAAGACAAAATCAAGCATTGGACACTAAACCGGCTGAGCCACACTGGTGTCCCCAAACCACATTTTATTTTATTTTATTTTATTTTATTTTATTTATGTATTTATTTATTTAATTTTTAAATGTTTATTCATTTTTTGAGAGACACAGAGAGACTGAGTGCGAGAGGGAGGGGCAGAGAGAGAGGGAGACACAGAATCCGAAGCCGGCTCCAGGCTCCGGGCCGTCAGCACAGAGCCCGACGTGGGGCTCGAACCCACAAACTGTGAGGTCATGACCTGAGCCGAAGTCGGCCGCTTCACCTAGGGAGCCACCCAGGCACCGCCCCCCCCCCCCCCCCCCCCGCCAACCACATTTTATATCCAAATGCAGATGTGATGCAAGCAAAAGGGCATAAGGGCATTTGGGAGAAAAATGAAACAGAACTCTTCTTTTAGCCTGGGCACATTTGAAATACCAATAGCTCAGGAAAAAAAAATACACGGTTCCAAACAGAAGCGTGGGTGCTGTTTAAGAGCAGGTGAGGCAGAGGGAAAAGGGAGAAGGGACACGAGGGAAACAAGGGCTCTGACGGGGAAGGAGGTCATCGCTGCCGTTTCCTGGAAATTTGCGCACCCAAGGGGCGCCCACGCCAGCACACGACACGTTAGCGCTAACGTGGCATGAAGTCAGATACCTGACGTCCACTCCCAGCTCGAGCCTTGGCCGCGATGCTCGTATCCGTTACCCACTGCCATGAGAGCGCCGTGTAACAAACAGCCTGAAGGCTTCCGAGGTGTAGGACCAGCGCCCACGGTTCATGACTATGGAGCCAGCCAGGTGACTGGTGACTCCTTGATTTGTTCTGGGCTCAGTCGCACGTCTGGAAGCCGCCGGCCTCCCCCCAGCCCAGGCTGGGTTCCCACAGGATGACGCAGCTTTCTTTTCTTTCTTTTCTTTTCTTTCTTTCTTTGTTTCTTTTCTTTCTTTTCTTTTCTTTTCTTTTCTTTTCTTTTCTTTTCTTTCTTTTCTTTTTTTCTTTTCTTTCTTTTCTTTCTTTCTTTCTTTCTTCTTTCTTCTTTCTTTTTTAATGTTTATTTATTTTTGAGAGACAGAGAGAGACAGAGCACAAACAGGGGAGGGGCAGAGAGAGAGGGAGACACAGAATCCGAAGCAGGCTCCAGGCTCTGAGCTGTCAGTACAGAGCCTGACGCGGGGCTCAAACCCACAAACCATGAGATCATGACCTGAGCTGAAGTCGGACGCTTAACCAACTGAGCCACCCAGGCGCCTCTTTAAACTTTTTTTTAAGTTTATTTATTTACTTATTTTGAGAGAGAGTGAGTGAGTAGGGGAGGGTCAGAGAGAGAGGGAGAAAGAGAATCCCAAGTGGGCTCTGAGCTGTCAGCACAGAGCCCAACACGGGGCTCCAACCTGAGACCTGGAGATCACGATCTGAGCAGAAGTCAGATGCTTCACCGACTGAGCCACCCAGGTGCCCCCCCAGCCTGTTGTTTGAATCTCATCTCTCCATTTTCTGCCATTTGTACCCAGTGGCTCAGTCACACCAGATCACTACCCATTCCCTGCCTCACTGGCCAGGATCCACACCCCATGTCAGTCACTAGCAGCAGCTGCTAGGCTGCTGTCCAACATCCTCTCTCTGGGACCCAGACCCCTTCCCAGACGCTGCTGGTCACAGTGGCGGTGGGGAAAGGAAGCACAGTGAGCCCATTCCCATAAGGGACACACATCACTTCTGCACACATTTGAGTGTTCAGGGTCAACACAGCATCTTTCCGGGAGGGGGGCGGCAGACCTAACAGCCCACCTTCACTTCAAACTCCCGAACTCTGGGGCGCCTGGGTGGCTCAGTCGGTTGAGTGTCCGACTTCGGCTCAGGTCATGATCTCACGGTCTGTGAGTTCGAGCCCCGTGTCGGGCTCTGTGCTGACCACTCAGAGCCTGGAGCCTGCTTCAGATTCTGTGTCTCCCTCTCTCTCTGCCCCTCCCCTGCTCGTGTACTCTCCTTCTCTCAAAAATAAATAAACATTAAAAAAAAAATAAAAAAAAAACCCAAATCCCTGGAACTCTTTATTTAGAAAATATTTTTAAACAGATTAAAAAATCTATTGCCAAGCTTTTTCAAGTTTACAGATATATGAGAATTTTTATAAGTGACAGGTTTACAGGGCTTCCAACATTAATTAACAATAGAACTCTTTCCGTATACCAGTTTAAAAAAAGAATATTCAAAGAGTGAGCCTGGTTTTTGTTTGTTTGGTCTTTTGAAAACAGTTACTGTCTCACTTATAATTAAAATTCCTTTTATATAGAAGAAACCTTTTTTTTAGAAATAAATCCACTTGGAAAGGAGATCCATTTCTTGTTGCAAAAACAAAATAAAGTCAACAAATTTGAAAACACCTATACTAGTAAACGCAACAAAATATGCAACGTATCTTTAAGAACCGGAGTGAACACATATGGTGTCTGTCTTTCTCCGTCTGACTTATTTCACTTAGCATCACACTCTCCAGTTCCATCCACGTTGCTACAAAAGGCCAGATTTCCTTCTTTCTCATTGCCCGGCCATAGCTCTGCTAGGAATTTACCCGAGGGATCCGGGAGTGCTGATGCATAGGGGCACTTGGACCCCAATGTTTAGAGCAGCACTTTTAAGGGCTTTCAACATAATTCTTCATCTTGTAAAGATACAATGTGAGATGCTCTTTTTACAAAACTCATTATATTGACAGTATCTTTCAAATCAAGACACTTGGAATGACTCTGTATCTTAATGTAAAAAATTACAGAGTTTTTTTTTTGTGTAAAATTCAACACATCAGTAATATAGCTTGCTTGCCCAAGAATATAAGGGAAGAGTTTCATATATGATGCTGCTTTTATAAACATACCTTAGAATCCTTTGCATATTCTAGTCCAAATGGATATGTGCCCGTGCCTACACTCTTTTCCCATAAAAATACTGTTGTGACTTAATAATGAAGTGTTGAAAAATACATATTCTTCGGTACATTTTTCCCTTAGAATTTCACCAAAAACCAATCATTTTTTAAGATACACTTTGTTGCTGCCACAGGATCTAAGAATGTAGCAAACCTGCTAATTTGAGACATATTAGACTCAGTGTCGTCATCCAACCATAAGCAAACCACCCACGTGAGGAGTTTCTTCTAGTCAATCTCCGTTTTGGATCTTCAGCAACGTTTTACCTCATTCACTAAACAGTGTTTGCTGACAGATGAGTTCACTGCTATCCTGTGGTTTTCGCTATATTATTTGAATCATTTTTACTATGACCAACAATATGCGTCTTTTTGTTTTCGCTATTAAGAAAGAAAGATAGAAAGAGGCTTCCCCCATAAAGATGGTCATATTCTTTTTCCTGATCTGGGTCCTGCCCATTCGGATGTGTTCATTTTGTGAGTAATTAATGAGCCATGCGTTCGTCGTATTTGCTTGTTTCTATATGTGTGTTACACCTCAATGCAAAGTGTTTAAGGAGATTTCTCAAATGTGCTGTCGAAATGAATACCATTTTGTAATGTTCCAGACTGAGCGACACATGATCTTGGACACCGCTGCAGAAATTTACAGATGGGTCTTAGTTCTTAAACTAACTGGGATCATTCCGTACTCTTAAAGCTAACATTTCAAGGCACGATACTCACTGAGGGGTGAATTTGCCAGAACTGCGTTCAGCTACAAGTAACACAAAACCTGACCCCCAACACACCCCTGCTTGAACAGATTAGAGGGTTGCTTTTTCTCACCTAACAGAAAGATGACAGTTCCTGGCACTGTCTCAGCAGCTCAAAGATGTCAGGACGAGTCTCTACCACCGTCTTGCCCTTTCTCTCACGATGACGATACAGCGGCCACATCACTGGTCAGCACATCTGCATTCCAGAAGGAGGAGGAAGCCATAAGGGGGAGGGGTACTGCCTATGTGAGAAAAAGAGAGTTCTCCAAAAATCCTTAGAAGAGGTCTCACTGTTTCTCTTTAGCTACATTTCTGCCCCAGTGCTCATCCTCAGTAGTACGGAGAGGCGGAAATGGAGCTTTTTTGCTGGGCACGTGGGTATTCCTACAAGAGGAGAGGCAGTGGGCGGGCGGGGTCTCCAGGACAGGCCTGGCGTAGTTACTAACCGTGGTTGTCAACCTGTGCTTCAGATGGTCTCTGTGGCCTCTTGAGCACTTTGGCTGGTTCCTTATGGGATGTGGCTTGGCCGCCAAAGTCCCTTGCAGCGGGGCTGATGGCAGCCAGTACCAGGAGGATGTGCAGGCCAGGGGGAGACCACAGCAGCCTTTGTGCGAGTGCGGGGAAGGTGTTCCATCCAGGCGGACACAGCCCCACATGTGGCAGGAAGAACTGGCCAGAGGGGTATAGGTGGGATTTCAGGCCCCACTCGCCTCCTGCTTGGGTGCCTCTGTGCAGTGCACAACCTGCACAACTATATATGGCCGCCTCTAGTGCAAGACATGTCGGTTCTGCCATTTTCTGTTGGGACAGTTCTCTTTGCAGAATCCACAGCTTCTCGCAGGACTCTCTTTAGGTGGGTTACCCATTTGCTAGTGTTCCTTACCGGTTAACCCCTGGGTAATATATTCTGTATAAAAACTAAACAAAGTTCTAGTTTTTCTTCTTCCCCCGCCCCCGCCAGTGGATCATCTTGCACACTTTGCTTTAACACCCTCGTACTGTATGGGGGGTGGGGGGGACCAGCTCTCATGAAAGCTACATTCCAGCGGGGCAAGATGGACAGCAAACAGAAAAATGGGTGCAATGATTTCAGGTAGGCATCATTGCCTCAGGGGACTTCATGGTGCCATGTGATTTGCAGTGACCACGGGCAGAAGGTGGAGAAAGCTTTCTATGGAGTGTCACCGAGGCCCTCCCTTGAGGACATTGTATTTGAGCAGAGACCTGCATGACAAGAAGGATCTACCTTGGAAGTGTTCTCCTGGCAGGGGGAATAGGACGGATGTGCAAAGGCCCTGAGGCATGACTAAGCTTAGCATTCTGGAGGAACGGAAAGAAGAATAGTGAGGCTGGAGGGACACAAGCGAAGGGAAGGCGGCAGTAGGAGGTGAAGCCGCAAAGTAGGGGGGAGCCTGGTCGTTGTGTGTCCTCCGGGTCAACGTTAGGACTCTGGGTATCATCTCACGTGAAACGAGACGTCATCGGACATGGGAGTGGCAAAGCCTACCCCTTCCCAAACACTGGGAAGTCTTCAAGCTCCTTGGGAAAGAGGGCCGTGCCTGGCCTTGTGTCCCCAGATCTCTGCATGCTGCTGGCACATAGATGCACTGGGTAAGTATTGGCTGAGCGCATGGCTGACTGGCCTTCAGGCATCTCAGGTTGCACCTCAGCACGTGCCTGTATCACCTCTTGTCCGACGTCAGTGGCACCTTCTCCTTACCCAGGCTTCAGGACACAATCCCAAGAACGCTCGTCACCCCTGTCTGTATTCTCAGGCCATGGTCCCCTTGTCCATACCTGCAGGAGGGGGCACGCTCTACGGGAACCTTGGCTCCAGGCCAGGCTGGAAACGGGCAGAAAATGGGGGGCTTCATCTCCCTTATTCTAGATTCTATTCTTCTTTTAAAGCAACCCCGGGGTGTGACACGAGGAGAGTGACATTAATTGAGCACCTACTATGTGCCGGCGGGTTATGTACATGATCGAAGCTACTCCTAATAGCCTCGTGGGGGAGGTGTCCCCACTTATACATGAGGACTCTGGAGCTCAGGCAGCCGAGACATTTAAACTGTCACCAGTTGTTTGGCAATAGAGCTGAGTTCTGTAGGCTCTGAAGAACCCACCTCTTCCAGAAGCCTGGGCTGGTTCCAGATACTGGCTGTTCCCACGCCTGCTCCCCAGAGGGGCCTGCACTGTGCCCCTGACAGTCTCCCTGGCTCTGTTTCTGCCGGGCAGTCACCCATTCTCTGGTTCTTTGATGAGCCTCCCAAATGCCCCCTTCACCTCCTGTCCCTGCTTCCTTCCCCAACTCTGTTATCTCGGCCCCACCCTGGCAAAGGAAAGCAATGTGGCCCCAGAAACCCTTGGCAGAGAGAGAGAGAGAGAGAGAGAGAGAAACAGAGAGAGAGAATGAGGGAACGGGCTCTAATCCGGCCTGGTTCGTGAATCCTCACCAACCTCTCTGTGCCTCAGTTTCCCCAGAGGGTTGGAATCAGTCAGCCAGTCCCCATGTGGGGCTTAGCATGCCTTCGGGAACGTGGTGCCAGCTAAGGGTCCTGTCTCTGGATCAAGGCACGGTGCCAAGAACCCCCCGGTGGGCATAAGGGAGCTGCCATGGGCACCCCTGCCAGCTCAGGGGGTCAGACCCACGGATGCTGTGGGTGGGGGGCGGGAGCCAAGGGTGCGGATCAGACGGGAGTGAAGACGTGCAGAAGGAGTGAAGGAGTGAAGCCGGGAAGCTGGGGAAACCTAGGTCAACCGCTGTTGCAATCGCGTTCCCCAGAAAAGTTCATCCAGCCAAGGCCGCCTTTGTCTGGTAAAAATGTAACAGACACAATCAAGGGAGGGCAGCAGGGGGCTGAGGCTAAAAGTTCCAAAGGTTTATCAGCCTCGGGGCCTTGGGGGGATGAGGGAACAAAGACAAACAAGCAACAAAAGCCTCGCCATCATGCTTGTCACCGGGACAGCGTGACAACATCATCTAATTTGCTGTTCGGTTCGCAATCGACTCCTGGCAGGTGTTCAGCTCTTCAAAATTTAGGAAACACCTTCCCACCCGTTATCTCAAGAGATACGTCCAACAGGGGCGCCCGGGTGGCTCCGTCGGTTAAGCGTCCGACTTCGGTTCAGGTCATGATCTCGCGGTCTGTGGGTTGGAGCCCCGCGTCGGGCTCTGGGCGGACAGCTCGGAGCCCGGAGCCTGCTTCGGATTCTGTGTCTCCCTCTTTCTCTGCCCCTCCCCTGTTCACACTATGTCTCTGTCAAAAAGAAAATAAACATTAAAAACAAAGAAATACGTCCATCGGAGCTGCGAGGGGAGTATCATCACTCCCATTTTGCAGATGAGCAGGTCGAAGCTCGCACTGGTGACAGCACTTGGCCAAGCGGAGCAGAGGCGAAGGCTGAAGTCAGAATATACTGGGACGCTGGCTTCAAAGGCACCACAGATGGAGGGGTGAGCAAGGAAAAAGGGGGGGGGGCACAGAGACGGCACAATTGGACTGGCCAGCCTGGAGCCGGAGCCCAGAGACGCTTGCCCAGGGCCTCCTCAAGGACAAAATTCCCCAGAAGAGTCATTCTGGTGAGCAACGTGGTCTCCATCCTGCAACAACGTAACATACCGCGTGCATTCCCGTGCTGGTCCGTTTGCCACGAGTCAATCCAGAGGATTTAGGAATTACAAGAAAAATCCTCTCCAAGGGTATCTGTTGCTTCCCAACCTGTATTCTAATATCTATCCTAAGATCAGCTCAGACCAGAGCTCCAAGCAGCCACTAGGAGCTGGTCGGAAGCCAGTGCCAAGATGCACCGATAGCCCATCTTTAGGCGTGAAAGGACCGATTCAGCCCAGTTCAGCCAACTCTTCCAGAACATTCCTGCTGGACTCGCAGAGCTTCATCATAGAGACCTCTCATCCCATCTCATAACCGTGGTGGCACGTCGGCCTACAGTCACGCTACCCCTTGTTGACCCATCATAAACCAGGGTTTCTCCGCCATGGCACGACCGACGTTCTTCGTGATGGGCTCTTTCCTGTGCACGGTAAGGTCTCTCTCCGGTCTCTACCCACTACAAGCCCGTGGCACCCAATCCCCCCATCTGTGACCACCCCGTGCGTCTCAAAGACACTGCCTGATGTCCCCTAGGGGGCGCGCTCACCCCAGATCGAGAACCAGGGCACTGAAGCGCCTCTCGGCCCCAACATTATCTGGTTCTCAGAGTTTAGGCAGGACACACGGAACGACTCCAGGTCCTTGAAGGGCTCGGATGCGTTTCTGTGCCATCTGCTGGCAACCCTCCCATCAGCGATGCAAACACATCTGGAAGATGGGTGCCCAGAGGCTCCGCCTGGGGAAACGGCTGGACAAGAGAGAAGGTTGAGACTTGCGTTGTGTGCTTCGTAGAAGATTCACAAGTTAGGCCAGAAACCAAGGCGAGAAGGGTCCTGAGGGGAAAAACTGCAGGCTCCTCTACGCCAGCATGTCCCAAAAGGGGACAATTCTGCCTCCCTGGGGACATGTGGCCATCTCTGGAGACATTTTGGGTGGTCACACCTGACGAGCTACTGGCACCTAGTGCGTAGAGACCCGGGTTGTGGCTAAAAATCCTACAGCTCATAGGGCGCCTGGGTGGCTCGGTCGGTTAGGCATCTGACTCTTGGCTTCAGCTCGGGTCATGATCTCGCGCTTCGTGAGTTTGAGCCCCGCATCGGGCTCTGTCAGGCTGACAGTGTGGAGCCTGCGTGGGATTCTCTCTCTCCCTCTCCCTCTCTGCAACTCCCCTGCTGGCTCTGTCTCTCTCTCAAAATAAATACATACACTTAATAAATAATAAATAATAAAAGAAAACTCTTAAGTCTGGGACTGTTTGGAACATCCACTGTCCATGTCACCAACGACCCCAAACCTCAGTGGCTGAAAACGACGATCACTTGATCTGCGCCGGGTTCAGTGGGCTGGGAGTTCAGGCAGCGGTCAGCCAGCGCGGGTCTTCTGCTCTATGTGGTGCTGGCCGGGGTCATTCACTCGGATGCCCTCAGACCCTGTCTGGGCTGGGCCGGAAGGGTCATCTGCATGTCTGGAGCCTCCGTCCTAGGACCTCTGTCTCCACTGGTTGGCTTGGGCTTCCTGACAACATGGTGGTCCCAGGGAGTCTCACATGGTAGCTGGTTTTCAAGAAGGAACGTTCTAGCATGTGAAAGCAGAAGCTGCCAGTGTCAAGGCTCACCCTCGGGAGTTTACAAAGCACCACTTTTGCCTCCATGTTAAGACAAGTCACAAGGGAATCCCTCACTCAGGAGGAGAGGCAGCCTCCACTTCCGGATGGGAGGACCAGGAAAGACTTTGACGCCATATTGAATTCACCACAGGGACTGGTCCCGTCGCAGGCCCTGCTTGAAGAACCCAGATTGTTATGCCCCAGGCACATGGGGTAGCGCCCCACCCTAGGCTACTACCTTGACGAGTGTGATTATTCACACGGCGCACGAGCCAGATGATGGCTAAGCAATAAAGGATGGGCTTATCGAACACACTTACGCTAAGGACAAAATTGACAGAGAATGTCAGCCCAACTTAAGAGAATATCATCTCTTTATTTGTCAAGTGTGTTGATAACTGTGCTAGTTACACCCCTGTTGATTGCCAAGGGACTTAGGACACTTCGGGTTTCATAAACAAAGGATTGCAAGGCTGTCAGAGAACCTCATGGAATCCAACATCATGTGGAACAACCAGACCACAGGAGGGACTTGGTGCCTTTCGCTCAGTTGCGTCATCGGTCTCAGCCTGAGGGGCAGAGGCACCGAGGACCTTCCCGTGTGTTGGGGGAAAACCCTAGAGAAGGGGGTTGTTGAGAACCAGAGGAGGGATAGACTCTGTCCTAGCCAGCTTCAGCTGCCGTCACAGAGCACCACAGATCTGGGGGCTTAAACAACAGGTATTCATTGTCTCACTGCTCTGTGGGCTGAAAGTCCAAGCCCCGGGGTCAACGGTGTCGGTTCTTTCTGAGGGCCGTGAGGAACACGGTTACTCAAGATCCCTCCCCTTGGCTTGCAGATGGCCGTCTTCCTGCTGTATGTTCACACGGCTTTCTCCCCCTGAGCACATCTGTGTTCTGATCTCCTCTTATAGGGACACCACTCGCATTGGATTAGGGCCCGTCCTAATGACCTCATATTAACTTAATTAGCTCTTTTAAGACCCTGTCTCAAAAGTTACATTCTGGGCACTGGAGGGGGAGTTGGGCCTTCAACATGTGACGGGGTGGGGGACACACGGTTCGGCCCCTACTTTAATTCGACCTCCCCCAACTAAAATTTTGTATGGACGTTGAATGATGACACGACACGTACACACAGGGGGCATAGAAAGGTTACCACTCACACAATGAGACTTTCTGGGGCGAGCGGGGCAGGCTCCCAGGATGGTCCAGAAGTGGCTTGAGAAAGTAAGACTGAAGGCTGGGCTTGGGGTTTTGACGGTGGTTGGTGGGTGAGCTGGGTGAGGGTTCCCAGGCAAACCAATGGGCTTTTTCATCAACTCGCCCGGAAGGGGGCAGAAGGGCGAGGGCGGGGTGAGGCTTAAGGGCCACCAGCAGCCAAACATCAGGGTTGCTGGAGGCGGGAGTGGGCGGGGGGATGGGCTACATGCACGAGGGGCATTAAGGAGGGCACTTTTGGGGACGAGCACTGGGTGTTATATGTAAGAGATGAATCACCAGGTCCTATTCCTGAGGGCAAGACTGCACAGTATGTTAACTAACCTGAATATAAATAAAAAGGAGAAAAAAAAAACCTATGGATATCAGGCTACGGCAAAAAAATAATAATAATAATATTGTAGAAGTCACAAAAAAATGGAGTCAGACTCTATTACAAGAGCCTGCTGTCAATCCTCTACATCTGCCCAATCATTTATAAAACCCATTCCTTCTCATTTCCCCATTTCCTCGGCCCTAAAGTGCTGAGATCCAGAGATCTCTGAGCTGAGGGATGAAGAGGCTCATGGGCAGGTGCCTCAAAGCCTAAACTTTGCTCCGAGCTGTAGAGAACGGTGCTTGTAGAAGAGCCTGGGGGGCTGGAGCCATGGTGGGGAGAGAGACAGAGTTTGGAGGACCCAGCTGGCCCTTGAAAACAAGAAACCCTCATGCCCTCCCTTCCCTCTCCGTTCAGAATGACTTCTACCTTCTGGAATAATCTGCTCGGGATCAGACAGAAAATCCTCACGGCTAGGATGACAGCTGCACACTGTGAAGTCAGAGAAAGGAGCCAAAAGCCCTTAAATCAAACCGAACGGGGATCCACCCAAATGTCATCTCCTCCATGAAGCCTGCCCCTCCCCCCCGCCGTGTCCCCCTTCCAATCCCTTGCTCTGTGGCTTGTGACCTTGCCCGGAGCCGTCTCCTGTTAGTGCCTGCTCCTGGTCAGACCTTGTCTCCTGGACCCTGGGATCGAGGTTGTATCCTATGCACCTGCGAGTCCCCGATTCCTACCCGTCCCTGTCCTTTCCCACCAGCCTGCCTTTCATGTCCTGACCCCCCCCCCCCCCCGGGGCACACCGGCATCTTTGCATCTGTCCTCATTCCAGGCTCCCTTCTTCTGCAAGACATCGCACGTGCTGTTCCCCTTTCTGGAACCGTCTTCCGCACGGCACCCCCCTGCTTTCACTTGGCACCTCCTCATCCGCTCTTGGCCCAAGTGTCCGTTCCTCGGGAAACCCCTCCTAACCTCCCCTCGCTGCCCCTGGCGAGAGCAAATCCCCATACGGTCAATGCTAACTCCTGAACTTCCCCTTCGGAACCGCGTGTTGTGGGGTGGCTACAGCCGGGTGTTGGGCTCACCCTCTCCAGCCCCCTCAAAGGAGGACAGAGTGATGTTGCTCCTAACGATGGAGCTCAGTAAATAGCTGGAACGACTGAGCAAGTGAATGGACGGGTGAATGCAAGGACCCGTGGGTGTTTCTGTTTCTCTTCCAGCCCCGAGCAAGCCTGAGCTCGGAGGGGAGGGGAGGGGAGCGCAGAGGTGTGCCTTGTTTTCTGAGCCCAGTTCTGTCATTTACTTGCTTTGGGCAAGTTGCATCCCTTTCTGCAAGAGGAGGTGTTTGGCTGGATGAGCTAGCTTTAAAGCTCTTTCGTGACAGCGGAGGGTCCGCTGTACTGTCTTAAACACAAACCTCCCCTTTGTCACCCAAAGCCCCGGAGTAGAGGGTTACAGGAATGCCTGACCCTGGAGACGCCACTGCGATTAAGAAGTGGTGGCGCGCCCTCTGGTGGTCGAACGGCAAACTGCGGGAACCGGGCCCCGCGAAGCCCTCGCTTCCGGGCAGAGGGTGATTTTTTGCAAGACTTCTTGGGGGAGCTCCTTAAAACGCAATTCCTCCACCCACCCGATGCCAGCCCCATGACTCTGATTCAGGAAACTTGAGGGAAAGCCTGTGGTTCTTCGCTTTTAACAAGCACCCGCTCATGGAGGACCCGAACCCATATTTTGAGCGATGTTGGTCTTGGGCAAAAAGCAGCGAATCGGTCAGTTTCCCAGCGGCCTATGTGGGCAGCTGTCTCCATCCAGCCTGTGACCTTGAGTGTGGCTTCAGGAAGTAGCAGGGCCAGGTTCGCACACAATCTCACCCTCAGAGGCTCTCACTCCCAGCATCCCCTGGTTAAAGAAAGCCCTGTTCCTTTGGAGGGGAAAGTGGGGGGTGTTGTGGGCTGAGATTAAACCATCCCGTTTCTAATAGAGGCCAGAGTGGAGGCTGCGGGGGGCTCCTGGGTGGCTCAGTCGGTTAAGCATCCGACTTTTGATATCAGTTCGGGTCATGATCTCAGGGTCATGAGATGGAGCCCCGCGTTGGGCTCTGCACTGAACACGGAACCTGCTTGTGGTTCTCTCTCTTCCAATCTCTGTGCCCCTCCCCTGTTCACATACACACACTCTCCCTCTAAAATAAATAAATAAATATTAATTTACATTAAAAAAAAAAAAGAAAGAAAGTAGAGGCTACGGTGTTGGGCTTTGGAACCAGATATCCCCGGGTTCAAACCCCAGCTCTCCCATGTACTAGCTGTGTGACCTTAAGCGAGACACTTAATCCCTCCTGGCCTCCACTCGATCTCCCAGTTGATGGGAGAAAGCACACTTCGTGGGATCCCTAGGAAGAGGGATGCTCTTCCCAGGGATGCTCCCTGGGCTGAGCATTGAACGTTAGAGGGAAGGCGACAGACGCAGAGGGAAAAATCAGTAAAATCCTGTCCCGGTTTCCAAAGAGCCCAGAGTCTCTTTGGGGGACATGGGATGCTGTGGTTTCAACGACTACTGCTCTACATCTGGGGTGGTTTGTTACCCTACAATACGCGACCCCCATGCATGTGGACCCACATATCTCAAAGCCAGGCACAAGGTGGTGGGTCAGAGGGGGACAGGGAAATAGATGCGGTGAGTCCGCAGGATGTCTGAGCAGCCCGCCTGCACCTTCCACGTTTTCCAGACAGGCAGCAGGTGTCCATCCACCGGGGCCCCCTAACAACAGGGGTACGCATTGTGTTTTATGAGTGCCCCCCTTAAAGGTCCTTTCTGTGGTCTGAATGTTTGTGACTCCCCCCACCCCCAAATTCACGGGTTGAAATCTTAGCTCCCAAAGATGATGGTCTTAGGAGGTGAGATCTTTGGGAGGTGATTAGGTCAGGAGGGTGGCGCCCTTACGAATGGGATCAGTGTGCTTAAAAGTGAGGTTTCAGAGGGGCGCCTGGGTGGCTCAGTCGGCTGGGCGTCCGACTTCGGCTCAGGTCATGATCTCGCGGTCCGTGAGTTCGAGCCCCGCGTCAGGCTCTGTGCTGGCAGCTCGGAGCCTGGAGCCTGCTTCCGATTCTGTGTCTCCCTCTCTCTGGCCCTCCCCCACTCACGCTTTGTCTTACTCTCTCTCTTAGAAATAAATAAACATAAAAAAAAAAGTGAGGCTTCAGAGAAATCTGTTGCCCTTCATCATGTGAGGCACAATGTGAATCAGGAGGGGGGCCCTCACTAGAATGTAACCATGCTGGCCCTGGGACCATGAGCCCGTCATTCTCGACAGGGTCCCAGGGGAGGCCGTCCCCCTGCTCCCCTCCCTTCTCTCTGTAATTCTCCACCTTCTGCCCGCTTCTAAATCCTCCTTCGTGCCAGGAAAGCATTGAAGAGTCAAGAGACCAGTGCTCAGCCACCTTTTTTGTGAAATTTTTGCAAGGCAGGGGGTCCTCTGGACTGTAACATTCATTATCTTCGCGCTTCTGTCAAAACCAAGACTGGAAGGGCCTCATTGTTGATATTCTGTATGTGCCTGTACCCATTTAAAAAAAAAAAAAAGACTGGAAATAAATAAATTCAATCTAGCTATAGCTGAATGACAGGCTTACCAATGATTTTATATTCTTCTTTAGACTTTGTACGTTCCCAGATTTTTCATAGCCTGCATATTACATTGACAATCAACTTAAAAACGATGACAGCCTTTTGAAGGACAACATCCTGGCTTCCCCTCAAGTCCAGAGAATGCGAAAGGGGTTGGGGGTGGTTAGGAGGAAGGACAGCTTAAGCTGTCCACACCCGTGCTGGATTGGGAAACCAGGACATCCACAGAAGACTGGGTCTCAAGCCGCAAAGTGACAGAGGGAGGGTCCCCAGGGAGTGAGCCTCATGATCATGTACAGCTCAGGCTGCTGCTCAAGATGCTGGGAAAGTAGCCTCCCCTCGACAGCCTCACCCCTGCCCCTACGGCTGTCCATTCATTCATTCGTCTGTTTGTTCATACACTTCCACGAGGCATCTTCTCTAAGCCAGTCTTGTTCTGATACAGAGATACAAATCTCACTGTGACACGATCTGTTGCTCTTTGGGGCCTCACGGATGGTTAATGTGAAACTCCTGGCCTTCCAGGGTATGACGTGCAAGGTTTTCACAGTCCGTAAGCCCACCCAGAGGCCTAAGGACAGCAAGCAGCCAGATACTGGGCGGGAGTGAGCTCTGAGCTTGTGGCCGAGCCCAGTCTGCCGCCAGGGTTGCCGGCCTCCGTCCCCATCCTCCGTGCCCTCGGGGGTGACTCCTTTAAGGATCTGAAGGTCCTTTCCATCTTTCCCTGACGCAGGATGTTTTCTGTGGGAGAAAACAGCAACCCTGGCACACAGGGACCACAAGGACGATGAGCAATTCAAGAAACTCCCTAAATTGTAAAATTTGCAAGCAAGTGCATATTTTAGGGAGAGTCCAAGGCTTTCTCGAGATACTCTGTCAGGACCACAATGCAAAAAATGTTTAAAAAGACTGATGTAGCGGGGGCGCCTGGGTGGCCCAGTGGGTTAAGCTTCCGACCTCGGCTCAGGTCATGATCTCGCGGTCCATGAGTTTGAGCCCCACGTCGGGCTCTGTGCTGACAGCTCGGAGCCTGGAGCCTGTTTCAGATTCTGTGTCTCCCTCTCTCTCTGCCCCTCCCCTGTTCATGCTCTGTCTCTCTCTGTCTCAAAAATACATAAACATTTAAAAAAAAAAGAAAAAAAAGAAATAAACACTGGGTCACCTGGGTGGCTCGGTCAGTTAAGCGTTCGACTTTGGCTCAGGTCATGATTTCACAGTTCATGAGTTCGAGCCCCGCGTCGGGCTCTGTGCTGACAGCTCGGAGCCTGGAGCCTGCTTCGGATTCTGTGTCTCCCTCTCTCTCTGCCCCTCCCCCTCTCACACTCTGTCTGTCTCTGTCTCAAAAATAAACATTAAAATTTTTTAATTTATATAAAAAAAGACTGATTTAGCCATATTTGCACATTTAGGGATAAATGAATCACTCACACTTACGTTGCACTTACTATTGCCAAAACTTACTCTAAACACTTTGCAGACGTGAATTTACTGACTTCTCATGACAACCCCGAGATCTGGAACGATTATTGCCCTCAGCTTACAGATGAGAAGCAAAGGAAGTAACTTAGCGGGCGGTGGGGCCGGGATTGAGCCCCCACAGTCCCTGCTTTTGTCACCCCTGCAAGAAGCAGGCAGGGAAGAAGGAAGCTCCGTTGAGCCGGACCGGTGTGCAGCACATCGATGATATGGGTCCCCTCACGTCTGCCTTTCCACTCAGCGATGGCTCCTCCTTTGACAGGCGAGGAAAGCGAGCTCCAGAGAGGTGGAGCGACTTGCCCAGGGTTAACCAGCTCAGCGGCAACAGCCTCCTGTCTGACTTCAGAGCCGGGGGCAGGGGCAGGTCCAGGAACCAAAGGGCAGTCTCCACGCGCTCCCAGCGGGGTCAGGCCACCTGTCCCTCCAGCTGTAATCCACCGCTTGGGGCTCTAACTCAGTGCAGAAACCAGGCTAAGGAAGCAAGACCCAAACTGTTGACTCTGGAAAGGGAATAATTTATTTTCACCCTCATGAACCGACAACCATCTTTCCTCCCTTCATTTGACTCAGCGAGCCTCGATGGAGCACCTACTGTGCACACGTGTTCTAGCACGTGCGTCTCAGTGGAGAGCAAAACTGGACTGGCTATTCTAGAAGCAAGGCAGGTTTGTCCAAACAGAGGAAGAACACGGGCTTCAGTCTAACTCTGGAATGTGAGCTAGCAACTTCTCTGGGCTTTCATTTCCTTATCTGCAAAATGGGATAAGGATAGTCCCTCAGGGGGGCGCGTGCACGTGTGTGGTGAGAGAGGAGGAAGCAAGTGAACTCTTATCGGCACGGCAAGTTCCTCTGTTGCCCTGGTGTTGACGCGCTTCTGTCGTGTGAACTTGGACATGCCCCTGAACCTCGGGGCAGCTGGGTCCAAGCCTGTGCGTGAACCCACTCTACCGCTCTGTGGTCTGCCCAGATCAGGACTCCCAGCCCCATCTTGTTACTCAATGGTGTATATTCCACTCAAGTTAAAGCCCCCGAGGATCTGGACACATTCAGAGAAGCTTCCTGGGGGAAGCCTGAATGTCAAGGGCACCCCATTCAGAATATCAGTGGCCATATTGCTTCCTTCCCCAGTGGGCTTGAGAAACAGCCACACGTCCTTTACACATTCAATTGCCCCAAAATGGTCCAAGAGTGTTGAGGCTCACTGCTTGCTGGAAATAAAGCAGCTTCGAGATCCCTAATGAGAAAGAAAAATGTGCAATTGGAGTCCTGGCCCAAGGAGGGGTTTGCTCCCACCCCATGCCACCCTTGCCCCTGGGCCGCACTCTCCTTAAAGGTCAACATGTGGCATCTCGGAGGGTTCCATCACAGAACCCTGTAGCTTTAAAGCTGGGAGGTTCCTCAGCAATCGCATAGTCCAAGATTGTATACGGGGGGGCCGGGGCAGGACCCAGGTCCCCGGATTGATTTTCATGGCTGCAGAGATCTAACTCTCTCCAGTCTCACATCACATCACCCTGAAAGCAGCCTTATCAAGTTCGTGAAGGCACTGGGGTCTGCTGCCCCTGGTTTGGCCGACTTCTTCATTTTGCAGGAGGTGGGGGGGAGAATGGGGGAGCATGACAAACCCAGAGAAGGGAATAGATGTGCTTAAGGTCACATGGCCAGTGAGGGGCCCTGTGAAGACCACATCCACTAAGGGGACCCCGGGGCCTTAGCATGTGCCAAGCAAACCTTGGTGCATGATGCAAACAGCAAGGGCTAAATTCTGTTGGAGCTACCCCCGCCCCCCTCCCCAGAGGGAAGGGGGTTCTCTTGGGAGGGGATGGGCCAACTTTCAGTGAAGACTCCCTGTGTTGAGACTCCACACTGCACCCACGGACCTGTTCATTAATAATTACCTAATCGGGAAGGTGGTAGGTGGTGCCGGGGGTGCCGAGGGATTTTGCCAATGCTCCTGGGCTTGATAGACCCAGGCTATGTTCCTGGGCTTCCTCTGGCTCTCAGACAGCCGCCCGGGGGGCCACACCAGGACCGACCGTGAGTAACTCGCTGAGGGCTGCATCTGAGACTCAGAAGGGAGGGTGACCAACCATTCTAGTTTGCCCAGGACTGGGGGGCTCTGGGACATAAGGCTTCCGGTGC
Organism: Panthera tigris; assembly: GCF_018350195.1. Classification (NCBI taxonomy): domain Eukaryota; kingdom Metazoa; phylum Chordata; class Mammalia; order Carnivora; family Felidae; genus Panthera; species Panthera tigris. The sequence goes on from NC_056665.1 coordinate 136,556,356, forward strand.
TGAGACACGGAGAGGTCTAGAAGTGACACACCCTGGGGCTGGAACGACCCCCACACCTCACTACATGACCCTCCTCATTATACCGGTGGGGAAACTGGGGCTGAGGGCCAGAAACAGCCTCCCGCGAGGCCGCACGGGTCTCCTGGCTCCCGACGCAGGTGCTTTTGGAGAGTTCCTGCCAGAGGGAAATTCTGGGTAACTCACTGCAAAGCCAGAGAAGCATCTGAAGGTTAGGATAGGAGAAGGTGTTAGAGCTTGGTAGGAGGCCATGCTATGGGGATGGGTGTTAGGTAGATGAGTGAAGCGACCCACTGTATGTTTTAAGCGACCACCGCAACTCCTGGGTGGAAATCAGGGTAGAAAGACCAGTTGGAAAGCCACAACGGTCTAGGTCAGGGCTCCTCGAATGAGGCCCTGTGGGTCAAATCTGGCTCCCTGCCTGTTTTTGTATTGCCCCTGAGCTAGGAATGCAAGGTATAATATCAAGATACAATATAAATATAAATATAAAATCTGCCAATGGTTGAAAAAAAATCAAAAGGAGGACGATATTTTGTGACACATGTAAAATATATGAAATTCACATTTCACCGTCCATGAATAAAGCTCTACCAGAACCCAGCCCCACACTAGGCTGCCTTGTGGGTGTGCGGGTGGCTGCTTTCCAGCCGGCACAGCCAAGTTGGGGAGCTGCAACATGGCCCGCAGTCTGGCCCCTGGTCTGAGTGCGCGATGCTGGAGGTCTGAGTGAGGATCGCAGCAGTGGGGAGACTAGGAGGTGGAGGGAAGTGCCTGCCGGATGTGCGGAAAGATTGAATGGTTGGGGGGTGCGGTCTTGGAAGGCCAGACCCAGGTTAGGGTTGGCAACTGGATTTGGGGCTGAGAACCAGGTAATAACAGTGAGGCTACCCGACGCGGCCGAGCAGATTTAGTGGAGAAAATCGAGCACCCTGGTTTGGGTAGGTTAAGTTGATTAGGAGAAGAGACCAATCCTTTTCCCAGAACTTCGGGCCATTCAGGTTTTTTTGTTTTGTTTTGGTTTGGTTTTTGGTTTTTGTTTGTTTATTTTTCTTTGTTTTTTTTGCGGTTTGTTTGTTTTGTTTTGTTTTGTTTTTGTGTGTTTTTTTGTTTGTTTTGTTTTGTTTTGTTTTTTGGGTTTTTTTTGAGGGACAGAGAGAGAGAGAGAGAGCTGGGGAGGGAGCATAATTTTAAACAGGCTCCACGCTCAGTGCAGAGCCCGACTCGAGACTCGATCTCACACCCATGAGATCCTGACCTGAGCCCATATCAACAGTCGGACGCATAACCGACTGAGCCATCCAGGCACCCCAGGTGAATCAGTTTTTTGAACATCAGTGATCTTATCTGTCTGGAGTGAAGATAAGAATGCCAGTTCTCCTGACCTCTACCTGGGTAAGAGGGTCAGACAAAATGGCATTAAAGTGATTTTGCAAACTGTAAAGCACACCATGGATGTTTGTGGAGTTGAGGCTAACGCTTTGGCGATTCGCATCCTCGGTGCAGTGGGTCACTGGGCTGAGGAAATTAGCTCAAATGGCAAAAGGAGCCCCAGGCTGAGTCTGGAGCCTCGTGCTCTAGCTCAGATATTTACCAGTTAGGTAAATGACCTCATTCAGTCATTTGGCGAGTCCTGGCGATAAGAACGGAGGCCAGTGCTTTGCAGAGCTCACCGGGACAGGAAGTGCCAGGAGGCGGTGGGCACAAGGATCGTGCTTGGTTAACCCACAGAATATCATCTTCACCACATACTGGGAAGGGGCTGGGTGTTTGCTAGGCTGCCATAGGCCCATCTGCCGGACTTGACCCCGTCACTTGTCACCCGGGGGCCCTGCCCTTCCCCGACTTCTCAGTAGGGCTGGGGCTTCTGCTGGGGCATTGCCTGGGCACTCTCTTTCTCCTATAGCCCTGACAGCGCAGAAGATGCATCTTGCCAGCCACCTGCTCCTCCTTCTGGCTGGACTGTTGGTCGCATCTCACGGCCAGCTCCTCCCTGAACACAACAGCCAGGGTCACACGGGCAGCCCCCATCCAGAAGCTCCAAGCACAGGTGAGGGCTCCCCCAGCCTCAGGATTGCCCCGGGAAATACAGTCTTTGCTCTCCGCTTCTACCACCTGATGGCTTCCCAGAGCCCCGGGAGCAACATCTTCTTTTCCCCGCTGAGCATCTCCGCCTCCTACGCCATGCTGTCCCTGGGCGCCCGCTCACACAGCCAGACCCAGATCCTCGAGGGTCTGGGCTTCAACCTCACGGAGGTGTCTGAGTCGGACATCCACCAGGGCTTCCGGCACCTCCTGCACACCCTCCACCTCCCCGGAGACAGGCTGGAGATGCGCACGGGCAGCGCCCTGTTCCTGAGCCAGGAGCTGCCCATCCTTCCGGGATTTCTCAATGACAGTGTGGCCTTCTATGACTCCAAATTATTCCTCACCAACTTCCATGACTCTGTGGGTACCACCCAGCTGATCAATGACCATGTCAAGGAGGAAACTCAAGGGAAGATTGTGGATTTGGTCAGCGACCTGAGCACAGACATCGCGATGGTGCTGGTGAATTACATTTACTTCAAAGGTAAGAGTCAGTTCATCGGTGGGTCCTTTATCTCCCCTCTCCCCCTGATTTATGGATGGATTAAATGTTTAAAAAAAAAGAGAAAGTACATGGATGGGGTCAGATAGGGCCAAGCAACCCTTAGAAGATTCATGTGAGAGCATCAGATATTTAAGATCGTGTAGCTTAGAGGTTTCCGTACCCTCCTAACTTTAGATACGTTTCTTATTTATTTTTTTTTTTAGTAACGGTAATGTATGAAATGTATAAGTTGAACTTCCGGATTCACGACGAAGGACTGCCACTTACCAACAGTGTAAACAGGGAAGGTGGTTGCTGAAGAATACCTCCTTCAAAGTTCTGGGTTTTTTTTTAATGTTTATTTAATTTTGAGAGACAGAGACAGAGAAGGAGTGGGGCAGAGGCAGAGAGAGAGGGAGACACAGAATCCGAAGCAGGCTCCAGGCTCCGAGCTGTCAGCACAGAGACCGACGTGGGGCTCGAACCCATGAACCGTGAGATCGTGACGTGAGCCAAAGTCAGACAGTTAACCGACTGAGCCACCCAGGCGCCCCCGAAGTTCTGTTTTGAGGATCAAATCATGGCACATATTTGTGTCCTCCTTAGAAGAGGGCCTAAAGAGATAGGCAAATTACAGTCCCCAGCCACATCTGATGGGCTACCTGTGTTTGTTAATAAAGTTTTATTGGGACACAGCCACGCCCACTCATTTATGCATTGTCCCTGGGCTACAGAGCCTAAAATATTTGCTTTCTTTCTGACCCTTTGCAAAAGAAGTTTGGTGACCCCTGACCATTATATATACTCGATAAATAATTACAGCAATTATAATTAATCTAATGATTATACTCATTTTGAAGATCCTTAAAAACACATAAGGGTATAAAAGGAAATAGAAATTGCCCAGGGGCACCTGGGGGGCTCAGTCGTTTAAGCATCTGACTCTTGGTTTCCACTCAGGTCATGATCTCAGGGTTCGTGAGTTCGAGCCCCATGTGGGGCTCTGCGCTGACAGTGTGGAGCCCGCTTGGGATCCTCTCTCTCTCCTTCTGTCTCTGCCCTTTCCCTGCTCATTCCCCCCTGCCCTCTCTCTCAAAATAAATAAACTTAAAAAGAAAAAAGAAGTTTCCCCTAATCCTACCACACTGAGACAACCCAAAATGTTAACGTTTTCACTGAATTCATTCCAGTCGTCCACTCACACACATATGTTAACCGTTGAAATCACAACGTGAGGACAGCTTCATGCTGTGTGTACCATCAGTGTCCCATCAGAGAAGCAAAGCCATCATAAGTGGTAAGGGAAAGGAGGTTGCTATAGGAGTTGGACCTTGCATAACTGTGGGGACATGAAAGTCTGGAGGAAGCAAGGGTGGGAGGGGCAGAGTGAAGTCCTGGGGGCAGGTGCAATTTTGGAGCTTATCGGGGATCTATACTATACTCCAGGTGCTTTCGGCCACCCCAGTGGGTCTGTGTAAGGGGGACTTGTGGAAGGCCCACGCTGGGCACCTGGTGGTGGCTTGGGGACACCATTGGTCAGGAGGGCTACTGTTGGACGATGAACCTGGAGAACGGCACGGACAAGCCGGGGCACACAAGCTCCGCTAGGTCTGCCCGTCATTCCATCTTCCCGCGAAGATCTTCAGAGTGTGGTGCCTGCCCCATGTCTACCTCCCCATCTCACGCTTGTGACCACCTTGAACCCAGACTCTACAGAGAACAAATTCTGGGAAACAGCCCCAGCCAGACTAACGATCCAGCCAGATTTGTTATCACTTGCATTTTACACAGGGAATGTGTCACCTACCATCGAAAACGTTTTTAGAAACCTTTTTAATTCTGCAATAGCCACAAACTTATAGGACGGTGCAAAAGTAGTACAGAGAGATCCCATGCACCCTCCACGCAGGTTATCCTACATCACATGTTATATAACTTGAAGTACGGTAACAAAACCAGGAAATTGACATTGGTGCAATCTATGGAACTAACTCAGTTTTCACCAGGTTTTGCATGCGTTCGTATGTGTGTGTGTGTGTGTGTGTGTGTGTGTGTGTGTAGTTTTATGCTATTGAAGACTTTATTTAGATCTAACCTAATGCCTGCACAATAGTCTACTGATGCCATTCCCTTTGAAATATAATTTAAATGTATAATACACACCATCGACCCACCCAAAGCTCTGATCACAGATAATGAAGGGTTTGGGTGCTCTCATCTGAAAGAAACCTAGCTCAGGCTGGTTGGTATGAGAAAGAGGGGTTCTCCAGAAACAGAAGGGAGATAGAGACATCCTGCCCACGGACACATCTGCCCTACACTTTGGGGACATGAATGTAGCCTGGGCCTCGCTGTAGGTCACATGGTAAGAGAATGGAAAAATGGTGGCTTATCTTCAAAAGCGAAAAGCACCTAGAAGAAAACAAAAGATGCACAAGTACTCTGTAGCTAAGATTCTCTTGAGAGATGTTAAGGCAGACTTCAACTTTAAAAAACACTCATACATTGGGCTGCGTGGGTGGTTCAGTCCGTTAAACGTCCAACTTGGGCTCAGGTCATGGTCTCGCTGTCTGTGAGTTCGAGCCCCACGTCAGGCTCTGGGCTGACAGCTCAGAGCCCGGAACTTGCTTTGGATTCTGTGTCTCTTTCTCTCTCTCTCTCTCTCTCTCTCTCTGCCCCTCCCCTACTTGCTCTCTCTCTCTCAAAAATAAGTAAACATTAAAAAAATAAAATAAATAAAAAACACTGATATATCGTAGTCATGGAAAGGAAGACAATACGGTAAAGATGTTGATACTCCCATGAATAAATCTAAATATTTAATGTAATCCCAATCAAAATCCTAACAGGTTTTCTTGGTTTTTTGGTTTTTTGGTTTTTTTGTTTTTTGTGGTTTTTTTTGGTGGCAGTTAACAAGCCGAGTCTAAAATGTATATGAGAAAAGCAAAAGGCCATGAATAGCTACGATGGGAAAACTTGGCTGCCAGAGAGCCCAACTCATCATAAATCTGTATTAATTTAGACTCGGTGGTACAAATAGACCAATTCCACAGAAGGGTGAGGCCAGAATAGAGCCCAGAAATGGCCCCGTGGATAGATACCTGGGCATTTGATATTTGTCAATGTTGGCATCCCCCCCTCACCACTGTGATAGAGCACTGGGGAAAGTGGGTTACAAAAAAATGGCACTGTGACAACTAGGTCCCCACAGGGGGAAACAGATGGGTTTAGGCCCCTCCCTTCTATCAATCATAAGTATTCCTTCCAGGTGGAGTAGAGTGCTTTTGGTAAAAGGAAAGGCTAAAGCTTCTAGAATATAAGACCTATTCTCTCTCTATAATATATGTGGAGGTTATATGTATATAATATATATGGAGGGAAAGTTATCCTAAACAAGACACAGAAGACCTAATCACAAAGGAAAAGACTCATATGTTCACTTCATTAAAGAACTTCAATACCAAAGCGCCTGGATGGCTCAGTCAAGTATCTGATTTTTGGTTTTGGTTATGGTCATGATCTCACGGTTCTTGAGTTCTATCCCCATGTCGGGCTCTGCACTGACAGCACAGAGCCTGCTTGGGATTCTCTGTTTCCCTCTCTCTCTCTGCCCCAGGCTCTCTCTCTCTCTCTCTCCCTCCCTCTCTGTCTTTCTCTCAAAAACCAATAAATAAACTTAAAAAAAAATTTCAATCATCAAAACCCACCATCAAGAGAGTGAAAAAACAAGGCAGAGAGGGAGAGAAAGTATTTGCAACTCACACGATTGATACACGACTAATGTTCAGAAAGAACTCCTACAAATCACTAAGAAACAGTCCTCCACAAATACAGGAAAAAAAAAAACATGATCTGGCACTGATGCAAAAAAAAAAAAAAATAGGACTTTTTTTATGTCAACAGGTCAGTAAACATACAAATGGTCAACAGGTCAGTAAACATGCAAAAGGTTGTTCAACTTCATTTTTAACCAAGAAAGTGCACTACAAAGCCGTAATGAGCTACCATTACATAAACATCAGGTTGGCAAAAAAATTTAAGCGCCGCCATGTAAATTCAATGGCGAAGACAGGAAACAACCTAGCCGATACCCTTTGTATCTCATATTTTAGAGTCTAAATGAGCCCTGAGAGATCCGGGTCTCAGGCAGGTCAGGCTTTGAATGGTCTAAATGATACACCGTGATGAAACAGTAAGGTGGGGTCTCCGCGACTGTCGGAGAGGCATTTCCTGGCTGGACGGTTGGCTTGTTGGTCCACAGGTGCTTTGTACCTTCTTCCCTTCTTCCCTTCAGCTCTGTGGGAGAAACCATTCGTTCTCTCGTTGACCACTCCCCAAGACTTCTACGTTGATGAGAATACAGTAGTCAAGGTGCCTATGATGCTGCAGGACACAGAGGACCACTGGTATCTTCATGACAAATACTTGCCCTGCTCAGTCCTGCGGATGGATTACAAAGGAAACGCGATGGCCCTTTTCATCCTTCCTAACCGAGGGAAAATGAAGCAGGTGGAGGAAGTCTTGACTCCAGAGATACTAAAAAGGTGGATGAGCTTGCTTCAGAAGAGGTAATCTTCTGCACCACTGCCTTTCCAATGGACCCTTCTGATGGAAGCCAATGCCCAAAACGGGGGTGATTGCCAAATTACAAAGGAATTCTTATTTGCTTTAAGACTTTCCATGGGTTTCCTCAAATAATGAACTCTCCTCTTAGATCTGAGATAAGATTTTGCCCCTATCAGTGAAAAGAGAACCAGACTAAGAGTTAAGAGTCCTGGTTCTAGATGCAACCCTCATATAGCACAAGACCTGGGTGATGTGACCTTGGCTCTCTGAGGGTCTGCCCCTGTGCAGTGAATGCGTAGACCTCTGGTCAAGATGACTGGGACAGAGGGACTTAAGAAAACTCCATCTGCCCATCTAAGGAAGTAGCCAGGAAGCTTTATATCGCCCTGGGGCTACGAGTGGGAAAAGTTTCCATCCACGTATAAGAAAAAGGCCTCAACCCAAGGCCACATGTGGACGGAAAATTCGCACAGCTCATGGGATAGAGGAATTCTAGCCAAAGAAATCATCTGATCCCAAATAAGTGAAAACCACAGGACCCCAACACAGGCAAAGGCAAAAATGCCACACAGGGAGATTTGCATCTCCCTGGGCACCTGGCATGCCCATGGAAAACAATCTCCGCTGAAGACGAGCTCCCAAGGGAGGAGGTCCTGCAGACAGCAGGCCCTGGAAGCAAAGGAGCCTGGCTGTAAGCCCCTGGGAGCACTGAGCAAATGGTGTGTGTGGCAGCAGAAGTCAGATGGAGTGGGGCCAGCTAGAGGGTGCAGGCAAGGCGAGCACAGTGCGCTGGGGTCCCTCGCTTGTTTCTGAGTCCAGAGTTTTAACCCCGTATCTCCTCCAGGTACTTTTACAGGAAGCTCGAGTTGCATTTCCCCAAGTTCTCCGTTTCTGGCTCCTATAATTTAGATCAGATTTTGCCCATGCTGGGCTTTGTGGACGTGTTCTCACAGCAGGCTGACTTGTCCGGCATCACCGAAGAGCGAAAGCTGCAGGTGTCCAAGGTAAGTGAGTCATCGGTGGCCACTGATGCCTGGAGACGCAGTGGGGAACGTCTGCCCCTTGGCAGCTTCTAGGTGATGGGTGTTCCCTCTGCTACCAGAGGCTGAGAGTCATTCAACCATCCACAGGCACGGGTTTCCAGGAACCAACCCACCACATGCTGGCATGGTGCTTGGCTCTGGGGATACGGTGCCCACCCAATCCTTGTCCTCAGGGAGCTCTCGCGGCCAAGTGGGCTCCATAGATCATGACAATGGAGAGTGACAAAGTGAAAGAAACAGAGAAAGGATAACAGACCAGGCTGGGACCAGATACCTGGGACCAGGACCTGGTCCCAGGTGTATCAGAGATTCCTTTGACGAGAGAAAGAGACCTAGGACTTCGGTGAGGAAGACAAAAGTGCATTATAAGGTAGAGCCTTGAGTTGCAGAGTTGAACTCCGGTTCCTTCCCTTACAGCAGTCAAGGGCTATCTAGGGTCTGGATTTATGTTCCTCATCTGTCAACCAGCCATAATGCATCAACCTTTTAGGGTGGTTATGAAGATTTACAAAGTGCCCCAGGGCACGTAGTGAGTGTTCAGTTGCTGATAGAAATAATTATTTCCATAAATAAGAGGGCATCCAACTCAACAACCCACCCAGTGTAGACATTCTTGCCGTGATAGCCCCAACAAGTGGCTTGGCTAGCAGTGAACCGCGGTGCTGATCTTCAGCGATCTCTGGTTCTTCCAGGCTTCCCCGAGTCCTGGCTCATGTTCTCTTGGAGGCAAACGCTTGTGATTTCCTTCCCAGAGTTTCCACAAAGCCATTCTGGAGGTGGACGAGGCTGGCACCCAGGCTGCAGCGGCCACTGGCAGCTTCACCACCTTTCTGTCTGCCCGTCGCAGTCGCGGAGCCCTCTGGTTCAACCGGCCCTTCCTTGTGGTGATCTTTTCCACCGATACCCAGAGCATCCTCTTTCTGGGCAAGGTTGTCAACCCCACGAAACCATAGCCTTCCCAGGGCTGGCTCTTCGGTTACAAGCCGGAGGACGTGGCCTGGGGGGCTTGGTGTGAGCAGCTCCGTGTTGGAGCAAGGGATTCAGAAGATCCTAAGAGTCCGGGGCAGACGCTGTTGGCGAAGGAGAGCGACGTGTGGACCGGACACCTAGCTCCTCGGGACGGTGTGACCTCAGGCAGGTCGCCCGACTGCTTCAAGCACCACCCGGGAGAGTGGGAGACACCCCGCCAGGTGGTTGAAGGGATTAAACAAAACGATGGCTATGAGGAACCTGGTTTGGTGCCTTGCACGTAGTAGATACTCAATAAACGCATCCCCGTTTCCCGTCCCTTCAGGGTCTGCCCTGCATGGCCCTGGCATATCTGGTCCCAGACATGGGAGTGAGATGTTCCAAGTTCCAGTGTATGCAAGGGAGAAGCAATGTGGGCAGCCAGCCGTCCTGGGCAGGGTGGACGCCTGGTTTCAGAGCGGGGGCTCGGGAGGGCCTCGGCTGGGAGAGCACCAGTCGAGGCGGCTGCCACGGGGACCTAATGAGGAAAGCCCAGCAAGGCGGGTAGCCACCCGGGGGCAAAAGGCACTGCCCCCTCCTTTGTCTGTGGAGATGTGGCCAGTCCCCCAGGATCAACGGCCATGGTCACGGATGCACTGAAGAAGAAGACAGAGCGTGCGATTGGAGCCCGGGCGCCTGTGTTGATATCTCCGTCTCCTACTGCTGTGCTCCAGGGCTTCCGCCAAATGCTTCCCTTCTTGGGTCTCAGTTTCCCCAGCTGGGTAATACGGGCTGACCCAGGTGGTCCAGCTCAGACATCCGTGGTGTGTGGGCTGAATTCTCTGAGCAGGGTCCATCCAGAGCCTTAGAGAATCAACCTCTCTCCCTCCCCCAGGAGGAGGGGGGCCGACAGAACCTGGCTGTGTTGGTCCCAAACCTCAGTGATTTGGGGCAGATGCACTTCCTAGGCAGGGCCCTGTGGATATTCTTGTTGGCCAGTGCGTTGGAGGCAGGAGGGTGCCACTGGTGACTGAAGAGACAGGCTGAGGGCCACCTCCCGCACTGATGATTGATCAAGGGCCGCAACATTGCAGGGTTTGTATGATGTGGTCCCTGGCCCAAATAATGCTACGAGGACAGAATAGGCTCGTTGTGGGAAACCAGGAAACCAATATTCAGAGCAAGAGACGGACCGCCTCTTTATGGTGGAGGAAGCCGTTGCGAAAGGAAGCGAGAGAGGGTGGGAAGAGAAGACTTTGGGGTTCTCTCCCCCTCGCCTCTCAAATACAGCCCTGGGCTGGACAGGACAGCCCCAGGACAGCCCTGATAAAAGAAAGATCCCAAATGAGGTGCCTGTCACACCAGCCCTGAGCTACGTGGACAGGGACCCGGAAACACTGCAGGACCCCGGGCCTCCCACTGCCGGGAGGAATGTAGACCCTCCCGTCCACCCCTTGGGTTGATTGGCTGAAAGGCACGCATGTTACTAAAGATATTGGCCCATGTCCCCTTGCACCTGTCGGGAAGTTGAATTCTGTTTTTTAATAGTCAGGCAAGAAATGAAGCCCGGCCCAGCCTGACACTCCCAACTCTGCCCCTATAGAAGCAGGTGGGTGGGCGGATTGAAGCCCCTCAGATGAGGGAAGCCCGAGGCCTGGGGTTACTGGGGCCGGTGCTCCCTGGGTGGTGTGCGAAGGGGGAGGCTCAGTGGGATGAAGGGGAGGGAAGGGGAGCGGTCGCCCTCAGATCAGCCTCGAGAGGGACGCCGCCATATTCTGATGAAGCCCGCCCCTCCCCGACTCAGGAGCACTCAGTGGCTCCCTATTGCCTGCAAACTAAGGCTCAAAGTCCCCTACCCGCTCTTCTTCCTCCCTCTGCCTTTCCAGCCTCGGTCCCTCCTCCTGCACTCATGCGCCTAGTGACTTGAGCCAAGGAAACTTGCCGTTTCCCCAGGTTGTCCATAGCTTGCACCCTGGGCCTTTGCTCCTGCAGGCCCCCATGGCCCAGAGGTCCCCCTCCCTCGTCTCTGAGAATCTTCCGGAACCTCCTACAAACGCCTCACGCCCTCCGCAAGGCAGATGGCCATTCTCCCATCAAATGTGGTTGGCTGACTCATCTCTGCTCCCCCGGCCCCGATTAGACAGAACATCTTGGGGGCAGGGCCCTGTTCATTCTGAATTTCCTGCACTTACCCCAGAGCCTGGCCCCAGAGCTGATCGTATGGTCTGGCATGTGGCTGAGGCTCAAATGATATTTGGGGAATGAATGAATGAACGAATGAATGAATGAATGAAAGAAAAAGGCTGTGCCCTGAGCAAGGTCCCCGAGCTGTTTGCTCTGCATCACCACCCCCTGACACATCCCTGGAATTGATTGGGTAAATATTTATTATTCCAACTCCTCAGATTTCGAAATGCCCTTTTGGAACCTTAAACCGATACATAAAAAGACTCCATGCAGGACACCTAATCCCCCCTCCGCCCCCAGAGCGGTGCCTGGGCCTCCTTCTCGTCTCCTTTGCTGCTGTCCTATGGGGTCCCTGATTTGTGTGGCCCTCGTGACACCCCTTGGGAGATGCAACATGGGTTCTTTTGGTTATTCGCTCTGTCATTCAACAAATAGTCACGAGGCGGGGATTGGCCACTGGCCGGGGAACTGGGGCATCTCCCCAGGGGCAGAGGAGGCGCGTGAGATCTGGACTGGAGCTTGGAGGGGTGCGGTCCCAGCTTTCCCACCAGCCCTGTGCTGTGGGGCGGGGACGTCACCTCTCTGGCTCTCAGATTCCACACCCCACCGGTAAATGGGCACAGACCCCACAGCCGCTGTAGCAGCAGAGAGCGGAAAATGGACACGGGATCCCCTGAAGATGCAGACCTGGGACCCCCGGCTCTGACCCGCTGTGGCAGGATGGCGCCAGCCCCATCCCTGGTTGTCTGGGAAGGCAGGGGAGTCCTTTTCTGAGAAGCGGCCATTTAAGGCCAATAGATCCCATGCTCTGAGCACCTGCAGTGAGCAGAGCACGGGGACACGTGTTTCCAGGAGTTATCAAGAGGCCACAGAACACACACGTACAAAACCTAGACTTTGGAGCCGGAATGCCTGGGTTCGAACCTGACCGCCACCCGTGACTGAGTGTGTTCGTTTGTTGGGGCCGGAATAACAAAGCACCGCCCACTGAGCGGTTTAACCAACAGAAATGTATCATCCCACAGTCCGGAGGCTGAAAGTCTGAGATCAAGGTGTTGGAAGGGTTGTCTTTTCTGAGGGCCGTGCGGGAGAATATTCCGGGCCTCCCTCCTAGCTTCTGGTGGTTTGCTGGCAAACTGTGGCATTCTCTCTGTGGCCGTGTCTGTGTCCACATTTCCCATTTTTATTTTATTTTATTTTATTTTATTGTATTTTATTTTTCAAAACATGTTTATTTATTTATTTTTTTTTTTAATTTTTTTTTCAACGTTTTTTTTTTTATTTATTTTTGGGACAGAGAGAGACAGAGCATGAACGGGGGAGGGGCAGAGAGAGAGGGAGACACAGAATCGGAAACAGGCTCCAGGCTCCGAGCCATCAGCCCAGAGCCTGACGCGGGGCTCGAACTCACGGACCGCGAGATCGTGACCTGGCTGAAGCCGGACACTTAACCGACTGCGCCACCCAGGTGCCCCTTATTTATTTTTGAGAGAGACAGAGAGAGCGGGGGAGGGGCAGAGAGAGAGGGAGACACAGAATCCGAAGCAGGCTCCAGGCTCTGAGCTGTCAGCACAGAGCCCAATGTGGGGCTCGAACCCACAAACCATGAGATCATCACCTGAGCCAAAATCAAGAGTCAGACACTTAACCCACTGAGCCAGCCAGACGTCCCTGACATGGGCTATCCTGAGCCTCAGTTCCCCTACCTGTATAATGGAGACATTACCTAACGCAGAAGCCCATCTTGAGCACTGGATGAGTTACTACACGTAAAGCACACACCTCTGGCACTCCACGACTCTTAACTATTATCGCATTTCATCTTTTGTCTCAACCCTGTCCTCCCCTATCCTCTAGAACACAGTCATAACCAGAGCTGGTGGGTCACCTGAACAGGTAAAGTGGGCTGACAGTGTTGGGGTCCAGGAGGGTAGGTCAGTAAAGACCCCGTTTATTTTTTTCTTATTTTTTTAATGTTTATTATTTTTTGAGAGACAGAGAGAGAGACAGAACGTGAGCAAGGGAGGGGAAGAGAGAGAGGGAGTCACAGAATCCGAAGCAGGCTCCAGGCTCTGAGCCATCAGCACAGAGCCCGACGTGGGGCCCGAACCCACGGGCCGTGAGATCGTGACCTGAGCCAAAGTCGGCCGCTTAACTGACTGAGCCACCCAGGCGCCCCAAGGCTCCTGTTTATTGAAAGGCATTTCTCCTCAACATTGTTACACTCAGCGGGCTGGGCCGAGCAGAACCCACCTCTGCCCCGCGTGAAACACACTTGTTGGGGATGGCGTTCTCTGTCGCTTTTGGTGTTAATCAAAAAATAAATGTATCACAACCACCACGGTTCTTTAAATTCCCATATTCTGGCCACTGGCCCCTCCTACCCTCTCACTGTGGCTGTTATGAACTTAAGTGTGCCCCCCCCCCCAAATTCACATATTGAAGCCCTAACCCCCAAAGTGACTATGGGGCCTTCAGGGAAGTTAATTAAAGTTACATGAGGTCATACAGGTTGGGTCTTAATCTCACGGGAACGATGTCCTTACAAGAAGAGGCAGAGACACCAGAACCGCCTGTCTCCCTCTTATGCACAAAGAGCCCATGTGCGCACAAGGTGAGAAGGTGCCATTTGCAAGCCAGGAAGGGAGATCTCGCCAGCAACCACATGGGATGTCACCTTGATCTTGGACTTGGAGCCTCCAGAAAAGGGAGAAAATAAATGTCTGCCGTTGAAGCTCCCAGTCTATGGTATTTTTTTATGGCAGCCTAATTAGCAGGCTAATGCACGGGGCATCGTGCCCTGAGACCAGCCTGCCCCCCAAACCTTTCTCTTCGGAACTTACCCGGCCTCTGCCCCCTTCCCGAGTGGCGAGGAGCATCAGGGGCTGCCACAGACTTTCCCCAGATTCTCAAGAGATTCCTTACAATATAGGCTTAGAAAGCGATACATGGGACGTGTCTATGAACAGCTGGAGAAGTCCTTCCTGTCTTGGTTACCCCCATCTGTCCCCAATGCTTCCATCTGGAGCCCATTTGGGGGTATTGGCTGTACCAGGATCCTGTCGCTGCTGTAATCAATTATTACAAATTTAGTGGCTTAAAACGACAAGCATTTATTCGCTGACAGTTCTGGAGGTCCGAAGTCCAAAATGGGTCTTGCAGGGTCAACATCGAGAAGTCAGCAGGGCTTTCTTCTGAGGGTCCCTGGCCCATGGCCCCACGTCGCAGCCTTCTGATTCTGGTTTCCCACTGCCTTCCCTTGTGAGGACCCCTGTGATTACAGTTAGGGCCCACCTGGGTAATCTGTGACAGTCTCCTCCCCACCCCACCCCCATTTCAAAGTCCCTTTAGGGACACACTCGCAAAGTCCCTGTAGTCACAGGAGGCGACATTCACAGGTCCTGGGTATCAGGACGGGGATGTCTTTGCGGGACACGGTATCCATCCCGGCACAGGTGTTCATATGATTCCCACCCTGCAGAACATAGTTTAGGAATCTCTAGGTTATGAAAGGAAAGACTTTCGCTAGGTCACATGGCCTGGGGACAGACGACACCAAGCTTCCCCCTTGCTAACGCTTCTCCTTAGCTGTGTGCCTGTGGGCTGATTGCCTAACCTCTCTCTGCTTCTGTCTCCTCAGTGATTTGATGGGGGTGCTGGTACCCACCTTCCTGCACGTGGGGAAGGCGCCGAGCCCAAGACAAGTGCTTGACGTCTGGTAGTGACTGTGTTTATCTCCAGATTGAGGCCGAGCGCAGTCCCCTCCTGGTCACAGAGGTTGTAGAGGGACCCTTGCTTGCTGAACACCAAGATGGCGTCCCTAGGCGATACCTGCCCTCTCCCACCCCCGCCACCCCGTCTCCTCTGCCAGCTCCACACCCCAGCTCACCCACAAAACCTCTGGGTCGTGGCCCTACCCGGGACTCCTCGGTATTAGGAAAGCGCAGCCGTGGGGACCTTGGGAATGAAATGAGGGTTGAGCCAGCACCTGCCCCAGCATCTTGGAAATGCTCTTGAAAGGGTGGGGTTGTGCTTCAGAGCCCCAGTTTCAAGGTCGAAAAGGGCAGTCCAGACGAGGCCACGGAAATCCTAGATACGGCCCTTTTGTAAGAGCCCTGACTTTGAAGTTGGCGACCTGGGCCCTCGGTCCCACTTTGTCCCTAATTTGATGCTTGATTCTGAAAAGTCCACTCATCTTTTCGAGCCTCGATGCAGTTGTTAGTGCAGAGAGGGGACCGTTGTGACACCGTCAGCCCCTCTGGGTCCCACCAGACTCTCACCGTTGAACGGATCTGGTAAGCACTGCCCAGGAATCTGGCAAGCACGTGGGGCTGTGGGGACCTTAGGCTCACACGACACTCCCCCCGATGTAGAGCTAAGGAGACAGAGGAATCAGCCCGGAGAAAGGGATGTTTGCCAGAGGGTGTCCCTTTCCCTGTGTCTGGAGTGCCAGCAGCGGGTCGCTCCCCTGGGGACCCGGTGCCACTGCAGGCAAACGGGGGTCTGTGTGGGGCCGGTGGGGAAGCGAGCCCGGGTCAGAGCTCAGGTGGCTGTCCCTGCAGCCTGCCTGTTGGCTAGAATACTCACGGGACAGGACAGGGCTGGGCCAAGGGGGGGCGGAGTCAGAGCCCGACTGTGGTCAGCGACAAATGCTGGTTCCTGCCCCATCAGCTCTCTGCTTTACACTGAGCGTGAGGGACTGTCACCTGCGCTGTGTGCACGCTCGGCCATGGGACAGGGTGAGTACAGATGCCGTGGGCAGACGGAGGGCCCGGGGGCGTGAGGGTGTGCGCGGAACGGCGAGGACAGGAGGCTGGGGTTATGGGATTTGGAGGGCTTCAAAGCTCTGGTGCTGTCCCAGAGTGAACAGGAAAATTCCCCGCAGTGGGGGAGAAGGAGCCAGGGCCTGTGTGCCCCTCTCCCAGCTGTGTGAACTTGGGCACGACTCTAAATCTGGCTGCGCTTCAGTTTCCTTGTGGGTGAGATGCAAATGATCACATCTTCTGCGTGGCGACCGTGAGGGCCCAGTGATACGGTAGCTCTCACCCGGGAGTGCCTTTATCCCCAGGGCACGTCTGGCAACAGCTGGACACATGTTTAGTTGGCACAACTGGAGAGAGGGCTGTGTTGGCATCTAGCGAGTAGAGTAGAGGCCGGGGGCGCTGCTAAACCCCTTACAGGGCACGGGACAGCCCCCACGACAAAGAATACCCCGGCCTCTAATGCCAACAGCGCCGAGGCAGACAAACTCAGAAATGACGTAGCGGGGACAGAGTGTGTGGCACACAGGCGGCTTCCCCGGAGGCCGTCGCTTTTCTCTCTTGTTTTCTGTGCCTGCAATCTCGGACCTTTAGCAATCACGAGAAGCGATCACGTACCCGTTTACCTGTTTCCCCGAGTTGGGGCCGCCCTGCCCGGAGGGCTGCCTCCCAGAATGACCACAGTGGCTCCTCGAGGGCCAGACGCCGTTTGGCTGTTGGTGAAATAGGCAACACGTAGACACAAAAGGAGTGTGATTTTCAGTGTTTCTAAGGACGGGGCCCTTGGCAAGAAATGTAACCATGAAAGGGGACGACGCACCCCTGACCAACGTCCCCGTTCACTGATCAAGAAGCCGCAGCGTGAAGAATAAGGTGGTGGGCGGGGCGGAGGGGGGGGCGGTCAGGACGTGGTGGGTGTGGTGACGGTGGTTTCGCAGGTGTGCAAGGCAAGGTAAATAGGAGTGGCTTCTCGTAGGGCAGTCGCGCCTCAGGAAAATGGTCTTAAAAAAACAAAAAGGAAACAGAAGGTGAACAGCAGGGTGGGAGGTGTTCAAGGTCACCTGGCAGAGTTACCCTGGGGCCAGGAGGCCTCAGCCCAGCTCCTCCGCGTCCAGCGTGTGCTCTAAAACCTCTGAGCCACAGAGAAGGACTTCACTCATTCATTCATTCATTCATTCCACAAAGGTGTCTGAGCACCATCGCTTGACTGCAGATCTCACAGCAAGAGCAGGTTTCGATGCGGGTCCTGCCTGTTAGGAGCACATGTTCGAGTCGGGGAGAGAGGCCGGGACACAAGAAGGCACGATGTGGGGTTGCATTTCCATCACTGATGGAGCAGTGAGCGAAACGGAGGGGCCGTGATAGAGAATGCTACTGCAGAGGAAGGGCCAGGCAGGGCCACGGCATCACCCAGAAGTGGCATTCAAGCAGGGGCCTGAAGCCCAGGGAGAAGCTGGCCGTGGTCAGGGAGGCTGACAGAGGGTTCCAGGGGACAGCACGGCGTGCAAAGGCTCAGGACTGTGACGGGGCTTGTCTGCTGAGCTGAGAACTGTACCCAGAGGACACACATGAGCAAGGACAGAGCAGATCAGGCTGAGGCTGGGGACAGCCGGGCGGAGCCAGACCACACGGGGCCCGGTGGTGATCGCACGGATCGGCTAGGTCCTGCCCCACACACGGAGGGTGGCAATGGCACTCCTAGGCGGCAGGGCGCTGAGACCCAGTCGGGGACTGAGGGAGAATCCTTCAGATGCCGTGTGTAGAATGGGTCTGGGGGCAGGAGGAGGTGTGGGGTGGTCGGGGCGAAAGGCGGCAGGTTTTCTATAAGGACGTGGCAGGGAAAACTGGGAGAGGCAGGCAGGCGGAAGACCCGTTCTGGAGCTAGAAACCGACAAGCCTTGCAGGTGGTCTGGGGATGGGGAGGGAGGTGAAGAAAGTTCCCTAGGTCACTGCTCCCAGGAAGCTCTCCGGCGTCCTGTCCTTAAGCATCCAGGGGAGCCTGGGGTTTTTGTCTTTCCCTCCCTGCCTGGGCTCTCAGTCGTACATCTCCCTTTTCAGCGGACAGACCTCCTCAGCCACACCTCCCACCGCAGAGTCCAAAGTTGACCCGGTAGGACTTTGTTGCCTAACTTTTGGAGTAAATGCAACAGATTTCGAATCCCTGGACGGTGGGCTCCATGGGAGGACTTCCTCAGCACCCGCCCACCCCCTGCCCTCACCAGCCGGCTCAAGTCACTTTGGCCTGGGATGCCAGATGAACTTGATTGATCTGCCCCCCTCCCTCGGACCCGTGGGGCATTTCTGCAGAAACACTGGCATCAGGAGGGGGTCGGCCAGGCCCGGCTCCGGTCTCCTGGCTGAGAGCTGGTCTCCCAAGAGCCAGGCTCCCAGGACCCGAAGCAGACTCACCCCCGGGTCCAAGTTGGCATGAAACTCTGTCAGCCCTGTCATTTCCACCAGAGGCCCAGCAGCGGGATGGCACAGCCTGGGCTTAAACGTAAGAAACATGAAATGAGCACCCCGAGGCCTCCACTTTCTCGGAAGCGATCTCTCTGACCCTCTGTTTCCTCTTCTGTACCAATGATGAGAATGATACCGACTCCGTGTTGCTGTGGAGGCGTAGAAATGAGCTAATACAGGTGAACGGCTTGCGAGAGACCCCGGGAAACTCACCAGGAGCTACAGGGGAAGAGGAACGAGAGCTGTTACTTCTTAGAGCCACGAAAGGAAGACAAGAGGCAGTGTATCCACCAGACACAGGAATCTGGATTCGAATCCTGGTTCCATCATCACTCACCGGCTGGCACGAGCTATTCCATTTTGCTAAGCCTCAGTTTAGTCATCTGTAAAACGGTGCCCATAATGTTCACTTTGGTTGACAGTTGAATGTAGTGATATTTGTAGAGTGGCCTTTCTAAATACTGGCTTTAACAAAAGATAAGAGCGGGCCCAAATGGAGAGAGGTTTCTAGGTCCCCACCTGCAGTCTGGAGGAGAGTGAGTGAGGCTAGAGTCCCCTCCAAAGAGACCCCATTCCCCAGGGAGACTCTGTGGGCTCTGGCCCATCAGACCTAGACCTCTGGTGTTTGTGGGGGGCAGTGGAAGGAAGAAGGTTACCGGCCACAGTAACTGACAGACCTTGAGTTATTTGTAAAGAAGCTGAGGCCCAGAGAGGGGATGGGACTGGCCCAAGGCCACCAGGCAGGCTGAGGGACAGGAGGCCAGAACTCTCCTGCGGGAGTCAACTGCCTCTAGGCCCCATCCAAGCAGGAAACTCCCTCTGTGCCTGCAACTATTCTTTGAAGGCCTTTCTTTTAGGGTGATCATCAGCTCGGGGTTAATCTTTGATAATAAAGGGGAGGAGAGCTGTGTATCTTGTCCACCAGGATCTCGCTACGATGATGGTTCTAACACTTTGCAGGAGGGATCATATGGTGCTGTAGAACAGACTGTTTTAAAGGGCCCCGAGATTAAACCACCCGTGTCCTTGAAAGACTGGCATTCTCAGCATGTAAACAGTAAGGGAGTGTCAGCCTGGGAAGCCCGGACCCTGTTTCTTAATTATCTGCAGATTAGCAGCTATTGTGGCTGCTGAGGCCGGGAAGACAAGGACTGTGACACAGAGAGTCTGTGACACAGAAGGGGGGGCCAGGGATGTGGGGAAACCAAATGGCATGGAGGTTTAGAGCATCGGCCTTGAGCATCAGCACTGGGTCTGGGCCCACGCTTTGCCACTATCAGCCAGTGACTCAACCTCTCTGGGCTTCAGATTACCCATCTGCAGAATGGCACCGGTCGAGGAACCAAAGGCTGCACTCTTTGGTCCTGGGTGGCCGCAGCTTCCGCGGACGGAACATTCTAAATGGGCTTCCTTTATGAGCTCAGGGGCAATTTGGAGGCCAGGGTTGGTGAGCGCGGCCTGCTCGAGTCACTGGGCTTCGCTCAAAGACAACGGCCGCCCAGGTCCGCCTGGCCCAAGCTGACTGGCGCCCCGGCCACCACCCCAGCGGGCCACTTTGCACGCGATGTCCAATGCAGATGTTTGGGGCCCTTTGGGGGTTGGGTTTGCGTGGGTCACGGGACTCCGGCAGGGCCCTGAGGCTGGGGACCTGATGACATGGTGTCCGAGGGGGGAGAAGACCCAGCTGGAGGGAGTTCTCACCCCGGAGGAAGGCTGTCGTCAGCGGTCAGGCAGGCCGGCGCGAGAGCATTGGGAGCGCGTACCCCACGCGCACAGCAGAGGAAATGGGGACCTTTGGTGGGGGGGGGGTGGCTTGCACCAGGTCCGTGCAGGGCCCTGCTGCGACACTTCAGGCATGTCGAGTCCTTAAAGCCCCCAGCCACGGCCGACACGGGTAACGTCATCACCTCCGTTGTACAGGTGAGGGACTGTGGCACAGGGCCGTAGGTGACCTGCTCCAAACCACACTCACAAGAAGCAGCCGGGCTGAGACTTGAGCCCAGGAGGCTGGGCTGCACGGGACTGTGAACACAGGGGGCTTCGGGAGGCCTCTGGGGCACAGGAAGCGCTCCTGGTTGGAGAGGAGGGGTCTAGGTAGATGGACCGGAGGGAGGAAAGGGGGAGGAGGGACTGAAGACCCCCCAGGGCCCACGTAGGGAGCGGAGGAGACACAAGAAACGAGGGCGTCCTCGTCTGGGGACGGAAGGAAGGAGATAGGTGTCGGCCGGGCCGCCACAACAAAGCACCACAGAACAGAAGGTTCCTGTCTCGCTGCCTGGAGGCCCGAAGTCTGAGGTCAAGGTGCCGGAGAGGCCGGTTCCTTCTGAGGCCCGTCTCCTCGACTTGCAGACGGCGGTGTCCTCCCTGTGTCCTCCCGCGGCCTTCCCTCCGTGCGTGTGCGTGTGAAGCTGTGTTCCCATCTCTTCTTCTCATCGGACCCCAGTCAGATGGGATCAAGGCCCGTCCACAGACATCATTTTGACTTAATTACCTGTTTAAAGGCACTTTCCCCAAATACAGTCAAGTCCTGAGGTGCTGGGGGTTAAGACCTCAACCCAGGAGCGTGGGGAACACAATTCGCCATCACAGAATAGGGGGGGGAGTCTGGGTGCTCACATTAAGAGGGCAGGATTTCCTCACAGGGGGGTGGGGTGGAGGGAGCGGGGGAGGGGCTCTGATGAGGAGCAAGGTTGGCCGCAGGGTCCTAGAGCAGCCCCCGGGGGGGAAGGAGAAAAGGGGCCGATTGGCATCCGCGTGGTCACGAATGAGCCTCTGGAGCCTGGCCCCTGCCCGCCATGATGTTCGATGTCCATTTGCTGAGCGAACAGGGATAAATCCAGCAGTTCTGAGGGGTCCGTGGGGCGTAGTTGGTCTGAGTTCACGGAAGGACCATGAGGCCTTGCAAATGCTACCCCCAGGGGACTGGAGTGACAGTCACAGGCCACTTTGGAAGCAGGCGTCTCGTGCCGTGGCCCTCTCAGAGATGCTGATCAGCAGGACAAGGAGCGCCGTCCAGCCCACATCCCCCCCCCCCCCCCGTAACGCGCACCCTGGTGTGGATGAGAGCATTCTCGCCCCAGTGGCCAGCCCCCACCTCGGGGCTGCACCCTCCGCCTTCTCCTTCCTCTCCCGCCATGAGGCCCCCACATCCCTCAGTCTCTGTCCTCGAGCCCCTGTGGCTCTTCTTAAACCCTCGCTCCCAACCTCACGGGCTCGTCGTCTCCGTGGATGCTGTGCGCTGGGTGGTGACATCTCTGGGGTACCCGCCTTACCCGCTTCCCCCCAGTCTCCTCTCTGAGGACACCTTCCCACTTTCCCTTTCAGGACGGGACTCAGCCACAATGCCGCTCTGCCTCCTCTTCTGCCTGATGTTCCTCAGCCCGCCCGGGGCCACCCTGCACCGCCACGGCTCCCGGGAGACAAAGAAGAGGGTCAAGGAGGAACCCGTGGTCAGCACGGTGGCCCCCATGAGCGGGGACTTTGCCTTCGACCTCTACAGGGCCTTGGCTACAGCTGCCCCCGACCAGAACATCTTCTTCTCCCCTCTAAGCATCTCCGTGTCCCTGGCCATGCTGTCCCTGGGGGCCCGGTCCAACACGAAGGCACAGATTCTAGAAGGCCTGGGCCTCGGTCCCCAGATGGGCTCAGAGCAGGGGCTCCACAACTCCTTCCGCCAGCTGCTGGGGGAGCTCGCCCGGCCCAGAAAGGGCCTCCGGCTGAACCTTGGCAATGCTCTGTTCATCAGCCCCACGGTGCCCGTCCAGGACACCTTCCTGAGTGCCACGAGGACACTGTACCTGGCAGACACTTTCCCTGCGCACTTTGGGGACCCCGCGGGGGCCCAGAAGCAGATCAACGACTACGTGGCAAAACAAACTGAAGGCAAGATTGTGGACTTAGTTAAGGACCTGGATAGCACTGAGGTCATGGTTATGGTGAATTACATTTTCTTTAAAGGTAAGACCCCTGCGCTCGAGCCTGAACTCTCTCTTTTCTGCTGCTTTGGTCAAGAGAGCACCCTGTTCCCACACATACAGGAGTGGGCGTAGATTTAGTCCCTTCTGGCGCCTGTTGACAGAGTGAGGCCAACAAGCAGGAGAGGGGAAGCCAAGCATCTTTTTATGGTGTAAGGTGATGTCAGTGACACCAGGCCGCTGTTTCCTCCACTGAGGAAGTGCTGGGTCCTGTCCATGGGCCCCGGTCCCTAGCATCCACACTGGTTCTAAAGCATGAGATCGCCATGGCCACCGTACTGCTATTGAGGGCAGGACCGTGGGTCTTGCGGGGGCCTGGAATACCTTCCCTTGGGGAGCGTCTTCCTCGGGGCCATTCCCTCGGCCAGAGAAATCTGTCAACAAGCACCTGTCCCTTTGGAGAGTCTTCTCCCCGCTTCCATAACAGCTGGTCCCTCCCTGACATTTCTCAGGGACACCCCTCCCCCACTCGGTGCTCACGTCTGCTTCTCCTTCTACACGCTGAGCCCCTCGGTGCCTGTATGGGGCCTGGCTGAGGGTGGGAAGGCAGGAGTGGGTAGAGGAGGGGAGGGCAGGGAGAGAGGAAAGAGGAAACTAGTTAACCTCTTAAACACCTCCCCTCTTCCGATGAGCACAGATGGTGAACACCCAGCTGGGATTCCAAGATTTCTTGTCCCCTAGTGCAGGGCTCTCTCTATGACACCAGGCTGCAGGGGACAGGTGTGACAGAAGCCGAGTGGGGCACTGGGGTGGGTTCCGTATTTGATGACTATGAAGAAGATGGAAACAATTACTTATATCCCGTTGATGCAAGAGTGCAGGAATCAGACAGAGCAGTAACTCTACCTGAAGGCTTCTCAGTAGGAAGAATCATGTATTTCCAGGAACCTTACAAACCTCCCTCCCACACTTAGATCAAAATCCACAAATGGGAAAAGAGCGGAGAACGGAATAACTCAGCCAGATAGAGTGTCGCTTTGTCAGACGTCCATATTTTTTACCCTCTTCCCTTGGATGTTTGACCTCGAGTAACATCAGAGAATCAAACAAACAACCTTAGCGGTTAAGGGCCTCCGAAGACATGGAAACCAGCCTCCTGGCTCTGCACACGCAGGAGGAAAAGCCCCACAGAGAGTTCAGGCATGTCTCCAAAGTTCTAGAAAGGCGAGCCTTTCTTTCCCCAGGGTTCGGCGGTCACCGCCACCGAGGAGGCTTCGCCGGGGAGGGTGAGGTCTGTTTGAGGGAGGTGTTTGCTGTCTCTGTGCTTTTCATCTGTGGCTGAGAATTGGTCCCTTTTTTCCATGTTAATATTTAGCTAAGTGGGAGACGAGCTTCGACCACAAAAACACTCATAAGCAGGACTTCCACGTGACTTCGGAGACGGTGGTGCAGGTGCCCATGATGAAGCACAAAGACCTGTATTACTACTTCCTGGACCGGAGCCTCTCCTGCCGGGTGGTGGGGGTTCCCTACCAAGGGGACGCCACCGCCCTGTTCGTTCTCCCCAGCCAGGGCAGGATGGGGCGGCTGGAGAATGGACTGAATGAGAAGACATTGAGGACGTGGCTCAAGATGTCCACAAAGAGGTATTCCTCAGATGACGTGGGGCCAGCCTGACCCTGCACATGGCCACAGAGACACGGGGGGAGTGGGAAGGACTCCTCCCAGCCCAGGGGCTGCCTCCAAGCCCAGGGAAACCACGTGAAGTCCTAGCCTCCGGGGCCCTGGCCCAGCTGGAGGGAGCAGGGCCGGACGCCCAGTGTCCCGAGGGTGCCATCGGAGTGGGCGGGGAACTCTGGGGGCATCCCAGGTCCCAGTGCAGAGTGGGGGGGGGGGCTCTAGATGGGGGGCTGAAGGGTCATTATGAAGCTGAGGGGAGATAGCGGGGATGTGAGCTCAGTGAGCCGATGCTCTGGAAGAGTCTAAGAAAGTTCCTCTCCTCTTTCCAGGCAGCTTGAGCTCTACCTTCCCAAGCTCTCCATCGAGGGCTCCTACCAGCTGGAGAAAGTCCTCCCCAAGCTGGGCATCAATGACGTCTTCACCTCCCATGCTGACCTGACTGGCATCACCAACCACTCCAACATCCAGGTGTCTGAGGTGAGCTCAGAAGCTCCTGAGCCCCTGCTTTCAGAGATTTCTGTTCTATTCTATTCTATTCTATTCTATTCTATTCTATTCCTTTCTACTCCACTCCACCCCTCCCATTCCATTCCATTCCATATTTTCCCTCTCTCTTTCACTCTCCTCTCTTCCCTCAAGAAGCAAGGGTACCATTTGTGTCTTATCCTGTTTGCAATGTGTCTTAGGGGAAGGAGCCCCCCAGGGAAGCCATCAAAACTAAGAATTAGGTGCTACCTCCTTTACTCACTAGCTGTGTGACTTCCAACAATTGCATGACCTCTCTGAGCCTCTTTTCTCTATATAAAATTGGAGGCCCAATCACATCCCTGCCGGGAGGTGCCATGAGCATTCAATGGGAGGCCCATGTGCAGTCACCTCCAGGCACAGATCCTAGCCACACAATCGTCCCGTGTGCTGCCTGCTTTGGGGCGCAGCCGCATGGAGACTTTGACGGTGACGCCACAGGCAGAAGCTCTGCGGGCTCCCGTGATGGTATCTTCCAGCCCCGGTGGCTCGGTGACACCCGATGTCTCCTCTGCAGATGGTGCACAAGGCCGTGGTGGAGGTGGACGAGTCGGGGACCAAAGCGGCTGCAGCCACAGAGACGGTCTTCATGTTCAGGTCGGCCCCAGTTAGCCCTCCCAGGGTCATCCTCAACAGGCCCTTTATCATGCTCATTGTAGAGAACTTCACGAACATTCTCTTCCTTGGCAAAGTGGCCCACCCCTGAGGTGGGTGTTTCCCCTGAAAGGCCACAGGCCTCCGTAGTGGCAGGTGAAGGCTCTGTGGCATCTGTCCGCTGGGAGTTGATTCACACGGGTTTTGTTTCCTTGACTACTGAAGTTTTTACAAGTAATAACGATAATAGCACTGATACACTGATGATTTGCTTCTTCTCACACAACCGCAAGGCGTGGGGGTGCCTTGAAGAAGAACGTTCGGTCTTGCCCTCGCCCTTCATCAGCGGAGTCTAGCACTGAGGCCCAGAGAGGTTGGTTGACTTGCCCAAGGTCGCACAGCATGTTAGCGATAGAGAGGCGCCCACAGCCCAGGCACCTGACGCCCAGCCCGGTGCCGCAAAGCTCTGTGGGATTGCTGCGGTTCACATCTCTACCAAGAAACGTATTTCCAAGCCCGGTCCTCCACCTGCTAGTAATACGGGCTATCAACTCATCCCGGTTTAAAATCCATCATGCTTCCCGTGCGTGGTTGCATTTATCTGCTGGAGAGAACACTGAAATGGGAGTCCGGAATGGGGCTTCTGTCCCAGCTAACCAGCTGTGGGACATAAGGCTAATAGTGTCCCTCTCTGGGCCTCTATTTCCCCCATATACACAACGCAGGGTCAGCTCAAGGGCTGAAGGCTCCTTGACATCGTATAAGGAGGCTGGGGTGTTCCGTGCCAGTCACGGTGGATTTTCATACATTCAAGTGCTACTTGTCATTGAAGAAAAGCCAGTGGACCGCAGGGTGGAAATGGCCCATCACAGCACCAAACCATCCTGTGGCTTCAGTCACAACCTCCTGGAGTCGACTGGGGGCGGGAGGATGGAGGCCTGTTGCAAATACTAGAGGGAGAAGATACTGGTGACTGACAGTGCGTTTTAGGGTCAGAAATAACAATAAAGCATTTTGCAAACACTGGATATCCGACGGAAGTAACTCTGGGAATGGAGACACTAGCCCCCGGGGACACTTTGCATCTGTGAGCTCCTGAATCCCTCGACAGCCCTGCACAGCGTATCAGGGCACCCATTTCGCAGACAGGACATAAGGGTTTGCCCCGAGACCCAGGACGGTGAGAGGCTCAGGCTCTGGGACCTGGATGGCGCAGGTGTTGGCTTATGGCAGGACAGATGGCTGCGGCTGGCCCCAGAGCGCTCACCTGCCTCTGTGTTTCGAACTCAGGACAGCGCTTTAGGATTGGGCCTCCTCGTGGGGTCACGCCCGCTCCTGTGTGCCTTTCCCTTGCAAAACGCATTTTCTGCCCCGGCAGACGTTTCTCTCACTGTCTGCCCTGCCAGTCCAAGGTCAGGGGTAGGCCCTGCCTGGCTGATGAGTGGAAGGCCAAGGTCCAGCGTTGTCTAAAGGTCACTGGGCACATGGCCACCAAACAGGTGCTGTGTGCGAGGTTGGGATGGGCTCCGGGGCCGCTGCCTGTCACTGCTGAAGCTCCCCGCTGACCGTCATTGCGGGCCACGTAACTCCATTGTCTCGCGATCCTGGGATCGTTGAACAAATGGTACGGCAACTGAGAGACAGAGAGAGACAGAGGAAGGGGGCGGGGCGGGGGGAGGTCAGGAAAGCTCTCTCCGAACAGGTGGTGCAGAGCTGGTCTGGAGGAGTAAGTAGGTCTGCAACACAAGGCAGGCTGGGCGCAGGGGTGGGACTCCAGCAGAGGGAAGGGCTGGGGAATGGCGTTGAGCGAGCTGCAGAGTGTGGGAACCGCGGGACTTCAGTCGCCACCAGTGCAGGCGCTTGCGGTCGGGCCCCAGGGACCCGGACCACCAGGCTGGTGTCTGTTCTCTCTCGTTCCGATTTCAGGGTCGTATGAATACCCGGGCCACACCCTGAGCGCCCCCTGAACCCCTTGTGTCCCTCAGGCTCCCACCGGCACGTAAGCGCAAGCCCCCACTCAGCCCTCTAGGGGGCGCGCGCGCACCCAGACACCTGCGCCCCCGGAGCCCCGCCAGCCCTTTCTTCTCTTGGCCTCGTCCATCCTGTCTGGTGAACTAAGGGGATGAATGGGTCTGCGGGACCTCACATGCAGGCATGACCGTCCTCCTCGGGACCCTCTTTCTTAGCCACTGTGTTAGGCTGCCAGGGCCGTCGTAACGAAGTACCACGACCAGGGCAGCTTAACAGCAGAAATTAATGTTCTCACAGTCCTGGAGGCTGGAGTCTGAGATCCGGGTTCCTCCTGAGGCCCCTCTCCTTGGCTGGGCTCGCAGATGGCCTCCTCTCTTTGTGCCCTCACATGGTCCTCCCTCGCGGTGTACTAACCTCCTCCTCCGTCTCGCGGCCTCCACCGGTCAGACTGGATCGGAACCCACCCTACCGGCCTCACTTTAACTCAATCCCCTCTTGAAAGGGCCTTCCTCCAAGTACAGCCACATTCTGAGGTGCTGGGGGCTAGTTCAACAAATGAACTTGGCGGGGGCCACAACGTAACCCGTGACAGTCGCTTACCTTTGAGTCGCTTACCCTTGCGACCCCCCTGCCACCAGAATGTGGAGGACCATGCTAAGCCGAGGACTCCTTCCCCCACCTCTTCTGCAGAGACTCAGACCAGAAAAATGACCCTGGGCTCCAAGAGGAAACACTTCCCACCCAATGAGCAGCCCTGCCCATCCCACTCTTGCTTACTTAGCTCTTTGACCCAAAGGCCATTGTTTGTGGGTGCTGAAGGGGACTCGGGCATGGAAGCCGTACAGGGGCACAGCGGTGCGTCCAGCAGACGCGGGCTCTGGCCATAACCAGGTAAACAACCAGATAAATAAGATTGTAAACTGGCGAGGACAATTTGTTCGTCCACAGGTGTTTACTGAATGCCCATTGTGTATCTGGAACCATCCGGGGTGTTGGAAATAAGCAAAGAACACCACGAAAGTCCCTGCCCCGGTGGGGCTCCATTCTTGTGTGGACAGGCAATAAAATAAAAAAAATAACAAAGAATAAAATAGGAAAGAAGAGTAAACAATGCATGTTCGTTGGTGTTAGGTGCAAAGGAACCTGAGCTTGATTGAGCAACTTGCTTCTACAAACAGAGCCCAGGGAGGGATGGGGAGTCATGGTCAGTGGAGAGATCTGACGCCCGCTACCCTGACTAAGTGGTCAAAACCCTAACCTCCAACTGGATGGGGTTGAAGGTGGGGCCCTTGAGAGGTGATTAGATCACGAGGGCGGAGCCCCCATGAATGGCATTTGTGTATACACGTATATTTTTTAAGTTTATTTATCTATTTATCTACTTTGAGAGAGAGAGAGAGAGCATGAGAGAGAGATGGGAAGGGGCAGAGAGAGAGAGAGAGAGAGAGAGAATCCCAAGCAGGCTCCATACTGCCAACACAGAGACCCACCCGGGGTCCGATCCCATGAACCGTGAGCCAAATCAAGAGTCAGATGCTTAACCGACTGAGCCACCTAGGCGACCAGCAGTTTGTGCCCTTATAAGAGGCACCGCAGAGAGCTCCCTCACTCCTTCCAGTGGGACAGCACGCCCAGAAGCCTGTGACCGGGAAGAGGGTTCTCATCTGACCACGCTGGCCCTGATCTCAGACCTCCAGCCTCCAGAAGTGTGAGAAGTACATTTCTGCTGTTTACAAGCCGCCATCTGTGGTCTTCTGAGCAGCAGCCCGAGCAGCCGGAGACACCCGGGGAACTGTCACAGCCCGGGGGAGACTGAGCAGTCGTGGAAATTACATGTAATGCGGTTTCCTGGACGGGATCCGGGAAGAGAAAAAAGGGCATTGGTGGAAAAACTGGTGAGATACAAATAAACCTGCACCATGCCAACGTTCACGTCTTCGCGTCGATGAATATGCCAAGGTTACACAAGACGATTCTGTCACCGGAACTCTCTGCACTGTTTTTACACCTTTTCCATGCATCTCAAGTCATTTCAACGTAAAAAGTTGTTTTCTTTAGAAAAATGTGACAAAAAAGAGAAGGAAAAAAAGCAAAGAAAAGAGGAAAGAAAAGAAGAGAGAAAAGAAAAGAAGAGAGAAAAGAAAAGCAAAGCAGATGAAGGGATAGGAATGGGATCGGGGTTGTAAAGACAGAAGCAGGAGGCCACTTACGGAAGAGAACGGGCACCTAGAGAGACAGCTGGGGAGACCTTCTGCAGCCGGGGGTCCGGAGGGAGCTCCGAGGTGGTGGCCTTGAAGCCGAGATCGAGGGAGAAGCAGGATGGAACTGGCAAGGACTATGAACAACGACCCACAGGTGGGAGAGTGTGTCCTGTTCACAGAGCTGAGTCTCGAGCCTCTACCAACACCCGTGTCCCTGTGCAAGGTGCTGGCGGTGGGGGGGGGGGGGACAGTGATAATACCAGGTAGCACTTGGAAGCCATCTGCCGCGTGCCTGACACTGCTCTCCACCCTCTGCAAGTTTCGTCTCAGTTAACAAAAAGTCAGAGAGTCACCTGCTGCAAGGGACTGGGGATGGCGAACAGGTGACATCAGGGCCCTTCTCCAGTTTTCCGCGGAACCGCACCCCGAAACAGACCATCTCCCACCTTTCCACAAGCGACGAGGTGGGAGGGAGGCGGCACTAAGTTAGCAACAGCTACAGACCCCAAATTCCGGGTCCTTGGACCCCTTGGGAGAATCCAGCGTGATTTTCCACGGAGACACACGGAGTACAGATAATGAGACACTCCTACCTACACCCGTCTGTGCACACGTCTGCACACGCAAACACACACGTGTGCACACGCATGCACGCGCACACCCAGCCTGCTGGCGAGCGGTGGCTGGGCAGTGGCTGATCCAACGCCATTATACTGAGAGCTGAGCATTCACGGTTATGCCTGGGGGTCGGGGGTGGGGGTCCCCCAGAGTCTTTTCTCTGAGACCCTGCTCCTTCCTCAGCCTCCCACAGGGGCTGCCGGGTACCATCTGTGGATTTG
This sequence comes from Panthera tigris, assembly GCF_018350195.1. Taxonomy (NCBI): domain Eukaryota; kingdom Metazoa; phylum Chordata; class Mammalia; order Carnivora; family Felidae; genus Panthera; species Panthera tigris. Next base: position 136,586,634 of record NC_056665.1, read on the forward strand.
ATCACGTGTCTCACTCCTTCCCAGATGGTAAGGGCCCCAGGCCGGGGTGGGAAGGTGGATCTGGAGGGGGCAGTGGGGGGTGAAGGAGTAGAGAGGTGGGTCGGGACATGTGGGTCCGAGCCTCTGCTCCCACAAGTGCTGAGCAAGGTGGTCGTGGGCAAGCAAGGCCCACACAGCAAAGCCACGCCTCCCTTGCACAGAGGAAACGATTGTAATGACACCCGGTGGCCAGGCTGTTTGAAGGTTAGAAGCAAATCAGGCAAGCGAGGCAGCTTGGACCCTGCAGAAGCGTTTCTCAAACATAACTTGGGGAGCTGGTTGAAAGTTCATATTCCTGATTCCACCCAAGGAATCGAAAGGTTTGGGGCTGGGCATCTAACAAGCCCCGCCCCCTCCAGATTCGGATGTGGGTGCAAAGGTTGCGTCTTCACTGCTCCTGGTACAAGACAGCTCAGGGTTATCCTGCTGGGCCCGGGCCCCAGGCCCCCGCATCCCCTCCTCTCTGCAGCTGCCACCCACCAGACTCAGTGCCTGCAGACCTTCGTGCTCCCTTCGTGCTCCAGGGGCAGACAGGCCCAGATGCTCTCTGCTTTTAGGTGATTTTCTAGCTAATTCGTGCAGGGCAACAGCCAGGTAACAAAAACACAAAGCCCAGGTGCATCTAGGAGCTCACGTCTACTCTGACGGCTCGAAGAACACTTCCGCAGGATTCCGCCCAGAGGTCCCTGTCTGGGGAGCATTCCGGATGCCCCCCAGCCCAGCCCTGGAATCCCAGCTCCCCATGCCTCCTCCTAACACCTTCCACGCCATACAGGTACCGTCTTTCGGTGTGTTTGGGTCTCTTTATAGACCACGAGGTCCGTGAGGGCCCTGAATCATTTCTACACCCCAGTTCCTGGCACGGGGCTTGGCCCGGAGTGGACTCTCGTTGGATGAATGAATGAGGGGATGGCCAGCTGGTTCCACAGGATTCTGTGCCTCTGCAAGTCCTCAGGTTACTGCCGGAGACTTCTCTGTTCCTTGGGTGGGACGCCCCTTTACACGCCCTGCAGGGGGGCGCTGCCGATAACATCCAGGATGCCCCGATTAATAAGAAGCCCAGGTAATAAATCACTTTTTAGGATAAGTATGCCCCAGAGGGATTGGAGGCATTTTTGCTTGCTCACTCTCAGCTCTATCTGTAGGGAGCCAGCAGCAAGTGCGTCCCCACTGGCCAGAAGCCAACGGTCTCACGGCAGAGATGGGAGAAGTGACAGTCGCAGGGATAGCAGGGGAAGAGGCGCGGGGACACATCTGGGCGAGTCAGAGGAGGGTCGGTCCCACCAGGAAGGACCAGGGGAGGCCTCCTGCCACACGACGTGCGGGCAGAAGTGTAACAAAGGTGCAGACTCACCCATGATTGCATCAGACTGAAGCCCGAGACAGAACGTTCTGGGAGGTTCCCTTGTTTGTAAAGGAAGCCGAAACCCTCCCTTCTCCTGGTACAAGCTGGGGGCTGTGCGTTCTGCAGGGCCAGCTGTGTTCCAGGAGTGAGCTTCGGGCCCCCCGCTGTCTGCTGTCCCAGCCGCGAGGTGGGCAGGGCCAGACCACGTGGGGGCTTCTGCACCAGGGAGGCCACAAGGAGGCCAGCAGGGCTCCAAGCAGGAGAGTGCCCTGAATGACTCATATTCTTTTTTTTAATGTTTATTTATTTATTTATTTATTTGAGAGAGAGAGAGAGAGCAGGGGAGGGGACTGAAAGAGGGGACGGGGATGGCCCCAGGTCCTGGCTGAGCTGGGGAGCTAAAGGCCCCTTGTACTGGGACGTGGGAAGACTGTGGGGACGGGGGGTCTATTTAGGGTGTGATCCGTGTGAGACGTCACTAAGGAGAGACGCCAAGCAGGCACTGGTGTCCTCATTCTGCTCACTGGAAATCTCTGGAAACTTGGAACGAGCCACGGCACCCCAGGTGAGAGGGGCGAGGTGACAGACGCGACTGAAACAGGCCGGCGGACAACCCCCTGCCAGGGGAATGGGAAGTCCCTGTGGCCCGGGAGAGGGTCTGAGGCCAGACAAGGCCGCCCGAGGGGGGCATGGGAGCAAGCGGGGGGCGCGCGAGGGCCTCCCCTCAGCCACGGAGCTCTGCAGCCTGCGGCCACCTTCACAGCCCTTGACGCTGAAATCAGAAACCTATCACCGCCGGGCCGCCAGCCGTGTCTTCCAGACCGAATGCCGGGACCTGTCCACGGGCAGGCACAGAGCCCGGCCAAAGTCTGGAGGCTGGGGTCGGTGTACCACCAGGGCCAGCCAGGACGGGCGCTCGGTGTCTCGGAGAGGGCAGGAGTGTGGGCTCCCTACGACCTGGAACCTACTCCATCGCTCTGTGCCTCAGTCTCCTCAGATGGAAAATAGAGTACTCCAACCTTCCCAGGAGGCGTGTGTGGGCGCCTGGGCCTCTGTGGGCCAAGGAGGAATGGGTACATTTACCTGAAAACAGGGAGCGAGAAGGAACTCCGGCTAACTGGGGCACCAGCCCTGTGCCACAGGTTGGAGTATAAAGCTGAAACTGCTCCCTTATATAATATTCGGATTTCCCTGTTTGCTCTCTTCCCTGGATCCTAAGAGCTCAGTGGGTCGAGGATGTGGACTGGGGTTCATCTTGGCTGCATAGCAAATCACCCTAAAAGTTCACGGCTGGGAACAACCGTGTACTACCTCCCAGTTTCTAAGGGTCAGAAATCTGGGAGAGGCCGAGCTGGAAGGTTCCGGCTCACGGTCCCTCCTGAGCTCGTAGTCCGGCCCCGGGCCAGGGGCTGCCGTTCCTGAAGGCCGGACAGGGGCTGGAGCTGGATGTCCAGATTCATTCTCTGCTCTTGGGAGTGGATCTGTTTGCAGGGCTGCATAGACACAGCTTCCCATGGTGGCAGGGGGGTGGGGGATGTGAGAGACACAGACAGACTGACAGAGCACGCAAGACAGAAGCCGCTGTCTTTTTATGACCCATTCTCAGAAACGACACCCTCCCCCCTCTGCCACATTCTCCGTGTTACAAATAAGTAAGTCACTCCCCCAGTCCGACACAAGGGCTGGGTAATTAAACTCTGGCTCTTGAAGGGAGCGTTATCAGAGGATTTGAGGACACATCTTTAGGGTGACCAGAGTACTGTGACCCCAGAATCAGGCAGAGTAACTGCCCTCATGGAGGCATCTTAATAAAAAGCGGCAGGGGGCGCCTGGGTGGCTCGGTCGGTTAAGCGTCCGACTTCGGCTCAGGTCACCATCTCACGGTCTGTGGGTTCGAGCCCCGCGTCGGGCTCTGTGCTGACAGCTCAGAGCCTGGAGCCTGTTTCAGATTCTGTGTCTCCCTCTGTGACCCTCCCCCATTCATGCTCTGTCTCTCTCTGTCTCAAAAATAAATAAACGTTAAAAAAAATTAAAAAAATAAGTAAATAAAAAGCGGCAGGACTGACCGACAGGAAACAGTGAACAGGTGCGTGAGAAGGGCCTTCCTGCCCCACTCGCCACGGAGGGGGTGGGGGGGGAGGGAGAGTGTGCGGCTCGGAAAGGTTGGTGTGCATCACGGGTGTGGGTGGTAAGTCGGGGCCCGGGCTGCTCTGACCTCAGAGTCCTTGTTCACCAGGAATTCTCAGCCGCCACCCGTCACGGGGAGGGCCTGGCCGGAATGCGAGCCGATGATGGCAAGTGGCTCCCTCGTCAAAGGGACAGGAGGAGCATTAGATGACCAAGCAGCTCGCAGAGCAGAGGCGGGCATTCTCCCTACTCTGCCAAATACCCCCGCGGGCGCCTGGGGACTCGCGGGGGCACAGCCAGGGCGGTGGTGCCGAAGGGACTTTGCAAAGGGGCCTGAGATCTGCAGCCAGCATCTCCCCGGCCGCACAGAACCGGGTCAGCGCCAACGCAGACAGCGAGCGGCAGCGGGACATCCGTGTGCACTTTTCCAGCCGAGAGCAGGGGCCCCTCCGCCTGGAAGGGAGAAGGCAGGACCCGCTCTGCGGCTTGGACCGGAGCCAGTATTCCATTTCTTCCTCCTGCGAATTCTTTCCGGAGCTGCGATCAACTAAGGAGGTTCAGAGAGGTGAAGTAACTAGCCCAGAGTCACCCAGCCAGTACGTGGCGACAGAGCCGTGACGCCAGAGGGGCCTGGCCGAGCGGGGACCTTCCCGGGAGCGCCGCCTCTCCGGCCTCCAGGAAGAAACTCTCTGCTGGAAGGAACTGGCATCGGTCCCTCCCTGCTCTGCGGAGGTGGGACACCCTCGGATTCCCGCCATCCGCCCCGGCGCCCGTCGAGCCCCAGAAGTATACTCTTTTCCCCCTGCCATCCCGGCTCAAGTGGGGACACAACTCTTTTTCCTACGGTTTTCTTTAACCGCCTGCACCAAGGCAAGAGTCAGAAGCCACGCTGAGAAGGCTGTAACTATAGAAGGCAGTAAACAGCATCAGAATGGCGGAGCCTGCAAGACCCAAGTCAATCCCGTCCCGACGGCTCGTGGCGGGGACGGGAAGGGTGACTGTCCCACAGAGGGAGCACCCGCCAGCCCCAGCGTTGGGGCTGAGCACTCGACATACAACTTCCACGTCTTCCCCTTGGAGGCAGGTGCCACAGGCACAGCCGTGCAGGCCCCAAAGCCTAGCACCACTTCTGGCCTCTGCCTGTTTCTGCTCTGCACCGGCAGGTTTCCTGAGCCTGGGAAGTAGGCTCCTGGAGACCTTGGCCCTGACCCCCTAGGGTCAGCTCCCCTAGGGCTGCTCACCTGGGTCCATCTCAAGTCCGAAAAACATGCCCATCCGCGGCCACAGGTGGGAGGTGGTGACAGTCAGGGACAGAGCTCCCATCCAGCTGGGACCCCGTCCCACATAAAGGAGGCCGCCTTCCCGACACGGATCCAGAGACAGGCGATGCCTTCTAAAAATAGTGGCCCCAGCACCCGTGTGAGAATTATTCTCCCGTGATCGGCATCTTCCCTCCTATGTTCAAGGATGGAAATGCTCCCCTTTTCTCTCTCTCTCTCTCTCTTTTTTGGAGCATGGGAAGGCAGAGAGGGGCTGGATCTGGCACTGGGGTGGTTTTGCCCAACCTCTGCTTAGCTGCACCACTTAACAGCTAGGGGTCCTTGGGCAAGTCACAAGATTAGATGCTAGAATTGTTCCCCTCCCCCAAATCCGCCTCTCTGGACCAGAGTTTAGTGACAACACTCAACATGATAAAGGGAAAGGGGCGCCTGGGTGGTTTGGTCAGTCAGGCATCTGACTTCGGCTCAGGTCGTGATCTCTCGGTTCGTGAGTTCGAGCCCCGCGTCCGGCTCTGTGCTGACGGCTCGGAGCCCGGAGCTGGCTTCGGATTCTGTGTCTCCCTGTCTCTCTCGGCCCCTCCCCTGCTCGTGCTCTGTCTCCCTCTGTCTCAAAAGTAAATAAACCTCAAAAAAATAAAAAAATAAAATAAAATATGTATTCAGTTCTGCAAGTGTTTGGAACCTAAAAGGGCACTAGGTCACCATCTCAGGGACGATGGGGCCGGAACTCTTAGCGACCTCAGTGCTTCACGGCCAGCAGGACACAGCATGGTACAAACAATCTGGTCCTAAAGGAGCTGACACTCAGTGTCATGACACTTACCCTTGGTGTCACCCTGTCAGGAAGATGCTGCTCTCAGCGTTTTAGAGACACGGAGGTTAAGCCTGAGGGATTCCCACTTGCTTGAGGCCACGCAGCTGGCGAGGTTACATTCAGGACTCGGGTTCACGGCTCACCAAAGCCGCATCCTTACCGGTAAGCCAGTGGTTTCCCAACCGTGCTCCGTGGAACCCTATAGTCTGTCACAGGTTGTCATGGAGGGAGGGTTGGGACCATGAGGGATCAAGGGGAAGGTTTTCTCATGAGCCCAAGAAAGGCCTGGGGTTCGAGAGAGATCCGAGGAGACCACGAGGTGCCAACAGCTCTCAGTGGCAGAACCCCAGGACGAAGAAGAGCTTGCCAAAGATGGACGTGCTCCCCCGCACTCGGGGTCCTCAGACCAACACCCCCGATCTGCGAGTGGGGGAGGGGTGCCTCAAAACGCAAATCAATCTACTGGCAAGAAAAGAGTGTTGCATTTCTGTAAGTTTATTTATTTATTTTGAGAGAGAGAGGGCACAAACAGGGGAGGGACAGAGAGAGAGGATCCCAAGTAGGCTCCGTGCTGTCGGTGCAGAGCCTGACGCGGGGCTTGAACCCCCAAACCATGACATCATGACCTGAGCCGAAATCAAGAGCCGGGTGCTTAACCGACTGAGCCACGCAGGCGCCCGGGGTGTTGCATTTAAAAGTATACATCTGAGTTTGCGTATGAAGATTCACATCACATGCCTACACCTATCCAAGAAAAGTGACCTTATAAAAGAAATACAGCACAGTGTTAGCGGGGCGATGAAAACTGGGGGGGAGTATTTTCCCATGCCCTTCTGTATATTTTCTGGGTTTTCACACGTTCCTCAACGAATATTTCGTAAAAGATAACAGTGGAAAAGGAAAGTTGTTTTTTGTGGTGCGTGTGTGGGTGGGTGTTATTATTATTTTTTTTAAAGGAACAAGTTAGGAACCATTCCCGTAACTGGATTATTCCAGTAGGCCTAATAAACCCAGGTTACCAGAAATGATTCTTTGGCCATCCCACTCCAAAACGGAACAGTTGGGTGTCCCTGCCAACATTTCCCAAGAGAGGGGAGGAGTTCTTTGCAGGGATAAATGTGTCAGCACCCACGAAAACCCAGCACTCCGGGCGGGCGGCTTTGGGATCGGCTGACTACATCCAGCTCAGAGGCAGGTAATCCGTGACGCTGTGCGTGCCGGGAGCAAAGGAACCCACTTTTCTAGGGTGGTTCTAGGCGTTGGCCTGGAGCCTGGGAGGCAGGAGGGAGCCAGGAGGGAGCCAGGGACGGCTCTGGCGCTGGCCCCGAATGCCACGCCCTCTGAGGACAAGTCCTCTCTCTGGGTCTGGGTCTTCACCCCTGCAAAGGGTACCACGAGAGCTTCTGTGGCCCTTTCTGCCTCCAATACGCTTGGATTCGGACTCTAGCCAGCTGGGTACCCCCATACTCGGGACCGACAGGGCCCCAACTCCGCCGAGGGGCCCGAGGGGCCTCCCCTTGTCTGGCACAGGGCACTGCCCTCACCGCGTGGCACAGACAGAACTGTTGTACGGGGTCCCTCCGGGCAGAGGCCACGCGGTCTCGGTGGGGGCTGCTTCGTGGCTCCTCTCCCCTCCAGCGTCCCCGGCCAAACAGACAGGCAGGCTGTGTCTGTGCAGCAACCGAGAGGACGGGCTGCTCAGAAACAGAGCCAGCCTGCTAACTTGCCCAAACAAAGTTCTTTTTCTCCAGAAATAATTTGGGAAGGGGGGGGGGGGTAGGGGTTGAGCTGTTTAACGCTTCCAAAGAAACGGTTGCAGCAGCCGAAGGGTAAACAAAGTGTTGAGGCGATTCAACTGCCACGGCCCCTGGTGCTTGTCTGAAGGTGTTTCCGGGCCTCTCGATGGAAAGGGATTCGACCCCCTCCTCGGCCGCCCCTCCCTCTCCTCCCCTCCCCAGCCCCCCTCCCCATCTCAGAAGCTGCCCTTTTCTCCTCTGGACTCTGGGACTGAGTGGGCAGAGCCCGAAGGTACATAATCCTGTTTGCTGTGGTCACCGGCTTTGAACCCCCCCCCCCTCTGATCTTTCCTCCTTTCCTTCTCTCGGTGGAATCGTTGCTCTGGCTTAGCTGGTAGTTTCAGAGTTGGGGGTGGCGTGTGGGGGGAGGCGCACCTGCTATGAGCCGGGCCCCTCCATCGCTTCACAAAGCTAACAGAGGCAGAGACTAGAACACAGGCCACACGGGGGGGCAGGGGGAGGCGGTCGGGACACCATCGGGCCCTCCAAGACTTAAAAGAGCTTTGTTTTCCAGAGTTGAGGGCAGTTGGAATGTCACCCCTCTTGGCTTTGGGGCTCCTGGTGGCTGGGCTCTGCCCCGCTGTTCGCTGCCTCCTGGGGGGCAGGCTTGGCCCCGAGATAGCCACCCAGGAGGTCCAACACACGGGGCCGCCCTTGGACAGCCTCCGATTGGCCTCCAGCAACACCGCCTTCACCTTCAGCCTCTACAAGCGGTTGGCTTCAAAGACCCCCAATAAGAACGTCATCTTCTCCCCGCTGAGCATCTCCACCGCCTTGGCTTTCCTATCCCTGGGGGCCCGCGGCACCACCCTCACGGAGATCCTCGAAGGCCTCAAGTTCAACCTCACGGAGACCCCCGACACGGAAATCCACTGGGGCTTCCGGCACCTTCTGCAGAGCCTCAGCCGGCCCAGCGACGAGCTACAGCTGAGCGTGGGCAACGCCATATTTGTCAGCGAGGGGCTGAAGCTGCTGGAGAAGTTCAGGGAAGATGCCAGGGCGCTCTACGCCTCCGAGGCCTTCTCCACCAACTTCCAGGACTCGGCTGCCGCCGAGAAGCTTATCAACGACTTCGTGAAGAATAGGACCCAGGGGAAAATTGCGGACTTGGTCAAGGACCTTGACCTGCACACAGCAATGGTCCTGGTGAACTACATCTTCCTTAAAGGTGAGTGCCCGGCTTGGGGTTTGGAAGGAAACGGATCAGATCTGATCTCTTAGTTCTGCTCCCGCGGGGCCGTCTCTGGCCTGGTGTAGCAAACCGTGTTATTAGGGAAACCCTCACACAGCAGGTGCCCTTGGTCCGGGGTGGGCGGAGGGGAGGAGGCGCGGCACCAAGGTCCCTCCCTGCCTGTAAGCATGGGTTTTCCAAATGATGCTGGGACGGGCCCAGTAACCCTTGGACTGAGTCAGAGTCAAACTTGCCTGCTCACCAGAAGGCAGGTGCTGCCCTTTCAAGTCGCTCTTGGGTGGGTGGGCACTTCAGCTTCTTCCTTGAAAAGATGCCTTTGGACATGCTCTAGAAGCCCTCTGCCAGTGCCACACCAGTGGGACCATTCTGACCTGGACTGGGTCCTGCCCAGGGACTCGGCTTCTGGGAGTCCCACCCCGTCTGGGGGCCATGAACACAGGAAGACAGTGCGTAAGGAGCCTGGCCAACCCAGGGTTCTGTAATAACAGGGGAGCTTATGCTCCCCTATAAGCTTTTCTTTTAAGTTTATGTATTATTTTGGGAGACAGAGAGAGACAGAGCAGGGGAGGGGCAGAGAGAGGGAGAGAGAGAATCCCAAGCAGATTCTGCACTGTCAGTGTGGAGCCCGACGCGGGGCTTGACCTCACGAACCGTGAGATCATGACCGGAGCTGAAAATGAGAGCCGGCCGCTTAACTGACTGAGCCACCCAGGCACCCCCAATCCTCTATGATCGTGAGGGTGGTACCAGCAGGGTCACCATTCGGGGGAAGCGCCTTGGGGGAGGGCAATATCCCAGCCAGGACCCCTTCCCAGATTCTGGTTGGTCCAGTGCCCCATCCCATGGGTAGAAACCCAGCAAACACAGACCTCAGCCCATAGATTCGGGAGAGACGGAGTGCAAACAGAGTCAGCCTTGGGGAGCAGCAGTCCCAATGGGGACAAAACACAGATGAGACCCAAAGCCTGATCATGGAGTCAGGGAGCCATCAGGTGTCTGAGAGACAAGAGCTGAGGGGAGACACAGCAAGTCTGCAGGAGGGGCTCTGGCTGGGTCCCCTGCCCCGGCAGGTGAAGGCCTGGAACCAGATTTCTCTATAAAACGAATGTGGGCCAGATGCGCCCTGTCTGTTCTTTGTGTCTCCTGTGTTTTCCCCTCCTACCACCCTGCTCGGTCCAAGGATTTTCTCTTCCAAATTCTCCTCCCCAGGGACACGCCAGCTGGTGGGCTTCCCCGCCCCCCACCCCCCACTCTGGTGCCTCTATCAATGAAGCACAGGCCCGGGGGTGGGGGAGGGGTGGGGGGGGCTCGCTTTCCCAGCAAAGGAGCTCCCACCCACCCCGCTGAGTGCTCCAGTCCTCCTGGGGACAGAGACCTGTGCCCTCTCCTCGGCTGACCTCCGCCCTGCCCTCACGTCCCCACTTGGCCCCTCGTTTCAGCCCGTTTGACGAGGCTGTGCGCGTGTGCGGACCTCCGGGCGAGGCCGAAGACCGGGTGGCCAACTGGCGGTTGCGAGCGTTGTCCCTTTCAGGGGGTCAGGGGTTTCCCATTCCTCCCCCGGCGGCAGCGCTCCGGGGCCCCTCCCCCCTCTCTCCCTGACCCCTCCCCATCTCTCTTGCACCTGCTCGTCCCGGCTTCCGGCAGGTGTCTCGCTCACCACAATGAACCGGATCTTTGTTCCACGGCCCCTTCCCCGTCCCGACCTGTGGGGCTCACCCCTGTCTCCGGCGGCCCGCCCGCTTGGCCCCCCCAGGCAGGGCCGCCCTTAAGAGGCCAGTGTGGGGTGCCTGGCGGTGCGCCCCCGGGGAACCCGGGCAGAGAAGGGGTAGAGGCCCGGCAGCCCCGTGTTCACGGAGCCCTCTGACCTTCAGCCAAATGGAAGACGCCCTTCGACCCCCACAATACGTTCGAGGCGAAGTTCCACGTGAGCAAGAGGAGGAGGGTGACGGTGCCCATGATGGACCTCGAGGACGTGGCGGTGCCTTACTTCCGGGACGAGCGGCTGGCCTGCACCGTCGTGGAGCTCCAGTACGCCAGCAACGACAGCGCGCTCTTCGTTCTCCCCGACGAGGGCAGGATGGAGGCCGTGGAGGCCGCGCTGCAGCCAGAGACGCTGAGGGGGTGGAGACACTCACTGCGGCTGAGGTGACTGCCTCTCCCTCCTCCTCCCTCGCTCTCCCCCACTCCCCGTGTCCCCAGCGCGCGGGACCCCCCTGATGTCCCCGGCGGGGGCTGCAGTGCTGGGAGGACCGGTCCCAGCACACGTGGGGCTTGGGGTTACCTTGCCCTTGGCCCATTTACTCCTCCATCGCATAGGTTAATTGAGCAGCTACGATGGGCCAGGCACTAATTTTAAATAGGTAAATTGTTCAGTATGTTGGACCTGAAGAAATGAAGGTGTGGGGGTGAAGAATAGAGCAGGGTAAAATGATTAGGAACACTGAACCCACCAGGAGGTGGTTAGTGATTTGAAATAGGATCGCCAGCAGGTGATATCTGAGCATCGGCATGACCAGGCGTGAGGGACCGAGCCCTGTGGGTATGTTAGGGAAAAGCATTCCTGGCAGAGGGAACGGCCAGTGCGGAGCCTCCGTGCAAAGCCTGGTCTGCCTGACGATTGGTGAGGCGAGACAGGCTGGAGCAGAGTGAGAGTTAGGAGAAGTCAGGGGGCCCCGCGGGATGGCTCTGGTCAAGCAGGGCCATGCAGACGCCGGGGAAACCGCAACTCTCCCTCCTCTGAGTGCGATGCGGAGTCATGGCAAGATCTGCGCCAAAGAGGGAGTGACCTGAGCACTGTTTTAAAAAGACCACCCAGGAAGCTGAGTGGAGAACTGACCGTCGAGGACAAGCATGGAGGCAGGAGGACCTGTTAGGAGCCCAGTGCCGCAATAAGCTTGAGAAGTGGTCAGGGGCCGGGTCAACCTGAGGGTCGAGACGGGCTGGGACACGGAATGCGGAAGACCAAAGTCAAGGGGACAAGCAAGGCAAGGAGCGTCCTGGGCCCGGTCCCCGCGGTGGGGGCACGGGGCGGCAGTCGCGGGTCAGATCCCTGGAAGCCCCACGACACAGGGACCCCGCTCTCTCACCCATGTTGCAGGTTGCAACGCTTCCTTCCTCCAACAGCAAATAGCCGCTGCACGGCAGGGGCTAGATGATCGGGTGTCGACGGGTAGGATATTCATCACACGCCTTTAATTTACAAAGCGCTGAGGAAATATACGCCTCTGCACTGACAGTGCGGAGCCTGCTTGGGATTCTCTCTCTCTCTCTCTCTCTCTCTCTGTGCCCCTTCCCTACTCAGGTTCTCTCTCTCTCTCTTTCTCCCCTCCCCCCTCAAATACATAAATAAACTTAAAAAAAGAAGAAGAAACTGAGGAAATGAGTACTTACTTCCAACAAGGTGGCTGGAAAGGAAACCAGGGAAGACCACGCTGGGAGGCGGGAGAAGGTGAGCATTGGGTCAGGCAGGTTCACCTTAAAGTTTCTCTTTTCCCAGGTGGATAGACAACCTGTACCTGCCCAAGTTTTCCATCTCCAGCAGCTATAATCTGGAAACCATACTCCCCCAGCTGGGCGTGACGAAAGTCTTCACCAACCAGGCCGACCTGTCGGGAATCACGGGGGAGAGGAACCTGGCAGTTTCCCAGGTGAGTCTTTAAACTGTACGAGACTCCTCCTCCGTATCTGGGCTCGAATGGTAAAGGCCGGGCGGACGTTTGGGTCCTCTTGAATTTGCATAAGTCACCGGATTTCTCATTATCCGGCTCCCCTCCCTGGGACTTGCGCAAGCCCGGGAGAGCTGGGCTGCAACCGTGTTGAAAGCCGGTCCCCACCTCCCCTTGCCATACAATGTGACACGGAAGCCACGCGTGGGGGAGCGCTGGGATGGAGTGAGAGGTGGACCCCATCCCGTGCTCCACCTTTTTAAAAAAAAATGGTTTTTTGATGTTTATATTATTTTTGAGACAGAGAGAGACAGAGTGCAAGCGGGGGAGGGACAGAGAGAGAGAGGGAGGCACAGCATCCGAAGCAGGCTCCGGGCTCCGAGCCGTCAGCACAGAGCCCGAGGCGGGGCTCGAACTCACGGACCGTGAGATCGTGACCTGAGCCGAAGTTGGATGCTCAACCGACTGAGCCACCCAGGCGCCCCCCCCGCCCCGTGCCCCACCTTTTACTGCCAACAGTGGCAAATAATTACAGTGCTGGAGCCCTCAATTTTTCATCTGTAAACGGGGGTGATGGTTCTCGGCCAGTGTGCAGTGCCCGGCAGAGGAGGGGAGAGGCACTAGATAATCACAGCCACGGGGCAATGGTGATGGAAATGCCCCAAGGGTGTGAAAGGAGAATACAGGGACCCTTGCGCTACGCTTCTGGAAACAAGGTCCCCAGATGAAGCGGGGCGTCTGAGCCTTCCGCTCTCCTCCGCGCCCCACTTTCCAAAGGGTGCGGTGATGGAGAGATGTGTGCAGAGGGGCCCGTGTGGTCCAGGGATGTGAAGCCCCATGACACCCAAAGTCGCCAAGGGGCCCGAGGACATTTCAGAGGGAGCAGGAGAGGTGCTAAAACCAGTGGGGCCCTTCCTGTCTGCAGGGATGTCTGCGGCGGCTGCTTCAAGGCCGAGAAGCTGCCAGAAAGTTGCTTGCGAGAAAAATGCCTCGTATGACCCTTGACCCTCCCTCTACATTATATGGAGTGGTTTTGGGGGGCAGCACAGTCCCTGGACTCAGACAGAGAGGCACTCAGATCAGGGTGCCCTTCCTCTGTGTCTCCATGACCCTGAGCCTCAGTTTGTGCATCTGTGCGTTGGGTCTGTGCAAGACCGCTGACAGGGTCGTCGGGAGGAACAAACAAACAGATCTGGCTGAGCAGCACAGTGACAGGCCAGGGTAGATGCCCCCTCGGGACTCTCGAGCAGGCTGTTCACCTCTTGCCCACCCTATCTACGGTGGCTGACGGTCTTGCGTTCCCGCAGGTGGTCCACAAGACCGTGCTCGACGTGACCGAGGTGGGCACGGAAGCAGCGGCGGCCACGGGAAGCAAAATTATGTTGATGTCTGGAAAAATTGGCCCACTGACCACTGTGAGCTTCAACAGACCGTTTCTGCTGTCCGTACTCAGCAAAGACACCCAGGACATCCTCTTTTGGGGCAAAGTCGCCAACCCCAATCAAGCCTAGGGCCCCCCCTCTGAGGTGCCGGGCGCCCGGGTCTCCAGACGCAGCCTGGCCTCTGTGCACCAAGGAGCCACATGCCAGGCCCTGCCTGGCTCATCCTTTAGACGGTGACAGTGACTCTGCCTGGTGGCTTCCACCTGCACAGGGAGCCTGTGGACTTTTTGATCGGAGGCTCTGAGACCTCCAGACAGCAATAAGCCACCTTTCTCGGACTGGACGCTCTCCTTGTGCCTTTCTACCCTGATCTGCCTGACTCCACAGCCCTGCAGCTGCCTGTGCCCAGGGGCCAAGCCCCAGAACCTTCCACCGGGCTCAGTCTCACCCAGGCTCTGGGCCCCTCTGCTTGCGGCACTCGTGGCCAAGCCCACCTGGACCTCAGGCCCGGGACGGGAGGAGAGCCTGCGGCCTGGTTCTCTTCTGTGGGCTCCCCTGTCCCGGGTTCCAGTCTCGCTTTTTTTCCCTCCCCTGGGCCCAGATGTGTCTACGCATGGACCCCCACCCCCAACCCTGACCACATCTGGCATAGCCCCTGGACCTCTGGCTCCCGGGCCTTCTCTCCTCCAGGATGCCTCCTTTTACCGCGCCCCCCCAGCATGCCCAATCCAGGGAGAATAGCTGCTTTGTAGGTTCCCGGCCGGAGTTCCTCGCCTGCCTCACCAGTCCTGAGTCCTCTCCAACAGATGAAACCCTCAGCAAGCAAGTGAGCCATAAAAGGACAACTGCAGTTAAAACCTATAGGTGATTCTGAGCCCCATTTTATAAATGAGGAAACTGAGGAACAGAGAGGCTCAGTAATTTCCCCCAAGCCCACACAGCTAGGAATTATTGCCAGCGGGGTATTATCCCAACCTGCTAGATGTCAAGAGGACTGCTCCGAGCCACAAAGAGATTCTGCCCTTGAAGATTCTCGCGGTGATGGGGGGCCTGGGTGGCTCAGTTAAGCGTCCGACTCTTGGTTTCAGCTTGGGTCGCAATCTCACGGTTTGGTGAGTTCAAGCCCCGTGTCAGGCTCTGTGCTGGCAGCATGGAGCCGGCTTGGGATTCTGTCTCTCTCTCTCTCTCTCTCTCTCTCTCTGCCCCTCCCCTGGTCATGTGTTCTCTGTCTCTCTCAAAATAAATAAATAAACTTAAAAAAATAAAAATTTAAAAAAAACATTCTCTCTCTCTCTCCCTCTGCCCCTCCCCAACTCATGGTCTCTCCCTCCCTCTCTCTTTCAATCTAAAATAAAAAATAAATAAAATAAACAAAGAAGAAAAGATTCTCACAGTGATGACCCTCACAGACTTGGAATCTGCTGGGCAAGACTGATGGTGAAGCAAGGCTCTGGAAGCTAAGAGCAAAGCACCGAACTCAGGGAAGTCAGAGAAGACTTCCTGGAGGAGGTGACCCCTGTGCTGTAATCAGAGGAAGAGTTGAAGGCGGTTGAGTGAACAGAGAGGAGGGTGTTCTGGGCAGGGGAAGGTGATGGAGGCACTTTCAGGAAACCGGAGGCTGTGGGACAGCTTGGACCAGCGAGCAGAGGGGCTTCTAAGGGGAGAGGGCTGTGGCAGGACTGCTGAGGGCCTGGCGGCTCAGCGAGGGTTCTGGAATGGTTTCTGAGAGCCACCGGCAGCTTTAAAGGAGTTGAAACAGGGAGCTGATGGGAGCAGGTTTGCACACTAGAACGCAGACACTGGTTGCTGTGCAGAGAAGTGATTAGCGGCCTGGGACAGGGGTGTGGGCTGGGCATGGCAGGTGCTTCGAAGGGACAAAGGCACGGCTGGAGAGAGAGAACAGGGACGGTTCGCAGGCTGTGATGACAGCCGATGTCATGTTACGGGTGGATTCGCAGGAGACGGCCAAGGGATTCGCTTCAGAGGTTTGGGAGAGAAATCTGGGCTGGGGCATAGCAAGCGGTCAGGATCTGTCCCCCTGGATGGGCAAGGGAGCGTTGAGGGGGACGAGGCCCCCCCCCAGAGTGAGTGCCACGGACTGTGAAGAGAAGGGCAGGGAGAGTGGCCTGAGTTGTCACCCCAGGACCAAGAGGAGAGCTGCGGAGGGGACAGGGGGGAGGGCTGAGGAGTGAAGCAGGGAATGAATGAACCCAGGGGATGAGATGGTGAGCAGGCCCCATATCCTAAGCCCTGACTGTTCTGCCCCCAGATTGCGCACTTGTGACTCAGTCCTCTAGATGGGACTTCGGCCTCTTCCCCACCCCACGCAGGTGGGGAAGCCGGGCGATCCCTCCTGAGCTCTCATTCGCCCCGTGGGAGAAATCACAGGCTGACAAGGGCTCTCGAGGCACCAAGCGGTGCCGCCCTGGGAGAGGAGTCAAACCGTCCCTCTTCCTGCCTCCGGTGCGTCCAAACTGGGATTTCTTTTTTGCTCCAAGGATGTTCTGGAGCTTTCCCACTGGACTCTTAGACTGTTCACAAAGACTCTCCTGTCTGTGGGTGATGGTCCAGGTCAGCGCTCTCCAGGGACTCTGAGACCGCAGCCAAGAGGGCTGGAGGTCGGTGTGACTTTACCTGACACACGGGTGGGCGAGATGCCTCCCGGGCCCCTCAGGGTATGGCGCAGGACCCCAAAGTCCCCCCAAGGGCATTCGGTCCACGGAAGGGTGCCAAGTCTTGCGGTCGAAAGAGAGATACAAGCGAGGGGCATCTTATCTGGCCATCTCACTGACGTCACCCACAATGCCTTGGGAGTCTGTCCGAAGAGTGGTGGGTAACAGGGTCCTATCACAAACGGGCGACTCGCTGACTAGGTTATGCTTCAGCGCCATCGCTCTGCCTGCACAGGGGAGGATGCGTGGTTGGGGGCGGGCTGGGGCGGGAGAGGAGCAGCAGGATGGCCAGATGTTGTAGCCCGAGCTACGGAACTGGGGAAGCTTGCAGAGAACGGGGGCTGCCCGGAGAGATGCCAGCAGGTGCCATGACGAGGACTTAGTGGCTGGTTGCGCAAAGGACAGGAAAGAATCGAGGCTGATACCCAGGTTGCTAGGTCGGGAGCTCGGGAAGCTGGAAACGATACCCTGCTCTGGGCGCTCGGGATTACAGAAAGAACATTCTTCTGCAGGAAGGCGATGAGCTCAGATGCGGACGCGTGCGGTTGGAGATGCCCGTGGGTCACGTCAGAAGAGATGTCCGTGTAGATCTGGAGGGTAAGAGGAAAGGAGACGGGTGGCACGGTCAGCGTGTTGACTGAGACAGTGAGCGGAGACAGATATCTTAGGGAGCGCGCGCGGGGCCGAGAGCCCAGAGGTGCCCTTAACCAAACACCAACGTCTGAGGGAACAAGCAGACCACAAGGGAGGCCGCAAAGGAGGGTGGTCTCGTGAAGGCCCAAGGACGAGGGTGCCGCAGCAGAGACGGATGGCCAGCACGGAACGGGGCCGAGCAGTCCCAGGGCGAAGGATGAAGAGCGTCCTCTAGAACCGTCCCAACACTGGTCCGCGGGCGACTTTGGCAGGAACCACCACGGGGGAGAGTGAGACCAGGAAGTGGCGGTGGGGGCTGGGCAGACAAGCAGTCGGGGAGGGGAGTCTACACCATCAACGTCGCTCCGCCGCTGTTTGGCATCGAAAGGCAGGGAAGAGGGGACCTTGAGAGTCATTTAGAAAACGTGAGGATTGTCTTTCCATTTTTTTTTTTTTTAATTAGAGCAAATGCAGGGGCGAGGGGCAGAGGGAGAGAGGGAGAGAGACTTATGCAGGACTCCATGGTCAGTGTGGAGCTCAAGGCAGGGCTCGATCCCATGATCCTGGGATCCTGGGATCATGACCTGAGCCGAAATCGAGAGTTGGACGTCCAGTCAACTGAGCCACTCAGGTGTCCTTGAGCGTGTTTTAATAATAAAATTCCGAACGCGAGTTTGAAGACAGAAAATAGAAGAAGTTAGTCGTGGGTGGTGAAATGGGGGCTGGATGGGACACCAAGCACAGGAGGGGGAGCCCTGGGCCCCACGGGTGGCACGCCATTCTAGGGAGAAGACACAGAGGGCAAAAGCATGACTCTAAGCACCTTGGCGGAAAGGTGAGGGAGCGCCCCTCAAATGGCTCCTACTTTCCCCTGTGCTGCAGAGAGGAATGTTCCCTACTGAATCCATCTTGGGGAAGCAAATGAACCAGAGGTCTGGGGAGGGGGAGACAAGGAGACATCAGGGAATCTCCAGGTTCTGGTAGGTGTGATTAGGGTGACTTGGGTCCCATGTCACTGACCCGTGCAGGTGCATGGTTGCCGGGAATCTCGCGAGTCCAGACACAGACCCAAGGGGGTGGACTGCGGGATCCTACCAGAGTCAAAGTCTGCCCTGCCTGCAGGGATGGGGGAACCACGGGCAAAGTGATTCCATGTGAAAATAATGACCCAGAGTCGTTGGTATGATAGGATTGTTGTCCTCCAGGCTGCAGAAACAGGAAGTAATGACAGGGAGGCTGATGGGGAAAGAAGTGGTGTCTGGAAACGAGATGGTGCTTGGAGTTTGAAGAGGCGATGGTCCAGCGAAGTTGTGCACGTGGGATGATCTGTCTACTGGTGAAAGGCTTACGCTTGCCCAGCATTTTATACAGATCTATGGGTGGAGAAATGTGGGGGAGGGGAAGGATGGGGAAACGTGGAGGAGGCGGGGAAATGTGGGGAAGATGGGGAACTGTGGGGGAAGGGGGAGGATGGGGAAATGGGGGGAATGGGGAAATGGGGGAGGGGAGGATAGGGAAATGTGGGGGAGGGGGAGGATGGGGAAATGGAAGGAATGGGGAAATGTGGGGGAGGGGGGAAGGATGGGGAAATGGAGGGGAGTGGAGGGAGGATGCCACGCATCTTGTTCTCCTCTCTCAAGCTTCTCGGACCTTCCCTCCCACCACGCAGCTATCCAGGCTGACTTCAGAGTCAGCTCAACTCTTGGATTGACGCTTCAGAGTCACACAGCCTGGGCCACATTACCCGACGTCACTAACTGTCGCCGCCTCTGCACCTAACTGATGGGGGGGCATCTACTCTACGAGACCATCAGTGACGGCTATTGCCACCACTCTGACTCTTACTGCCACTTCCCCTACCCCCCGCAGGTCACAGGCTGGCTTCCCCGGCCACCCCACTGCCCACCAGAAGCCCGCTCTGACACCCAGGTGTGGGATGTTCCACGGCCCCCAGGGAGCTGCACGCGGCTGCGGTTGAGCTGGCCGAGGAGGGCACTGCAGCAGCTACAGCCATGGGCACCGAGAGTCCCTCATCCTCGGGGCGCCCGGTGGCTCAGTGGGTTGAGCATCCATCCGACTCTTGATTTCGGCTCAGGTCATGATCCCAGGGCCATGGTCTCGAGCTCCCGGTCGGGCTGAGCATGGAGCCTGCTTAGGATTCTCTCTCTCTCCCTCTGCTCCTCTCCCCTGCTCGCTCACTCTCTCTTTCAAAGGATTAATTAATTAAAAATAAAAGAGTCGCTTGTTCTCTGGAAGGAGGACCCGGTGGACCGCAGTGGGTTCCAACAGGCCCTTCCTGGTGGCCATCAATCCCTCAGCCACCCAGAGCACGCTTCTTCCGGACAGAGTTGTCAACCCCAGTAAGCAATGCCGTTGCCATTGCAATTTGCAAAGCAAAACGTCCTGGGACTTGCAAAGCAGGTACACCGCACCCAGCCGTGACCCACAGCACACACTCTCCGCGCCCAGAGTGTATTACATCCTCCTGTTCACACCCATGTGTTCCAAGACAAGGACCCAGCCAGCTGTTTTACGAGTAACTGCACAGACTCATGGGTCCCAAAGCTAAAACCGCTCACGACTGGCCTCGTCCCTAAGCCCTACCGAGTTCTGGAGTGCGGAGTGATCCAGGGAGGCTGGCTAGTGCTCCCCGAACCTCCACGATCTGTGTGTGAAGCTCTGGGAAAATGTGGGAGCCAGAGATGTGATCGGCGCTGAGACCTCTGGCTTCAATACACTCCCTTCCTTGGAGCAAATACTTCCTTTGCACAATTCTACACTGCTCTCTCCCTCCACGGCGAGGAGGCGATAGAAGGAAGTGAGGTGAAAGGCGGCAGTAGACCGAGCAGCAGATGGGTGTCTGACGGAGGAAAAGGGACATTGTCAGACACACTTTGGAAATATCACTGATAAGACTGAGTGATCAATTACTCATGGAAGGGAGGGACGGTGAAATAGAGGTGACACTCTGGAACAGGACCCAGCCCCAAAGAGGAATGGCATACATGGGGTGCCAAAGCACGGAGGAACCTTGGAAACATTATGCTAAGTGAAAGGTGCCAGACACAGAAGGTCACGAATTACGTAATTGCATTCGTCCAAAACGTCCAGCCTGGGCAAGTGCATAGATACAGAGAGCAGATGAGTGGTTGCCAGGTGCTGGGGAGCTGGGGACGGGGGAGAAGGAGGAGCACTGCTTAACAGGTATGGGGTCTCTGTTGGGGGTGCTTGAAATAGTTTGCAACTAGATGGCAAAGGTGGATGCACAGCATTGTGGGTGGACCTGAGGCTGAATTGTATGCTTTACAATGGTTAATTTCATGTTATGTGAGTTTCACCTCCCCAGACACAGAGGAGGCTTGGAGACACGTTAGCTAAAGGCTGTGTGAGATCTGAATTCAAACACATCAACTGTAAAAAAAAAAAAAAAAAAAAAAAGAAGAAGAAGAAGAAGAAAATATTGAGGAACCAGTTAGGGGAAACAATGGCTTGATGTGAAGGAAGTAAGCACCTTTTTTTCAAGGCGTGATACACTGCTGTGGCTGTGATTTTTTTTTTTTTTTTTAAATCTCACAAGTGAAACGAAATGATGGATAGGATTTGCTTCAAAACAATCCAAGGGAGAAAAGGGATTGGGGGGTAAGGAAAAAATGATACTGGCTTCACATGCCTCGTAACGGAAGCTGCTACAGGTATGTGAGTTTCCTTATGTCTTCTCTCTACCTTTTGTATTCGTTTGAATTCTTCCACGACAAAAATTTGAAACAAAAGAATCCCTGAGGGCAGGACTGTGACTTATTCTTCAAAACGGAACGAATGAGTGAATGAATGCAACGAATCTCATGCCAGACCCCTGCTGTATCTTCCCTTGAATGTACATCAAGAGGAATAATTGAAGACCCCAAGAAATCAATAAAAAGGGACTGTGTGGGTGTTTATGTCCAGGCAGTGGATGAACACAGGAAAAGTAAAGGAATAATAAGTCTGGGGGAGAATTAAGTCTGGCTCACACATCTTAACCCATGTAAACCCTGTCTCCGCACTCAGTGGGCAGGCTACCTTTATAAACCATCCCTGCCACCAAGGCAGCTCAGGAAGGACAAGGCATTTGAGTTGCAAAAGTGTCATTAAATACGCTTTGTGCTGAGTATATATTGTTTCTGTTCGTGCTGCATTAAAGTGGAAAGTTCTATTGGCTTTCCTGGAGAACTGGTTATTGCAATTAAAAAAAGAAACAAAAACAACACTACAAAGTCCAGCTCCCTGCACTTTATAACCCAAGCTCCCCGCAGGCAGGAACTAAGACTCGGGCATCTGTGCTCCTGTGCTGGGCACAGTGTCTGGCAGGAAGGGAGGCCTCACGTCTTCTGGGGGTCCTCCCTGTGCCAGGTCCTGGGCTGGGTCGGTGTGGTGCAAAATCACGTCGAATTCCTATAGCGCTGTGACGAGGAGATTCTTAATTCCACCCTGCAGAGAGCAGACAGAGGCCCCAGGGGGTAAAGTGACTTGACCAAGGTTGCTCGCTCCCACACAGAAGCAGAGCCTGAGCCCAGCCTGGGTTGCCAGGTTGTCTCCTGGCACCGTGAGGTGCTTCCTGCACCTGCTCTCCTCAGGAGCGTTCCGCTAGTCCAAGACCAGGGATGAGCAATGGGGCTCAGACAGGCTAAGTGAGTCACCCAGGGTCACACTCCAGGAGATGGTGGAACCAGGATTTGAAAGGGGTCACCTGGAGGAAGTGCTCTGAGCTGTTGGATGAGACCCAATCTCTGTGTGTGAGCGGGAAGCAGGAGGGTTGGGATGGAGGGGACAAAAGGGACCCCCTCAAAGGTCAAGGGGGCCCCCTCCCAACCCACAGGAAGCGGCTGGAGAAGACTCAGCTGACTTGAGATCTGTGGCGCCTCCGGGACCCAGGGGTGAGCATGGGGGGAGCAGGATCATTGCCTCGGGGGCAGATGTTTGCTTGGGTGTTCCTCTCATCTCCTCCTGACTCCACCCCCCCCCCACCCCCAGGCTCTGGGTTCAATTCCTGACTCCACCATTTACTAGCTCCTTGACCTTGGGCAAGTGGCTTAGAGCAGGAAGAATCTCAGGGCAGGAAGGTCCTTAATGTTCTGCAAAAGAGCCAAGAGAATTGTATGCCTCATTCCTCAATCACACCCCTTCATTCAGCAAGTTAATCCAGAGTGCCTCATATCTGTACAGGGCTTTGTGGGTCTCGAGGGATCTTGCCTCCCAGGATCTCGCTTGATTTCTCACCTGGAGGAGGCAGACAAGACTGAGATTAAAATTCCCATTTTACAGATAAGACAGATTTTTTAAATTTTTATTTACTTTGAAAGAGAGAGAGAGAGAGCAGGAGAAGGGAAGAGAGAGAGAGAGAGAGAGAGAGAATCCCAAGCAGACTCTACACTGCCAGCACAGAGCCCAATGTGGTGCTTGAACTCACAAACCACGAGATCATGACCTGAGCTGAAATCTACAGTTGAACGCTTAAGCAACTGAGCCACTTAGGGGTCCCAAGGCGTATTTTTTTTTTTAAAGAAGAAAGGTTAAATCTGTAATCATCGAGACAGTCTAGTATTGGTATAAAAGCAGACACACAGCTCAATAGAATAGAATGGAGACCCAGAACTGGACCCACAAATGTATGGCCAACTAATCTTTGACAAAGCAGGAAAGAATATCCAATGGAAAAAAGACAGTCTCTTTCACAAATGGTGCTGGGAGAACTGGGCAGCAACATGCGGAAGAATGAACCTGGACCACTTGGCTTACACCATTCACAAAAATAAACTCAAGATGGATGAAGGACCTAAATGTGAGACAAGAAACCATCAAAACCCTAGAGGAGAACACAGGCAGCCACCTCTTTGACCTTGGCCGCAGCAACTTCTTACTCGACACGTCTCTAAAGGCGAGGGAAATAAAAGCAAAAATGAACTATTGGGACCTCATCAAGATCAGCTTCTGCATGGCAACAGAAACCTTCAACAAAACTAAAAGGCAACCGACAGAATGGGAGGAGATGTTTGCAAATGACATATCAGATAAAGGATTAGCATCCAAAATCTATAAAGAACTGATCAAACTCAACACCCAAAAAACAAATAATCCAGTGAAGAAACGGGCAGAAGACATGAATAGACACTTTTCCGAAGAAGACATCCAGATGGCCAAAAGACACATGAAAAGATGCTCCGCATCACTCATCATCAGCGAAATACAAATCAAAACCACAATGAGATACCACCTCGCGCCTGTCAGAATGGCTAACACGAGCAACTCAGGCAACAACAGATGTTGGCGAGGATGCGGAGAAAGAGGATCTCTTTTGCCTTGTTGGTGGGAATGCAAGCTGGTGCGGCCGCTCTGGAAAACAGTGTGGAGGTTCCTCAAGAAATTAAAAATAGACCTACCCTACGACCCAGCAATCGCACTACTAGGGATTTATCCAAAGGATACAGGAGTGCTGGTTCATAGGGGCACATGTACCCCAGTGTTTATAGCAGTGCCATCGACAATAGCCAGATTAGCGGCGCCTGGGTGGCTCCATCGGTTAAGTGTCTGACTTGAGCTCAGGTCGTGATCTCATAGCTCATGAGTTCAAGTCCCGCATTGGGTTCTGCGCTGACAGCTCAGAGCCTGGAGCCTGCTTCAGATTCTGTGTATGTGTGTCTCTTTTTCTCTCTGCCCGTTCCCTGCTCATGCTCTCTCTCTCTCTGTCTCTCAAAAATAAATAAACATTAAAAAAAATAGCCAAATTATGGAGAGAGCCCAAATGTCCGTCAATTGATGAATGGATAAAGAAGATACCACGGAATACTACTTGGCAAGGAGAAAGAATGAAATCTTGCCATTTGCAACAACATGGATGGAACTGGAGGGTATTATGCTGAGCGAAATAAGTCAGGCAGAGAAAAACAGATATCATCTGTTTTCACTCGTATGTGGAACTTGAGAAACTTAACAGAAGACCATGGGGGAGGGGAAGGGGAAGAAAATAGTTTCAAACAGAGAGGGAGGGAGGCAAACCATAAGAGACTCTTAAATACAGAGAACAAACTGAGGATTGATGGGGGGATGGGGGAGAGGGGAAAACGGGTGATGGGCACTGAGGAGCACAGTTGGGATGAGCACTGGGTTGTTGTACGTAAGCGATGAACCACGGGAATCTACGCCCGAAGCCAAGAGGACACATAACACTGTATGTTAGCCAACTTGACGATAAATTATATTAAAAAAAAAAAGAAGAAGAAAGGTTATTTTCCTGATCCAATAAAGCATTACTCAAACACACATCTGGGCATAGTTATCATACGTTATATGTAAGCGTGTTTACACACACACACACGCACCCCCACGCACACACACACACCAAGCATGAAACCCCTAAGTATATGCCAGGCCCAGTGCATGTGTCATTTGTGTGGAATTCTCTTCACAGCCCGACAAGGTAGACATTACGTCCACTTGAAGAACTGTGCGAAGTTAGGCAACCTGCCTGGCATCTCAAAACCAGGCAGGAGAGCCACGCCGGCATTCTGAGCAGCGTGTATCACAGCGATGTCTTTTCTCTTAAAAATTAACCACTTCTGGGGCACCTGGGCGGCTCAGTCGGTTGAGCGTCCGACTCCGGCTCAGGTCACGATCTCCCGGTTCTTGAGTTCGAGCCCCGCGTCGGGCTCTTGTGCTGACGGCTCGGAGCCTGGAGCCTGCTTCCGATTCTGTGTCTCCCTCTCTCTCTGCCCCTCCCCTATGTCTCTCTCTCTCTCTCTCTCTCAAAAATAAATAAACATTAAAAAACAAATAAAAATATTAACCACCTCTGAGAGAGGTCGAGGAGACCAGAGAAGCAACAGTATGCCAGCAGTAGGATTATACCAGCATGAAACTATTATGCTGCTGTATTAGAAGTATCTGCATTTTACAAGCAAGGAGACAGCCGCTCAGGGCCACCAAGGGCTCTGCACCCCCAGCATCTCACGGGTATTAAAGGACAGGCCGGGAGTGAGCTACGAAGCTGGGCTTGGCGTCCAGAGTGTGGATTCCCATTCACAAGGGCTTCCAGAAGGTGACCCCTGAGCCCATTCTTGGCTCTTTCCAAGAGTGAACCAGTATTTCTCTTCCCCTCAGCCGGTGGATGCAACCCTTTGACCCACATGCCGTGAGCCCAAGGCACTTCCTTGTGGATGAGCACAGAGCTGTGCGGGTCCCCACGATGAAACGGAAGTCCCTCCACCCCTTCCTCCGTGCCCCCCAGATGGACCACGCCAGGAACGTCACCAGCTTCTTCATCATCCCCAACAGGGGCAGGCAGCACGGAAGGCAGTCTACAGGACCCCCAAGGCTGGACCCTAGGATAAGGAGCCGGTCTCGGGAGCTCTGGTTAAAACCCAGCCCTGGCCTGTGAAGTCTCCAGGCAAACATGTGACTGTCCCCAGAGAGAAGCGGCAGCTACAAAGCAGCTTAAAATCACAGCACCCCGGTTCATAGTTGTTTGAACAGATTTTACAAAAGCTGTTCAAGACTCGTCCTTTAGACGATTTCTGCCAATAGAGCCAATTTGTGCGAAAAATCACTACTATAACAAGATAATTAGTGACTTTTGTCGACTGAAGGCAAAAACAGAAAGCTTTGTGAGTTACCTATGTCTTTATTTCCCATCTAAATGTTATTGTGCATCAACAGACACCCAGACATGAGCGACAGTAATTAAATTCGGTCACCTTTGGTGTTTTGCTGATTTGCAGTCACACGAAACTGCGGCTGTGGGTGGGATTTTCAATTCTACTGTTTTGAACGTATCCTTTTTCTGTTTACTTCCGCAGCTGGTTTTGGCTTGATTGAGAGCTTGTGAGTCTCCGGATACGTACGAAAGCTGGCTGTCTTCTGTACGTGGCCCTCAGAGGGCCGGGCTAGGAGGCAGCCAGGGTCTCCCATCTGTCCCCTCTGGGTGGGGGGTACGGTATGCGAGGTATGATGTCAGGAAGAAAATGTAGGCAAAGCCTGGACTCCTCATGCCAGACAGAGGGGGTTCCAGAGCAGAGAAGGGCCCTCCCCGCTGAATGGGTCGTCCGTCATTCATTCTCCAAGCTTCTACTGAGCACCCACTGTATGCTGGGCACTGGGCATGAGCTCGTACACTTACATGGTCAGAGGCAGGTGCTCTGTCCCTGAAGGACACCCTGTGGAGAAGACGGGGTCTTTGATGCCAGAGGTCCCAGCGAGGAGGGGCCCTGACATCACCACTCACTGCTCGGGTGGCCTCCCTGAAGGGCCAAAGCCCCTCGGGCAGTGACTCTGGGCATATAAGGAGAAATGTTGTGGGATGGGGCTGTTTTGTGGCTTATAAGGAAGGAAATTACCAGAGCAAGTCAAACCAACAAGGAGCGTCAGGAGGGATGACCGGAGTCTGGGGCACCCACCTTGACCCCCACGCCCCTGGGCAAGTTCAGCCCTCCAGAGAAGAGTGAGCGGGAGGAAAACTCAGCCTCTAACCAACCGCTTTGCCTGAGCTCCTCTGTTGTGTGGACCGGGTTAGGCTACACCCAGATGTCAACAGTCCCCAGGGACATGGCAGCCCGAAGGCCTGTCACGAGGGCTTCTCTCTGTACCCTTCCAAGGACCCACTGGAGCCTCAGCCAGGGTGGCTCAGTGGGGAGGAGCTGGGTTCACGGTCCCCCTGATTTCTACTTGCACTTTGTGACGGGTTGGGAAATCCCGCCCCTCAGCTCACCTCTACCAACTGGAGGCCCTCTCACCTGCGAATGGGGTAATGTTGGTGCCCACCCCACAAGCATGAAGGTGAGGTGGGCCAGTGGAGGAAAGCACTGAGAACAGTCCCTGGGCCACGGAAGTGCTCTGGAAAAGGATTCTGTTAACGCTATCTGGAGTGAGCTGAACAATGGCCCCTGAGAAGACCTGTCCACGTCCTAACGCCCAGAACCTGTCAACATCCCTTACGTAGAAACGGGGTTTTCGTCGATGTCATCAAGGATCTTGAGATGATCATCCTGAACTATTCAGGTGGACCCTGAATTCAATGACAAGTCTTTCTAGGAGACGGGAGGAGACACACACACAGAGGAGAAGGCCACGTGAAGTCCGAGGCAGAGACGGGAGGGTTGACCACCGGGGATGCTGACGGCCAGCGTTAGCCAGAGACGAGCAGGGATTCTCCCCCTCGTGCTTCTGGCGGGCATGTGGCCCCTGCTGACATCGGGGTTTGAGCCTTCCGGGCCATGGAACTGTGAGAGAATACGATTCTTTTGTTCTAAGCCCCACCCCTGTTTGTGGTCGTCTGTCCCAGCAGCCCTGAGAGAGTACACTCCCCGTGTAGGCACTCTGGGACTGACGCTGTAGCAGGGGGTGTTTGTTGAATGAAGGCCCGTGTGGGGCTCCAGACGCAGCAGGGGTGACCTGAATCCCCACCCCTGGGGTCAACAGTGCTGTGTCCCTCGAGTTCCCCAGATGCAGGAGATCTGTTCGGAGCCCCATCCTCTGGGGTTGGCAGACAGTCTCCTCCGGCCATCTGGGGCTCTTCCCTGGGACTCTGCCATCTGAAGTCCTGCTAAACCGCTCCCTGTCCAGGCTTACGGGGTCCTGGGGGACCACCGATCATAGCTCTTGGCTTTGGGGCATTTCCATCTACCCCCGAGCCACCCCTTTCAAGCTTTGACAGCCCCAAGCCTCTGTGAGAGGGTGAAGTGGGGGTGTCCTGCTCAATGCACCCACCCACCCCCCTTTCTGGGGTTTAAGGAACCTGATCCGGCCAAGTCCCTGTGCCCCATCCACACCCGGACGGCTGATCCGGTCCAAGCCCCGGCATGAGCTCAGACGTCCGCAATACCAAAGTCGGGAGGTGCCGTCTGGCTGTCTGGTGACATGGCCCTCGGTCCTCTGATGCCAGATTCCTGCAACAATGCAATTCGCTGAAGTTGTCGGCCTTCCCGGCCAAGCGAGCACACGACAGCGGCCATGCTGGGGGTAGGTCGTCCTGCCACGCGCAGGGTAGTCTAACACGGACCCTGCCCCCGAGGAGCCCATGGTGGAGCTGGGCACACCGGGGCAGAATGTGAGAATGTGACGGAGGGCGAATCGAGGACAGACTTAGGCTGCTGGGCCCTGTGACCCGTCTCTCCCGGCAATCTGGTTTTAGCGCCCACCTGTCATGCCTATAGCAGACGGGACCGTGTCTGAGCCACTCCTGGAGCCTCCAGACCCTGAGGCCAAGGTGGGCAATCGGGGGACCCCGACTGGCTGGAATCCCCGGCAGACCTGGGCTGTTCGCACACGAGGAGCAGAGGAGAGAGGGATGGAAGTCGGGGAGAGAGGCGTTAACACAGAGCACACTCTGACTTCCACTCACACGCGCGCACGTGCACGGAGAGCAGGCTGGGCCAAGAGGGAAAGCAGGACCCCGGAGACAGAGGCCGAGAAAGGCAACAGGGAGACAGGAGAGAAAATTTCACAGACTCCCAAAGCAGGGCAGAAGAAATTGTTTCCAGAGGCACTTTGGAGCGGGCCCCCCTGCCCCCTACCGTCCCATCACTTAGCAGGTCTAGAGGTCCCCTTGCAGCTGCCAGCACTGGGAGGAGGGGGGTGGGCAGGGGCGGACGGGGCCTGCTGGAGAAAATCTCTCCAAACCAGGCTTGGCATCCGGGCCTCTGATTGCCCTGAGCCTGGGGGAGGGGTGGCAGAGAAAAGTGGTCCAATATGGCCAGTGCACACGCGTACCCCAGATGCCCATCTGCTCGTTACGAGAGGCCGGGTGGGTAACCCGAGAGCCCCGAAGGTGTGGCCCTTAAAACCAGGCCCTCCTTCAGCCTGGGTGGGGGTGGGGGGGCTCCGTCTGCCAGATCTGGGGGTGGCAAAACGAGAACACAAAAAGCTCACGTGCTACTCTAGAGGAAATGCGGCGCAAAGTGAGGAGATCCAGCCGAATCCCTCCGTCTCTGTCTTATTAGAGCGAGATCAACCCTTTTAACGAATGAAGTGTGCATACAGCACGGTTGACCGTAAACACCGCAGTGTGCATCAGGTCACTGGGCCTTTTCCATCTTCCATAACCACAAGTCACGCCCATTCGATAGCAATAGTAACCCGTGTCCCCCTGCCCCCAGCCCCTGGCCACCTGCATTCCACCTCTTTGCTTCTGTGAGTTTGGCTACTTTCCATACCTCATGTAGGTGGAATCCTACGGAAGTCGTCCTTCTGCGACTGGTTTATTTCACTCAGCATAATGCCCTCCAGGTTCGTCCGCGGTGTCACAGAACACAGAATTTCCTTCTTGTTTAGGACTGAATAATACTCCATTGTATGTACGAAAAGGAAACCTACAGAATGGGAGAAAATATTGGCAAATCATCTACCTGATAAGGGGTGAATATCCAAAGTATATAAGGTGCTCCTATAATTCAATAGCAAAAACGCAAATAACCCTACTAAAGAATGGACAAAGGGGGCACCTGGGTGGCTCAGTCGGTTGGGCGTCCGACTTCAGCTCAGGTCACGATCTCATGGTCCGTGAGTTCGAGCCCCGCGTCAGGCTCTGGGCTGATGGCTCAGAGCCTGGAGCCTGCTTCCGATTCTGTGTCTCCCTCTCTCTCTGCCCCTCCCCCATTCATGCTCTGTCTCTCTCTGTCTCAAAAATAAACATTAAAAAAAAAATTAAAAAAAAAAAAAGAATGGACAAAGGACTTGACTAGACATTCAAGAAGACGCTAAAGATGTGCACATGGCCAGCGGGCATATGGGAAGATGTTCAATGCCACTCATCATCAGGGAAATGCAAATCGAAACCACCATAAGGGGGCGGGGCGCCTGGGTGGCTCAGTCGGTGGGGCGGCCGACTTCAGCTCAGGTCATGATCTCACAGTCTGTGAGTTCGAGCCCCGCGTCAGGCTCTGTACCGACCCTGCAGAGCCTGCATGAGATTCTCTTCCTCTCCCTCTCTCTCTGCTCCTCCCCTGCTCTCTCTGTCTCTCTCAAAATAAATAAATGAACTTAAAAATGTACTAAAAAAAAAAAAAAAAAAGTAGAGCTACCCTACGATCCAGCGATCCTACTGCTGAGTCTATATCCGAAAGAATCGGAATCAGAATCTCACAGAGATGTCTGCACTCCCTTGTTCATCGCGGGATTATTCCACAATAACCAAGAGGTGAGAACAGTCTAAATGTCCACCGGCAGATGAACGGATAACGATTCCCTCTCGTTCTTTTCCTCTTTTATTATTGCTCATCTAATGTTAGAGCATCTTATGCCCCTGCTTTTCAAACACAACGCTTCCCTAGGGGGAGCACGCCAGGGCGCGACGGGGCAGAGGGGGCCAGCGGGTGGCTCGGCGACCCCGGCTTGCCCCCAGCTGGGCGGCCCTGCTCCCCGTTATTGAAGTCAGGTTTCAACTGACAAAGAGGTTGCACCACTAAACATATTTAAAATGTAAACAATTCTTAATGACCGTATTATATAACTCACTATTTCCCCAGGGAGGGGGATGTGGCTGGTAGTGCCCCGAGGCCTCCTGGCCCGGGTAAATAAGAGGCTGGCCCAGGGCACAAGGGTCAGGCAGGCAGGGGTTCCCTCCTGAATTCTGCCCTTTTTGACTGCATACCCTTGTGCAAGCTGCAGAACGGGCTTCCTGTTTCTTTCTTTTTTTTTTTTAAGTTAATTTTTTTTGTTTTCAGACAGAGAGAGAGGGAGAGAGAAAGAGACAGAGGGAGAGAGAGGCTGGGGCAGAGAGAGAGAGAGAATTCCAAACAGGCTCCGCACTGTCAGAATGGGGCCTGATGCGGGGCTTGAACTCACAAGCCTCGAGATCGAAATCCAGAGTCGGATGTTCAACCAGCTGAGCCACCCAGGCGCCCCAACTGGCTTCCCATTTCATGGGGATAGCCTGATGCCTCCTTCCTGGGGTTGTCGACAGGGTAAAAAGAGTTCTAACCCTCAAACACTTAGGAGCCCGTAGGCCTGGCAGCCTCGGGAGGCAGAGCTCCCGTTACCTGGGGTAGGGACCTGGGAGACCTCGTAATGGCTCTCAGCTTGACCACGGACACCTCACCACCTCTCACTGCCCACCCCTCATCTGCTCAGCAACAACGTTGGTCTAGAGCGGTGGTTCCCCACTTTGCTGCACAGTAAAATCTCCTGGGACGTTTGCAAGGTGTTGACCTCCCCACCCCCTGCCCCAGGCCTCACCCCTACGGCTTCTGACATCACTGGTCTGAAATGGGCCCGTGCATCAGTGCTTTCCAGAAGTTCCCTTAGGGATTCTCGAATGCTAGCAGAGTGGAGAACCACTCCTCTGGCTAATCTGAAGCCCCCCTTCCGGTGCTTAAACTCTGGTTAGACTTGACTCTGTTCCAAAAATACCCGATAAGGCACCCGGTGGGTTGCAGGCACTTCATTAGGCGTCCGGCCCAGGGATGCGCTCCTTCATTTCGCCACCCAGGACATGCCAGATATGGCTTAAGCTGGGAGTTGTCGAGTAAACTGCTTTTCTTCCTTTGGGATTAACCTGCTTCCCTCTTGCCAACTTTCCAGAGAGACGAACTTTGTAAATAACAACCCTGTGGCTCAGGTTCATCGTCCTATGATCTCTAGAGGTTAAACATGGGAAAGCAAAAATGTCTGTGCACAACTCTGACTCGCCCTTATGTTAACATTGGGTCACGCCTATATCCCCCCTTATCGTTGTTTCCAATTTAATAATTGTGAAAGGGGCCAGAGGAACCAAGGACTTTCATGCCCACAAATTAGGAGAAAGAAAGAGAGAAGGAGAAGGAGAGGGAGAAGAAGGAAAAAGAATGAGGAGTCCCTTTTCACACAGTAGCAATATGTTAACAAAATGGTCGGGAACTAGCCGAGAAGCATGTGGGCAGTAGATGGGGACAATTTTAAATGCTGCTGAAGAACGTGAGAACAAACAGAAGGAAAGACACAACACAGCCTTGGGCAGGAAGGCCCTACCTCACAAAAATGACAGTTCTCCCCAAGTTAAGATACCAATTTAATGGAAACCCAACAAAAAGCACCAACAGGATATGGTCACTAAATAGGATGACTCCAACATTCATAAGAAAAAGATAAACAAACGAGAATAACAAAATCCTCAAAAAATAGGGAATACTGGGCCGGGCGGGGGGTGGTGAGGGGAGACTAGTCCTACCAGATACTAAAACAGCTTGTGCCTCTCCTAATTATAAACTAGAAAATCATAATTGAATAATATTAAAACCATACAGCACGTGAATAGACAGACCCATCATTGGAACAGAATAGAAACTCTGTAATAGTCCGAAATACGTAACAGAATTTAGACCACGATAAAGAAGGCATTTCAGATCAGTGGAGAAAAGGTGGATTCGTCCTTAGATACAGCTGAGAGAACCACGTTGGCATCTGGAAATAAAGAGTTGGATCCATAATTCTTGCAGTGATCACTGAATCTGTTCACAAACATTCCGGTTCTCCTCTCCTTCTGACCATCTGATTTGCTTTGATCAACGAAATGGGAGCGTAAATGTGTTTCTTTCCAGAGGAACCCTTAAAGAGTCAGGTTTTGTATCGCCATATATCTATGTTCTTGCCATGGTAGCCAGTGATGTTCTCTGTCCGCTGGGTCCTAGAGCCCTGGGCTAATACGAAACGGACATGGAACATGAATGAACATTGCAGTATACATTACCTTACCCTACCTGGTGCATTCACAGCATACACCAAGATAAATTTCATAGACATTTAAGGTTTAAATGTAAAAAATGAAACCTAAAAATGCTAGAAGAAATCATGAGAAATCCTAAAATGCCTATGACTGGAGAACACCTTTCTAACTAACATATAAGAGCCCCAAACCAACTTTTAGAAGATTAGTGAGTTTAAATTCATACGAAGAATTGCTGCGTGACAAAAACTGCCATGGGCAGAGTTAAAATACAAAGGAAAAAACTGGAGGAAATACTTAGAACTCATATCATGGAGAGAGGACTAATTTCATTTATACATAAAGAGTTCTTACAAATCAATAAGAAAAAGACGGGTGACCCAATATAAAAACTGACCAAAAATATCAATCGATTTCTCACAAGAAAGCAAATTAACTTGGCTCTTACGCTTATGAAAGTATCATTTGGGTTAAGAAAAATGCAAATTAAAACTACAAAGGAGAAGCTCTGTTTCATCTGTCAGATTGGTAAAGATGAGAAAAGTCGATGCTGTGTTGATAAGAATGTGGGAAACAGGGACCCTCCTATATTCCTAGATCTGTCCTAATATAAATTAGAGCAGTCTCTGTGGAGGGATATGTCATAATCTCTCAAAATATAAGTACACATACTCTGGAATCCAGCAATTCCATTTCTAGGAAGTTATCCCATTGGTGGACTTACACAGGTGAGAAACGATATATGTATAACAAAACAAAAAACTCTGCGTGCAACTAGTTCTCTGGAATTCGCCAGCACAGAACCACAACGAAGACCCATCAAACAATGAAATTAAGTGTTTGTGTGTTTCTGACTATTGGAAACAATTATGTAACCCTAGATGCTCTGAAATCTCATACCAAGAAGGTTCAAGGCAATTGCCCATAATTTCCCCGCTGCGTTGAGTTTTGTATATTTCAGAATTGGAAGACATTTCTTCAGGAAAGCCAAGACCAAAATTTTTTTTTAAAAGGTCAACTCTAATTCCATTTCAGCTGAAAGATTTTTTTTTCCCCAAAACTAAAGCCATCAAATTGCTCCAGAATGTCAATGCATTTTTCTCCTTCTTATCTTCGACAGAGGGTCCCGCGAAGATTATACTCACAGCTCTCTTCTTGGTAGTTAAGGCCATGAAAGGCTTTTGCCCAAAGGGAGAATTTTCTGTTCTGCCTAAACCACTAATTTCAAGTGAGAAATTCCAACCTGAGACCCTCTGGGAAAAGTGGTCATGCTACATCAGACAGCTATGTGCTTCAGCAGGGGCCTGGGGGACCAAGATAGGCCTCCCACTCAGAGGTCTACCCCATTCCTACATTGCCCACTCCAAGGACCTTGTGCCAGGGCTCAGCATGCGAAGGAACTTCAGAATCAGGAAGACCCAGATTTGATTGCATACGTCATTGAAGGATTTATGCAGAATCTCACAATCCAAAACCATCAATGGATTCCCACGCAAGCGGATGCTGGAGGGTTCAGGCATCATGACCATGACAATAAAGATTTTGACAATGAGCATCCCCGAAGCATCGTTAGGACAGAAGAGCTGACGATTGTCTACGATGTCCTGCCTCCCGCCTAAGCCTCCTCCTCAGCTACCTAAGAGAGAGGGCGACCTACCCACACCCATTTCCTGATAATGATCGATAATGAATTCCCAGCCAGCTGGACGGGGACGCAGAGTCAGATAAATGTGAATTCTTAAAATAAAGAAGCGTAACGCTTGTACATCTGAGTTGGCGGTGTAAGATAAATACCTACTACATTTTTCTTGTTATTTTTATTATGTTAACACTTTGCAGGAGATGCTGTCTTTCGGATGTCCCGACCTGTCGATTCACATCACGATGTGTGTCCATGCACGCGGCTCTCCCAGGCTCTGGCTCACCCCCCAGCCTGAACCTACCTGTTCAGAGCTGGGGTCTCTGCCTCCTGCTCCATTGGCAGCCTCTGCCTTCCACTAACTGTTTTCATACCTTTGCTCCTCTTGAAACTTGTACTTGATCATGGGACCGTTATTGCCCCCAGACCCTGTCCCTTAGATCTGCCCTCTATCCCCCTATGGGTTATTTCCACTCCCGTATCTGTCAGTTTTAAAACCTACAGGTGACCGAGATTGTCCAGAAGTATCTTCTGATTTGCCCATGCCGAGTGCCGAAATCTCTACTACATTAGTCATACGAGGTGGACCCAACCCACTTTGAGAAGTTCTTTAACTTGGAATTTTTTGCAGGTAAGAATAAAGTTCATTGAGAACTACTGGGCCTGTGTTTTGGAGTAAGAACTATATTCAGTGAATTTAAGCAAAAATATATACATCACGGGCACATCTGGGGACTTCTCGTGGTGCTTTTCATCGCTCACCATCAAGGAAGCAATGAAACCTTTAGTCAGGATTGCCAGAGACCGGTCTCTGTTATAGCTGACATGCACCCCTTTTCTCCTCCCTCTGGGCCCCGCACTGCAGATTCTCTGCCCTTCGGCTTGGCCTTCTCAAGCTTGTCCTTTGATACCAGGACGCCATCTTGACGGGAGCCCCTATTACGAAGTGCTCATCAACGGCACTTGGGAATGTCTAGATTCCTTTCAGATAGAATGTTACGGGAGGCTCCATTTCCTCTTAAAAGTCCAGTGGCTGCTGTAAGTCAGCCACTCAGCAAATAAATTACACTGGGTACGTTCTCCTCGCCTCTTTTTAAGCTCTGTTGTTCGCTGACTTCTCTGACACATATCCGAGTTGGTCCGGATGGTCTCAAATTCTTCTCATCTTCTGGGCTGTGATTCGAAGGGTTTTCATGAGTGCTGACTGAGATCACATAATAATTAAGGTGTCTCGTTCAGTGCCTGGCACATAGCGGTTGCCTCGGCAAATAGACATCGGTGATTTTTAAGAATAGGCCCTCGCCTTCTCGTGACCATCTCCTTCTGCTCCCCTAAAATACATAAAAATGGTAAGTGACTTCCAAAACACAAACAGGTGATATTTTAATCCCATGCAGTTGTGGCAAACCACCTGCTGTGTTGATACAATGCCTTCACGTGCATACAATGTTCATCTTCAAATTCTTCTTCGATCCTGGGTCTTGACAGACCAGAGGAACTCGACAGGAAGTGGGATAATACAAAGAAAGTTGCAAAGCCAAGGATAAAATGTCCTGTGCTCATGGCAATCAGCTCATCAGGGATGTTCTCTAACACAATAAGAACGCAGCCTGACTCAGAAGTCCTCAGAGACTCAGAACCGTCTGCCCAAAAAGCCGTGATCACGGACCCCGGCTGCAGAGCCGCATTCTGGAGGCATCTGTATGGCTCAGCTCCTCCATGCCCTCGAGGCCCCATTACTAACTCTAGAACCTTCTCCAGCCTTTCATCCTGGTTCCCTCACCCCCATGGCACAGCTCATCATCCAGGCCTAGGTCTTTGGGGACCAACCCTGAGGCTGGTCAACATCCAGACAGAGAAGCCCATCCACAACTGGCAGAAATCAGTTCCTGAGTTCAAGCCACACAGAGCCTGGGCCACAGGCGCGTGGGGCTCTAGAGGCAGGCCGTGTACTGTTTGCGAGTGGCTTGAGCCTCAAGGCTTGACTGAAACTATTTTGCCACCCTCAAATGAAGAAATTATACAACAGTTCCGTAAACATTAAACCCTACTGCATTGGAAATATAAGACATGACTTTTATTGAAAAGACTAAAATGTTATAATGTTAGATTAAACCTTATAAAATTGTCACTTTTGTAAGTCAACATGGTTGACTATTGGCAATTTCAGATGATTCACTCCGATGGTCATGGGCTGTGTTCATTGGCATTCGTCACGTACCATGTGCTGTGCTCTGTGCTTGAACCCGCGGAGGGAAGGTTATTATCTTCGTTTTACACGTGAGGAAACTGAGTCTTAGGTGAAGCGACTTGTCCCAGGTCGGGCGGCTAGTAGTGCGTTCGTATTGTGTTTAGGCAACATGCTATAACTCCTTCTGCTTCTCTGGCAACAATGCCTGCACATCCAGTGGTCTTTTACTCTACCCTCCTGGGGCCCCCGTTCCTACGGCTGCATCCGAGATTCGGTCATGACCGATAACTGGCCACCATCCACATGACGCTGTCAGCCCCACGAGCCTCTCGCCCTTGAACCACTACCCTGTCTTTACAACAAGCTCACTCCAACACTTCTTCGTTCTATGACATTATCCAGTCACTGATCTGGAATCTTCCCTCCCTCGGACTCTCTCATGTGTTCATTTCCCTCCTCACCCGGCTGAGAGTCCACAACCAATTTTGGCAACCAACACCCTTGCGTTTCGTTTCAGTTGTTTCCCCCTTCACCCTCCCCCTTCACGCACCTGGCAAACCCCCAAACCTGCCGATACCCAAATCACTTCGCAGAGAGACTGCTGATTCCGGGGATACCCCACGGCTTCCCGAAGACCCGGTCAGTGCTCGGAGATTGAGTCCTGCTACCACTCTCCAAGGTAGAACAGCTCAGACATTCTGGGGATATTCCCATCCAAGTGCTGGAATCAAATCAGAACTTTCTAGCAGCCTACAAATAAAAGAAGGAAGAAGCAAGTGAAATATCCACCCCCCCCATTTTATTTTGGAAAATAGCAAACACAGAAAAGTTGAAAGAATAGCACAATTTAGAAACATACACATCTCTCCTAGATTTACCCGTCATTAGCATTTTGCCACAAGTGGTAACTCTCTTTCTCTCCCCCACCCCCTCTATTCATATAAATACACACACAGACACACACCCATATACATACAGGTGAGCGTGCGTACCCACACATACGGATGTATTAATGAACATTCAGAGTTCGGCGCTCAGTGTACCTCTAAACATCCGCTCTCGTGACTAACACCGTTCAGGCCCCAGGAAAACGGAAACGTCTCTCCAGGTCTCTTGTGTCACATCATCAAAACAAAAGATGAGGGTGCCCAGATGTTGCGAAGGACTATGAGTTGTGTCCCTGTTGATTCTGGAGAAGGACCCTGTTTCCGAGTGCAGAGTTGAGTGAGCAAGAGGAAAGACAGATACATCGGTTTGCGAACTCTTTCCCTCAACAAGAATTCAACAGATATTTGCATAATGATGTAGCATTTTCTGGAAGCACAAACGTGCACTTTCCTGCTTCTTCTTGTGTTATAATTTGTGCTTCTGGAAGTACTCACTAATCAGCATAATATCCCCAAATAGTTGTTCATGACAGCTGAGGAATATTTTTCAATTAAAAAAAATTTTTTTAACATTTATTCAGTTTTGAGAGACAGAGAGACAGAGCATGAGCGGGGGAGGGGCAGAGAGAGAGAGGGAGACACAGAATCGGAAGCAGGCTCCAGGCTCCGAGCTGTCAGCACAGAGCCCGATGCAGGGCTCGAACTCACAAACCGTGAGATCATGACCTGAGCCGAAGTCAGACGCTTAACCGAATGAGCCACCCGGGCACCCCAGTAATATTTTTCAATATTAAATAATTTATATTACTCCAAAATTTGTGCAACATAGGCCCAGACAAAGCACATTAAGCGTGGGATGGACTGACTTTTCACATTGCCAGGTGCACTAGGCTTGCAAATGATTTTATATTTATTAAAATATTTAGTAAGATTTAACTAAATTTAAAGACAATTTAAAATTTAACTAAATTTAAAAACTAAGTTCTGCCTTATCTGAATAATGATTTCAAACTTTATATCTTAATTTGTATAATTTTAATTTGCATTTTGTCATTTGATGAAAGATAATCTTCAATATTTTAGAAAACAAAATCATTTGAAAACATGAACAGTGTGTAAGTTTCTTTTACATTTTTTTATTTACACTTTTAGGAAAGTACATTCACATTTTTGATACTTTGAATTAATTACATTTCATCGTTTAATACATTGTTTAGAACATATTGTGTAGTAATCTTGATTACAGCAATAGAACCAGTGACTTTGCTGAAATGAAGCCATAAATAAAGAAATAAAAATATTTTTTGAAATAAATGTATACCAATCTAGGCCTTTCGTGTGTATACATTCTGTTACATAACCAAACATCCAGACATACATGATAATAATTCAATTCAGTTTTTTCTTAGATATTTTGCCAACTTCTACTCATATAAAAATCCTAGCTTCATAGACTATTTATTTTGTTGTTGTACAAGTATCTTCAAAAAGGTAGGATAGAACATATGTTATTTAGTGGTTCATTAGTTTGGTTTATAACTTTTAAACATCTAGTTCATATACGTGTAAATATATACTATAGGCATGTAGTATGGGGGTTTCTCATTCTACTCTTTTTAATGTTTATTCATTTTTGAGACAGAGACAGAGCATGAACGGGGGAGGGTCAGAGAGAGGGAGACACAGAATCTGAAACAGGCTCCAGGCTCTGAGCTGTCAGCACAGAGCCCAACGCGGGGCTCGAACTCACGGACCGCGAGATCATGACCTGAGCCGAAGTCGGACGCCCAACCGACTGAGCCACCCAGGCACCCCTCTCATTCTGCTCTTAACCATGGCCTCTAGATGAAGTCTCCTTCTAGGTCCTGCAAAAGTAAGGTCAGGCCTGTCCACAGACCTCGGGATGCATACTTACCTCATTCATGTAAGATGCGAGTGTGAAAACAAACAAATATTAACAAGCCAAATATGAAATTATAGGGGTGCCGGGGTGGCTCAGTCAGTCAAGCGTCTGACCCTTGATTTTGGCTCAGGTCATGATCTCAGGGTCGTGGGATGAAACTCTGTGTCAGGTTCTGCCCTGGGCAGGAAGCCTGCTTAGGATTCTCTCTCTCTCCCCCGCTTTGCCCCTCTCCCCTATTCACTCTCTCTCTCTCTCTCTAAAATAAAATTAAATTAAAAAAAATCAAATTATGACAGTGTTCTCCATGACCTAGTGGAGAAACTTGGAAGGCAAAAGGGTTTAACAGCAAGTAAACTATTAATTGACTAAAATGCATTTATAAAAACAAAGAGTCTTAGCAAACGCCACAAGGAAAGCTGATGAAATTTCATATTCATTCTCAATTTAAATTTTGGGAACATTTCAGAAAGTTAGGAAGAGGACATCTAACTTAATCTCGCATTCCGTGGTGAAGTATCACAGACATTGCCATTAAATTGGGGCAAGCAAAGGATGCCAGGGAATGTTTTTATTAGTTCACGTTGTTCTTGGGTTCCCATCCAAGGCAATTCTGTATGAAGTAGATATAAGAGATACGATTTCTGGAGGAGGAGATGAAATCAGGTTATTTTTAGGCAGTATTTATATTAAGAAAACCCCAGGGAATCATCTGGAAAGCTATTAGGAAATAATGGGAGTTCAATCATAAGACCAGATCTGTGATAAATATGCCAAGGTCAATAGCATTTTTATATACCAGCGATGCCAGATGGGAAGACACAGAAAAAGAAAGAAGATTCCCTCCATAATAACCATAAAAAACATAAAACCTCTAAGAATGACTCTAAAAAGGTAATGGAAAAATCTGTATGTAGAATATGAAACTTTACGGAGAGCTGTAAAACGAGACTTAAGGAAATTGAGAGACCATGTTCCGGAATGGGAAGACACAATGGCAAAAAGATGTCAATTGATCCCAAATTAAATGAAGATTTAACGCAATAACAGCCAAACCAACAGAAGTTTTTCATAATTTGACAGAAGCGATTGTCAAGTCATTCCTTTGAAATGTCAGAATGGCTAATAGAATTTTTTTAAAGGAAGGGTCAAATCCAGTCCTTAAAACCCTTCCGGTTATTAAAGCGTATTCTCCCTCTGCGCTAATTGCGACGGTGCACTGACAGATCCATGCAAGTTCAAGCAGAAGCGGGTTCACGTGCGGCTCTGAAGATCCTGTTCGTGCCCCCGCCACACGGTCCCAGCCGCTGCGAACCTCCCTCATCCTCCCTGGCACCGATTCACCAAAAGTGCCATCGACCCGTGACCCCAAGATATTCTTTGGTAATTTTTCTCCGATGACAAATTGGTATGTTTGGAAAATGCAAAAACATGAATATGCGTTACATATAGAGTCCCCTGTCCTTTTTTTTTTTTTTTTTTGGTCAAAGTTTACATCTTTTTTTTAAAAAGCCTTTTAATTTTATTCATAGCACATTGCAATACAAGGAAATTGTACATTTCCCTGCAGTCAAATCTACTGATCTTTTACAATGTAACTTTCTCCATTATCTGTAGGCTAATTTTGCCATTTAATCTATGGTAAATGTGACCTTTTATTTTATTTTTTTTAACTTTTTTACTGTTTGTTTATTATTGAAGGAGAGAGAGAGAGAGAGCACGAGCTGGGAGAGGGGCAGAGAGAGAGGGAGACACAGAATCTGAAGCAGGCTCCAGGCTCTGAGCTGTCAGCATAGAGCCCGACGCAGGGCTCGAACTCATGAACTGCGACATCATGACCTGAGCTGAAGTCAGACGCCCAACCGACTGAGCCACCCAGGTGCCCCAAATGTGACATAAAGTGAGGACGGGATGACTTTCAATCAACATGGTTGGGATAATGGGGCAACCATGCAGACAAAATTAATTCTGGCTGCTTCATCATTCTTCATATCAATATATTCCAGATGAAGCAACAACTTAAATGTAAGAAATGAAAAATTTAAAAATGTGTTAAAGAAAACATAGGGCAAATTTGTTTGTATTTATGATGTGTGCGCGTGTATGCTTTCTCCTAGGCATGACCCTAAGCCCAAAGCCCCTAAAAGAAAAGATGATAAATACGATAAATTTTACTATGTAAAATTTCAACATTCAACTGGCAAAGGGACCATGAAGTCACAAGACCAGTGACAAACTGGAAAAACAGTTTCAGGCTACATATATATACGTATGCATAAGTATATACATATATATAACTGTATATGATTTGTAATTATATAAGTATACATAATTTGTATATAATCTGCAACCTATTATTAATATATTATTTAATCCAATAATTTAAGTATTGAATACTTGTTTATTAATAAATTGCAAATTAATTATTAAGAAACGGAGCAAAGTAAGAAAAGAACACAGGCGGCTTACAGAGGGAGAAGCACAGATGACATTTAAACATCCAGTGTCACAGTGAGAGAAATCGGTGAAATCTACAACTTGGTACCATATTCCTCTACCTGACCGACAAAGATCTGATGAGAGAGATTGACGATATATCATGTGTCCAGGGTACGAGAAAATTTGGGACGGGGGATAAATTGGCACAGCCCTTGTGGGAAGCAATTTTTATCAAAATTTAAATGCTCTTTCATCGACTGTTTCACTTGGAATAACTTGTTCCTAAGAAATCAGTAATACAAGGTGTACTTGAGTGGCTCAGTTGGTTAAGCGTCCGACTCTTGGTTTCAGCTCAGGTCACGATCTCATGGTTCGTGAGTTCGAGCCCCATGTGCAGAGCCTGCTTGGGCTTCTCTCTCCCTCTCTCTCTGCCCACCCCCACATGCGCTTTCTCTCTCTCTCTCTCAAAAATAAATAAACATTTTTGGGGGCACCTGGGTGGCTCAGTCGGTTAAGCATCCGGCTTCGGCTCAGGTCATGACCTCCCAGCTCATGGGTTCGAGCCTTGCGTCGGGCTCTGTGCTGACAGCTCAGAGCCTAGAACCTGCTTTGGCTTCTGTGTCTCCCTCTCTCTCTGCCTCTCCCCCACTCTGTCTCTTTGTCTCTATCTCAAAAATAAATAAACACTAAAGAATTTTAAAAATAAATAAACATTCTTTTGATTTTAAAAAAAGTTAAAAAGAAAAAGAAAAAATCAACAATACAAGACGGTACACACACGAGAATATTCACTGAAGCCTTGTTTTAGCGGGGGGCTGGAAGCAAGCTAACCATGGCACTGATTGAATAAATTATGGCACAGCTGTTTCTAAGGGGGTCCCAACTTTTACCTTTACCCTCTTAGGGTGTTTTTTGGCTGTGTCTGAGGATTAAATTGACATAACACAGATCAACAGGGAAAAAAAGCATACAGTTTTATTTAATACAAGTTTTACGTGCCACAGGGGGAGACTTCATAGGAAATGAAGACCCAAAGCCATGGTGAAACCCACTGGCTTTTCTATTAGGTCGAGCAAAGAGAGGCAATGCCGGAAAGTGACTGAACTCTGAACTTTCCATTTCGGAGTACTGCACTACTAGTTAAAAGAAAGAACCAAACTCCAGCACTGCCTCCAGCTTGCGGGGCTCTGGCTGAGAAGAGGAGGGGTCAATAAGGAGGACACTAAACCATGGCTCTGACAAAGCAGACTAGCTTCCTGTCTACGAAACCTATCTGCCTGGCCCTTTTTCAGACACCAAGCTTATGGTATCCACACCACAGGG
Source organism: Panthera tigris (assembly GCF_018350195.1). NCBI lineage: Eukaryota > Metazoa > Chordata > Mammalia > Carnivora > Felidae > Panthera > Panthera tigris. The sequence goes on from NC_056665.1 coordinate 136,629,622, forward strand.
CTCACATTTATGCCAAAGGACACGTCACGTTCCAACGGCATGCCATGTTCGCGGAGTCATTGCTTAAGACTTCACAATCATGGGAAGCATTTCATTGTCAAAAACAAGAAAAGGAAAGAAAAGGGAAGGGAAGGGAAGGGAAGGGAAGGGAAGGAAAGGAAAGGAAAGGAAAGGAAGGAAAGAAAGGAAAGGAAAAAGAAATCTCTTCTTCCTGTTACTATTTATTGTGAATGATTGGGTTTTTTTTCCCCCATGGGGTCAAAAGGTACCTAAGCAGATGACTGCAAGTGGCAAAACAGAAGACAGAAATCAGGTATGGGCAGTTTTTCATTTTCCTTAGTGTGGGAATTTTCAGTCAACAGGCAGGGACATAAAACATTTACGCAAATCGGGATGTTTCCGTGCACGCGTTTCAGCCGTTCAACTTGGTAACAATTGCAAACAAACCTGCTAAACTTTTCTGGACAATGCCAGTGTTTGAGGTTTCAGAAAACAAAAACACAAACGAATTTTCTTATTAAAGGCAACCAAACAGTATCTGTAGAATTCTTGTCACGTAAGTGAGTCTGTCATTCACTGCATTTTTCTGAGTTGCCCAGGGTGCAAGTGCATGTCTGGAATGTTGTCTGTCTTCTGTGCCGTTCCCGTAAGCTTGCTATTAAAATACATTAAACTGCTTTTTGGGGCGCCTGGGTGGCTTGGTCGGTTGAGCGTCCGACTTCGGCTCAGGTCACGATCTCGCGGTCCGTGGGTTCGAGCCCCGCGTCGGGCCCTGTGCTGACAGCTCGGAGCCTGGAGCCTGCTTCCCATTCTGTGTCTCCCTCTCTCTCTGCCCCTCCCCCGTTCATGCTCTGTCTCTGTCTCAAAAATAAATAAATGTTAAAAAAAATTAAAAATAAATAAATAAATAAATAAATAAATAAAATAAAGTGGTCAGATGTTAAGGGGTCAGTGTCAGCATTCTGAGAGTTAGCTGCGAAAATGCTCCCTTTTTAAAGGGATTTCAGGGGCGCCTGGGTGGCTCAGTCGGCTGAGTGTCCGACTTCGGCTCAGGTCATGATCTCGCGGTTCGTGAGTTCGAGTCCCGCGTCGGGCTCTGTGCTGACAGCTCGGAGCCTGGAGCCTGCTTCGGATTCTGTGTCTCCCTCTCTCTCTGCCCCTCCCCTGCTCGTGCTCTGTCTCTCCCTCTCTCTCAAAAATAAATAACCATAAAAAAAAATTTGAAAAAAAAAAAGGGATTTCATCGGTCATGGGCCTTTGCAGACCTCCTCTGTTTCTGGGGATTCTCAGTTCTGGGCGTGTCATCCATGGTGCTGGTGTTGGGGATATCCGGTCTTAGTTGCTTGCATCAGTCTTTGACCCCGTGACCTGACATGAGTGACTCCATCTTGCCCTGTCCAGAAGTGATAAATTGCTGTGCGAAAAAGGAGGCAAAACAGCATGTGTGTGATACGCTTCCATATTTTTAAAAATACATACAATTCCTGGGGCGCCTGGGGGGTTCAGCCGGTGAAGCGTAGGACTCTTGGTTTTGGCTCAGGTCATGATCTCACGGTTTCATGAGTTTGAACCCCATGCTGGTCTCTGAGCCAACAGTGAGGAACCCCTGCTTGAGACTGTCCCTCTCTCTGCCCCTCCACTGCTTGCACTCTCTCTGCCTCCCTCAAAAGTAAATATATAACTTAAAAAAATTAAAAGTTAAAAAATAAAAATACATAAAGTTCCTTTACATGTAGAAAAAACTGGCAATAATTATGAAAATGGTGACCCCTCTGCCACTTATTTGCACACACACACACACACACACACACCATGAAGTGTCCTGCTTCATCAGAGTGGGGGTCAGTTACAGTGTCCTTTTCTTTTTTTTTTTAATTTTTTTCAATGTTTATTTATTTTTGAGACAGAGAGAGACAGAGCATGAACGGGGGAGGGTCAGAGAGAGAGGGAGACACAGAATCCGCAGCAGGCTCCAGGCTCTGAGCTGTCAGCACAGGGCCCGACGCGGGGCTCGAACTCACGGACCGTGAGATCATGGCCCGAGCCGAAGTCCGACGCTCAACCGACTGAGCCACCCGGGTGCCGCACAGTCTCCTTTTCGAAGACAAAGACAAAGACTGCAAATATATTAAGAGCCCTATAATTTAGTGTACATTAATGCGTTAATATGCTTGTGGGGCCCCAAGGAGGAGCAAATACACCGGCTAACAGAGCTCAGAAAAGACAGGAGGTGGCGTCCCATATTTGGATCCACTTGGAAACCCTTGGAAAACACAGGGCATAAAACGGTGCTGTTGAGCCCTGCACGGATGTTCATTAACAGGCACGCGGGGTCAAAAGATCAGAGTCCAAGTCAAGGCCTTGTGCTTGCTGGTGCTAAGATCTTGAGCAAATTCCCTGACCTCTTTGAACCTCAGTATCCTCATCTATAAAATGGGAACACGGTTAACTGCTCCCATATGTCCCACATATGTTGGGAGCGTTGGGTGAGATGATGTGTAAGATCACTCGGTCCTGACGAACGTGGGTGGAGCCAGAGGGGGAGAAGGGCAGCATTGCTGCCCCCTTGCCTCCAGGGGTAGGATGTTAAAATGTGACTTTGTCTCACATTTCCCTGAAGCTCCAGAAGCCAGAAGCAAAACACTAGGTGCCAGATACCCCCCACACTTCACGGTGAGATTCTAGACTACCTGGTGAGGTTCACAAAGAAGGTGGATGAAAACCCATTTGGTGGCTCTTGGCCCAATACCCAATATCCAGGTGGACGGGACAGGGATAGAGAGAGGATTTCCTGGGGATACGGGTTTGGGTGCTGGGGTGTTGCCCTACCCCGTGGCGGAATGATCCTTCCCTCTTACCTCAAGCCCCGGTCGGGGGTGTGGGGGGTCAGGGGACCCTTGGAGACCTGGTGCCCCTGGTGTCTGTGGATGCAAAGCTCACAGGTGTCAGCCCTGAGCCGGAGAAAACCCGAGGGCAAGAGCCAGAGCTCCCAGCCCGGAGTGGGGGAGAACAGGGTGTTGGCGCAGGAAGAAAGGGGCTAAACAGTACTTCTGCCGAAGGCAAGGAACAGATGTGGGAGGTGTTCCCCCTCAAACTGAGTAAACCCACCACGGGAGCCAGCTTGGGGTCATCTCGGAAGGGACTCTGCCCAGAGGGCACACGCCGCAGGACAGGACGGGCTGACCGAGCCCAAAGGCGGACCGACCGCAAAGGTGAGAGATGCCTCGAGAAGCATGAGGAGAAGTGCAAGCGGAGGTTCCTGGTGGGGGAATCGCCAGGATCCCACAAAGACAGCTGGCAAGACGGAGGCTCAGCGCACACTGCCGAGCCCCGCCCACCACTGCTGCATCGGGCAGAACCTTCCGGCAGCTTGCTGGTCCCCTAATCTTGGAGCAGCGAGCAGGAAGGACACCTCCCGGTGAGGTGCTGGTGGGGGGCAGAGGAAAGAGGCTGCCGGGCCTGCCTACCGCCCCCCAGACCCCCGGCTTGACTTTGCAGGTGGCCCAGGGAGAAGTTCACCTGTGGGCAGAACTCTGTGTTCTCACGATTGTACTGAACGGAACACAAGAATTGTTTTTTGTTTTTTGTTTTTTTACACTAGAGGGTATTCTATTATCCAGGAGGGACCAAAAGTCCTCGGATGGGACTCAACCAAGATCAGCCTTCAGGGGTAGAGAAAGAGGGGAGGGGAAATCCAGAAGCTTTAGGATAGAATCCTAAGGATTCCTACCCGCTGCTCATAAATGTGTAGGGGTGAAGGGTGCGGTAAAGGCGGGGGTAAGTGAAGAGAGGAGACAGCTTTTTTTATTCTAGGCATTTTTACTTTGGGGGATACTTCTTGAGATGAATGTGTAGGCAAGTGCCAACTGACGAATCAGAGAATAAATTCTATCTATACGTGTGTGCGTGTGTGTGTGTGCACCCACCCATATGTCTCCCCGCCTTGAAGGACCTTTGTTCTTTGGCCCCGACCCCCACTTTCAGGTATGACTGGCTTCTGGAACATTCCATAAACACGCACCACCATTGACCCAGATTCTGGCTGGCCGCGGCCCAACCCAGCAGTGGGAGCTGGAAACCCACACGGGAATGGAGGGGAGACGGCCTGGGCTGGGGGGAGATCCATATGCCTTCGTTTCCTCCTTTTTTTATATAAACACTGTCACTTGCCATCAAATGTGATGACCGCGTTGATCAGCGGGCCTGCATGACAGCTTAGTGGAAGCTGCTCGCAGCTCGTTACGCAAATATCCAAGGCCTCACTTTTAATTACTCAGTTACTGCCAGATTAACTCCTAGACCCTGCCAACAGCACGGCCCCTCGCTTGGAGAGGTCGGCATGAATCAAGAGGGAGCCAGATGAGCCCGAGTCTGTCACCCACTCCCCGACCCTTTGGTAGGAAAATGTGTGTCGCCAGAAAAGCGGGGTCAACATTCAACGGAGAGGCCACTGGGGGCCGGGAAATAGCCTCACTTCCTGCTGGGTTCTTTCTTTTGGTTTTAGCCCCAAGTATTATTCAGGGGTGGAGAGACCCCCGCCCCTAGAATACGGTTTCCTTCGGGGAATCGAACGAAGTCAGCCCGGCGCATGTGCGCTCCCTTAGACGCCGCGGGTGTCAGACCCAGTAAGGGCTTCCAGATGCCTCGGAGGTGAGCAGAGCACGAAACCCTAGGGCGTGAGCTCTGCCATTCATTCCAGTCCCTCACACACGTGCACAGGGCACCTACTGTGTGCCAGCTCGCGGCTCCGCACGTGGGAGTTAGAGACGGAAACGACACAGCCGTTTTCTGGAGACTCGGTCCTCAGAGAGACAGACGATGCAAATAAATAAAAGCAATTGGCTTCTGCACTTGGAAGCCGGGACAGAGGTCTGCGCGGCTCCTGCGGGGCTCCAACAAAGGAAAGGCAGGCGAGGAAGTGAGAAAAGTTCGGCGAGGGGAGCTGGATCAGAGATTGCCAGGGAGCAAGGATCGGAAGGGGCCACGGAAGGAGTGGGGGCACGGAAGGAGCTGTAGGACAGTCCGTGGGACGAGAAGGGGACCCACGTGGATATGGAGGACACGTGTGGTGCTCCTTAACTTGCCGGGACCTTCCGACGCTCCTCCCGAATGGAGGAAGGGCCCCTCTTAGAAAGGCGAGCCTTCCCAAGGAAAAAGCCTGTAAGTCTCTTTCCCGGCACCCTTTGCAACCAGGTTCGGCCACGTGACCTTGAATCCACCGATGAGACACGGCCCTGGGAGACAATTCTGGAAGCCAGTGGTATGACACGTGTGCTTTGCAGGCTCGCCTTGCAGACTTCACCCCGCGAGGGTGGGAATGCACCGTGCGTGGCATCATCAGCACCTGTTTCTGTCTGAGCAGCCCGGGTGGCACTGGTCTGTCTCCACTGGGGCAGGCCGGGACCTTTGCTCCTGCCCTCGAGCCTCCAAGCCCCCGCCCCTGGCTTCTCCTGGACATCCTGACAGCCACCAATGGCCTTTGACAATCCCCTTTTCCCTTTAGAGTAACGAGAGCAGGTTCCGTGGCTCACACTCGAGAATTCGGGTTGGTACACCCCAGGGGCTTTCCACTGGGTGCTGCGGGGAAGGTACAGTGTCAGTGGCCTTCTCGGGGCTGATGCAGGGGCTTCTGTGCCACCAACCCCCCCCCCCCCCGCCGCTCTACTTTTGCACACACTGAGCTGCCAAATGAAGACTGCATTCACGAAACAATAACAACAGTAATAGCTCTTGACCTTGATCGATCACTTGCTGCTAGTTGGGCGTTGCCCAGCAGGTTGCATTTTCTTTAAAAAAAAAAATTTGACTGTTTATTTATTTTTGAGAGAGAGACAGAGACAGAGTGTGAGAAGGGCAGAGAGAGAGAGAGAGGGAGACACGGAAGGGGAAGCAGGTTCCAGGCTCCGAGCTGTCAGCACAGAGCCGCTCGCGGGGCTCGAACTCAGGGACCGCGAGACGGTGACCTGGGCCAAAGTCAGGTGCGCAACCGACCGAGCCACCCAGGCGCCCCGCAGATCGTATTTCCTACTACGGCCATAGCAGAATCTCTTTCACGTTCTCTTCTTATAATGTGATCGTGACAGCCCTCCCCTCGCTCCCATGATGTCTATTCTCCCTCCCCTAGAAGCTGGAAAGTTTCTAGTGACCACAGAAGGGCTGCTGTGTGGCTTCCAGAGCTAGGTCATAGAAGCTGGTGCAGCCTCCAGCCTGTTGTCTCCGGACCCCCGGTCTTGGAACCCAGGCACCAGGCCACCGGGATGTCCAGGCCCGGCGTGGGTGCGGCAGCCTTGTGCCCACGCCGGGGGGGGGGGGACAGCGGCCTCACCTTCCAGAAGGCGAGACAGGAAGCCTGGAGGCGATTCCAGCCCTGGCTGCCATCGAGAGGGACCCAAATGAAAACAGCCCGGCCGTGCCCATTCAGGCCCCAGAAACACCGGAGATGATAATAAAGTAACGGCCAGGGTAGGGGGTGTTCTGTTAATGCCGCGATATATACGGGGGAGGCACTGTCTTCAGCGCCTTACCGACTCGTGCAGTGCTCGCCACAATCCAACGAGGCAAGTACTGTTATTATCCATTATTATTGCTTTCCTCGTCGCTTTTATCAATGAGGCAGCTGGGGCACCGAGAGGCTAGTAACTCGATCGGTGACACACAGGTGGCTGGCGGTGGAGGTGGGGTTCGAAAGCAGGCCGCCTGGCTTTTCGAGTCAGCGCGCCTTCCCACGCGTTGCGCTGCGGGTCTTGAAAAGCCCTGCTGTAAACAACAGACCGTCCAGCGAGGGTTTTGCGCGCGCAAGTGGAGAAGGACAGCCGCGGTCAGGTTTGTGCTGGAGGCAGCTCGCTCTAGCTGCCGTGCGGACGAGAGGCCGAGGACAGGGTTCAAGGCGACGTGGGAGGCAGAGAGGCCCCCCAGCCACCGCAGCGCCCGGGGTTAGCGATGACCGGCCCTCGAGAAACCAAGCAGTTGGGCGTGGGGATGGGGACGAAGACACAGAGAGAAGCCACAGCTCGGGGCTTGGGCACGGGACCGGGCACGGGAGGGACGGAGAGGCAGCACATCAGAGACTGTGCCCGTGGTTTGGGGGCTGGAAGATGAAGACACCAGTCAACCATTACGTGACCGATCTGAGCACACGCTAAAAGACATGAATGGCGCATACCTCAAGGTCAGCTTTGGCGGTCAGCGGGGGTCCCAGGTAGCCCCAGGCGGCTTACCAAGGTGCGCAGGGCCAGGCCTGGCGTCGGGACGGGTGCGCTTGGGGCTGCTGCATTAACAATCAGGCCTGCGATCTGGGTTTCTTACCAGGAAATCGAGCTGCTCCAGCCTGTCCTCTGAGGTCAGCAGGGGGCGCTGCTCCACACGTCCCCACGTTTCCCTGCTCTGCGGTCCCCTTCTCAAATGTCACCCGTCACCATCATAGATGGAAAGAGAGCTTATAAGAGTCTCTGGCCAGCAATGAAATCCTTCGCCCAGAAGTGACCCCGGTTACACCCGCTCAACGGATTGGCCTGGAACTAGTCTCCTGGCCCACCCAACTGTCGGGGGCGGGGGCGGGACAGGAAGATCAGTCACGTCCGCGGGTACCTGGATGGACGCGGGTTCCCATGGACAGCCCGGCATGCCCTCCCGAGAGAGCGGTGGGCTGGCACCGTTGTGCCTCGACTTCGTCTCGGTCAATATTCTTGGGCGTTATTTATGCAGCCTTTCCTTTGGCCGACTGTGAGCTTCTCAAGGGCCAAAAAACCTGACTTACTCTCAGCAGCGGGAAATCCTCACCTCGATCTGGGGGCCTGCGGCACAGGCTGAAAACTCATCAGGCTGTACGCTTTTTCTAGAAGGACATTATATTTCAATAAAAAGCCAATTTTAACAAGGAAAGGACTCACACCCTCCGGCAGGGTGAAAACCCCTCTCGTCTCAGAGGCTCAGAGCTCGGGAGGGTCCCATTCCCTCCTCATCACGATCACTCAGGGGATCAGAAAGCTGGTCCCTCGGTCTGAGAGCCGCCGGGCGAGAAGCAGGACCCCCCCCCCCCCCCCCCCCCCCCCCCGCCCCAGCCTCCTCCCTCATCTGCTGTGGGCGGAGCCTCTGTGCTTTCCGGCTGAGGCTGGACAAAGGCATCGAGTGGGTTAAACGCGTGGCTCAGCAGCCTGAGTCTGTTGGATGTACAAAGTCCATTAGCTGGAAGCCTGGACGAGGAGACGTTGTTTGTGTCCCAGCCCGGGCTCCTGGGACCTGGAGAGTATCTGACCCCCTCCTGGATGACTTTTCCAGGGTCAGCCTATTAAGGACGAATCCTGACTAATTCGGTCACCCTCCCATTTCTCAAGTATGATTTGTGGCTTAATTGCGGCAGGAGAAAAAATAATGAAAAGTGCACAGCCTGGGCCATATCCATAACTCATAACCACAATAAAACCCTTGATGTGCTGTCGTGACTTATGGCAGTCTGAGGGCTGTGCACCCTGGGGCCGGCAGAGGGCCCAGATGTTTCCGTTACAGAACATTTCAGAGTTCACAGCCTGGAGAATCCAACCTTCCCAACTATTACAGCAAAGTTCAGTTCTGGTTGGAGGCAAAAGCCAGAGCCTTGGCTCAGGGTCCTGGGGCCCAGGTCAGGTCCATGCTCAGGCTTCCCTGGAAAGCAGAATGTATCAGAGGCTCAGAGGCTGCAGCTAGCATCTCAGAAGCAACTTCAAAGTGTCTCGAGCCTCTGCCAGCCCCAAGAGGCCATAAGAATGACACATCAGTTGGGGGTTACGCTGCGAGTAGCAGAAAACGCAGGTCAAACAGCTTAAAACATAAAGGTAATTTATGGGCTCACCCAACGGACGAGTCCAAAGATTGGGCGAGCTTCAGGTATGGCTTGATCCAGGGGGCTCAAATGACATCACCAGGGAGAAGCCATCTTCCATCGTTTCTCTCTGCTTTCCATCCAGGCGCCACAGAGGCCCCCTTGGCAGTTCCAAGACTTCTCCCCCAAACCCTCCTCCCCCATCAGCAGGGGGCGCTGCCCGGCCAGAGGAGGGGGGATTGTCAACATGCTGAACTCCCGTGATCACCCCCTGTTTATCCCACCCTTGCCGTCCTCATACAAGCCTTTATTACCGGCTGTAATCGTAATTACCTGCTGAAGTAACTTTCCTGCCTCTCTCGCACTTAGGGATGTTCCTCTTTATTGACAGCTCGGAAGTTTCCGGTCTTCCCAGTCCCGGTCGTCTAGAACGCAGGATGAGGTGGCTGATTCCCACTTCCCACGATTGCGTTCACGGTCGCAGTCACGTGCATCCTCCTCGGTGCAGGCGTTTGCACAAGTGCATGAATGAGGCTGCAAAGCGAGACGCTCACAGGCCTAACTGGGAGGCGTTTCGAGCACACACTGAGCGTCAGAATCTTTTCCGGCCTTTTCTCTGCCTTTTCCACTTGCTGTTAAGAGACGGTAGCTGGGGGGGGCGCCTGGGTGGCTCAGTTGGTTAAGCTCCGACTTCGGCTCAGGTCAATGATCTTGCAGTTGGTGAGTTCGAGCCCCGCGTGGGGCTCTGTGCCGACCGCTCGGAGCCTGGAGCCTGCTTCGGATTCTGCGTCTCCCTCTCTCTCGGCCCCTCCCCCTCTCGCGCTGTCTCTCTCTGTCTCTCTCCCAAAAAAATAAATAAATGTTTAAAAAGTAAAAACGAAGGGATGGTACATGAGCTACAAAGATTTCTGCTCTGTAGGCAGAAAAGCAAGTACCCACGAGCACGTCCTGGGGTCCCAAATGACTGTAAGAACTCCTAAGCCCAGAAAAGCTCATGGAGCCTCCCTACGTCCCACAAGGAACCTAAAAGACAAGTTTTTTTGTTTTGTTTTGTTTTGTTTTGAAGGCAAGAGAACATATGCGTGTGTGCTAAAAATAAAGGAGGTTCTTCCCGGATTCGTCTGATTACAATCTTAAATTATTTATTTTTCCACGCACGTATTTGTTTGCGAATGAACAATGCATTCGCCCCTTGTTCAGCGCCCCCCGCTTTGCTGGAGCCCCGGGCATATACGTGCGGAATTCTGCCTTCCAGATGACCCAGCGGGGACGTGCACACACATTCATGCAGCCGCGCACCCCGGCGATAAACCAGTACTCACGCGTGGGCACACCGGCCCTTCCCACATGTGCGCTCGGCCTCCGGGGCTCCACCCACGCTGGCACACCCGGAGCCAGAGAAGACTCCGAGCCAGAAGCCCCGAGAAGGGATCCGACGCTGGCACCCTCACAGTCACACACAGCCAGCATTTCTGTAGGACACCTCTCCTCCCTCCCGGTGTTCTGGCCACTGCAGGTTCCCAGATCAGCGGGACACCTCCGGGGGCTCACCCACAGTGAGCCCTGCGGACCACGGAGGTGGGAAGGAGTCTGGATCAGAGACAAAAGCCAGAGGGCGGGTAAAGCGGGGGCCCGGGGAGGGAGGAAGATCCCCTCCACACGACCAGGCCGGCTGGGGAAACGAAGAGGGAGGGCCCGATGGGGTGGCTCAGGACCCGAGGGACCCCAGGCAGAGGCCGCGGCTGCTCTGGATGTCTGACAGATCCACAGAGGCCAGCCTGACCCCCTTCCGGTGACGAGATCGCCCAACGCCAGACTCAGACTCTGGTCCCGTTCAGGAATTCCCTTCCTAGCTTTGAATCTGCGGGGTGAGTCCTAGCTCCACATTCTGATTCCATTGGCTTGGAGCGGGGACTGGGCACCCGGATTTATAAAACCTTCCTGGGCGATTCTAATGTGCAGCCAAGGCCGGGGGGGGGGGGGGGGAATCTCTGGTCTCCAGGAGCCCCGTGAGTTCCCGTGATGGGGACCTGCCCTCAGAGCCTCTTTGCTTTGGCGACACATTCAGAGTCGAGAGCTTGTCTCCACGGCAACGCCGTTCCTAATTCCCAGAATGGCGAACGCAAGCTCCGGGAGTGCCCGGCCACCGCCTCACCGGATGGCCCCTTGCAACGAGGGCCGCCTCCCGCAGGCAGTCCGCCGTGACTGCTCCAGCAGGGTGTCCGAGGGGCACGGCTGCACAGCTGGGCCAGCGCCCAGAGTCACCATACTTCTTTTTAAAATAAATTTTTTTATATTTATTTATGTTTTGAGAGACATAGAGACACAGAGCACAAGTTGGAGAGGGGCCGAGAGAGAGGGAGACACAGCATCCGAAGCAGGCTCCAGGCTCCGAGCTGTCAGCACAGAGCCCCACGCGGGGCTCGAACCCACGAACCGCGAGATCGTGACCTCAGCCGAAGTCGGACGCCCAACCGACTGAGCCCCCCAGGCGCCCCTTGTCTTCATTTCTTTTAAAATCAGAAGGTCAAAGCCAGCCTGGCTTATATTTTTCTTCACACCAGTGCCATTGTGAAATATATTTTGGGTTTTTTTTGTTTGTTTTTTTATGAAGAAATAGGCCCACAAAAGTCATACTGCGGCCCTACCGAGAGGGGTGATATCCCCTGGAAAGGACTCCCTCACGGCCCGATGGGCCCAGGTCCCCCCAAAAGCCACTTCTCTCAGTGAAGTTTCTCTGGGAAACTGAGGCAGGTGAAAGTATGGGGTCCGGAGTTACATGGTTCACACCCAAGCTGTGTGTCTTAGGCAAGCTACTCCGCCTCTCTGGGCCTCCGTTTCCACTTCTGTCAGACGAAGGTGTTAAGGGCCCTCAGCGGGGTGTGGTGGGGAATCAAGGAGATGACGTATTTGGAGACGCAGGCACCTGGCAGGTCTGTCCCCAGCTTCAGCCGGACAGCGGCACCTCGGGGAGCTCGGCAGCACGGCCGGGGCCTCCCTGGGACCCCGCACGAGGCCAGGCCGGGCCCAGCCATCGCCGCGGGCCCCAGACCAGAGCTCACGGGAAACGCCCCGAGCCCCAGGTCTCCGCAGGCCTGAGGAGGTCGCTGAGCTCTGGGGTCCTGCCTGAGGGAGCCCTGGGAGTCGCTGTTGATTTCCTTTTGGACTTCGAGAGGGACCGGAGGGAACTCTCCAAGCTCTGTGGCTGTGCCCTGCCAGAAGCGTCCCCTTCCTACCCTCTCAGCCTCCTCCTCAGGAGACCAGGCATCAGACAACTCGGCTCTTTGCTCTCCTGGCTTTTGGTCCTGGTCGAGTTCGGCAAGCGTTCGCTGAGCACCTAGCAAGTGCCCGCCGGTAGATGGAAACATCACCCGCTGGGGTTTCTGAACCAGAGAAGCCTGGGCAGGGGAGGGAGTCCCTGTGTGAGCGCCCACAGGGGCCAGGACACAAGTGAGAACTCCTTCCCTCCTCATCCACCCTGGCAAGATGGGTATGGTCGTTGCCATTTCACAGATGAAGAGACGGAGGGTCAGGCAGGGCCACATGGCTGTGAGTGGTGAGCTGTAACCCAGGCCTGGCTCTGTATGACGGCGGCCAGAGTTCTAAGTCACTTGATCTGCCATGTCCCTGGAGAGCTGAAGGCGACTCTTCATCCCCAGGGCTCTTTGGACCCTCAGGACAAGAGCCCTCCCGCAGGCACCCCCTCTTGGTCTGACCCAGAGCACAGGAACAGGCCTGGGGAGAGCCGACCTTGATTCTCCCTCCAGGATGCCCGTCAGTAGCGTTAAAGCTGAAAGGGAGGAGGGGCTTGGAGCCCTGGGTGCTCCCAGGTGAACAGCCGACAGATGGGGAGAGGGGACAAGTAGCTGTCCCAAGGTCACTCACAAAGTCAACAGGAGAAGGGAGGCTGAACCGAGAAACCCCCGAGTGCCCGGTTCTCTCCCCATCAGGACACAGACCGCTCCCGACTGCCCCCTGAGAACCTTCTAGGCTGTAAGATGGACATCACGCTCCACAGAGCAAAATGCACGAGGCCCTTTGGGCCCCAAAAGGCTCTTGTCCCGATTCGCCAAGACAACCATCCTTCTCCCACAGACACATCTAGAACCTTCCTAAGCACACCGAATCCGACGGTTTTCAGAACACTTGGCATTTTACAAAGCACGTAGACGCGTATTATTTGCGCTCACTCACTCCCAAGTCCTGAGATACGTAACATTTTTTAAAAGTGATTTTTCTGATTAAAAATTTTCAAAGCACAATGACGCATAAAAGGAAGGAAAATTACCCATAATCCCACTCTCCAGAAGCAACTAACTTGGTAACTTGGTGTGTTTCCTCCTACCCCATTTGCTACTTTTTTTTTCTTTTATTTTTACTTTCATTGAAGCACATCCTCCAAAAAAAAAAAAAAAAAATGTGGAAACACATGTCTTAGTCCGTTCAGGCTGCTATAATAAAACCATTGACCGGGTGGCATACAACCAACAGAAACTTGCTTTTCACAGATTTTTGAGGCTGGAAGTCCAAGTTCAAGGTGCCAGTATGGTCCGGTGAGGACCCTCTTCTGGGTCACAGAGTCTGATCGTGCCCTCACATGGGGAGGGGCAAGGGAGCTCTCTGGGGTCCCTTTGGCAAGGGCGCAACTCCCATTCGCTGGGGCTCCTCCCTCATGACCTAAGTACCTCCCAAGGCCCCACCTTCTGACACGATCACATTGGATATTAGAGTCTCGACGTGTGAATTTGTGGGGGACACAAACATCCGGCCCAGAACACGCCTAGTCTTAATTGTACAGCTTGCTAAACGTTGGCATGAATGTAGCCGCTAGCTCGATCAATTAGTGATCGAGGATCGATGCGGGGTAGGCGGCACCCCGGCGGGCCCCCCTCCCACCCCACACCCACGTGCAGAGAGCCACTCTTCCTGTGTCTACCACCATAGACGAGGGTGGCTTGTTTTAGAATTGTACCTGCATGAAATCATTTGTATCTCGTCCCTTTCGCTCAGCATGGTGACCGTGGGGTCTTCCCGCTGAGCTGTCACTAACGTAGCCATTCCACCGTGGGCGGACCTTTGGGCTGTTTCTAGTTTGGGGCTGCCGTGAGCGCCTTTGCCCTTTGGTGGATTTCCTACAAATACCACCTTTTAATGTATTATAGCATATATTGTATATTCTATCTTGTACATCACATTATACCAATAAATAACAAATTCATTAAAGAATATTAATGAAAACTGTTAAGAATATTCATTGAAAACAATGAATAATTGTCATCAGAGTAGATGAAACCCTGGCTTTGTGTCCTACATTCTCGACGAACAAAACGACACGAGCATTGCCGGTGTGGTTCAGACCCCCCGGAGTCGCTGTGCTTAAAGGCTACATAAAATCTGTTTTCTAGATGAGAAAGCACTGGCCCAGGGAAGCCACAGCTCGATCATCGACCCCCGGGGCTCTTTCCCCTCCTTACAGAATTTCAATGTGAGGAAGAAAATAGGATAAAATAGAAACACCGCCTCATCAACCAGGAAAAAGGACCGGTCACCCGCAATAGAGAAAGGAAACATTTGAGGAAGCCGGAAGGTGTCTCGTTGGCTTTTACACACACCAAGCCGCCAAAACGGTGAGGACTGGGACCCCCAGCAGGTCAAGGAGAGCTAAGGAAGCCTCTGCCGTAGGGTTTAAGGGCGCTGACGCTCGCCCACCACTAGGCGGCGCCAGAGCAGCGCCTATGGGCTTCGGGGCGGCAGGGCAGGGCTGGGAGGGGCAGGCCGGGCCCTGGAGCCAACCCAAGGCCTCGGACCAGGATTTCTGGAGAAGACTGGGTAGGAGAAGTCTCTGGCAGCAGATTAGAAGCTTTTTAAAGGACCCCTTCCACCCCCTCCCTGCAGCCTAGAGTATCCAAAATTGTTGAAGTTCCTCGAGTATCCTCAGGGACCTCATGTGCCCACCAGAAGGAGGAGGATGGGCCAGTGGAGTGGCAGGCACTGTCAGTCACCAAGCGGGAAGAAGGGACATTCCTTCATGCCTCTCCCCACCCTCTCACTGGCCACAGATGTAGAACTTTCCAGCCACGCAGGACCCTGGAACCCAGGCCCCCCACCCTTGCAGCCGAGTTCAGGGAAGGCCACCGGCCAGCCGAGGCCACTCAGCCGTCATGGGTCTCTGGTGATCTGTGGCCTTCACCCGGCTCCTCTGATACCCCCCCGGGGGCCAGACGGGGAGGGGGTCAGTCCTGGACGTCTCCGCCTGCACCTGCCGTCCTCTCCTGCTGTGACACATTTTTCAGAATAACGACGCTCCTGGAATATACCAGAAGGGACTTCGCAAGGCGTTCTTCCAGACACATTGAGACGTTGGGGTGAAAGAAATGAAAGCATTCACACAAAAACCATTCAGTGCCTGGGGGGGGCGTCTCCACAACGCAAGCTGTAAAGTCATGCATTCGGAGGGAAGTCGGACACCATCCGGTCCCACGGTGCATTCTGCAGACTGGGGACCCGACGGGTCCGCCGTGCAGGCGAGTGGGACGTCCTGAATGGCAGAAAAGCCTGCCTCTCCAGGCACAATGGCTGCATCATGCCAGCGTGGCCCCAGGGCTGGCCTTTGGATGCTCACCGCGCTGGGTCTGCCGTTTCTGTCTCTCGGCTGGTCTGCGAGATCTGCGAGGGAGCGGCTGGCTTATTTATCTCCTGATCCCCAGCGCCAGTCCCGGGCTTGGCACCAGAGAATGCCCAGGCCTCCGGTTCAAGGGGCCCTCAAATTTCAGTTGCTATTGAGGGGCAAAGGGTCTGGAAAATAGGGTGGGCTTTAATGCTCTAATTTAAGCTGTAGTTTTGAGCTGGGTCGATATCCTTCTAACCTATCTCTAGAATCCTCAGTACCACCAGTTGCTAGATATTGACAGATACTCTGAGACTCCAAGCTTTGGTTCTCCTGACTGGGGAGACTGTGACATAGTTCCAAACAAGTTCCAAACAAAACCAATATTTATATGCAAAAAAAAAAAAAAAAAATACAGGCTAAAATTGTTAGAAGAATGCACAGCATTTTTATATATAATTTCAGAACGAGGAAGTCCTTTTTATAAATAAGCATGACCCCAAACTCAAATGCTGTAAAAGAAAAGATTGTTGAATTCTCATGAATAAAGTTTTTAAACTGGAAGGGGAAGAAGTAAACAAAATCAAAAGGCGAACACCAAACGGGGAGAAAATACGTACAACTCATAGCACGGATGGAGAGACGCTTTCCTCGATATTTCAAGACTTCCTACAAATCACGGAGACCAAAAACTCAATAGAAAACAAATGAGCCCGGGCTATGAAATAGACTAGCTGTGTGTTCCCAGACAAGTTACTCGACCACTCTGGACCTTAGCGTTCTAGTCCATAAAAGGGTCCTGGCCTCATGGGAGCTGTTGTAAAGACTAAATACGTGAATATTCCCCAGAACCGCCCTCGTTGGCTTGTCTGCCTCTACCGAGTCTGGGAGCCCTTGGGGGCGGGGCTGGGCCCAGCACAGGCTCTCTTGTCCTGCAGGGGTGTTTGGTGAATCAGAGCCCGTCTGCCTTGCACTTGCCAGGAATGGCAAGGTGGGTCATGATAAAGGACCCCGTCCCGGAGTCAGGGGTACCTGAGACACGGATAATCCTGCGAAGATCCCCATCGTGCATCCAGATTAGCAGGAAAGAGAAAAACACACCACAGACGTCGAATGGCAAATACAGGCCTCCACCGAGCTCACGTTCTCGCTACACCGGCCCCGGGTGGAAGTTAAAATTCATAGACTGTTAATTAGCATGTGGAACAGGAAGTTTCTAAATAGCTTTGCGGCGAGGCAATCAGCAGGCGGAGGGCCAGCGCTTAAAGGTCTGGTTTAAAGGGGGAGAGGGAAGAGAGGGAAGTCGAGACACCGAGATATTTCTGCTTCTTTTTACATCACACAAAACCCAAACACGCGTCACTGCTGGGACCTCCTCTGGAAACAGAGCCCCCTGTCCTTGCCGTGGCTTCCAAAGGGCTCGTCTGCAGCCGCCGGGGCTGGGAGAGACTGCGTGCGTGGCCACCTTCGCAGGCCCCACGGTGCTTTTCCCAACGGCTTTCAAAGCCACGCGTGTTTCCTTGGGGAGCCAGGACTCGGTGTCAACTATCATGGCAAGATGCCGCCGTGAGATAAGGAGATGCCAGTGGCCCCGAGTCAGTGAGACAGATGCCTTTGGTATGCAGTTAACGTTTCTGGGGACCTCGCACCCAAACTGGCAACTCAGTGACCTCCTTTCCCTCCCAGGACCTGAGTTTTGGGCTTGACAGAGGGAGGCCCAGGCTCCATAGCCTGCTGGGCCCTGTAGCCACACGGGAGGGACCTGCCCGTTCCCCATGGGGCTCGCTGCTCTCCAGCACCGGCTCCTGGCAGAGGGCAACAGTCTGGCATCCCCTGCCCACGACAGTTCAAGGTGAGTGAGAGGTCTCCCTGATGTCTGCACCAGTCACTGCTCTTTGGGGCTCCAGACACGGCCGTGGCCGGCTCACGGACCACGCCCCATGCCCGGCGCCCGCTTTGGGTTAACCGCCCGTGATGTCGGTGACGGGGGATCGGGCACCTGAGCTTCTCTGCTCAGAGATTCATCACGGCAACATCTGCCTGCTCTATGCACAAGGCATGCGTACCCCATATTTCAGCCCGTGGACTAGGATCGTGCCACCAGGGGTCCAAGAAGTGACCATCGGTCACGT
Organism: Panthera tigris; assembly: GCF_018350195.1. Lineage (NCBI taxonomy): Eukaryota > Metazoa > Chordata > Mammalia > Carnivora > Felidae > Panthera > Panthera tigris. The sequence goes on from NC_056665.1 coordinate 136,647,158, forward strand.
CTAAGAGAGTCCAAGAGAATCCGTCTCCTGGTCCTGTCTCCTCCAGGCTAAGGCCCAGCCGGTGGATGCTGCTGCCTTCAGGAAGCCTGCCCAGACTTGATCAGCCGTATTCAGTCCTTGCAAGTTTCCTCCCGCCAGCACTGGCTGATTATCCACACCAGGCACTATGGAGAGCCTGCAGAGCCGTGAAGTTTCCCTCTCCCGAGCTCCCGGGCCCTTTCCGGCCTCCCAGTTACTGGCTCCATTGACCTGTGGCTTCTCTTGGATCGTCATTTGTCTCACTCGGACCGCCCCTACTCAGACCACCCCTGGAATACACACAGCTTAGTACGTGACAGCCAGACAGTCAGGGGGTGCCTGGGAGGCTCAGTCGGTTAAGGGGCAGGTCATGATCTCGCGGTTCATGAGTTCGAGGCCCGCATCGGGCTCTTCTGTGCTGGCAGCTCAGAGCCTGGAACCTGCTTCCGATTCTGTGTCTCCCTCTCTCTCTGCCCCTCCCCCACTCATGCTCGCTCTCTCTCTCTCTCTCTTTCTAAAAAATAGATAAATAAATAACCATTAAAAAAAATTAAAACATAAAAAAGAGCCAGGCAGTCCGCGTTCCAACCTTGGCTCTCGTGTTTTTGGCTGTGTGAGCTTGGGCAACTTAACTTCTCTGTGCCTCTGTTTCCCATTTGTACAGTAAGGATCCGTTTAGTACTGGCCTCATAGAATTTCCATGAAGACTGAACGATTTAAATTTTTTTTTAATTTTTTTTAGATGTTTGTTTATTTTTGAGAAAGAGAGAGAGAGAGTACAAGCAGGGGAGGGGCAGAGAGAGAGGGAGACAGAGGATCCGAAGCAGGATCCACGCCGACAGCAGAGACCCCGATGCGAGGCTCCGACGCGTGACCTAAGCTGAAATCAGACGGTCAACTGACTGAGCCACCCAGGCGCCCCTCAAAGAGTTAAATTTTATAAAACTCTTTAAACAGTGCCTGGCCCTACATGAGCACTGTGTAAGGGTTTAGTTTTAAAGACAGGCATTTGTAGGGTAAGGCACACATCGTCCCCTGCAAGGATCTCAAATTCACACGCCTAGAGACATCGGACAAGGAGCAAAGGGGCAGGGAAGGCTGGGAGAGGGCAGCAGAGAGCTGGAGATCTCTGACCCCATGGGGGGGGCATCCCCCCACCCACACTCACCCCCCACCTCCGCCACCCCCACTCCCACCCCCCCCCCCTTGCTGCTCTGCGCAAGGAGACACCAGATCTTTGGATTTCCAAGAAAAGCTGGAAGCCCTGGTTGAGTGTTTGTTTTTAAAGTGAAATATCTCAACTTGTAAATGTTGGCAGTTAATTGAGAAAAAAGTCAACGCACTGAAAACTTCTGTTCGCACCAAAATCCACTCACGGATGTTTATAGCGGCTTAGTCATAATCGCCGAAACCTGGAGGCAACCGAGACGTCCTTCAGTGGGTGACGGATGAATAAACCGGGGTGCATCCAGACAACGGACTATTATTCAGGGCTAAAAAGAAAATGAGCTCTCAAACTATGAAATGACGTGGAGGGAACTGACACGCACGTCTCTAAGTGAAAGAAGCCAATCTCAGAAAGGGACATACTGAAAGGGACAGGATTCCAACCAGATGAGGTTTCAGAAAAGGCAACACGAGGGCGACAGCAAAAAGATCGACGGCTGCCAGGGTTAGGGGTAGGGTGGGATGCACAGGTGTAGCAGAGAGGAGTGTTTGGGCAGCAAAACCTTTGGGGAGGATACTAGAAGGGTGAGCACGTGTCACTGTCCGTTTGTCCAAACCCATATGATACACAGCGTCAAGGGTGAGCCCCGATGCAAAGTATGGGCTTTTGGATGATGACGTTGTGTCCTGGGGGATGTTGATCATGGGGGAGGCTGTGGGTGTGTGTGTGTGTGTGTGTGTGTGTGTGGTGGCTGGGGGCACATGGGAACTCTCTCTACGTTCCGCTCACTTTTGCCCTAAATGTGCTCTAAAATATAAGCTCTATTTTTTTTTTAAGTCGACACATCGCTGACAGAGCCATTTGGGCTCCGTACGTCACAAAGACCCACGTACAATCTCAGTCGCGCGTTTTTGTTCAAAACTAGACCGTTAGCTCCATGAAGGCAGAAGTCCCACTAACTCCTGTTCCCTGCTGGGTCCCTGAGGAGGGTGTAGCACAATGTCGAGCAAGAAAGAATGTGAAGGAAGAAGAAGGACTAAGTGCCATTCGCTTGACAAGGAAGGTGCTGGAAATCAGCATTTACTGAGTGCCAACGGTGTCACCACCACCATACCGGCTACTCAATGAGCCTCTTCCCGTGAATGTCACTTAACACTCTCGTGATGGAGGTATCGTCCGCTCTGCTTTGCAGGTATAGAAACAGAGGCTCAGGGGGCTCACACTGCCCGCCCAATATCACATCGCAGGTAAGTGGCAGAGCCTGGGATGGCTCCCAGGGCTCCCAGATGACAGCGGTGAAAGCTTCCACTCCAGCCGGCCTTGGGATGGATGGATGATGAACGGATAGATGGATAGATGGTGGATAGATGCTGGATGGATGGATGGATGGACGGACGGATGGATGGATCTGGAGAACCCTTCCCCCAGTGAAAATTCCAGCATTATCTTTCTCCCTTTTCCACTTCCCATCGCTGCTGAGACTCCAGCTATTTCCAATTCAGCAGCAAATGAGGTGCCCAGACAGGGCCAGCTTCACAGTTAGCAACAAAACCAGTTTAAACTGGGAGTGGGGGGCGACGGGAAAATACCTGTCTTTCCCCCTTTGAGCCTTGGAAAGGCGCAAACGACGTGTGAGGCTAATCACAGAGCCCTCCCCCAGGCCTGCTGCAGAATCCACATTCACCGACGACCCTTTGGTCATCCCCCACTCCGACCCCAGCCAGGCCAGTGAGTTTCAGGAAGAACTGCCTCCCCATGATAATAGGCCCCTCCTGGGGAGAAAGAGTGAGATACACATGATTCTCCCAACATTTCCCACTCCCTTCCTAGCTGCGGGATCCGGGGCAAGGAACTTACCCCAGTAGCCAAGCCTCTCGTTTGCACAAAGCCATAAGTCATACCCCGCTGTCGATTTTGACAACAAAGAGAAATGATTTTGCCCCTGTACAGTACCTAGCACACAGTAGGTGCTCATTAAATTTTCATGTCCCTCCTCCCCTGTGCTCAGCCAAATGGTTATTCCAGTTCAGGCTACAAACCTGGGGGAACCGGACCATTTCCTTTGATAAATGGAGCATTCGTGTACTCTCCTTGCACAAGGCTAGTAAGTACCCGGTATTGGGGTCCTGGTATTTCTGGCCTCACGGAAGGGGTAGTGGAGAGCTAGATTACCGCTCTCAGACTGAGCCAAGCATTGTATTTAAGGCTCTTTACGTCTCCCCAAGAGCCCGAACGACCGTGAGCACCGGCTCTAACCTCAGATTTGCAGGACCGATCTTTATTCCCCACTTAGGTGCCTGAACCAAGAGCTCAGTTAGTCTCCAAGCGAAAGGGGGCATTTTTTGTTTGTCCCCAGGCCCTCCCGGCCAGGGCCTGCCTCTGCTTTTTATGTGCTCCAGTAAACCCAAAAGTCTTCTCCAGTTAATACGGTAATTATGGCTTCCAAGTCAGCGGAAAGACCGAGATTTTCCCAGAGCCTCTAAAAAAGGAAAATACAAAACCTGGGCCATAAAAACCAGGCCCGAGTGCAGCAGACTGGAACGCGGGAAGCAGTGGGGCATCATGGGAAGAAGATGGCAGCCAAGGGCCCCGGAGAGTTTCCACACTGGCTTCTGCCCTTGGTGTGACCTGGGGTAGAGCACCCTAACTCTTTGGTCTCGGCTTCCTCATCTGTATAACGGGGTCGACACACCCCACGAGGATTGCCGAGTCCCAGCGAGCTAGAGAACCCGTCGGATTTGTGCTCCTTTGCGTGTCTGTTGAACACACACGCGTTAGCGGTCCGCCCTGTGCTACGTGGCCAGCACGATTGCTCTCTCTGTTCTGACACCCACCTTCTGAAGTAGGGACCGTCGTCTGCGCGGGAAGAAATGAGACTCCGACACAACGGGTGACTTAACCCAGGCCACACGGCTAATAAGAAACAGAGTAGGGGTCAAAGCTGTCTGGGTCTCCTCTGCCCCCAGACCTGCGCTCCCGCCACCAAGCTATAGCGGTCCCCGTTGGAATGCTTGGGCCACGGCTAGAGGGACCTCAGGTGCGTCCAGGTGAGAAACTGACTTGCCCAGCGCCATACCTGTGTGTCTGTGACCGCTCCAGAGTTGGGGCACTGTCGCAGCTGATGTCCACGGTCTCCTGTTGAAGATTCCCCATTGCGAAAGAAATGCCCCAGGGACGTAGCTACCTCTGTCTGTCCAGAGCAGAGTTGCCCAGAAGCGGGAGTGTGCCAGCCATGCGCCAGCGCCCCCACCCCCACCCGACACTCACCGCCTGGAGGAAGGATCACCCAGTGGGAAAGTTACCGCCTTTACGCTTCTTTCTGGGCCTTGCTGATTCTGTCAAGAAGAAAGGCTCGGGTCCTAACGCATTTCACGCCTAACACCTATCTTCCTCATTTTACGGTGGAGAGAAAGCTCATCTCAGGGTCACATCCTTTAGCAGACAAAAGACAAAAGTATGCAGCTAGAGGAATATGTCCTGCTTTTCCTTTTGTTTTTCTCTCTTTTTTTTAAAGTTTACTTCTTTTTGAGAGACAGGGCGTGAGCAGGGGAGAGACAGGGAGAGGGAGACACAGAATCGGAAGCAGGCTCCAGGCTCTGAGCTGCCGGCACAGAGCCCGAGGCCGGGCTCGAACTCACGAACCGCTAGATCACGACCTGAGCCGAAGCTGGACGCTTAACCAACTGAGCCACCCCCGGCGCCCCTCATTTTGCTTCTTTCTAAGATGACTTTCTGCTTCTCACAAGGGGTGCGGTTTTCTGTCTATACATACAGTTTCCTCTCAAGGAAATGTATTCAAGTAAAATGAGGATTGAGTTAAGAAAAATTATTAGTAACTGCGGATTTAACATTTTTGGCTTATTTAATTTAAATTTGATTTTAAATCAAGTAAACAATAGTTCAGGCACCCCGCCGCTATGGCTCGCGCCCCAGCGTGACTCCTGCAGGGCCCTGCGAGGTGAGCGAACCCTGCTCCGTCCCCAGCTCTGGTTCAAGCTGCGTGACCCAGATGAGGGGGAGACCCAAGGCTGGGTCCACAGGTGTGTGTCCTGCGGTGGCCACACCAGCTGCCCTGTAGCACTGAGCCTGATGACCGGCACCACTCGGTTGACCAGATTCCTCGCACGTCTGTAATCCAAACACGGAACTTGGGTCTCATGACGCTGAGGCTGGACGGGAAGGGGACCCTCGCTCTCCCCCAGCCAGGACCGGGGCAGGGTCCTGGATTGTGTGAAAGGTACCCTAACTCTGGCTGACTCACTCTCTGGGTCTGGGTCTGGTCTCTCCTCCAGCGGAGGCTACCTTTTGTTTTATTTGGTAAACAGAGGCAGAGTGCCCCCTTCCGTGTCCCTGGGTTCTTCGCAAATATTGCCTCAGTTAATCCCCACCATCCGACGGAGGGGCACTGCTGGTCCACCCATTTTACAGATGGGGAGACTGAGGAAGGGCGACCCAGGCTCCACAACCAGAAGCAGCGGATCAGGACTTGGCGTTCGTGGACTCGGTGGCACGCGACGGAAGTTGGCAGATGGCCCGGTGTCCCTCCTCCATCACCCAAGCAGTTGGTGTCAGCGTGAGCCCCTCTCCAGCCAGAATGTCCTGTGCCGACAGGGGAATGACGTCTGCCCGTCAGAAGCACACTGACAAGAGATATGGGTTTCAGAAACAGCGCTGGGATGGGAGTCAAGTCTCCTGACTCCTCGCTGGCTCCCCTACCTCCTGCTGTGTGAGCTGGGTCTAGTGCCTACCCTCTCTGGGCCTCAGTCTTTGCATCTGTAAACAGGCAGGTGTTATCCCAATCCGGGGTCAGAACACGACAGCCTGCGGGCCAAACCTGGCCTGTTTTTGTGAAGTCTTACCGGCACGGTCACGCCCGTTCGCTTACACAGCGCCCACGACGGCTCTAACCCCACAACAGCCGCACGGGGTCCTTGCAACAGACCTGAAATATTTCCTCTCTGGCCCTTTGAAGTTTTCTGACCCCTCTCCCGGCAGATCCGCACAGAGACCGTTTCATTCACCTACTATTTTCCCAGAGCCTAGAACCGTGCCCGGCGTCCAACGGCTTCCCCTGACGCTTGCTGAATGAATGTCTAAGTCTAAGGGCCCTGCCCGCTCGGATGGTCTGGACTAATCGTGGCCGGTGGACCACGGTCGCCTCAGAGGCCTGCGACCTGTATGTCTCCTTTAGTTGTCATTAAGCAGATGGCCCAGTGACCGTTGGTGGGGACGAGCCGCTCAGGTCTCTCTTGGAGAAGGAACCCGGAGCTCATCGTCAAGGCGAGCACTGAGCTGCCAGCCTTCTGCCGACGGAGCCATCCGGCTCCAGCCTGGCCTTCGAGCCAGGACCAGACATTTCTGGGCCAGGCCGCCGTCAATAGCTGGTCTCTACAGGGGCTGGTCTCTACAGGGCCTGGCCACTCGTGTCCTTAGCACGCATCCTCAGCAAGCAGTCTTTGCTCTGGAGTTCTCCACTGGGCTGGCCGAGACTTTGCCGGAAGCTCACTGGGGTCGAAGACTCTCTCTCCCTGAGAGTCTCTCCTGCCTCCTCTCCCTCACGGGCTTTACCTACAGTGAATCCCGGGACGCCCCAAACCCACCTCAGCAACGAACGACCTTCTGCAGGACGTGAACTGCCCCGGGGACCAAGTCCTCAGCATGCGTTTATCAAGCACCAGCTGCATAAGGAGCGCTAGGCTGGGAGCTGGGGGGAGGGCCCATTAATCTCAGGATGAACAAACCTGGTCGCCAGCTTTGAGGGCTCGCCGGGAAGACGGGATCCAAACCCCCGGGTTCCCACACTCCAACATGGCCTCCAGCATTCACAGACTTGCAGAACTTTCCAGTTTGGTGAGCACTCGGTAGCGCCCCTGTTATTTGTAGAGGAACAGACTGGTCTTGGAAAGGTGTTGGGGGCTGCGGGGCCAGTGACCTCTGCCCTCCTGAGGCTGGAAGCAGCAGGGACCTGGGAACCGTCGACTGAGGCGTCCGCTTCATTACAACAGCTGATTAGGGAGCAGAGCTCAGATCTGCGGCCAAAAACCAGAGTCCCTGAGATTTCGTGCGCAGAGTTAATCCAACCCCACAACCGCAGGCCTCTTTTCTCCCAGAAGGAGGGGTCGGATTCCACCCCTGGGTTTCCCATCCCGAAGTCACCGCTGGTTAAGCTACTCCCCCTCCCGAAGCTGGCAGGAGGCCAGACTGTTTACCTCCTTTTTTTATCCTGCGGAGGGGAGAGCAGTCTCTGGCCACAGACACTGAGGAGTGCGTAACAGCAGAAGGGGCTCATCTCGGGTCGCACGTAGGCTGTTGGTGACAGAGAAATTAAACCTGACATTACTGAGAACACGATAACGAGATGCCTGGAGGACACAGCACGGGCCAAGGCTGGAATTCTGGGAGCGGGTCGCAGAGCGTGGGGAAGACATGGGGACCAGCACAAAGGGACACATCCCCATCTCTTGCGGCAGGAGCCCAGGGCGGGCCGGAGCTCCCTGGAGGGCTGCCCGGTGGCAGCGGCAGCTCTCGAGGGACTCAGATGCCATCTGAAGGCCAGCACTGAAGCCAGGAAGGAGTGGAGGAGAAACACCCCTGGCCTCTTTTTGTGGCCACGCCTCCAAGCCCCGACCGGAGCCTCTCTGTGGCTGAAGCCACAGAGCAAGGGAAGCTGGGTAATGTAGTCCGCGGGGGCAACGTTCCAGGCGCAGAACAACAGGGAACAGGGGTGGAGGGCGGCGGGGCTTGGGAGGGATGCAGGCAGCCAAAAAACAGAATGAAGAGAAGGAGAGCTGACGATCCCACGAGATTTATGCGCAATATTTCATTTATCCTCCCACGATGCCATGAGGTAGGAGACATCCACCTTTTTTTTTTAAATTATTTTTTCTGTTTATTTTATCTTTGAGAGAGAGAGAGAGAGAGAGAGAGACAGAGCGCGAGTGGGGGAGGGGCAGGGAAAGGAGGAGACACAGAATCTGAAGCAGGCTCCGGGCTCCGAGCTGCCAGCACAGAGCCCGACGCGGGGCTCGAACCCAAGAATCCCGACATCACGACCTGAGCCGAAGCCGGACGCTTAACAGACTGAGCCACCCAGGACACGCGTCCCTTTTACAGATGAGGAAGCTGAGGCTCGGAGAGGGTAGGAAATTTGGCCGAAGGATCACAGCAAAGACGTGCCAGCGCCCAGACTGGAACCTCCGTCTTCCAAGTCTTCCCATTCCTTCCCAGCAGACCCCGCGAGGGGTCAGCAAGCTTCCAGGGGCCCTGTCTGTCTGGGTCCCTGCCAGAATGGGGAAGACCGGCTTTTCAAGACCGAACGTTCCCAAGTTTTACAAATTCGCCCCGCGTTAGTTCCAAGAAGCGTTTCATTTGCCAATTCTGCAGCAAAGTGCCAGTCGCCGCTAATCAAGCCCCGAAGGCCACGGACTCTGCGAGCTTTCAGCTTCGTTACCTGCGTGCACCCCTCGTTGCACTCCTCCAGACGTTTAGAGGCTTCTGTCCAACGTTTGGCTTGTGGAGCGCCCGGATGAAACACCAGCAGGGAGAAGAAGCAGGAGAGCGGGAAGGGTGTGCAAAGGGCTCCCGGCGCTAACTGGGACGCTGGAAACTCCTCTGGAGGTGGGGGGTGCAGGGGGGAGGGCAAGGGAGGGACTCTGCTCTCCGCTTCCCGCCTCCCCCCCCACCCCCCAGTGGCTGCTTCTTGAATCGTTCTGAAACACGGGCCCCTGCCCCGTGGCTGCTACGTGTCAGGTTCCAGGGAGAGCGCCTGGCACAGAGCCGGGGGTTCAAATGCAGGAGAGCAGAGGGACTGACGCAAGGCTCTGGGCGGCAGGCCCCGGGTTCCAGTCCTGCCCTCCCGGCTCCTTGGCTGGGCGACAGTGGACATGCTGTCCCTTTCAGTCGCATTTTCCCAACTTGTAAAATCAGAATCATGCAGAACCAAAACGATGCGTCTACCCGACAGGATCGGTGAAAAATGGTAAATGATGTGAGTTGAAAAATAGTTAACTGTGTAACTGGTGTAAAAAAAAAAAAAAAAAATCAGGTAGGGGCGCCCGGGTGGCTCAGTCGGTGAAGCGTCCAACTTTGGCTCAGGTCATGATCTCACGGTTCGTGGGCTCAAGCCCCGCCTCGGGTTCTGTGCTGACAGCCCGGAGCCTGCTTCAGATCCTCTGTCCCTCTCTCTTTCTCTGCCCTTCCCCCGCTCATTCTCTCTCTCTCTCTCTCTCTCTCTCTCTCTCTCTGTCTCAAAAATAAAACATTTTTGGGGGCACCCGAGTGGCTCAGTTGGTTAAGCATCCGACTCTTGGTTTTGCCTCAGGCCGTGATCTCAAGGTTTGTGAGTTCCAGCCCCGCATCGGACTTCACGGTGACAGCGCGGAGCCTGCTTGGGATTCTCTCTCTCCCTGTCTCTCTGCCTCTCCCCCCTCACCCTCTCTGTCTCTCGAAATAAATAAACTTAAACAAAATTAAAAAAAATAATAACCATTTTTAGAAAAAAGATTAAAAAAAAAACCATCCAGTAAATGATACCTGTGGTTGCTTTACTGAGCTATGTGATCCTGGGGAAGTTACTTAACCTCTCTGTGCCTCAGTCTCCTCATCTATAAATGGAGATGAAATAATGCCTACCTCATAGGCGCTTGCAGAAGACCGCCCTCAGGAAATGCTGGTGCGGCTGCCTCGCACATCATATACTAAGTGCTGGCTCTTACCAGCGACCACCGTCATCGTCAACAACGTTGGTCCCTCTTCCCCTGCCCAACCGTTCCTCATCTTGCAAGGGTCACCTCCTCCAGGAAGTCCTCCTTGACCTCACTGTGGGGTCTCAAACAGCTACACAGCTGTAACCCTCCCCGTATTATTGTATGGAAGTGACCACCCACCTCCGAGATGCCTTCTCCACCTACTGCTTCCTCCCTGGGACCAGGATCCGGTTCCCCTCTTCTCCACCTTCCCGGTGCCTGTGCCGGGCCCACCCCACGGCAGGCTTTCCACCAGGGGCGGCTGGATGAAGGCAACGGGACTGAACCGAACAGAGCCTGCCTGAAACCGAGGCCAAATAGAGGTAGAAAGAGAAACAAAAGAGAAATACAAAAAGGTTCTGGTCCCTGCTGTCCAGGAGGTGAGGTTCTGCGTGGGGAGGGAAGGGTGAGCCAAAATTCATCACGAGAGATGAGTAGGAGGCAGATGTTATTCTCCCCATTTTGCGGATTATACAAATGAGGCTCAGAGAGGTTAAGCAGGTCGTCCCGGATCACGCAGCAAGGGGGTGGCAGAGCCTAGTACAGAGCTCAAGCTCGTGGAGGCTTCCCTGCTTCTAACTAGCAGCCCCAGGGCAGATACATTCTACCCTTTTTTTTCTGCTTACATCCAAATTTCTGGGCTCAGCCAATCACCAGGGCCCCCCCCCCCCCCCCACCCAGGACAGACCAGACTCAGAGAGGAGATGTCCGACGTTCTGCAAATTTTGCATTTAAAACCGAGGGTTCCATCATATTTCACACTGTTGAAAGCCGGGGAGTCCACGCCGTACAAAGTCTTCAACTGCCCTGCCCCCCACTGGTATCGTGTGTGTGTGTGTGTGTGTGTGTGTGCAATGAGTGTGGGCCCAAGAAGTAGAAAGAAGGAAATAAAAGGGGATGGGCCTTGAAGAAGGTGGTCAAGGAAGGCCTCTTCCACCTGAGACCTTCTTCTCCCAACTTGACTTTAGACACCACCCCCACCCTCCGCAGGTGCTCAGGCTCTGGGAGCGTCACCCTCACGCCGGGGCACGGCGAGTCTGGGATGGGGCCTGAGATTCTTCATTCTCCACAAGCTCCGAGGTGAGGCTGGTGCCACTGGTCGGCAGACCCCCTGCGTGGTAGGGTGCTGAGACCCCTCCACAGGGCTCCCCACAGCCAGCCACCCTCCCTCCAGACCCTCCAGGTGCATTTACACCCGGGGGTGGGGGAGGAGAGGTGGGTGGTAAGAGGTGGCCAGGGTCTCCCTTCCACTCTTGGATGTGGACTTTTTTTAATTATGCAAAGAAAGGGCTGAGCCCCTGCAAACCACCTTCCTCACACCCATACAACACTCTTCCAGCCCCACTGGCCCCCCCCCCCAGTTCCTGCCATACAGAAATGTTGGGTCCCTGTTCCTCCTGCCCCCCGCCTCATATCATCATGGTCAAGAGCAGAGCTCCAGAGTCCGGTGGCAGGTTGGAATCCTGCCCTCCGCTGGTTGTGTGACCTTGAGAAAATTGCGTATCTTCAACTTGTCCTTGGTTTCCTCCCCCGGAAAAAGGGCATCTCAGCAGTACCTCTACTCCCCGGGGCTGTTACAGGTTAGATGAGTTCATACCAGGAGAGCACTTAGAAGGGTTGAGCACAGAGCAGGTGCTTGGCAAGCTTTGTCAGATGACTGATGAATTGCATCCCTCTTCGCGCTGCAGAAACCCACGGCCCGCTCAAGGCCGCTGCCCTTGGCAGTGGGGGTGTGCCCGTCACTTGCCTCAGTGGCTTTCTCCACGGTAACCTTGACAGCTGGGATTATGATGCCCGGTTCCCAGACAGGTAACCTTAGGCTCAGAGATTTTAAGTGAGTTACATAGCTGATGTTAAATAAATTGGCTCTAAAGTAAACGAAGGCATGGGTCTATTTACCCCAGTCTTGAGCAAAGTCCTGGACATGCAGCCTAACTGAGGGTTTGTGGGACAAATGAACAGAAGAGTGAATAAATTATCCACAGAGGACACCGCTGCTTTCTGGTGGGCTGGGACCGACCGACCCCAGATGGCCTGACCCCAAGGGAAGAATCAGACCCCACCTCCGAGGTCATGGAGGTGACAAGCAAGATGACTGGTAACTAAAGGGTAACATGTCCTTAGTTTCCAGGGCTTTAAATGGTACATATTCCAGGAAAGAAGGAAGGAGGGAGGGAGGAGAAGTGGGAAGGATGAGACTTAAGTTCTGGCTGGGCCCTGTTCTTTAAAAAAATTTTTTTAACGTTTATTTATTTTTGAGCCAGAGAGAGAGCATGAACGGGGGAGGGTCAGAGAGAGAGGGAGACACAGAATCTGAAACAGGCTCCAGGCTCCGAGGTGTCAGCACAGAGCCCCGACGCGGGGCTCGAACTCACAGACCATGAGGTCATGACCTGAGCCGAAGTCCGAAGCATAACTGACTGAGCCACCCAGGCGCTCCAAGCTGGGCCCTGTTCTTATTCATAAGAGAAGGACACAAATGGAAATCCCTGTCCTTCTGTAGCTCAGATTCTAGTAGGGAGAGAGGACATTACACAAGACTTTTCAACTGCCTCACTGGAATTTGGTTATGAGTAAAACGAAAGCAGGGGAGTGGCTTAGGGAGTGGGCTGTGGGGGTGCGACCGCATCCTTGCCCTGTTTTATGGCTCTAGAGTCCTGCAGCCTGGTACTTTACTTGAGCACTTTCCAAATGAGAAAAGAGATGGGGAGGGAAGGGAGGAGGGAAGGGAGGGGAGGGGAAGAGGGAAGAGGGAAAGGAAGAAGGAAGGGAAGAAGGAAGGGAAGGGGAGGGAAGGGAAGGGGATGGGAAGGGAGGAAAGGGAAGGGAAGGGGATGGGAGGGGGGGGGGAAGGGAAGGGAAGGGGATGGAAGAGAAGGGGATGGAACGGAAGGGAAGGGAAGGGAAGGGGATGGGAGGGGAGGGGAGGGGATGGAAGGGAAGGGGAGGGAAGGGAAGGGAAGGGAAGGGGAGGGGATGGAAGGGAAGGGAAGGGAAGGGGAGGGAAGGGAAGGGAGGAAAGGGAAGGGAAGGGGACGGGAGGAGGGGGGGAAGGGAAGGGAAGGGGATGGAAGAGAAGGGGATGGAAGAGAAGGGGATGGAACGGAAGGGAAGGGAAGGGAAGGGAAGGGAAGGGGATGGGAGGGGAGGGGAGGGGATGGAAGGGAAGGGAAGGGGAGGGAAGGGAAGGGAAGGGAAGGGAAGGGAAGGGAAGGGGATGGAAGGGAAGGGAAGGGGAGGGAAGGGAAGGGGATGGAAGGGAAGGGAAGGGGAGGGAAGGGAAGGGAAGGGAAGGGAAGGGAAGGGAAGGGGATGGAAGGGAAGGGAAGGGGAGGGAAGGGAAGGGAGGAAAGGGAAGGGAAGGGGACGGGAGGAGGGGGGGAAGGGAAGGGAAGGGGATGGAAGAGAAGGGGATGGAAGAGAAGGGGATGGAACAGAAGGGAAGGGAAGGGAAGGGGATGGGAGGGGAGGGGAGGGGATGGAAGGGAAGGGGATGGAAGGGAAGGGAAGGGGATGGAAGGGAAGGGAAGGGGAGGGAAGGGAAGGGAAGGGAAGGGAAGGGAAGGGAAGGGGACCGGAGGGGAGGGGGGAAGGGAAGGGAAGGGAAGGGAAGGGTGAAGAGAAGGGAAGAGGAAATGGAAGAGAAGGAAAGGAGAAAAGGAAGAGGGAAGTGAAAGGAAGGGGAGGGGAGGAGGAAGGGGAGAGGGAAGGGAGGAGGGAATGGAAGGGAGGGAAAGAGAAGCAAAGGGGGAAGGGAGGGGAGGAGAGGGAGGAGGGAAGAGAAGGGGAAAGGGAAGGGAAAAGAAGGGAACGCTCAAAGCAACTGTAGGACCAGCAGTAGGCCAGTTCGTGGATGGGGTTCAGAGATGTTAATTTAAGGAAACTTCCAGAAGTGAGCCAGTTAAGAAGTGGCAGAGTCAGTCATTGCCTCTCCTCTTTCTATCCATCTGTCCACACTGAGTTCAGGGATGCTGGGACTGGGTGTGCAGGTGACCCGGCTGGCAGTGGCTTCCTGTGGGCTCCACCAAGAAAGGCACTAGGGCAAGAGAGGATGGGGGGCGGCATCGAAGGGTGTGGCCTCTGCCCTGCTGGCCCCGAGCTCCCCCCGACACACAATGGCCCAACTCTGCAGTCAGCCTCCCCTCTTTCCCATCTCAGAGGTCCCTCCCCCAGCTCCCCCAGCACCCCCTCTCCAAGTTCCTGGTTTCAGACCCCTTGTCTACCCTCGCGATGGTGGCAGCTGTCCCCCCCACATTGACCTCTGGCTTCGCTCAGTGCTCCCCCTCTGAGCTTCCTGTCCTCCGTCACCTGTGGGTCAGTCCACGGTGGACCCCTTCCCTGGAGTGCCTACTGGGGCTGCTTTTCCCCGGCGCGTCCCAACGGATGCAAACCTTGCCAGAAGTGGCAGGACAGAGACCCGCAAAGAAGGGTTTTGAATCTGCCTGGCGGTGCCGTTGGTCCTGACCCGGGATGTCCCCTTGTCTATGAAAAGCGACACCCCTGTGATCCCTGACCTGTGGGGTGTCGGTCCCTTTTCATGTCATTGCTTGGGTTATTCGGGATGAAGGACCTTAGCAGCTACTTCAGTAATCTTGTTTGCGTGTTTGCTCAGTCGTAGGTGGCCCGTGAGCCCTGGGGACACCAGGACAAGCACAGGCACAGGGCCCGGCACAGAGCGGGCGTGTGTTTGCAGATCGACTGACTGACCTCTGAAAGGCCCTGGGCCCTGGCGGGAGATCAGAACCCGCATCTACCTTGACTCCAGTTCCAAGGGAAGGATCACGTGGCCCGCCGGACCAGGCTGGGGCTTCCACACGTGTCCCTGCCCGGGGTCACCCAACTGGAAGGCGTCACAAGCGGGGTAGGACGGTGGGAGGTGCACAGGCTGGGAGCGAGACCCCGCAGGTTCGACCCTGGCTCAAAGTCCTCGGGTTATTTGGGAAACTAAGGCTCCTAAGCTTCGGTGTTTCGTCTGAGATGGAATATTAATTATGTTCACGTCTGAGATGGAATATTAATTATGTTCACGAGCATTTAGGGGGAGAAAATATCACTGGACTGTTATCAGGCTATTGTGAGGGAAATCAGGTCAAATGCAAGGATTCCGGGAATTCTAGTGTGGGAAGATAAGCAGGCATTTGCTCACAAAGACAATAATGAATTTGAAATGAACATTTACCCTGCGGTCAGTGGGCGTTTTCCTGAGCACCGACCTGCTGACCGCCCTCTTCTGCTTCCGGCACACCCAGCCCCTGGTCTCAGTCTCTCCCCACTTTGGTCCCCGAGTCCCGTTTCCTGGGTCCTGATAGGAGGTGACCTTGGGCAGAGCCCTTCACCTCTCCGAGTCTCTGTTTCAACATCTGTAGAACAGAAATGGACGAAATCGATGAGATTCAAGTCCATGAAGCCCCCAGAGGGCAGGCGGTCGCAGGACGGTTGTGATGAATGGCAATTTGCTTCCTCCTGAAATTGCTTTATTTCTCCCACCCGAGGGGCTCAAGATGTTCTCTCGTGGGGGTGAGGAGGATGGGGTGAGCCTGTGGCAAAGACCCCATTTCATCCGTTCATCCAATGAAGTGCATTCTACTGTTGTGTGGGAAGATGTCTATGGGAACCCTCTGCCAGAGCGATAATAACTATAGTCCCTGCCTCGGAAAGGCTCCCACTGGGGGGCCAGGCCTGAACAGCAGAGGCAGTGTTGTGCAGGAAGGGCTGACGGAATCCTTCCCTGGGTGGAGGGGAGCCCACAGGTAGAGATGACTTTCTTCTGAGGCTTGAAGTTTGCAAGACGTTTTCACAACCGAGGAGAGCATTCTAGACGGAGAGAACGACGTTATAGAGGCCACCAGGGATTTGGATAAGGGCCGATCTATAAATCATCATCCTGGAGTCCACTGGGCATCCCGGATGGAAATGTTAGTTCCGAGAAAGGGGTGCATCAAGGATGGGAATGCTGGAGAATGGGGGGACCAGGGACCACAGTGTTGGGGCAAGGGGCGGGACGGAGGCAGGCAGTGTTGGAGACTTGGGGGAGGGGGTGGAGGAGGAGGGCGGTGCTGGAGGGTGGGGGGAAGGAGGAGGTCCTCGAGGGTGGAAGGACCAAGGAGGGCAGGGGAGGGGAATAAGTCTGCACGGGTAGGTTCCTGCCAGGTCCTGAGGGCTTTGAATGCCTGACTGAGACCTATCACTTTAGCAAACTAAGGCCACTTTCCTATATCCTGCTCGCAGCTTTGGGATCTGAAAGCCAATTTGCAAATGCTATGGTGAAAAAAAAAAGGCATTAGTGGCCAGCTTTGTGCTCATCAGAGTTCTAATTTCCACTGGTTTCTGGTTTTCAGCTCTATAAATCCTAAATGTGCCTTTCATTTCATTTTTCCACCCTTTGAGAACATCTGTTTGGTATTTGCCTTGGGAGATTGGGAAGGTGGGCGGGAGGTGACAAGATCCTTTTTAACTTGTTGGCATTGAAGGAAGAGGACACAGAGGTGCCCGAGAGCACGGGGCGGCCCGCTGCTCCCTCAGGCCAGCGATCCCCTTGCCGCCCTCAGATGCTATAAGAGGACGGCCAATGTCAAGGCAATGTATTAAAAATGCAATCTATAGGCCCATGTAGGGCGACTTCACCTGTTTCCAATTTATGGTTTCCAGCCCAGCATGTTATAATATGGATTTTATATACATGTATAGTCAGGTTTTTTTCTTTTCTGTTTTTTTCTTTCAATGAGACTTACTTGGCCCATATATTTCCATTTTAATTTAGCCAATTATTGCTGGACTTGAGGGCTTTCAGTAGGGGACAAATGCTCACGTAAATTTCAAAGTGCTACTTGGGAGGGACTGTATCAAGATGCCCCGTGGACAGAGGGGCACCTGGGGGACTCGGTCGGTGGAGAGTCTGACTTCCGCTCAGGTCACCATCTCACGGTTCGTGGGTTCGAGCCCGGCGTCAGGGTCTGTGCTGATGGCTCAGAGCCTGGAGCCTGCTTCGGATTCTGTGACTCCCTGTCTCTCTGCCCCTCCCTTGCTCATGCTCTCTCTCTTTCTCAAAAATAAATAAATGTGAAAAAAAAATTAAAAAAAAAGAGGCCCCGTGGACAGAATTTCATTTACTGAGCACCTAACATGTGTTCGAAACTATTCTTGTGCTTTCTCTGTGCTCTCTCAGGTTTTTGGTTTTTTTCCTTTTCTAAACTGGAATAACTTTTGTTCTGATGATAAAATTAATGCGGGCTACATTTTTATTTCATTTTGTTTTACATTTACTTATTTTTGAGAAACAGAGTGAGACAAAGCGTGAGCGGGGGAGGGGCGGGGAGAGAAGGCGACACAGAATCTGAAGCAGGCTCCAGGCTCTGAGCAAGCGGTCGGCACAGAGCCTGATGCGGGGCTCGAACCCACAAACCGTGAGATCGTGACCTGAGCCGAAGTCGGACGATCCACCGACTGAGCCACCCAGGCTACATTTTTTTGAAAAAAGAAAACCACGCACTATAAAATGGATTCTGGTAGATTGCAACACTGTTAGTAATTTGGTTGGTATTTCCAGATTTATGTGTATCTGAAGAAAATACATAAATCAATGCATATGATAAAAGATTTGACCAAAATCAAGGAATGCCCTCCATCATGTTCCATAACCCGGTGTGTGTGTGTGTGTGTGTGTGTGTGTGTGTGTTTGACTAGGTTTCAATCTGGGTCACTGCATGGAAACTTAGCTGATTCTCTTCAACAGGTGCAGCATATTTTACTGGGTGGGGGATGCACCTTTGTTAAACCTGCCCGCCACCGATGGTTGGCGATTTGCCAGTTTTGCTACCATACACAGGGTAGTCCTGAACTTACTTCCTCCTCCACACATCTTTGCCTTTAGCTCAAATTACCCCCCAGGACCCATTCCACCAAGCAGAATGACTGGATCAAAATTGGTATAATCGTTGTGGATCCGAATCACCAAATAGACATGATGGAACCAGTTCCTACGCCACTAAACCGTGTGGGAGAGGACCTCTTCCCCAGTCCTGTGCGTCCTCTCCTCATTTATACCTCACATCACCCTGCAGCAGAGAGCTTTATTTCCCCCACACGCTGGGGAAACTGAGGCTGCGGGGGGGGGGGGGCAGAGGGGTGGGCACTAAATTCTTACTCAGAGATCCAACCATGCCCACAACCCAGCCAGGGCCATCTGACTGCAGGAAAAGCAGGCAAGGGCTAGATACAAGGCGCTCTGGGCTGTCCTCGGTTCCAGACCCGGGGACTCCATGAAAACAGTGCAGGAGCGCCTGGGTGGCTCAGTCAGTTAAGCATCCGACTTCAGCTCAGGTCATGATCTCGCAGTTCATGAGTTCCAGCCCCGCATCAGGGTCCGTGCTGACGGCTCAGAGCCTGGAGCCTGCTTCGGATTCTGTGTCTCCCTCTCTCTCTCTGCCCCTCTCCCACTTGTGCTCTGTCTCTCCTTCTCTCAACAATAAAAAAAATAAAACATTAAAAAAAAAAACCACAAAACAAACAGTGCAGTAAACTCGCTGCCCGGGAAGGGAGGCCAAGTGCCTGAACCAGAATAGGGCACCCCCTCCAGGCATAGGCAGCCTTGCACCAGGGAGCACGGCTGGCTGGGGAGCACCCCCCAAATCTAGACACCAGGCCCAACCCTGCCTGACGCCTGCCCCCCGCCTCAGTTTCCCCATCGGTTGGACAGAGAGGAGGGGGTTCTGCCCTGCTGCCCCTCCAGCCTGCCGGGAGGGTAAATCCCATGACGGAGTGGAAGCAGACAGCTTCCTCCCTGTACAAGCAAGGGCTCTGGGCCCGGCCCTGCCTGGCGGCCGCCCCCACCCCCTCCCAACTGGGGAGACTGATCATTTCCCCCGTCAGCCCCTGGGCCTGCGAGCTCCCGCCTGTTCTGCTCTGCATGAAAGCTCTTGAGTCCTTTTTATTGAGTTATAAAACCAGGATTGTTTTTGGATTGGGTTGGTAAAAAGGCCTGGAAACTCGGTAATCTGAACTTCTCAGGTTTGTAGACAGATCGTGTTGCTCGGAGAGATAATGAGGGCTGCATTGCTAAGTATTAAATTATTTTCATTTTTTAGGTGGTGCCAGAGGCAACCGGGCTCTGCTCTCTGGGAGGCGCTGGGTAGGGCTGCGGGGCACCTTGGGACGGGCAACCTGGGAACGTGGGGCTGGCCCTCCCGGTGACGGTCACCGGCCCCTAGCCAGGGAGGGAATGCAAAGGACATCCATCCAAATCTCCTTTGCGGACCAGACCGTGGGAGAAGGGGTTCCGGAGGGACAGGGGTGTGAGCCCAGCGAGACTTTCTCCGTGAACCAAGGCCTCCTGGGACAGGGGAAGGTGGCCCCGAGTCGGCTCCCAGTTCTGCCACAATTCCACGATTCACTGTGTGACCTTGGGCAGAGCACATGGGCTCAGGAGCCCCAGCCTCCAGTGGGAGGCCCGAGGTGTCCCCCTTCCTCGAGGGATCATGCCCGTTGGACTCCCTTCCCTGCTGAATGATGGCACCCTTTCTGCGGTGCCCAAATCCCTCAGCCAGAATACACAGATAGTCCCTCCTTCCACCATAATACAGGAGCTAAGGCCAGCTCAGTATATACGAACACCAGCTCCTACTTCCTGAACACCTCTGAGGCGTCAGCTTCGGGGCTCAGCTCCTCGTGCGTATTATTTTCTCAGATGCTCCGGTAACGATAAGTCAAAACAACGCCGCCAAGAGCGAGTGTTTCCTGAGGGCTCGCGCTACGCCCCTCACCACCTCCTAGGTGTCGCGATGGCCAACGAGCAAAGACAGGAGAAACACGTACAACAGTGCCTGGCCAACCCTTATCCTACAGAGTCAGGCGGTTTTCTCACGGCCACGGACTTGAGTGGCTGAAGACGGGCTCGAAGGAACACAGGCTGCCTCTCCCCGCACGCACCCCCAGCAGGGTGTAATGAGGGACTCATCCCCCCAAATCTTATCCTTCTATCCCATACTGCGGTGCCTAGAAAGGGAAGGAGACGTGGGGAGGGGGCGGCTGTGTTCTCAATGGTCAGAGAAGAAGGCTGAGAAGTTTCCAGGCCACCTTTACGTGTCCACCGAGAAGGACAGTCCCCATCCTTTTAGGCACAGCAGGGACAGTGCCTGATTTTAAAGTTCCAGAAGCACTGCCCGCCCCCCCGCCGCCACGTGCCAGTTTGAGAGCACACATTGTGCCACAGCATTGACTCTTACCCCGGGGCAGATCCCCTCGCCCTGGAAAAGCTGGTGTCGGCCCAGAGACTGCACTCTATTTCACGTGGCTGGCATGACGGGCCCAGAAACTAACCAGCATCCACAGGGCAGGACTATTTCTAGACAGCAGCTCCGTTATAAAATAGGGCGCCTCTTTCCGAGCTGGCTCTGGATCCCATCAAAACGACGTGTGTCTTTCCTTTCCTTCCTCCAGAAGGTGAAATACAAGCCTGTAATAACACCATGCCCCTGTTCTCCTCTGGACACAAGTCAAAACTCGAATCTGATAAATCTGAAATCGACGGTAATTTTCTAATTGGACTTCACGGGGCTGGACATGGTGTCAGGGCCGGTGGTATTTCACGCCGTATGTTATTGTTGGTGCCAACAGAAGAAATGAATCTTTCAGGAGATTCGAGAAGAAATTAATATTCCTGGGATTCCAGGGAACTAAATATGCTCCTATTCTACACTTATTACAAAGGGGCCTATGTCTGGCCCTTCAAACTTCGCAGTGGCCCCAGAAACAGACCCCGGGGTGCCGTCTCACCCCTGCGGGCTTGTTGGCTCTCTCGTCCTAACCTGAAAAACGTCCGCTCACCTTCCAAGCCCCCGTTCAGAAAGCCCACGTCTGAGAGTCCCTCCTGACCCCCTGAACCAGCCAAGGCCTCTTCCTCTGTAGCAACGGGACTGATGTGTCCCCGCACCTTCTTAACCCACTTGCCCACCTCCCCTGGTTCTTTGGCCACCCCCGAAGCCGCCCAGGGCAGGAAGACTATCTTAGCCTTCTATGCTTCTTCCCATCCTCAGAGCAAGCACCCAGGACCCAGGAGGGCTCTCTGAATGCTTGTTGACTGACTAAGCAGTTACTATTGATACGACATAGCAGAGCATAAAGCGGGCATTCCCAACTGACTGATTCTGTAGGACGTCCCCTCACCACCTGCCCAACACCTGCTAATGTCTGGAGACATTTTGGGGGGCGGGAGGCGATGCATACAGGCATCACTATGCATCAAGATTTCCCTGCACCCTACTTCCATCATCATGTGCCCCTTCCTCCAAAAAAAGTTGTTTTTTTTTTTTAAATATAGCTTAAAACTCAGTTGGTGGGCGGGGCACCTGGGCGGCTCTGTCAGCTAAGCGTCTGACTTCAGCTCAGGTCATGATGGCGTGAGTTCAACACCCGCATCAGGCTCTCTGCTGTCGGCGTAGAGCCCGGATCCTCTGTTCCCCTCTCTCTCTGCTCTTTCCCGGCTCCCACGCCCTCTCTCAAAACTCAACATTTAAAAACATTATTTAAAAAGCTGAGTTGGTGTGAAGAGGAATAGAACTGACGTTGGAATCATTGTTACGTACTCATTATTGTTATATCCATTTTTTTTCTTCTGATTTTAAAATTCAGTTAAGATGAAGCCAGTTTTGTAAGCCCCTAACCTTAGGCACGGGGTCTACTGTGACTTATGGGGTGAGTGAGCCCCAGTTAGAGGCCCGGGATGCAGGGAAACATCGCAGAATGCAAAGGACAGCCCCAAACAACAAAGAATTGTCTGGCCCCAGACGTCAAGAGCGCTGAAGTTGAGAAACCTGTCATAAGGAGAAAGTCAGAATGTAAAAGCCTGGAAAGTTCATGTCTGAGCACTGGCAACAACTGTAACGAGCATGGGGAGAACATAACTTTCGGTAATTGGCAAGGCTCTAGGGTAGGGACGACGTCGATGAACACAGCACACGTTTTCACGAGAGCATTCATAAAAAAAAATCCAAATGTTTTTTTCTCTTCTGCCCCAAATGGTGGATAGAGCACAGAACACATATTTTGTTCATAGTCAGCCATGCAGGCAAAGGGCAACACTTCATTATTCAGACAAATTGGGGAAATCCCATGATGCCTCCTGCTTCATGGTCCGCTTCTCATTATCATGAACCAGAGCTTGTGGCTCAGCAAAGCAGCTCTGAGGTACTCATGCTGAGTCCTTCACCTGCCTCCTGAGGCGTCCAGGCCCCCAAATCGCTTTCAAGGCTGATTCTTCAGAGGGAGGGGGCCAGACAGCACAGAGGTTTGACTTGGGGGGGTCTGTGGTGGGTTCTCCAGAGAAACAGAACTAACGGGACGTGTGTGTGTGTGTGTGTGTGTGTGTGTACAGAAGGAGACAGAGAGAGGGCAGGATGCGGGGGGAGAGATCGAGAGAGAAAGAGAGAGAGAGAAAGGGAGAGAGGGAAGCTTGTTGGAAGGAATTGGCTCACACAATTATGGAGGCTGAAATATAAAATCTGCAGGCTGGCAGGCTAGGAATCCAGGGGAAGAGTCCAAAGACCACCTGCTGGCAGAATTCCTTCTTGCTCAGGGGAGCTCACGCTTTGTTCTAAACAAGCCTTCAACTGATTGGACAGGGCCCACCCACGTTACAGAGGATAATCTGCTTCGTTGTTAAGGCCATCAATTTAAATGTTAATCATACCCAAATACGAGCAAACAAATAAATGAAAAAACCCACCTTCACAGCAACATCCCAATACCTGAGGACTGGGCCTCAGGCAAGTTGACGCATAAAACCGACCGTCACAGGATCTAAAATTTGTTGATTCTTCTCAGTTGCCTCTCTCTGTCTCCGAAAGACCCATGAACAGCCATGCTGGAAAAGAAAATATGCAAGGTTTCAGACGAAAAGGAGGCAGTTAGCATTCATGGAGTGCTTACGGTATACGAGGCACGTGGAAGCATGGTACCATGCGGCCCGCAGCGAGAGGATATCACTTTGTGCATGTGACACATAGGTGACTTACCCGGGGTCTCACAGCTGGTCCTCAGCGGAGCCAGAAGTCAAACCCAGGTCTCTCCTGGCCCCAAAGTCCATCAGCCCCCCGGTGGCGGCTACATCAGGGATGCCAGGGGAAGGACAGGCAGCCCAGAGAGAGAGGAGTCGCCACTCAGTCACTGTGAGCCCGGCTACCCCTTGCCCGCCACCCCTGCACACTGAGGTCTTCCCCTTGATTTACCCTACACATAGAGTAGCACAAAGCCCCCAAATAATCTATCGGCAGCGGCTTCCATTCAAAGAACACTTCACAAGCCCCCAGGAGACCCCCTAACTAACAGCGTGGTGAAGTGGCCAGGGCTGGGACCCTCTGTCCATTTGGTGGATGAGGAATCTGTGGCTTAGCGACGTCGAGCGTCCTGCCGAATGGCACACAGCATTCTGCTTTGGGGCTTCAAGCCAGGCCTCCTCTCACTGCCACCTGCACGGGGAATAGGTGGCCCAGGAAAGAGAGAGTCTTCAAAGAGTTCAGGACTCTGCTTTTCTCCATCTCTGAGGTCACACTGGGATCCAGATTCCTTCCCCACGGCGAGGGAGTCGTGAGAATTAGCAACAACTTATTTGACGGCCCCATCCTGGTACTTTGCAGCCAGGTGGGTAACAGACAAACAGCAGGTAATAGATCAATCAATAAATAGCAGCTGCTCTTATCGTCATTATCATTCTGGTTCCCAGGATCAGCCGTGCCCTCTGCAGCACACAAATTCCAGAGCCCCCCCCCCCCCAGTGGGGAAAGGGGATAAAAATATCGGGACAAATCTGTCCCCCAGTCCATTGTTCTACCCCATTCTTCCAAATGTCTCCAAAGCCAAAGATTTCCATGGCGGCTGCATCGCGATCGCCTATTTTTCACTTCTAATGTTCCTTTTTTATGGTCCGCAAATATTGGCAGGGATACGAGGTGAGGACTTTTTCTCATTTTCACCCAGAAGGCCCATGGCCATTACATCACTCGGAATTTCCTGGGTTTGTTCATGACAAGACACCCACCCTTGGGCTGTGCAGACACGGGGCTTGATTTTCCGCATGGCATGCAAGGCGGGGAAGATTCAACATGACAGGCGTGATGTCGGAAGGAGCTGTGATAGGAAGACATAAAATCAGGATCAGACCTGCAGCCTGGATGGAGACAGGCTTGCAAATGACAAGTGGGCTGGGGAAACTGGCTGTTCCCCAACAGCAGAAAGGCAGAGGGCTTTATTTTCTTTTACAAAAAAAATTTTTTAATGTTTATTTATTTTTGAGAGAGAGAGAGAGAGAGAGGCAGAGTGAGAGCAGGGGAGGGGTAGAGAGAGAAAGAGACACAGGATCTGAAGCAGGCTCCAGGCTCCGAGCTGACAGCACAGAGCCCGACGCGGGGCTCGAACTCACAAACCGGGAGAGCATGACCTGAGCCGAAGTCGGACGCTTAACCGAACGAGCCACCCAGGCGCCCCAGAGGGCTGTATTTTCTTAAAACAATACATATTCTTCACTTTGGGGAAAGGCATCGACCGAGTTCATCACATGCTTCATTTCGTGGCTCACACTCACCATTGGTCAACTCAGGGCCTCTGTCTTGATTCACTTATTTACTCCTCCTCTTTTAGCCTCATTACCTCCGTCGCCACCCCTCTCCCAAGAGGAGTCACACACATTCCAATGCGCACGCCCTGTATGCGTCACAGTTTGCGTGCAAGTACTGAATTTGCGTAAATGGTCTCGGGCCGGGGGTCTCTTACTTCTTTCTTTATTCACTCAGCACCGTTTTGAAAGATCTGCAATTATGCTGCTAACGACTGCCTAGCATTCCACAGTGTCTGTCCGCCACATTTTTTGGCCCCTTCCCCCCCGGGGACCCACACTGGACCTGCCTCTAGACGCCCCAACACCCTTGATGAATATCCCGTATATGTCACCTGATGGAGATATGTGAGAGTTTCTTTGAGGAACAATATCCGGGGGGAATTGCAGGGTCGTGGGGAGGACATGTGCACCTCAGTTAGACCAGGGCCAGCCAGGTGGCTGTCCAGAACAGACGTATCCGCCTGAACATCCCCACCAGCCAGGCACGGGGTTTTCCGTAGCCCCGCGTCCCCACCGGCATTTTGCATTGTTATCCTGCTTTTTGTGTTTTTACTTTTGCCCATCTGATGGGTGTAAGTGACGTCTCGTTGTGTCACTTAGTGTCTTCGCCGTTGGCTGCTACGTTTGAGCCTTCTCTTGGCTTTTTGGCTCTCTTCTATGAAGTGCCTGTTTACACCTTTGGTCCGGTTTTTCCTTGAAGTTCCTGTTGTTTGTTGCTTTGCAGAAATTTCTTGGATATTGTCAATATTAGTCCCTTGTCCATTTCTGACATTGCAAATACGTCTCCCAGTCTACCTGTCTGTGAACGTGTTCCAAAGTGTCCCTCACCAGACAGAAACCCTCAATTGTGTTATCGTCAAACCCAACTCTGTTCTTGTCTCATGGTCTGTGCTTTTGAGATACACACACACACACACACACACACTCCTACCCATGTAGTAGTTTCCCACGAGAATGCTCTATTATTTTATTCTGTGTTATTTCCGACTGATATTCTAGCCTTACCTTTCAAATTGAAGTCTCTTCCATCAGGGACCCCCTTTGTAAAACGGCTACAGGGGATCGAGGCGTCTCTTTGCCTCCGTTTGGTGGGTCAGTTTTTCCGGCTCCACTCGTGAAACTGTTCATTCTCTCCCGCTGACTTGTGGGGGGCCCCTTTATTGTGCTGAGTTTTCACCTGTACCCACAGGTCAGTCTCTGAGCTTCCGTTCCGTTCCACATTCTTTGTTCCACGCTGTTTTCATTAACATGTCCCTGGGTGGGGAAAATCGTGACTCTGCTTTTCGTTTTCCAGAGTTGACTCAGCTATTCATGGACTTTTATTCTTGCAAGAATAAAAATGTTAGAACAAGTTTATGGAGTTCCCCCAAAAATCCAACTGAAATTTGGTCAGGCCTATGTCGAAACAATAGCTTAACCTGGGACACCGACAGATTTGTAACGTTAAGTAATGCTGTGGAAGCACATGAGCGTCTCTCCGTTTTTCAGATCTTCTTTTTGTTCTTTCAGATCAAATTGTAAACTTTCTCCATAGAGGTTTATATTTTATTTACGTGCATCTTTCTATCACGAGCCTTATGAATAGTGTTTCTCCTATTAACCTTAGGAATGTAATCAAAAGGCCGATCCTGATCTCATTACTCTTCTCTGTTTTTGTTATGGCAATAATTCCTCTCTAGTTCATTGCTTTCTGCTCTTATCTTCATTATATTTTCTCTCTGGTTACATGCTCCTTGGTGTCTGTCTCTTCTCTCTTGATTTGGGTGCATTGCATGTGCATTTCACTTTGAAATTCTTATACAGTAAAAAGCCCTGGGTGTTAGGACATGAATGTATTGATCACATCCTCCATGACTTGGTCATGTCACCTGGGCGAATCACTGAGCTCTCCAGAGCATCTGTACCCTAAGCTGTGAAGCAGGGGTGACGGCCCCCTCTGCCAGCCTCTTGGGAAGACCCTGCGAGGTGATGCATCGGAGGCACCTGGAGGGTCCACAGATCTTAGCCTGCTTCCCTTCCTTTGCTCCAAAGCTGATGTGAAAACCACCACTAATCACAGATTTATGAGAATCTCAAACCTTGAAGTGGGTCCCAAGTGGGGGTTGTTTTGCTCCCGGGAGACATTTGGCAATGTCTGAAGACATATTTGGGTGTCGCAACTTGGGGGGGGTGGAAAGGGGCGCTACTGACATGTAGGGATGTTGAAGATCCATCCCTAGGTAGAAGCCAGGCATGCTGCCGAACGTCCTACAACACACAGGAGCAGCTTCCACAACGAAGAACCTGCCCAAATGTCAGGAGTGCCAAAGTTAAGAAGCGTCATCTCCAGGAGGCCTCAAGCAGCACCTGCTCCTACTATCTATCCTCTATAAGAATCTTGTTCCTAATAGGGACTCTGCTGGGGACAGGAGTCGTTGCCTAAGAAGACAGCTAGCAGTAGAAAACAGAGCACAGGTCTCAGAGTCAGGCATGCCTGAAAGCCGGTCCACCCTTTATTCTGACTCGTCATCCACGAACTTCAGCTTCCTCGTTTGTGAAGTGGATAAAATAGCAGTAATGACCGGGAGCCTGGGCGGCTCAGTCGGTTAAGTGGCCGACTTTGGCTCAGGTCATGATCTCTCAGTTCGTGGGTTCGAGCCCCGCGTCAGGCTCTGTGCTGACAGCTCAGAGCCCGGAGCCTACTTCGTATTCTGTGTCTCCCTCTCTATCTCTGCCCCTGCCCTGCTCATGCTCTCTCTCTCTCTCTCTTACTCTCTCAAAAATAAACATTAAAAAAAATTTTTTTTTAAGTAGCCATAATGACCCCGTGAGATATACCTCCACACAGGGCTTAGAGTACAGCAAGTGGTCAATAGATGCTAACTTCTGCAGTGCGCCCTGATTACGCCCAAATGGGTTTCCCAGGGACTTCAAAATTCTGCACTTTGGCAATACGGCTTCTTCTAACTGAAGGCCCCTAAACTATTAGCACAGGGTGATTCATATGGTCATTCCCCGTCTTCGGGTCTCAGCTCTCTCTTCTGTGAAACAGATGGTGCCACTAGACCAAAGCTTACAAATGGCTTGCCCTCAGCCAAAGTCAGTTTGCAGACGTATTTGGTGTTTGGCGTGCATGTTTTTTTCCGTCTTAGAATCCGAATCGATTTCTCCTTTATAAAAATGGGCAGGTTTTACCTAAGAATCTGGAATTCTAGCATCTCTTTAAGAATAAAAGATTAAGCGATACTAGGCCTACTTCATTCATGGCAACACTCTAGGGGAACCGAGCCATGCTCCCTCCACACAGAAGCATGGGCTGTTGTTTGCCGCAGTCCCCACCACTCCCTATTGTCCTGCTCCACTCATTTGTATTACTTCTTGCTCCTGCAGACATTTAACTTTACAATTACTAAGATATATGGGCTCTCTGGCTCCTTTCATCTCTCTTAGAAATCACGAGTTGCTACCCAAAGAGGGAATTTCTTTGATAAATTACCGGAGGGGTGTCTAACTACCGCTGATTTGCTACAGCCTTTACTTGAAACAGAAGCTCTCCTGGACTCTGATTCCATTTTTAAACAAGGGAAGGAGAGTCTGTTTTAAAGGGCTTCATAGCCAACTTGTTAAAGTTAATGGAAAGGGTACTTTGATTTGTAGAGCTCATGGAGACAGGGGGCAGATCCAGGGCTAAGGGGAGTCTAGAAAGGCCCCCAGGATACGAGCATTCACGTAGCACTACAAACCCATCCCTGCTGGAGGGGTGATGCACTGACTCCATGCAGACACAAAAACTCAAAAAAAAACCTTTTTTTTTTTTTTAATCCCGGAGATGAACTTGGCCCCTTTCCAATTAATCTCTGCAGGACGTCTACTTCTGCCGGGAAAATCCTGTCCCCAGAGTGGTTTTCAGTGCGATCCACGCGGCATGGTGAAGAACTTACGATTTAGAGACAGCTGGCACTTAACCCCACATACAACCTCAGACAAGTTCCCTGATGTCCCCGAGCCTCAGTTTCCTCATCAGCGAAATGGGAATAATACTAACACCGGGTTCCCAGAGAGCCTACACACGAGCTGATGGGCATCTATCCCAGCCCCTTTTCATATGGTTGACAAAACCGAAGCTCGGCCTTCAACACATCCTTGCAACACGTGCCAGCTTTTGGAGGTTCTTATGGATGGATGGAAACCCGTTCGCCAAATCCAAGGAAAAAACTCATGGAAACCAGATCTCCAGTACAAACAAGAGTGTGCTTGTGTAACCAGGAAAAAAGATAAACGTCATCACAGTGCTGGCCTAGCAGTAAGACAGATACACATCCATGCTCCGACGGGTCTGTCTTCTCACGGCAGGTGGGAAGCCACATCACGTAGTGGGCTCCTTGTTGTGTGTTTGCTAAACCCGTGAGCTGAAAGCAATTTGGCGGTTGTCCGGAAAGCTATGAAAAACGTTCGCAAGTTTGTGGTGTTTTGGTGTTTCTGCTAGGAATTTTCCTCAGGACCCAATCTTGTAGAAAAAAAAAAAAATTAAAAGAAACAATGTGAATTCACTACATAAGGCAGAAAATGCTTGACACATGCTCCTTAGAGCCATGTGGAGTAATGGGTTGAACAATGAGGTCCAAGGGTCAGAACGCTGCTGATGTCCACGGAGCATTTGATGTAGCCGCTGGTAACTGAAGATAATCCACAGACTCCACAATGGAGACAGAAACAGGCGCTGTTTGGGAGAGACCGAAGACCGCAAGGGAAAAGGTCCGCATTGTAATGTTAAGGGCAAAAAGCAAAATAAAATCCCAGAGGCAGTGATGGAACAAAAGAAAGGTGAAAATGGCTGTATCAGAATGGTAAGGAGCGCCTGGGTGGCTCAGTCGGTTAAGCATCTGACTCTTGATTTTGGCTCGGGTCAGGTGGTGAGTTCAAGCCCCACAGCGGGCTCTGTGCTGACAGTTCAGAGCCTGCTTGGGATTCTATCTCTCTCAAAATAAATAAATAAACTTAAAAAAAAAAGAAGAAGAAGAACAGTACGGTGATGAACAGACTCTAAATTCTCCTTTCTGTGATTTTTGTAATACGTACACATCGGGGAGAAATGCTGTGTTCCGCACAGCACTTGAAAGTCTGGAGTCTCCTTGTCCAGCCGTGGCCTTTTATAACTGAAGCTACCTATTAAGCACCTCCTATGTGCTAGGTAGGCACCGTCTAAGGCACGTTCTGCTATGCTGGTGGGAATCTCCAATCTCTGTTGAACAGATCTCAAAGGGAGGAATCAGCATTACAGTTTCTACAGATGGAAAACTGACAGCAGGGAACTTGCCCGGGGTCACGTGGCTATGAAGGGCAAAGCGGGGTTCAAGCCCAGACGATGCGCAGAGGGCGTCTGGTCTCTTTCCAGCACCCAGGGTCCCCCCAAAGAGTTGGGACATGGAAGGGTCCTTAAACATCCTTGAACAACAGTGCTAAAGGTGCTCCTCTCTTGCCCCTTACGGTACTGCTGATGACCTCTCGAAGAAAGATGATCTTTTTAAACCAAGAGATAGCAGTTCTGGGGCTGAGAAGCCTCCCCAGACAGAAGACTGAGCCAGAATTGAACACAGCTATGCTTTCATTGGTCAGAGTCATCCTCAGGACAGTTTCCCCCACGGTGGTTTTCACCTCCTCCTGGCAAGCCATACTTGTTTTCCGTTGACGGTAGCGATGTAAAGATTCCTTTTCTTCTCTTGTTGCTTTCCTGTGAATTTCAGGATGTGCCTCTTTAAACGTGCATTTCAGGATTCAGGCTCCTGGGACTTGAGGTTGAGCCACGCCTCCCATCACTGAGTTTCTATCACAAAACGCCTGGAAGCCCTTCCATTAGGGGGCAAGTAGGGTCCAAACGTTCAATCACAGGAGACATATTGCATTATTATGAGGTTAGTGAAAACCAATGTTTTACGGGTGCTCGATGCAGTCACAAAAATCACAAAAGACCGTGGAAGTTATGCTGTACTTTGCACTGAAAACGTCGAATGATTCCAAGCAGTCACTTCCTGGCCGGCCACAACTTCCACGTCACCCCTTCCCCCGCAAGGGAGGGGGGACACTCGGGCACCCGCACCTGCGACCCCCTGGACGGGAGCCGTCTGTTGCTTCACGTAGACCCGATCCCGCGCGACTGCACACTGGCGCATGCGCTCCTGCGTCGCGCTGTCAAGGAAAGCCGTCCTGCCTCTGCGGTGATGCAAAGCTCCGCCCGCCGTTAATAGACAGAAGGGGGCAGGTGCAAGTTCCTGCCAAAGAAGCCTACAGCCTGATCCAGGCATTTTTACCTCTCGGAGCTTCAGCGTGCACATCTGTCCTTCCAAACCGGAGTCATTTTTGCAAAGTCTCCTTTTACGTACAAAACTGGTGTCGCCTGTTAAAAGTTGAACAGGTTAACAGCACCTTCTTTGCAAGGCGCCCGGGAGGTCAGCCCCGTCTCCCGCGTTCATGGGCACGTGTTGAAGGGGCTAAGCTGAAGGGGCGGATCTTGGGAGCACGGCCTCCTCCACGTCCAGGGGCTGGAAAAGGCCGGCCTCACAATGGAGGGTTTCAAACGCCTCCTCCCCCCCCCCCCCCCCCCCCCTCCAAAACAACGCCAGCACGGGCGGCTCTGTCTGCAAGCGCTGGGAACTTCGGGGCTGCAAAACCGCTTCTGGGACAAAGGAGTATTTCTGAATATAGAACTATCCCATTTCAAATGCGTTCTCTACTATTAGCAAAGAAAGCAGGACCAATTGGAGGAAGCCGAACCCCTCTGGGGAACACTTGGTTTTGTCTGGCCTGGAGCAGTCTTAAGACTGGGTGTGGGAGGGGGACACAACAGGAGCCTATGGAGATGAGCCAGGGCCACTGTCTGGGCCCGTCCATTTCTCCCCTCTGGGCCACCTTTGGGCCCTGAGGAGGGGCACCGCGGGGTCTCTGACAGGCGCTGGGGTAAGTGGCCAGGCCCTGCAACGCCTCTGAAGGCCTCCCAGGTCCACAGCCAAAGCCCCAGCTGATCAGGCCCACGAGGTTTCCTTCTTAAATAAATGCATTTAAACCTTAAAACATAAAACGACTTAAAGATCAAATAAACCTTGTGTTAGGCTGACGTGCAACGTGCGGCTGGTTGACGTTGGCGCCGCGATGCCCTAGCCTGGGACCCTGAGCTTTTCAAATGGATTGTTCCTCTAGGGCCTGGGATCAGGATGCTGTTTGGGGTTTCTTCCAAGCCACCAGTCTCTCGGGGGGACTGGAATTCGTGTGCTCTACTGGAGCTGCCTGACTTGAAGCCTTTCGCAGGCCAGTCTATCCTCCTCGAAATCCTACAGCACTACAGAAACGTGATGTCAAAAGAGAGAGCTTACCGGTGGCAGAAAAATACCACTGGAAGTCAAAAAGCAGCCAAGCCCTTGGTAAGCGGATTAACTCACTTAGCCGCTGGAAGGTGAAGCCTTCTGGAGGTGGCATTCAAGTCAGGAGGTAGGCCAGCCCACTGTTGGGTGGGCTCCTTGATGTGAAAGGAATGTGGGTTTGGAGCGGTAATATAGATCCAGAGGGGCGGGAATGGAATGCCCAGGGGTCCCTGTTTCGTCCTGCTAACGCCAAGGCGCTGCCGTGTCAAGGTACAAGGAAGGGAAAACGCAAGGGGAAGAAAAGCAAATATTTGGGAGAAGATTGTCCTTGGGTCACTTGCCCTTGTATTACAGACGTTATTCTTGGCGTGCTACGGAGCACTTTCTTCGGGAAGAGTCCCATTAAACTCTGCAGAGAAATTACAACGAGTTTGCTGGGCTGATCGGGAGAGAACAGACACAAAATTCATCAGCGAAGTGGAAATTGCAGAGTTAAGTCTCCAGATCAAATACTGGAGTTGGAATTCTGACTTAAGATCGCTGCCCTTTCAGTAGTACATGTGTGTGGAGTGTGGGCTTTATTTTTAGAGAAATAGTTTGACTACTATCCTTCAAATACCCAAGGCTACCTGAGAATTGTAGTCTAAGATAAAGACTGTCCATCCATCCCTCCAATTCCCTAAGCTCTTGATCTGTATCAGGTTAGAACTGAAGAAGATGGTTTCTAGACCACAAGAAGTCATCTTCTTGCCGAAATGCCTTTGCTAACTTACCCTGAAATAATAATATCCCTTTGCTTTTATATCGAAATATTATGGCATCTTTAAAAAAAAAAATCCTTACCCTGCTTAATATTCTCATAGTAAGAATCCTCATGAGAAAATATTTGCAACATTTGGACCAAAGATAATCTTATCTCTCTTGAGAGGTTGATACGTTTCCTTTCATAAGACAAGTGTTAAATAATTCATCCTGTTTCTATTCTTGCTTTGGGTACCAGGAAGCTCCAGCTTAAATTATGTGTTTAATGCTGATAACTATATTGGCCTAAATTTGGAGTATGATTTTTTTTTTTACCTATTTCAATATAGTTTTAACAATCTTCAATAATAATTTTAAGTCCTATTATATCTGGGTCTGATATATATTATATCTGTTATATACCAGACATATTATATATACAGATATCCAATTCAATTTAGCTTAAGCAATACAGTGGGGGAGGGGAAACTTATTAGCGCATATGTCTGAAAAACTGAAAAGCTCAGGGTAGATGTGATCGTAAAACCTTAAAGAGTAGGGACAAGTTACGCAGACATAGAAGTCAACCTGAAAGAGTGCCCAGTGACCACAGCTGAAACAATTTGAATGAAATAAACAGCAGTTTTAAATTATAACCCAAAGCAGAAAATATGAGTCCATTCTTATATAAATAAATGATCAAATAAACCAATCAGTGGGGACGAGAAACAAATCTTCCCTATAAAAGAATTTCAACTAACATATGTAGATACCCCCTTTCTAGAAGGTGGAGTTTAACTCCTCCTCCCCCTTACGGGTGGGCTAGTTAGTAACTTGCCTCCAAAGAGGTACAGGGCAAACTTAGAAAGGGGAAAGCATGGTACTTTTGCAGTGGAGAAACCTGGCAAACACCCCCTTAGCCAAGTGGTGAAGGTCAACGTCACCAGGGATGTGTCCCTGATAGGCTGTGACAAGAAGGAAACTTCACTTCCTTGGTATTCTCTTCTAAACCCATAACCCAAGTCTAATGAGAAAAACATCACACAAGCCCAAGTTGGGAAACATTCTACAGGATACTTGGCCAAGATTCCTCAAGACTGTCAAGGTCATGAAAAACAAGGAAAGACTGAGACACTGTTATAGACCAAAGGAGACCAAGAGGACCTACTGACTAAATGCAAGGCGATACCCTGGATTGGAAAGAGGACATAAATGGAAAAACTGGTGAAATCAAAGAAGTCTGGAGCTTAGTTAACTGTAATGTGCCAATGTCGGCTTCTTACTTGTGACAAATGTACCATGGTGAGATCTAATGGAACATGTCAACACCGAGGGAACTGGATGAGGGACTCATGGAACTCTCTGTGCTATTGTCTTCGTCAGTGTGGGCTGCTCTAACAGAATATCATAGACTGGGGGGCTTGTGTGGAGGTGAGAAGTCCAAGGTCAGGGTGCCAGCACAGTCCGTTCTGGTGAGAGTCCTCTTCCTGGTTTGCAAATGGCCATTTTATTGCCTTGTCCTCACGAGGCAGACAGAAAGAGAGGGATTCTGTGTCTGCTCCTTTTTTCACAAGGCACAGATCCCACTCACGGGGGCTCCACCCTTGGGCCCTAGTCACCTCTCAAAGGCCCCACCTGCAAATACCATCACATTGGGGGGTTAGGATTTCAACATATGAATGGGCGGGGGCACAACCCATCCAGAGCTATCTTGGCATCTTCTCCGTAAATTTGAAATTATTCTCAAAAGCAGTTAAAACAAATAACAAAGGGAAAAACCAAAGATGAATAATAAAATGGCAGACCTAAATACAATCAGAGCAATAATCACATTAAATGTTAACGATCTAAACAATTAAAAGGTAGAATAGAATGGACCAAAGAGACCCAACTACGTATTGTCTAAAAGTGATGTACTTTATGAAGACAGAGAGAGTGACACTGAGTGGGTACAAAATGACTTACCTATACAAAAAGTAAGCCTAAGAACAGCAAAGGAAATGAATATTAACAGAGATAAATTACATATACACACACACATACATAATCCTGAATCCCAGTCTAAATGAGATCATGTCCCTCCAGTGGTGTTTGACCCAGTGTTATATCTGCTTTTTTCTCTCTCTGAGGCTTCCTGTTTACTTCCTCACCCCGTCCTACTCAACCAGTCTCAGCAACCTTGTATTTATTTTGTCCACACTCTCCCCATGCTTGTAAAATCATAATTCTAAACGTATAATGGCTACACACATACAGGGACACATATGCACATACAACATATTTTTGTCACTGTTTAAAAAAATGGGTTCAAGGCATCCACTCCCGGCTTCAGCTTTGCTCTTTGAATACCCCATGGCTCCAGGACCCCAGAGAGAGTGCCAATTTATTACTTTCAATGAAAGAGTTATCCATTACTATAACTATCAATGAAGTACTATGAATTATTAGGCATGTATTCAATTAGGCAACGTATTGAATTGAATTATTAGGCAACGTATTCAACCTTGAACATCAGTATTCGCACGTTGTCTGTGTGATAAGGATTCCCAGGTGTGGGATTCTGGGCCAAGGGGCATGTGTTTGTAATTTGAATACGTTTTGCTTAGGTTTACTCCTTGAGAAGCTGTAACAGTCGCCTGTCTACCAGCCATGGGTCCCCGACACCATCTGTTCAACACGAAGAGCCCCCGACCCGGTCCCAGCCCCCAGAGCTGCTGGAGCTCACGCACATCGTCCTGGGTCTCCTGGCCCCCCTGGGTGGGGCAGTGGCACCCAGGCCCACGCCCCCCTCCCCCAGCTCCCGCCCCATCTCCCCCGTCCGGGTCCCAAATCCCGGGTCACGTTACGTGTATGAAGCTGTCTGTGTCCACCCAGGGCAGGTGGATCCAAACATCTAGGTCTTACGTGGCTCCCCTTGAGGCATCAAGGTCGTGGAAAGACCAGCATGGGATCCAGTGGGATGCGACCTTCCGGTGGATTCCCGTTTATCCTCCTGGGTTCCAGTTTGACTTTGCTCCCCCCTCCCCACTACACCTTCATCTTCTGTTTCCACCAGCAGCCCTGCCGTGGCCTCAGACCCACAACCGACTCGAGGACAACAGACTGACATAGACTGCGTAACTGGTTCCCAGAAACGTAGAAAGTCTAACGGCTAGAAGAAACCCCTTAGGACACGCCGAGCCGTCCCGCCTCCTTGGTGGAACCCTTACTGACGCACTGGTCACCCTCCATACAGTCCTACAGCAAAGCAAAACTTTACTCCTCGATTGTACGTGCTAAGACCAACTGTTACTATGGTTGCTATGGCCATTGTTTAACCGTGTCCGCTTACCTACGGGTTGGAATCCACTGATTCCACCGGGAATCCACTTGGAATCCACTTGCCATTCGGCAGCAAGTCAGTTCGGCAAACGTGGACTGAGCACCTACTGTGTGCTCTCTGTGAGGTCTGCCCTCCTACTGGCAAGAATCGTCCTTTCTAGCGACAGAGCAAAAGGAAAGTCTTGAGGTTAAGACAGTTTACGCTTGTATTTGTAGCAATTTCCTGTTGGATTAATCTTCCAAGTGCTTTTCACGGAAACAGACCTTTCTCTGGGTGATAAGATGACCCCTCGAGTGCCAGCCACAGTACCCACCTCTTTCTGTGGATGCTGACCTCCTCAGAGGCTAAGACAGAAATAACCAACCCATGCTGACTTTGTCCTAAAGAAAAAAAAAAAAAAGATCTAGCACACTAACACAGATCAGCATCTTCAGACGTTCAGTAATAGTTTAATTAACTTATGCTTAATGCCTGGATCTGCAAATGCTTGAGTGGGATTCTCGTGACTTTTTTTTTTTTTAAATAAAAAATAAGCCAGCAGCCCCCTGTCCATCCCACGGAAGTCTTTCCACTGTAAATTCTTTGACGATCCTCCCATCCAAAGGTAAGGGTTTCCCTGCCTTCCCCTTGAATATGGGCTGGCCTTTGTGAGCCTCTGGGAAGAGACTTTGACTTCAGAGCCTTATTCATAAAAAGCAAGGCAGAGTCTACCTGGCTCTCTCTTCGGGGCATGCGCTTTTGGAGCCCTGAGCACCACGGGACTCCAGCTACCCTGAAGGCACCCTGAGGGAGAAACGGTGTAGAGAGTCCTCACGGAGATCAGAATGCCCCAGGAGCCCCAGGAGCCCCAGCTGCCCAGCCCACGTATGTCAGCTGTCCCCGTCAGACGTATGAGCAACCCTCAGGTGGTTCCAGCATCCCATCGTGACCGTGTGGGGGACAGACAAAACCACCCAGCAGAGCCTCGTCGACCCTCCAGAGCCATGAGAGTTAATAATATATTATTTTCAACCACTAAGCATCGGGGTGGTTGGTGAGGCGGCAATAAATAACTGGAACATTCTGGGTCGAGAAATAAATAGCACAGTCACCCTGCTCTCAGGACTCACAGTTTTTGGGGGAGACAGAGTCACGACAGTTTTCAGCTGACCTCAGGGCTCCATGGAATGTATTCAAGGTCAGAGGAGGCAGAGGCAAGACTAAGTCTGACTTTCCGATTTAAGCACGGGGCAATCTCACATCCTGTATTAAAGAAAAAAAAATGCTCTTTTATTTAGTAACACCTCCATCTGCAACACACGAAGCCACTCCTGAAGCCCACAAATCCAGCTGGCTCCTGTGACATTTGTGCAACCCCCAGCACAGATGACCTTATGGCTGGCAGCTTGGGGTCCCACTTAAAGGCAGACTCTCCTGGGGCATCTGGGTGGCTCAGTTGGTTGAGTGACCGACATCGGCTCACGACATCCCTCCCCTGCTCACGGTCTCACTCTCAAAAATAAGTTAAAACACTAAATAATAAAAATAGATGAAAAATACATAAAAACAAAAAAGACGGGCTCTCTTTACCATCCACTACGTATGCCGACGTGTCCTGAACATTCTAGCATGGCTTTCATTCGCCACAGCCACCGTTTCTTCCAGATACTGCAAACTTTTCTAATTGGAAGCTTAGAAGACAAATATTCCCTTCTTCCCAGTTGGGCCCATGGAAAGGAGACAGGACCAACACCGTGAAGGACCAGCTCACTGCCAAGCGATCGTGTCACCTCCCTCGATCACAGGACTCGGCTGCCAGGCAGAGTCTGCTACAGGCATCGTACAGAGACGGGAATCAAGTCTCAGGGAGAAAGCGATCTGCCTCCCCCCCCCGCCCCCAACCCCAGCCAGCAGAAGGTAGGGCTGGGATGTGAAATCAGAGGCTCCTGTCCCAAACGTCTTTACGTTACGGGTTGCCCTGTGCCCCCCTATTTGGAAATAGGGTCTTGTGGATGTAATAAGTGAAAATGAAGTGACATTGGAATGAGATGGGCCCCTAATCCAATAGGACTGGTTTCCTTATAAGCAAAGAGACACAAAGGGGCACCCAGGTGGCTCGGTCAGTT
The DNA here is from genome assembly GCF_018350195.1 of Panthera tigris. Lineage (NCBI taxonomy): Eukaryota > Metazoa > Chordata > Mammalia > Carnivora > Felidae > Panthera > Panthera tigris. Next base: position 136,685,195 of record NC_056665.1, read on the forward strand.
AAACGTCTGACTTCGGCTCAGGTCATGATCTCGTGGTTCATAAGTTGGAGCCTCGTGTCAGGCTTTGTGCTGACAGCGCAGAGCCTGCTTCGGATTCTGTCTCCCTCTCTCTCTGCCCCTGCTCTGCTTGTGCTCTCTCTCAAAAATAAATAACATGAAAGAAAGAAAGAAAGAAAGGGAAGAAAGAAAGAAAGAAAGAAAGAGAAAGAAAGAAAGGAAGAAGGAAGGAAGGAAGGAAGGAAGGAAGGAAAAAGAAAGAAAGAGAAAGAAAGAAAGAAAGAAAGAAAGAAAGAAAGAAAAGGAAGAAAGAAAGAAAGAAAGGGAAGAAAGAAAGAAAGAAAGAAAGAAAGAGAAAGAAAGGAAGAAGGAAGGAAGGAAGGAAGGAAGGAAGGAAGGAAAAAGAAAGAGAAAGAAAGAAAGAAAGAAAGAGAAAGAAAGAAAAGGAAAAAAGAAAGAAAGAAGGAAAGAAAGAAAGAAGGAATAAGAAAGAAAGAAAGAAAGAAAGGAGGGAGGGAGGAAGGAAGGAAGGAAAGAAAGAGAGAGAAAGAAAGAAAGGAAGAAAAGGAAGAAAGAAAGAAAAAGAAAGAAAGAAAGGAAGGAAGAAAGAAAGAAGGAAGGAAGGAAGGAAAGAGAGAGAAAGAAAGAAAGAAAGAAAGAAAGAAAGAAAGAAAGAAGGGAGGGAGGGAGGGAGGGAGGGAGGGAGGGAGGAAGGAAGGAAGGAAGGAAAGAGAGAAAGAAAGAAAGAAAGAAAGAAAGAAAGAAAGAAAAGGAAGAAAGAAAGAAAAAGAAAGAGAAAGAAAGAAAGAAAGAAAGGAAAGAACGAGAAAGAAAGAAAGAAAGAAAGAAAGAAAAGAACGAGAAAGAAAGAAAGAAAAAAAGAAAGGAAGGAAGGAAGGAAGGAAGGAAGGAAGAAAGAAAGGAAGAAAAGGAAGAAAGAAAGAAAGAAAGAAAGAAAGAAAGAAAGAAAGAAAGAAAGAAAGAAAGGAAAAGAAAGAAAGACACAAAGAGGGACACACACCGGACAGAAAGCCATGTGACAACAGAAGCAGAGACCACAGTGACGCAAGACACGGACAGAACACCAAGGATGCCAGTCCCCACTGGAAGGTAGGGGCAGGCCAGGAAGGGCACCCCCGTAGAACCACTGAAAGGGCACGGCCCCGCCAGAACCTTCATGTCAGACTCCTAGCCTCTAGAACTATGCGAGGATACCTTTCTGCTGCCTTTAGGCCCCAAGTTTGTGGCACTTGGCGACAGTGGCTCCAGGGAACTAATGCGCGCCATAATCCCCGAGAGGTTTGACCTCCATGGGGGGCGGGGGGCCTCACACCAGCCTGATTCTCTTTATCTTGACCTTGACAATCTGAGGTAGGGGCAGCAGGCTCCAGAGGAGCTTGTGAAGGATTCTTTCTGTGTCTGCATCAGGCCAACCATGCACAGATGCCACTTGGCCAGACCCAACATGGGCTGGTCGCCTTGAGTGCCTGCACGTCGGGAAACTTTTTTCAAAAGAAGGAGCTGGGATATTTCTGTTCCAGTGTGTACTATATCACAGGAGTCCTTGTTTATCCAAAGGATTTTCCACGTAAATAAAGACATTTGCAAATTGATTTAGATTAATCAGGTGTGACTGCTGGGTAAACAGAGGGAAAACGCTGTCACTGAGATCCGGGCACTGGAACAACCAGGACCCTGTGCACAGGCCTGAGCCATCGGCAGCCTCAGCGGCAGGACTTCTGTGGTCTAGGAGCGAAGATGAAAACCAGAAAGGAAAAGAAACCCGAAAATATGAAAAACATCTCGGGTATAATCCCAAAAGACGCAGCTGGACTCAAAGGTCACCCTAGCGATGTTGAGTTTAAAATACGGCCTCCCCAGAACCCCAACATGAGGGATTTTTACCTTCTGGACTTTTCCCACTCCTTCTGCCCTCCCCCAACACACACAAACAGACACACAAGGACACAGACACACACGTGCATACACACACACACACACACACACACACACACACACATACACACACACCCTGGGGCACAGGGTCACTGCACATTTAAAGTGTTTTTGTTTTTATTTTTATTTTTTTGATTTTTAAATTAAAAAAAATTTTTTTAATGTTTATTTTTGAGAGAGAGAGAGACGGAGCATGAGCAGGGGAGGGGCAGAGACAGAGGGAGACACAGAATCTGAAACAGACTCCAGGCTCTGAGCTGTCGGCACAGAGCCCGACCCAGGGCTTGAACCCAGGAACACCGAGATCATGACCTGAGCTGAAGTCAGACGCTTAACCGACTGAGCCACCCAGGCGCCCCTATTTTTATTCTTTTTTAACGTTTATTTTATTTTGAGAGACAGAGAGTGAGCAGGGGAGGGGCAGAGAGAGGGGCACAGAGGATCCGAAGCAGGGTCTGTGCTGACAGCAGAGAGCCCGATGAAGGGCTTGAACTCACAAACCATGAGATCATGACCTGAGCCAAAGTCAGATGCTTAACTGTCTGAGCCACCCAGGGGCCCCTTAAAGTGTTTTTAGAGAACATATTGCCTGTACTGACCACCCAGTCCCTGGGCCACTGCTCTCAGCGACATTACTGCCTCATGTCGCACAACAGCCCTCCAAGGCAGTTGTTGCTAATCCCATTCTGCACACAGGAATACTGAGCCCCAGAGATACAAAGTGTCTGGCTCAAGACTCCACAGTTGGCCACCAGCCCGGCAGGGAGGCTAATCCCTCCCCTGAGCTCCAGATCCCAGCCCCCTTTTCCCACCAAAACACGCAAATCCACATTTATTCCAGCCACACTGGAAATGCTAAGGATAGCGTAGCGAACAAAGCAGACCATGTCCTTGGGGAGGTGGGGGAAATGCGGAGATGTTGGCCGAAGGGTACAAACTTCCATTTAGAAGATGCGTAGGTTCTGGGCGTCTAAAGTACAGCGCGAGGAAGGCAGTTAACAACACTGTGCAGTTAACAACACTGTATCATGTACTCGCGAGTTGCTAAGAGACTAGATCTTAAGTGTTCTCACAGCAGAAAAAGGAAGGGTAATTCGGTGACGGGATGGAGGTGTGTCAGCTGGATGCTCCGGTGATCATCATGTTGCAACACAGACACGTATCAAACCATCACTCTGTGCGCCGTAACCCCCCCCCCCAACCCCATGCTCCGCATCGATTATACCTCAATGAAGCGGGTGGGAGAGCTAAAACAATGCATATCGTTTGATTCCATTTCTATGAAATGTCCCCAAAAGGCAAATCTGAAGAGAGAGAAAGTAGATGAGTGTTTGCTTAAGGCTGGGTGGGAATGGGGGTGACCGTCCGTGGGCAGGAGAATTCTTCTGGGGGTGACGGAAATGTTCTAAAAGCAGATTGTGGTGCTAGCCGCACAGGTCTGCAAATACAAATCGGCGAGGCATGCACTTCAGGTGGGTGGGTTTCATAATATGCAAACTGTCCCCTCCACCAGCTGTTCAGAACCACCGCGACCCCAAAGCAGCAGGACCCCCGCCCTCGGGAGCTGCTATCCTCATCCCGGCTGCTCCTCTCCCCAGGATGACCCTCTCCGTCCGTCCAGGACGGAACTTTAACGGGCCTGGGAATCGCTGGGGGGCCGGACTGGGTGTCTGTGTGTCTCAAGCGGGGCGGGGGGGGGGGGCGCATTTCCAAGCAGCGTTTGTTCCTCTCGCGAATCAGTCGTCGAAGCTTGTCCGCACATCACCTCGGTCCTGCTTACCTGACAGGTGGGTTCAGGAAGGGGACCGGCCAACCAGACGGGCGGTTCCCCACCAGGCCACCTGCTCTGCACCCCTGGGCACCTGCCCCGTCCTTGTCCAGACGGCCGTGGGGGCCTCCCCCCCACCCCGGGCGTGCGGTCGTGGGAAGCCGCCGGGCCGCGGCCTCAGTATCAGTCTCGCCGGCGTGTGAATTTCCCGTCTGCTTTCTCCCGTGATTTCTTAGTTCCGAACAGGGGCAAGGAAGAGTGACCAGGTGGAACCACATGACGTTGTCAACAGTACGGGTCCCAACGGTAGGATGTGGCAATTGGGTGCCGTTCAACCTAACCTTTATTGGGCGCCCTCACAGCCTAGCACTAACTAGAAGCCGGTGGTATTCACACTTCGCGCGTGTCAAAATCACCTGGGAATTCAGTAAACCTATGAAGGCCCAGCCTCACTGGCCTTTTTCTAGGGCCCGTTTTCTAGGACCAGCTACACACACCAAAGACTGAGAAGCCCCGCTATAGGGCAGGCATGATGCTGACGGCTCTGTTTCCTTCGTTTCAGGTCCGGAGTGGCCCCCGCCCCCCCCCGCCACCCCGACCTGAGCCAGCTCCTGGGGGCTCGCAGGAACTGTCACATTTGCGGAAATTGTGTGAGCCGTCTGTTAAACACAGTTGTTAAAAATCAAATTATATGCATTTATATTTAAGTAAACTGTATTTTTATTTACTTATTTATTTTTAACGTTTATTTGTGAGACAGGGAGAGACAGAGCTTGCATGGGGGAGGGTCAGAGAGAGAGAGGGAGACACAGAATCCGAAACAGGCTCCGGACTCCGAGCTGTCAGCCCAGAGCCCGACGCGGGGCTTGAACCCACGGACTGCGAGATCGTGACCTGAGCCGAAGTCGGACGCGTAACCAACTGAGCCACCCAGGCGCCCCAAGTAAACTGTATTTTTAAAGAAAGGTCATACATACTCAAAAGTCATCACATCCTAATCATTTTACTGCATTTTACTATCATCTACGCTTCGGGGGCTCTTTACATCCATCGTATCAGCGTGCTGGAAAGATCTATCACGGTGTGTGGCTGCGTTTCTTCCACGATCGGAGCGTTTACAAGCACCGCAAATCGGGGCTTACTCCCTGCAACCAGTCCCTCCACATCCCCATTTCACAGACGAAGAACCTGAGGTTTGGAGAGTACATGACTTTCCCAAGATCTCAGAGCCACAGATAGTTAACCTAGGAGCCCAGGTTTTTAACCAACTGATATATTATGCTCTTTCTGGGCTTGGCATGAATCTCCACCTACCTTCTTGGAAAGCACAACCCTCCTAACCCCCACCAACAACTGGCCCTCCCCCAGGGTCACACCCCTGCTCCTCCAGCAGCCTAAAGGGCAAACCATCAGGGCAGTGTCGACAGCCTCTGACAGGTCAGGTTCCTCAGCACTGCCGGCGGGGGGTTTCGGCGCCCCGAGTCCGGTCTCCTGCAGGGTCTCCCCCACCAATGAATGTCACTATGTTGAATATATACACATTCAAGCAAGCTAAATATGGTGAGTGCTCTTGAAGGTGACAAAAGTCAGAAAGAGATGGCAGTCTTGAGGTGGGAGGGAGGCAGGTCCAGCTTTGCCTTCCAGACAGGGGGGAGGAGGGCTGAGCAGATGCACGGAGAAGCGGGAGGGCTGTGCAGCCCCGCCTGGCGGTGTTCTGCAGCCGTCCCCCGCCCCCACTCAGCAGTGCTCCCTTGGTCCCTCAAGGAGGCTGGGAAGCAGGGAGAAAGGAAACCCACAAAGGAAGGGGCAATGGGAGATCCGCAGTCTGGTTTGCTCTCACCTTCCTGCTTGCTCTCCAGAATGCTGGGTCCCTGCTGGTTCTGTCCCCACAGGCCACCCCCACTCAGTCCCAAGAGGAGGAAACACTCGGGACCAAGAACTTCCTCAAATGATTCTATTATTGTTTAAAAAGTGAAAGTGGGGGAGAAAAAAAAAAGAGAAAGGAAAAAAAAGTGAGGCCGTGACCAGTTAACAGCAAGATAAGGGTGTTTTATTTTCTCCTTTTGGCTCACCCCCCTTTTTTTTTCTACAATGAGAATGTACATTTTTTATATAATGATGAAGAAAAAAGTTATACTTGAAGAAGGAGGAGGGAGAGGAGGGGGAAAACACCGCAGAAGAAATAATCACAGCAATTATGCAATTAAGCAGCTATGGGACAAAAAATTCTGTCACATTAAATTATGTACTGCTTTCCGCCAATAGCCCTGCAAGGAAGAAGCACAGACATGGTTAATCCAATGTAAAAAAATAGGAGAAAAGGCTAATTCGTGATAGCCAAGGAAGGGAAGCAACCTAAGTGTCCATGGATGAATGAAGGGATAGAGAAAAGGTGATGTACGTTTTATAAGACGAGCAAACACTGCTGGGGTGCCTGGGTGGCTCAGTCGGTTGAGCGTCCAACTTGGGCTCAGGTCATGATCCCAGGGCTTGTGAATTCGAGCCCCGCGTTGGGCTCTGTGCTGACAGCTCAGAGCCTGGAGCCTGCTTTGGAATTCTGGGTCTCCCTCTCCCTCCACCCCTCTCCCGCTCATGCTCTATCTCTCTCTCTGTCTCAAAAATAAATAAACATTAAAACAATTTTAAAAAGACGACCAGACACTGCTAATAAATTTTAACTTGAAAAACGAGCAGCATCCTGAAATACGAGTAGTATGTGATGCCGAACTTCACGTGATTGGTCACAACCGGGGCAATGGTTCTTGCAATCCGCTTTGATAATCAAGTGCTCTGGCTTACTATGTGTTTCCAGAACGAACTATGCTTACAAACGAAGGTTTTACTGTGCTTGAAGTTTGCCGGGGGACTAGATCATATATGTTCCCCTTACACACATCACACACGCACACATACACACACACACGGTGGTAACTATGTGAAGTGATGGGCGTGGCAAGTAGCTTGAGTGCAGTAATCATCTCACAATATTTACATACATCAATACGTGTACACATTAAATATACACAATATTATTTGTTGGTCATACCTCAATAAAGCTGGCAAAGATGGGGAGCCTGAGGGCTGGGGGCTCTTAATGTTTCCAAGGTCAAGGAGAGAGTCCAGGGCTGAGTCGGGACGTGACTTGAAGCGTCTCAGTTCTAAAACCAGGATTCCTGCTGTTGAGTTGAGGGCACTTCCTGCACAAGTGACATTTGAGAGTGTCTGCCCCAAACTACCCCCCTACCTCCCCAGATCCAGACAGGGACCCTCTGGGCCATGCACAGTGAGGCATCTTTGTCCTCTGACCACCGACATTTTCTGAGGGGGTTGGGGGGCATCCGACTCAGGTAGGGCTGATCAGAGTTCCTTCTGCTAGAATGTGGAAGGGATCATGGGGAAATAGAAAGAGTGATGGGGGACAGAGAAAGGAGGAACATTGTGTTTGCCCGATGACATGGGGAACAGAGAACACTGGTCTGCAGGCATAGAAAAATAAAGACAAGACCCAGAAAGAAACACAGATGAGAGATGAAGAGAGAACCTCCTAAGCCCTTCATCAAGCTTAGCTGTCTCTGTTCTACATCCTTATATAACTGCTGTTGGTTTTTTTCTTTAATTAAAGGTAGACTGAGCTGATACCTACACGGGCAGCCAGAAGAATACAAACTAGTAATTTATTAAAGCAGGTCTGACTTCCAAACGCATCTCTTTAATTTTCCAGAAGGAGGCTTCTCTTCACTCTGCAAGCGTTTACATTATTTCTCATGGAACAACCAATAGTAAACATACTATTTATCAGCGAAGCCAATCAATCCTTTTATAAGAACAAAACAAGGATGCCTGCCATCGACACTGTTCTATTCACTGGAGAACCTACTGAGTACAATGAGGTAAAGTAAAGAAATCAGAAATATAAGTATTGGAAAGGAACAGGCAAAATTATGATAGATTTCCAACGATATTACTGTCCACCCAGGATACCCCCAAAGCCGGTGGAAAATCACGCTGAGCCGATGAGAGTTTGGTCAGGTGGTTGGATAGAATACAATCAATAAGTAAACTATTCATTTGTATGCCAGTAAAAGACAACTATTGTGACGCATACCGGAACAAAGGTCCCACTACCAATAGCAATAAGAATAAATCCAATGAGCATTATGAATTGTATACGCGAAATCCCGTAAAACGTTACTAAGGAACAAGAAAGAAAAGTTAAATAACAGGTATACCCTAAGGTCGCTTGCACCACTGGCCCCAGTTCATCGCTCTCTGTGTCCGTTCCTTACCTTGGCCTCACTGTGGGCAGAGTAGTCCTTCATTCCTTGAAGCTAGGCTTGGCCACGTGGCTGGATTTGGCCAACAGCATGTGAACAGAAGTGACAATGTGCCCATTCTGAGCCCAGGTCTTAAGAGCCTTCTGCTGGCCTTTCCGTAGCTCTGTCATTGCCATGAGAGACGCTGCCCCAGAGCTGGAGCCCAGAAGGAATAACAGGGGAGCAGACCTGAGCCCCCAACTAGATCCAACCAGAGGCATCTATGACTTAAAGCAGGGCCATCCAGCCAAAGCCACCCAGCCAGGGCCACCTAGCCCAAGCCAGCCAGTCTGCAGCCAACTCAGAGACTTGTGAGCAGTAACAAATACAGGTGCTTCAAGTCACTGAGTTCCAAGAGGTGTTGTTATGCGATAAGAGCTACCAGACAAACTCCATATTCCCGGAAGTGATATTCAATGTTATAAAGACATAGCTTCTCTACCAATTAATCTATAAAGTTAAGTATGATGGCAATCAAAATACCAACAAATATTTATTTCTCTGGGATTTTAAGTGCAAATTGTAAAACGAATTTAGCCACTAAAGTTATGGGGGAAAAAACCAAACTAATGGAGGAGAACAGGATCTTACCCCATCAGCTATTAAGACATACCATACAATGAGGATGCTTACATAACATGGCAACAAATGAATTAATGGAACACAACCAAGGGGGCATAAAGATATAGACAGATGAGGGAGAGGGAGAGAGAGAGAGAGAGAGAGAGAGAGGATCAATATGATGCCACAGACAAATTGAAATGATGCTATATTACAAATAGTGGGGGTGATAGATTATATAGTAAATAGCATTGAAACAACTGGCCGTCGCTTTGAAACTATAAAATTAAATTCCTACATCACCTTAGATATAAAAATAAATTCCAGATGGATTAAAGACTTAAATGTAATAAATGCAGCTATAAATGTACTCAAAGAAATTACAAATAACTATTATCGTAGTGTCGGGTGGCACATGCCCTTCCAAGCAAGACATAACCCAGAAACCATTAAGAAATAGATTCACCGGGGCGCCTGGGTGGCTCAGTCGGTTAGGCATCCAATTTTGGCTCAGGTCATGATTTCAGGGTTCGTGAGTTCAAGCCCCACGTCAGGCTCTGTGCTGACAGCTCAGAGCCTGGAGCCTGCTTCGGATTCTGGGTCTCCCTCTCTCTCTCTGCCCCTCCTCCGCTCGCACTCTGTCTCTCTTTCTCTCTCTCTCTCTCTCTCTCTCTCTCCCTCCCTCTCTCAAAAAAATAAATACATAAGAAAGAAAGAAAGAAAGAAAGAAAGAAAGAAAGAAAGAAAGAAAGAGAGGGAAGAAAATAGATTCACTGGGGCACCTGGGTGGCTCAGTCTGTTAAGAGTCTGACTCTTGATTTCAGCTCGGGTCATGAGCCCAGGACTAAACGAGGTAGGGCCAGCGCAGAGCCTGCTTAGGATTCCCCTCCCCCCTCTCTGCCCCTCCCCTACTTGTACTCTCTCTCTCAAAATAAAAAAAAAGGAAAAAAAACCTTTAGAAAAAAAAAAAAGAAATAGATTCACAAATTTTACTCCATAACGAAATGCCCTCTATAGCAAAAGGCCGCTGGCAAAGTTAAAATGCGAATGGCAGCTTTGAGAGAAGATATTAGTAGCATATATAAGGGACCAAGGACTAGCTGCCCTGACTTACTCAAAGCTCTAACAGTAAGAAAAGGGCCAAATGACCCATAGAAAAATAGGGAAGGTGTGACGGGCGGTTCACGAAGGCCATCAAACAGTAACAAAGAAATCTGACCCTTCAGCCTCGAACGAATCCACGACTGACCCCCGTGATGTGGGGGAAGCGGGGCCGGCCGGCAATTCCACAGCCAGATTCTGCCCCTCGGGACCTCCCCCAGTGGGGGCAGGGCCAACAGGATCCACGCACAGTGGTCTCCACTGAACTGTGACAGTTCAGAAGTGGTCTCCTAACCAGCAATAAGGAAATGTTCGTCCGTACGCGAAGGTACACCGGTACCCACGGACAGCAGGTGTTGGTGTATGTGACTGACAAAGAGAGAAGTCCACGGGGTGTCCACGATGGACCGGTTCATGAACACAGACACACACAGATGCTTGGGACTTCCAAACGTTGAACAAAGGTCATCCCCCTCGGGGAAAAGCACCGACGAGGAAGGGGAGATTTTCACTCCTCGTTACGCACTTCTGGGCAGTTCGGAATTATATTCCGGCATGGGTGATTTATATGATTCTAAGAGGAGGAAATAAACATGGAGGGGCACCTGGGCGGCTCAGTCGGTGGGTCGTCTGACTTCAGCTCAGGTCGTGATCTCGCAGTCCGTGGGTTCGAGCCCCGCGTGGGGCTCTGTGCTGAGAGTTCGGAGCCTGGAGCCTGCTTCAGATTCTGGGTCTTCTCTCTCTCTCTGCCCCTCCCCCACTCATTCTCTCTTTCTCTCTCTCTCTCTCTCTCTCCAAAATGAATATTAAAAAAAAAAAATCATGGTCTTGAAAACCTAGCGGCCCTCCCCAAGTGCCCCACAGAGCTGTGCACATCTTAAGCTGTGAACGGAGCTGTCTCCGAGTTATGGCACCATCAACCTCATTATCCTGATCCTGTGACATCTTTGTCTCAGTGAGGACACGGGGAGCGTCACTCTGAGGGAAAGAAAAGCCAGGATCAGTCCTTATTAATGAGCATTGTCCCACTAAAGTCCCCCTAATCCGGCCCTGCTGCCTCCACCCCTCGGATTCAGTCCCTCTATTGTCCCCCCAGGGCCTCTCCCCCCTCCCCCAGCCTCTGTCAACTCCACCTGGACACCCTTTGTGTGGCCCCCTTGGAAAAGGCCGTAGGGCATGACTCTTTAAACCTTTAATTCTGGTCTTTCCTGACCCCATGTCTTTCCTTACCCAGGTGGAGTGAGAATAAGGACAGTGACACAGAGCAGCCGGTGCGGGCTGGGCATATGTACTGGATGCCCAAGACCCTATTTCTAGGTGCTACCTCGTTTAGTCCTGGGGCCCCAGGGACCAGCTGGTGTCAGCAGGCTCACTGCACAGATGTGAAGACTGAGGCAGGCCCGGGGGCTGCAGGGAAGCCCCAGGCCCTCCCAGGGCCTCCCCGTGCCCTGCACGCACCTTTCTCTCGGCATTGCTCACTATCTGCACAGAATTCCGGTTTCGAGTCTGTCTCCCGCCCTGGTGGGAGCTCTGCCCTGCTCATCTTTGCACCCCCAGCTCCCGGCCAGGGGCAAAGGTGTTGGAGGAGAGAAGGGCAAGACAGGAAAAGAGAGAATAAAGCGAGGGAGAGAGGGGGAAGAAGAAAATCCAGAAGGGACCAGCCAAGTGAGGCCCGATGTGGGGCCCTGAGAGCAGGCCGAGCGGGGTGGAGAGGGACAGCCCTGGGGAGGTCAAGGCAAGAGACGGTCCCGTTGCAAAATGAACCTCTGTCCCAGTGTTGGCTAAAAATAGTGCCGTTCCCACGGGGACTCTGCATTCACACGGGGTCTCCTGTGGACCTGGGACCCGAGGGTCAGTTCAGGCTCCTCTGTGTGCTGCCCCGGTGCCCCTCAGGCCCAGAATGTTCCATCCTGCACCTGGTGTGCCCCCTGCCCGGGGCTCTGGGCCCACTGACCTTGTCACAGCGCCATCCAGTATACCCCCCAGTCAACTCCCAAAGCAGATGGGGTCTGCCTGAAGGCCTGGGCCCAGACCTCCACCTCTCCTTGCCCGCCTGACCTGAGGCTCAGGCTCTCTTCCCGGCCCCGTCTCCGGGTGCTCTGGGCACTCCTGAGAGGCCCCCGTCCTGGACTCTGTGCTCAGCTGGCCCTCCCCTCACAGACACAGTCAGTTCCCGTGAGATCCTAGCCACGCCCCCTACTCCTCCCTGAGCCTCCCTTCCTCCCTGGAACGTTCTTCGCTCTATCTCACCCACGATCACAAACATTCAATGGGAAAACACCTTGCTTCGACCTGCCTCACGAACCCGGACCCCAGTCACATGGCCTGTATCTGGCCTCCCAGATGTTCCGTCACAGGCCTATGAAAAGAATACTTAGATGCGACATTCTACAGGCAAAAATATGGACTGCTATCAACGGCATATTCTGCCGTTTCACATCCAATTCATCTGAAGGGTCCACTCATCCCTCCCTCTCTCGGGGACAAGAGGAAAAAAAGTTGCTTTCTTTCGTGCTTCCAAGATTGCCGTAATCTGCCCTGGAGAGAACAAAGGGGTATGAGTTATTGGCTCTGTTTTCTACTTGAGGCAACCGTATCTCTGAGAGATTAAATGGCTCACTGTGTCACCGGGCTCGAGGGGCCTCGGGAAGCAGAGCCAGCTCGTCACTCCCTCCCCGTCCCCACCCCCCCCCCCCCCCCCACCGTCCTGCCCTGCCTGCTAAAGCACGTGTGCTGCCTTCTGTCAGCAGTCACGTAATTTGGACCAAATGCAGACCAACCCCTCAGGACGGTGAACGTCCAGGCAGCCTCCACGATTCAGCTGAATGGGGTCAAGATGATTGAAGTTCGCTCATGTCCAGTGAGGATCCAAACAAAAGCAACAGCGAACGACAGCGCCTTCCATCATCCCGGCAACAGATGCTTCTGGGGAGAAGCGTGTGGGCAAGAGGTTGCCGCACGCCGGGTCTCCTCACCTTTGCTCGGAAAACCGGCCGCTCTTACAAAGGCACACGCGTCCAGATTCCCAGGGGGCAGTGACGAGAGCGCCCCACGCACTGGAAAGAATGAACGTCCTTGAGGTCACCCCCGCCCCCTCCCTGCTTTGCGGCAAAGAGCACACCCACCTTTCGAGGCTGGCTGGCAGTCACCTCCATCCCGCGAAGATGCTGGTCAGTATCCAAATGACCCCTCTACTTGGAAGCCCTCAGCTCGGCTCAGCCTGGAGACCGTTGCTATGTGTGGGGAAGGCTTTTCCCCCAAGCGCTGAATGTAAGAGCAGGAGGCGAATGTGCCGTGCCAGGGGACGTCCCTGCGGAGCTGGCTTTTGGATTATTGAAAAGGGAACAACAGTGCATCTGGCCAGGACTGAAACCTTCCGAAAGAGAGCCGGAGAAGTTGCGGGATGGGGAAAATGCAGGCCCTTCTGGAATAAAAGGAAGGGTAGCAGTGTCCAAGTTGGGTGTTCGAGGGTCTCCTCTGAACTGAGAGAGGTAAGAAATGACGGGAGGGAGAGAAACACAGCCCCTGGGGTCAGATAGACGTCGGTTTCACATCCAATTCATCCGCCTCCCCGACGGTACCTAGTTGGGAGATCTCCCCTCCCTGAGCCCCCAGCTCCTCATCAATCAAACACAACAAAGAATTGTCCCTGCTTCTAGGGGGAGGGTGTGGCGAGGCCTGGATACACAGTGTGTGAATGTCCCCAGGTTGCATCTGGTGCTGTCTGTGGGGTGGCTGTCACCAGCAGCATTTTCAGGCAGAGGCCCATGAGGGCGTTAAGGAAACGTCTAGAGATGGTGGAAGCCCTGATGGGCGGTGTTGATCAATAAAACTGGAAATATGACTTCAGAAATCCAACATCTGGGGGGAGCGGGGGCGGCTCAGTCGGTTAAGTGTCTGACTTCGGCTCAGGTCACGATCTCGCCGTTTGTGAGTTTGAGCCGAACATCAGGCTCTGTGCTGACAGCTCGGAGCCTGGAACCTGCTTCGGATTCTGTGTCTCCTTCTCTCTCTACTTGTGCTCTCTGTCTCTCTCAAAAATAAATAAACATTAAGAAAGAAAGAAAGAAAGAAAGAAAGAAAGAAAGAAAGAAAGAAAGAAAGAAAGAAAGAAAGAAAGAGAGAGAGAGAAAGGAAGGAAGGAAGGAAGGAAGGAAGGAAGGAAGGAAGGAAGGAGGGAAGAAATCCAACATCTGGTAGGCCCGGTCTACCAAAATGTTGCTTCTGTCGGCAAAGATCATCAAAGGGGGTATTATAGACTGAATTGTGCCCGCCTCTGAAATTCAGTTGTCGAAGCCCTAACCCCCACGTAACTGTATTTGGAGACAGGGCCTTTCAGGAGGTAACTGAGGTTAAAAGAGGTCATATGGGTGGGGTCCTCATCAGATAGGATTGGGGTCCTGAAAGAGGAGGAGGCACTAGGGGGTCCCTGCATGCAGAGGAAGGGCCATGTGAAAATGAGAAGAGGCAGCTAGCTGTCTACAAGCCAAGAAACCAGACCTCCCAGCACCTTGATCTTGGACTTCCAGCCTCCGGAACCGAGAAAATAAAGGTCTATCCTTTAAGCCACCCAGTCCATAATATTTTGTTTGGGCAGCCCACGCTGACGAAAGTAGGGGGTCTTCAGTCCCATCTGTCACTTGCTCTGCCAGAGTCATCTTCCTGGCACCTGTAGCCTGCCCTGCGAGTGCCACGGGATGGCCCTCAGCGCTCAGAGCATCACAGGTACGTGTAGGTCACCCTCAGCATGACCGGACGGCGAGTGTCCAAAGAAGAGGTCACCTGCAGACCTTCTTAGAACAATGAGCAAGTAAGAGAAACGCTGCATCGAGAAATGGGTTCACAGGAAGTCCTCCTTTTCTTACTTCCTGGAGAGGGCTCCATGGCGGCCCCCAAAAGATGTGTCCACATCCTAACCCCAGGAACCTCTGAAAGTAACTATATACGGAAAAGGCGTCCTTGCAGATGTAAGTTAAGGATCTCAAGGTGAGATCATCTTGGAACTGGGGGGGACGGGGGGGGCGGGGGCTAAATGCAATAAAAGTGTCCTTCTGAGAAAAAGGAGGAGATGGGACACAGAGACAGGGGCTGGCCATGCAGCAGGCGGAGACGGGCGTGAGGCAGCCATGAGCCAAGGATGCCTGAGGCCCTTAGAAGCTGGAAGAAGTAAGCAACAGAGCCTCCCCTACAGCCTTCAGAGGGAGCGGCACCTTGACTTCAGACTTCTGGCCTCCAGAAGCACGAGAGAATACAGCTCCCTTGTTTTAAGTCACCAAGTTTGTGGTAAGGAAGCTGAGAGGCCTCCCCATCCCCTACTTGAATCCCTAAGCTTAGAGTAACAGACAGGCAAAATTGTGAGTAGCAAATAACATCATAACGCAAAGCTCCTGATGGTAACGGCTCTGACTTCTTGACGATTTGCTCCGTGTAGACACTGGGGTGACTGCATTGCATCCATTGTCTCTGTCGTGAAGAAAAGGAAGCCCAGGAAGGTTAGGGGACGTGCCCAGGGTCATGAAGCCTACATCTGACAGTCCAAGAAGGTCATGACCTGATGGGATAGTGCCGGAGTGAGAACGGAGTCCGCCCAAGTCTAAAGCCAGCGGGGCGTTGAATCCAATGTCCGGGCGGTGGCAACAAACAGTCCGTGAGCCCCAACCCGTGGCTCAGGGACTACAGATGGTGTCGAAATCAGGAACCCCGGCACAGGCAAGGGAGAGGGACTTCGTTGGGTCTGGGCAAGAGTGTCACGCAAACACCTGGTCACATCGCAGGAGCCCAATCGTTCAGCAAAAAATCCGAGTTCGAGTTCGGTAGCATTGGTAGCCGCCCCCGCCTGTCTGGGGCTGACACTGCAGACCATCCTGCCCGCAGCACGGTTAAGAGCAAGAGCAAGGAGAGGCAGGTGCTCACAGACGCTCCCGCCACAGAGCAGCACCCCCCACCCCCGCCACCCCGGGAAGGACAACCACAAACCCATGGTGAGAGGCACGCACTCATTTATTCACTCACTTCCTCATTCATTCTGCAGATCTCGCCCAGCTCCTAAAATTAGAAGTAATAACTCTATTACTAGTCTGTACATTTTTTTTTTTTTTTAAGTTTCTTTATTTTGATGGGGGAGGCGCAGAAAAGGAGGGAGAGAAAATCCCAAGCAGGCTCGGCTGACAGTTCAGAGCCCGACGTGGTGTTGAAACTCATGAACGGTGAGATCATGACCTGAGCCGACCTCAAGAGTCAGACGTTTAACCGATTGAACCACCCGGGCTCCCCCACCCCCCACCTTTTTTTTTTTTTTTTTAGTCTGTACCCTCTTTAATCCCCAACATCTAACACCCTGCCTGACACAGAGTAGGTGCTTAGTAAATGCCCTTTGAGCTCAACTAAATTTACAGAAGGGGAAACTGTAGCCCAGAGAGGCAGGAATCTTTTCCAAGCTCAAACACAGGACTAGAACTCACAGCCTCCGAACCAGAGGCCAGGGATCACTTCCTTGCTTCCTGTTCCCCGAGCAGTTCTGGAAGACTGATGGGATTTCAGGTGCAGGACCATGGGGAGAAGAGGCATCCCTGACAGAGGGAACCACATGGACAGATGCCCAAAGGTGGGGAAACAGTGAGTTAAGTCTGGGGGCAGGACCAACCCAGCCTGCCTGGTCACTGGCCTCTCTTCTCCTCCTCTCTCGGAGGCCACACACCCAACTCTCGGAGCTGCAAAGTTTTAGATGGTGTTCCTGTAAATGTCACCCTATAATGTTTCCAGAAGGAAAATAATGGAAATTTCCTAAGTTCAAAAGAGTCATCAGGTTTTTCCTTGCTGCCTTTTCACAGATCCTAAAATGCAATGCAATGTGGAAACAGTAGCTGTGGGATAGGAAAGAAAAAGTCCCAGTCACCTGAATTAAGTGTCATTATAAACAAATGTAGGATGTGTCAGATTTAGAGAACATCATTTCAGGGCCGAGCAGGTGTATCCATTTCCTAGGGCTGCTACAAGAAATTCGCCAAACTTGGTAGCTTGAAACAACAGAAACTTCTTTTATCTTACAGTTCTGGAGACCAGAAGTCCACAGTTTAAGGGTTGGCAGGGTCATGGTACCTCTAAGGTTCTCGAGGAGAACCCCTCCTTGTCTCTTCCAGCTCCGGGTGGCTCTGGGTATTCCTTGGCTTGTGAGAGTACCATTCCACAGGGCCTTCTCCCTGGTGGATTTTCTCTCCTTCTCTTAGAAGAATACCGATCATCGGATTTAGTGCCCACCCTAAATCCAGGATGATTTCATCTTGAGATCTTTAACTTAATTACATCTACAAAGACCCTTTTTCCAAATAGGGTCAACATTCACCAGTTCCGGGGCTTAGGGCATGGACATACCTTTTGGGGAACACAATGTAGCCCACTACAGGAAAAGACAAACGGGGTCCAATACCTGGGGAGGCCCTAAGCTTTCCCCAAAGGGCACAAACTAAATGTCCCACAAATGCTTCTACGAGTCAGTCAGCTCTGGGGCCTGCGTTCCAAGGGAGCCCCTAACACATGGCAGGGGCCTTAGGTCTCTGGCCGGACCAGTGACCAGACCGGATTCCTCCATCATTCTAAGAGGCAAGATGGATGTGACAGAGGCCAAAGAAGAGAGGTAAAGAGCGTCAGAGCTGACAGGGACACTGCCAGGTACAATCTAAAAGTCCTTATGCTCGGAGCGCCTGGGTGGTTCCGTCGGTTAAGCGCCCCCCTCTTGATCTCGGCTCAGGTCGTGATGTCACAGTTCGCTGAGCACAAGCCCCGCACCAGGCTCTACACGGGGTCTGCCACCAGGGACTTGGATCAACACGTGGTCACAGGACCCATCACACAGAGCGTGTGCTTTCATCAAATCGTGTGACCCTCTCGACAACCCTGGCAGGTGGATAAGGCAGGACTGATGACTACCCCTAACAGATGGGGAAACTGAGGCCACGTTCCCCGGAACCAGGAAGTGGCAGAGGCCTAACTTCCGACCGCTGACTGCTGATCCTGCTCTCTCTCCACCCCATTCCTCCCCACCCCCGTGCTCAGCCGGATTTCGAAGCCTGCCTTTGTAATACTGAGCAGTGACAGAGAGGAAGGAGGAAGCCTGGGGCTGGAGCTTCCAGGGCCCACGTCACAGGAGCACAGACAAAGATGCTCTCCTGACCTCTGTCACCCTGCGCCCAGCTCCGCTCTCCGGGCCGGACTTGCCCACAAAGCTCCCGGGAAGAGAAGCGCGTCAAGTGGAGGAAAATCCTTCCTGTCCTCTGGGCTTGTGCTCAGACAGGCAGCCCCAAGGACCCCCCACCCTGCTGCAGTGCCCAGAGATGGGTGAGGATCCCACCCACCCAGACGGAGCCCTTCCCCTGGGCCCGGGGAGCTCAGGCTGGCAGGCAGAGTCCAGTAGCTAAGCTGTTCCTGGGCTGCCTTAGCCAGAAGAAAGCTTGGTCTGCTCAAGACGGCTCTCCACCCCCCAGCCCTCCGATGCGCCGATCCCTGCGGCCCCATCCCCGTCACCCTGTTCTCACTCACAGCCTTACAGCTAGCTGCAAGCAAAGATCACTCGGACCGCAAAGGCCTTGCAACACTCACTGTCTCCGTTATCAAAGCTGCCCTGGGTCCATTCCCTGAGCTGGAACAGCTTAAAAAATAAATCTGTGCCAGTGAGTTAATAGAACTCCCCCCAGGCTCACCTTTTGCCAGAGGTTTTGGGAGGAAGATGATCCCTCTTGATATGGAAAGGGCGCGATTCTCCGTCGATGCCATGGACATCTGTACAGCGGTGGGGGAGGGTAGGAGCAACAGATTTGGGGCAAATCTGTTCTCTGAAGCATTAGAATCTCACGGTCACTGGCAAACGCAAAGCGTGATTTATTTTGGGTGGGGAACATCATGACAGCCGGAAGTCTAAGTACATCCGAGGGTCTTTATAAACTCTTGGAATGCACAAGAGATCAGGCCCAAGTCTCTGAGGCGTGAGAAAGCCAAGAGTGATCCAAGAAGGCTGCCCGGAGGAAGCAGCATTTGGAGGATTTAGCTACCAGGAAGGACACAAGTTTGGGCCTCACTTCCCGCTGAAACCAACATGCCGCCACACCCGGGAAGAGCAGCTGCGATCGCAAGAGCAGACAGGGCCAGATATAAATGGAAAGTTCCAGAGCTGGAGACTTCTGCTCTTCTCTTCCTGGCTGTATGATCTTAGGAAAGCGGCTTGGTGTCTTTGAACCTGTTCCTCCTCTGTAAAATGGGAAGAACAGACCCCGCGTGCCCACATCCCATGGTTGCTATAGAGACAGAGTTAATGGCTGTGAAGAAGGTTCTGTAAGATGCTGCATGTGTGCCTGGGACAGTTCCCGTGGGGTGGGATTGGTGCCTGAGGCTGGAGAGGGACTTGGAGCGTAGGGGAGGAGGGGGGCGATGGGGGAGCCTTGACGTGTCCACTGCCCAAAAATTACAGCATCTGGAAAAATCACTTTGATGAACTCAACTACCCACCACAAATCACTGTATTTTAAAATCCCTTCCAAAACAAAACAAAACAAAAAGCCCTTCTCTGCAGAAGGCTCCCAGTGAGATGTTTTTCTCTCCTCCGATAGAAGATGGAGAGGGTGCCGGGCAGAGGCTGAGGAGACACGCCGCCCCCCCCCCCCCCGCCCCCCGCGGCCGGCAGTGGACGTGAATCATTCGCCTGTTAGCATGACCCTGGCCATCTCCCTGGCTATCTTGCAACATCCGGGAGGGCAGGGAAACCTATTCTGCAGGTTGGTTTTACAACAGTGACCTGGGCACTGCACACGCCCGACTAGATACCCACCAAGCTGCTGCCGCCTTCAATGTCTTCCAGGCTCTGCCCTGCCAAACCCTTCCCTGCTGGTTCACCTCCACCCCTACCTCCCCACCCAGCTGGCCCCTCCTCCCGAAGGCTCTCCCCGCCCCCCCGCCCATGCATCACCATGTGCCTCAAAGATGTGGCTCCAATGATCCACTCTCAGAAGCTTCTAGGACCCTGCCCCTGCCCAACCACAGAATTCCGTGGGCCCCCACCCCACCCCTGCACCAGTCCTTTAGTATTGGAGCAGCCGGAGTCCCATGCCTGAGGACAGACACCGCTCCCTTCACGTCTGTGACATGACTCACCCGGAAAACCTGTCTGGCACTCAGCAGGGGCTTGGCAAGCGTTGGGGGAGTGGAGGGAGCTAGCTCGTACACGGAGATGTTGGCGTGGGAGGGCCGGTCAGCCTCCTCTCTGGTCTCCCTGCTGCCACCATACCTGCCTGTCTTGGTGCTTTGGCTCTGCCTGGCCACATGCTAACTCCCCTGCAACGAACACTTCCTCCAGGAAGCCTTCTGTGGTTGCGGCGATCTTCCCTCTTGGTTTCCTCGTCAATGCCACCTGACTTTACACTTCTTGACACCCTGTTTCCCATTGTTCTAAAGTTATTTCTTGCACGTCACCGAGAAAGCAGCAGGCCTGATGGATGCCAGGCCTCAGGCACCATATTGTGTCCTACGAGACCCACCTTCTAGCCGACCCTCTGGCCCCCAGTCCCATCACAGGGGCCTGACACTGTGCTGAAACCACAGAGAAAGGAAATGAAGCATTAGGCAAACCGGTACAAATTCTCACCCCATCCCTTATTAGCCAAAGTCTTCATCTTTGGTTTAAACTCGAAACTTCGGACCAGGGGTCACCAAAGTTACTCTGTGAAAGACCCGACAGCAGATAGTTTCAATTTTTGCGGACCCTATAGCTTCTACTGCAACTACTCAACTCTGCCTTTACAAGGGAAAGCAACCGCAGACAATACACAAATGAACCAGGCACAGCTGTGTTCCAATAAAACTTTATTGACAAAACAGGCAGGGGGCCAGACTGGCCCTCGGGCTGCAGCCTGCCCACCCCTGCTCTGGAGGACTACTTGAGATGGCATTTCATCCCCTCACCACTCAGACCTCAGACCCTGCTATAAAATCTCCCAAATCCTGCCCCAGCCCCTAGCACCCTTTCTTCTCAGCAGACTCGGTTTTCATCTTGCCTGGCACCGTCCGAAATTACAACGTATTTGGTGGGTGACCGTCTCTTCCCATAGCAAGCACGCTCTAGGAGGACACAGCACTGAGCAGAGACTGGGCACCCTCTTAGTATTTGTGGCCTGAAGGGAGAGGCATCATTACTACTGTTTTGCTGAAGGCCTTCCATAAACATGTTGTTTGATTATATGCTTAGGACAATGACTACCGCATTGATATATCGACTGTGATTCATCACCGTCATTTGCAAAACCCGCAGGTGTCTTTCACGTGCTGCAAGAAATGATAATCCCCCCATTTTGGAAAGGAGGGGGCTGAAGCTTCAAGGTGACACTGCCTGCTGGTGACCAGGCAGAGATTCGAACCCAGCCCTCCTGGCTGGTCCTTATTAAGAAAGTCTGGCAGTGTAGACAGAGAACTGCACTTGGGGTCTAAGATTCAAACTTCCTTGAATAGACACGTCATTTCACCTTGTGCTTTACGGTGACAATAATTCCAACTTCGCAGGGGCCTGGATGGGATTAATTGAGTACAGATGACAAAAGCAGAACAAGGCAGGCCAGACCCAGGGCAAAAGCTGTCGAAGTAGCTGCTATTATGTAACAAGATGACGGTAACCACCTCCCCCCTGACTCCTAAGGCTTAGAAGGGATTAGATAAAGACATGCCCTGGAAAATGAAGAAACTGTCAATCCCGAAACTAACATAAGATACATTTTTTTACAACACCCCCTGGGAGTTGCAAAAAATAATCTCTCTTCTGTAAAAAAAAAAAAAAAAGAAAGAAACGCTACACACACACACACACACACACACACACACACACACACACACGTCTTCTATAAAGACAAAAATAAACCATAAAGACCTACGATCTTTTCAGTTTTAATTAACAGTCAGGAAAAGGGTTAAGTTTTCATCTGTTCCCTTTTGTATCAGAGACCAGCTACCGCACGGGCCAAAAGTGGAACATAAACCAAGGGGTTTCATCCAGCGGGGGACAAAGGGACGGGGGTGGGGGTCTCTCCACGTTCACCCAAGCACCTCGGGAGTCTGGGCGCAGAAGCAGGTGTGAAACAGAAACAGCAACCCTAAGGTAGAGGAAGAAACGCCACCACGCTCCCGGCGTCCTGCACCAGCCCAGGGGGGACACCCTCCTTTGAAGGTTCTGAGTGTGGCAGGAATCACGCATGCTGGGGTCATGTTTGGGACAGCAGGGGACATCAACGGGCACACACGACTTTCCGGCCCTGCCCACTTCAGTAGAAAGTGATTCACTTGGTTTCGGATTTTAAATATTTATTCCTCAAATACAAAACAACGTTGAACATGCGCACCCCCTAATGTCCCAGCCATCTGGCCTGAGTCGGAACATCTTCAGATGAAACAGCCAGCTGGGATTCCGACTTCACAGAGTTCTGAGTCTTTCTCGCAGAGGGGGCTTTCCAAATGCTCTGGGCCTCCCGGTTTCTTGGAGAAGGGCAGTTTTAGTTCTCTGGTCCCATAGTTAGCACTTTGAGGATTTTCAAAGGAGGATTAACCATACTCCATCTGGAAAGAAGCGCCTCTTGTCCTTGCCGGGTGATGTCAATAATTTGTTTGGGACACGATGAAAGCAGACACAGTCACAGCGAGGCCGGCTGGTCAAACACTGGCGGGTGTGATTCAGACCACACTGGCCCCGAGGCTGTCCTGCCGTGAGCCGCTACCTGGCTGGTGCGGGGCCCTCCCGAGACACAAGCTCACCCTGTCTGGCCGGATGCCCTTGCCCGCGTATCAATTCTTCGCCACGTGCACCTGTGGTATGCTGTAGTCCTCGCTGCAGGCCGCTGGACATCACAGGGTTTTTTCCCCCGAAAAATCCTTACTTTTGAGAGATTTCTGTCTCTCCCCCTCCCCTCCCCCCCAGAAAGTTTTTTAAACAAGTTACCATGTGTTAGTTCTGAGCACCGGAAACACAGCAATAGCCGAAGGAAAGAATGTTCACGCCCGGGCAGGAGCTCAGCCTTAACTCAGTTACCAAAGAGAGTTCGTCTCCTTAACCTGTGCTGGCATTTTCTGCCGTCACCCTCCCCGATAACGCAACAGGGTGGAAACCGTTCCTGGGCTCAGTACCGCACAACTGGCAGGTCAGGGAGGAAATGACATGGACGTTTCTGAACTCTGTCCATCACAGCTAAAATTATCTCACTAATTACAGCTTCTCTAAATCAGCTCAGGTTAAGGAGGGGAGTACAAATGCTCGGCAAAATGCAGCTCCCTCGGCTGGACCCGGGTGCACGACTTGGTCAGCCGACTCCAGAGGACCTCAGACTTAGGGAAACAGAAGGTATGAGCGGAATGAACTTTGAAGGGAGAGGGGAGGGTTTGCGAGAGGGATTCTTAAGATCTCTCTTCACTGATGCTTCCTAGGGCTGGACACTTGGGAACAAATGAGGGCTGCTGGGATCCAAAAATTATAGACCCACTTAAAAATACCACAACATGCCATAATTCATCCTGTTTATTTCGTGGGTCATTTGGATTGCAAAGACAATGGCGCTTCACCCCTCCCCACCCCCACCCGGATTTAAAACTAAGCCACAGGTCTGGTCTTGTATGTTGTCACACGGCTCTGGGGACAGGCCTCGGGGACACACCGTGTCCCCCCCCCCCCCCAACAAGCGAGAAGCTTCCGCAATCAAAAGACCCAGCTGGCTCTATTTCTTCCAGAACTTTCAAGGAGCTTTGCACAGGCTGCTGCATTTTGTTTTCATCTTACTTTTGAAAAACTTCAAGGTCTTTTCATAAAACTTGGAAACGGGATCCAAACCGAGGCCAGATTCTCGCCTTCACTCTAAATCTCCTTGTCCTAAACCTCTTAGGGGGAATACAACCTATTATACCTTATCAGATGCTTCCTTGTCTTAAATCCATGGCAGTCACATTTAATTTCATTACAGTCTGTGTCCTGCGGTCACCCATAAACTCCTAAACCGGCAATAATTAAAAACAAGGTGTATTCCTTAATTCCTAATTCCAACCTACTTATGCAGGGCCTTATCCAGCCAATCTGAGGGTGTTTTTCAAAGCACTCAATAATAAATGTGTCAGACACTCTGTTGGGTTCTTACATTATCTCTAATCCTCCACTCAAGCCCATTGTGCAGGTGCGGGTGAGGAAGGAAATTCTTCCGGGTCACTCCCAATTGGGGAACACATGGCCCCACCCAAGTGCGCGCTCAAGTTACCCTGCCCTCCCCAGGCCGGGACTGTGTCTCCCTGAAGGTGGAGGTTCATTGCAATGTGCAATGAACAAGGGAAAGTGAATTTGAGGGACCTGACCGGGGAGCTCTGGCTGAGGGTCTTGGTGAGTGAATACTTTTCCTTGAGTCGCTTACAACCCCGTACAATTCAGAAAGAGCGCCCCACGACCTCTACCTCCCGGCCTCCAATCCCCACCACCCCCAACACAAAGAGACGGGAAAGAAAACAACCAGCCTGCATCTCACACATACCCATTAAAACGACATCCTTCACGCCAAGGCTTAAGACAGGAGCTCAAAGTTCAAAAGTCAGCAAAAGGCAACTTGATTCAAGAACCGTCATGGAGATCTACACTCCAGGGGTGCCGTTTATGAAGCGATGGTTTTCAAGTCCTTTCCCCCCCCATCACCCATGCCCAGCTCACTGCAAAAACAGTGAGAACATACCCTGCGTGCGGTATATCCAGGACTTGAGAATCCCATTTCTGCACCCCCTCCCCCACCCCCCACGCTCCCTTTTCCTTGTCAGCTGCCTGCAGCCAGGGCCCTCCTTGGCCCAGGTGACCTTGGCAGCTGGAAGCCATAACCTCATACCTTGCTACCATCCCAAGAGGTGTGTGGGAGTGTGCGCTCAGGTCTGGGGTTTTCAGGGCTGGCTGTGCCATTTACTGTGTGTCCCAGGCAAGGCATTTAGTCTCTCTGGGCGTCTACTGCCCATCTGCCAAATGGGTCCTCACCCCCTGAGGGCCAGAGATGTTTGTGGAAGGCCTTTGCCCTGAAAAGCGCTAGACCCCCTCTGAGGGGTTTTAATTGTCATTATTCTTCTTTCCCAGAATCTTTCTGGCACTTTAGGGCACGTTAATTCCTATGTGCCCCAGGGGCAAGTGCATTCACTCCTCCATTATTTGCTGTTGGTGAACTTTTACCCACGGTTGTATCACCACCAAAAAGAACACTCAGTTCTGCGAGGCAGCCTGATTTACGGAAACCGTTAAGAGCCTTGTCCCTTAAAGATGACCATTCTCATTTTGGCCCTTTGTGTTAACTCTGTGCCTCAGTTTGCTCAACTGTCAAATGGGGGAGAACACCTTCATTTGGGGGCAAAGGTGTGGTACAGGCTACAGGCCGCTCACGCAGTCACTTGCCCTATGCCTTACCCCTCTCAACATGCATATACACCACATTCCAACACTGGGATCCGAATTTCCGCCAAAGATAATTACAAGGCCCAAGGGCGGCTCTTGAAGGCCCAGGGCCTTCTCTCCTTTGACACTATCTGGCCCTCCCTGACTCCAGCAGCCAGGTTAAGACAAAAGTCGGAGCCTCACAGCTGGCCGGGAAATGCAGAAAAAGGTGGGTGGACGATATATAATTAGACCATCCTGACATTTCCCTCTTCACTCTAGACGTTTACTATGCTTGTTTCCCGCGACCTGGGCCAAGGCTGAAGCACTTTGCAGGATCCTCCAGTGTGGGAGCCCTAGACGGGGAAGATTTCTCTTTTGCCACCTTGCGTCTTCCCCAGGAGCTGGGAGCCCCCTTCTGGGTCTTCCTCCCCCGCCCACGCACCCCCTGCACCCTCTACTTGTCCTGGCTTCCCCCCAGGTGTTTCTGGGGGAAGAATGTCTGAGACCCTACTCCTCCTGCAATCCCTCTCTCCCGTCACTTGACGTGGACACCACACCACTCCAGACTAGACAAATGCAGATCGTTTAAAAGAAAGAAAGAAAAGAAAAGAAAAGAAAAGAAAAGAAAAGAAAAGAAAAGAGAAAAGAAAAAAGGAAGATCCCTGTTTATAGGGAGTCCAAGGGCACGGCGAGTGACGGACAAAGAGACATAGAGGTTGATAGAGTTCCAGGATGTCTTATGGCTCAGGCTGGAATGATGCCACCCACTTCTGTCCTACTAGTCTAGAATGTTCTAGACTAATGGAGCGTTGAAGGAAGGGTAGAAGTCAGAGCTCTTCCTGGATCCCTCTGCAGGCTCACCCCTCTCCTATGGGACAGAGGACAAGACCTAGGGACAGCAGTGAAGGAGGAGGGGTGCAGGGCAGGCCAGGCCATGGAAGCCTGAGGTCTAAGGAAGATATAGAACAGCCATTGCACGATTCATCTGAAATTGATGGCTTCTGACTATCTCTCACCAGAACCAGCATTAGCGGAAACATGTCTAATTATAGTATTAAGACTCACTTGGGCAAAGATGATTACTTTCTAAAACCAAATGTTGTTAAAAGTATTTCACTTTCTTGATCCTTAACTTCCTCGTCTGTAAACTGGTGAAAACCCCCCATCACAGAATTCTTGAAAAGTAAAATGAGAAAACGTAAAAAAAAAAAAAAAAAAAAATCCTGAAGTGCGGGGTCCGATACAATATAAACCATAATAGTACGTATTAAAAAAAAAAAAAAAGTAGCCATGTTGAACGATTTCCCCCATGCAAGCTATTATTCCACAGGAGGCCATGCCTTTAATGTCCACACTAGCCCTGGGGAGCAGACATTATCGTTGTACCCATTTTACAGCCCATAACAGCAAGGGGTTCCATAATTTGCTCAAGGGCACACATGCACCAAGACAATCTTGACCCTTGAGGCAGACCTGGCTGTCTCCGACTTCCATCTAGAGATACTCCTTATTCAAAAGGTGATAAGGGGGGAGACACTTCCTATTTCCGAAGTGTCTTTTCACTGCTCCAGGAATTACTTTCACCTTTTAAACATAAAAAAGCTGTAGGAAAAATACCGCCTCTTGGGAAAGGCTATTCTGCCGGGGCCCAGTCCACAGCCAGGATGCACAGCCTTCCCCTGGAGGGACCTCGCACTAAATACCGGAGGCAGGCAGCCGAAAAGGAAGAACAAGGTCATTGCTCCCTGGGCAGCACCCCCATCAGCCAAGCCGGGAAGCTCTCTGAGCCCTAGCTTCCTTATCTATAAAATGGATTTGTTGTAAAATCAGTAAAGTAGAAACATTCAAAACCAATTCTGCGGGCCCTTGGCCTCCACCCACCCTAACCCCGGCCCCGTGGGCTGGGGAACCATACAGCATGCACGCTCTGGTCTTCATCCCTGGCCCAAGTGCTCAGCCGGCACCACACGGGGAAGCTACCGGGCCTCTCCATCCCTCACAGGCTGCTGACCAGCGCACCAGCGGCGGCGGCCCCAGCTAATGCAGATGGGAGACCTTCGGCGGTGGCGGCGGCAGGAGAAGACCAAAGGCGCCAGCACCGCCACTGCCCCGGCGTGGCACTCTTATACCCGGGTGGCCCACAGAACTCAGGGCAGGTACCTGTGGCCACCCCAAATGCCTGGGCTAAACCACCGTGGGCCCAGCGACGGCCGGGGTCCCCACTAGGCTCTGGGGACCCGCAGCTGAGAGCCGCCAGGCGGGAGATGTGCCGGCTCAGAGCGGCGGAGTGGCCATGTAAGATCCAGAAAAGTGTCGGGAAAGAGGCACGCCCGCCACCTAATTCCACCCTCAGGCCTGGGGATTTCGTGGGAACAGGGACCGGTGAGCCGGCTCTGGAGAGGCTCCCGGATCCCCCAGCTCCAGGGCGGATCCTGCTTTCTCGCTCGGGCTTCCCTAGGCGGCAAGGAGGAAAAGAGTCCTGGTTCTCCCCCGCGGGCGGGCGAGGGGGAACAGGAACCCCATCCTGTCCCCTCTCATGGGCAATGCTACCACCCCCAGCAGCCTGGCAAAGCCCCTCTCCACCCCTTCCTAGAGACGGATTTTAAACCAAGACACCCGTCCTGCAACTGCTTCATATCCAGGGTTTCTTTTCTTTTCTTTTTTTTTCCCCCGGACAGGTCAGAGCTGCCCAATTTTTTCTTTTGAAGCTACAAACTACGTAGATTTCTTTTCTGGGCCTCAGATGGGGGTGGGGGGCGGTGAGTATGAAATACAGAATGTGGCCCGACTACATCGCCATCACTTTATTGTATCGTCACCGTTAACTTAACTATAAATACTACGGTGGGGAGCGAGGCGCTGGCGGCCTTGGACTTCGGGGCTCGAGCCCCTGCGCACCCCCGACCCCAGGCGCCAACCCTCCGGGCTCTGTACACTATTTACAGCTCCTCGTTCCTCTTTCTCGGCCCCCTCCCGCAAGGCAGCGCGTGTGCAAGAAAGTAGCATCGTCTGTCTGTGCAAGTCCTTCGAGTTAGTCAAGAGCCACAGCCGGCCCGCGGCCGTCAGCTGTCCGAGTCCAAATCGCTTTTACCTTCCTCTTCCCTCTTCTCGGGCGACGCCTTTGACGACGTCTTGTTCCACTTCTCGGCGTTTTCCGACTCCTCCGACGAGGACCGCTTCTGCCGCCTCCATTTGGCACGGCGATTTTTAAACCAGACCTGTTGCGCAACGGAGGACAAAACAACAGTTAAGATCAAAGGCGCGCTCCCCCACGGCCGGGGCACCCCCGGGGCCCTCCGTGGCCGCGCGTGACGCCGGCGTGGGCTCGGAACCCGGGGACCCCGCGCGCACGCCAACAAAAGGACAGGAGACTCGCTCCCGCTTCCGCATTTCCATTCAACTTCCTGGGCCTAAAGCGCCCTCCAGCAGCCTCCGGGCCTCCACGGGATGTTTCGCAAGTTCAGGGAGACCCGAGCAGAACCGAGCAAACCCGGCGGGGGCCCGATCTCGCCATGGAGGGCCAGCAGGCGCGCCCACCTCCACTTTCTCCTCGCGGAGGTGCACCTTCCGGGCCAGCTGCTCGCGGGTACCCACGTCTGGGTACTTGGTCTCCTGGAAGAGGTTCTCCAGCGCTTCGAGCTGCTCGTCCGTGAAGATGGTGCGGTGCCGCCGCTTCCGCCGGCAGTGCAGCTGGTTGAGGAGTTGCAGCTCGGTGCGCGACAGGGTGCCCACGTTCATGTAGGGCAGCATCTGGTGCGGCACTGGGGACACTAGCACCGAGCCGGGGCCCTCGTAGCCTGCGACAGAGTAAGACGCACGGTCAGCCGCCTTCCTTGCCACGGGGCGCACACGCCAGCCCGCCTGTCCACGACCCACTCCGACTGGAAAATCCTCTGCAAGGGGGGTGCTGGGAAGCGGGGGTGCGCGGAAACCGAAGATGCAGGGAAATGGGGGAAGCGTGCTAGGGCGTCCACGCGCACACTCCCAAAGCCAGCGAGGGAATCCCAAAAGCCTAGTCTCCCCATGCAGGCACTAAGTTACAGTTTCCGCTAACTCTCGCCTAAAGTTTGCAGCAAGTGTACAATCCCCCGTGCCCGATCGGCCAAAAAAAAAAAAAAAAAAAAAAGTGGAGGGGGAGGGTGGGGAAAGTTTATTTTTGCAAGGAGAAAAGTTTGCGCGAAGTGAAAATAGCAAGCGCCGCCGCCCACCCACGCTCTAGGGACTGAGGACCGAGGCAGGCGGAGGAGGCCGGCGAGAGCGCGACCCTACCTGGGGGCGTCGGGACGCAGGAGCACTGCTGGGCACCCAGCGGCGGCACGGCCCCGCAGCAGGCCGGGCCCACGGGCGCCGCCTGCACGTGCAGCTGCCCGTAGAAGTAGTTGTTGTAGCCGAGGCGGGAGCCGCCGACCGCGGCCGGGAGGCCTGCGCCGCCGGGGGCCACCGGGCGCGGATAGAAGGCGCCATAGTCCGAGGAGGCGCCGCCGCCGGCGCCGTAGAGCGAGTCCCCGTGCAGGGCCGGGAAGACGACGGGAGCCGCGGCGCTGGGCGCCACCGGCAGCACCGAGTCTTTGCAGCGCGGCCGGGCGGCCAGGATGTTGTCGATGCTGAACATGCTGGCGGGCATCCCCGAGCCCCGCGCCGGGACCGGGGGGCGGCAGGGAGGCGCCGGGGAAAAAGCCTCAAAGTGGGGGGGGGGGGGTCCACTCTCCTCCAGCGGCCGACCAAACCGAAAGAGAGCGCGGGCGAGCGCGCAGCCCCGCGCCCCTCCCCGCCCCCTGCGTCCGCTCTCCCTCCTCCCGCCCTCCCCTCTCGGCAGCGTTCGCTGAACCCAACCCGCGGGTAGGACGGAGTTTAGACCAGCTGAACCTCTTGTTGGTTTTATACTGAGTCGACGTCATCCTGGATTTAGTTCCTGGTAATATGCAGATGACAAACAGAACCAGATTTGGCCCTTTCGGTTCCTTTGGGTGGGGGGGGGCTTTAGGGGAGGGGGAGGGGGGAGAGGTGCCAAGGGGAGGGGGTGGCGGGGGCCAGAAAAGGGATTGTGGATTGCAAATTAATGAAATTAACCTAATCTTTCCCATTCAGCGGCCCCGCCGCGGGCCGGCCGAGCTGGGCGGGCGTCCTAATTACTCCGGTTAATCTCATTAATTCCATTGTGCGGCGCAGTTAACAACTCCTTGCGCCCGACCTCTCCGCCCCCACCCTTTTTTTTTTCCTCAGATTGGGTCCTATTATTGGGTGCGATTTCCTCTGCGAGAAACTCAAATTCATTGTGGCCAGTTTTACTTTGAGGCTTCTTTTTCTCCCCACGTCGGAATTTGTTTTGTTTTAGAAAATGCGAGGGGCTGCGTCCTCTTTCAAGCAAGATTAAAAATTCCGCTTTTCCTCCGAGCCCCCAAGCACTCACCGCCTAATTTCACCTCAGTTATTTTTTTATCTTGAGGTTTTCTCCCGAGTGGAACTGGTTAACCCCACCCCAACCTTTTTGTTTTTGCAAAGGCCAAAATTTCTAAAGGCAAAAACGACGAAAGAGGTGCGTTGTGGTTCTTAAAATACATGCATATATGTATTTTTTGCAGTCACTTTGGCTCTGAAATCTACCATAAGAACCCGTAGGCCCTTACACGGCGGACACCAAATTCAGCCGCTATTTAAAATTCGCCACCAAGAGCAGCATTCTAGAAGCGATGCTTCCCGCTGCTCCCTGTGTGGGGGCCGGTAGGTTTATGTTTGTTTGCTTTTTTTTCTTTTCTTTGGTAAAAATCGCTTTTGGAAATGGGGTGTCTTCTCCCCCATACTGTTTTTGCTTTCAATCCCAAAACGGGGCTTTTGGGATTCCTCACCCCATTCCCCAACAACTGAGTCGAATTCCCCCCCCCCCGTGCGTCTCGCCGGTTCCCCGACTGGGACAGGCCACCTAGCTGTCCTTCGCCCAACAGGCCCAGGCTGGACTCCCGGAGCCCCGGCGGCCTGGCCCAAGCCGGACTCTGCTCGCGGCGGGCGGCCGCGGTGATTTGCGGGATCCTCCGCGCGGCACGGCCGGTCCGCCGGAGCTGCCGGAGGCGCATCCAAGCCCACCACCGTGCGCAGGCGGCAGAGCGCCTTTCGAGAAGGTAGGCGACGATACGCGCGGAACGAAAGTCGCCCCGGAGGTCCTGCGGGCCCGGCGTAAGCCCCAGTCTCGCAGAACTGACCTTTCTCGGCCCTTCGCGCAGGCACCCCCAGCCGCTTCAGGAAAAGGGGTAGTGCCGAGCCCAAACGAGACAGCCGAGGGCCGGGTTGGGGGGCAACTCGGGTTTCCCGAAGGAGGGCCGCTTTTAACTCACGCCCATTTTCTCACTGTAGCTCTCTGGCTAATTAACAAGGGTCCCTGCCGGCGTGTCTGATGTTGCTTCGGTCAGGCCACGTCTGTGGGCTGCCTCCTCCCGGGCGGTAGGGCAAAGGGGAAAGGGCACTTGTCAATTCGTGTTCCCGGGTCAGAGGAGCCAAGGCGCGGGGGTTTGGTCCGGCCCGGGACGCACAACCCCTGCCGCGCGCAGGCGTGGCGGCGAGAAGCTAGGCGGCGGCGCTTCTCCTAGGCCTCCCTTCGTGGACTCTGCACCCTCGGGCCCACCCGCTCGTGGCCCAGGAGCCTTGCTTCTAATGCTGAGCAGATTAAGAAGTAGTTGTAGGGGGAGACTAAGGCGAGACTGTAGGGGGAGACTAGGGCGAGACCGAGATGGGTCTTAGTTTGGGGAGGCAATCGATTTTTTTTTTTTTTTTTTTTACAATAAAAACTGCTCCCAGGGGATGAGTGTGACCCTCTCCTTCAGAGAGGTCACGTCTAGGGTAAGAAGTGCAGCCCTTTCCCTTTGCTACTAACCAGGGATGGAGGCATTTGCTCTGGGAGACTTAAAAATCACCAGTTTCCGGGCACATATTCTCCGCCAACCTTTCCTGGGTTGAATTCTGCAGGGCGATTGATGAAAGACAACTAGGGGCCGCAACTCCTTCGGCGACTCTGGCTGCGTTTGTGTTCGGCGTTGGGCACCCTGGGCAGTGCGTGCGTGCGTGCGTGGATTTTTTTAAGACCTTTGCTGAGCGGGGCGGAGGCAGAAGCTCTTCGGGACGGAGTCCTCGTCTGTTTCTGCAGAGGTGTTCGGAACCGCAAGGCGCCGAGACTTCAGCCACAAATTTTAGAGTGCTTTCTAGTTTTTAAATAAGGCAGCCTGCCCCCCCTCCCCCCCGCCCCCCAAGCATACTGCCTCCTTCCACTTGGTACATTGTTCTCTTTAATAATGAGATTTAGCAACCCCCTAGACTTCGCCTCTTGCTTTTCTGCAATCCTCTCATGGTACCCTCCGAGCCCTGGAAGGAAGAGCACTGTATCTCGAGTCTGAGCGTCAGAGTTCTAGACCCAACGTTGCCACCTTGCAAATCAATCACCTTGCAAATACCTCTCTAGGTCGTGGTATTTTTTAGTGGATGGAACCGACGCCAACAATCATTGGGTCCCTTAAAACTGTGAGAATTCTCGAGGCTAGGTGACTGTCGCCTGGGGTAGCTTGGGGGGCATTTTTCTAGTACTTTTCATTGAGGCCAAGATGCAGCCTATCCCCACCCCCACCCGGGTCAGGGTCTCTATCAGCTGGGTCCAAGATCAGGAAAAGGGAGTCAGAAAGCTCTGTCCTCTTTCTTGCAGAAGGGACTTTCCGGGAAGAGGTCACAGGGACCCAGACGGAGCTCTACTCCAGTCATTCAGTCTCCCAGGGAGCTCACCCCCTGCGAGGCGGGGTGTCCCCATCCCCGTTGCCCCTGGATCTGCAGGCTGCACCGTGTCCGCGGGGAGGCAGGAGCCCGGGAAGGCAGTCAGCGGTGCGATGTCCGCGCTGAGCGTCCTCTGCGGGGCCCAAACCCACAAGTGTCCGCAAGGCGCCAAACAAACAATCATCGCCTAGCCTCGCCAGGCGCAATTCGAATAACAAATGCAACGCACGCAAATTGCCTGCCTCGTGTTGCTAAGCGATTGTTTGTCCGCCCGCACGCACCGCTCAGCATGGGAGGACCGAGAGCGGCCAGAGGCGGCCAGCAAGCGCTTAGGTGGGACGTGCAGTAAACACGCCGCTGATTTTACTTATTATCACCCAAACACGATTTCACGCGAAGCAATCACCATGCCAGAAGTCTATGAAAATGTGTTTGTTGAGGAGTCCGTCGCCCCGGTAATAACCCTCATTTTTAATATATTAAAGAATAGATCAGCGGATTCCGAATGCGTAAGGTATATGTGCGGGTCGGCATCTCTAAAGGCGCTTTTGCTCCGCAGTCATCGCTAAATTGATTCATAGAGCCTAGACTAAATTGCTTCTCTGATTTAAAACCGAGTGCCCAGATTTGGAGTGTGCGTCTGGGTATCTCTTCCCGCCCCCAAGATATTTTCATTAGGGAGAAAACTGTCGCCCACTGCCCTTCCACACACTCACACACGTGCACCCATGGCTGTAAAAAAAAAAAAAAAATGCATATGCGGTCCCAACTTCTTACGGTTTCAGGAACTTTCTTTTCTTAATTCTTTCAGCCTCTCTCCCGGTCACAGAGCACAGCTCATAATCGGATGCCCTTAAGAAGATTTTTCGTGGCATGGGCAAAAAGCCGGCGTGTCCTTTACAAAGGTAGGGAGCCCCCTCGGAGGAGGGCGAATTAGCTGGGTCAGAGGAATTCGGAACAATGCACAGACCCGGCTGCAGCGGGTGCGCGGTGTTGAGACCCCAGACGGTCTCCACAGCGCAAATCGGCTGTATTGTCTGTAGGTGGGCTTTAAAAAAAAAATCCAGTGCCTCAAAAATAGTGCTCAAACCCCGGTCCATGGCCCTGCTGCTCCGAGGACACCTCCGGTAGCCCCAGGGGGTTTTCCGCGTGAGGTTGGGTGGGTGGAGTACAGCTCCAGGTGTAGACGCGGTCCCTGCTAAGGGCAGCGCGCCCATTCAACCGGGATATAGGGACCCTTACTAGGCTGAGTTTTGCCGCAAGTTTTGCAACATTCCAAACAGGCGCACTGAGCCTCGGAGGACGAAATAATCAAGGTGTTAGGAAAATTCAACATAACTCGGGGTGTGTGGAGGGGGGTGGGGGGGGGGTTGAAAAGGGTGGCGAAAAATGACGTCTTCCCAAAGCATCCGGAAAAAAAATAGCCTTGGGTTTTCAGGGTTGGAGAAATCCTCTTTCAGCGGAGCTATTTACCAAAGTTTGTTTCAAAGGGACTGCACCATTGCTTTTGCAACTCACAGAATGCAAATACCGATAATTTGTTCTCAGTGGAACTTTCTCTTGAAATGATTAGCAAAGTCAGTCAGTTGAAAATTAGAGCGAGTGCACAGACAGTTCCCGAAGCCCCTCGCTAACCGATATCAGCTTCTAAAGTTTTCATTCATGTAAACCTCATTAATGAAGATCTTTTATTTAAACGTCAAGGGGATTTGAAATTTAGAGTAAATTATGAAGCTTGTATGTCTAGCCAAGTCATGGGTCAAATGCATTTGTGAAAAACTGCTCAAAGAGCATATGGTTTTGAATTTTTCTACAATGACTAGTGTTTAAATAAATTGCTTGTACTGCTTAACTTCATGTGTAATTTTGACAGAAATTGGCCTATAGCCTTTTGATATGTAAACATTTCAGCCTTTTATGCGGTATAAAAAAGACACTCGCTTTTTAGGATCAGCTCAGGCAGTCACCCTGTAATTCAGAAAGCTGGCATCTACCATTACATTCTTGCTAGATTTCAACTTTCCAGTGGCAGCCTCAGGGAGAGAAAAAAAAAAAGGAAAGAAAGAAAAAGAAAGAAAGAGGATATTTCAAAAGCGATGTCCATTTGGGATTAAAAGCTGCAAATGAAGGGAGAATGTGCCACTTACTATCTGAAAGAAATGGATAAACCATAGTTATTAAAGAACATTTTCTGTCATCTTTCTTTAAGCCAGCCCATCTGAGAGGACACTTAAGCAGGACTGGGACTGACTGCCTTGTCATTAAATGCTTATCTTAGAGCCGAGTCAATCAGTCCAACACGCAAATAGGTGTTAAAAATCTAGGTATCACTTCAGGATGTTAGCAGCGAGATGGCTCTGTGTCACAGAACCCATTAAGATGCAAAAATCAGTCTGGGAAGAGAATCCTGGGCACGGGATCGCTGGACACAAAATGGCACGTCTGAGTCACGCATGGGGGGGGGGTCTTTCTCAGCGGGAGGCTGTGGCTGGAAAAGGCAAAGTCTGCATGGGGCGCAGTTCAGAGACCCCTCTGGGCTGCCAGTGTTTCTGAAACACGTATACATCTGCATAAACCCATTTGTTGCTCATATATCCATCGTCTCCGTAAACAAGCTTGGAATGTGGATTGGAAGGCTGGTTACAGAGCCAGCTGTAGCTTACCAGTTACCCCGGGTGCTAGACGGGGCCACACACTTGCCGTGGCGGCCACCTCCCCTTCAAGCCCTGTGTTCTCCTGGTCCTACCCTATTTATCCTATACGTCAGCTTTGTCCTACGCAGACTTTCCCCGAGAGACCTCGCCCCTCTGTGAAGTTTCTGGAAGCACTGAGGGGAGACAGGAAGCAACAGAGACCAGTTTCTTTGGTCTCTACACAGTTGAGCCACCAAGCAGAGTGAGATCTTCTTTATAGAGAGACTGTCTGGGAGACAAAATGTGATTAGGAAAGAAGACTGGCCGGGAAAGACAGGAGGAGGTGTTTTATTTACATTTCTTACGCATTCCAACACATCATACTGTGGTCAGCAAACCGGAAAGGAAAGGACACATTTCATAACCTAAAGAAGGCACCAGACTTTTGTTTTGTTTTGTTTTTCCTCAGCGTTCTACATTCCTATCTTACCCTTCTGCCCATTTTGAAATGAATAAGGGTAGATTTTTCCTGTTAGCCATAGTTGTAAAGTTCTTGGAAAAACAATTGATTTGCTAATAAAATATTTCCGTAGCTTTCAGCTGCTTAACTTTTAGGAACTTACCCCGAAAATGTGTTTGTGATCAAAGTTAGCTAGGCGAGATACATATTGGGGGTGAAAAAGGAAGACTTAATACTCAAGAGATGATTTGGGAAGTTGTGGGTTGGGGTTTTTTGTTTTGTTTTGTTTTGTTTTCGAAGGAAAGACTATTAGAAAATAAAACTGAAAATTATGGGAAAAGACAGCCATGCCTGGGTGGCCGTGTTCCGTGTCCAGAAAGGTTGGTTATCAGCGGAGGTACGTGTAACGTGTATTCATCTTTTTAGAGAGGACTTGATGAAATGGTCATTGGACAATACGTCAACTTCAGATCTGGATGCGAGATGGATAGCAGGTAACTTTACTAGCTCTTTCTCAACATCAGAACGAGGAAACTAACAAGCATGTTCCCAGATGTGTCTTGTCCTTCAAAGCAGTCGCCAAGGGAGGCTCCTACCTGCTCCAGCATCACTGTCAGTGACGGTTTTGAATAGTTTTCTCAACTCCTAAAAGGTCACTTACTTGGGCCCATTCATTCCTGTCTGCCTTTGAAAGAAGCAGCTGGACTCCCTTGCCCATCGGTTAGGTGCCGAAATCAAGGCTTCCGAAAAGCCTAAGGAGTCGGATGAAGTCATGGGAAGTAGGAGGCGGGAGGGAAGCCGCTTTCAGAGGTCCAGAGGTCACAGGTCCTGTCACCTGCTCAATCCCACCAGCCAGAGGGTCTGATGCTGTCACTCAACTCGAACCTGGCTTTGCCGTGGGAGGAACAGGCTGAGCCCTTCCCAGGGTGCCTGGATAATTCAGATCAGTTCTCTGTCCCCGAAAGGAAAAAGGAGAATTCCCAGAAACAACCTCAACTTTCAGTTTGTTTGATTTGTGTTGGGGCTTTTATTCTCTTTTCTTAGCCAGGAGATCGAGAGTTTTGGAATACACTGCCCTCCACACACACACACACACACACACACACACACACCCTCCCTCAGCCCCTCCCCGCCTTCATTTTGCACACTTGATCACTTCCGGGCCAATCAATCCCAATACCAGCTCCTTGGTCACCTCCTTTCTGGAGGTTGTGTTTATTTTCTTGTTTGGGGGTATCTGCCTGCCCCCAGGGACAAAAACTGAATGATGCTGGGTCCCAAGGTGGATTTGGTTTCACTTAGCAGTAAAATTCTTTCTGCAGACCAGAAGGTCTTGGATTTAAAATCACAAGAGTCCGTCTCCCCTGTCATTGGGTTGTTTGTAATTTATGTATTATGGGAAAAAGTAGTCTGTTCGTAGTAATGATAGCTTGGGGAATTGAGTATATGAGCCAAACACAGGACAGTTGAACTGAAAAGAACCCCTCTTGTCTACATGATACCTCGCAGGTTTTTTTAACAGGTCCCCAAAGAACATTTCATTCCGCTCTCATAAGGTTTGTAGATATAGTCATTTTCAGCTCTGCCCGGTAGGTCCACGCGATATTTGCAAGTAGAAGGCTGACGTCAACAAACACTTTCATGCCCGGCTAATGACAATGCTTTCTCCGAAACTCTAGGATTCTGGAGTTATTTGAATCTTAAAGTGTCTCCGGTTGACTCGGAGATGGGAACATAAGTTTTTGATAATGCTATCCACATTCTGATTTCAGCCGCGGACGTTCTTTTTTTTTTTTTTTCTTTTTTTTCTTCCCCCCCAAACCCTCAGAAAGTAGCTTTCCAAGCTAAACTAGGTGATCAAGTGAATGCTTAACTTGAAATAAGTTTTGAAATAACTCGTTCACCATTCCAGTCCTTCAGTAAAAGAGCTGCGGCAGAGAGGGCTGCTTTCAAAGCTCTCTGCGCGGCAGGGGAATTCTGGCGTTTCTGAGGAAAAGGTAGATATTGAATATGTGTGGCGAATGCACACCCCTCCATATTTCAGGGAAATTCTTTATTGAATATTTCTCGCTCCAAAAGCTGGAGTCACTGTGAAATCTCGCTCCTTGGATCTCTGTCGGGGCTGACCTAGTCTCCCGACCTAGGAACAAATTGCCTTTTTATGGGCGTATGTTCTAAATGGGAGCAAACATCTCCATCTTGAGGCATAAGGCCAGAGAAACTGGTATTGAGGGCCGGCCATGACTAGGTCTAATTAGGGCAAACGACTAGTTTGTTTGTTCTAGAAAATGGAGCGAAAAGGGGAGCCCGGGGTGGCTCATAGGCGAGGCGTCCGGCTTCAGCTCAGGTCATGATCTCTCGGTTCACGAGTTTGAGCCCTGCGTCGGGCTCTATAAAACAAGGAAATGCCCCGCTCATCAGCTGGCTGAACAACACCTTTTGTTCCCTGGCCCCAAGTTACCTTTCCTCCCTTCTGTCCGCACCCTAGTTTGTCAGGACTCTGGCCACACGCGGAAGGCCCCTGCTCTGTGCTGCTCAGTCTTGGTGCCTTCGCTGGCTCTCTTCTCCCCCTCCTACGTGGCCTTCCCCTGTTGGCTCCGTGAGGCCACACTGGCTTCCCTGTCTGGTTGTGCGGACGTGGCCTCTGCCACCCTGAAGACCCTGGAGGTGACCGTCAGGCCTTCCTGTGCTGCAGAACGAGTCCTCTTAGGCTTGGAAATATCTGAGCTGGGACCATATGGGCGGAACCGGCACTTGGCCCCGTGAGTGTGCTAAATCACTTGTTTAAGGAGAGAATACATTTTCACCCTTCCCCTCCCCACCTCCTCGCTTCTACTTCCTCCCCAAATTCCAGGCGAAAGATCGTTAGCAGGGGAGTGTTAATTAGCCACAGTGGGTGCTCTCCTGAAGTAGATAAAAGAGCGGGTAAGGGAGAAGCGCTGTCCATCTGTTAACCCCAGGCAGTTAGTTCTCCCAGACACCGCCTGGGGTCATCATGCGGCTGGCGTGTGCATAGGAGTGCGCTGGTGTGCAGGTAGCCTTGGGCTTTCCAGCCACACCTGTGTGCCAAGGTAGGCCGACGACGGTCACCTTTGAACCTGAGGTCTGACACATCTGGGCGGGGCGTGCCACTGTCATCGGAAGGGTCCTAAATGAAGAAAGCAGGAAGACTCTCCAGGACTTCCCGGGTTGTGTCTCCCCTGGAGCCTTCCTTTTTCCATCTCCGAAATGGGGGAGCGATCAGGAAACCAGCTGCAAATCCCCTCTTAGCTCAGACGTCGGCCGCTGGTCACCATTAGCTTGCGTTCTGACTGTGTTCAGGGGAGATGCGTCCCTACTTCCCAGCGGTGCAGCCAAAGGGTCAGGATCCAGTTCAGGGCCGCGTGGCGATGTGGGAGCAGAGCTGTCTGGACAAAGCTGGCCCTCCGGGATGGGTAGACGGGTCTCGGGTAGTTGAAAAAACTGCTTTTGAGACCCTAAGCGGGGACAGGTATTGGGGGTGGGCCCTCGCCACCTTTGGGGGTCCTGTTTTCAGTCTGCGGTTACTACTCCCTGCCCCTCCACGGTGACAAAGCGAGTCAAGGAGAGACTCTCTAGCAAAAGAGCAAATGTTGAACACTGGCAGCACGCTCAACGGTCCCTGTCTGATTCCATTCCAGAGCTCCTGATTCCAGAGTCCCTTCCCCCCCTGCCCCAACCCCCGTGGGTGGTGTGGTGGCTGAAAGTCCCATCTTCGTTGTCAGGCTGCCTTCCAGCTCTGATGCCCACGAGCTGTGTGAGCCAGAGCGAGCCCTGTGACCTCTCGGAGTCTCAGTCTTGGAGTCTGTAAGATGGGGGTGGGTACGAATGATCCCGTTCTCAGGGCGAGCGAGCCGGCGTCTGTGCCCGTGGAGCAGCTGCAGTCATTTGTCATTTTTAGGGTGGAAAGTCCTTGCCACCTTAAGGGTCGTTTACCATTAGGGCCCCCAGCTCTTGCACACAAATAGATCAAGGGACACGAGAGCCTAAATATCTGCAGTGGTGTAGATAGAGGCCTGGGCTTGGTTCCCTGCACAACAAAAGCCTCAAATCCTTTCCTGGGGAAATTCCCAAGGAAAATGGTGTGTCGCTTACGAATTGCAATTCTCCTGGGGCACCTGGGTGGCTCCGTCGGTTGAGCGTCAGACTGCGGCTCAGGTCATGATCTCGTAGTTCGTGGGTTCGAGCCCCGCGTCGGGCTCTGTGCTGACAGCTCAGAGCCTGGAGCCTGCTTTGGATTCTGTGTGTCTCTCTCTGCCCCTCCCCTGCTCATGCTCTGTCTCTGTGTGTCCCAAAAATAAATATAAACATTAAAAATTTTTTTTTTTTTTAGAAAGAATTGCAATTCACTACCTCCCTTGATTCTCAGATTAAAGCAACAGGGAGCCACAAGGGGTCAGAGGAGTCTAAGGACTTCGCCCCAGGTCTCAGAGCGGGGAGGTTGGGGTGCCATCATTCCTCGCTGGGCCTCCTGGTAGCCTGGGGCTCCTTCCACCAGACCCGTCCTGGTGCAGCCTAGCACCTGCTTCTTCAAACAACCAGCTTGACTCCAACTCCACTGTGGGAAAAATCAAGGGGGCTTCCAGCTGTGAGGAGTCTGAGAAGCTGAAGGACCGCTCACTGGGAGGGTGGGGTCCTTCGCTGGGAGGGTGGGGTCCTCCGGAAAAGCTGTGCACACACCTCCTGAGGTATCTTTGCCTCCCAAGGAAGCCAGTGCGGAAGGGGCAGTTTTTCGGTCAGAGTTCACTTGTGACCCCAGGCTCTTCCCCTCCCCTCCTCCTCCCTGCCACCCTGCCCCAAACCTCTTTGGGCGTGGCCTATATTATTCATAGGTTAACCTACTGAAGGTTAAGATTTAAGACCCCCTGAGTAAATCCACCCGAGCAAGCCCCTCCACTCATACTATACACAAGGTCTGCGGAAAGATATTCACGAGGGATAATGAAATTCATTTGGAACAACCTCAATGTTTACCGGTAGGGTACTCATTAGATAAAGCAGCACGCACCCATAATAAATAACCGCACAGCCATTGAGAAGAAGGCCATCTCGTATGTACTAATATGGAAAGATCTCTAAGATGTCTTGTTGAATGGCAAAGTTAAGTCATCTGAAATATTATGACTCTGTGTGTGTGTGTGTGTGTGTGTGTGTGCACGCACATACACAACAGCAACATTGACTATGGGTTCGTAGGAGTTAACGTTTGGAAAGCAGTGAGAACAATGCATGGAACACAGTAAGTGCTGTATGGTGTTTGAGAAATGAATATATAAACGCACAAAAGAGAAAGATCTAGAAGGTCCACCAGTGAATTAACAGGACCAGTCACCTCTTGTAGGAGGGGCTAGGATTGGAGTAGATACTTAAAGAGGACTTGAGCCTTCCTGCTAATGTTTTACTTTTGAACAAAGACACAGCATTCGTGTTTTACTTGTGACGTTAAAATTCAACGTGCATCGAAACCCGGTATCTCCAAAATCTGAAACTCCTTTCCCCTCTGCATGGGCAGTGTTCCAGGGAAAGGGGACCAAGGTCAAACAAATAATGAGATAAGCGACTACACCCCACCCCCATCCCCATTTCCTCAACTAACACCTCATCACAGGCAAACAACATCCTTGGAAAGGAGTCCCCCTCGCTAATGTCTCACTCCCCTGGGTTCCTGGACAATGGCTGGGGGTGTGAAGAGGACGGGACTCCTACGTGGACACATTATAGGTTTAAAGTCTTAAGATTGGATTCTAGTCCCCAAACTTACCGATCAGATGCGTAAGTCACTTCTCATTCTGCGACAAGGATCCCAACTTTGCCTTAAGTTCCCCTTAATTCTGGAGAGACCAGTGAGCCTTTAAAATTATAATCATCTTGGTCCCTTGGCACCTAACAGTGCCTGGCGCGAGGTAGGTGCTCAGTGGATGTTTGTGAAACTGAGCTGAAAATAGTTTGTAAGGAATTTCTGCGTGCTGGGCACTGGGCTACATGCTGGGGCAAAAAAGACGAACTTGCAAAAGTCCCTGACCTCATGGTAAGTCCCTTACGCTCAAAGAGATTTCCAGCAGTAAAAAGCCCTGGCTAAGGAGAAATAAAGCAGGTGATCTTAGCTCTTGGTGCAGTGAACAGGGCGGGACATTATCGTCACAGCTCAGTGTGTTGCAGCAGACAGAACACAAATGTCTGAGTTACACGGCGTCGCGTGAACTCGTAACTCAAATGTAGGTGCCCAGTTTGATTTTGATGTCTGTACAGCCACAGATCCTGCTCAGGCTTTTTCTGATGAGCCTGCTTGATCTTGTGCTGACAACCAGGGCATGTAACTTTGATGTCATGAAATTTTGGACCATCCACCATGCTCAGACCTGAGCCCAAATCCTGGTTTCACCAACTCATGGCCAGGTCACTAGGGTGCCAGGGCGGGTTCCTGGGGTTTCGGAGCCTCAAGAATCATCCGTGTGAGATTGTGAGGACCGCGCTCGGGTTGTTGGATGGATGATAAGTACTAGGTGCCTAGAAGGGGTCCAGCCAATGGGAGCATTCTGGC
The DNA here is from genome assembly GCF_018350195.1 of Panthera tigris. Lineage (NCBI taxonomy): Eukaryota > Metazoa > Chordata > Mammalia > Carnivora > Felidae > Panthera > Panthera tigris. The sequence continues at coordinate 136,727,698 of NC_056665.1, forward strand.
CTGGACAGGAAAGAAGGCAAGACACCTGTGCCCTCACAGAGCCTGCTCACCAAATGGTAGCCTGGGGAGGCTTTCTGGATGTTCGGATTTAGCATTTTCCAAGACCCCGAACACCTTTAAGACTCAAGGCGTTGTACGGCTACTCAAAGTGACTCCGAAAATTAACCTCGGTCCTCTTCAAGGGCTGAGATAAAGACAATCTTGATAGTATTTCCTTATCTTTAATATATTTTAAAGGCCTTTGTACTTGCGTTATTATCCTCATTTGCGCGTGAGGAAATGGGATCCTGGAAGATGAAGCGATCGATCATACAGATTGTAAGAAAGGAGCAGAAGTCTTCGACCAACCCAAATCTCCCCCCAAAGCCGGTATTCTTTGCGCCTCAGCACCTGGCGAGGCAAAGAGGTGATGCAGAGAAAGGAAATTTTCAGCAAGGGCTTTCTGGGTTAGCTTCCTTCGGGGGGTTTGAATCTCCCCGATCTCAGTGTTTGCATCTATAAAACGCGGCCACTTGTCATCCTGTCCGCCTAGGTGGTTGTGAGGAATAAAGGAGCTGGTTAGGAATAGCTTTCACAGGCATGGTGGCCCAGACGGTGATGCTCTGTGGAAACACAGGGACCTAACTCACAGAAGTTGGACTCTTGTCAGAGGAAAACAACTTAATGTTGCTTGCGCTTTCCTTCGTGGGCACGTGGGAAAATGATACATAATAGAAATTACTCTATGGCTACATTAGCCTGAGGATCTCATCACATAGGGGCGCCTGGGTGGCTCAGTCGGTTAAGCATCAGACTTTGGCTCAGGTCGTGATCCCACGGTTCGTGAGTTTGAGCCCCGCATGGGGGGTCCTCTGTCCCTCTCTCTCTCTGCCCCTCCCATGCTCACGCTCTCTCTCGCTCTCTCTCAAAAATAAGTAAACCTTAAAAAAGTTTTAATGAAAAAATCTCATCACGTAAGAATGAAGGTGCTAAGTGGGTATGTCTGTACAGATGTGCACTTGACATTGGCATGGTGCTTAGCAGGTGTTAAGGTAGGGTTAATTAAGAGATATGGTGGGCGGGTGAAACCAGGATTTGAACCAGGCACCTGGTGGATAGCTGCCTGGCTGCCTTCTTCTCGACCATTCTGCTTCCCATTCTGCTGACGCCAGGGGAGTGGTTAGCACTTTGCCGACTGCCCCAGGGGCCGCTGTGTCTGGGGATCCCTGCCCCACCCTTCCTCCTTTGCAGCACTGGGGACAGCGTGGAGTGCTTGGAAGCGTTGGAGCTGATGGCAGGTGTGGGATGTGGCCAGATCGCTTTAGCTCTCTTCCTCTCCCGAAGAGGGCTGTGGCAGGGCTGGGGTGCCCACCTGCGCCTGGAGGGCTGATGGCGCGGACAGACTGACAACCAGGCCAGCTGCACAGAGCTGGGAAGCAGGCCCAGCCGGGCCGCCTCCAGCAATGAAAGAATGTTCTAGAAACCAGGGCAAAGTTGCTAGTGCCTTGGAATGTGGGCAGCCCTCTGCCAAGTAGCAGGTCCCACATTCCCGGTAAGGTTGCTAACTGCTGGCCATGGGGCTGGGGACATCATGGGACACGGGATCTGGAGCAGGCTCCAGGCTCTGAGCTGTCAGCGCGGAGCCTGACGCGGGGCTCGAACCCACGAACCACAAGATCATGACCTGAGCTGAAGTCAGAGGCTTAACCGACTGAGTCCCCCAGGCGCCCCTGGGTTTAATTTAATTTTATGTGTTTCAGCATACTGAAATTCATTTTCCTATTGGTGCTCACATTTTCCTGTCTCTGGCGAATGGGAACCTTCCCAAATTTGCTTCTGAGTCCTAAGCTGACACAGCTCAGTCGTCTTTCGTGGCGGCCCTGCTTTCTTGTTTGACAGGATGTTCCAGAATGATCGCGTTCATTTCCTGCCCAAGACCTGGAATCAACCATTCCTGGTTTCTTTAAGTGAGAAACAGTATTTAGAGACCATAGTCTGATGCTGGGGATGCTCATTTATACTGTTTAGATATTGTTCCGGGTCTTTTCAGTAGATCTAGGGTTAACAGAGTGAAGAAAAAAATCCAGATCTTTTTTAAAGGATAAAATATACCATAAATATACCATGAGTTTGTTCTGATGCTTCTAATCCTAACTCAGGTTATACTTAACCTTTTTAAACTCAGATCTCCATCTTTTTTCCTACACCAAAATCCTGGCTCCCAATGGCTCGTGGGAGAGATAAAACAGGCTGAGAAGTTGAATGCTAACAAAAATAGCTGAGGGGTGCCTAGGTGCCTCAGCAGGTTAAGCATCCGACTTTGGCTCAGGTCACGATCTCACGGTCCGTGAGTTCGAGCCCCGTGTCGGGCTCTGTGCTGACAGCTCGGAGCCTGGAGCCTGCTTCGGATTCTGTGTCTCCCTCTCTCTCTGCCCCTCCCCTGTTCATTCTCTGTCTCTCTCTGTCTCAAAAATAAATAAAAGCCTTAAAAATAGCTGACATTTATTGAATGATGATTATATGCCAGGCCCTAGCCAATACTCACAACCAGCCAAGAACCATGTTATTATTATACAAGGGAAGTCTGAGGCTCAGGGAGGCTGGAGAAGCTGCCCAAGGTCACGCGACTAGTTCAGGGCAAAGTCAGGAATGAGACTCAGGCAGGGTGGCTCCGGGGTGAGACCCTCCACACTCCCCTCCTTAACCACCTCCCTTTGCTTCAACAGTGGCCCATGGAAGGCAACCAGGGCCCCGGAGAGAAGCAATTATAGAGCAAAGAAATTGAGTGATCACCTCCACAGAGGGCTGGGGAGACCGGGAAGGCTTCTGTAATGTTCTGGGTTCAGGGGGACACAGTCAAGGCCATGACAGTGACAGGCAAGGCCTGTCATGCCTGGTGCACCATAGATCATGTTAAATCTCAGAAAGATAAGCCAACTTCCTCCTTCACTGACATGGCACCAGGGCATTTTGGGTAACTGGCTTGTGTTAGTTCTGCCCCATATGAGCTTGACCTTGAGGGTGAAAGGGAGTGAAAATGCCACCATACCCAGCAGAGTGAGGGTCAGGGAAGGGGTTCCCGTGGTGGAGTCCCGTAGTCAGCAAAGACTGGATGAGGCCATGGCGGCCAGCCACGATGGCCCCAGTGGAGCGCAAGGCACCCCTTCTGCAGCCGTTCTGACTCCCCTCTACTGACAAATGAGGAAACCGAGACTGGAGACAAAGAGACTGTCCTGAGCTTAAGCAGCTGTGATGTGGTACAACCTGGCCATGACCCCAAGGCTCTGACTCAAGCCCGGGCTCTTCCCTCAACATTTTGCAGCCCATGAACGTGGGGTCATGTTGCCGACGGTGGGTGTCGCTGTAACAAAGTGCCACCCATGGAATGACCTAAACAACAGAAACGTATTGTCCCACAGTTTGGAGGCTGGAAATCCGAGATCGAGGTGTTGGCAGAACAGATGCTGAGAAGGAATCTGTTCCGGGCCTCCTCCCTCCAGGCTTCTGGAAGCCTCGGTGTTCCTTGGATTGTCGGTGACCTTCTCCCTTCGCAGCATCTTCCCTCTGTGTGTATGTCTGGGTCCAGATTTTTCCCTTTTAGAAGGACGAAGGTCATACTGGATTAAGGCCCACCCTGACGACCTCATTTTAACTTGATTTCCCCTGTAAAGACCTTATCTCAAAATCAGGTCATGTTCTGAGGTATTGGGTTAGGATTTCAACAGATGAATTTGGGAGGGACCCATCAATCCATGACACTGGGGATGGGGGGGACGCTTTCCCTACTCGGTACCTATGTGCTGGGCAAACCTTAGGCTCCAGCAGGCGGCTCCAGGCTGCTGGGTTTCCTCTGAAGCTTTCACTTAACGGTTTCCTGTCCCTCCTTTCGTGTGTGTGTGTGTGTGTGTGTGTGTGTCCTCAGTGCTCTGTCTGCTTTGTGTCCCCCATCTGATCGTGAGCTGCTCTGGTGGCAGAGACCACATCTTGGTTAATCTTGCCCCTTCCTCCCAAACCGTGCTTTGCGGATTAAAAATTCTCCATACAATGGAGTAACATTTTCCAGGCCTTTATGTTAAGGAAACGCAACCGCTCACCTGTGTTCCCCCCACTCCCTCCCCTCCCTCTTTTACAGCTTTAAAAATAATTTGCAGCTATCCAAATAAAACTCAGTTCAGGGCACAAATCACGGATGGATGCTAAAACTTCTGGGTGAAATTGTTAGGAAATGTGATACTTACACACTATCAGAGTCTTGTGCTACAGATTACTTATCAATTACAAAAGGAGACCAGAGATTTCTTAATAATTGAAAGGGAGATGGGGTGCCTGGTTGGCTCAGTCCGTTAAGCGTCCACCTCTTAATTTCAGGTCATGAAATCTCAGGTCGTGATCTCAGGTCTCAGGTTATTATCTCATGGTTCGTGGGATCAGGCCCTGTGCGAGGCTCCTGCTCTCTGGGCTGGTCCTGGGCTCCTTTCTCTCTGCTCCTCCCCCTGCCCATGCTCTCTCTCTTTCAAAATAAACATTTTAAAAAATCTCTTTAAAATAGAAGGGAGAAAATCTAGGACTGCCTCAGTCAGTGATCACAGTTACCCTCAGCAGGATGGGACGACGGACCAACACCACCAGCCCCTGTGGGATATAGTGGGAAGGATACGGGGTCATTTATGCTGCATATGTGTAAAACATTTTCAACTTGATTCTGATAATGAAGAATCATTCAGACATATCCAGATAGGGGAGGACTCTACATAACAGCTATCCCGTAATCTTCAAAAATGCCAATACCACGCGAGATAAAGGAAGGTTAAGGAATTGTTCCAGACTGAGGAGACCGAGGACACATGACAAGTAAATGCAGCATGAAATACTGGTTTGCATCCTGGGTTCAGGGAAAGTTGCTCGGAAAGACGTTATTGGGGAAATTTGAATATGGAATGCATATCAGATATTATAAAAATGTTAACTTTCCTGGATTTCATAATGGTAACTATTACATAAGAGAACAGGCTTCTTTTTTTTTTTTTTTAAGTATATTTATTTATTTTGAGAGAGAGAGAGACAGAGACAGAGACAGAGAATGCCAAGCAGGCTCTTTGCTCAGTGTAGAGCCCTATTCCAAGAATTGTGAGATCATGACCGGAGCTGAAATCAAGAGTCAGACGCTCAACCCACTGACTCACCCAGGTTCCCCTAGTTCTTAAAAAATATATACTGAGTGCTCACTTCAGCAGCATAGAGACTAAAATTGGAACGATACAGAGAAGGTTAGCATGGGCCCTGCACAAGGCTGACATGCAAATTCATGAAACGTTCCAGATTTTTAGTATTTCTGTACAGGCATACCTTAGAGATATTACGAGTTTTGTTTCAGATGACCACAATAAAGTGAATATTGCAATAAAGTGAGTCAAATGAAAAAGAAAAGAAATATGTACTGAAACATTCAAAAATGAAAGGTCCCGGGGCGCCTGGGTGGCTCAGTAAGTTAAGTGTCCGACTTCGGCTCAGGTCATGATCTCGCGGTTCGTGAGTTCGAGCCCTGCATCGGGCTCTCTGCTGTTGGCACAGAGCCTGCTTCAGATCCTCTGTCTCCCTCTCTCTCCGCCCCTCCCCTGCTCATGTTCACGTGCACGCATGCGTTCTGTCTCTCTGTCTCAAAAACAAACAAACAAAAAAGTAATAAGTCCCAATATCTGCAACTTACGCACAAGTGATTAATCAAAATAATAACAATAGGTGGGAAAATTTTGCAAACCAATGTTCTGCTCTGTACTGTTACCTACTATATCTCACTGAGTCTGTCATACATGTGTACATACATATCCGCGTGCACAAAACCAGGGACACACTGCCGCATGCTGGTTTGGAGGGCTTTCTGTGGATAATTTTGCCTAGAGCGATTTTAGCTCCACGTTCCGACTTCAGGACCAACTTCCCAGGTCGGAGACATCTCCAAGGTAAATATTGTCCACGATATTCAGCTAAAAGCAAGGCAGCAGCCCTGGGGTTTGGGATACCCTGAGACTAAATCATTCCAGTGGGTGGAAGAGAGACGAACCGAGGGGGACGAAGAACGGAGCCTTGGGCCAACAGTCCTGGGTGCGCATTATTCAGGATGTTGAAGATGAAGGCGTTTGCATTTGAATTGGTAGAACGAGGCGGCTGAGCGCTTTCACCCGCGTTGTCCAACAAAAACGTAACGTGAGCCACAGTGCGATTTCCACTTGTCTAGTAGCTGCATTAAAAAGGTAAAAAGAAACAGGTGCGATTAATTTTGATAACATATTTTATTTAACCCGATATATCCAAAATGCCTTCATGTCAGCCTATCTTTAATGTAAAAAGCATCAATGAGATAGTTTTCATTCTCTTTTTCACACTACAGCTTAGAAGTCTGGAATGTGTTTTATCGTCACCGCACATCTAGATTTGGACCAGCCGCATTTGGACGAGTCCTCAGGAGCCACCTGTGGCTGATGGCCACCCCGTGGAACAGCACAGGGATTAGACCCTGAAACAAAGACAGGGGTGGGTTGAAATCCCAACGCTTCCGCTTATTAGATTCGTGACTGTCAGGCAGATCATTTAATCACCTTCAGTCTTCATGTTTCCTAGACGGTAAGATGGGATTTGACCAGGGAACCCATCTCTTGGGTCGTTGTAATGGTCTGTGTGAAGTGCCCTATGGAGGGTCATTCACTCATTCACTCGTGGCGCTAATTCAGTCATTCTATCTATACAGCAAGGAGGTGTGGCTGTGTGCCAGGTGGGACACTTGGCAGGGAGTGACCACCCCATACAAGGGTTCTATTTATACTGAACAACCCCCCCCCCCCACCGCCCTGCCCCGAGCAAGTATAGATTAGGACCAACGCTGGCAACTCCTGTGCTTATGATAAATGCATAAAGAAGATGCTGGAAAGAAGAGATTGCCTGTCTGTTGTGATGACTCCGAGCTCAAAGACAGACCTATTCTGAGGGCCCAGATCAACCCAAGGACTTAATTATTCAATGGTGTTCACCTTACACGTGTTAGTGCACTGAGCGGCCTGGAATTGTAACGATTACAAAAGACGGCAGGACCAGGGTAGAGAAGCTGGAAGCTGAGCCAGCCAAGGAGCTCATGTTTGTGGGAGGCAGGAAGGGGCCAGCGGAAGACCAATAAGACGGTCCCAGAGAAATGGGACGAGGCCCATGGTGAGGCCATGCTATGGACCAAGCGACCAGGAAGGTGCTAGAATTAAAGGGGGAGATGCTGTTGCCAAGAGGACAGACCACGCCTGTGAAGGTCAGATATCAAGAGAAGGGCCTGGGAAGTTTGGGGGCCTGGGCTGCAAGGGTAGGGTTGAGAGGGTGGGGAGGGGTTGGAGCTGGAAGGTGAGTACACTGTGAACAGAGGGTAGAGGTGGTGACAGGGTCTGGGGTTTTTATCAAATGGCTTCAGAAAGGAGTTAATGGGTCTGCTCTGTAGGAGCAGGAAGGAGGCCCTTTGGTGGAGGAGGGGCCTCTCTCAGGGGAAGATAACCACTGAAGATCAGAGAGGAGGGTCAAGACCAGGAACCTGCCCGGGATCTCTGCTGGGGGTGAAAGATGTCTTCTCCCTGGAAACCAGCCCTGTGGGATGGACCCGTGGAGAATGGCCTTGGCCCCCAGCCTGAGTTAGGAGATAACACAGAACGAAGTGCTTGACAGGGGAGTCAGGGAGGAAGTCTGCGTGGTGTGGGTTCGCAGGAGAGGATTAGCAGACTTCCCCCAACAAATCTAGATCATCCCGTTCTTGTCTCTGGGCCTTTGCACCTGCTGTTATCCCATCTGTTACCTGGAAGCTAAGTTCGCTCTCCGTGTTTGCACAGCTGCCTCTTTCTTAGCAAGCAGGTCTTATTCAGATACCATGTGTGAAGGTCTTTCCTGGCCACCCTTTCGAGCAATGCTGTCCCCTCACCTCTTCCTTCCACATAGCTTTTAGATAGCACACCTCCCCCATCTGACATCAGATCATTTGTTTGTAATTGTCTACTTCCTCCCCTAGGGTGTTACATGCTCCTTAAGGGTAGGGCTTGGTCGTATTCCCTGTTCTCTCTCCACCATTTGGGGCACTACTTGCCATCTAGGAGATGTCCAAAAGATAGCTGTTGTCAGAATAAATACATGGATGGACGGATAGATGGCTGGGCAGACAAGATGGATGGATGGATGGATGGATGGATGGATGGACAGAAAAGATGGACGGATAGATGGATGGGCAGACAAGATGGACGGATAGATGGATGGGCAGACAAGATGGATGGACGGATGGATGGATGGACAGACAAGATGGACAGACGGATGGACGGATGGATGGACAGATGGATGGATGGATGGATGGACAGATAAGATGGACGGATGGATGGACAGATGGATGAATGGATGGATGGATGGATGGATGGACAGACAAGATGGACGGATGGATGGATGGATGGATGGATGGATGGATGGATAGGTGGATGGACAGACAAGATGGACAGACGGATGGACGGATGGATGGACAGATGGATGGATGGATGGATGGATGGACAGATAAAATGGACGGATGGATGGACAGATGGATGAATGGATGGATGGATGGATGGACGGATAGGTGGATGGACAGACAAGATGGACGGATGGACGGACGGACGGATGGATGGATACACCCACTTGGTGACGGTTTCAATGTGATTAAAACTAGGGCAGATGGAGAGGCTGCCCATAATCTGAACTGAAGGGGGAAATTGGTGGTGTCTCCTATTTCAGAAATATTTCAGGGCTGGACCTGATCTTAGTGATTGTGGAGTGTGCATGTGGAGGTGAAAGAGATAAGGAACCCAGGTCCTAACACAGGATATCAAGGGGCCACCCAGGAGCCATATCTGATCTACACTGATGGTTGATTTGAACTGCACCAGGTTTAAACATTTTTTAAAAAGTCAGTTTGCCAGCATTGGAAACTCTGTAAAGATTTCAAATAACAAAATGTAGATATCTATTTTCACTTAGCCAAAAGATCTGGCAACATCAGGCCTGCAGTTTTACAGAGCAAAAAAATGGGGCGGAGCTGACAGGCGTTCACTCCCATTTCATCTGGCCTTGGCCATCAGGTCACTGGAAACCCAGCCCCTCACCCTGCCCCCTCGGCCACTTTCTCATTGTCCTCACAGGCCTGGCCCCATCCATTCACCTTCGAATTTGTTTTTCTTGCTCTATAAGCTCTCAATCCCCAAACTAGTGGTTTCCAACTCTTTGAAGTATGAAAACCCCTTTGGAAAATAACTGTTTCCCTATAATCAGGGAACTAGTACATGCTTACAGCAGAAGTTCAAGAAACAGAAAATCGATAGAAGACAATACTCACCACCCACAAGCCCAACACGGAGAGATGAGCACTATTTACATTTAATGAATGCGAGGATCTCTAACATCTTTATGGTCCTCACACCCTAGTTGTTTTATATATAGTAAATATTCATTGACTGAAGTAAGATCTAATTGGGGCGCCTGGGTGGCTCAGTCGGTGGAGCCTCCAACTTCTGCTCAGGTCATGATCTCATGGCTCGTGAGTTCGAGCCTGGTGTCGGGCTCTGTGCTGACAGCTCAGAGCCTGGAGCCTGCTTCGGATCCCGTGTCTCCCTCTCTCTCTGCTCCTCCCCCTGGTCATGCTCTGTCTCTGTCTCACAAAAATAAATAAACACTGAAAAAAGAATTAAAAGAAATAAATAAGACATAACTTGAAAAACCTATGATTTCAGAAGCACAGAACACATAGTTCCTTCACACATTGTTTACCCACAGGTATTTGGAAAATAGGCATATGCGTACATGGGCACACAGAATCCCCTGGTCGGTACTCCTTGGTGCCCACGTCCCTTGTCTTCTCTTTTTGTGCCCATAAGTTCTTCTTTTTTAAAAAATGTTTATTTATTTATTTACTTTTGAGCGAGAGATGAGCACGAGTAGGGGAAAGGTAGAGAGAAGGGGAGAGAGAGAATCCCAAGCAGGCTGGCTCCTGACGCGGGGCTCCAACTCACGGAGGGTGAGATCACGACCTGAGCCGAAGTCAAGAGTTGGGTGTGACTGAGCCACCCAGGCGCCCCAGGCCCATAACTTCTACTTTCTGGAAATATAGTAGGGGCACCTGGATGGCTCAGTTGGTTAAACGTCTGACTCTTGATCTCAGCTCAGGTCTTGATCTCAAGGTCATGTGTTCAAGCCCTATGTTGGACTCCGACCTGGGAATGAAGCTTACATAAAATATATATAGTATATATATTGTAAAGACTGAAAAGTGTGCCAATTTGGCATTCTGGCACTCTAGGCATTCTGAGGGACTCTTATGTCAATTAGAGCCTGGCAACATTATAGCAAACACACATTTTGATGTATCGATGAGCTTATTGGAAATAAGGGAACTCTGAAGGGCCACGAAAAATACATAAACAAGCAACTAATCAAGCAAATAAATAAATAAATATCAGGGAGCAGAGGCCAAAGCAAGGAATGGTAAATAGTAAGCAAGTAAATTGAGTAATAACTGGAAGGCAGTGTTGTCCTGATTTCAAAGAGCTTTATCAACACTACCAATGAGAAGCTAAATTATTGTTAAGAAAAAAAAAAAAAAGCCATGTTAAAGAGGGTCAGTAGATAAGGATAAGAAGTTCAATTCACCAGGAAGATGTGACATTGTAAACTTTTACCCATTTTATAAAGCCTCAAAAATGTGAAACAAAATCTGAAAACAATTACAGGGACAAATGGACAAATCTACCATAATTGTCAAGGATTTCAACGCATCTTTACTAGTTACCGATAAACACACAAAAAAATATTAGGAAAGACAGAAGTTTTTTTTTTACTGTTTACTTATTTTTGAGAGAGAGTGCGAGTGGAGAAGGGGCAGAGAGGGAGGGGCACAGAGGATCCAAAGCAGGCTCTGTGCTGACAGCAGAGAGCCCCGTACAGGGCTTGAACCCACAAACCGCGAGATCATGACCCGAGCTTAAACCAACGGAGCCCGCCAGGCGCCCCGAGATGACAGAAGATTTGAATTACAGTTGTCGGATTGTCGGCCGTGACTTCGTGGGCATATAACTCCTCCAACAATGAAAAAATGGTCGTTCTTCTCAAGTACAGATGGAAATTTTCATCTGTGTTTTACGATTTCTTAGCACTGGTTTTAATTTCTAATTTAATTGCATCATGGTCGGAAAACAGGGTTGAAATGTGTAGACTCTTAAACCACGGAACATTTGTCATCTATTTAAGACAACGAATGTCATACAGATATGACAGTCTCTGATCACAGTGGAATTTACGAAGTAGCTACAGAGAGTGCAAAGAGAAATTTTAGTAATCTTTCCATGTCTGGAAATTTACAAGCCCGCTTCACAATAACTCATGAATAAAAGAAGAATAATTTGCATTTGAAATAATTAGAATTGATTGATACCCAAACTATTACATGTCAGTATGCAGGGACAGCGGTCTTAAGTGGAGATCCATAACCTTAAATATTATATTAGAACCAAGAGAAGCTGAAAATGCATTAAAAAGGAAAACACAATACCCCCAAAGACAGCAGAAAGGAAGAGACCATGAAGATACGAACAGAAATTAATGAAATAGAAACAAAAAAGATACAATAGAGCAGATCGACAAGACTACTGGTTTTTTTAAAAGATTAATGAAGTAGCCTGCATCTGGTAGACTGATTGAAAAAAAAAGAAAATATATGCATATAATAGTATAAAGAAAGAAAATGGATCAAAACCATAGCCACAACAAAAATTTACTAGAATATTATAAAAATCTTTATGCCTGGGGTGCCTGGGTGACTCAGTTGGTTAAGGCGTTGACTCTTGATCTTGGCTCAGGTCATGATCTCATGGTTTGTGAGTTCGAGCCCCGCGTCGGGCTCTGTGCTGACAGCTCAGAGCCTGGGGCCTGCTTCGGATTCTGTGTCTCCCTCTCTTTTTGCCTCTCTCTCTCGCTCTCTCTCTCACTCTCTCTCTCTTTCTTTCAAAAATAAATAAACACTAAAAACATTTTTTTTCATCCTTAGGCCAAAAATTTGAATTCTTAGAATTCAAATAAATTCTTAGAAGTCAAACAAAATAGTGACGTTCTTAGAAAAATACCTCCAAAATTGATTCGAAGAGAATGAAAAAGCCCAAAATTTCTTAAAACCACTTATAAAATGAGTAAGAGCTTAATTATCTTCCTATAGGAAAAGATAATTACAGGTCCTAGATTTTTTTCCTTTTTTTTTAAAATTTTTAACATTTATTTATTATTGAGAGACAGAGAAAGACAGAGCATGAGCATGGGAGAGACACAGAATCTGAAGCAGGCTCCAGGCTCTGAGCTGTCAGCACAGAGCCCACACGGGGCTCGAACCCATGAACCATGAGATCATGACCTGAGCCAAAGTTGGACACTTAACTGACTGAACCACCAGGTGCCCCTAGATTTTTTTTTTTTTAATTTTTTTTTTCAACGTTTTTTATTTATTTTTGGGACAGAGAGAGACAGAGCATGAACAGGGGAGGGGCAGAGAGAGAGGGAGACAAAGAATCGGAAACAGGCTCCAGGCTCCGAGCCACCAGCCCAGAGCCTGATGCGGGGCTCGAACTCACAGACCGTGAGATCGTGACCTGGCTGAAGTCGGAGGCTTAACCGACTGCGCCACCCAGGCGCCCCTAGATTTTTTTTTTTTTTAAACAAAGGAGTTCAACTAAACTTCCCAGCTCATCCTGATCATACAGAAAATCTTCCAGAGACTCATAAAAAGTGCCTAACTCATTCTATGATGGTAATATAACCTTGATATCAAAACGTACTAGTCAAGGACGGTGTGAGAAAGACAATCTCATTTATTAATATGAATGTAGAAGTCTCATCTAAAATATTACCAACGGAATTTGGCAATGTATCAAAAAGATAATGCATGAGAAGTAAGTTGGGTTTAATCCCAACGATGCGAAGGTGATTTAATATTGGAAAAAAGTTGATAAGTATTCGCTAGTTTAGCAGATATAAACAAACTGTCCCAATGTGCGTAGAAATACGAATTTAGAAAACCTGTTGCCCATTTGTAATCAATCAGTTAAAAATTTACCAGCATAAAAATGGAAAAGACCTTCCTTGACAAAGTGAAGGTATCTACCAGAATCATTTGGTAGTAAATTAGAATCTTTTCCCTAGAAATTAGAGAGAAGACAAGAATGCATTCTGTCACCACTATTACATCAGAGGCCCTCGCCAGTGCAACGAGGCAAGAAAAAGATGTAATGATTGGGAAAAAAGAAAAAAACCCAAACCTGTCATTATTCACAAATGATAGGATTATTTACATAGGAAATACGAAAGAATCTACAAATTAAGATTAGTAAGAGTTTAGCGAAATAGCTAGATATAAAGTCAATAATGAAAAAATGAATTGCATTTCCATCCACCACCGACAGGCAACAACAAACAATGAAAACATAATTTCAGAACTGACTCCTTTATAACAGCAATGGCAACAGAACAGGGACGGAGCATCTAAGGTTAATTTTTTTTTTAGATGTGGAAGACTTTTCTAGAGAAAAAGTATACAATGTTAGAGACAATCATTAAAAAGGCCATAAATAAATGGAGAGGTATTTTCAGTTCATGGCTAGGAAGACAGTATTGTTGGAGGTCTCAAATATCCCCACATCGAGCCATAGACTTTATACGATGCCAATCAAAATCCCCAAATGGATTTTTCAAGGACCTGAACAAGCTGATTCTAAAATTTATATGGAAGAACAAAGGCCCAAGAATAGCCAAGACATTCCTAAAGAAGCATGAAGTGGGGCGAGTTGCCCAGAAGATGTTGAGATTTATTGTACAGCTATGCCGATTATGGCAGTGTTATTGGCAGAGAAACTGACCAGTGAAGCATAGAATAAAAAGCTCGCAAACAAACCCAAGCACGTTTGGGAACCTGATCTATGAGTGCAGCGGCATCTGGCCACCAGAGAGATGAACTGGCCTATAGAAGATGCTAGAACCGTGTGTATCCACAGGGGAAAAACCCACGGGTCCTCTCCTGAGCCTTCACGTACAAAAACTAGATCCAGATAAATTGAATAGGTAAATAAGAAAAGCACAGCTTTAAAAACGTTTCGGAAAAAAACCAGAGGAGGATGTTCCTATGGCCTCCAAGAAGGGAAGTATTTTCTAAACAAGACTCAAAAAGCCCGATCGTAGACAAGATTGGTAAATAGGATTTCAGTGAATCAGGAACTGTTGTTCAAACCTCTCTTCGACCAACAAACCACAATTGGGCAGAAGACATAGTAACTCTCGAACAGACAAAGGATTACTATCCAGGATACATAAACAATTCCTAAAATCCAATGAGAAAAAAAACAAACAACCTTCTATAAACAATCGTGATATTAAAAAAGGATCCTCCCATGCCCCGGAGATATAAACAGGGCTACTTCTTTGGCTTTGTGGTGTGCTAGGAGAAAGCTAAGTATATACCCTTCACCCAGGAGTGCGCTTACTTGAAGAAATGGGTCCCTGAAGTTTGGAGGGGTACTTTGGAGTGGGGGGAAGGCAGAGAGTTCAAATTCGCAAGAGGCCGCAGGTGAATAGGGCTGAGGGGGAGAGTCAGGTGGAGACAGCCTGTTGCTGAGTGGATTACATGAGATAAGCAAGCTGTATGGTAAATAAGAAAATAAAAATTCTCCTTCTTGCCTTCTAGAACACTTAAATTAATGGGATTAGCATAGGGGCAAAGGAGTTTAAAAACAAAGGGCAATGTTATCAAAGGTGGGTGGGGTCCCTTTTGGTGGTGCGGTGGTGTGGCCTGGTCCTACTGTGACAGGCAAACCCTCAAGGACACAGGATGAGAAGCAGTGAGTGGCAGATGAGCCCAGGCCTGAAGCTTTTACACGCAGCCCCCGCGGGCCAAGAGAGATGGCCAGACACAAGGGTGCTAATGCCTGGGACAAGATGGGATTCCTAAGGGTAGGGTTCTTCTCCTGGAAAAGTAGTTGACAACACCTCCCCCCCCCACCACCCGCCCCGATTGTGACGAGATGTGGCTGGTGTCCCGCGGGCAGCCTGAAACTTGGACCGTGGTGGGCACCCAGCCATGTTCCATGAGTTCCTTCTGCCTCAGGGAGCGCAGTGACACGTCTCCTCCTGGGGTTTCAGTTCCTTCCTCCTTCCTCCCTCTTTGCTTCTCCCTTTCTCCCCAGTTTCCCCCTTTTTTCTCTCCCCATCAACATGTAACCGACAGCTTTCCTATGGGAGTTGATTTCCAAACCTCAAGCGGGCACGCGAGTGAATGCATCCCAACGCACCCAGCCCTGATAGCTGCTGCAGACGAAAGGGACCATTTGGGGATCATGACAAAAATTAACATCAATGAAAGAAATAGTCATAATAATGAAACTTACTGCAATTTGACCCGCACTGTGCCCAGGGACTGTGCTAAATACACTGCCTACTTTCCCTGGTTCAATCTTCCCTCCCTCCCAAGGACCCAGGCACTGTCATTAAGCCCGTTTTACGGACGTGAAAACTAGAGCTAGAGAGAGGCTGTGTATCTCGCCCAAGGTCACAGGCTTGTTGAAGCAGGGATTGTGTATTTCCCGTAGAGCTGCGAGTCAGCTTGGCCCAGTGCTTGAGTGTCACTGGGTACAGCGGTCAGGGAACACGTCCCTGGGCTGACACTCCCGGCCCCAAGCCTTACCGCCTACCAGCTTTGGAAGCTCGAGCAATGACTGCTCTGAGACTCAGCTGTTCTCACGTGTAGAATTGAGCCAGCACCGGCTGCCGAGCTTTTTTGCAAGGATTCAGATAAAAGTACCCAAAGATGAGCCCCTTCGTTGAGGACCCCACGGGTGCTTGGAGACCGTGTGACCGTGCTTAGATCAACCACGGTGTGGGTTAGAGCTTCGGCAACACACGGACGCCTTACGGCCCGTGGGTATGGGGGGGGGGAGGGGCAACAGATTTGACACAAAAAGCTGAATATTCTAGCTTGTCCTGAAAAGCTAGATCTGGTACCCCTGGACACACATTCCCGTAGGTGACTGTCACCTCTTTATAGCTGGTGTGTGTGGGTCCTTCCTGACAGCCTCACTGGGGGAATGTCACTGGCCTGTAGGTGTCGGAGTTTGTAACCCCCGGGGGACGTGCCTGCGGAACACGGAAGAAGGTGTGACTTGCGTGGTCTGAGAAGGGTAAGGAGAGCTTCTAGGAGAAGGTGACATTTCAACAGATTTTCAAAAAAAAAAAGGAGACCTAGCATACGAACTTCAGCATGAGATGTATACACCTAGTTGAAAGAACAGTTAAGAAAATGCACCCGCAGTTCGAGAAATTGAGCATTTACCGGTAACCCAGAGCCTTGGTCAACAGTGGGGTCCCCCACCGGCAGCACCAGCCCCTCCCAGACAACGGAACCTGGTGGCTGGTGTGGCCCGGGGAGCCGAGGAAGGCCGCTCTTGAGGTCCTATGTGCGGTTCTCCCTTGTGCCCCCCCCCACCCCCAACCAGGAGATTCTATATCCAATATGTAGCTGACTTTATCACCTGTGTAGGTATCAGCCCAGAATATCGTTCGTTTAGAAAAGTCGTGTGAAGCTGGCTGCACGGAGAAGGGCAGGCTGGGGTGCTGGGTCAGCTTCCCTGCGAGCTCCCTGGAAGGAAAGTCGGGTGAGGGCACCCCCGCAGGGCATCTGGAGGGGCCCCCCCACGTGACCAGGTCGCCAGGTCAGGAAGTGGCTGCCCTTTTGGGCTCGCAAGCTCAGGAACGGGTCAAGGCAGAACCTTCCAGGGGTAAAATGGGTGTCTCTGCTGGCCCCAGACCCTGCCTGGGAGAGCAGGAAGCCAGTTCATGGTCAAGAGCAAGTATGAAGCAAGTCAGGCTCCCCACGCCAGGATCGCGACCGTGGGGATCTTAAGGGATGACACCCTCAACAAACCGCCCCGGAAGCCCCCGGGGATGGGGACAGAAGCAGTGAGACCCAAACTTCCACGGTTTTCTCCTCCTCCTCTCCTATCCTTGTGGAGGTATTTTCTTTAAAAATCCCTTTACGGTAAGTTAGCGGGATTTCTTTTTTAAGGGAGTGAAATCAGAAGTGTGTGCTCAGCTTGTCCTCTTAACCCAGAGCTCCTTGGCCAGGCCTCTGGACAATACAGAGGTTTAGAAGGGCGCTGAGGGACGGGGTCCTATGGGGCTGGAGCTTTCTAAGAGGAGAGGGGTGGGGTGTTGGTCTCTCAGGGCTGCCGTAACCAAGGGCCACAAACTGGTGGCTTCCAACGGACACACATTCAGTTCAGTTCAGTTCAAAGTAGCAGCAGGAGGGGCGGCTGGGTGGCTCAGTCGGTTGAGCGTCCGACTTCGGCTCCGGTCACGATCTCGCGGTCCGTGAGTTCGAGCCCCGCGTCGGGCTCTGTGCTGACAGCTCAGAGCCTGGAGCCTGTTTCAGATTCTGTGTCTCCCTCTCTCTCTGCCCCTCCCCCGTTCGTGCTCTGTCTCTCTCTGTCTCAAAAATAAATAAAAAAAATGTTAAGAAAAAAAAATTAAAAAAAAAAACAACAACAAAGTAGCAGCAGGGCCCGCTCTGGGGCTCTGGGCTTGTAGCTTCCTCACTCCTACCTCTGCCTCCGTGGTCACATGACCTTCCTCGTGTGTCTGTGTGTCCTCTCCTCTTCTAAGGACATCAGTTAATGGATTCAGGGTATACTTGAATATGAGCTCAACCTCCCTGATTACCTCTGGAAAGACACTATTTCTGACTAAGGTCGCATCCTGAGATTCCAGGTACGCCTGAATTTTGGGGGTCCCGTTGAACCCACTACAGATGACGTGGCTGGAACTCAGGGAGTGCCGTCAGGAGAGGCTGGAAAGCCGGGGAAGGGCGGTGACCACCCCACCCCCCTCCCCCATCCCGACACTCTTGAACCTCTATGTGTCTCTTTGTCGGTGATGAACATCCGGTCCTCCCAGGCTCACGCCAGCCCTCGGGCAGAGCTTGAGGAGCTCCCCCCAGGCCGCCCAGGCCGAGCTTCCCCGTGGCCTGTTGTGACCTGTGGATGCATCCGTCTCTGTCCTTGAACAGGAGCTCTTGGGGGATGGAGGCAGCTCTCGTTCCTTTCCGTATCTTCTGCTCCCAGCAAGGAGGGCACAGAGTGGAAGTCGACAAGGGGGGTTTTCCAAAGAGGTCTTGTCTTTCCTGCATTCGTAGGAGTGCAGTTTTTCCAGATCAGAGATCCTTTGCGGTCCCTCTCTGAAGTGAAACTCGTTTCCAAATACGGTTCTGTCCCTCAGCCACCACGAGAAGGGCCCGCACGCCCCTGTGAATCGAGCCCCCAAATCCCCACCTGCCTCACCTCCCAGCCGGCAGCCCCACATCCCGGCTGTCTGCGGCTGGACCTGTCCACGTCAACCCTCCTCTGATGACAGGCCCCACGTTTCCAAGACAAGGCACGGTCATAAAATCAACTGTCCACAGCCATTTAGGTCCGGGCATGGTTTATGCCAAATCTGGCCTCCAAATTGACAGTTAATGAGGGAAAATGACGAGGGGGGGTGTTAACAGACACAGGCTCAAGGTAATAAACAGGCCATTAAAGCTGGGTAGTAAACAGCTTGCCAAAGACCATTTATGAATTTATTTATTTTTTTGAAGGGGGAAAAAATTAACCAACAAGTCTTGTCTCCTTTGGTGACTGGGTCTGACTGGCAATAGGGAGGAGTGAGGGATTCCTTGGTGGGGGGCAGAGCCGGAGAGGAGGTTGAAGGGCCGTCCTAGGAGACTCCCCTCCTAGGGGATGTGCAGGTGTGTGGCTGGGACCAGGGACCTGGGCAGTGGGCTAGCTGCGGTCTCCTGCGGACAGGACTTTGGTCCCCACTGTCCCGCATGTCCTTGGATGCTGTGTGTGGTGTCCAGAAGGCTGTCGCTGATCCCAGGTCTGCCCTCTGTCTGATGCTGGGATCTAGAAGAAGTAACCAGATTTTTCTGGCCTCAGTTTCCCCCACTGCAAAGATAAGAGCGGACTCCACTCTCTCTTCAAGGCCTCGTGGTGAATTATATAGTGTCCCCACCGCCCCCAGTTCCTGTCCCTCCTGGGACCTCAGATGCCACTCTGTTTGGAACTGGGGTTGCTGTAGAGGTAATGAGTGCCGATGAGGTCATACTGGAGTAGGATGGGCCCCAATCCTGTATGACCGGTGTCCTCGAGAGAAGACAAGACCCAGAGACACGCACAGGGGAGGAGGCCGCGTGGAGACAGAGACAGAGATTGGAGTGATCTGTCCAGAAGCCAAAGAGTGCCGGCCACCACCAGAAGCTGGGAGAGGCCAGGAAGGACCCCCTGCTGGAGGCTCAGGGGAAGCTGGGCCCTGCTGACACCTTTGGTTCAGACTTCCGTTTTCTGCAACTGTGAGACAACGCGTTTCTGTCCCACCATTCGTGGTGCTTTGTGCAGGCAGCCCCAGGAAGCTACTGTAGGCCTCCAGCTCTAAAATCTTCTACGTGGGGTGCATGCACCTAAAATCCAACCCAGATAAAAGTGATTTTCTGGAGGACAGGGAGAGAGCATTTGCATATACCTGTGGTTCTCCATCAAGGGCGATTTTGCACTCAGGACCGCAACATCCGGGGACGTTTTGGGTTGTCACAGTTGGGGGATGGGGTGCCGCGTGCTCCTGGTGGGTGGGGGCCGGGGAGGCTGCGGAACATCCCACGATGTGCAGGACCGCCCCCGCCACAAAGAATGACTCGGGCCAAAATGGTGATAGTGTCCAAGCTGAGCGCCGCTGGCCTACGTGAATATTGATTCCGAGCGCTGTTGCATGGAAACTGAGGCACGTTAACATCGTCAAGACTTTATTTGAGCATACGTCGATTTGAACCGGGCAGGTACCCTAAAAGATGTTTCAAATGGCACTGGAGCTGGGGCAAGGTTTCCATAGAGAAGACGGTGAAGCAAAGCAAAGCAAAGCAATTATGTGCTGGGTCACAGCATAAGCAGTTGCCTTGTGTGGGAGAGCCTCTACTGTTTGTGATTGATTGTTTCTAAGGTCCATTGTCTTCTTTTTTTAATGTTTATTTATTTTTGAGAGAGAGACAGACAGATAGACAGAGCATGTGCAGGGGAGGAGCAGAGAGAGAGGGAGACGCAGAATCCGAAGCGGGCTCCAGGCTCCGAGCTGTCAGCACAGAGCCCGACGCGGGGCTCGAACCCACAAACCGTGAGATCGTGACCTGAGCTGAAGTCGGACGCTGAACCAACTGAGCCACCCAGGCGCCCCCTACGTTCCATTTTCTTGGATTCAAGTACCCTGACTGTGGCTTAAGTTTCGGTTTGCTTCTGTAACTACCCAGGTGTTAGGGCCACCGCAGTGTCCTGGGATCATTTAATTATGATAGCAACCCCGTCTGGCCACACTGCCTTCAGAGCCAACCCAGGAGACCCGATGCCCGTGTCCAGTGTCCAATGCCCAGTGCCCAGTGCAGGCTACCACGGTGTGCAGTGATGTGCCCATTGCCAGAGGCCTACTGATAGAGCATCTTGGAGACCCGCCTTTTGGAAGGTACCCCCCAAGAGCGGGTTGGGTGGGGGAGGGTGTGCATTAGCTGGCGGGCTAATTTAGATAAAGCAGATCATATTATATGGCGGAGCCGAATGATTCTGTCATGATTATAACCGTATTCAGAAGGTCACTGCTGGTCAGTTTCCGCGGTGTTGCATCAAAGCACGTGGGATAGACATCAGAGCGTGGTTCACTCTACTCTTCGACTTTGCTGGCTGGGATGGTGTATCACCCGCGCCCCCTCCCCTGACCCCCCAGCCCCGTGCATCCCTGGCCCACACTAGCCTGGCACAGGGGTCTGCTTTAATGAGCACCCACCTGCCCCCTGGTGCCTCCCCTCCGATGCATCCTCTTACCCCTGTACCTTCTCTTTCCTCATCCATTGGGCCCCCGTATTTCAGGAATGACTTCAGGAATGGCTTCTTGGTACAGCAGCTGCCCTGTGGCTTCTACAAGTCCCAGAAGCTGCAAGCTGCCGTCGCTCATTGGTAAAATGTGGCCCAGGACAATAGGCAGACTTCTCAGGGCTCTGTGAGGTTAAAAGGCGATCCAGCAAAATAAAACACTAGCACGGTGCCCGGCACTGAAGACACGCATCAGAAACCCCCAGATGCCTGCTTTATACCAGCGTCCCGGAGACAGAGCCAGATTTTTTTTTTTTTTTTTCCTCCCAAAGCACTGGCTGAGAGGCAGGCAGACACTAGCTGGGTGGCTTCTGGTTAGGGACTGGCCCCTCTGGGCCTCCGTTTGTACAGCTGTAAAAATGGGAATCATGCTTTGGGAACATGTGCTCAATGCTCAGCAGCTTTCCTGAGGTTCTACGCTCATTCTTCTGTCCCTCTCCACGTTCTAGTCCGGGGCCGTCTTTCCTGCTACTTCCCGAAGAAATCTGGGGTCTGGCTAGGAGAAGAGTAGGGCTCCCTGAGTGCCTGGCCACTGATGCCTGGAGGAAGCCACATCCGGGGGAAGCACATCCAGGCCTAGATTTTAGGATGTCACCCAGAGGTAATAGTACCCAACTTCCCAGTTTTATAAAGGGAAGCCTGAGGCCCACGCGGACAGTGCCCCACCCCCCCAAGGTCATCCACCAGGTCAGAGCGAAGCATCAGCTTCTTCCTCTTTTCCACACACAATGCTGCCAACTTCACCCTGTAAGTGCTTGTGACCTCTCAAGGTCACCAGGCTCCGTGTGAGGCCTGTGGACAGGTGATTCTGAGTCTGCCCTCTCTGCTGAGCGGGTTGAATGGTGGACCCCCAAAAGATGTGCCCGAGTCCTTCGGACAGATCTCTGGAAAAAGGTTCTTTGTAGATATAATTACGTTAAGAGCCTCGAGACGAGGTTATCCTGGCTTCTCCGGGGGAGCCCTAAACCCAGAGGCAAGTGCCCTTTTAAGAGACAGAAGAGGAGGAGAGAGAAGAGGAGAAGCCGTGTGTAGATGGAGACGGAGATTAGAGACAGGGACCCTTGTCCCATTTTACAGGAGAGAAAACTAAGGCTCAGAGGCCAGGACGAAGTGGAATTGGAAAGGAACCTAAATTGCCCCCGGCCTGTGCTCTTGACCTCGGTGCTGGGCTGTCAGACACGGGGAGCCATTCACCACTCCTCTTTGGCCCTCTCTCTCTCATCAACGCAGCTTCTTCTGGAGACCTTGCCCAGGGCAGCAGCTTTGGGGAAGGAATTAACAACAGTGCTAACAAGGAACTTTTACCAAGCAGCTCCCATGTGCCAAGCCCCGTGCAAAGCATATCCGTGCATTAGCGCATTTCTTCCTGTCACAGCTCTATAAAGCGATGACTGTTATCATTAGCCCATTTTACTGATGGGAAAGTCGAGGCTTCCATGGCAGGCCTGCTTGGGGAGGGTCATGATCTCAAGGGCCCTGTTTTGCCTCGAGCGCCCCTGAGGGGCACGGGCGATTGGCCGGAGCGTGTGTGCACACGGCTTGAGTGGGTTTGTCCACCTCCGCTTTTTACAGCCTCATTCTGGGCTCTTGGCGCCTCGTGTTAACGATCGGGTTTTGCATGTTGGTTTTCACACACGAGCACGGGAGCTCCCTGAGGTCAGGAACCTGGGAGTCGAGTGTCGAGTCTCCGTCGCTGATGAGGATGAGCTCAGGACCCGCAGAGGGACAGTCACAGGTCTCTGTCTCCCCCGCTGGACTGTGACTCTCCGGGGTCAGGGCTTGACCCTGGACCCCAGCGTCCAGCGCATACAGAGACCGAGCGCGTGCACAGGCCGTGGTTAGAACATAACGGTGATGGAGAAGAAGCCCAAGGGGAAGTCCTCCTGAAGCAAATACCCCCATTTCTGGGCCTGATCTATGTGAGTGAAAATGGTATTTAATCGGCTAAAACCAGAGCTGTCATCACCTAATCAGAGAGCCTGAAAATAGATTTTCGGCACCTTGCGCCTCTGCTCTGGAACAACGGTGCAGCCGCCCAGGGACACCGGGGCTGTCGGAGACATCAGCAGGCGTCCGTCTGTCTGGGGAGCAGCTGGAGATTTGGTTATTCGATCAGGGGAGTCCGCAGCATGGAGGAAGCTCGGGGTGCCGAGGGGGCCTTCATTTCCGGCAAGGCCGACAAACTCATTTGTTACTTTTGCCTAAATAATGGCCATCATTGTTCCCTTGGGTCCAGCACTTTATGGTTTGCAAAGCGCTTTCCCACTCACAATGTGTCCAAGATGGGGTCAGGCGGGATTATCACCCACGGGATTGTCAGGTGGGACTGTTAAGGGAGAGGGGGTGGAGGCTCACGCCAGGCAGCGCGGCCATGCATCTTCTGGTTCCTCAAAAGGCCAAGTTCAGCATCATTTTCCACTTGCAGGCACACCCTTCCTACCTACAGGGCTGCTAGAACGTGCCCTACACAGGTCTGGGAAGTCTGATGAAGTCATCCTTGGGACCCCTTCTCACCCCCCCTCACCATTCTTGGTCACCCCCTCAGGCCCAGTTCTCCCAGACTCCAGGAGTCTACACTGTCCACCCTCTGCCTGGTGTAATATCTGTTCTCCTTCCCAGCCGTCGTGCCTGTGAGGCTCAGCTCAAGAAGCCCCCTGCCCAGGATGCTCCCCTGACCCTATGGGCTGGCAGTGTGTGTGTGTGTGTGTGTGACCTTCCTCTGCACTCCTTTCCCAATCAGATTCTAGAACCTTCTCCCGAGGCCGGAGGTGGAGGCAGACTACACTTTGGCAGAGATCGAGGGCTATGTGGAACTGGATGGCATATGCAGGGGGTTTCAGTGAAGACAGCAGAATGAAGGATGGGGCTCCGAGGGGTGGGCGGGGCTAGCGAAGGAGGGGAGCTGTGAGGACTGCCAGGTCTGAGGGCACAGGGTGGGGAGCAACTCAAGAGAGGGCTGCCCGTGGCGTTGGCCAGAGGCCACCCAGCAGGGAGTGAGCATGAGCGGTGAACAGCACCCCCTTTCTTCTGCCTCTGGTCTCCCACCCCTGCTTCCCCCTGTCCAGACCCGGCAGAGAGCCAGAGGACGCGGAGGCTGGGTCAGGTTCTCCACGCGGGTCAGCCTCAATATGAACGTGGTCTCGGGCAGCCATTTTCTCAGGCCACTGGGAGGTCTGAGCCCTGGTCCCATCCCACTTTCACTGTGTGGCCTCGGGCCTGTCGCTTCTGTATTCTGGGCCAACCTGCATAGACTGTGCTAAGATGCCGACCCATTAACCTCTTCTCTCAGCCCTATGGCTGTCCGGCCAAGGGAAGACGGGGGTCGCCGTGGAGGTGCCGGTCCGGCCCCCGGCTCCAGACGCTCCCCGCCCTTTGAAGCTGCCAAAGGCTAAGACGGATCGAGTAACAAAGGTGCGGGGTGGCCCTGCGTTTGTTGGTCTATGAATGATATGTTCTCCTGACATGAATGGAGGTCACTGATGATGGGAACCCAAGACGGATGCAGGGAGGCTGGAGGGAGGGGTGGGTTGGGATGTACCCACAGCCCACCGATCAGGCCTCCGTGGCCAAAGGGGGGCAGGCGGGGTGATGAGCCACAGTCCGTAATCCTTGGAGAGCTTTGCGTGGCTCCTCTGTACCTCTCACTTTGGGTGGGGGCACCGGGTATGACCTCCGGGAGGAGAGATGTAGTCTGTCCCCAAAGGTGACCATGTTCTCAAGAGGCCTCCGTGCCCTACTTCCTACGCCAGCCCCATGAGGCCAGCTGGAGAGGAATGCTCTCACTTCGATCATAGCCACGGGCTCCTGTAGGTAAGCACAGGGCTGGCCTGCTCTTTCTGCGAAACGCTGCCGCTGGGGGTCGTTTGTCTTCCACCTTGAGAGCCTGGCGCGCTCCTGGCACCTGGGAGGGGATCAGGCTGTGTTTGGCAAACAGACACACACAAGATCCACTTGGACCTCGCTTGTGTGTGGCCAGGCCCTAAGAAACAGCTGTCTTGTCATTTCCCTCACCTTTTGTGTCTGGTGTAAGAAAGTGGTCCGGGTTCAGGTTCGTTGTTCTGCACGGCGCTGTCCAGTTTTCCCGGCGCCACTTGCTGAAGAGACTGTCTTTCTTCCATCGGGTATTCTTTCCTGCTTTGTCAAAGGTTAGCTGGCCGTACGTTTGTGGGTCCGTTTCTGGGTTCTCTATTCTGTTCCATTGATCTGAGTGTCTGCCTTTGGACCAGTACCATACGGTCTTGATGATTACAGCTTTGTAATACAGCTTGAAGTCCGGGATTGTGATGCCTCCAGCTTCGGTTTTCTCTTCCAAGATTGCTTTGGCTATTCGGGGTCCCTCGCTCTGAATCCAGCTTGCAACAAAGCCTACGCACCTGCCCCACTGCCCCATGGCAACACGGCCGCCATTTTGTAGCCAATCCTCAGACATTCTTTGGTGGTTGAGAAGGGTAGCAGCTGAGTTAAAAGAGCCCCAGCTGCATCCCCGACCAGGTCCAAGGGGAGGGATTTGCTATCCTCAGGATTTATTATTCCTCCTGATGTTACTATCACTACTGATAATAGTTATCACTTCCAAAGGCTCAGAGAGGTTAGGGGACTCGGCCCTGCTCACTCAGGTAAAGAGCAGCCTCATCCTTTCTGGTGTCTCCAGCATAGACTCTGCTGACCACCACCACCACTCCCTCCCCCTCGTCAACCCCAGTCCCTTGGTTCCTCTGTCATCTTCGGAGAAGACACCCCCTCTGTCTGTCTTCAACTTCTTGTAATATTCCTTCTCAGTCCCCTTTTCTGGCTCTGGGTTACCTTCTACCTCCATCCGCGGGCACTCTGAGGAGTCGAGGATCGTTCTCCCGGGCACCTTGTCATCCTGATGACCTGAGCTGCCATTGCCTTCTGCCTGGTTGGCTCATTGTTGTCGTGGCCCTGAACTCACAGCTGCCTCCTTGGGCAGTGTCCTTGGGGAGATCCTACATCCTTGCAGTGTCTGTATGTATCCGAAAGCTCCCTTGTCATCTTCCCACCAAAATCTGTCCCCTTCTTCACCTTCCAGACGGTGCTATTAGCTAAAAGCTTTTCTCCCTTTACTCAGCGGGGACGGAGCCTGGTGGAGCTAGGACTTGAACCCAGGGTAGTCTGAGTCCAGAGCTCAAGCTCTTACTCACTCCACGAGAGGGGCAAATGCATCATTATGAGAGAATTAGTTGTTTTCTTTAAACAACAGATGTCTCTATATATACTTTTCGAAGACTTTCCATCACTTGGCTTCCCCTACAATCATGCCGCGGTGTCCCCACTGACGTTCTCTGAGGCTGCTACAAAGAGAAGCCTCGTGCTTGGAGCACAACATTGAGCCACACAGCACTCGCACCCTGGTATTAAGCTGAGTCATGCCAGGTTTTATGTTTCCAAAGCACTGAGAAGCAACTTGGTTGGCATTTCCCACCCTCGGGACCACTATCAGAGCCTCCAGCCTCCTGAGCTGGGGATTCAACCTGCCTTGCGTTTATATTTGCCCCAGATATCTATTTCTTAGCATCCAGACCCTGTTCTGAGCTCTGGGGGTGCAGTGGGGAACCAGACACATGAGGTCCTTGCCCTCATGCGGTGACACACACCTGGAGGAAACAAGGAAGGGTCACATCCGAGGGTGACAGCATTTGAAGAGAATAGGATGTGTTCATGATATAATGATGAAGGTGGGAGGCCGTGTTCGCTGGAATGGTTAGAGAAAGCTTCCTCAAGGAGGGTGCCGTCCAAAGGGCAAGAAGGAGCCACTCATGGGAAGAGATGGGAGAAGAATAAATGCAAAGGCCCTGAGGAGGCCTGTGTGGCCGAAGCAGGATGAATGGGGGCAGTGGGATTGGGAGGTGAGGTCAGAAGGGCAGGCAGGAGCCAGATCACTCCGGGCCTCGAAAGCCACGTTAAGTAGGTCTGAATTTTGTTCTAGATCAGTGGGCATTCATCTTATTGTGTATGCCATGGATGCAAGCCTCTGACCACTCTCTACTTGAGCCATTTCTCAGGGCTGTGTTTGCAGTGAGTGAGCTGGAGACATGGAGGGATGTCCCCTTCATGACGGAGAGCGGCTTTATTCCCTGCTTGCTATGAAAGAACAGGTTCCCCAAGCTCAGGGTTTCTCTCTTGTAATGCAAACCCATTGAGCGTGCAGGCATCCATCTAAGCCCATCCATGTCACCCCTGCGGGAACTGGGGCTAAGGGACCTTCAGTGAGCATGTTGGCACTTCCCGCTGCATTTGTTGTGAGTGACGAAGTCTGTTGTCTCTGACCCAAGAGTCTCGTGTCTCCGGTCATCGTCCAAGAAACCAGCATGATTTGTCAGCTTTCACGCGAGCGAGATCTCAGCCCCTTCGTGGTTCTTGACTTTTGGCACTTGGGAGGACAGGGTACGCGTGGAGAAGAAGAAGGAAAAACAGTCAGGAGGCTCTTGCAGGGGTTCAAATGAAAGATACTAGTGGGTCAGCCTAGGAGCCAGTTAGTGGAAATGGAATACAGCCAGTGGATTTGGGATTTAATTTGGAGGTGGAGTTGTAGGAAGTTGTGTTGCTGAAGGATGTGGGGGATGAAGGGAAGAGAGCAAGTAAAGGTGCCCACAGGTGTGGCCGCACAGCTGTGTGGCTGAGGGTGCCACTCTGAGATGGGAAGGCTGGTAAAGGAGGAGTTTGATGGGGTCTGGTTCAGCCATGTTACGTCTGAGATCCCTGAGAGATACAAGGTGAGAGAGTGAGGGTCTGGAGGTTAGGAAGAGTCTTGGTAGGGGATGTGGGGACTCAAGATTGACAGCATGCATGTGCTATGGAGGGCCATATGATGGATGTTGGTTCCTCCCGGCCGGAGTTGAGTCCTGTGCGTATCCCCATGGAAGCTCCCACATACCCCGGGGGGCCCCCAGCCCTCCCTGAATTCCTAGCAGATACCATTCTTTCTGCACTGCCCAGAGGATGGCACATCGTAAACTAGAGGAGGTCTCTGGAGCCAACGACCAGCCTTCGGAATCCTTGAAATCTGGACTTAACCACCTCTTCTCAGTGTGCCATTGGGCAGATGACCTGGCTTCTTTAGGCCCCGTTTCCGAACTCTATAGAACAAGAATAATAGTACTCACCTCTTGGGTTGTCCTGTGGATTAAATGAGATACTTCCTGCGAAGCATTTTGCACGGTGCCTGATGTATTATAAGTGGGCAGTGACAGTGGCTGCTGTGTCTGTCCCCTCCTTCATTTCATTCAGCGGCTGCTTATCTGGGCCAGGCACTGTTCTAGGCTCTGCAGACACAGCAGTGAACAAAACAGGAAAGAGGAGCTTACGTTCTCATGGAGGGGGC
Source organism: Panthera tigris (assembly GCF_018350195.1). NCBI lineage: Eukaryota > Metazoa > Chordata > Mammalia > Carnivora > Felidae > Panthera > Panthera tigris. Next base: position 136,756,024 of record NC_056665.1, read on the forward strand.
CAGACTGGGAATAAATAATCAAATGGAGAACAGCAGAGCAGGGTGTGGTGGGGCCGGTCCTGTGCCACCCAAGATGTCCTTTCAGAATGGCAACCTGTGTTCCCCACTGCAGGGAGGGTGGGCTGCCAACAGCTCTCACCTGAGTCTCTCTCTGCTGATTGCTGTCATTCAGGCTCACGCTCACTTCCCAAGGGCATCTGCAGTCATCCTCCCATCTGGTTGATGTGGGGGGGGGGATAAAGGCTGTGGCTCAGTTTGGGTCAATTCTGAAGCGTTTATGAGGCCTTTGTTGTGCAGTGGGGTCCAAAAGTTTGGCGTGTCATCCTTGCACCGGGCCATGCTAATCTCTGTGTGGTTCCAATTTTAGTATGTGTGCTGCTGAACTGAGCACAGAGTCCAGAGGTTTTGGATGGATGGAGGGATGGATGGATGGGTGGGTAGATGGAGGGATGGATGGATGGGTGGGTGGATGAGAGGATGGAAGGATGGATGGATGAATGGATGGATGGATGGATGGATAGATGAAAGGATGGATGGATGGATGGATGGATGGATGGATGGATGGAAGGATGGATGGAAGGATGGATGGAAGGATGCAAGGATGGATGGATGGATGAAGAATGGATGGATTGATGAGTGGGTGGATGGGTGAAAGGATGGATGGATGGATGGATGGATGGAAGGATGGATGGATGGAAGGATGGATGGGTGGATGGAAGGATGGATGGATGGATGGATGGATGGATGGATGGAAGGATGGATGGAAGGATGGAAGGATGGATGGATGGATGGATGGATGAAGGATGGATGGATGAGTGGGTGGATGGGTGAAAGGATGGATGGATGGATGGATGGATAGAAGGATGGATGGAAGGACGGACGGACGGATGGATGGATGAAAGGATGGAAGGATGGATGAATGGATGGGTAGATGGATGGATGGATGGATGAATGGATGGATGGATGGATGAAAAGATGGAAGGATGGATGGATGGATGGATGGATGAGTGGAAGGATGGATGGAAGGAAGGAAGGATGGATGGATGGATGGATGAATGGATGGATGGATGGATGAAGGATGGATGGATGGATGGATAGATGGATGAAAGGATGAAAGGATGGATAGATGAAAGGATGGATGGATGGATGGATGGAAGGATGGATGGAAGGATGGAAGGATGGATGGATGGATGGATGGATGGATGGATGAAGGATGGATGGATGGATGGACGGATGGATGGATTAATGGGTGGATGAATGGATGGATGGGTGGATGAAAGGATGGAAGGATGGATGGATGGATGGATGGATGGATGGATGAGTGGAAGGATGGATGGAAGGAAGGAAGGATGGATGGATGGATGGATGGATGAATGGGTGGATGGATGGATGGATGGATGGGTGGATGAAAGGATGGAAGGTTGGATGGATGGATGGATGGATGGATGGATGAAGGATGGATGGATGGATGAGTGGATGGATGGGTGAAAAGATGGATGGATGGATGGAAGGATGGATGGAAGGAAGGATGGATGGATGGATGGATGGATGGATGGAAGGATGGATGGATGGATGGAAGGATGGATGGAAGGAAGGAAGGATGGATGGATGGATGGATGGATGGGTGGATGGATGAATGGATGGATGGGTGGATGAAAGGATGGAAGGTTGGATGGATGGATGGATGGATGAAGGATGGATGGATGGATGAGTGGATGGATGGGTGAAAGGATGGATGGATGGATGGATGAGTGGAAGGATGGATGGAAGGAAGGATGGATGGATGGATGGATGGGTGGATGGATGGATGGATGGATGGAAGGATGGATGGATGGATGGATGGATGGAAGGATGGATGGAAGGAAGGATGCATGGATGGATGGATGGATGGATGGATAGACAGACGGATGAGTACCTTGGCTTGCTGTATTTAAATTATTCACCTGAAGTTCCTTCTCTTTATTCTTCCTTGTCGACATGAAGCAAACCTTCTCTCTGCCCTTCAGCACATGGTACCGTGCTGTTCACAGGCTTACTCTGCTACTGGCCAGCCTTTTCCCCATTAGCCATTTGAGGAGTAGCATGATAGCACGGAACATGCACTAGCTCTGGACTCACTAGGACCTAGGCCCAAACTTGACTCCGCCATTCTGCCATAGCAGATCTGCTGTGCATCTTAAATTTCTTTAAAAAAATTATGTTAAGTGCTTACCTAATCCAACACACCTAGTCCGTGCCCACTGTAAGTCATTTCTCTCCTCTCCTTCCCTCTACCCTGATCTGCTTCTGTCATTCCATGTTGTTCCATCCTGAGTTTCCATTCTGAGAACAGGCAGCCACTAAAACTAAAAACCGTTATGTCTTTGCGTCCTGCTTTTTTGTGAAGACGTCGTGGGTAAGCTTATGTTGATGTTCAGTTTTGGAAAGGATAGTCAGAAGTGAAATCAGGATTTGGGAAAATAGAGGACTCGGAGGCACTATCCATAACGTATAAACCATTGCTGGCACTGAGCTACCTGGCAGATGAGGTGAAAAGGGAAATGTGATCAGTTGCACAGCTCTTATCATCAGAAAAGGGAAAATCCACCAGTCATCCCGGGAGATCAGAAATGGAGCATACTTCATGCAACAGAAGACATTAAATCCCATAGCCTTCTAAATTTCTTCAATTGAAAGAATTTTGGAATGCTCTGTTTGCCTGTTTCTAGGTAGAATTTCTACATAAAACCTAGACTGAGTCAGGGGAAAGGGAGGGTTGGAAAGAAGGCACATAGATGCTGCGAAAACGTTATTATTATTACACATAGCAATGGGGCTTAAACTAACATCTCTGATCCGCAGTACCTCTTGTGGAGAAATGAAACGCATATGCACACTGGCCGGAAAAATGCTTTCACCTAATTGCCTGTGGATGAAGCACTTTATTTTTAGACATCCAGAAGGAAATTTGGCTCCCTGCTCTATAATACGGTAGGGAACGGGGCCAGGTAGCTGCTGGCTCCGGGACACTCTGTGTTCCGTATGGCAGGAATGTGGAACCACTTTCCATGTAAACACAGTGGGTTCTTCTCTTTTTCTTTCTTATACTTTTCTTTTATTTATTTTTTTTTTATTTTAGAGCCCTTTGAAGAAGAACGCACTTAACCACGAACGCAAGGGATTAGTCACCCCCTCTGTGCGGTTGGGTGGTGGGGTTTGAGGCGGAGGGACTGCCAGACCTCACTTCTCTTCCTCACGTTTCAATTAGCTCCCCAGGAGATCAGGACAAGGGAGTCCACGCAGCTCCCAGATCCGGAGACCATGCAGAAGGCAATCTGACATTCTCACTAGTTCTCTGGGGTAAAGGGGAGTGAGGATCGGGGACATTGCAGAGAATCTAATAACTGCCCAATCCGTGGACCCTTCCCAGTGGGGAGGTCCCCTGGGAGGGAGACCTTTGCTCCAGAGCGCACTGCTCAAGGGCAGGTCGCCGGCGGGGAAGCCAGAGAGAACTGTGGAATGCGGGCGGGGGCAGGCTCTGTTCCCAGAAGGAAGGGAAGCTGGGATTTGGGCCACAGCTCGGGTTTCCTCGAACGGGGCTTGAATCCACAGAGGTCCGAGCAGAGCAGGCCTGAGGGTGATAACAGAGAGCACGCAGACAGTGCCTTACAACGCACAGGATGCTCTCGGCTACCGTCTGGCCTGCGTTTCTGCTCAGCAAACTCTGATGGTGCACCTGCCGTGTGCCAGGCGCACACACGATGCTTCCGGGGGAACAGCGGCAACCAGCGTCCGCTGGTTCCACCTGCAAATAAGAGCCACACGCCCCTGAGTTCGCAGCCTCTATGCCACCACTGTGGCCCACGCCTCCGTCTCCCGCACATCACCCGGTGCCTGCAGTGGCCTCGGGACCGGTCCCCCCGGTGGCATCCAGCCGTGCTCCTGCGGCTTCGTTCTCCACGAGGACCCCGCGGGATCCTTTTCGAGGTGAGTCAGATCAGATCCCTCAAAAGTGAGTATGAACTACACCGAGTAAGGGAACAGGGAGCATGTCATCTGCCTACAGCCTTCCCAGAGCCTGGCGATGGTTAGTTTATACGTCAGCGTGGCTGGGCTCCAGCACCCGGGTGTTCAGTCGAACACGAATCCGGGGTTGCTGTGAGGGTCTTTTGTAGATGCGGTGAGCCCCCACCGTCAGCCGACTTCAAGCAAAGGAGATTGCCATCCGTGATGTGGTGGGCCGCATCTAAGCAGCTGAAAGCCTTAAGAACAAAAACAGGTTTCCGGAGAAGAAGAAGAAATTTTTGTCTCAAGACTGCCGCGGGAACTCCTGCCTGAGTTTCTAGTCCTCTGGTCTGCCCTATGGATTTTGGACTTACCAGCCTCTGCAATCACGTGAACTAACTCCTTGAAATAAACCTCATTACGCGCATGCACACACACACACACACACACACACCCTATTAGTTCTGTTTCTCTGGAGAGCCCTAACGGATGTAAGCCTTCTATGTTTTTCAGAATAAACACCCACATCTTTACAGTGGTTCCCCAGGCCCCGAGCTCTCTGTGTCCCCTCCCTACGACCAACGAGCTCCTCCTCCCTCGCTTATCACGGTGCAGCTACACCTGGCGTTTTCTTGCACCGGGCCTTTGCACCTGCTGTTTCCTCTGCCGAGCACACCCTTCCCCCAGATGTCTACACTACTGCTCCTTACTTCACTTCTTCCTATGGTATCTTCCTCCTATGGAAGGTAAAGTGCCACCTTCCCTGACCACCTAAGCCCTGTGTCCTGTCACTCCCTGCTCCTGTGCCCGGCGCTACCCGCCCCTCTTGAACTTAGTACCATTGAATGTAACACATACTTACCGGCATTTTTCTCTTGTTTTCTTTCTCCTCACTGGAGAACGGAAGCAACTTGAGGGCGAAGGCTTTGGTTTATTTTGATGCTCGCTGAGTCCCCAGCACCGAGGTCTGTCTGGCACATGGTAAGTGTTTATCTTGGTTGGCCCAGGCTGCCGTAACAAAGCACCACAGACTGGGTGCCTTAAACAACAGAAATTTACTTTCTCACAGTTCTGGAGGCTGGCAGTCCAAGATTGAGGTCCCGGCAGTTTCTGTTTCTGGTGAGATCCCTCTTCCTGCCTTGCAGATGGCCACCTTCTCACTTACCTTTAATTACCCCACCTTCTCACTTACCTTTAATTACCCCGTGTAAAAGCCCTATCTCTAAGTGCAGTGCCCCTGAAGGGTCAAGGCTTTAACATAAGAATTTGGCGGGTTTCCAATTCAGCCCGTAATAGTGCTCAAAAATGCCTGTTGAATGAATGAAGGGGCAAAATGAGTCACGTGATCATGATTCAGAGGACCCTAACGGGCCTGGAAAGCTCGGGAAGCTTCTGGAAGGCAGGACTCCTGAGTTGAGCCTAAAAAGCCACTCCGTGCCGATGGGCATTCTGTTACAATTCTTTCCACTTCACAAATTGGAACATCAAGGCTCAGTGAGTGATGTTCAGCAACTCACCCGAGGCCAGACCTGAGGACCAGGAAGCCTGGCGTGGGTGTATCAGTGGGAGCCAGTCAGGGACAGAAACCACGCCACGTAGTTGGACAGAGAGGGTTTGAGGCACAAGACGGTTGACCGGGTATACGGCTGTTAACTGGGCAACTGAAAGGGTGAAACGAGCTAATAAGAAAACTGTTCCCATTTTGGGATGGATATCAAGTGTGATTTAGGTGGTCCAACTTAGCTCTCTTTTCTGTATTAAAAATTGCATGAAAGTAGGAAAAAAAAGTTTGATGAAAGTCTAGAAGGCACGTTCCACGATCATCCAAATGATATTTTTCTGTGGCAGTGTCTTACGCTGTCCACGAAATCGGAAACATAAAATAATAATCTGGATTCTTCAGATCATGTTATTAGGTAGACTAGGAACGATGCTCTGTATATCTTCGGAATTCTTGCAAAATACAGGTTGACGTGTCCTCTGACAGATAGAGGAAACCATTTTCAATATTAAGTCATTTGAGGGGGGAGATGTGTTTTTGACCCAGTCTCCTTCCGTCTCCTCCCAGCAAAAGAAAAAAGCGACAAAATGTAAGCCAGGGTTCGTGGCAGCACCTTGTCACAGAAGACCCCCGCCTGGGTCCCTGATGGCCACGGGGACATCTGCAGGACAGGTGGGTAAAGTCTCTGCTTCTGGAGACGGTGGGTCACTGGAGGTTGTATCATAGTGAATATTCTAGCCTATAGCGAGTGCTATTTTGTGCCGCGTGTTGTAGGTATAGACTCATTCATTCTCTCAGACGGTGGGAAATTAGGCACATTATGACCCATATTTCGCAGTAAGATGCACTGAGGCTTAGAGAAGTAAAGTAGCCTGCGCAAGGCCGCACAACTGGCGGAGACCCGATTTCAGCCTGGTCTTTGTCACTGTCAGGACTGGAAGGTACCTCAAAGGTTCGGTATGTCACATAGGTCCGCTGAGCTCACGAGGAGCAAGGCAGCGTTCCCAGATATGCACGGTCAGTTCCCCCGGCAGCTGGGACCGGGCCGGACCTCGTGATTCTCAGAAAGAAGTGTTGCCGCCCCAGTCCTAAATTTCAAACCTAAATTACATGCTGTAATTCCAATAACGGGGGGGGGGGGCTGGGGGGAGGGGGTGCCAACAAAATCAGGAAGAGGTCTTGGGGAAAACGGACCAAGGGAACTGGATTTGAAGGATCGTCAGGATCTACAACTAAGCACAGGCTGACCCTTTGACCCAGAAATTCCACCCCTGGGTGTCCTTACACCCAAGACGAACAAGCGTTTCCCAAACCCTAAAGAACATGTAGAAGAACGTTCATTGGAACTTTATTCGAAATCATCTCCAACTGGAAGCAGCCCAGGTGTCCGTCAACCAGAGAATGGATAAACGAATTGAGGTATATGCACGTAATTAAATACTACATGGGAATAAAAAGGAACAAATCATTGATACACAAACATGATGAATTTCGCAAACATAATGATGTCCGAAATGAGTCTTGCCGGCGTTTTTGAACTTCTACTGGACGATTCCATTTACAGGAAGCTCAAATGCTGTCAGAACTCACTGATGGGGAAGGAAATCAGAAATGGTGAACATGGTCGGGTAGAAGGATATTGACTGGGGACACACGAGGGAGCCTCCTGGGGGCGCTAAACACGTTCTAGGTCTCGGTCACGACGGAGGTTACAGGCCACACGCTAATATTTGTCAAGTTGTACCCTGGGGGTTTATGCATGTCACCTTAGGAAGGTTATATCTGTATTGAACTTTATTCTTAAAAACAAATCAGGGGCACCTGAGTGGTTCAGTCGGTTAAGCGTCCGACTTCGGCTCAGGTCATGATCTCACGGTTCCTGAGTTCGAGCCCCGCGTCGGGCTCTGTGCTGGCAGCTCGGAGCCTGGGGCCTGCTTCCGATGCTGTGACTCCCTCTCTCTCTGCCCCTCCCCCGCTCACATTCTGTCTGTCTGTCTCTCTGAAAAATAAATAAACGTTAAAAAAAAAAAATTTAAAAACAGATCGAGAGCAGGGACCTGGAGCCAGGTCAGGACAACGGCAGCCCACAGTCACCTCTCCTGCCTGAACACCAAACACTGTCCTGGCACGTAGAAGAACCCAGTAAATTACCGTTAGAGAAATGGATAGATGAATGGCATCAGTGATCTCACAGGAACAAAACAAAACAAAACAAAACGTACCGGCTCCGTACAGAAGGGAAGGAAATGGAAAATGAAGCTAGACAAAACATTCAGGTTAAGACACCGCAAATATCCATTTATCTATCCAATTTGGGGAACGTAAGAGTGCTAGGCAGCCATGATTACGATGCCGGGCCTGGTTTTGGTTGACAAATTAATCTGCCCGGGGTTTGGGAAGTGAGGGGGCACCTCCCTGTATCATCCCACAGGCCAGGCGGGCCCCATCTGATTTCAGGGGAATAGCTGGAGGCCGCCTGATTTTCATGTAGATTACTCCGAGAGCTGAATGTAAATTGATGTAAATCAGGGAAACAGATCAGTGGCCACGGTGCCTCATTCTCCATGGTGGGGCCTCTCCTGTGTGTAGACTGGCCAGTGGCTCGCTGGGTACCTTTCCCATCTGAGCCAGGCAGCCTTCTGGGGGCGGGGCTGGGAGGGGGACCAAGGAAGCCCAGGGGGAGGTCGCGTGGGCTCCACGGAGCCCTGGAGGAAATAGGGTCTCCCAGGAAAGATATCTATGACAACCACCAGCGGCGAGGCGCCCTGCGAGGGCCTCGGACACGTCTCAGCTCTAATGGACACATCAAGTTGCAAGGGGAAGATGGTTACGGTTTTTATAAAGGCGATATATGTTCATTGGAGGAAAACTAGCAAATTTAGATCGGCAAGAAGAAAGGGATAACGAGCCCCCCCCCCCCCAACTCCACCAGTCACGAGTAATCAGTTGATATTTGGATGTGCTTCCTTTCAGACCCGTTCTAATATACATGCAGATATGTAGGTCTGGGTAGGAAATTTGCGTTTTCATGGCTTGTCATTTTTAACTGTTTTATTCCTTTGCCTCCACCTAATGAGTTTAGAAACTGAATCAGGGTAAATGAGGTTTAGCCAGCGGGTCGGTCTTCCATTGGCGCTAATGACGCTTAAGCTACAGGACCCCCCACTGACCCATCGCCTTCCAGGGTCCTGTACCTAGATTGGCATTCATAATTTTGTGGTCTTTTCATTAAACAGGGCTCCCCAAACCTTCTCTGTGCTCCACAATATGTGACTCCATGCCAGCGTTTGACCGTAAGGCCAAACAATCAGCGTTAGGGGTTGAACGGTGTCCCCTAAAAAGATATGTTGAGGTCCTAGCCCCCAATACCGGTCCTAGCCCCCAATACTTCTTTATTGGAAAGAGGCTCCTTGCAGACATAATCAAGTTAAAATGAGATCATACTGGATTAGGGTGGGCCCTGATCGGCATGATGTGTCTACAAGCCCAGGCAGGCTGAGGACTCCCAACCAGAAGCCAGGAGAGGCAAGGAAGGATTCTCCCTTAGAATCTTCAGAGAAAGCAAGGCCCTGTGGTCACCTGGATTTCAGATTTTTAGCCTCTAGGACCATAAGAGAAGGGATTTTTTTTTTTAATGTTTTATTTATTTTTGAGAGAGACAGAGAGAGAGCAAGCAGGGAGGGGCAAAGAGAGAGGGAGACACAGAATCCAAAGCAGGCTCCAGGCTCCGAGCTGTCAGCACAGAGCCCGACGCGGGGCTCAAACTCACAGACCACGAGATCATGACCTGAGCCAAAGTCAGACGTCCAACCGACTGAGCCACCCAGGCGTCCCGAGGATAGATTTTTGTTGTTGTTGTTTTAAGCCATGCAGTTGGTGGTGTTTTGTTATGGCAACTCTGGAAAGCCAAGACAGACAGTGAACCCCAAAGCATGCTGAGCATCAGAATTACTGGTGACACTGAGGTCATCAACAGGAAACTGCTAGGTGAGTGAGGGCCAGATCAATGGAAGCAAGCATGCTGGTGGCATGTCCTTGGCCCAAGACTGGCCACCTCCTCAGTCTGCACACATCCCTGCTAGTCGGCCTCTGCCTTAAGTAGTGCTGGATTAGAAAGAAACACGTGTTCTTGTTTTGACTTGACTTTTTCTCCATTGACCCAAGGAAAGGAAAGCAAGTTTACTGAGCACCTACTAAGCATCAGGCAGTAAGCCCGGTCTTCCCTTCTGTCATTTTTCTGCCTGAATTTCCTGGTAGCTCCCTAGGGTAAATAGCGTTATCCCCATTTTACTGATAAGAAAGCTGAGGCTCTGGAAAGTTACACAGCTTGCTCAAAGTCATAGTGAGAAAGTGACAGAGTCAGGGTCTGAGCCTAAAGGATTCTCCCGCCAAAGTGTGTGTCTCCCTTGCTCGTCGAAATGTCAACTCTCGTTTTCCGCAGCTGGAGAGGGAGGCAACTGAATGGGAGGTCCCGGTCCAGGAGAGAGTCTGATGGTTTCTTTCAGGGCCTGATTTGCCCGTGGTCCCACCAGGCTGTGAGCCCCTGGACAGCAGGATCGGGCAGTCTGATCCCCACCGTTGGGAAGCCAGTGAGCCCGTGGTGAGCACTCAGTGACGAAAGAAGAAACTTCACTTCAAAAAAAATAAATAAAACTTCAAATTGGGGCACCTGGGTGGCCCAGGTAAGCGTCTGACTCTTGATTTGGGCTCAGGTCATGATCTCCCCGTTCATGAGATCGAGCCCTGTATGGGGCTCTGTGCTGGCAGTGTGGACCCTGCTTGGGATTCTCTCTCCCTCTTTCTCTGCCCTTCCCTCACTCATATTCTCTCTCTCTCTCTCTCTCTCTCTCTCAAAATAAATAAACATTTAAAAAAAACTTCAAATAAAAAAACAGGGCGGTGGGAAATGATAACTGTAGAGAAGGATGTACAGTAATTGGGACTCATGCACATCATTGGCAAGTTACAGCCACTGTGGAAAACACTTCGGTGGTGCCTCAACCGGTTAAATAGAATTACTCCAGGACCCAGCAATTCCGCTCCCAGGTTACCTCCCAAAAAGAATCGGGACAGGCATTCCAGAAAAAACCTTGTATACGAATGTTCACGGCAGCCCTGTCCACAATAGCCGAGGGGGGGAGCAACCCACATGTCCATCAACGCGTGAAGGGAGAAACCAATGTCCTCTACCCACGCAGTGGAGTACTGTTCGGCCATAAAAAGGAACAAAGTGTTGACGCGTGCTACGACACGGGTGAGCCTTGGACACGTTATGCTAAATTAAAGAAGCCAATTACAAAAGGCTACATACCCCACGATTCCATTTATATGAAATGTCCGTATAGGTACAGTCATAGCAACAGAATGCAGCCTGGGGGTTGCGAGTGGCCGGGGAAGGGAAGAATGTGGAGTGACTGCTAATGGGTACTGGGTTGCCCCTTGGGGAGGATGGAAATGTTTTGGAACTTGATCATGGTGATGGCTTCACGGCATTGTGATTGTATTAAGGGCACTCAGGTGGACACCTGAAAATGGTTAAGTTATATGTTATGTATATTTTACCCCAATGAAAAAGGCTTTATTTTATTATTATTATTTTTTTAATGTTTGTGTATCTTTTGAGAGAGAGACAGAGTGTGAGTGGGGGAGGAGCAGAGAGAGAGGGGGAGACGCAGAATCCAAAGCCGGCCCCCAGCTCTGAGCTGTCAGCACAGAGCCCGACGTGGGGCTCGAACCCACAAACGGCGAGATCGTGACCTGAGCCGAAGCCGGATGCTCAACCCACTGAGCCACCCAGGTGCCCCTGAAAAAGACTTCAAAAACCTTCAGTGGGTTTCTCAGGATGCTGCCGTCTCTCCTCCCTCCCCTTTCTGTCACAGCCAGATTTCTTGGAGGAGCTGTCCCTACAGGCTAACTCCATATGGCCGTCACCCACTCACCTCCTCCGTCCTCCGGTCTGGCTTTGGGCACCTTCGCGATCCTGAAGTTGTCCCACCGGGTCACCTTTTCACCTCTCTTATCTGGCCTGAGGACATCATCAGACGACACGAAGACACACGCCCGTGTTTTCCCATTTGGGGTGAAGTGCCCTCTCTGAAGACTGTTTTCTTCCTGATACAGCTCCCTTCACATTGGAAACTTCCAGACTGACACCTCAACACTGACCTTGAGCAAGGTTTCGTTCTCCGGCGGGAGAGACGGGGCAGAGCCCAGCAATTATGTACTGATGGCCGTCAACCTAACGCATCCTGGGGACAGAGATTCTTGTCCAGGCAGGCATCAGATGCAGAATATATATTCATAAGCATCAAAAGGTAATTTATACGTGTCTCAAATCGCATCCTATCTTTCCCCCCTCAATTTCCCTCTCCTGCAGGAGGTAAAATTAAAGGCTTCGGAATATTACACCTTTTAGTAGTTACCAGGTGACAAGGAATCAAGGTGTCACAGTTATCGACAGACCTGACAGGTTGAACTTGGGCTTGGAATACCCCTTTATCACCGCTACAATCAGGGCGCTTTGTGACCAGGTCCCAGAGACAATAGCAATTAATTTAGGCGTAACACAACCCCAGTGAAAACTCCCACAAACAGTTTTGCCAGGGTACCTTCAGAACCCTTCGGGCTCCCGGGGGTTCAGCTTTGCTGGAGGTCAGAGGTGATAAGACGTAGGGGGCTCAGAGTCAGGCTTTCCTCCCGAGACAACCTGCCGCACGTCCCGGCTCGGCCGCTTCTCAGCTTTTGTGGCCTTGGACCTCTCGCTGGCTCTCAGAAGTTCGTTTTCCTCCTCTCTGCGGAATGGAGGCAATACTCGCTCCTACAGCTTGGGGACGTCTCTGGCTTCGCAAGGAGCACGTTTCCCCACCTTTGTTACGGGCACGGCACGGACGGCAGGAGGGCGACCCGGCCAGGTGAGTCCTGCCATCCACCGCCAAGTGCGTGCTAGAAACGCCACAGGTACAGGACCAAGGCTAGACCTGGCTTCCCGTCAGCCTTTACTGAGTGCTGGTTCATAGTATTTTGAGGAGAACACTTTATCCTTTTTCACTGAGAATTGAGTGGCTGATACAAAGACCCTCCTTGCCCCCATGCACGTGCACAGACGTGCACGGCCTCCCCCCTGGTCAACACCCCCCCACCAGAATGGTACGTTTGCTACAGTCGATGAACCTGCCTCGACACGTCAGCATGACCCCAAGTCCATACTTTACCTTAGGGAGGGTTCGCTCTTGGTGTTGTGTATTTAGTGGGCTTGGGATAAATGTGTGATGCCACGTATCCACCATTACGGTGTCATAGGGAATGGTTTCAGTGCCCTAACAATCCTCTGTGCTCTGTTTATTCCTCTTCCCTCCCTCCACCCCTGGAAACCACTGATCTCTCAATGGCGTCCAAGGTTTTGGTTCATCCAGAACGTCCTACGGTCCAAATCACGTAGAGCATCTAGGCTTTCCAGCTCGGCTTCTTCCACTCAGTAATACGCATCTAAGTTGCCTCGTCCTTTCATGCTTTGACAATTCATTCCTTTTTAATGTAAGAGTCCATTGTCTAATGTACCACGGTTTAAAGCTCTTGCATACGCGTATGTATCCACCATCCAGGTCAAGAGCTAGGACTCTCTAGCCCACACCAGGCTCCCTTGGGCCCCCTGCCGGTCAAACCCCGTGCAGGCAACCACTTTTCTCTCCTCCATCACCACCAAGAATTCGTTTCTCCCGGTTTGAACTTTGTGTAAATAGACTCTTACACTTATCATCACTCTTTGATATCTGGCTTCTTTCAGTTAACCTTATGTCTGAAAGGTTCATCCGTATTGCATGTAGATGAGTTCATTTCTTCATTGCTGTACTGCAGACAAGCCTGTCAGTTATGTGCTATAACTTAAAACACAAACATGTCCCGTGGGTCAGACACTGAGCTGGCTACCAGGGAATCCAGACACGCGTCCCCACAGCCCCGGTGCTCAGGGCACGGTTTAAGAGGGGATGGGAACCACCTTGTGTTTCCCCAGCGTGAAGGATCTCATCAAGTGCATCCAAAACAAGGAGAGTATAATACTTTACGGGAACACTGCACGGGAGGCAATGTCATTTAAATACCCTGGGAGCTCTTACAAGGGGCCCAGCCCTCTCTGAGGAGCTGGGAGGTGAGGAAGGTGGCTAAGCTGTGCTTTCTCTTCTTGCGGGGCTAACATGAGGCAGCGGGAGGAGAGACAAGTTGCAAAGTGAAACATGCCATAATAGAGGGGCCACAGCCGACTCTGGAAATCCAGAGGACTCCCCAGCCTGGGGGTTAGGGAAGCCGCCTAAAGGGGCCATTGTTTTCAAAATGGTGGCCAGCTCTCCCCGGAAGGTTGAGCTTGCCCCCAGCTCCGGAGGATGACTGCTGATTGGTTGGAGCCAAGGACGAAGCTCCTGTTCTGCACCAGTCATTGGCTCGGCCTTGGGCACGTGATATGTTCTGGCCAATCAGATGTGAGGGAAAGTCAGGTGGGGTGGGTCTAGGGCACAGCGCCTCTAGGAGACCTTTTCCTCACTGCTATAGAAAAGAAAAACCTTTCTGTGGAGTCCTCTCCCCAGTCTTCTGCCTCTGGTCCTCATCATGGGTAGGTGACTGTGTGTATTTTGCTCGTTAAACTGTTAGCAGAATTAAGCCGGAACTCCTTATCTCTGAACTTCTAGCTGTGTGTCGTAGTAAGCCTTTAGTTACCTGCAGGCAAAAGTGTTCCAGTTTATAGTCTCACAGGACAGGATTTTATCTATCTATCTATCTATCTATCCATCTACCTATTTATTTTTAACATTTATTTATTTTTTTTGAGCGAGAGAGAGACAGAGAGAGCACAAGTGACGGAGGCACAGGGAGAGAGGGACACACAGAATCTGAAGCAGGTTCCAGGCTCTGAGCTGTCAGCACAGAGCCCGACGCCGGGCTCGAACTCATGGTCGGTGAGATCATGACCTGAGCTGAAGTCAGACACCCCACTGACTGAGCCACCCAGGTGCCCCTCTTTTTTTTTGTTTGTTTGTTTTTTTAACGTTTATTTATTTTTGAGACAGAGAGAGACAGAGCATGAACGGGGGAGGGGCAGAGAGAGAGGGAGACACAGAATCGGAAACAGGCTCCAGGCTCTGAGCCATCAGCCCAGAGCCCGACGCGGGGCTCGAACTCACGGACCGCGAGATCGTGACCTGAGCTGAAGTCGGACGCTTAACCGACGGAGCCACCCAGGCGCCCCTGTTTGTTTGTTTTAATTAATTTTTCAAAAATGTATATCCACGTGAGTTAAGGCAGAGTGCAATAATGATTTCAGGGATAGAATTTGGTGATTCATCACTTACATAGAACACCCAGTGCTCATCCCAACAAGTGTCCTCCTTCATGCCCTCTCCCATTTAGCCCACCCCCCCCCCAACACGTCACCAGCAACCCTCAGTTTGTTCTCTGTATTTAAGAGTGTCTTATGGTTTGTCTCCCTCTCTGTTTTTATCTTATTTTTGCTTCCCTTCCCTTATGTTCATCTGTTTTGTCGCTTAAAGTTCTCCTATGAGTGAAGCCATGTGATATTTGTCTTTCTCTGACTCATGTCACTTAGCATAATACCCTCTAGCTCCATCCACGTTGTTGTAAATGGCAAGATTTCATTCTTTTTGATCGTAAGTAATATTCCATTGTATATATAGATACCACATCTTCTTTACCCATTCATCCGTCGATGGACATTTGGGCTCTTTCCATTCCTTGGCTATTGTGGAAAGGGCTGCTATAAACATGGGGGTGCATGTGTCCCTTCGAAACAGCACATCTGTGTCCCGTGGATACATGCCTAGTAGTGCAATTGCTGGGTCGCAGGGTAGTGCTATTTCTAATTTTTTGAGGAACCTCCATCCTGTTTTCCAGAGCGGCCGCACCAGCTTGCATTCCCACCAACAATGCAAAAGAGATCCTCTTTCTCCGCACCCTCGCCAACATCTGTTGTTGAGATCAGCCGTTCTGACCGGGGTGGGGTGGTATCTCATCAGAGGACAGGGGTTCTCAGCTGTGTCTTCCAGGATGCTTAAGAATTAACTGAATGCAAGTGATGACAAGGATATGCCCGTGCAAACCAGGACGCCACCAGGAGGGAAAGTGGGCATTGCCAACGATGACCCACGGACGAACGACCCAAAGCAGCCCTGCCCCGGGGAAAATGGGACGCAGGGACACAGTTTCCGCGGCCGGGCAGCTGGGATGCCCTCAATTAGTGTTCCAAATTCTAGCCGATCCTCTCAGAATGTCCTGGGGACGTTGAAGACCAAAGCAGATGAAGAAGAAACCTATTTGCAGGTGACCTGTGTGCGGCCAGCAGGGTGGGGATGGGGTAGGGTCGGGGTGGGGGTTCCACTGGGCTTGAGGACCCCCAAAGTCCTCGGGGTTGAATGGAGGGGAGGCGGGATCCGTGGGAAGGGGGCTACTTGCCTGTTCAGCAGCTGTGGCTCCCTCCGAACCCATTCTATACCTGGGGCTTCTGAATGAGCTTTCACTTGTGAATAGGAAAAAGTTGGCACTGCTTACAATTTTTAGTTTTCGTTTTTGAAAACCACTGCTCCGGAACCAGATTTCGTAACGTGGAATCCATGGAAGTAGGGGGTTCTTGGCTGGGCTTCCAAGCACTGGGGGAAGTTTCTGGAAACCTGAGCAGAAATCTGTAGCCTCTGCATATTTATATTTTTCTGGGGCGCAGACTCCCTGGCTTTCGACCGTTGTGAAGGGCCACTGAGGGTCTTATCGCAGAAGGTGGAAAGTAGAGATCACTTCTCAAATGTGCACCCAGGTCTCCCGGGGACTTTGTTAAAGTACAGATTCTGACTCTGTCTAGCCGGGGTGGGCTGAGTTAGTCCCCCTGGATAATAGGGAGGGAGAAGTCACCAAAGCGCCTCTCAGGTCTCAAAGGCCACGTGGCTCTGACGTGACCTCCTCAACTTCTATAGCTTAATGTCGTATCACACGCAGAGTCTTCCAGAGAAACAGTGCAGGGGTCGGGGGGGGGGGGCGCAGACGACCCGCGTCCACTCCTGGCTTGCAAGTTACCATCTGCGTGGCCTGGGGCAGGATGCTGCACGTCTCTGCGGGACCTTGGTTTTTTCCATCTGTAAAATGGAGGTGATCATCGTACGTATCTCCTAATGTTGATCAGGGGAACCGAAGAGTTCATACCTGGAAAGGGTCAGACCATCGCCGGGCACACCAGAAGACCTCAATTCTAACAAATAATATTCGTAAAGTGCCTAACACTGTGTGCAGGGCCTGAATAAATGGCAAATCGTCATCCTCTTCTGCCCTTTTCTGCTGTTTTTATCTTTATCCTGGGGACCAAGAGATGTCGTGTTTCACCGGACAGAACCCCCCCGGTCTCCTGCACTGTTGCTCAGAGGGAAGGCATCTTTTTCATCCAGATGAGGACCAGTCCTCGGCCCAGCTAGACATCTGGCATGTGCCTTCTGGAGCTCTGTTCTATGCCCCGCCCAGAACTTGATCACATCAAAACTTTTAAAGAAAAAAAGTCACCGTTGCGAAGCAGCTCCCGTGGTAAGGAGCTTCATGGACGGCCACCCTGGGTCCCAGCGCATTTGATTCCTTCGCGAGGCCTGGAAACCTTTTAGCCTTGCGCTTGGAGGCTGTGTATTCGCCCCTCTCCTCTCTGGGTCGTGTGTTTGGGCCTCGGTTGTAACGTATTTTGGGTTTGCAGCTTCACATGATACTTCTGGTTTTGCTTCGCCTGACCGATGGGGTCCAGAAGACGACGCGCTCACCCTGCGTGGGACATCGCACTTCCAAAGCAGGGCTGCCTGGCGGAAAGGCCTGGAAAATGATTTATGGCTGGTGGGGAGTTGCCTTGCATGAAAATAAAGGACGGGTTAACGGGCCGGTCCCCACTCGGGAAAGAGAGTGTTTTTGTTCCAGGAAGCTGAGGACCACAGCTATTTCAGACAAGCGGGCTTTTGGCAGCTGGTTTCTGCAGAGCCCCACAGAAGGTTGCAGAGCTCATCAACTTTTCCAGGCTTTGAAGCAGAGAGGCAGCTGTGGTGTGGTGGGAAGTCGGCCAGCGTCGTAGCCGCGAAACCTGGCGTCAGGTCCCAGCTCTGCTGCTCGCTACCTGGCCTCCGTTTCCTCACAGGTGAAACGGGGGTAATCCTACATGGCCCCTTCCCCACCCCCAAACCCCCAGTTACTCTGAGGATGCAAAGGAATAGCGTGTGAGATGGTGTGTCAGACTTAGAATTGGGGCGTCGTAAACACGTATCGGACCGAAAACCATCAACCAAGCACCCACCGTCTCGGGGAGGAGAGCTTCTCAAGCTCTGTGGCTCTGAGAACAAAAATGCCGGAAATCCCTGAATTCAAAATGGCTGCTGCGGCCGCAGTGAGGCTTCCTCCAGGCTCTCCGTGGTCAGTGTTGCAGGGGTTGTGAGGCGAGAAGGAGACAGGCCTCACTGGCTCCGGGCTGGCTGTGCCCGGACTCTTCAGGGAATGCCCTCTGTGGATGGATATTGGATATTTTATGCTGGCTTAGGAAGGATGGCCAAGCGTTCCGGGCTCATTGACTGGCTGTTTTCCTTACTTTGTTCACATGACCAACTACACCGTGGTGACCACTGTCTCCTTTTCTTCTTTGGCCATTATAAATACTACACCTCCCTCGCTTACACACACACACACACACACACACACACACACACGCAGCAGGACTTTTTTCTCTTGGGACTAAAAGTTGTTTATTGTTTTGTTCTAATAATAAAGTCAGGGCCTACTCACAGTAGCAAATCACAATAAAAATACCTGATAATCTCAACAGGTCATCTCCGCTAATCACTTGACGACATATCCTTCTAGGATTGGTGCCTCCGTGTTTCTTTGACAAAAGAGGCTTCATTCTGTACACTTGGTTTTGTATTTCATGATTTGTTTTTTCCGCTTAAAGTTACGTTGTGAAACCTTTCGTTTTTTCTTTTTTTTTATGAATATAATTTATTGTCAAATTGGTTTCCATACAACTCCCAGCGCTCATCCCAACAAGTGCCCTCCCTCCTCGATGGCCATCACCAGTTTTCCCCTCTCCCCCACCCCCTGAACCCTCCTCAGTTCGTTCTCTATATTTTTTTTTAAATTTTTTTTAACGTTGATTTATTTTTGAGACAGAGAGAGACAGAGCATGAACGGGGGAGGGTCAGAGAGAGGGAGACACAGAATCCGAAACAGGCTCCAGGCTCTGAGCTGTCAGCACAGAGCCCGACGCGGGGCTCGAACTCACGGACCGCGAGGTCATGACCTGAGCTGAAGTCGGACGCTTAACCGACCGAGCCACCCAGGCGCCCCAGTGCCTCGTTCTCTATATTTAAGAGTCTCTTGTGGTTTGCCTCCCTCCCTCTCTGGTGAAACTTGTCTTTGGAACCAAGGAAGTATGGATGTGATGTGGTGTGTGTTTTTTAATTCTTGTAACGTTTACTCATTTTAGAGAGACAGAGTGCACGTAGGGGAGGGGCAGAGAGGGAGGGAGACACAGAATCCGAAGCAGGCTCCGGGCTGCGAGCTGTCAGCACAGACCCTGATGTGGGGCTCAAACTCACAAACCACAAGATCATGATCTGAGCCAAAGTCAGATGCTTAACTGACTGAGCCACCCAGGCGCCCCTTAAACATTTCTATTTGTAATAAAAATGCAAAAATTAGTTGCATCCACCCCCCCCCCAACAACCCCAATTACACTTTCCCATGCTGTTACATTTTCCTTGGAAACACGTTTCCTTGGAAACTTTTATCAGCTAATAATATTCCGTAATACAGATAGACCGTTATTTACTTACATCCAATCTATTGTTGGATATTTGGTCATGTCATTTTGCTGTTCTCCTGATTATTAAAAGTACATTTAGATGAGAAACCTAATACTCATGTTTTAGTGCGCAGTTCTGGGCCTAGCTCTTGGGTAGATTCTTCAAAGCGGGGTGACTGGGTCAAAGGGCATGACTATATTTAAGGCTCTCAATATATCTTGCCAAATTTCCTTCCAGAAGAGCTGCAATGCAGCACATTCCCACCAGAAATAGATGAGAATACGTCTTAGAATCATGGCCTGGATCACGGGGACACAGGACCCTCGACCTATCCCTGATGCCCCCCAGGGAGCTCGTTAATCCTTATTTGATAAAGAGAACAGCCTGGTTGGCTGAAAATGGCAGACACACATACTTCAGAGTAGGAACGGACACTCTTAGCGGGCACTCTAGAATGATCCCATACCACACCGGCACCAGTGGGGCAGCCACATTGATTTCTAGTTCCCTCGTCACCAAGGGACCAGTGACAGCTCTTGGCCAGAGTGGCCAAGGGGCTGGCTGCAGGTCTGGCCCTGTCTGGATGGTTTATCTCTCAGAGTCTGCCTTCTGAGTCCATACTGGCCTGTCCTGGCACAGTCACCTTCTTCTGTTAGTGTCTTTGCTCACAAGTTCTGCCTAAGATCACTTAAAACCCGGTCCTTATTAAGTGTATTACCGGCGGGTAGTGTCCTTGGATATTCTCTGCATAAAGCCTGCCACCAGGAACTTGAGACGTTCATTTACCTCCGTACTCATTCGTTTTTCATTCAACACGTATATGATGACTACCTCTTGTGCCAGGCACCGTGGGAAGCACAGTGGTCGACAAGACATACATGGTCCCTCTCCTCATAGGAATTATTGGCTCATGGTGGAGCCACATAGTAGGCCACAGATAAACAAAATAATATATAATTTCCAAACTTTGACATGCACTGTAAAGGACACAAATAGAAGCCTGTGCTAGAGCCCATCGTGGACCCACTTCAGGGGAGTGGGCCGGGATGCCTCTCTGAGGAGGTGGTGTTTAGTTTGAGACTCGGATGAGAACGAGAGCGGGATGATTGAGGGGAAAGACTTCTCAGCAAAGGGAATAACATATCCTTGAGATGGGAGAGCTTTTTGTGTTTACAGGGGACTAGTGGACAGCAGTGGGCTGAAGCAGAGGGCAGTGAGCAGTTTTACTTGTGTTTTAAGTCCGGCCACTGGAGAGTTACAAGTAGAGGCAGACAGAGGGAACAGCGTCCCGGGAGCCCATTCTCATTTGTAAGTGGGTGAAAGAGAATGAGACAGCAGAGGGGCGTGCTTGGACCGTTGCAGTAGTCCAGGAGGGAGACGACAACGACAGACACCAGGGCGAGGGTATAAAATGAAGCCAGGAAGAATGTTCATGGCATCTTGTCCGAGCCATCCTGTTGGACACCAGGTAACGCGGGGCCAGGTTGGGCTGCCCAAGGGGGCAGTCACCTATGTCACTTGCTCACAGAGCACCAGACCTGAGACCGGCTGTCATCTGTGAGATCCATCCGTAGGCGAGCATTCCTACCACCCAAAGACACATGTAATTTTTTTTTAAGGTTCGAGAGAGAGAGAAAGATGGGGACAGAGGATCTAAAGCAGGCTCTGTGCCGACAGCAGAGAGCCCGACGCGGGGCTCGAACTCATGAACGGTGAGATCATGACCTGAGTCGAAGTCGGCCACTTAACCAACTGAGCCACCCAGGTGCCCCAAGACACATGTAAATTTTAAAGGAAAAAAAAAAATCAACCAGCAGAGATCTTATTTCAACCTATTCTCAGTTACTGACACCCGAACAGGAAGGCATTTCTGGGACTAAACCTTGGGCCATATTGGCCTGTTTCCTGCTGTGAAAAGGGAAAGGGTGTGTCTTCTTCTCTCCTCCCTTTGTCCCTCTGGTGCCCTCGTGCCTTGCCTGGCCAGGTGCCCGGGGATTCTATGAGTCAGATAAGATTCCTGCCTCCCAGAAGCTGAAGATCCAGCAAATCTATAAGGTTCCCGTTAGCCTGTAAAAATACACGTCACCGATTTCCCCATTTTGCCGGGCCCCACGCCTGACCTCCAGGGCCCTTCCTCCCACCCACCCCTCTTCTCAGACCTCGTCTGATGGATCATTTTCTCGGTATTGACACCTCCCGCAGGCCTTCACTCTGACTCTGGGGAGGCTGAGGGTCCCGGCTGGTGTGCCCCAGAAGTACAGGCTGTTCCCTCACACAGATGCCTGGAGTTTGCGACAAAAGCTAAGCCAGGTGACACTCCTGCCCCTGGGACACACCGTCCTGATGGCTGCTTCTCCTGGTGGTTGCTTCTCTTACCCACGCTCACCCAAATCCCCCTCTTGTCCAGCCTGGTCTCTGCCCAGGCCAGAAACAGGTCATAAATGATTGTCAGAGTGAGGTTCCACAGCCTGAAAGCATTCAAACACAGCCGCCAAGGCTAATGCCAAACCTCGTTATCGCGGCGGTAACCTGAATTCTTTCTAGAAGGGTCTTGCTCGGGAGGCCAAAAACCTGTTTGTTTGTTTGTTTGTTGAAGAGGGAGAAAAAGTGAAATGAGATCGAAGGACAGAAAGAAAGGGAAAAACTGTAACAGATACTGAAGCCCTACTCTGTGCCCGGAGACCTCACGTATGTTCACTTTCGGGCAGACCATTTTCCACAGGGGCCTTCTGGGGCGGAGAGGTCAAGAAATTTGAATGGCCGGCCACTAAGTTTGAAGGCTGCGAATCGAATCAAACCGGTTTGTCTCTGAAACGTTTCCTCATTTCGGAGGTGAATAGTAGTGGAGTCTTTGGACATGGCTTCCGTACCGCACATTTAAAAATTTTTTTTTGCGGGGGTGGGGGGAGAGAGCGTGAGCAGGGAAGGGGCAGAGAGAGAGGGGGACAGAGGATCTGAAGCGGGCTCCGTGCTGACAGCAGCGGGCCCGACGCAGGGCTCGAGCACACGAGCCCGTGAGATCAAAGACACACACACACACACACACACACACACACACACACACACAGGACAGGAAAAGAAGGCAGAACGTGACCGAACAAGACTGTCAAGGGGACAGAAGCTCGCGGGAACAAGGCGGTGCTCACCACCAGGTACATCATAACTCTGCCGATTTCTGTACGTGTGAGCTTTTCTCTTTGACTGTAGGTAGTGAGCTACCTTCACCACCAAAGGACACGAACGTGGCAAAAACGCGCTTTGGGGAGGAACTTTGTTTTACGGATATCTGACAGAACAGAGTTCTGGGCCGAGTCAGCGCCTCCCCTGTTGGATGTGCTCCAACGCCAGGCTTTCAGTCCTTCTGAGTCAAATCCGCCAACACCCATGGCGTTTATTTCCGCACACTCTGTAACAGCAGGGAAAAGTATCTACAGCATGTTTAAAAAGAAAGACACAAAGGAGGGAAGAAAGGAAGGGAGGGGAGGAGGAAAACACGCTCGTTTTGTGTCGCCGTGTAACAAATCAGCACGAATCGGGCAACCCCAACCCACCAAGCAACACAGTCGTTGTCGTTGGCAGAATTCAGTTCCGCAAGTCCTCAATGCCACGCTGGCTGTTGATCGGGGACCAGTCTCAGCTCCCAGAGGCCACCGCGGTCCTCACCAGGTGGCCCGTCCAGCTTTAGGTCAGCAAGAAGAACTTTCCCTGCTGCTTCCAAACTCTGACCTCCTCCAGCACAGATTTTAAGGGCTCCTCTGATTAAGGTAGGCCCACCATGACGGCTGCCTATCTGAAAGCCAACTGACTCAGGATCCTAATTCCATCTGTAAAACCCCTTCACAGCAACGCCCGGGTTCACGTTTGATCGAATCGCTGGGAGGAGGCAAGGGCACACCGGGAGCCGAGAATATGGGGGAGCCTCGAAGATTTCTGCCATGAGAGAGGGAGAGGGAGAGATGGGGTGGATGCCAAATGTCTGTGGTGGAGGACGGGGCAGAGGTCCATCAGCACAGTTGTCGTTGAAGAAGGCGAGGGGGGTGAGTCATTGCCCACCCTCCTGTGTCCACAGAGGGGGCACTGGTGGGGTCAGCCGGCCATGCAGATTCCCGGCAGCCCACGCTCAGCAGACAAAACCAGTGGCCGTGGCTGACGAAGGGGCATAGCAGCTGAGGGTTTTAGAGACCCCCCCCCCCCCACCCCAGTGACAGGCTGAGCTTTCTCAGCCACATTTGCTCAGTTACGAGAACTTGACTTTGGTCAACAAGGTCGAGGGGGCTCCAACCACCGAGGGTGATTTTCTGGTTCATTGACTTTTCCAGTCGCCTACAGCTCTCTCATTTAAGGAGACAGCCTTTGCTCTTCTTTTTGCTTTCCCTTTCGGGAATTAAAAGCGACACCTTGAGTTCTTTTTCTCTTCCTTCCGGAGCAAGACATGTTCATTGTCAAAGGAGAACGCACCACACATTAAGGAAAAGACAAAACTCTCCCATTCATAATCCCTACCTAGGCACGGCCGCTCTTAAGGGCTTGTAACGTACATTTTTGCGCAGAATGGGAGGATACGATATACGTTGTTTTTGAGTCTTTTGGTTTTTTCACTTACTATATTGAGAGAATCACGGCACATCAACATTGTCCTACTGCTGGGGCGGCTGGGTTACGCGACTCTTGGTCGCGGCTCAGGTCACGATCTCACCGCTCACGAGTTTGAGCCCCACATCGGGCTCCACACTGACAGCTCAGAGTCTGCTTGGGATTCTCTCTCTCCCCCTCTCTCTGCCCCTCCCCTGCTCATGCTCTCTCTATTTCTCTCTCTCTTAAAATAACTTAAAAAAAAAATATTGTGCTACTGCTGTCCCGTTCTCTGTTCTATGGATGGATGGCGATCGATGTAACCAGTCTCCCATTATGAACTATGTTGTCACGAACATCTGACAACTGAGAATGAATTGCTTCCTTAGAACAAGTGCCCAGAAGTGGGCTTGGAGGACAGATTACTTCCTGTGTCTCCGTTTCCACCTCTATGACACGGGGATAATAGGAGTGCCCGTGTCCTAGGATTGCGGGGCAGGAATGTGGGGCAGATAATACAAACGGGTCTGGCACATAGTAAACGTTCCAAACACATTACTAGTAAGCAGCACCTTTTTGAAAACATGTTTTTTTTTTAATGGAAGTTCCCAGCGTGTATCATACACACGCACCCGTCTATCCAATGGCAGAAGCTGGATCTCCACCAGCCCACGTCGGTAGGAACGCAGTGTCCCTGTGGTCGTCTCTAAAGATGGCCACCGCCAATTACACGCACAGGCTGCTCCTTGCATCTGCCTCCCTCCCACCTGCTTTGGCCAACAGAAGAGGCAGGGGTCTTGTGTTCCTGTTCCGGGACCAGCCTGAAAGAGGACTGGCTGTTTCCTCCCCCCTTTGGACGCAGTCATCACGTGATGTTCCTTTGAGCCGGCCATTCTGTGAGGAAGCCCACGCTGGTCATGTGGACGGAGAGGCCCCGCCGGCTCCCAGGGGCTCCAGCCACCCAGGTGAGGCAATGGACTTAGGCGTGGTGATGGCATCTCAGACCTTCCAGTCCCAGCAGGGGCGACGCGGAGCGGGAGAACCACCCGGCTGAGCAGAGTTAATGATCAGCTAGTGCCGTTCAGACCACTGAGTTTGGGGATGGTTTGCGCCTCAACAATAGATAACTGAGCCCCGTCCTCGGAGCCTCTTTCCCTGAGATGTCCAAGAGTCTTCAAGGGACCTCGTTCATGCACCAAGATCCTGGCTGTTCTTGCCAAGCTGGGACTCAAACCTGGACCAGAACCTCGGGGGCCGGCGGCCTCCACATCCCGGCCTGCGTGCGGTACTCTGGTCCGTGGGCTCTCACAGAGGGGCACCCAGCCCCCCCGCCAAAAAAAGGGGCTTCTCAGATTTCTGTGCAGTAACACACTTAGTCTTACAGGCAGGTGATAATATGCACCGAATTTCTCTGGAATGAAACTATCGTATAAATCAATGGAACTCGATTAAGAAGCTTCCCACATTCAGAAAAGGGCCCCCCGGACAACAAGGCTTTCTCTCTGTGAGTCTGCAGCCCAGCAGCCCTGTGTCTGTGTGTCTGTCCGCCGGGGGGCTCCCACATCGCATCAACGTGCCCAGAAGGTGCCAGGCCCGCCCTGCTCCGCCGTGTCCTCCAGTGGAGACAGGCCCACGCACCTACCTGCTGAGATGCATACACTTACTTAAACCACTTTCTTTTTATCTGGTCTTCACCTAACATTAAGGGCATCATACTGAGTCATAAAATTCTATGTGTCGTTCCTATATGGGGTCTGGGAATTTTTATTTCGGGACCGTAAAAAGGAGATTACGCTCATAGTTGGGAAGGAGCTTTGGGCTGGCTGGGCCGAGAACTTTCTCCAGGGCGTGCTATGGTGCCGTCCCCCAAAAGGCTGAGACTTCACCGCGGCACAAATATGACCTCCTGGTCCCCAACGTGAGCACTGTAACAGGGCGGGGGGACGGTACAGGCCCAGTCACCCCAGAGGTGTCACCACTCACGAGGGGCCCAGACCACAGAGGACTCCTCAAGGCTCCAGAGAACTCCCTGCTTCCTCAGAACCTTGCCTGTTGTCAGGACTACTGGGCTGGACCGATTTGGGGTCGCTGTCCTTTCAGGCCAGAAGCACCAGTCCCCTTCCACCCTTGTCCCTGGGAAGGAGCCCCACTGGCTCCCTTTCCCCACCCCCTCCCTGGCCTCAGTCAGAACAATCTCATCGCCCCACCTGCAGAGCCCCAGTCGAGGCACAAGGTCTGCTTCCCGCCCCCCTCCCCTGCCTCCTCTACTCTCCATCAAAAAGTCACGATACACCTGCCGTCGTGAGTCCAGGCGTGGCGCACTTTTCATTTAATTGGTTCAATTCACTATTTTTCATGGCATCATAAGCCCCTGTCAGTCGTCTCTCAAAACATGGCTAAGACCTTAACGATGATCGCCGTTGGACGCTACGGTCCTTCCCACCGTAGCGCCTCTGGGCTTCTATTCCACATCACCTTGTTGTCTTTTTTATATAGTTTTATTGTATCTACACGAATTCTCATAAAATTGTCTTTATTTTACTTGCATTTAACTGTATTCAATTTGCACTCAACTGTGTGCAGTCCGGGGCCATGTTTTGTGGTGGTTATTAATATTATTTCCGGCACCTCTGGAAACTTCCTAGCGTGTTGCTAAGACCCAGCCCTGTTTTGCCTCCGCTCGCGTCCCCGATGGCATCACGAGTGCATTCTGCACTTTGTCCTTCCAAGCTCCGCAACCCCACCCCCCCGCCCCCGCCATCAGGGGTTTTCTTCTCCGGTGGTCAGCAGGGGGTCTGCTCCTGCGGCTACAACATTCTACCACAGGATGGGGGGCTCATCGGCCACGGAAATGTATTTCTCTCAGTTCTGGACCTGGGAGTCCACGATGGAGGCACCTGCAGATTCCGAGTCTGGGGAGGGCCGTGTTCTCTCCGTGTCCCCACCCGACGGAAGACGGAAGGGGGTGAGGGCACTAATCAGGCGTCTCTTTTATGAGGGCACGAATCCTACTCGTGAGGGTTCCCCTTCATGACGCCATCACCTCCCAGAGGCCTCCGCTCCTACCACCCTCGCGTTGGGGATCAGGTTTCAACGTGGGGGCACGTTTTAGGGGGACCCGGGCCCTCGGTCTAGACAGGTCAGCTCCGAGGAGTCGCGTGCACCCCTCCTGTGGCAGAGCACAGTGACGCTGTGTGTGCTGATGCTTTCTGGGTGACGTCGAGGGGACACCGTGGAGGAAAGGACGAGCGTTGCGCTGCAGAAGCGCGGACTGGGCCCTGCCCCCCGCTTCCCAGCCGCGACGATCGTCGTCTCAGCGCCTCATCCCCTCACCTCTGAATGGGGGCAGCGACACATTCCTCTCAAGGACTGGAATTATTTCGAGCTCCTCAAAGGGAGGTGCAGGCCCTGGGGACAGGTGTGCTGGGGGACAGGTACGGTGTGTTGGGGGGACAGGTATGATGCGCGCGGGGGGGGGGGGACAGGTACGGTGTAATGAAGGGACAGGCACGGTGCTTGTTGCTGTCTGTGCCCAGGCCGATTTGAGGAACGAGGAACGCTCAGGAGCTAGAACCCGCGGGTCGGCAAGAGGGAGGCCGGCCAAGGGGACGGGGACACCGCCAACGGGAGGGGGCTCTTCCCCCTCGGTGACCAGGCACCGCTCTTGCTCAAGGTGCAGCAAAGGGCTGCCGAGATGCCAGAGCAGAGACTCCTGCTTGAGCGACAGCTCCAAGGAGGAGCTAAAAAGCCCAGTCAGCTTTTGGTGGGACTGACTCTGCCAAGCTGGTTCCTCAGAAGGTGCCCGTGCTGAGGCACGATGAAATCCTACAGCTTCTGTGCCCCAAACCCTCCAGGAGACCCCAGGGATGGGAAGAAGCCAACCCCTACCGTCCAACGTCCCCCGTCCCTTTCTGTCCTCCTGGGTGCCCACCCTACCTCGTCCTGGGCACGTCTCCAGCTTTGGAAAGGCTGGCAGCGCTTTGTTTTTTTTTAAGTAATTTTTTTTTTAATGTTTATATTTGAGAGAGAGAGAGAGAGACAGCACAAGTGGGGGAGGGACACAGAAGAGAGGGAGACACAGAATCCGAAGCAGGCTCCAGGCTCCGAGATGTCAGCACGGAGCCTGACGCGGGGCTCGAACCCACGAACCGTGAGATCGTGAGCTAAGCCGAAGTCGGACACTCAACCGACTGAGCCACCCAGGTACCCCAAGTTTTACTTATTTTTGAGAGAAAGAGAGACAGAGCGTGGGCAGGGGAGGGGCAGAGAGAGAGGGAGACACAGAACCCGAAGCAGGCTCCGGGCTCCAGGCTGTCAGCACAGAGCCCGACGCGGGGCTCGAACCCACGAACCGCGAGATCATGACCTGAACCGAAGTCGGATGCTTCACGGACTGAGCCACCCAGGCGCCCCTGGCAACACTTTGCTTTGATTTTCATTCAACTCAAGGATCCATTTCTAAGGGTCTTTCACACGCCAGGCACCAGGCGAGGGGTTTTCTCGGTTTTATTTTCAACTTCCAACAAACTTGAGAGGTAGAAAAGACGAGGAAGCGGAGTCTCAGAGATGGGGAGGATGTCCCAAAGTAAACCGCAGAAACCCGACTTGGAATGCCTGGAGCACACGCACGCACCCCTGTCCCACCCGCGCACCCACGATGCCATGTGGTTAGAAAGGCAGAGCGTGGGGGCGCCTGGGTGGCGCGGTCGGTGGGGCGTCCGGCTCTTGGTTTGGGCTCAGCTCCCGATCTCACGATTCGTGGGTTCGAGCCCTTCACTGACAGTGTAGAGTCTGCCTGACATATTCCCTCTCTCTCTCTCTCTCTCTCTGCCCCTCCCTTGCAATAAATAAATAAATAAATAAGCGTAGCGTCTGCAGCTAGACTGGCTCTGAATCCCACCTCTCTATCTTATTAGCTCTGCTAAAACGTTCCTCCGTAGTTCCTCTATGCCTCAGTTTTCTCATCTGTAAAATGGCTCTAATAATAAACTACCTCACAGGGCCGTTCTGGGAATGAAGGGAGTATTCCTTGTAAAAGGCTCCCAGCCGGGCCTGAAGCGCAGCATTCGGATGCCCTCGTTTTTTTATGATTATTAAGCAGGGCACGGCCTCCAGTTTAGCGTCAAACCCCGCCCCCTCCCGTGATGTCCTAAACTGACTTCAGGTTGTAGGGCCCCGGGCACCCTGGCTCTGTCACTTAGTCGCCATGGGAGAATCGACCCCCCCCCTCCCGCGTCAGTTTTCCCCTGTATAAGATGGGGTTGGACTAGGCCAGTGATTCTGAACTCTAATGGAGTCTCGGGCCTTTGAGAATCTGAGGGAAGCCGTGAACGCTGGCCGAGAAAGATTCTTTCTTCACGCGGTCTGAGCCCTGCTCGGCCCCCCTGCCCCCCCCCCGAAGCCTGCTCATGAGCAGGTCTGAGGACCCCAGGATCTGTGGGTCCTTCCCAAGCTTCCGACCAGCCCTGGCAAGAAAAGGAGGTGGGGGCGGGTCGAAAGCCAACTGCGTCGCTGCTACGAGGTTAGAGAAACGCCAGGGCAGAGGCGACCCGGGCTGGACCTTTTCTGTCTGAGGTTTTCTGGGTCTCTTCCACGGCTCAGAAAAAAAAGCCTTTGGTGGTGTTGGGGGGCGGGGGGAGGAGTCCTGGGGGGCACGGTTATGAGAACACAGCGTAATCCACACCGAGGGAAGAGGCAGCACGAGAAACCCAAGATTCTGGGGGAAGGTATCACTCTTTATCTGCTGGATTGGAGGCCAGCTGTCTGTGCAGCAGACCATCTCATTCCCCGCTCAGTGGCAATCAGGGGGATTTGCTGAGGCCATCCCGGCAGGAAAGCGAAACCAGCCTCTCCAAAAGGAAAAAGCCTCCCGGAGCCAGGCCTGCACCATGGAGGTGTCAGCACCCTCCCCCCCCCCCCCCATAAAGGGGACCAGGAAGGCACCTGGGAGCCAGGGAGCCCCCATTGCTGGGGCCCGACGTGGAGCCGTAAAGCCCTCTGGGTGTGTTCCCTGTTGTCCCGCACCCTTCCCATAAACGGTCCAGCCGCTTGGCGGTCTGTTCTCGCCATTTTTATTTGGGGTCGTCCCAAAGGCCACGTGGCAGGGAACCAGCGCCAGGGACACAATGGTGGCACAGTGACCGGCGGCGTGGGTCCCGGCTAATCACTTGAAACACCTGGAGAAACTCGTCCGAGGAAACAAGAAACGAAATCCCTGCGATTAGGGTTGCAGGCTTCCGGTGGTCCCAGCTAATCTCTTTCAGGTGGAGCGCCCGGTGGGGAGGCCAGGCTGTCCCCGACCCGGAGCCGCCCCGGAGCCTGGGGCCTGGGGGCCGGTGGCTGGAGCGTGTCCAGCCGGGAGGCTTGCGAGGCTGGCCCGAACGTCTGGGGCGGCAGGTGCCACCCCCCCAACTGCCAAGGGGGCCATCGAGCCAAGCCGAGGTGTGTACAAGAACCCCATAAAAGAGATCAAGCGATTTAACAGACCACCGCCCCCCCCTCCCCGCCCCGCCACGGGGAGCTCCCCCAGCCCCCCTCAGTCTACCCCGAAAGCAGGTCAGGAGACGGAACAGCCACACGTCAAAGCTGAGGTGCAGGATCTCACAGCCCTCAACCCCTCAGACAAAATCATCTCCTCACGTTTACTCATCACACAAGTAATACATGTTTGCGGCGAAGGATGAAGACCGCATGTAGGATGAGAAAAAGAAGGAACAAATGAAAAGCACAAAATCCCGCCACCCGGAAAGAGCCCAACTGCATATTTGGGGCTTATCCTTTATTGCTATGTTTAACGGAAATTTATAAATATCGTCTAAACGTTTTCTTCCCAAGACAGGCCCTTTACACCTATTTTATTTATTCGTTCACCCACATAGCCTTAGCATCCTTCGATGCCGTTAGCTGTCCGATATCGTCTACGGCCGCTCGGCGTGGCGGTACATCGTGTAGAAACCCGAATTCGTTCGGTTGATCCCAGGCTGATGGCTTCCCACGCTCACATTCAGGATCACTTTGATGCACTTCGAATCTTGCAAATGTCATGAACTCCCGCCTGGGGCACTGGCTGGGGGGGGCTGGAAACCCACAAAAGTTTTCATGAATTTAATGAGAATTTCACGTGATTTGGTGTATTGATAATCACACCTGCCTGGGACAGACTTGGAGAGAGGGCTGGTTCTTAGGGGTGGGAGAGGACGACCTGGCCCGCCGCCGGTGACCCCTGCCCCCACCTCCAGTGGCACAGGAGAAAACTGAGGCTCGGGGAGGGAAGTGGGTCAGCCCAGATCACGGGCCAGGAAGAACCAGGGGACCCGAGCCCCAGCCGCCCGCATCACATTCAGATGGATGCGGGGCAGGGTTTTGTCTTCAGCCACAAGTGAGCCTTGAAGAAAATGCCTAAGGAGGTTCATCTTTACATTATTTTTTCTTTTTTTTAAATTTTTTTAACGTTTATT
Source organism: Panthera tigris (assembly GCF_018350195.1). Classification (NCBI taxonomy): domain Eukaryota; kingdom Metazoa; phylum Chordata; class Mammalia; order Carnivora; family Felidae; genus Panthera; species Panthera tigris. The sequence continues at coordinate 136,787,352 of NC_056665.1, forward strand.
TATTTTTGAGACAGAGAGAGACAGCATGAACAGGGGAGGGTCAGAGAGAGGGAGACACAGAATCCGAAACAGGCTCCGGGCTCTGAGCTGTCAGCACAGAGCCCGACGTGGGGCTCGATCCCACAAACTGTGAGATCATGACCTGAGCCGAAGTCGGACACTTAACCACCTGAGCCACCCAGGCGCCCCATGTTATTTTTTCTTTAACCAGTAAAGAGTTTTGTTCTCCAAACAACTCAGCGCTAAACCCACCTCCTGTCCTTCGAATCCTGGGTTTTGGAATGACTCAGCATGACCAAGCTGGACGTCATCAGGTCCAGCTGAGGGGGAGGGGGGGCATCCAGGGACCTCTCTGAGGACAGTCTCCTTGGGCAGAGCCAGAGTCACAGGCAACACACGCAGCCACACTCAGAAAGACCCCACCCTTGGCTCAGTGCACTGCTCCACCATCTTGAAATTCTGAGTAAGAGGGCTGCAATTTTGTTCCCCCTGAGCCCTGGAAATTATGTAGCTGGGGTTCGGACACTTCTGTTTCCTTCCATTTCCCTGTTTGCTTCTTCTCGGGTGTCACTCAGAGAGGCCTGGACACGTAAGCCTCTGTGCCCAAGGAAATGAGGTGCCCAGGGGGAAAATGGCTCAACCCATGTCATGTGACCATCTGTGATGGAACCGGGTCATGTGACCGTCTCGGATAGAGCCAGGTCATGCGACCTTCTGTGTCAGAGCCCGGACCCAAACCTGGCTGACCAGCTGAGTTAGAGTTGGGTCATGTGACATCTGTGTTAGAGCCGGGACCCAAACCCAGCTGGGTCTCCTGCAGACCAACCAGCTGTTCGGACACAAACATTTCATAAATGAGGCCATCACCTTCCCCGCTGGGATGGAAGGCCACACGAGACAGGTGACTCGAAGGTTCTGGCAAGGATTTCTGCCTGCACACGCAGCTCCCGTGAGCCTGTCTGAGGTCCATCACTGGAGAGAGCTTGGGCTCAGGGCCCCGTACCCCCAGGCCACATCTTTAGAAACTTCGTGGATCTGTAAGTGGCCCGATACTGGTTCTCTTTCGGCTTAGGCTGCGCCACAACCCTGATGACCACACCTGCCATTTGTTCAGCACGGGGGAGGGGGTGGTGACCCAGACTCTGCCTTCGGGAAGCCCACAGTCTCTAGGGCAGGTAACTCCTGGGGTGCCCCCAGGCTTCCCCGGGCTGAGGCTTTGCAGCCCTGTGTGCTCTTGGGTATTTCACTGTCCCACCCTGATCCTCAGTGCGGCGGGGATAACACCACCTTGCAGGGCCCTTATGAAGGTAAGCGTTTGGCACAGTGACTGATAGACTATACGCACACACAGATACACAGAGATAAACAGGTGCCTTCCCGTCACTCAGGGCGCTCTTCCAACAACACCACCTCAGAGAAGACTTCCCTGACTGCTCAATCTAGATTTCACGCCCTGCGAGGATAGCAGCCCTATGCCCAGAACCTGGTACTGTGCTCAGCCCATGGTAGGTGCTCAATCAACACTCCCTGAATTGAGTTGAAAGTGAAGCCGATGCAAAATTCCACCCCTTTCTTACCCATTGTGTCTGGAACCGCTCCCCCCTGCCCCAAAGAAAGCCAAGCCCCTCACCTGTTATTAGGTGAGGGGACAGTGACCTGGCCGCAGCTGGCCCTTCCCTTCTGGCCTCGCTCCTGGGACCCGCCCGTGCATTTCTGCCAGCCCGGTCCTGTCGGGTGCTTGTCCAGGAAGCCAGCTGAGCCGGAGGGCAGGTTCCGGCCAAGTTGCTCGGGGAGGGACCCCCGGGGAGAGAGGGGTGGTTGCACCGAACTGGGTGGAGCTGGGACCGGGAGCGGGGCGGGCGGCTTCCTGGTCTGGGTTGAGTGGCCGGCGACGGGGTGGCCCTGATCTGAGAAACAGCACATGCTGGGCCCTCGTGCCATTTAGTCGAGACCCCGGGAAAATGCTGGCGGAGTGGAGCCCCGGTGCCTACTCGTGCCTCACGCCCTGAGCTCCGTATAGTCCCGCACTCGTCACCTTGGAAATAGCACAGAGGAACCAAACATAGACCGCAGCGTGTCCCTGCTGATGAGAGGGGCCCCCAGAGGGAGGAAGCCCCGATTCTCTTACAGAATCCCCTCATTCCTGTCCCCCAACTTTCTCACAGCCCCAGATTGCTGAGCTGGCCTACCTGAGGTCACAAGGCCAGCGTGTGGCTCGTCCAGGACCCACAGCCCCCCTCTCAGGGTCAGACGCCATGACTCTACCATGATGCACCCCCCCGCCCCCCCGACCTTCTTTGCGGGCCTGGCCTCAGGGCCAGCTGCCTGCAGCAAAGACCCCCACAGCTCTGCTCCCCACCAGGACACCCCAATCCCGTACCATCGTCCCCGCGCACACGCGCGCGCACACACACGCACAGAAAAGGACGCTGGCGCTTTCCTGTGAGGATTGAACTGAGGTGGTTAGATGCACGGGCTCCAGGTTCGAGTCCCAGCCATGGCACTTACCAGCTGGGTGGTCTGGGGCAAATCACTCCCCCCCCAGGCCGTCTCGGTCTGTCTCCCCATCCGTAAAACAGATCTATTATTTGCACCTCGCACGGCACACGCTCAGTGCCCAGGACGCGTCAGCTACTAGTGGGGCCATTTGCTCAGCCCTCCCCAACCCCCCAATCTGCAGACGTCTTTCCATATTTGCGATTACTGGTATTTCCTCGAAAGTCTGCGCAGGGCGCTGCTCACGTTTTGGGGGACGACTGAGCCTGGGACCTTCCAGGACAGAAAACGCAGGGGGGCCACGCGGGCAAAGGTCATCCTCTCTCCCTGCGGTGGGTGGGGCCAAAGCGCGTCTTCCTAGTCCCCCCCCCCCATCACCCCCTTTCGGTGCGCGCGCGCCTGCTGATTTCACCGTTTGCCGACCCAAGAACAGTCATTGCATTGTTTAATCCTCAGCCCAATTCCACTCCCTTTACGTTTTTACCGCTAAATTGAATCCACTGCCAGTAATCTAATTTACATTTGAAGGCATACACAATGCCAACACGACCGAACGCCAATAAAATTTCTAGTAAAACCCATAAATGGCTCGGTGCTCGTGTTTATGGAAATCTTAGCCTGCTCCTGCCCCAAGAACCCTGCAATCCAGAGTCCTAAATCATTCCCATATGACAGCGAGACACTCTGGATGCCCCCAGCAATGGGGGACGACGCCTTTCTCCAGGGCCTGCGATGGAGACCCCGAGGTTGTGTCCCCGTCCAGTGGAAGAGGGGGGTTGGGGCTGGTCCGGGGTCAGGTGCACACACCTGCCGGGTCAGGGCGGCACCTGGCGCCCCACCCCATGTCGCCCCGGCTCCTTGCCTCCGGCCACACAGCCGAGGCCTCTTTCAGAAGCACTGACCATCTCGCTCGGGTCTCTGGAATGACACACGAGAGAACATTTACCCAGTAATTCACCGTCTCCGGCTGAGTCACGCTGATCGATCTGTTGAGCATATTTCAGGCCTTTCATAGATTTGTGAAAGTATAGATTCTCGATCTTGGACGAAACCCGATGAAGACACAGTTCTTCTTTTCATAATGTTGAATAATGAAAATAAAAGCAAACACCCATTGAGGATTGAGTATGTGGCAGGTGCTATTCTGAGCATGTCACATATATTAACTCGGCGAACCCTCACGAGGTAGGGCTTTTCTTATTCCCACGTAACTGATGATATGGCCCAGGCACAGAGGGGTTATGTAACATCCCAACGTCACACAGTAACTAAGCCTCAGAGCCAGCTGCTAGGCTGCAGATGTTCGGCCACCATGGTACTTTATAGCTCATCTCCACTGAAGAAGCACCTACTACGTGCCAGGCCACGGACCGAGTCTTCTACGGGGACTCCCTTCGAGCCTTGCAACAGCCCTGCCATGTGGTACTGCCGTCCCAGCCAGGTGGACCATCCTGCCCAAGGATGCCCACCTTGAGATTTGCAGGCCCCGTTCTCGATTGTTGTGGGACCTCAAGTTCAGAGGGCTGAGTTACCACACCCCTCAGTTCACGGCTAAAGGCACTGCTGGTCCACGCTAGTTTTCCATCTTGATGGATTGACGGATGGGTCAATGTGATCTCTTTTCTTCCCATTCCCCAAGCTCACGGCCGCCATTGTTGTAAAACACGTTCTATTACTTTACGTGCGTGTAATTTTACCGCATGTAAATACGATTGTACTTGGAGATCATGCTCGTTCTTTTTTTTCATTCAATTAAATGTATTTATGTTCTGTCCATGTTGCTACGTGTCTATCCCTAATGGCTCATGGTTTTCCATAGTGTATGCATCCAGCATGTCTGAATTATCCATCCCCCACCCCCCACACCCCCAGGGATTGGCGTATGAGTCGTGTGCGGTGTCCCTAGACCTAATCCGTGATGTGATGAACATTCCCATAAATATCTTCTTCTGGATTTGTGTGAGAATTTCTCCAGACCGGACACTGGGGAGTTGCACTGCTTGGTCATAGGAGATGCACACAATTAATTTGATTGAGTCCTGTCTGATGGCCTTTCAGGTTGACATTCCACCGGCCTCCCTATATCCTCCGTTCTAATCCATGCTAATCTCATCGATGTAAAGTGATACCACATTGTTGATTTAATTTGCAATTCTTTAGTTACTAATCAGAGCATTTCTTCGTATGCTTGTTAGAATTTGGGGCTTCTTGGGGGGCCTGGGGGCTCAGTCGGTTAAGTGTCAGACTTCGGCTCAGGTCATAATCTCATGGTTTGTGGGTTCGAGCCCCTCATCGGGTTCTGTGCTGACAGGTCGGAGCCTGGAGCCTGCTTGGAGTTCTCTCTCTCTCCCTCTCTCTCTGCCCCTCCCCCATTCTCACTCTCTCTCTCTGTCCTTTGACTATTTTTTGATTGGGATTCCCGGTTGTTATTGTTGGTGGTGTTAGTGTTGGTGTTTGTAGATTTACAGCTGATCATATATATCCTAGGCTATCAGTCCCTAATTAATTTTAAATGTTGTGCATTTCTGCCTTATGTCATTTGTCACCTTTGTCCGGGTTGTCCTTCATTGAACAGAAATCCTCAACGTGACATACTCAAAGTCCATCTTTCCCCACAGTTCATTCAAACCATAGCTTGTACTCTGGAGGTCTTGCATAGGAAGTCCTTCCATGGCCACAAGATAATCTCCTATAACTTCATTATGTTTCTGTTTTTCTTCCGCATTTAGGTCTTTGATGCATCTGCAGTTGGACTTTGCTGTACCACTAGTTGGGCATCTAATTTGTTCCTTCTCCCTGTAATGACCCAGTTTCCCCAACACCTAAATAATCCTTCCTTTCCCCACTGAAATACGGTGCCCCCTTTAGTGTTTATGAAGTTCCCACAGACACGTGCGTCTGTGTTTAAGCCCCCTCTTTGCTTCTTTGGTGCAGCATTCCAACTTTGTTCATGGGACAGTGGCTTTGCAGTATGTCAATATGTGATGGAATGGGATATCTCTCTTTGCTCCTTTTTTTCTCAGTTGATTTTGCTATTCACAGACCTTTATTCTACAAAATGAGTTCACCGAATCCTTCAAAAAAGCCCAACTGGAATTGAGATTGAGACTGAGTTGGATTTATGGATTAATTTGGAGAAGTTTGACATCTTTTAAGTATTATGTCACCCCATCAAAAGCATGAAATGGCTACTTGGGGGGGGGGTTTAAATCTTTTAACGATTAATTTTTTTTTCCCACAGAGGTCATGTGCTTTCTTTATAGGTTACTTTCAAGACACTTCATGGCTTTCTTGTTCTTGTATAGGATAAATTTTTTATTGCCATTATGTTTTCTGCTTATTGTTCACATAGAAAAATCTACTGACTTTTTTTTTAAGTTCTTTTGCATTCAGTAACCTTGCCGAGCTTTCTTATTGGTTCCAATAATTTATTGATTCTGGGTTGTTTGTTTGTTTTATGTGTCTATAACTTTCTTTCCTTGGACTGCTCTCATCTAATTTAGGGATCAAGATTACACTGATAATCTGATAAAACTAATTAAATGGTTTCTTTTGTTCTTCTCCTTCTTTTGAAATAACTTGTATAAGATGAGAGTTTTTCTCTGTCTTGAAAGCTTGATAGAATTCACTTGTAAAACCATCTGGGCCTCGACCTTTTTGTAACAAAGAGACCTAGATTACTATTTCAGTAACTTTAAAATGTATAGTGTTCGATTCAAGACCAATTACTTCTTCCTGAGTAAATGTTTGCTCTTTTATTCTTCCAAAGATTTGCCTTGGTTTTCAAATGTGTTACCTTTCAGCTTTTCCTAATACTTAAAAATCCTGTTGGCATTTTTCTCGTATCGGTAGGTGTTTTCCTCAGTTTTAATCTGTATTTGATTATTTGTATTGAGTTACCTATCGTAATCGAACTTTTTGAAGAAACAATCTTTTGTTTCATTAATTTTTTTTTTTCTGTTGCTATGGTTGTTTCCTCGACTTCACTGATTCTTGTCATTAAAGATTGACTCTAACGATGAGTCTCTGTAACACTTCTACCACCTTTTGGTTACACAAAGAATATTCAGTTTCCCAGCACTACGTTTTGACTATTGCAAGATATTATTTTTAGGCACTCTGAGTTTTCTCTTCTCAAAATAAATCATCCCCAGGAGTTCTTTCTTTTTTTTTTTTTAAATTTTTTTTTTTAACATTTATTTATTTTTGAGACAGAGAGAGACAGAGCATGAACGGGGGAGGGGCAGAGAGAGAGGCAGACACAGAATCGGAAGCAGGCTCCAGGCTCTGAGCCATCAGCCCAGAGCCCGACGCGGGGCTCGAACTCACGGACCGCGAGATCGTGACCCGAGCTGAAGTCGGACGCTTAACCGACTGAGCCCCCCAGGCGCCCCCCCAGGAGTTCTTTCAACTGCCCTCACGCGGGACTATCTCTGGTCCCCAGGCCTCTTTCCTCTGGGCTTTTCCAATCTGCCAGTGATTCTCGTAAATGGCAGGGCTCAGGATACAGGACACGTCTCCAAAAGTGGTGAAACGGAGCTGAGTGAGAAAAAACCACCTCTTTCCTTTTAAATGTTTTAGATTTAGTACTCCCACCCGAGTGGGCACTAACTCCATTAGCCAACACCTCACAGTAGGACTCACCTTGAACTCAGGGCTGACCCACACCCTGTCTCTGCATGCTAGTGACTGGTTGATTCTGACTCCTCTTCTGTTCTTGAGGAGTTGGAGGAACTGACTCATTTTAGGTGGGAGCTATTCTTTCCCCCCAACTGTTCAGTTCTCTTCATTCATAACCTCAACAAATATGTATGTAATAACTACGTACCAGACCGTGGAGATCCAGCAAGAGGACACGGCCCATCACCGCCCATTTCCCAGGGGAGTTTGCTGCTGGAATTTTTGAATGAACCCAAATCCATTCATTAATTCATCCATTTGGCAGACACAGAGTTAAACTCTACTGTTTACTGGGTGCTTCCTTCTTTCCCCTTTTGCCCATCACTTACCCTCATGCCCACCCCGCCGCCCCCAGCCGTGCGAGGAGTTGTAGAGGTGAGGGAGAGGGGATCGAGGCCAGGCCATTGGTGAGAACCTCCTTCCCTGACTGGAACCCAGAGCCACAGCCCAGCCCCAGGGTCTCCCAGCAAGATACCTCCCATTTCAGCCACGAGAGAGGACAGCCAGGATCCAAACTGGCCCTCCAGCCACATCAAAGGCACTGCTGGGCTCTGGGAAAGCAGAGAAATCCTGTCGGTTCCTCTTGGGAGAGAGAGTGCCTGAAATCTGAGATTTCTTCTCAGTGTGTCTGCCAGTCAGGCACCAGAGCTTGGGGCTGGAAGGGCCATCCCCCCATTTTACAAGGGTGGAGACTGAGGCCTCTGCCGGCCCGGCCACGGGCCCGGGGCAGGGGGCTTTGCTGGCATTCTACCACACCCCAAGTCAGTTTCATCATGGAGGTTGTGGTGGGGGCCAGGACCCAGGTGGGGTCGATGGGCCTCCTCCTTGGGCTCGGCAGCCCTGAGAAGCCAGAAAAGGGCTTCTGGAAAAGAGATCCCGGAAAGGGGCGTCACCCCAAGGGTGGGGAGGCTCGTCAGAAGGGGGAGAGGCTTATCACAAGAAGCTGCTGGGACCAGGCTCTGTGATGGCACAGGGGAGGTATGAAGAGGTGGTCAGGCTGGGCCAGAAACTAAGCTTCCCTTGGGTGGGCGATTGAATACCGAAGTGTAATACAGCGGGTTGCTTCCTGTCTAGGAGATAGTCTGCTTGGACCTGCTCCTTTCTGCTCACCTTCACAGCCCCCTTCTGGCCCAGGCCATCTGTGACTCTCCACGAGGTCCTCTTCTCGGGAGGTAGCCCACCATCCCTGCCAGCGAAGGGAACGGGGGCAGCCACACGGTCTGGGGGCTTATCAGATGTGCAGGATCTCAGGCCTCACCTCAGACCTCCTGAACCAGAATGTGTATCGTACCAAGATCCCGTGTGTGCATTTAAAATCTAGGGGCGCCTGGGTGGCTCAGTCGGTTGAGCGTCCGGCTTTGGCTCGGGTCGTGATCTCGTGGTTTGTGAGTTCGAGCCCCGCGTCGGGCTCTGTGCTGACAGCTCGGAGCCCGGAGCCTGCTTCGGATTCTGTGTCTCCCTCTCTCTCTCTCTCTGCACCTCCCCTGCTCATGCTCTGTCTCTCTGTCTCAAAAATAAATAAAACATTAAAAAATAAAATAAAATAAAATAAAATAAAATAAAATAAAATAAAATCTGGAAAGTTCTGCCATAGACTCTAAGTTCTGCCATAGACTGGCGTGTCCGTCTTAGCCACGGCACCGACATGGCAGTTTGAGAAGCACGTGTCTGGGAGCAACTTCCCCAGTGTGGCTCTGGGCCTGGCTTTTAAACCCTGCACCTCTGTTTTGTCGTCCATAAAATGGGGATGACGATAACAGTCCGTGCCTCAATAGAGCCATGTGGGGGGTTGAAGAGGTGGACACAGAGAGGGCTGGTCCATGGTTATCAGTATTTCCGGCCCACTTGGAGCATTTTCTACACCTTCCTGGTCCCCGAGGTCATAGGCTATGTTCTGGCTTTATTCAGGTGCCTGCCTTGCCTTTGGTGTTCATCGTTTCTCCTTATTTGTTGCCCAGATACCACAGTGATGTCATTGTGGGGGTGGGCGATACAATCGTGCGGAGGACTGCTCGGTGCCCCCCATCCCTTACAGCCACGCTCCTTTCCGTTAGTGTGTTAACTAATACTCTTCATTAGTCAACACATCCAGCCAGTATTTATTGAGCATCTACTATATGCCAGACTTCGCTTCAGGTGCTAGACTTAAGAGCAATGAAGAAAGACAGACAGAATCCCTGCCCCCTCCCCATCCTCATACACCTTATCATCTAATAAAGAGAGACAGATATGAAGGTAAGTAAACAAACACGCAGGGTAATTCAGTGTGGGTTCAGGGTCGCATGCTTCCCTTTTTTTTTTTTTTAATTTTTTGATGTTTATTTATTTTTAAGAGATAGAGCATGAGCAGGGGAGGGGCAGAGACAGAGGGAGACACAGAATCGGCAGGAGGCTCCAGGCTCTGAACTGTCAGCGCAGAGCCCGACGTGGGGCTTGAACTCACGACCTTGAGATCAAGAGCTGCACGCTCTACCGACTGAGCCAGCCAGGCGTCCCTGGCCTTTCTTTCTCAGTCAACTCCAGCCAGGAGGATGTCAGGCTGGATGTGGGCCAGCCATCACCACGAAGGGAGAACTTCTCAGAACATAGGAAGAACAGAGGCAAAAGCCCAGAGTCTGAGAGGCAGAGACCAAGTCCTAGAAAGACTGTAAAAGCCTCCCTCACCTGTCCCTTGACTTCTAAGTTTTCCACTGAAGACAATTTGTGCTGTTTTCCCGGTCCCTTCTCAGAGAGACGTGAGGTTCTCTCTGTTGTCACAGAAAAAAAAAATGGGGGCAGTACGTTGCAATATGGGAGACAAAGATAAGGAATTAACGCTCTCCCAGAGTAGCACTCAACCGGCGACACTCAGAAGCTGATGGGTCCATGCCCCGGCAGCCTCGCCTCTCGTGCGGGAGAGTCCTGAGTGCAGGTTCTTCCATGGCTCCCAGGGTCCCCTAGCGGGAGCCAGTTCCGATTCCTGCCGTGATAGCTGGCTTGCTAACACCGACCTCGATAGGCTTCCCTACAGGTGCTTCCTGGATCACCTCCCAGAGAAACAACACACTCTCTGTCCCTCACTTCGGGGTCTGCTTCCGAGGGAACCCTGCCTAAGACACCTCCCTCCGCCGATCGTAGGCGTCGAATGGGGGAATGCGTGGCATGGTGCTCGCGTCTAGGGGGCCCTCAATGGACGGCAGCTGATCTTCTTCACCTCTTTGCTTTTAAAGCACCTGCTACACTCCCTGCACCTTTTATCTTAAGGGACCAGGAGGAAAGCCAAGCAGCTTAGGCAGGTAAATATTTACGATAAAGTAAATATTTACGATAAAGCTTACTGATGTCAAAGATGTGTGGGTAACACACGGTTAACAATAAATACAATGGGAGTGCCTGGGTGGCTCGGTCGGTGGAGCGTCCAACTTCGGTTCAGGTCATGATCTCATGTTGCGGGAGTTCGAGCCCCGCGCTGGGCTCGCTCCTCTCAACGCTGAGCCCGCTTCGAATCCTCTGTCCCCATCTCTCTCTGTCCCTCCCTCGCGCGCTCTCTCTCTCAAAAATAAACACTAAAAAATAAAATAAAAAGTTAATATACTCTTCAACACTCTTTACTCTAGATTCCATATGACCAGGTGACTCGCAAAGAAAGCTTTCACTGTGGTGAGCTCCACTAGGCATAACCAACCAATGGTGGCAACTTAAGAATGAGGGTACTTCCCTCCCAGGAATGCTGGTTGAGGTTTTCTTTTTTTCTTTTTTTTCTTTTAACACTTTTTTTTTTTTTTTTTTTTGGAGAGACAGAGAGAGATAGCATGAGCAGGGGAGGGACAGAGAAAAAGGGAGACACAGAATCTGAAGCGGGCTCCAGGCTCAGAGCTGTCAGCCCAGAGCCCGACGTGGGGCTTGAACTCACAGACCATGAGATCATGACCTGAGCCAAAGTCAGACGCTCCATTGACTGAGCCACCCAGGAGCCCCTACACGATTTGATTTTTAATGGTGGCTCTGTTAAACGGACTGCTCGTAAAATTCCTGAAATTTAATTGGCTCTCAGGGGTCAGTGCAGGCGGGCTCCCGCACGGCACTGCCACCGGGCCTCCACGGAGAGCCTTCGGTTCCCGGGCCTCACCTATAAGGCCACCGGACGCTTTCCAGGCAAAGCCAGACGTGCTCCGGGTAGCTCTGAACTTGGAAGGCCCACCGTGGAGCCGAGTGGGGCTGGGTCTCTTCCCAGGGCAGGCGGGGCCCTCTCTCCTGCCGCCTCCGGCCAGAGCGCTCGGCTGTCAGGTGGCTGTCGAGGCTGTCCAGGTCGGGGGCAGCTACGACACCTGGGAGCCCCACACAAGCAGCTGCAGCAGACGCGCAGGCTTCTCCAAACCCGTATTCCTCCAGGGCGCAGCTGTCCGGGAGCGCGATCCTGCTTTTTGGATGGGAGGCCCGAGAAATTTACAATAAAAATCAAAAACAATTTTACATGGGGGGGGGGATCATTTCATGGGAGAGCCAAGGGCCCCAAAGTTTCTCTCTTCACAGGCTTAACTAGCAGGGCTATTATTTTTATGGCCCTCCGGAGAGATTCCTAGAGGGCTGCCTTAAAGTGACAGTCCTGGCCGCTGAGCCTGGCCGGGCCCTGGAGGGAGCCTCCTGAAAGTTCTGACATCCCAGGCCCCGAGTGCTGGCAGCCGGGGACGGAAAGACACATCTCACGGTCCATGAGGATAGGCACCTGCAGGACAGGGAGATCTGCTCCAACACAAAAGAGGCACCAACCCAGTTCCTTGTTCAACACGCAGGCAGCACGGGCGGTGTGTGATCCACTATTCCAAACACTTTACGGGCACGACGTTTAAACCTCGTGGGCCAGGTACCATGAAGCCCATTTTACAGATGAGTCCACGGAGGCCTCAGAAGGGTAAGGGATCGAATTTGAACTCGGGCAGTGGGGTTCTGGGGTCCACGCTCCTGGCTGCGGGGTCGCTCGCGAAGGCGGCCAAGAGGCAGAGTCGTTGGGCGCCTCCCTGTGGCTCAGTTAGGCTGGTGTGGGAGGCGTGAGCGTGGAGACGCGAGAGCGCGAGCGGGGACCACGCTTCACGTACGTACGCGCGCACACCCACATTGGCACGTATACGTGCGTGCAGCCATGTCTGTGTGCGCGTAACCGCGAGCACACGCGGGCGCACACTCGTGCGCACACACGCACAGCCACGTATGCGCGCACACGAGCTGTCTTTACTCCGAGGGCCGTGGCAGGTGCTTGGAACGGGAGAGCGTCAGCAGCCGATTTGTGCTTTGGAAGCTCGTTCTAGCCAGGGGGCCTGTGGGGAGGTCACTTCTCCGAGCCTCAACTTCCTCCTCCGGGAAACGAAGGACTCGTTTCTCCTGCGATGAACGTGAAAGTTCCTTGTAAGCCACAAACCTGACGGTACGTGAGCCATGTTTTCAGAAGCCCGCGTCCTTGTCGAGAGAGTAAATTGTGGAAGTTACACAACGTGGCTCTGCGCACCTTGTGTCCGCGTGAGGGTGGTGGTGATGTGTGCGTGCGCGCCTGTGGGTGTGTATCAGGAGTATGTGTAGCAAAGGAGGAAACAGGACGGGTAAGAAAAATGTGCGGGGTCACCCAGCAAGTTTACGACTGAGCTACGATCTGAATCCAGGCCTGTCTGACTGCGATCCTTGTGTTTCCTGCCTGATGCCTCAAGGCTCGGGAAACACCCAAAAGTCAAGGTTACAGAATATTTTTCCCCAGGCCGCTTGTCTCCTCTGACCATTTGACATCCCCATCCCAGCGGCAGCGCCAGCGGGCACTTCCAGGAGGCCTCGCGGGACAGCTCTACACGCCGTTAACCACAGGCGACCCTTGTCAACCCCAAAAGTATTGATGTGTATTCTTCATAGCCTGGCAAGCTGTAATGTGCCTTCGTCTGTCCCTCCCTCTTTCCTGACTTTCCTAGTCCTACGAGCGAGGCTGCACCGCCGTCCCCCCCGTAGGAGGAGCCTCTGGACATAGGAACAAGGGGGGGCGGGTTTGCGAGGCTTGCACATTGGATCAGACCTGGGCTCGACTGCGGGCCTCATCATTTCCTACCTGTCAAGTGGGCACAAAGGAACAATTGTTAACACTAGGTCACCTCTGAGACACACGGAGCCCCGTTCTGGATCAGAAGATGGGCACGATGAGTGCTGAGGAGGGGGCGAGCGTAGGCGAACAGCCCTCCGGGGCGGGAACGGTGTAGGTGGGAGAGTTGCGCAAAACGGAGCGATTGGCCTGTCTCTGGCCTCCCGAGAGAGGGTCCCAGCTGTTACGGAGAGCTGCCAGGGCCACAAAAGAGACCTCTGAGTCCACAGGTCCTGATGCGTGGAGGGCAACAGAGCATGGAGAGAACAGGGGCCACAGACGCAGGAAGGTCGCGGAGTTGCAAAGACACGGGCTTGAGTCCCGAGCTGTTAACCCGTTTCCCGAGCCGCCTCGCCACATTCACACCGCCTCTCTGAGCCCCGGTTCCCTCTTCCCTGAAGGGGAGATGATTACACCCACCTCTCAGCTCGCGTGGCGGTTGCAGGCTGTGTTAGGAAAAGGCCAGGCACCGAGCAGACGTTTGAGAAGGAGCAGCCCCCCAGGGGAGGCGGGTGGGGGGGGGGAGCGGGTTATTGTCGTTTGGACATTTCCCGTCACTGAGGCAGGGAACCCACACAGCAGGGCCTCGGGAAAACTCCAGACTGCCTGCGGGGAGGAAAAGCTTCCAGCACCTCCTTTCCAGCCGGCACTTGGGGCTTCACTTACCTCTCCGAAAATTAAATTAAACCCTAACAGTAGTACCATTGTGGCTTCTGCATCGCTGGCCTTGCCAGAGAATCGTCTTTAATATCCACCGCTGACAGGATGGAATTAGCTGCATTGTGTTTTTCTTTTTTTTTTTGTTTGGGTTTTTATTTCTCGCTGTAACTTTCATCCCCCCCCACCCCACCGCCCCCCCCCCCCCAGGGGTGTAAGCTGGTGTTTAATCGCATCCTGAGAGCACCGGGCAGCTCTTCAGTAGGACCGGGGGGGGGGGGGAGGCCTTGGCCCCCCAAGCCGACCAAGGTGAGTGCTCCGTGAGCGGAGGCAGAGGGAGTTTCTGTTGGTCTCCCCCGCATCCGAGTCGGCCAACACAGGTTCTCCAGGCACAAGAGAATCAGTGAAGAATTATGGTTAAGCCTCCTGGTCATTATCCTCATTAGAGGTAACCGGAGCCCGGCTGGCCCGAACGCAGCTCTAAACCCCACTAAGACGGGACACACTCGGGAAGAATACGCTGTGTGTAATTTAATAATCCTGGAAACAAGTCCGCATTCTTTTTTGTCTCTGGCCCAGAGGAGAGGTAATTCCCGACGCAGCCAGGGAAGCAGAACCGTGCAGACTCGAGAGAAAGGCCTAGATGGGGTGGACAAGAAGGACTTGGGATTTGGAAGCGGTGCCCTTTCTCCTAGGTGGAATCGCGACATCCCGTTCCTCCGTGCCCCCCCGGCAAGGCCTCCGCGAGCCCTTCAGAACCTTCCAGAACCTTCGCGTGCATCAGAGAACGCAGGCCCGGCCCGCGACACTTGTGTGGCAAGTGGGGAGGCGGCCGGCTCTCAGCCCCACTCTGCCTGCTTCAGAGAATGCCTGTGTAGATGGCCCCTGCCCCCATCGCCCCCTGACACACCGATGGCACCTCACGGTTCACAGAGCACTTTCGCATCCTTCCCCTTTCGGATTCTCCCACAGTCCCGTGGGCGAGGCCAAGGGGCGAGGCCTCGGGAAGAAACAACTCTGCAAACACCTTGACCTCAGACGTCCAGCCTCCAGAAGGTGAGGAAATCAACGTCTGCTGTTGAAGCCACCCATCTGTGGGATCTGTTATGGCAGCTCAAGCAGACGAATGAAGGCTGTGCTAGGCCTCCCTGCCTCCATGGAGTCTGCTCTGTTAAGCTGGCCTTCATTTCCTTTGTTGGCTCCCTGCCCCCCTTTCTGCCCTGGCCAGCACTTGACATCCCCCTCTTGGGACCGAGACCTGACCTGTGGGGGGCAGCAGTGGGTGGGGCACAACAGGCCCCCAAACCACGGTTACCCATTGAGGCACCTGTATGATAGAGCTTGAGGCTTCTTAAGCCAAGGGGATTTTTAGGGTGTCCTTTCTCACTAACTTGTGGCTTCATTCTCATTTATGCTGGGTCATCTGCATGTGTTCCAAGAGTGCTAGAAATCTCTACACCTTGGGGCGCCTGGGTGGCTCAGTCGGTTGAGCATCCAACTTCGTCTCGGGTCACGGTCTCGCAGTCTGTGAGTTCGAGCCCCGCGTCGGGGTCTGTGCTGACGGCTCGGAGCCTCGAGCCTGCTTCGGATTCTGTGTCTCCCTCTCTCTCTCTCTGCCCCTCCCCCGCTCATGCTCTGTCTCTTTCACTCTCAAAAATGAGTAAATGTTAAAAAAAATGTCTGAAACATTAAAAAAAAAAAAGAAATCTCTATACCTGGAAACATGACTTCTGGAAGAACTCTTGGTAAATTTCATTCTTAGCATCACATATAGGTATGTGGGGATAGTACGTACAAAAACACATGTGGATATGCTCCATGGTTGATTTTCTGGTACCAAGTTATCTGTTAAAAATTACATATTTTTGGGGGCGCCTGGATGGCTCCGTCGGTTAAGCGTCCGACTTCGGCTCAGGTCATGATCTCGAGGTTTGTGAGTTCGAGCCCCACACGGGGCTCTGTGCTGACAGCTCGGAGCCTGGAGCCTGCTTCAGATTCTGTGTCTCTCCATCTCTCGGCCCCTCCCCTGCTCATGCTCTGCGTCTCTCTGTCTCTCAATAATAAATAAACGTTAATTTAAAAAATTAAAAAAAAATTACATATTTTTGTATTCGTATTCATATTTCGTATTTTCACCATACGAATAAACTTCTATGTTAAAAAAATTATTTTTACTGTTTATTTATTTTTGAAAGAGAGAGAGACAGAGTACGAGCGGTAGAGAGAGAGGGAGACACAGAATCCGAAGCAGGCTCCAGGCTCTGACCTGTCAGCACAGAGACCGACGCGGGGCTCGAACCCACGAACCGTGAGACCATGGCCTGAGCCCAAGTTGAAGTCAGACGCCCAACCAACTGAGCCACCCAGGTGCCCCTAAACCTCTAGGTTTTATGTCCCAGCCTGTTTGCCCTCAGCATATGAAAGTACCAAAATAAAGACATGTTCCCCCCAGTTTTCTCTTCTAAAACTCCGTTGACACATCATTAAAAGAGGTGAAATTACTATGATATTCATCACGTTTTGACCTTGATATTTTCAGCGTTCTCCTTTAAGGTGTTTTGAAGCTTGCATGTTAGACCCTTGAAGGAGGCAGAAATCTTCGAGACCAACAAACTACTTTCCAGCAACCACTTTTCCTGCAGCTGCGTCTGCCTGTCCCCCCTGTCCACACAGGGTGTGTCAGTCCATAGACGTGAGCACAGAGTGAGGAGTATACAGCAGGTACTTAATAAAGGCTGGTACTTCTCCCCCCCCTCCCCGCCCCCCCCCCCCCAGGCTATGTCCAGCTTGTTGGCTCCTGGCCCACCTGGGCGAATCTACAGGAGTCACCAAGTGGCAGCCTGTCACGTGGAAGCAGGGGGTGGTCTTGACTCAATGCCCCTTGCCCCGCCCTCCAGCATCCCATTCGAACCTGGGAGGGTGGGCACTCTGGCCGGGAACGTCCATGAAGCCTCCTGGTGCAGAGGTGGCGGGGGCAGCTGTCCCAGCCTGAAGCCACAGCAAAACCCAAAGGGCTCTGGTCCAACTGGGGGTCAACCTGGGCCGGCCTCGGCTGCTCGTGACTTCACAGGGTGTGGTCACTGGGACCCCCAGCAAACAAGAACGCGGCCCACAGGCAGGGCAGGGCAGGGCAGGGAGAGTCCCGTCCAAGAGAAGTAGCCAGGGGCTCCCGTTGAGACATTTATGACTTGGGGCTGGGATGGCAGGGCCGAGGGGTGAGCGGGCACAGCCTAGAAGGGCAGGGAAGGCTTTGCAGAGGGGTCACATTTTCAAATGAACTTGGCGGCGGACGAGAGCCCGTAGGTAGGGAATCAGCCGTGCCCTTCACGCTGTTTCAGCATCTTGGTGCGTGCCCTTAACCTGACTCTCCACGCACTGACTCTGTGACCTTGGCTCCGTGACCTTGGCCGAGTCTCCCCGCTGAGAGAGGCAGGAAAAGCCAAGCGAGGTTCCTATCGGCTCCCGGGACCGCCGTGGCAACAGCGTGAGTGGGTTGGCTGGCCTTTGCGGAGGTCGCCGCGGGGGCAGGTCGTGCGGGGAACCAGCAGGATGGAGGACCACCCTCCCCAAAAGTGAAAGCAAGAACCGAGGAGAAAGTGGCTGTCCCTGGGGAGAAGCCCGCCTTCCCCAGCAGCCGGCCAGGAATGTGCTGACGGGGTCTGAACCCTGTCCCCAGCGGTGCCAGGGCCCTTTGGTCCCGTTCTTTAATAAAAAGAGCATAAAAAGAGCGTCTGTCTCGTAGACCAGAGCGCCCTTCCTTCCCGCGTGGGCCCTGGCCGTACCTGAGCTGGATAAACAACGCTCCGGCCTCAGACTATTGAATTAGGCCGCTCCTGGCGTTGCTGTCGTTGGCAGAGCAACTCCTCTGTGATTGTTATCAGCTATAATCAAATCTGGAGGGTGGCTGGAATGCTAATACCTTCCCCAGCAGCGTGTCCTTCGGCAGACACAGGCGAGCGACTCCCCCGTTCCTTGTCCGAGTCGCCCCGGCGGCTCCGATCCGTGGCATTGTCTCGACCGGGTGGTTCCGTAAACGTGTGCTGTCAGTGGGCCAGCTGGTCAAGCCAGGTCATGCTGTGTCCCAGGAGAGCCCCCTCCCCCCACCACGCCACTCCTAGGCTTTGTGTCTGATGGGGCAATGAGAAGGTGACAGTGATGGATCGGGGGGGGGCCCTGCCCCAGCCCTGCTAGGAGGGTGCACAGGTGAACCCAGGTGGGCTCGAAATGCGATCCCTTTGGGCCCCGATGGAATTCATTCATCTATTCGTTCGCTGAACAAAGGTGGGTTGCACCCTTCCCCATGGGGCACAGCCAAGGATAAGAGGAGGCTCCTGACCTGCCCGGTTCACAATCAGGGCCGGCTCTCCAACTGACGTGGCACAGACATTACTCCATATGTGTTACAGACACCAGGATGTGTGCAAGATGGAGGTCTGGGGAGCATTCCAGAGGACTTCCTGGAGGAAGCTCCATGAAAGAGGAATCCAGGGCAGGGTGGTGAGGGGTGGGTGTTGTGGCAAGACGCTCTACTCAAGGACCTTTGGGAATCCCAGCAGAAGGGTTTGAATTGTCACCAGATGCCTGGGACAAACAGAAGCCATACCCTCAACATGGGGTAGAAGAAAGGAGGGGGATCTCATGGTCCCCCGTGTTGAGGAGCGTGGCTCCCTCCTTGCCAGAAACGGGGACGTGGGGAGGAGGACTGGAGGGAAGGGTTTAGCCAGAGATGCAGCGGTAAGAGGCCGTGAGGCTGATCGCTAACCTGGCCGGAAGAGGTATACGTCTGCTCCTGACTTGGTGCGCTTGGCAAGGCCCTGACAAGGACGGTTGGGCTGGCCTCTGTTTCATGCCCGGCAGGGGCCCGGAGTCCTCCCCGGTGATTTCCTGGGCCCAGAGGCTCGGCCATGAAAGAGGCAGATTGTTGGGGGACCGCACACAGCCTGTGGGACACATCAACCCCCAGAAAGCTTATACTGCGGAGAGAGGACACAGGTGGATGGCAGGGAAACACAAAACCTAGGAAGGGAAGAGCACGTCCAAGTATGACCAGTGCATCTCCTGTCACTTGCTAGCTCGATGAGGCCACTGGAGAAGTGGTTAGGAGACAAGACCCTGGAGCCCAAATGCCCGTGACCAGGTCCCGGCCCTGCCACGTGCTCCTGGTCACATTGGGCAACGTGCTTAATGTCCTGGTGCTTTGGACTCCTCAGTCCTGCTCCATGAAATGGGGATTATCATGGGGCCCGACTCAGCGTTTGGCACATAGGTGCATGTACAAGTTCAATGGCTCACAATGGTGCCTGGTATACACCAAACTGCACAAAGGTGCCAGGTTGTTTGTTGCTGGTGCCCTGGGTTGAGAAGGAATCTGAGGTCCATTGGGCTCTATGGCTCTGGGACCAGGAGGAGTGGGGGATGCACTTTGTCTCGTCATCCCGAGTGACCGGCTGGCTCTGCTCTGAGTCTCCTTGTCACAGCTCTGACCCGCATCTCCTAAACCTCCTGGCCCTTCCTCTGCTCTCTTGACCTCGTTCATTCATTCTTTCCCTTGGCCGTTGGGGTGGCAGGATGGGGGCTGGACAAGGGTGGGAAGTGGGCTGGAGGGGAGGGACGAGGAGCCTCTGCCTGGAGTGTCCCTCCCACGTCTAAGAGGGGCACACACGCAAGTCAATTCCAAGAACACTGGCCTGGGAGTCTCTGCCCGCTCCACCTCACTGTGGGTCCATAGGCAAGTCTTGGGGCTCAGTTTGTCTCAAAGAAGAGACCTCAGCAATAAGACACACGTGGACGGTCTCTGGTTAGGGCTTGGGGTCTATGGCCCATCCATTCAGACTTGTCCTCCCTGAACCCTGAGGACCCTCCAGTCGGTCCCCTCTTGCCCGGGTGGACTGTCTCTGGTTAGGGCTTGGGGTCTATGGCCCATCCATTCAGACTCGTCCTCCCTGAACCCTGAGGACCCTCCAGTCGGTCCCCTCTTGCCCGGGGTTGGGGGGCAGGGAGGACAGCTCTGCAGTGTGGAAGGGTAAGGCCCAGGCTCGGGTACTTTGGATTCCAAAGCCAGAGTTACTACTGCGACCCTGAGACAACATTTAGCCTCTCAGAGCCTCGGCCTCTCCACCTCTCAGAGGGGGTAATGGTCAAGGGGGCAGGTACGCAGAAGTAGGGGCTCGAGTTGAGGCTGGAAGGAGAGGTAGAGACCTGTATCTCCTTGGACAAACCCTCCTGGGCAACCAGCCTGTGCTGTGAGAAGCCTCCAGTAGACCCCGGCTTCCTCTGCCTTGACCCCGTCTGCAGCCCCAAACCTTCTCCCAGCAGGGCCAGGCCAAACCTTATCTCTGGGAGGACTTTCTCTGCCCTTCTGAGTCCAGCTCCAGCCACACCTCCTCTGAGCAGGCTTCCTGACCACTCTAGCCAGGAGCCTGCCCATCACCTGCTCCTAGAACAGCCTTCTCCGTCTTCCTGGTGCAACCAACTCCCTTCCTCCATTCAAGACCAAGTTCAAAGCCCTGCAACTCAGGTTTCTTCTTGCCTTCACTCTTGGCAAGAGGAAGTGGACAGCACACAGTCAGTCATGGGCACTTTGCTGGCTCCAAACCCATGCGACCCCTGAGCTCGCGCAGCACAGCCGGCCCCCAGAAGGACAGCTAAGGAGCCAAACTCTTAATGTGCCTGGGGCAGCCTGGTTTCACGTTCATCCGTGTTGCTCCATTTTATCCCTCCAGTGTGACCTCGTGGGACACACATGGGACAAGGATGTTTAGGCTCACTTTTTAAATAAGGAGAAAAATCCAGGGCTGTTCACAGCGGCCCTGGGTCCCCGGCTCACCTCCAGTGCCTCAACTATAACATTTATCCTGAATGATGCAAGAGGCAGAACGGAAACGCTCCCTCCCAAGCACGAAGGAAGGAGGCAAAATGTCCCCCCTGGGTGGCTGTGCTCACAGTCTGTCCTCCTCCCCACTGGTAGGTCCACCGACGACCAGTTATCAGGCAGATGGCACCAGGTCACTCCGGGTGTGAGTGGCTGGGACGAGGCTAGAGGGAGCCCAGTCCAACTGATCCGCCTGACTGTTTGGATCGGAACTCCCGCTGGGACCAGGGGCTCAGCAGATTTGTGCCGCAGGGTGAGCCTTCCAAAGACCTGCTTTGATGAGGTGGAGGAATTTCTCACACCTTATCTCCCAAAATCCCCATCCAGCCCCAAGGCCGGCATTATTATTATCCCCAGTTTACAGATGAGCAAACTGAGGCTCAGGAGGTGCTAACAAGCTGCCTAGACCACGTGGGTCATAAGGCAGAAGCAGAAGTTAAGGTGGGACTTGGCCTTCCCGCTTTTCCCTCCGCTGCGCACCCCTCGAGAAGGCTCGTGTGACAAGCCCAGAAACTGCTACATAGACCCGGGTCCACCCCGCTCCCCAACCCTGTCCTGGATGGGATTCTAAAACGTCCAGGGCGTGGGGCACTTTCTACATTATTACAAAGACCTTTTGCAGGAAAGAAATGCTGTCCCCTCAAGCGGCGATGGTTTCTACCTCGGAATCTTTCTTGTCAACGCAAAGAATGCCATCCTACCTGGAGAAGAGACGCTTAAAAGCTTTGAACGTATCCACCGCGTCGCTAAAGTTCCAGGAGCCCTCAAGGCTGCCGACCCCAGACCACCAAGAAATACTGTATGCCAATTCGCCATAAATACATCACATGTCTATAATTATGTCCCTGGGTGGCGACTATGACATCACTTCAATACATCCTGGTTTTAAAAGTGACCTCCTGGGTCGCCTGGGTGTCTCAGTCGGTTAAGCGTCCGACTTCGACTCGGGTCATGATCTCACGGTTCGTGAGTTCAAGCCCCGCTTGGGATTTTCTCTCTCTCCCTCTCTCTCTCTCTCTCTCTCTCTGCCTCTCCCCTGTTCACACACACTCTCTCTCTATCTCAAAATAAATAAAAATAAAAAATAAAATGAAACTGGCTCTCCATTAAAAAAGAGAAAACAAGCGTTCCCGTGGACACCATTTACTCATTCATGAAACGCCTGTCGGGAGTCTCCCAGGTCCCAGCCATAGGTCTGGGGGCTGGGTGACAGTGGGGTACAGAGAGCGTTCCCACCTTCCTAAAAGGCATACGTGGGACGGTCAGCAGACAGCGGTCCATGTCGTATAATCAGAGCTGCATGCAGGAGACAGGGGGAGCGCCGTGATGAAGACAGAAAGGGGTTTGGGGTTCCCAAGAGTTCACCACTCTGAGGGTGGCCGGGAGGCCAAACCCTGAAAGGCCAGTGTGGACCCTCCCATCTCTCTCTCTGAGGTAGGTAGACAAAGGACTATTGATTCCCATTTTCCAGCAGAGAAAATCCAGGCTCAGAGAAGTCAAGTCACTTACCCAAAGTCACACAGCGAATGATCCCCAGAGCCGGGGCTCTGTGGACCCTAAGTCTGGGGCTTACGCCTTCTCCTCTCGGACCCTCACTGCCTCCCGTATCTCCCCCTGCAATTTATTCAGTGGAGTAAAAACCCAGAGTTCACGTGGAAAAGCTGAAAAGGGTGCCTCGAACGGAACAAGGTATTCTTTTTCCATTCCGAAAGGGTCCCCGCCCATTCTGCCGGTGAAACAAAACACATCTAGGGATGGTCTGATGGTCGCGTGATGAAACCTTGGCGTGGAGCACTGGCAAACCTCACGTCCCGTCAATACTTTTTTAGGAATGTCGTCACACCCAGAGCGTAAAAGCCACTGGCGATAAAAACCAGACTCGGCAGAGGGTGACGGGGGCGTACGCGCGTGTGTGAACGTGATCACGCGCGTGTGCACGCGTGCGGGCACCTCCACGCCTGCTGCTCGGCGCTTTCCTGCTCACGGTGACAGGGTCAGGGAAGAATTTTCTGTGACTAATTAGGTTTTAACTTGCCAGAGAGAAAGTGGACATTGGCAGCCTCTTGTATGAGTGAAACACAATTTGAACTACAGTGAACTTAATTTCCTTTGCACTGAAAGGAAAGAAAGATTAATGAAATATCCCCAAATCCATCCTGTTAGTTTTTATTAAATCAGCAAATGAAATTTAACCTCCAATTCTGTTAGAACGTCCTTTCCTGTAGATTGGGTTTCAACAAGCCTAAGTGAAATAGACACCCTCCCTCTAGAACAACATTTCGATATGAAAATTGCATTATTGCAGTCAACATCGGGTTACCTGAGGAACAGCCACTTGGAAAACGATTATTTCCACGGAGAACGCAGAGACACATACGTGGCCTCAGATCTGCAAGAGCCACAATGTTCTGGTTGTGGTGTTTCTGCAAGGCTGCCTCTCGCCTCTTTGCTCAATGCTAATAAAAAAAAAAATCCGTTGAATTTTATGTCACAGCAGCTGTGACATAAAACAGGGATGAGAAAGAGGAGGGGAGCGAGGACAGCCAGAAATGATCTGGTTTGCACCTCTCCTTTGCCTCTCCCCCAGCGCCTCTCAATGCTTCAACATGGCAACATCTACCCATTATCCGGATGTGCAAACTGAGGTCTTAGGGAGGCAAAGTATATTCATTAAGGACACAGATTTGCCGCTCAAACTCACTCAACTAACCTGCGATTGTTTCCTGGTTTTCGGGGCGGGACGTGTAGACGGTGGAACAACTCAGGGGTTAGGGGCGCCAAACCCCCATGGAGCGGAAAACGCGAGTGTAACTTCTGACTCCCCCGGATTAAACTACGAATAGCCTACTCTTGTCTGGAAGTCTTACCGATAGCACCAACAGTCCATCAACACGTACTGTGTATGTTTATATTCCGTATTCCGACAGCAATACCTAACCGGTCCGGGGGTTTTTTGTCGTTTCTTGGCTACGCGGTTCATCTGCTTTTTTCAGATTGTCGCAGATCTCCAAACACGTTTCTGACGCGCTTACTGAAAAACAAACGTGCAAGTCAGTAAGGGTCAGCTGTGTGTTCTTTTATTCATTTCCTGGACAAATAGAGACAAGCTAGGCATCACCCTGGGCTAGCGATCTGATGATCTCGGAAATTCCAAGCTTCCAAGCAGATGACAAGACTTATGACTTCGGTGCGGTCCTTGGCCATTCAAGACTTCTGTCACTGGACCCTCCTGGCCCCATGAGAGGGGATACTTAATGCCGCTTCTTAGGGTTCCAGAGAGGGGAAGTCACTGGTCCGGGGTCACGGACAGTGGGAGGCAGGGCTGGAACTAGGTGCCTAGGCTTCAGCCTCCGGGCCCAGGGCGAACCTCTTAACTGCAGTGTATCCAAAGGTGGCCATCAATCATGTCTGTATTCTTCTGTCCTTGTGGATCCTGTGCTGGGGGAGGGGAGAACACTTAGGATCACTTCAATGGGGTTTTCAAGTGAGTTACACAGAAAAGCCTAGACTCTTCTCAGTTTTCTGCAGTCGTCGGATTGAAGGAAAAGTATAAAATTGGAAGCGGTGTTTGAGGGAGGCTTGGGAACGATCTCTTTATTTCTGCAGGAGAGAGAGAGACAGCCTAGTCGTGTGTCTCCATGGGCCTGGGGGGCAGCACCTTCCTGAAGGATGGGAGAACCTACCAGACTTAGAGCTCGGCTCAGGAAAAGCTTCCATCGGCCAGAGCTGTCCTCGGATGGTGTGCCTGCTTTAGGGACAGATGAGACGCTTGTCGCTAGAGAACTGGAGGCCAGCTGACCACTTGCGGGGAGGGGAGTGGTTGCGATGCGGATGTGGCTGGTGCCTCCGTCATTCTGGGACTCTGCCTTGGGACGCTTCATGTCCACAGCTGTTCGGGATCCAGCCCAGCCACCCCAAGGACGAGGCACAGAGCAGCATGGAATGCATTCAGGAGACGTGCCAACCGGGAGAGAATTTCTTCTCTGGCCTGCCCCCTGTGGTGGAGCGCGGGGCACTGCCACTGACCGCCTGTGGGCAAGTGACAGACACCTGTGAGCCACCTGTGAGCCTCGGTTATCTCATCCGGGAAATGGGGACGATGCTAGACCTTTTGTCACCAGGTTGGGGTTAAATGAGAGAGTGAGTGCGTGGACAGAGCCCAGCACCCAGCACTGTTACCGGCCAGTTCTTAAGACCTCTCCTTCCTTCGGGGCATGAACATTCATGCAAAACTCTTAGCTTAGAAACCTGAACGTGAACGCCTCCCCCGAGGGCCTCCAGAGAGCTCCTCTCAGGGGGAGGGCGCACATCCGAGCTGAAATTCAGGTGGGCCCCTGGGTTTCCCAATGCCCACATTTTGGGCTCTATCACAGCTCCATTAGCTGCATAAAATACCCTAAGTGATAGCCAAGAGGGAGGCCCCTTTGCCAAGGTTCCCCCCCTGCCCGTCCTCTGGAACTGATTACTCGGAGCCTTTCAGAAACGCAGAAATAAAACGATGCCAGGGCGGACGGACAAGCTGGGGACCAGCTCGTGTTTCTAATCCAGCGCCCCCCGCCTCCATCCCCCCACCCTGGAACAAAGTCTTCTCCAGTTTTTAGTAAACTTAACTTGACAATCGTCAAAGGGAATCAAACAGCGCAGAAACGAAGCCTTTAAAAGATGTCAGAAGAAGTCAGAATCGGTAGAAATCTACTACGCTTTCCACCCAGCCACCCCCCCTCTCCTGAATTAGTATTTAAATCTTTCAGGAACAGGCTCCAGGGGCTGGGCTATTTAACCCGCTGGCAAGAATGCACTTAGGAAGGGCACTCGTGTTTATTTTGGGTATTACCTCCTCACCTCCTTAACGTAATCCCCAGACTTAATCTCGGGTTGTTGGGACGATACCAATTAGCAGCACCGGGCTGTCCCCCTCCCCGCCCCAAATCCCCAAATTGGAGGAGGGAATCCCCTGGAAGGTAGCTAATTAGCAAAGGGTACTGCTCTGTTCTCTACAGGCCCAGGGGTGGGAGCTGGCCCAGACCACCAACAGACCGAGGGGCTCTTTGCACACCCCTTGCTTTATCAGAAGGGCCACCGCCAGCTAAGTGGATCCCTCCACCCCCTGCTTATTAGCTACTGCAGCCGGGGGCTTCTCTCCACACAATGCTTCTTTGGCTCGAGGATTTAGCCCAGAATAGGCCAGAGATGCACCCCAGGCACCTGGGCCCAGCTGGCCGGGTGGGGCGCGCCCCCTGCGACCTGATTCCTGGGCCCAAGTCCCCGAAATTCGTATTTGTTGCTAATCCCCCGTGTGTGCCAAGCCCTGGGCCGGACGATTTTACAAACGCTTCTTTATTGAAGTCCACACACAGAGGCCCTTCCCACGTTCCTGCAGCTCCAGCCCCACCACCCCATTTCTGCTTGGGGGCCCTGAGCTCTCCTCTGCGGGCCCCGCCCCCCATGGGGGGGAGGCATTGAAGGCCAAGGCGGGGAAACGCACGTGTGTCACAGGTGTGGGTCTGCGCCTGAAGACCCTTCCCTTCCCTCCAGAGCCCCTGCCTTCCTGGGCGGCTCCGCGATGGGGGCTCCTCGTGGCCCAGAGCAGCGGATGGGGGGCCTGGATATGCACCGGGACCGCTGGGGCAGGCCTGCCAGCCCCGTACCCAGGAATGCCAACGCCTCCCCTTTTCACCAGGAACCTTGGGGACACAGTTCTAGCGCCCTTTCCTTTCTAGCAACCGAAGAGAACGTCTCTAGCATATTTGGGTCAGGGAATCTCCTCTCCGACCACCAGACTTAGGGATTGGTCTGTTGGAAACCAGCATGATGAGCTGGAAAAGCTGGAGGTCAGAGGTGGGGCCGACGTTTCTACCTGAGCCTGGCCAGGTGACACGGGTGGGTCACCTGACGCCTCCAGCCGCTGTCCCCTCCTCCGTAAGGCTAAAGAGTAGCCTGCTTTCTGGGGACAGAGTAGGGTAGGTGGGGTGCCGGCATAGTCACAGCATATGGGTGGGACGCAGTGAAGGAGCTTCCTTTTCACTCCTGTGAGTTGAGGTCACCGAACATTCTGGAAAGGTTTTAACCAGGAAGGCGAAGTTTTCTTGCGCTGAAGGAGACACAGGGCACCTTCCAAACAGCTTTGTGGCCTTGTGAAAAATGGCCAGGCCCAATGTTCCCCGGCCGTAAACATTTTAACGTTAAATGTTCCCAGAACCCCACGCGAAGATGTGAGTCTGGGGACCTATCTCAAGCCTGCCCTGTGACCTCAGGGTGGGTTCCGACCTCTGCTCCTCTGTTCTAACAGGTGAAAGCCCTGGGCTAACGCCATCCACTTCGGGGTAGCCAGAGGAGGTAGGGACCCCCCGGCAGATGATGAGCATTGGTACCGCACATGTGAGGGAACGAGGGTCCGGCGTCCTGCATCATAGACCCGACCCTGCTGCTGAACCACCCGCTGGCCGCAGTCATGTCCTGTCTGGGCCTCCCCATTCTCAGGTCCCGATGAGGGTATTGGACAGATGGGCCCGTTCTGAGATTCTGTCTTGCAGGTGACCGGCCCGTGGCCCGGAGATCCCTGGGCCGGTCCTCCGTAGACAAGCATTCTTGAGTTAGGCGAGTGATTCTCGTGGTCTCAAGCGGGCCTCTCTGTATGGCGAGAACACGCTCACAAGGGAACGTCTTTACAAAGCAGATTCCAGCGGTGGCTTCTGGGCCGGTGACCAGGGCCTCCAGGAGCCCCCCAGAGCAGCTCGTCTCATGCTATGACCGTGCATGTCAGTTCAGCCCCCTTATCTCCCTGCACGAAATGACCGGTTTCATGGGACACACTCGGAAACTCCCGTGCAGGAAGGTAGCACGGAACAGTGTGGAAAGGTAGGGCCTTGCAGTCACACGGTCAGTTCCAATGGCTTGTTGTGTGCGACCTTGGGTCAGACCCCGAGCTCCTCAAGCCTCGGCTGTCTCATCTGTGTGCTGGGGATAATGGCACCTACTGGTTGGCTGTTGGGAGGGCAGAAGGAGCACAGAGAGCCGTACCCACAGAGAGTAGAAGAATGGGGCTCCATCATTGAACTTCCTCCTGTAACCTGCCACCAGCTCCTTCTGGCCGCCCTGATACCCTCAACAGAGCCATTTGACCTTGGGCACACGGGAGACCCGTGCTGGCCTCCTCTTTCCTCCATTCCCTCTTCCATTCACGAGTGTGAGACCCTAGGGATGGAGAGACGAGGAATCCTCACTTCCTGCTTGCTAATGCTCATCATCTAGAAGACAGAGGCGCGTGAGCAATGATACGAAGGTGCAGAGGCAACGGACACACATACAAGGGCCCATGAGCCCCCAGGGCCCCCCAAGCTTGCAGTGGAGGGGGTGGATGCCATGATCCCAAGAAACTTTTCTACCTGCCCGAGACAGAGGAGTGGCCAAGAGGAATTCTCTGAGTCCTGTGCTTTGGGGTCCTTGCCTAAATTAATTCGTCCCGCTCGTGTGCAGATGGCCCCAACTTCCCATGGGGCTCTGTCTCCTGAGCGCACCTGGCCAGGATCCCACACCATAGGTGACGCTATAATCCCTAAATGATGCCCCGACCACATCCATCGCCCTTACAGCTGTTCTCCTCTGCTGCCTTCCAATCATAGTGCCTTCAGCTAATATTTGGTGAGGATGCACAGGAGACCCCCTCCCGACAGGATTCTGAACCTACAGATCCCCAAGGAAGGCACTCTTAAAGGTAGACACCACTTTTGACCTTCCTGGCTGCCTTGTGGCTCCCTCCAACCTACACACACACACACACACACACACACACCCTTCCTCTGTTCGCAGGTTTTCTTTCGCACGTCAGCGTGGGATTTCACAGAAACACGGGAATTATGGAAGAACAGGCTAAGATTGGCCACTGACTTCTGGGCATTCCTGGCGAGCCACTGGGTCTCAGAAAGACCTCAGGGCCTGAAGATGTTTGCCAGGGAGGCGATGAGCCAGCCCCCAGGGGCTCATATGATCCCTCCCCTCCCTCCTCTGCAGCGAAATATGGGGGGGGGTGGAGGGACTTATATGAAGAGATGTGGTATTTTGTGAAATACAAGAAGAAAAATGCTCTAAACCCCATAATCATAAACACAGCATATGGAAAAGGGAAAGAGCTAGTTTTGAGTAAGAAGTGTCTTTACTCCGAGTCCCTCCCCTTTCTGGTCAATATTAGATACATAATCAGAGAAATGCTTAAGTTTCACCCGAGGCCTGCTGGAGTTGGGAGCTTGGTTTTTTTTAAAGAAATTCCCTAGCATGCATTTATTGCAAGAAGGACTTGCTTTCTCAAATGCTTTCACCTGTCAGAAGCCCTCTGTCAGAAACTTAACAGATCGCTCTGTTTTCTCGTTTCTGCAAAGCAGAGAGGGAGGGAGGCCACGTCAAGTGTCTACTGTGTGCTGGGCACAGATGCAGACAGCTGGCACCTTCTGCCAGCCTCGCTGCACGTCTCCGAGGGCAACGGGCCCCCCCACGGGCTCGCAGGCTCAGAAAGGCCAGGAGCCTCGACGGGGAGCACCAATTAGGGGATGGCAGAGCCAGGACTCTATGTAACCCCAAAGCCCAGTGTGCCCCACCCCCAGCACAGAGCTCCCCGTTTGAGCAGGTTCCCTGTAACAATGCAGAGAAATTCGGGGTGTGTGGGTGGCTCGGTCGGTTAAGCATCTGACTCTTGATTTCAGCTCAGGTCGTGATCTCACCGCTTGTGAGATTGAGCCCCGTGTCTGGCTCCATGCCGACCGTGTGGAGCCCGCCTGCTATTCTCTCTCCCTCCCTCCCTCCCTCCCTCCCTCCCTCTCTCTCTCTCTCTGAGATTCCCCTGTTTGCAGACTCTGTTTCTCTCTCAAAATAAATAAATAAAAAAATTGCAGAGAAATTGGAGTAGAGGAATATTTTCCTCCCAGACAACCAGGTCATGCTTCCGATTTCCTTCATGCTTCTGTATTTATTCCTCTCCTGGAAATGGCCACGTGAGCTGTGTGCTCAGTCTCTTTCCTATTTGATACGTCTCTTCCCCTCCTCCTTACTGCCTTTTTTCCTTTCTCAATTATTATATTGAGATCGCATATGTATCATCAACATGCACACATCTATCAACTTGCGATGACTCTGTGCATATACATCCATAGAATCACCAGTCAGTACCTTCCCCCAGCAAACCAGGTAAGGACCTGATCTTTAACACCAGAAATTCATTCCACTGGTCTTGAGTTTCGCTGTCACATGCATCACTGGTTTTTCCTTTTCCTTGCTGTATAGTATTCCACGGGAGGACAACACTGCTCATTATTCATCCATTCTACCGGTAACGGATGGTTGGTTGTTTCCATTCTTTAGCTGATGTATATGATGTTCCTTTGAGCATTCCTGTTCTTGTCTTTTGATGGATGTAAACACTCAGTTCACTTGGGTATATAACCAAGAGTAGAATTTCTGGGTCATGATGCTTCTCTTGATTATCACTATTTTTTTTAGTTTTTTAAATGCTTATTTATTTTTGAGACAGAGAGAGATAGAGCATGAGCCGGGGAGGGGCAGAGAGAGAGGGAGACACAGAATCCGAAGCAGGCTCCAGGCTCCGAGCTGTCAGCACAGAGCCCGACACGGGGCTCGAACCCATGAACCCCAAGACCATGATCTGAGCCGAAGTTGGACGCTTAACCAACTGAGCCATGCAGGCGCCCCTGGTTATTACTATTTTTATTTCAGCAGTGATAGACATCACTGCAAACGGTTAAATAAAGAAAAGGCTAAACCCCACCTCCTCTGGTGCCATCCCCCCAGGGTATATTCTAACACATGCTCATCCAAATTACAGGGACACGCACAGAGCATTCTGAATTTTTCTTTCACTTCTTCCTATTTTCTTTTTTTCAGCCGAAGATCATTCTATAACTTATCTGTTTAAACTTGGCGTATCTTAGCCATTCTCCCAACTAACACATATGAATCTACTTGTTCTGTTTAGTGGCTGAAATAAAATCCCAACATACGAATGCGAAATTACTCAACTGGTATTCTCTCTTCAACGAGGTGATTTCCAGTGTTCCTAGACCCACGATGCAAATTTTGAGACGTGTCATTGGGTACCGCTGTTCTTATGTCCCTTGTAAAGCAGATTCCCTGCGTTGTCATTTCTTGGATCGAAGGATATGGATGCCTTCCAAATTGAACATACCCAAGTCAGACACAAAAGGACAAATATGACAAGGTTCCACCTATATGAGGGACATAGAATAGTCAAATTTGTAGAGACAGGAAGCACCAGAGGTTCCCAGGGGCTGGGGGGAGGGGGAGATGGGGAGTTTGTGATGAATGGGTGGGGACCCAACCTCCGCTGGGGAAGAAGAGGAAACATTCTGGAGGCAGGTGGTGTTGATGGCCTCACAACAATGTACACTCACTCAACACCCGAACCGGATGCTTAAAAAGGGTTACAATGAGAGGCACCTGGGTGGCTCAGTCGGTTAAGCATCCAACTGTTGGTTTCGGCTCAGGTCATGATCTTGCAGTCCTTGAGTTTGAGCCCTGCTTGGGATTCTCTCTCTCCCTCTCTCTCTCTCTCTCTCTGCCCCTCCTCCCCCATGCTCTGAAGCCACAAGGATCACCCGCTTGGGGACGTACCTGCTGTTGGCTTCCTCCCCTACCCTCTTGCTTCCCTCCTGCCTTCACTGTGCTTTCTGGGATCACCTCCCGAGTGACCACAACACTCACACGCTGGTCCCGGGGATCGGCCGCCGCAGGACCCGACCCAAGACACCAGCTATCTGTTGAATGGCTGCCATGAACCTGGTGGGGGAGACAAAGGTGGGTTGGCACACGGCACGGCCAGGTGCATAAACAAAGCCCCATGGGGTGCAAACTCGCGGCAGCGAGTCTCAACAGAAAAAGTCCAGAGAACGGCACCATGCCTAAGGCGGCCCGCATCTGGACATCCCGGGAGATGTCTGTGCGGGACCGTGGATCCGAGAGGGACGAAGGAGGGAGGCGGCGGGCGTACCTGTCAGGGGGACTGGCCCATGGAAGCTGGAATCTGCAAGCCCTGTGCAGGGTCGGAATGCCCTGGCTCCCGTTATGGGTCTGTGACTCCCCCCGTCCTGCAGTAGCTGGGAAGGCTGGGGCAAATCCTCAGATGGGGGGAGGCTTTGTGCACCCCACCCCCCAGAAAACAGGGCCAGAAGCGCCAGGAGGACCGTGTGAGTCAGCGTGCGTGGGTAGGATTTCCCAAACGAGGTGCGGATGGTAGTTCTTTGGGGATGTGTTTCCTCAAGAGGGTGGGCATCTGTGCCTGGGGGCTTAAAAGACAGTCACCCCCACCGTCCCCCAACACACACACAGCTCAGCGCTGTTAGAAGCACTGAGCTTCTTGAAATAGGAAGGATGGGGAACGGCTGCCGTGCCAGGGGCCATGATGTGGAAACCAAAGGTAACGATGTGTTTTTAGCGACCTTCCGGCACAGCCGGGGTGCTCTCTGGCACCACAGAAAAAGGATTCTTACCGATTCCGTTCTCCTCGTGTTTATTAACTGACTAATCAGTTATTAACCGATCCGTGAGCCGCTCCCGTTCCGGCTGGGGGTGTGGCTGTGTACACAACCAGGCGACTCCGAGCAAGCCATTTCACCTGTGCCAAGAGACCTCGGTTGGCTCATCTGTGAAATGGGGAGAACGCCACTAACCCTAAACAGATGTTCACATGATTCATCACGCTAGTACAACTGAAAGAACCTGTCAGGCCCTTGCCTGGGAGCCTGAGAAATACGGATTGTGGCCGAGAGCAGCCCGCTCTGCCCTCACGATCACCCCAGGCACGTGAAACGGAGAGCTTCTGCACCAAACACCCAGTGTGGCCTACAAAACGCAAGGCGTCCAAATTGCAGGGAGGGGCCACGTTTTATTTGCCCACTCATTAGCTAACGGGTATCTGTGTTGTCTCCAAGTTTGGGTGATGACGAAGGATGCCGCCATGAACACCTTTGTCCTTGTCTGCGGTGGATCTGTGTGCACATTTCCGCGTGGGGGGGGGCACTAGGAGAGGAAATGTGGGGACGCGAAGCATGTGGATGCAGAACTTGAACAGCAAAAAACCTCACGGTTTTCCAAATCAAGCGGTGCCCGTTGTCACCCCCACCAGCAGCGTAGGAGCCCTCGTAAGCTCTGTGTCCTGGCCGACCCTTAGTATTGTCAGTGTCGCCTTGGAACCGTTCTGGTGGGGGCGTGGTGGACTCGCGTGGTGGCTCGATTTTGCGTCTCCCCCGTCACCGACTCAGTAGTACGTCTTTTCACATATTGGCCGTCTGGGTGTCTTTCTTCAGGAAATAACCTGTTCCAACCACTTGCCTGTTTCCCTACGGGAGTGTCGGTCACTGGTTTATGGATTTGTAAGAGTTCTTTATATATTCTGGCTACTGATCCCGGGTCAATGATATGTACTGGAAATATACTTCCCCACCCCGTGAGGGGATCTCAGAGAGATTAATTGACCAGGACACGAAGAGAGTCATTCTTTTCCAAGAACAGATGGTAAGGGTCCATTGGGTCTGTCTGCGTGCCCTGCTGGCACTACGCAACCTTTATTTTTAACTGTTTAAAAAGCGTCTATTTATTGTGAGAGACGGAGAGGGAGCACGTGCGTGCGTGTGAGCGGGAGAGTGGCAGAGAGAGAGAGAGAGTGAGAGAGAATCCCAAGCAAGCTCCCTGCTGTCGGCACAGAGCCCGACACGGGACTCTGTCTCACACACCATGAGATCATGACCTGAACCAACATCAAGAGTCGGACACTTAACCGGCTGAGCCGCCCTGGCCCCCGAGCGCCACTAAACCTTGAGATTTAAGACATCTTTGGAAAAACACAGAGCACCGCACCCGCGATTGTGAACCACGGATGGGTAAGATATTTACCTATTGCTAATTAGAAATAGAACGCGGGGATAAGGCTCATATCCTTACAAAATATTCTACTTAGTTGAGATACACCTCCTAGAGATATTCTTGAGGAACTCTCTATTTACTGAACTGCGTTCTGAACATCGAACAAGGCTCTTGGTGAATCCCTAAGGCCCTGTTCTCACAGTGTGGCCCTCGGACCCGCTGCTGCATCGCCTGGGGACATGTTAGAAATGCAGATTCTCAGGTCCCACTTCAGACCTTCGGAATCAGAACCCTGGGGGTGGGGGGGGTGCCCAGCCATCTGTGGTCTCACAAGCCCTCCAGGTGACTCCGGTGCGTGGCTAATACTCACGGCCACACAGCTCGCCGGTTGGCGGAGCTAGGGTCGCGGCCTGTGCCTCTCTGACTCCAGGTCTATGATGGCCCCACGTGTTGCTCCTGAAATCAGCTGTGAGCAGCACTGAAGTCCCGACATAATCTTCCCAAAGGAAAGTCCCTGTTGGAACCTCGACCTCTGCCCTCAACCAGATGCCTTGGATGGAGAACTGGGAGTTCGGCAGACGTTAAATTATAGAATGTCGGGGCGAGCAGACCCCTCAGCATCCAAACACACCAAACATTAGGTCTACCGTGTGCCGGGCACTGCCACACATCATGGGGGCCACACACGCCACCAGTCCCGGCCCCCGCCCTAAAGCAGTTCGCAAGGCACTTGGATCCAGAAAGCTGAACAGAGCTTTGAACACCACCGAGGGGTTTGCAAGAAGGACGGGAAGAAGAGGGAGGGAACGGGTCCTGCCTGGAACGCTCCGGGCTGGCTTTCTGCAGAAGCTGTGTTCAGGAGGGCACTGAGGGATGGGCAGGCAGGACTTCGGCAGGCTGCTAAGACACACAGGGCAGGGCAGGAAGAGGAAGTCAGGACACAGAGGCAGGGGTGGGGAGTGGAGCAGAGGAAGAGGGGTGGAGCGAGGGGTCAGCATCAGACTGGCGAAAGAGCTGGGGCAGGAGGAGGGCGTGGTCCGCCTCACGGGCACAGAGGGCTTCTGGGAACATTCCTTTCCACTCCTCCCCCCTCCATTTGCCCTACCAGTCCCTGGAGCGGATGGGATGCCCTGTGCAGGCACAGACAGAAAGGTGAGGTGGTAATAGTCCACGGCCAGAGTCAGGAACAAAATATTTCCCAGCCGGGATGGTGTGGGCCCTTAGGAACCAGAGCAGACATTGGCCGCCATACAAGGCCTGCACAGATGTGCTAGTGCGAAACGACCGGTCACCGGCCCTGGTTTACACTGGAAGGAGCACCGGCTTTGAACACCAAAATGATTCCCCAGGACCTTAGTACTCATTCCCCCAAGGCCATTAATCTAGAAGAGTCCAGCTGTCTTAGAAATTTCCACTCGGTCTCGAGTGGACCACACCCACGTCAACGCGGTTTTGGAAGCGGGGGGGGGGGTGCTCCCTGCCTGGGTACTGCTTGGGAAAGCGCCCGAAGTTTGGGGGGGGGGGGCATACCTGTCTCTACCTGCAACAGCATCACCTTTAAGGAGCTGGGAGCAAACCAGACCAGGGGCCACCTGACGACAAGCATGAAACATGTTTGGGGGCCAGTCTTTGTTAGTGTTTGAGAATCCATCCAAGGTTTTTAATTAAAGCTAAGAGGATCTTGAAGAAGCCTGTGGTTTTCCAGTCTGTGTGACGGTGAGATTAGTTCTGGATGATTGATGGGTGGTGGGCGGCGGGTCTGAGGCCTCACTCAGAAGACTGTCTTTGAGAGCCCAAGTTACGGTACTTGGTTCCAAGGAGGATTAAGCCCATTGGGCTTAATCTTTGCGGTTTCCTTTGCTGTGAAAGCCCGAAGTCACCAATTCCAAATCTTTTTACGTTTTTGTCCTAGAACTCAGGTGTCCTGACCTGCAATCCAGCAGTCTTTTCATTCCCCCCTCGGGCTTCCTTTTATTTATCGTTTAAGAAAATGGCCAATGGTGATGACCGTTGGAATGGCCGTCATTTGCTAACATTTCTGACCCGGTCTCACTCTGTCCTCCCTTCCTAGCTCCGAAAAGGGGCTGAATTCCTGTGGTTCTATCAGATTGGCCTGGTAGCAGTACGTGATTTAAGAGAGAGCTCAATTTTAGAAAACTCGGTGTAGAGAACTTAAGAAATGGGAATTCAGAAAACGGAACCCTTGAGGGTTGAGAGAGGACAGTTCATCACAAGATACAAGGATTCTCTGCTTCAACAGAGCTCCTGTCTGGTCTGGCGGGCCTGTGCTGCTGCCCTAGGGTCCGGTCACCCAAAGCACGTACTTGGCACTCACGGTGTGTTGAGCATTGGACGAGGAGTTAGGAACAGCGAAACGATGACAATACGGTGTGAAATGAGCTGGGATGGGAACGAGGCCACCCAAGAGCTGGGAACAGAACAGTGAACCGGCTACTGCTTTGGGACACCCTAATTATCCCCCTTCTTCGTTCTAGAAGCCTTGTGTTCCGAGAGCCTAGACCTTACCATTGCTGTTTTGCATGAGAATTGGCTGGGGAGAGGCATCTCAAGAGCAGCGGTCAACACGTTTCCCTCTGGTCTCCTAGTCCTTAGCTCAGTGACCCGTACACAGTAGGCGCTCAATAGGTGTCTGGTGAACCAATAAATCAATGCATGAGTGAGGTGAGGAAAGCAGACAAAGAAACTAGAGTCTAAGACCTCTGCCAGTCGGATCTCGGAGGAGACAATTACATCATGAGCCTGTTGGAAAACAGAATTCGATTTCTTAAAAATTCAAATTACACGGTACATTTTCAGGCCTCGAGTGTCGCACAATTGGAAATGCTGGTGCTTGTCAGGTGGAGGGTGGCGACGGTGACGATTAGTCTCGTTGTGGCCGTGGGGACAGGAAAGCAGGATGCAGGGCCACTCGTAAAATGATTGGGGGGTTTGCGGATTCCACCAGGGGTCTGTTGGGGAAGAACTCTGGATTTCTTTGCTCCCCTGGAGGATGGAGGCTCAGTAGCCTGGGATGTGGCTCAGTAGCAATTGAAGGTGGCATCTGAAACCCCATTGGGGTTTCGCTTTTACTCTGAGGTTTGAAAATCTTAGCACGCGCTCATTGGTTTCCAGTGCCCTTCCAGGGTAACCTCCCCAATCCCATGCTGTTCCTCAGCGGGGTGGCCAGCCATCTCGATTTGTCCGGGACTTGACCTGGTTTCAGCACCGGGAGTCCCATGTCTTGTGAAGATCCCCGATTCTGGCAAACAGAGATATGGTCATGTGAGTCTCTAGAGCCTGTTAGCAGACCCAGACGGACCCGGGTTCAGCCCCTGGTACGTCTACTCCTTGGCACGTGACCTTGGGTGATGAGCTTTGCCCTTCTAAACTTCTGCTTCTTTATCTCTAAAGCAGGGAGACTGAGTCTTGTTTCAGGGTAAAGGTGAAGATTCGGATGTACGACACGTAGCACAGTGCGTGGCCCCCACGCGGCAGTCCGTAAATCGTAGTTGCTGCCGTTGTTGCTGTCGTATTCGAAACGCCTCACCTTGCAGAGGAAGTCCGGAAGGAACCCCAACAGATTGAGGCCTTCCAGCCGGGCACAGTGGCAAAGCCAGGACTCAAAGCAATACCCCGACTCCCAATCCAGTGCTCTTCCTTAAACCAAACTTATAGAAGCATGGACTGCCCCCCACCCCAAGAGGCTCCCAAGTCTCACAGGCCACACTCCACAGCACACACACGCAGTTGTCCCGCATTCAGTGCAAAAGCCATTGCCACGGTTGGAGTTCTCTGGTCACCGGAAACGGAAACAGACACCGGCTCCCCCAGAAGCAAGGGAGTTTATGGAGGCACCAGGAGCCCCCGGGGACCACATGGAAAGCCGCGGAGCCAGCTTGAGACAGATGAGTCACATGGGTCAGGCAATCCCCGAGAGCCCTGCCGGCTGCTGGGGCACCCCGGACAGCATTTGCACCAAGGTGTCGCCCTGAGAAGGAGGGCGTCGCAGACGGTTTTCCATCTTTGAGCCCTCCCCTCCCAAGGGCCCGGCGTCCAGGAGAGAGAGCCCAGCTGGCCCAGCTGGCAGGGGAGGGCAGGGAGAGGAAGGATGAGACAAAAGAGCCTTCGGAAGTCATCTGCTTCCGCGGCGGGAGGGCCCAGTGAGCCACGAAGGCTGCATTCCACAGAGGTGCCCCAAAAGGAAGCCAGGGCCCCCTTAGGAGGGGAAATGGGTGCGAGGTGGGTGGCCCCCTCCACTACGACCGTCCACTCCAGCCACAAGCTCAGGCAAGGTTGCTCTGCCACTCGGTGTAGAACCACTTTGCGATGGACCCGCATCCCCCCTCTCTCTCTTCCTTCTTCCCCTTCGCATCCGGCCCGAGCTCAGTGCCATTTCCAGAAGGGAGCTGCCCGCCCACGGGATGGAAGGTGTTCGTGTTGAAAAGTCCCGTGCCCTGCCTTCTCTCTCCAGCGTGCCACTTGCCCACCCCAGAGCCCGCTTGCCCTTGCTCTGCCCGCCTGACTTCACTTCCCATGAAACCAGGACCCCTTGCAAAGGGAGCCCAGCTGGGGCTGGACGGAAATCCCACAGCCGGCTGGCTATAACCTTGGAGTCCGCGTGAAACCCACGTCAAAAGTGCTCCTTGGAACAAAGTCACTGCAATTTTGGTAAAACCACTGCAATGAAACAGTAGTAAACATCCCAGAAACGCTCAGGGCGAGCCGGGCCCAGAAGCCCGTTTTCTCCCAACTGGGTCCGTTTTTCACTTTCTCCTTTTCCAAAAGGGTCCGGGTAATGACTTGCTGAAAACCTGGAATCGCCCACAGTGTTTTCAAGTCCAGCCTGTCTTGTCTTCAAGGTTTTTTTTTTTTTTTTTTTTTTTTTTTTTTTTTACCTTCGATTTAACTTGCTGGGCGCCTCTGGAGTCTGGTATTAATAATAAATATTATTGCCATGCATCCTTATTTTTCCCTTAATTTAATTAGAGAAAATGTAATAGCCCTTATGAAAACAATATACGAGTTTTCAAACCTAATTAACATGATACAAAGTGAGCAGGTCACTACAATTGTTGTTTTCTCTGGAAAGCTTCCACGCAAATAGATAAAAACAAAACTGCATTTAATTCCATAGCCTGGGCTAACAGGCAAATCCGAGATGACGACGGGCTCCCGCCCTAGGGCTCTGTCTGCCTGGTAATGAATACTTTCCTTTTGTCACGATTCAAGGGAGGGCGAGAGCGATACGCGAACCCCGTCAAATATTCTGAGGGGAAATCAAGTCAGCCGTGACCGGGGGTCCGGCCTTCGACCCTTCACGATCCTTACGCCGAAAAGCAGCCCAGATGTAAGCGAGCCCGCTCTCCTGCGTGGCCTCTATGATCCGCACGGAGCACCCCTCCTTTGTTCCTGGGGCGCCAAGCATCCTTCATCCTGCTCCAGGATTCCCTGGGCTTTGGGGTCTGGCCGATCCCCAGGAGGCGCCCCCCGCTCCCGCTCAGAGCCTGACTCTCTGGGGTTTTCTCCAAGGCTGAACAGGAGGCACGCGGTTCCTCCCTCGGTGGGGAGGAGAGCACTCTTAAATGTCTGGTCTGGTCTGGCGGGAACCCCGCCACCGTCAGCCTCCCCAAGGTGCACCCTGGACTCACTTCTCGGGATACCCCTCTTCTTTCCTTTCAGCGGCACGCACCGAGAACGCATCCCATTTTCCTCTCCTGGGTTCGAATCCAGGCTCCCCCACAGGGAGAGCTGGGGGAAGGTGTCACCTGTGAGAGGTCCGTGAGCCTGGTCCGCGAACTGGAGTGGGGAGTATCTCCCGCCTGGTTTCGGGGACGGCTTAATGCACCTGCCAATGGCTCATGGCGTTGGAGGTGCTGTGCGAACCTCGCTTCCATTTCTCTTCTCGAGAGCTGACAGTTTCAGCTCACTTTATCCGAAGTCGGAACGTGGAGCGGGACACGGCTCGCTCACCCCAATCGTCTCCTCGTTTGCAGTCCCAGAAAGCAGCAGCCCACGGGCCCTTTGGCTCGCCCCAGCTTTTGGGTTCGCGTGTCTAGAGAAGTAGCCGGATCTTTGCATGCAGGCGGTGACAGGTGAGGGAGCTGGAGGTCCAGAGGGAGAGTAGGACATGGGAAGTAGGGTCCAGCCCCAGGGGCAGAGGCTTCAGGACCCGGGGAAGAAGGAGGGCTCCCAGCACACATACTGCATTCTCGGTTCTGGTCAGTTCTCCTTAGCGACCCAGAACATCAGACCAATACGGAGAGTCAGCGGAACCCACCTCCAAGGACAGCGTCGCTCCGCAGGGATGGTGCCATCGGCCAAGATATGAGGGTCACAAGCGGCCAACGTGAGGATCTGTCCCG
The DNA here is from genome assembly GCF_018350195.1 of Panthera tigris. Classification (NCBI taxonomy): domain Eukaryota; kingdom Metazoa; phylum Chordata; class Mammalia; order Carnivora; family Felidae; genus Panthera; species Panthera tigris. The sequence continues at coordinate 136,827,397 of NC_056665.1, forward strand.
AGCCCGCTGGTTCCAGACACGACTCTCCTTCCCTTCCTCAGGCAGACGATGGCACGTTTAACTATAAGATGCCAAACTGGGAGAGATCTTTGTTTGCACTCAAATGTGATCATATTGTCATGGCAGTTATTATGTAAATGGTAATTGTAATGGACCCACAAAAAATAAGACAAGAGGGGGAGAGGTAGGCTCCAGAAGACAAGAACTGACAAAAAAATATTGGGTAGATAATAGTAACTGACTTAGCAGAGCGATGCCTATGGGAAGGAAGGAGTGGGGGATTCCAAAATCAAGCAGATTCAGGAACCAGACCCCTAAAGACTCAGGAGCTGGCGGCTGCAGATACCTCAAAGAATTAGGAGCAAGGTGTGTTTTAAAACAAGGTTGTTTCCGGAAACCACGTAAAGAGCTTCCCTTTCCGCACCCTGCTCTGCCACGGGGCGCCTACCCCACATGCTAGCAGAAGGCGTTAATCTCTGAAGAAACCCAACGAGGGAGGGTGAGAAGCCCAGGACACCAGACACTGCTGAGGGTGGGGTGGGTGCCATATTGAAAACAGGGGCCATATTGAAAAGAGTTGGCATTCAAAATGGTGGGACCCCTACCCTCCTCCATCTAGGCTCCCAGGATGCGGGCAGCATTTTCCACAAGCATGAGGTGGTAGCAGACTTCTCTGGAGAAACTGACTAGTCTGGGAAAAAAATAACCCCAGCTACTCAACAGCCATAATTCTGTAGAGAGCACCCCCCCCCCCGCAACAAGGCCCACCCCTGCCTCCAAAGCTCCCCATCCCCCCCTTTTTTAGAACAATCTAAAACACGAACAGACAGACAAGAATCACCAGACCTTTGAGGAAAGCACTAAAACCAGCAAACAGAACAAAGGAACACATCGGGGATAGAGACTTCAAAAACACCAATATCCTCGGAGAGATAAGAGAAAATAGCATATCCAAGAACAGGATGTCATTTATAGAGCTCTTAGAAACTCAAACCCACTTCAAATGAAAATCCAGTCAAGGTTTGGAAGATATAATTGAGGTAACATTCTGGAAAATACGACAGCAAGACAGGGAGCAAACGAGAAGCTCGTGCAGGAGGTCCGATATCGAATTAGGAGAATTTCCAGAGGATGAGAGAGTTGAGAAAAGAACACTTTTTAAGGATCAAGGAATGTAATTAAGGTCAGCAGATTACAATCAAATGAGTTTCTGGATCGAAATGTCCCACGGAAGACCCAGCTCGCCGTAGGAATCAAAGGTGTTTGCCAAGGCACATCATAAAGAAATTTTAGAAAGCCAGGGACACAGGGATCTCAAGTGCTTCCAGGAGATGGGAAGGGCAGGTCACCCGCACAGAATCATCAATCACAGAGGCACTGAATTTATCAGTAATCGGAAGGTAAAATATGATGGGGGGCGGTGGGCGCCCGGGAGGCTCAATCGGTTCAGCGTCGACTCGGTTTCTGCTCAGGTTGCTATCTTGCACTTTTGCGAGTTCAGGCCCCGCATCAGGCTCTGCGTCGGCAGCCCAGAGCCTGCTTGGGATTCTCTGTCTCCTCTCTCTCTGCCCCTCTCCCACTCGCACTGTCTCTGTCGAGATAGATAAGTAAACTTAGGGAAAAAAAAAAGATGATGGAACAATGGAACAATCTCTGCAACATTCCCAATCGAACATGATCGAGTGGGGGACTCGATCTCACGAACCATGAGATCACGACCTGAGCCGAAATCAAGAGTTGGACGCTTAACCACCTGAGCCACCCAGGTGCCCCTGAAATAGTTTAGCACAGGACTAAGGAAACTTTTAGGGTGACAGCCAGGCGGCAGATCACGAGAACCAGAAAAGCTAGAGCAGAGGGTGGAAACTGATTAATTACCCAAAGTATTTGACTGCCGCCCTTTTGGAGAGCGCAGTCAGTGGCAGACAAAGAGTGAACACAGTAAATGAGAACACCACAGCAGGTTAGAAGATGTGAGGAGAGGAGCCCGCAGGACAGGGTCAGGGAGGTGGGGAAAGGCTGGAAGACGGACCAGTCTGCAGTATTAAGTAGGAAACAGGGATGGGGAGCCCGGGTGGCTCAGTTAGTTAAGCGTCCGACTCTTGATCTGGCCCAGGTCATGATCTCACGGTTCATGAGTCTGGACCCTGCCTGCTTGAGATTCTCTCTCTGCCCCTCCCCTGCTCATGCTTGCTCGCTCTCTCTCTCTCTCTCTCTCTCAGAATAAATAAATAAATAAATGGGAAATGGGGAGCCACTGAAGGTTATTGAGCAGAGGAAGGACCTGATCTGATGCAAGGCTGCAGAAGGACCAGTTAGGGGCTGTCGCAGCCATCTGCTAAGAGACGATGGGGACGGGCCGAGGTGGCAGCAGCGAAGGAGGAAAGAAAGGGTTGGGTTTGGGATATATTTTGAAAGAACGAATGCACAAAACCAGCCATACGAGATTCGATTTGACGGCAGATTTTCTTGGGAAATCCGAAGAGAAGGGAGCTCAGTTTAGAATTTTGGTTCGGGGATAGACAAGGTGTGCCTTGACGCTCAGTTTCTGTTTCCCAAAAGCCTCCAAATGTGCAAGTTTGTCCAATCCAGTCTGTCTGGTCCAACTTCTTTTGAGGACTTGGGACCCCAGGAGGGGAGAGGCACCAGAGGGGCCCAGAATCCGTACCCCCCATTCCTCTCCTGCCACTTCCTGCCCACATCTCCTGTGGGGCCACTTGCGGCTCTGAAGCCGGGGGTCCTTCCAGGCCCCCTTTGCCCCCACAGAGCCCAGTCAGGGGAAGAGGCCCAGGTGGCAGGACCTCGGTCCCTGCGTGAGCATGGCGTCTGGAGGTGGACAAACACGCAGAACGCCAAATGAGAGAAGGAGGGGATCTACCGGTTCCCCAGGGGCTCAGGCTGTGCTGAGCTCAGCACCAGACATCAGGCACCTGGCCTACACCATCCCCTTGAATCTGAGCACCGATCCCATTTTCAGGCTCAAGAAATCCAGGCTGACAGCGAGGAAGCGACGTGTCTGAGGTCACCTATCCACAAGTAGAAAGGGCTGAGCTGCACTAAGCCCTGAGGCGGCTGGTGCCCTCTGGGTGAGGTGGGGTGAGGCCCTCCAGGGCTCGACCCCAACCTGCCCCCGAGTCGGTCGAATTGTCAGGAATCTAGCCGAAAACAGAACCTTGGGCCGTGCAGTTTCCAGAAAAAAAGCGAGCGGTGGGCAAGAATCGCCGTGGGCTCCTGAGAGCCACCTGTCACTCAGGCCTGCTGGTGCCTCATCTTGTCCTCCCCAGGCTTCAAAACAGGGGGTCCTGGGAGGCGAGGCAAACTTTCAGAGCCCTCCAGAGGGAGGGGCTCGTCCTGCTGTCTCTGTTTCTCCAGCACGTTCCCTTTGCTTTGGGACACCCCCCCCCATCCCCCCACCGCCCCCCCCCCCCTGGCTCGCCAGCGCTCCCCCCACCCCCGCCCTGGCACGCAGGCGGTGCGCATTTACGCAAACACCGCGGACAGCTTCTGCCCAGAGGCTCATATGGGCGGCAGCTGGGACTCCCAGGTTCCTTTCTAGAGGAACCGAAAAGGAGCAAGAATCATGTTCTGCTTCCTCTGGTGGCCTGGAGTGGATAATGGGGGGGGGGGGGGGAAACAGCACATCCGAGTTGAAGTTCTCTTTTCAAGATAAAACACGGAAGCTTTGGAGCCGCCCGGGGCCAGAGTTGGAGGCGGAGCCCCCGTCTGCTTTCCTACGGGGGACCTACGCGGGATATTCGTTTAAACTCTTGGAAGTTCAGATTCCTCACTTCTAAAAGGGGGCGCCTTTGGGGCGCCCGGGTGGCTCAGCCGGTTGGGGCTCCCGACTTCGGCTCAGGTCATGATCTCGCGGTTCGTGAGTTCGAGCTCCGAATCAGGCTTGCGGCTGTCGGCAACGGAGCCTGCTTTGAAGCCTCTGCACCCCCCCCATCTCTCCCTGCCCCTCTCCTGCTCACGCTCTCTGTCTCTCAAAAATAAATAAACCTTTAAAAAAAAAAAGGGGGAGGGACCCTTTCGGGGCGGCACTAGTGCGTGTCAGGTCGCCAGCACGGTGCCTGGCACCTGGAAGGTCACCGTTGCGGCTGGGAATTAGCATTTCACCACCGAAAGGACAAGGGTCTTCTAATTCCTTGCCACTGGAGACCCAAATTTTCTGCATGTTTTGCAACGGCGAAATATATTTCAATCAACGTGTGTTTTATTTTATTGAATCTGCCCTGTCATCCCAGGAATTAGGCGCCATCAGTTTTGTTTGAAAGAGGAGCAAACGCCGGCACAGGGTGGTCGACGGTCACACAAGAAGAGGGCAGGGCTGGAAACTTCAGACTCCCAAGCACAGGGCTGGCCTCCTAGGAGAACTGCCCGGTGCGTGTCAGGGGAAGCTTCCCTGCACATCCCGGGGGGAGGACGGTAACGATGAGTTGGGGAGGGGGCGGCGGGGCAGGCAACGGCGACAGCCCCAGTTGACGGAGCAGCCAGCGTGCGCTAAGCCCATCCGCCCATTTCCTCATTTCGGTGCGCCCGGGCCGCCCGTTCGGCGGGTAACAAGGGCAGGGGTAACCTCAGGACCTCAGGACGACTCAGGACGACCTCAGGTAACCTCAGGACGACTGCTCTCTAGCAGCGTCACCCATGGTGATCTGTTTCACCTCCCTGTGCATCGGTTCCCCGACCCGGAAAATGGGCTAACAGTTGTACCTACCCCTGGGGCTTGGGAGGAGTACAAGAGATAACGATGCACGGAAAGTGCTCGAGCCGTGCCTGTCAGGTGGTGAGTGCTCAGCGCTCACTAGCATTGTCTCCGTGATCCGCCCGAGGTCACCCGGCTTATCAGTAGGGACTTGCCAAATAAATAAATAATAAACCTCACAAGCCATGACTGAGCTGTAGCCAGGGGTACGAGATACAAGGGGGAATCCTTTCTAGAGGCATTCCCTCGCCACTCCAACTGGGAGGGACTGTCTGCCCCCCAAATTCCTGTGTTGAAGTCCTCAGCCCCCATGTGACTGTGTTTGGAAGTAGGGTTTAAAATATTTGTTTATTCGTTTTTTTGAGAGATAGAGAGAGACAGAGCACAAGCAGGGGAGGGGCAGAGAGAGGGACACACAGAATCCCAAGCAGGCTCCAGGCTCTGAGCAGTCAGCATAGAGCCCGACGTGGGGCTCGAACTCACAGACCACGAGATCATGACCTGAGCTGAAGTCGGACACTCAACCGACTGAACCACCCAGGCGCCCCTGGAAGTAGGGTTTTAGAAGGTAATGAAGGTTGAATGAAGTCATAAGCACAGGGCCCTACTTGGATTTGCCTGGTGGCCTTATTAGAAGAGAAAAAGAGATCTGTCTCTCCCTCCTCCTCCACCCCAAGGCACGCAAAGAAGAAGCCACAGGTGGACACAGGGCGAGCCCAGCCACCTCTCCAAACCAGGATGCAAGCTGTCACCAGAAACTGGATTTGCCGGCCGCCTGATCTCAGACTTCCAGCCTCCAGAGCTGGGAGGAAATACATTTCTGCAGTTTAAGCCTCCCGGTCTGTGGCACTTTGTTATGGCAGCCTGAGCCCACTAAGACCCCAACATAATTGGGTTCCGGGAGCAAAGCAGATAGTGGACGGGTGGCAGTCACGTCGACTGCTCAGAACCATGCAGTTAACCCAAGAGCGCTGAGACCGAGGAGGCCCGTCTCCAAGGGCTGGTGTGGAGATCCGCTCAAGACAAAAATGTTGACCAAAAGGGCAAGTTGCAAAGATGAGTCGTGAAGGATGGGCACCTTACGAAAAACAAACACACGCACGAACACAAAACAATGTTCGACACTCCTACGGGATTTTATCTACCTACGAAATATATTCAGACAGATCGGGGAAAATCAGACTCGTCAAATTCCTTCCTTGAGTTCCCCCCGAGGAAGAGAACAGGATTGTGGGCGCCGGGGGTGGGGGGGGATCAGAAGGACTTTCGCTTTACCTGCAATTAAAAAAATTTCTTTATACTGAAAATATATGCATGCAGTGCGTTCCTGGAGGACTAAAAAGTAGCAACATTTACAAAGAGGAAAACCAGGAGAAGAAACGTCTTTCCCGAGGTGATCCATGCCTCCCTCATGCACATAAAAGCTGCCGGCATAATTTTCTAATGCCCCTTCACCCCACACCCCGTTACATCTCCTAAATGAAAGACTTTTTGAAAAAGAGGAAGGCTTGTAAAAAGAGGGTGAGGAGGTGGTGAAATCCATCCGAGGAAGAGAGCAGAGGAAGGTTCCGGCAAACAAGAGCTAGAGATAAGGACGGGAAACGTGATCAAAGACCGGAACGCAATAGGCAACACTGTTTGATGCGCGTGCTCTCCCCGACTTTTCCGGGCAGCCTCGTGGGGACTCGGCCTGGCTTGCAGGGAGGCGGTCCCCCCAGTACCCTGGCAGGCCTCCCGCACCGGCCCCCTCCACCCCCGACAGCTCCTTCCAAAGAGCAGGTCTGACATAACTCGGTTCTTCCTACCAGACGCAGGATGTAGAGGGTCCGCCTTCTCTGGGGTCACCCACGCTCCCTGCCCTGCGGGGCATGTGCTGTTGGAGCCCATGGGAGCCCACGGCAACCTGCTCACTGCTTCACCACCCCCTACCCGGGTCACTGAGTGCCCTCGTGTCCCTGGAAGGCCATCCCCCCCACCCCCCCACCTCTTGGTGGGTCCAGTACCAAAGAGCATGGACCCAAGTGCCTCACCTCCCGAGGGGAGTATGTGACCCGGTCAGAGTTCTTGGGGCCTGCGGGTCGCTGTCCAAAGGCTGGGGCACCGACGAGAGCATCTCTTCAAAGGGCGTTTAAAAGCCTTGGGTTTTAAACCGAAGTCCTTTTGAAGGCAATTGGGAAAACCCAGACCGCATCATCCATAGCCTCCTTTCTGCAAGAAGGGCAGGACGGTGGTTTTTGTTGAAGGCCAGAGGGGAATGGTACGAGACCGAGCAAAGAGATATTTTGTTGATGTTGCTGCTCATTTCCTATTAATTCGCTTTTGTAAATTGAAGAGGGGGGATGCATGTGGGAGAAGAAAGGTGAGCCGCACAAAAGGGTTGTCACCGGAACTGCCTCCTTTCCACCAGTTTTTGTGTTTCCATGCACACACACACACACACACACGCACACACACACATCTGTTTTTTCATACATTTGGAAGTAGATCATACTTACCACTTAGCATTCTGTTTGTTTTTCAAATTGACAATATATAAAGAAACTACCGGGGCATCCCAGTGGCTCAGTCGGTTAAGCCTCTGACTTCGGCTCAGGTCATGATCTCGTGGTTCCTGGGTTTGAGCCCCGCATCGGGCTCTGTGCTGACAGATCAGAGCCTGGAGCCTGCTTCGGATTCTGTGTCTCCCTCTCCCTCTGCCCCTCCCCTGCTCACGCTCTGTCTCTGTCTCTCTCTCAAAAAAAGAGTAAGCGTTAAAGAACAATTTAAAAAAAAGAAAAAGAAAAGAAACTATGGATGAAAAGGCCTCCCACCCCTAAGTCTTCCCAGCACCCAGCCAGACTTTGGTCTCCTTCATGACCCGGAGTGCTGAGTTGTCGCAGAAGGCAGCCTAAAATTGTTCACGTTAAACAACTTTGTTTTAATTATTTATTTATTTGAGAGAGAGAGAGAGAGAGAGAGAGAGAGCGAGGGCAGGGTAAGGACAAAGAGGGAGAGACAGAGAATACTAAGCAGGCCCCACGCTGTGAGTGTTGAGTCGGCACAGAGCCTGATGGGGGGCTCGAACCCACGAACTGTGAGGTCATGACCTGAGCAGAGATCAAGAGTCAACCGCTTCACCAACTGAGCCCCCCGGGTCACATTTTAGCAACAGGTCACATATAATACTGCAGTGCAGTCTGGGGGAAGATTCTCCTAACCAAATAACATTAATATTTCTGTAGAAAATGTTTTGAATAATTTTTGATTATTAGAGCTTCAACCTCAGAAACGCATATCAGCGATTGTGGACCTCAATAAAAACCTACCGCAAAGAGAGAAACATTGGATCCAATAAAGAAAGGAGTGGGGGGATGCCTGGGTGGCTCAGTCAGTTAAGCGTCCGACTTCAGCTCAGGTCACGATCTCACAGTCCGTGGGTTCGAGCCCCGCATCGGGCTCTTTGCTGACAGCTCAGAGCCTGGAGCCTGCTTCCGATTCTGTGTCTCCCTCTCTCTCTGCCCCTCCCCCGTTCATGCTCTGTCTCTCTCTCTGTCTCAAAAATAAATAAACGTTAAAAAAAAAATTAAAAAAAAAAAAGAAAGGAGTGGGATTCAAGAAGCAATGTCAAGGAACAAAATTAGCAAATGTGTTGCTAAATCTATATAAACATTGTATAAAATGAAAAAAATGGTTTCGGGGAATTTTTTTGTTTATTTTCGAGAGAAAGAGAGAGCATGAGCCAGGGAGCAGCAGAGGGACAGAGGGGGACAGAAGATCCGAAGGGGGCTCTGTGCTGACAACAGAGAGCCCGACGTGAGGCTCAAACTTACAAACCGTGAGATCATGACCTGAGCCAAAGTTGGACGCACAACAGTCTGAGCCACCTAGGCGGCCGTAGGTGAGTTTTAAACACAAGAAGGAAGAAAGATACTGGACAAAAAAATAAAGAGATGAAAACTGAGCAGTGAGAGATCAGAGTTCAAACATTCTCACATCATTATATTGTCCTGAAGGATTTTTTTTTTTTTTTTAAGTGGGCTTCACCCCCATTGCAGAGCCCGGCACAGGGCTTGAACTCATGACCCCGAGATCAGCACCTGAGCTGAGATCAAGAGTGAGACAACGTAACTGACTGAGCCACCCAGGCGCCCCGAGAGAAGTATTTTTTAATTTAGACGTTAAGCACGTCAGTTGAAACACGTGAGGTCAGACCCAAAGATGAACAAAAGGAATAACTTGCAAATAATTAAAAGGGGCAAAGAAACTAACGAAGGCTTGACCCCACTTGCAAAGCAGGAAAAGAGACCCGGGAGAAGCAGTGGGAACCACAGGAAGTAGAGAACACAGGCCCAGGTGGCAGAAGTCAGCTCACACACAGGCAGCAAATGTAAATGCATCAAACTCATCTGCTAAAAGACTGAGATTTTCCCGAGTGAATTTAGTAAGATGGAATTCTACGATGTTGAAGAGACCTGTCGAAAACACGAGGTCCCAGAAACGCTGAAAGATAGAGAGAGAGGGACGCAAGACAAAGAACCACTGAGCAAAAGAAACCTGTGTTGCAATGTATCGCATAAACCAGTCTTGAAGATGTTGTTTAACGATGTCTCCGTTGATAGGAAAAGCCCAATCAGCTATAGGAAGGGTCTAAATTTATAAAGGAGACAAATGCCCATGTATTAGTCCCAGCCTTCGCCCTGCAAGGGAAATTGTCTGCTTAATGTACCTGCACTGGCCTCTAGACTCTAAGCTCCTGGGAGGAAACAAGTTGTGTCTTATTACCAGCCACTCAATTCCCAGCTCTTCGTCCAGGCCTGACTTAGAGGCTTCTTAATAAATGTTTATTGAATAAACCAGTGGTTCTCCAGCCTGGCCGCACATCAGAATCTTCTGGGAGTTTTTAAAAATACTGAGGCCTGGGCCCCACCCCAGACCAATTAAAAGGAACTCTCTAGGGGTGGGGCCTCAATATGGTCTATTTTTTAAAAGCTCCCCAGGTGATTCTGATGTTTGGCCAGGGCTGAGAACTGCTGGAATAAATAAATGACTGAAGGACCAAATGAATGAGCGTCTCTTTGATTTACAAAAGAATTCATTGCAGGATTCCTTTTAAAAGCACGCTCCCATGGTGCATTGCCAATGTAATTCGATTTTAAGAAATTTGATTTACACCCAATATTGCGGGGACAATCTATTTTGTAAAGCAAGGAACATCTGTATTATCTATCAATTTTTTTTTTTTTTTTATGGATTTGGGAATATTCTGTTTCTCCATTTAGAAGTGAACTGGAGACTTGAACAAAAACTGTATCATTTCCTGTACTCTGAAAACTGCTTTCTCCCACTCTGGCATTTAGGGACCATTTCCCGGCAATATTAAGCATGTGATTGCCTAACGAGTCATTTAAAACGGTTTTGAGAAGTATAAAAACATCATTGTCTGGGCGTCCTGCTCCCGATGTTGCGGGAGCGAGGGAGGAAGCATCGAGGGCATGTCAGGGTCCTTCCTCCCGGGAGCCGGTGCTGTGTCAGACCCTGGGAGCAGAAAGCGAGGTGGAGGCCAACAGGTAGGCAGGAGGAGGGCAGGTGAGCAAATTGGTGTCCGGGTGTCAGGTGAGGCGGGCAGCTGTGGCACCTTCCCCAGGTGGCGTCCACCGTAGCTGGGCAGCAAGAGGACGAGTCTCAGAGAGGCCGGAAGGAGGAAACGTCTCAGAAAGGAGAGAGCCTTGGGCCCCCGTCTTCCCAGAGGGGGAGGATTGCTCCCGAGGTAAAGTCGCGGGGAGAATGTTCTGGCAGAGGGAACGTGTGAACAGCAGCGGCGGCAGATGAAGCGATGTTGTTGGAATACTTCCTGCGGCTTTCCTTCCATGGCTTGAGAGCCCCTCGTGGCCACTGTACTCCCAGGGCCCACGCCAGCTGGCCACACCGGGCATTTGCTGCCCCTTCCTGTTGACCTCTGCTGTCCTAATTGCTGCCTTCGTGTCCTAGGGCAGCCGTAACAAAGTGCCACAAATGGGTATTTATTCTCTCACAGCTCCGGAGGCCAAAAGTCTGAACTCAAGATGTTGGCAGGGCCATAGACCCTCGGAAACCTGAAGGAGAATCTTTCTGTCCTGCCCCTTCCTAGCTTTTGGTGTTGCTGGTGATCTTTGGTGTTCCCTGGCTTGCAGATTATCTACTCTGCCCCAACCCTCCCTCTTCCCATGGTTTTCCCTCTGTGCACCTGTGTCCCAGTTCAGCCCCCCACCTTTTTTTTTTTTTAATGGTAGAACACCTGGAAATTCATGGACTTGCAAACACCTGTTTTTATTTTTTAATGTTTATTTTGAGAGAGAGAGAGAGAGAGAGAGAGAGAGGGAGCACATAAGCAGGGGAGAGGCAGAGGGAGAGAGAGAATCCCAAGCAGGCTCCCTGCTGTCAGTATAGAGCCCGATGCAGGGACTCGAACTCACAAACCATGAGATCAAGACCTGGCTGAGATCAAGAGTCAGATGCTTAACCAACTGAGCCACCCAGGCGCCCCCAATTTTCCCCTTCTTATAAGGACACAGTCATGTTGAATTATGGCCCACCCTAATGACCTCATCGTGACTTGATCTCCTCGGTAAAGACTCTATCGCCACGAGGATAGCCAAGACATGGAAACAACCTAAGTGTCCATCATCGGACGAACGGACGAGGGAGATGTGGTATATACGTACACAATGGGATATGATTCGGCCATAGGAAAGAAGGAAATCCTGCCATCTGCAACAACATAGATGGAACCTAAGGGCCTTATACTAAGTAAAACATGTCGGAGTAAAAGAACTCAGACAAATGTCGTATGATCTCACTTACACGCAGAATCTAAAAACAAACAGCCAACCAACAAAAACACACTAAACTTACAGGTTAAAGAGAACAGATGTGTGGTTACCAGACGCAGGGATGGGAGGTGGGGGAACCGGGTGAAGGTGATCAAAAAGTAGAAACTTCCAGCCACACGATCAAGTTCTGGGGATATAATGTGCAACACAGTGACTCTGGTTAACCGTCCTGCATTGCGCATTTGCAAGCTGCGAAGAGAGTAGATATTTAAAGCTCTCAGGGGCACCCGGGGGGCTCAGGCTATTAAGAGTCTGACGTCAGCTCAGGTCATGGTCTCACAGTTTAGGAGTTCGAGCCCTGCATCTTACAGCACAGAGCCCGCTTCGGATCCTCTGTCCTCCTCCGCCCCTCCCCCACTTGCCCTCCCTCTCTTGAAAAAAAAAAATGAAAAAGAAACATTAAAAAAATAAAGCATAAATAAAGTTCCCATCACAAGAAAAAATGTGCAACTCTATGTGGTGACGGATGGTAACGAAACTTATTGGAGTAATAACTTCACGACAGACACATCTATGGAGCCATTACGTTGGATCATCCACAACGAATACAATGTTATATGTCAATTATAACTTGACAGAAGAAAACCCTCACCTTATCTCCAAATAAAGGCACATGCTGAGGGACTGGGCGTCAGGACTGTAACAGATCTTTTACGGGGAACACAATTCAACCCACGACAATTGTCAAGGTTGAAGGACGGCCCCTTCTTATCCTTTCTTTCCTTTTCCCTAAGTTTCCCATCCTGCCTCTAAGCACTTAGAATTTCTCCTCCTTTTCCCCCAAGTCTTGAGTCTTTTGCATCATCCCCCCCCTCCTCCCTGCCCAGCCCGCGTGATCCCCTCTGGCCACCCTGGAGAGTTTGCGGGATTCATCCCTGGTTTCCCTGGAATACCGCCAAGCTTTTCCTCTGTCCTCCACCACCCCCGCCCCCACCTTGTCCCTACAGCCCAGTGGTCACAGCACACCTGTCAGTGCTTTTCTCTGCCGTCCTCAGGGCAGCCCCCTAGCCATCTGCTCCAAGTACCGTCCTTTGATGCTGAGCCTTGCTGGCCCCACCTCTGGGACCATCTCACTGGGCCTCCAAATCCTCAATTTCCCCCCTGCTGTCAAAAATAGCATCTTAGAGGTAACCCCGCAGCCTCCTACAACCTCTTGTCTTCTCCTTTCTCTCCGAGATAATCCAGGCAAAGTCCCGTCTTAACTTGTCCGACTGGATCTCGGCTCCCCGTTCAACCATCTCCTGGAACATTCTTGAGTGTCTGCGGCCAAAGCTGTATTTCTTCGCTGCTTCCCTTTTCCTTCTCCCCTCTTATCTTGGCTGGCTCCCTGCCCTCTTCCTTTGTTCCTCTGTCTGTTATTCCCTGTTCTTCGGCTCCTGGAGATTCCCCCCCAACCCCCGAGGCTCAGAAGGGCAGTGCTCCCTCTCGAACTTGGCTCATCCCACCCAGTGTTTGCTCCGTCACTTCCGGTCATCTCGTGACAGGTGTCACCTGGCGCAGATGGGGCCTGGGCTGTGGTCCCCGGAAGCCCCGGGAGGCGAATCCTGCAAGGTCAGTCGGGCAGAGCCAAATTTACTGATGGAGAGAGCTTGGCTGTGGCATCAGACAGGCCAGGACTTGGAACCTCACTATCACTTCTGCTGTGTGACATTGGGTAAATCCCTTAACCCACTTATGGGTTGACTTCCTCGTGTGTGCAGAGGGAGGCAGAGTAGCGACTACCTCGTGGGGGTGAGAGATCAATTAGGTTCCAGCAGGAAACAGGCGGTGGTTTTGAAATAAGATAATTCTAGGATTATTCAAGGAGCGTTTACATACAAAGGACCTATGTGCAAAGTGATGGGTTGCAGCCAGCTGTAACTACCCCAGGCCCTAAGCAATAGGGGCAGTGGGCTGGGGGTATTGGGGGGCACTTACTAGAACCCAGAAGGACAGAGTCCTAGAGAGTCAGACACCTTGAGAGAGGAGTAGCTGCGGTCTAGGATCAGACTCAGCTCTGCAGGGCAGGGGCTGGGGAACACAGGCCCTGCTCTCTTCTTCCTCCCGCCCCCCTGCCTCCTACCGATGCCTCCCACCGGTTGAACCACAGGAAGCCCAAGGCCAGGGGGCCCTGCCCACAGGGTCCACGGGGGTCAGCCTCCCCAGCAGCCAGGGCATTTGGAGGAGGATTTGGATGAATCAGCAGAATTCCGTATAAATCAAGTAAGATGAAGTATGTAAGACCAGCACCTGGCACATACCAAGAATTCAATAAAGGGGTTGGCAATTTTTCCTCTCCCATTATTATTATTACTATTATTTAGAGAAAGTAAAGCACAGTCTTTCCTGACTTTTCTCTCACCAGGTCTCAATCTCCAGCAGGGGGAAACTACCAGAAACAACGTCCTCTTTGGACTGTTGGGGAGGGCTGGCCCACACCAGCCCAGGTCGGCGAGCCTCCCGAGCCTTCCATCCCGGCCTTAGCTGATTGGACCAAGGGTGGGCGCCTCATTCTCGTGGGCAAAGCTGATTGGGCCACGGGCAGATGCCTCACCCTGGTGGGCAAAGCTGAGTGGGCCAGGGGCGGGCACTTAGGCAGGCGCCGGCTAGTGATTGGCCAACCTCATCCGCTCTCTGAGGGTTTGCAGGTAAGCTGCTCGAAGGAGGCCTTGGTGGGTAGGTCCGGGAGCGGGAGGAGCGGTGCTGGTGGGGAGCCGGGTCACCACGAAGGTGGTGGAGTAGAGAAGGGCCAGCAGATGTCCACCTCTCGAAAGGCCAGAGGTGGCACTGGAGACGCAGAGCCACTGCTCTATTCCAAACATTGCACTTCTCCGGCTCCTTCTGGGGCTGGTGGGGCAGCGCAGAGCGTTTCCTGCCCCCTCGCTCTCCGCCTCCTCTTACAATAATCCCCCTCTTAGCCGAGCTTGTCCCTGTCTGCCGCGACAAGAATTGCCAGACTCTTCTCAGACACCTTGTCAAAATCGGCATGCGTGGCGGGCAAGCGCGAGGTGCTGGCCACAGCCCATTTGCAGCTCCTGAGTGCTAAAGGTTTATGATGTATAAGCCCCCCTCTCTGGCTTGTCAAAGCAAGAGGGGAGAGGCATGAGGCCCTCGAAATATTCGAAGATCTCTCTTGATTATGCAGTTACTTAGTTTGTTATTTTTATAGTCAAAAGCGCCCACTAATATGTTAAAGGAATTTATTCAAAATAAATATTGGACAGATATTTAAGCTACACTGAGCGGTGGGGGAGTAAAAGAGCAAAGCAACCAGCTTGCATCGTTTCCGGCTCAAGCATACGCGTTCACCCTCACCAGACAATGTTGCGTACCTTTTTGTCATTGATTGCTATTGTTTTCGTCTCCAGAATCAAAATATTTTACTCTCTGACACATCTGTTGGGCATTTGATGGATGTTTTCTCCTTTGTCTTTTTCATGGAAAGCCAGTAAGGTGGAGTCTGGTCTGGTCTTTTTTTTTTTTTCAGATGAGAAAGCCAACGCCCCACAGGACCAGTAGGTGCATTGCCGAGATCTCAGGAGGTTAGAGGCACAGAAAAGACCAGAACCGGGGTCCAGAACTCCCGATCTGCTGTTCCTGCCAGCATCCCACACCATCCTCTTTATCTGAAGGCCACATACCCTCATGGAACCTGGGCATTGCGAGCCTGCTCAGGCTTCCAGAACTGCTGGGAGGCCACCACCTCCCGGAAGCCCCTCTGGATGGTCTCAGCAACAGGGCCACCAACAAACTCAGATAGATCTGGGTTTGCACTGTGCTTCCTCCACACCTACGTTGGTGTAGCATCCTTTCAGCAGCGCCCCGTGTCTTTGTGCCTTTATCCTTGGGCTCCAAGACCTCCAAGGTCAAGATCCTGGTAGATCGCCTTCATGTTTCCTGTAGCGCCCGACTCCGAGCCGACATGCACGGAATGGATGAATGAAGGCATAAGTGATTGGAAGAAGGAAAAGAACAGCATTCGATTGGAAAGTGGGCAGGCCACTTCTTATCGAACGCAGCGATGGTCTGAGAGATGAGATAGGGTGGAGGTTAAAAGCCAGAATGGCAGGGACCCGGCTTCCCACTCACAAGCAATGTGACCTTAGGCAATCTCCTTCGTCTCCTATGCTCAGTTCACCCGTCTGCAAATGAGGATAATGATGACTGAGTCTCCCCGTTGCATTGTTGTAAGAATTAAATGAGAGAAGGCGAGTAAAGCATTAATACAATTCCCGGCACATCGTAAATGCTCAAGAAACACTTGCTATTAAACGGACATTATTTTGGAAATTGAAAATCACACCTGCCATAAACTTTCTGTTTCTTCTCTGTGAAAACGGGGACTCATCTTCTATATTTTCTCTTTGTCCTGTGAAACACGGGCAGCGATTACTTTTAACCCGTCTTCTCTCGATCTTTCTTAAAGCGTTATCCACCTTCCAGCTCAAATTCAAAATCTTTTTCTACCTCCAACAAAGTAAGTGGGTGTCAGCCTTCCTACCGGGACCTCTGCATCTTGGTTACGGCTGAGGCTAGGGTGAATGAGCGAGGTACTCAGCTCAGGCACAAAATTTAAGGAGGATCTGAAAAACTCAATAATGAAGGGAAATATTTTTTATTGCGTTAAACATCCGTAACATAAACTTTACCAGCTTACCCATTTTGAAGTCTGCAACTCAGTGACATTAAGTACATTCACAAGGTAGGACGGCCATGGAATGCCGTCCATTTCCATGAAACATAACAGTAAGCAATACCCATTGCACAATAAACTCCCAAGACGGAACGTTTTAATGCAATATTTTTAAAATCAAAATTAATGCAAAAAAAAATCCATGATGAAGAAAATACCAACATTTTAAGTAAAGGCAGGACTAGAAAACTGAAGTGAATTAAACATTCTTTTTTTTTAAAATTTTTTTAATGTTTTTATTTATTTTTGAGACAGAGAGACAGAGCATGAGCAGGGGAGGGGCAGAGAGAGAGGGAGGCACAGAATCGGAAGCAGGCCCTAGGCTCTGAGCCCTCAGCACAGAACCCAACGCAGGGCTCGAACTCACAGACTGTGAGATCATGACCTGAGCTGAAATCGGACACTTAACCGACTGAGCCACCCAGGCGCCCCTTAAACATTCTTTAAAGATGTCACTTGGTAGAGGCAATTGCCAAGCATGGGCGATTCTCTCCATTGCAAATGAGATTAGCAAAAAGTAGATTTTTGAAAAGATTCTTGGGAAGTGTGCTTCCATTAAAGGCAGAGGAGTAAAATTATAATAAATTCTTCTTGGGATAATATTAAAATGTTCCAATTTAAAATAATCTTGTGAGTTTTCACACGACTGCTTTTCAATTTTTCAGTAATGATTTCAACTACTTTTAAGGTTCTGGGGGAAAAAAAATAACAATTGAAAAGTAAGTAAAAAAGTGTATATTGGGGCACACATTTTTTTTTCTTCTACCTTGGGCTCTGATAATTGCTCAGCACAGCTGTATTACTGATCCTATAAATGTAAAATTTTGATATTTTGCTCATGGAATTTTGGCATTAATTTTGATTTAAAAAGTCTATATTACAGCATTATTTATGTGGATTACTGAATTTTGTGGGCCCTTAATTTTTGTTCTTGAGGGAGGGCCTCATTCTCTTCAGCCTAATTCTGGCCCTGCCCCAGGAGCTGCCAAGAAACTTGGACATGACCTCCCTCCAAAGAGAGGTGAATGTCCACTTGGGGAGATGGGCTTTACACACCCACCCCTCCAGAAGTGCATAGAAGGAGAAGGCAGGTCCGGTCACCGTGCCCCTCTTCTCATCTACAAATGGCTTTATGCTTCGCAGGACTGCGTGCAAAACAAAAATGCAGGACTCTAGTTCAAAAAGGAAGAATTTCAAGATGGCAGCAGCAGACCCTTAAATCAAGTGCAGGGTCCTTCAGAGCCTGGGGCCCTTGACGCTGGCTCTGCTCTCACCACTGCCAAAGGTGGTCCTGTCCGGCCCCCTCAGACCTTTTCTTGCCTCACAGTTGGGTTTGCCTTTCTATCTCTATCAGCCGCCCCATCTCTGCAGCTCAGCGCTGCAGGTGTGGCTTCTGTCTGACCAGACCTCCCCACACCCCTGCAAGACATCCGGCCTGCAGCTCCTCTGAACAAAGCGGGATGCTGAGCAGAGAGTGGGTGTCTGTGCCTTCCCCTCCAGATAAAAAACATCTTGAGAGTAGGACTATTTTGTTCTATGGTCATTTGTTCATTCATTCATTCATCCATCCATCCATCCATCTGTGTTTTCTTCCATCCATCCATCTGTGCCTCCATATGTCCATCCGTCTGTCCGCCCATTCATTCATCCATTCATCCATCTATCCATCCATCCATCCATCCATCCATCCATCCATTATCTATCCATCTATCCATCCATCCATCTATCCATCCATCCATCCATCCATCCACCCATTATCTATCCATCCATCCATCTATCCATCCATCCATCCATCCACCCATTATCTATCTACCCATCCATCCATCCATCCATCTATCCATCCATCCATTATCTATCCATCTATCCATCCATCTATCCATCCATCTATCCATCATCCATCCATCCATCTATCCATCATCCATCCATTATCCATCCATCCATCCATCCATCCATTATCTATCCATCCATCCATCCTTCCGTCCGTCCATCCATCCGTCCATCCATCTATCCATCCATCCATCCACCTATCCATCCATCCATCCATCCATCCATCCATCCATCCATCATCCATTCATCCATTCATTCATTTGTTGAGCATGTATTGAGTCCCTGTGTGCCAGGCACTGGACTGGGCATTCAGGATCGAGATAAGAACATCAAGAACAATACCAGAGTCCTGTCTCCGAGGACTCATGAGGACCTAGGTAAGTAGAGAGATAATTACAGCGAGGGGACTTCACAGGACTGGCAGCACAGAGCAGTGGGAACATGGCTGTTAGCAGTGAGGGGTAACTCCTCCCTCCTCTCTATTCTAGCTGTGTGACCTCTGTGGCCTGTGACCTTGCAGGGGAAGGAAGCAGGGAGTTCTCTTCTCTCTAACCAGGAAGGGGTGCAAGGAGGCCTGTCTCCAAAGCCAGATGTGTAGCTCCTCCCCCAGCCAGCCCTGAGACCTTGCACAAGTCAGGTCACCTTCAGGGCCTCGATTTCCTCCCCTGCGAGTGGAAAGCTATTTTCATTCACACCTCCCAGGCTCCTACAAAGCAAATAAGCTAAGTGCTTATAAAGTCCATATGCATGTGAGGGGTGGTCTTACGAGGTGATCATACCGTATATCTGGGGCCCCAGAGTTATTTCTGTGCAGCTGTGTGGCTGTTTAATAGTCATTCAGCAAACATTTGCCGAGAACCACCGTGTGCCACACCCTGAGACATCTGTGGCATCTTCAAGCTTATTCAGCATTTTCATACATCTTTTTTTTTTTAATGTTTATTTTTGAAAGACAGAGAGAGACAGAGACAGAGACAGGTCGTGAGCCGGGGAGGGGCAGAGAGAGGGAGACACAGAATCCGAAGCAGGCTCCGGGCTCCGGGCTGTCAGCACAGAGCCCGACGCGGGGCTCGAACCCACGGACCGCGAGACCATGACCTGAGCCAAAGTCAGATGCTTAACTGACTGAGCCACCCAGGTGCCCACATACATCCTTTTTTTGTTTGTTTTTAGTCTTCCAGGGGAAGCAGATAGTTATTACCAATTCCATTTTCGCAAATGAGGAAACCGAGGCTCAGTTACGTTGAACCCAAAGTCACTTGTCTAACTGAGGGCCCTCTGAGACTTGAACACATCTCTGACTCTGCACCCAGTTGTCCTTTGAATACTGAGGACCCTTTAGGATCTACCAGGTGTGCCCCCCCCCCCCACCGCCGCCCGGTCTGGCCCTGGGAAGGGGTTCCAGGAAGGGCTTTCCATCAGCCACTTCCAGCCTGGTACCCGCCCCCCCAACCCAGCCCCAGACTCGGCCGTTACCTCTGACCCTGTGCCCCGTACTCACTCTAGCTGCACCGCCATGATGTCTCGCAGGAAGAGCCTTGAAGCAGGGAGGCCCAGTCTCTAGTCCCAGCTGCACTTGGCTGGACCTTGACCTTGACCTCCCCGTGCTCCTCTGCACAATGGGAAACAGGTCCCAGGGCCTGGGCTAGGAGGCATATGCAGGGGGACATGTGAAAGGGTAGGCACGGAGGTTTCTTTTATTCGAAACAACAGAAGCATCGTCCACCCTGAAATCCACTGAGAGCGAGCAGGCGGCATTGTCATTTCTCAGTGCTGCTGCCCCGGGGGGCCCTCGGGAGCACGCCTCGGCCTCCGCCTGTAAGAGCAACCACCACTGCAGTCCCCTCCAGAGTCACCCCCAGCAGTCAGGCCCCCATTTACAAGCACTTTTGAACTCTCGGTGCGTTCCCAGCTCCGTGCTGGGCCCAGTAGAGGACCAAAGGGAAGGCCCGCTCTCTGCTCCCGAGAGCTTGCAGCCTGCTAGGGAAGGCAGCGCCACGCAGATACCGTTGGGGAACAAGCCCTGGCCCTCTGCGTCAGCCCTGTGAACTGCCCACGGACTTGATCCCACCCAGCTCGGGGGTGCATGGCATGTGGGCACTGTGCATTCCGGGAAGGCTTCCTGGAGGAGGAGGTTTGTTGAGAGGCAATAGGGGTTCTTCATTCTTCCTCCTGGAGACACTGATGCGTCAGGGAGGAACATTCTCTGTAGAGGGTCCCCTGGCACCGTTTCCTTCTTCTCTCCCTCTCAGGCGTAGTCCCTGCACCCAAGCCTCCACTGGCTTTCTCGCCAGGAAAGGGGGGTAATGTTACGACTAACCTCAGGGGATGGGGCCAAGGCAATCACGAAATAATGGAAATGAAATAAATTGCTCTGTAAACTATCAAGTGTCCCGCAGATGTCAGTTGCTGTTATCTCCACCCCCAGGTCCGGCTTCACTTCCTTGCACAAAACTCTCCGTCCTGGGCACCCACCTGGGCGTGGCCCCTGAGAAGCCGGGTCTGAGCCCAGGTCTCTGTGCCCCTTCTGTTCACACCGTCCTGAGTTCTGTCCCCTCTGCCGTCCTTCTCGACCCTTCCAACAGGGCTGCCGTAAAGGCTCTTGAGGTTACCTCTTTTGTACGGTGAAACATACACGACATAAAACTGACCACGTTAACCATTTTTAAGCCTACAGCTCAGTAGCATTTAGTACCTTGCACGGTTGTGCCATCACCACCCATTGAATTCCAGAACTCTTTCCGTCTCCTAAAACGGAAACCCCGGCCAGTGAGACCCTAGCTCCCCTAGCCCCTCCCCCCACCTCCCCGGCACCCGCCATCCTGCTCGCTGTCGCTATGAATTGGACTACTCGAAGGACCCCATATAAGCGGAATCAGGTAGCATTTGCTTTTTGGAACTAGCCGCTTTGGCTTAGCATATACGTCCTCGAGGGTCATCCACGTTGGAGCTCACTGCAGATTTCTGTTCCTCTTTGAAGCTGAACAACGTTCCATTGTACGCACGTGCCATATCTCCTTCATCCATTTATCCCATCCGTGGACAGTCGCGTTGTTTCCACCTTTTAGATGTTGTGAATAATGTCGCTTTCTTTTTTTAACGTTTATTTATTTTTGAGACAGAGAGAGACAGAGCATGAATGGGGGAGGGTCAGAGAGAGGGAGACACAGAATCTGAAACAGGCTCCAGGCTCCGAGCTGTCAGCACAGAGCCCGACGCGGGGCTCGAACTCACGGACCGCGAGATCATGACCTGAGCCGAAGTCGGCCACTCAACTGATCGAGCCACCCAGGCGCCCCGTGAATAATGTCGCTTTAAACGTGGGTGTGCAAATATCTGAAGTCCCTGCCTTCCCTTCTTTTGGACATGTGCATATACCCAGGGGTGGAATTGCCAGATCCTAGGGTAATTCTATGTTTAATTTTTTTTAGGAACCGCCAGTGGCTGTACCTCTTTGCGCTGTTCAGTGTTACATTTGACCAGCTTCCTTCAGCCTGTGCACCGAGCGTCGGGTCTGCGGCCAGCGTAACCTATGTTAGGAGCCCAGATACAAGGTAGCATTTGAAAATAGGAAAAACCAGGTTGAAGAACGACCGGGGACTTTCGGAAAGCAGAGGAGAAGCCATCAGGAGGTGTTCGAGGAAATAACTCTGAGCACAGCTCCCTGCCAAAGTGCAGAACTTGCTGCCTTCCTGAGCCTTCAAGTGTACTTGTAATCATGGATAATTTTATTACTTCTTACCAGATGCCTGGTAAACCCCTCAATATAGAAAGCAGTGATTTTTTCTTTTGCCAAAGGGCTTGGGAAATACCTCTTCTGAAACTGTGAATACCAGAGATACCAGGCAGAGGCCAAAGCACCCATGCAAACCTGTCTAGCTTTCCCAGTAAAGACCGTTATAGGAACAGAGGATTTTTTTACATGCTCATAAAATGATTATACTTGTTCCGAGAATTTCCTGGTTTGAGCATGACTGTTACAGACCTATTTCATAAGTTGATTTATTTGTTTAACGGTATCTGCAGGGAACTGTGTTTTAATTCCAGTTGGCTTTTTTGTTTTGTTTTGTTTTGTTTTCCTTTCCCGCCCATATCACATCTGAAAAACCTCTTTCCGGCACAGCTCATTTGCAAGTGGCTAGGATCGTAACAGACTCTTGGTGCTCCAAAATTCTGTTGGTGTTTTCAGCTGCTGACATTCGAGTTTGAGCTTTTCCTTGCCTTGAATATTCATTGGCCATTTCTGTTGTTGCATTTACCAAAATAAAACCGACTTCAGCTCGTTCCTCTCCGGGAAAGGGCTGGTGAGCAGTTTTCTGACAGTTGTATATTAAATGCAGGTGGCTTCATGAATGCACTTTCTGTCTGGCTCAATACATTAACCATAACCCACAGTTTCTTCCAAAGGAACTGGAATGAATTAAATTGTTTAATAAAACCTTACTTACCTGGATAAACTCATTTCTATTTTGCATTTAGATTCCCTAATGCATCTTTCCAGATTGTTATTTGTAAAGTAAAAAGCTAGACGTGTTTACTTAGAAAGCCAAACATCAGACCCTAATCCTGGTTCCTGTCCAAGTTCTTTGCAACATCTTTTTTTTTTTTTTTTCACATTTCCTACCGTGTTATGAACCATCGCTTATTTCATTTAGCGTGAATTGATCACTCCCACCCCAGATCCAAATTAAGAATCGGGCACTGAATTCACACCTCTGCACGTGTTTTTTTTCTATCACACCCCTGAAACCTATACTGTTTGGGACGGAAAGGAAGTCAAAGGTGCAATTTGGAAATTGATTTTCAAGCAGGGCCCTGTGCAAGAAGGCCTCGCCTGGCTTCTGGTTGACGCTCTCCGGGATTATCAAGGGCCCATTCAAGAAGCTGCATATAGGAATGCTGCTGTACCCCCTGCGGAATCATTCTAGAAGACTGGATCTTTCAGAAGAGCCAACATGCTAAACCCAGCTTGGAGTTTCGTTCTCGGAGGATGCCAGATCTGAAGAATCAGTCATCTTTCCTCCAACCCTTGCCAAAAGCAGTTTCTGGCACATTATATACCTTTCAGTGAGGACTTGCTGAACTGATTAAGTGAACAAGTGAATAATGAGGATGATTTACTTCGCTTTATTTCCCTATTTGCCTTTTTCCTGTAAATCTGGTGCCAAACTTTATGCTCAGATACAATGAACTATATTAGCCCGGATATTAGATATAATTGCTTTTCCTCTTTCTTGTTAAACATTTAAGAATTCTATTTAAACAATTTTATTATATTCTTTTCATATACATATATATATATATATATATATATATATAGAAAGAGAGAGAGAGAGGGAGAAAGGGAGGGAGAGGAGAGCAGGGGAGAGGGGCAGAGGGAGAGAGAGAATCCCAAGCAGGCTCCCATGCTCAGCGAGAAGCCTGTCACGGGGCTCGATCCCACGATCCCGGGATCATGACCTGAGCCGAAATCAAGAGTCGGATGAGCCGCGAGGCACCCCTGTAACTGTCTTGATATAAAGTACTAAAGATAATGTCTTTCTGTCTGAGCTGACATCCACTGAGTTCTTTCAGATGTTACCTGATGTAATCTGCTCACCATCCCCAGGTGCCAGGAGTCCGTGTTCTATTTAATAGAGGAGGACACCCAAGTATTTTTGTCCTTGGTCTTTGGAGGGTGGGGAGAGTAGCAGCTAACGTTTTTATAGTGCTTGCTATATGCTACGTGCCATGCTAATCGTTTGATGTAATCCTCAAAAAAGAATTTCACGAGGTAGCTACTCTGGTCTCCATTTTGTGGATTAAGAAACTGAGACTTCGGGGGCGCCTGGGGTGGCTCCGTGGGTTGAGCGTCTGACTTCAGCTCGGGTCATGATCTCGCTGGGTTTGTGAGTTCGAGCCCCGCGTCGGGCTCTGTGCTGACAGCTCTGAGCCTGGAGCCTGTTTCAGATTCTGTGTCTCCCTCTCTCTCTGACCCTCCTCTGTCCATGCTCTGTCTCTGTCTCAAAAATAAATAAACGTTAAAAAAAAAAAAAAAAAAATGGAGAGTCAGACAGGCACCTGGGTAGCTCAGTCAGTTAAGCAAGCGTTCAACTTCGGCTCAGGTCATGATCTCACGGTTTGTGAGTTCGAGCCCTGCGTCCTGCTCTGTGCTGACAGCTCGGAGCCTGGAGCCTGCTTCGGATCCTGTGTCTCCCTCTCTCTCTGCCCCTCCCCACTTGCGCTCGCTCTATCTCTCTCTCTCTCAAAAATAAACAAACATTTAAAAAATATAATAAAAACAAGAAACAGACTTGGCGGTTAAGTAATTCACTGCAGGGCACACAGCTGGAAAGTGGCAGACAGGGGATTTGAACCCAGACTCCCACCTCCCAAGCCAGCGCACCCAATACGATTCGGGGGGGCCATGCGACAACATCGATGTAGTAATATTTTCGTTCAGATGCAAGTGACTTGTTTCCCTTAACGGCAGTGACCCGGCTGCTTACGGACCACGGACCCGGCTTAGGATACTCGAGGTGGATATCGGTGCAGAGATAAATGGCCTCTAGAGCAGGCGTGGCTGGGACAAGAGAGAGGGGCTCAGGCTGCGCGAACTCACTTTTGCCGTGGGTTTCAGGGACCACTCGGTGGAGAGGAAGGGTGCTGGCTAGACCCGAGGGAGCCGGCGGGGGCCCGGCCCCAACCTGACGCCGTCCGCACCTCGCAGCTCTGACCCCAGGCGAACCCCTCCCTCTTTGGGGGACAGCATCTCCCACCGATGAGACGAAGGCATCAGACTCTGCGTTGTTGGCTCCCGGGCGGTTCAGCGAACCTTCTCGTCCCTCCGCCTGGCCATTTGCAGGCGAGCGGGCTCTGAACGCCCTCCCGCCCGCCGGCCCGCTGCACAGGAGTCCTTGCTTCGCGTCGACCCGCTGGAGAAACTCGACAGGGACGTCGGAGAGGAGGCGCTTGAGGTTTATCAAGTTTTCAAGATTACACCTCCATAAACCCCTTTACAAGGCCGCGCGGCCCCGGCCTGCGGAGCCTCCCCGCGCATCGCCCGCCGCCTCCGGCAGGCGCCACGGGGGCTTCGGGGAGCCGGGCAGCCCCCCGCCACCCACCCACCGATCAGGCCCACCATGTCACCGTCGGGAGGAGGGGCCGAAAGCTCCGCGCTGGTCACCTTATAATCAAATTTTCACTGCGCTCTCTGACAGGTTTTTAAGTCACTTAAGGGATCTATTTATATGTGAAAGCATCAGCATCGTGCAGTAAATCCAACCACAAGCCGGTCCCGTGTTTTATTAAGTTTAAGTTCAGTGAGAGTGCAAAGCAAACGAGGGTCCTGTGTCTGTCCGTTACATCTGATTTGCGGTTCCCATAAAAAGGCCCACATGCCGCCGTCTCAGATGTGTTTTGGATTGAAAATAGGATTAATGTGCTAAAGTGTGATTGGAATGGTTAAGCGCGATTAATTGGAACAGACTGCTGCTGCCAAGGGAGCCCCTCGGAGGCTGGCCCCGCTCCAGGTTACGGAGCGAACAAAGCCGGCCAACTGTCCGACTGGTTCCGCGTCCCGCCTCGCGCGGCCGCCCCTCGCGCTTTCTCATCGCCAGCCTGTCTCAGGGCAGATTAAATGCAGCTGAGAATGTCGGGCTCGCTCGGCGGCCGGTGTCCTCCGGGAATAGGCAGGAACCGGGGCCAGGCCCGGCCGGGCCGCGGCGGTGCAGGCCGAGGGCCGCCGTGCACCGGGGGCGGCGGGCCAGGTGGCTGGGCCGGGGGTGGGAGTCATTTGGGTTGTTGGGGTTTTTTGTTGTTGTTGTTGTTGTTGTTTCTAAATGATCTGTTAAACCCCTGAACTTTAATCAAGCTGCCACCACACTGACGGCTCTGATTTACTCTGGGAGCAGGCGTGGGTGGAGGCCCCGGGCCCAGGCCGGAAGCCCTAGCCGGCGTCCAGCCCGCCATTGCGGCCGCCGGGCCTGCTCGGGCCCTGTGAGGCCTGGGCCACCTGCTCTGGGCACCCCCCGGCCCCCAGCTCCGGGCACCTCCGGCCCCCTGCTCCAGGCGCCCATGGTCCCCAGACCCCCTTTGGCCCTGGCCACCAGGCTGCACAAGAGTTTCCTCCCACCTCTGCCCCAAACACACATCGAGACTTGAAAGCTGAGTTAGCCAGGCTTCCTTCCATCCCCCACCCGAGGCAGCCTGCGTGTGGGACTCCCCCCTTGGATGGGCCCTCCCAGCTGCGGCTGCTTGTCCCCTCCCGTTAAAGTCAAGGGGTGAAATGCAGCCTCCCGGGCTCCAGCTGCTCCCAGGTCAACGGGCAGACCTTCTGCGGAAGAGGCCCACTGGGGGGACTCTCCGTGAAAGTCCACTCAGGATAAAAATGTTATGAGAGGGGCGTTTCTCATACCCTGGAAGCTTGGAAGAGATTCTTTTCAAAGAGTGAGGAGGAGAACTGATGATAGGCCGTAAAATTTAAAAAAGCATATTGCCCCTTTAAAAGGGTCATCTGGCTATGAAAGGAATACGTGTCCTGGAAGGGACCAGTGGCCCCCAGGCCGGGTCTGGCTCTGAAGCAGGGAACCAGGCCATTGCGGAGCGTGTTAGCGAACTTTACTACGGTAAGTTATGTATTATTTGTCTCCAGGGTTGGCCAAGTAAGGGTGTGTGGGGGTGTGTGAGAGAGAGAGGCAGAGACAGAGACAGAGACAGAGACAGAGAGACTGCGTGTGTGAGGGTCAGTGTCAGTGGTTTGTGTGTATCTGGGTACGTGTAAATGGGTGTGTTTGTATCCATGTGTATTTGTGTGTGTGTGGGGGGGGGTATGAACCAGAAGCAAGGAGCAGGCCTTCTAGAAAGCTCAGCACCTCCAGACGTCAGCCTGGACCTGCTTACCCTGTCCTGCGGAGGGTCGAGTACGTAGGCTCAACCCTTGGGAGCCTTGGGAGGTCTGAGTGATGTGGCCACAGGACTTGCGGTCTAGACTGGAACCCTCAAGAGTAATGTGACACAGCGTGACCAGACCATGTGAGCGGTCACCGGAGTTGGAGGACCCAGCATGCAAGTCAAGGCTCCTGTAGCTCATCTAGGCCACAGGTGAGGAGGCTGGACCCAAGGGAGGGGGCCTGTCACGTCCCAGACAACAACACAGTGAGCCAGCAAGGCTGGATCTGGGCGGCAGTCCTATCTGACATTCTGCTGGGGGTGGTATTTCGAGGGGTCCTCTGTGGTCTGCGTCCCGTTCCCTTCCTGCTTCCATTTTATTCTCCTCCTGGAACCCTCTGCCCTTTGACGCCTCCCTTGCTCCCACGCTTATGGCCTTTGCCCCATCCGCCCGGCACAGCACCCTCCTCAAGGCGGGGTCCCTCAGGCACATTGTGAACACTTCTCCGCCTGCCTGCGTCTCCAGGGTGCGCGTCCCCGAGTCACGTCAGGTTTGTCACGTGTCTCCACCAGCCCTACCTGTCGCTTTTCCATCAGCCTGTTCCGGGTGGGGCGAAGGGGTGAGAGTTAGAGCTCGGGGTCAGCCAACGTGGGTCCCAGTGGCTCTGCAGCTCCCTGGCTGTGTGACGGGGGGCTGGGGGGGGGGGTAGCGCGTGACTGATCATTTATGATCCTCCATTTTCTCATCTGTAAAATGGGGGCCATATTCTCTCCAAGTGGAGACCTGTGCTTTCCATAGAAACGCGGGCGCATCTTAAGTCAAGGTACACATTGGGCATTTTTTCTTTCCCTGAAATGCTGTTCGTAAAGCAACGCTGTGTCTTCCAGTTAATGGCGTGTCGAAACGGAGAAACTTCAGAAATACCCCTCACGTGGCGACTAGAAGTTTCTCCCCCTCTCCGCCCCTCAACCCCACAGCCTTCATGAAGAGCATCCAGGACCATCTGGCCAGACCCTCCCTGGGGGCGGGGGGTGGGGGGGGACGGGCTCAGTTATGCACCCACTCGTTTGTTTTTCTGGAAAAAAAGGCATGCATCCTGGAGGTGCGGGTCTGGGGGGGCTTGAGCCCCCTAGCAGAGGGCACCAGGAAAACCAAGTGTGTATGGGGTTTACAGACAGGAATGTTTCCACGGCACTGTGGGGCCCACAGCAGACCCCGGAGCAGCGACAGGCTGCTTGAAGGGAGAACATTCGGGCCAGGATTTCTGCTCAGCCCATAGCAGGGCCTTCCCCTGAGCAGGGATTGGGGTGTCCCTGGGGCTTTCCTGTCACCCCTACCCCAGGGG
Source organism: Panthera tigris (assembly GCF_018350195.1). NCBI lineage: Eukaryota > Metazoa > Chordata > Mammalia > Carnivora > Felidae > Panthera > Panthera tigris. The sequence goes on from NC_056665.1 coordinate 136,855,666, forward strand.
AGGGAGGGCTCCTCTCCACAGCACAGGGCCTGGAAGGAGGTGACACGGTGTCTGGTTTTAAGCCCCGTCCCCTGCGCCCGGCAGGTCACTTTTCACCTCAGTGGCATCTCTGTTCTCCTCGCCTGAAAAAGGTGCGAAATTAACGGCCCCCTCCAGCTCAGAAAGCTCTGGAGAGACACCACATCTCACTGTCTCCTCTGGCCGGGGCCACATCCTATGGTAAAGGAGCGTCTTAGTTTGAGTACCCCCGAGTCTGAGCCTTGAATAAAGAGCTTGGGAGCTGGGAGCTGGTGAATGATCTAGGAAGTGGTCCCAGGAGGCAGGACGGAGAGGAGGTGAGGAAGGAAGGAGAGCCTAAGAGGCGCCACACGGCTCTGGTAATTGCCGTGGGCAACTCGGACTCCGTTCTGCCGGGGGCCGCCGAGGAACTGTATAGAACGTACCAGAGGGAACGTTCCCTCAGAGGGAACATGTGCCCAGCGACTTCATCCCCCTTGGGCGAGGATCCTCTGCGGTGTCAACCTTCTGCTCTTTGAAGCCATCTCTGCTTGTTGACTGAGCAAGCTCCTTTGGCTTTCTAGAAGGTTCTGTGGCAGCAAACTGAGAGACAGACAGCGCTTGTGTAGGAAGCCTCACAGGGCAGGATCTGTTTACCACAGCTGCCGTTAGGTGGGGGTGGGGGACGCTGAGGTGACACAGTGCAGGGCACCACCAGCATCTACCACAGGTGGGCGTTATATACCACCTTCCTCAGTGCCCACCGCTGCTTCCCGTTCTGGGCCGCGTCATGACCAGTGTGACAAAAACTCAAAAACTATCTCTCAAAAGCTTCATCTCTCAAAAACGATTAAAATTCTTTTTTACAACCGCATCCGTATAAAGATAAACTGGACCAGATTCGTTAGTATATTGGGATTCTTTTGATTAAAAAAAAAATACAATGAGAACATCCGCATGGGCCTCTCAGTGTGGGCCTTGGGGGTGGCGCCTACTTGGCCTGTTCCCACTGCTTGTAGAATAAGGCCCCATGTCCTGCCAGGTTCTTGGCCCTGCTGTCCCCTTCCTCCCCCAGGCCTGGCCTCCTTCTGCTTGGGAGCTGTCCCAAGGCTTTCAGGATGATGGAATAGAGCTGTCTCAGGCCTCAGCTTTTAAATGTCACCTCCTCTCAGACGCCCCCCTCAAGACTCTCTCTCACACCAGCCTCTTGTCCGCCCAGCACTCATCACCCTTACAACAATAGGTGACTGAATGGGCCTGCTGTTGAACGCCCATCACCCTGTCCAGACGATAAGCTCCCTGAGAGTCAGGACTGGGTCTGGGGGACCTGTCGCTCCATCACCAGGGCTCGACCAGGCTGCTGGGGTGAGCTGTGCGAAAAGCCCCTTCAGGAAGGTAGAGTTGGGAGGCCCAGAGGCAGGGAGTGCCTCCAGCAGGCACCCCTCCGCTGTCTGCCCTGTTTGGAGACCGCTTCGCCTGAGAGGGCTCCCTCACCCAGCTCTCCCCACCTTCCAGAGCAATCTGCCCCCAATGGCCGAACAACCCTGAAGGTGAGGACTCGGCCACTCACCCCACTGGGGACAGACTCTGACGGGCCATCGGTGCTTCAGAACTCTCTCTGAGGAGGACCACGGCCTCTATGGGATTGTATCACACTCCCCACCCGCCATTCGTACAGGTGCTGACCCCCCAGGGCCTCCCCATCCAACTTCCTGCCTCCAATCTCCCCTCAAAACCCACCAGCAGGGGCGCCCCCTCTGGGCTGCGGCCATAGAGTAATCCGGACAGCACGAGCGAGTTGGAACTATAAGAACCACAGGAATTTATTCAGAGCCTACTGACATTTCTTGTTTTACATCCAGCGAAGAGATTTTTAAGGCCTTGTCCTGAAAGCCCCCTCAGGGACTCAGGCGGGGGGACAGGGAGGGGGCGACTTCTGAATACGTAAGGGCACGGCCTCTGCCCCTCCACGTCTGTCCAGGTACCTCTGCTTTATTCCACTGCATGCATCCAATTCCATTTGAAGAAAAGTTTCTGCCATTAAAAAAAAAGAAAAATTTAAAAACCGCTGACTTAAGGGTTACAGGAACGCTAATGAGCAGGGTGGCAGCCGGGACCCATCCGATGCCCAGCCAGGTGGGCCACAGCCTCGCTCCCCCACGAGGCCGGACGCACGTCTCACCTCCTTCTGTAATTCAGGACACTGAGGCACAGAGAAGTTAGGTCGGTGTCCAAGGTCACGGCTGGGAGCTTTTTCAACCAGGATCTCCCCTGCCGTTTTATGGAATTCAGTCCCAGGAGCCGAGAGAGGCAAGATCTGGCCCGATACAACTGTCTTGCATCCATTTAGAGGAAAGCACCCAGCGTTGTGTGTATTTATTTATTTATTGAAATTCAAAAGCCCAGCACACTTCCCTCTGTCCTCTGCTTTTGTCTTCCTTTCCTGGGGCGTGGGGGGGGGGGGTGGGGAGGCAGAGGGAGCGGGGAGAAAAGGGTCAATGAATTAAAAAAAAAAAAAAAAAGTATCCCAACCACCCTGCGATAGTTCAAACCCCTCATTTCACAGGTGGCCAGACTGAGGAGGTGATCTGCCCACGGGCCTGCAAAATCCAGTGGTTTCCAGGGCCCTGTCCGCTCTGCCAGGCTGCTTCCCTGACTTTCAGAAGCCTCCCGGGGAAGACAAGGACTTGGTCCCTGGCTGCCCGCCCACTAAAGGCCAAATCAAGTCTGGGGGAAAAGTCTGACCTCGGTGCACTGCCCAGGGGCCCTGGGATCCGAGGAGGTGGGGCCTGGTGACAGTTGCCAAAGTTCATCTCATCCAGTTTCATAATGTGGTTTATTTAGCATTAAACTAAGGTCCTGGGACCTCATCAAGAAAAGAGGGCAAAGTTTCCCGGGCTCCCTGGGGAGAGATGCTTTGGCTGCGTTTGGCCTACCTTTTCCCCAGGGATCCAGGTGCAGCCGAGACAATGTTGAGGGTTCTGCCGGGCGGCCTCGCTCAGCTCCTCGACACCCCGGCCGCGCTGGACCCTCCCGGGGTCCCTTGGGTTCTCGGTCCTGCTTTGGCCTGGAGCTCCAAGCTGAGTGGACGTGCCAGGGGGGCGGGCCTGGGGGGGTCCCCAGACGGCAGGTTTACCCTCAGCCTCCTTCCCGGGGCACGTATCTGGAGCAAAGACGAGGGAGCCTCGTCCAGAAAGCGTGGGGGGTCGTTGGTTTAGAAAAAATAGGCAGGAGACTCATCTACCGAAGGATTATTGCCACCTCGTTTTGATTGACACGTCTCTTTTCCTGTACCCGCCCCCACGGGCAGGGTTACAGCTGCTCTCACATTCTTGAACAACGAGAGGGAGACATTTATCTTTGGACAGAATCGTGTTTGTTGGGGACAGTCCTGTGAGGGGAGCGCGATTAGTGGGACGTTAGCCAGCTTTCTGGTCAACCTCTGTCTCATGCCGGAGTGTGTGAGCCCGAGGTTTGACTAGCCTTTGCCGCCTCTTCTTGGGCAGAGGCATGATTGCCGCTGATCTGTCCCCATTGCTGCAAATGTCACGTAACTTACGTATTTTGTTTGTATGTATCGTAGGTACTTCTGTGTTTTATATCTATTCATCGTGTGTTTTAATTTCAGATAAAGACAACTCCCTCCCTCTCACTACTCTTGCAGGAGTCTCTTGGATGTTTTTGCTTCACTACTTTTCCATGTGAACCTTTGATTCGGCTCACCTAGGGGGAGAGGGAATCTTGTAGGTAGTTTTTACTGGGAGTGCACTAAATTCGGAGATTAACTTGGAAAAAGCCCCAACTTCGGGAAGTCCCAACGTCTCATCCAAGACATAGGATGCCTTTATATATACTAAAGTGACAATGTCTTCTTTTGGGTCCCCCGGGAGGACCTGAAAGTTTTCTTTCCTTTTTTTTTTTTTTTTTTTAAACAAAGATCTTGCCCATTCCGTGTCTATTTGCCTCCTTCATTCCTGTTTTCCCGCATTCTGTTCTGTCTGTATTTCTGGGAAAATATAAGGAGTCTGAGTGTTCGGGTCTGTCAGGTCATAGCGGGAGGGGAGCACTGGGTGACAGAGAGAGGCACTGTCCCGTTCCCGTGGCCCCTTTGTGTCTGGCACCTTCCATCCCCTTCCCACATATGCCATACATGATGCCCATACCCGGCCTCGTTCTTGTGGCTCCCAGGTCCCCAGATGGCCCACGCAGCCTTTCCTCCCTTGTTCTAAAGGTCTTCCTGGGCACGTCTGATCCTTCCAGCCAGGAGACCTCGCAGGCCACTCAGGGTTTCTGCCTACCCACAGAAATTGCCGCTTGCTTGATGAGTTGGAGGGAAGCGGGGACACAGGTAAATACAATGTAAATGAGCATTTTGCAACATCACCGGCCTCACATATTTTCCCCTGTCTCTCCCTAAACGGAAGCCTGCCTGACCCTCGGTGTCCCCACTCCTTTCCCCCTTCAAGCACGGCTCCAGGTCAATCCTAGGTTTTTCCTGCATAGATCAAGAGGCCGGAGCTAAGCACGCCCCCCACCCCACCCCACCCCGAGGTGCGTCCCTAGGCTCTGCAAGGTCAAGGTCCCAAGAGCATTGGGATCCCACAGTGGAGGGAGCAGAGGTATCCGTAGCCTCCGGGGACAATTCAGTGTCCACCATTAGGAGCCAGACTCCGAGGTGAGCTCACAAGGTCATCATGACGAACAACTCCAGGGGGCACTGTTGTCACGGATCACACCGTAAATGGTGCCTCCTAGGGGCGTGCAGCAACCCAGTCCCTAATGATTTAATAAACAAGGAAATAGCGGTTCACTCTGACAACTACTGAGCCTCATAATCTCTATTTTTTCTTAAAGTTTATCTTGAAAGAGAGAGTGTACGAGCAGGGGAGGGGCAGAGAGACGGGGGGAGAGAGAGTCCTAAGCAGGCTCCGCACTGTCTTTGCAGAGCCCGTTGCGGGGCTTGAACTCCCGCATCATGAGATCATGACCTGAGCCGAAGTCAGGAGTCAGATGCTCAACTGACCTAACTACCCAGGTGCCCCCTCTTCTTCTCCTTTTCCCAAGAATACGAGAGCTCTCTGAGAGCTACCATTTTCTCTCCAAGGCTTGGCAAACTTTGGTTCCCTCTGAACTTTCTCCTCTCCACGTAGCTCCCGTGACAGAGCCCAGGGCCAGGGCTGAGGGTGCGCTCAGGGAGACCCAAGTGTTACTCCATATGAAGACCCCAGGCAACTTTCTACATTAATTCTATCTTCTGGTCTGTAAGGCACCCGATTATATGCAGATTTATAAGAATTCTTTCCACATTCGCACTCACAAAGTACCATTAAACGGTCCAAGCTGGAAAATAATACACCATTCCTAACTCTGTTAAGCCACCCCAATCTGGCTTGAGTTAAAACGCGTTTCTTCTTGCCCTGTCGGTGGGAATGCAAGCTGGTGCAGCCGCTCTGCAAAGCAGTGTGGAGGTTCCTCAGAAAATTAAAAAGAGAATCACCCTACGACCCAGCAATAACACTGGTAGGAATTTATCCAAAGGATCCAGGGGTGCTGATTCGTAGGGGCACTTGTACCCCAATGTTCACAGCAGCACTTTCAACAGTGGCCAAATGATGGAAGGAGCCCAAATGTCCATCAACTGATGAATGGAGAAAGAAGATGTGGTTTGTATATACAATGGAATACTACTCAACGATGAAAAAGAATGAAGTCTGGCCATTTGCACAACGTGGATGGAACTGGAAGGTACTGTGCCAAGGGAAATGAGTCGGGCACAGAAAGACAGGTACATGTTTTCACTCATATGTGGAATTTGAGAAACTTAACCGAAGACCGTGGGGGAAGGGAAGGGGAAAAAAACAGGTACGAACAGAGAGGGAGGGAGGCAAACCATAAAGAGACTCTTAAATACAGAGAACAATCTGAGGGTGGATAGGGGGGTGGGGGAGAGGGGAAAATGGGTGATGGGCATGGAGGAGGGCACCTGTTGGGATGAGCCCCGGGTTGTCATATGTCAGCGATGAACCATGGAAATCTCCCCCGAAGCCAAGAGCACACTGTATACACTGTATGTTAGCCAACTTGACAATAAATTATATATTTTTTAAAAAATGTGTTTCTTCTAGTAATTCCCGTCTTCTGCAAATAGTACACAGGAGGGGGGTTATCCTTTATCTGAGCAAAAGCGGTCTTAGGATTTCAGCCCAAGGCTCCACCATCCAACAGAAGGAGCGGACAGGGCTCGTGGAGGGGAAGAGGCAGGAGGACAGAGGAGAGGAGGGGACCGTGGTCCTTCAGCTGGCTTCCGGGGAGGCCCGCACGCTGTCCGTCTCCTGGCGTCAATCTGCTGGGTGTTCCCGCACAGCCGCGAGTCCGGGAGGTGCACGGGGCTTCAGGTCTCGGGAAAACGGAGAGCTGAGCTAGTCTGCACCCACCTGGGGGGCCCAGGTGCCGCGCCCACGGTCCCAGAACTGGATCGTAGCGACGGCCGGGAGGGACCCACATCTCTTCGCCCACGGCGGTCTCCCTACCAGCACACCCACATGTCCTCCTCGACGCAAAATACACCTTGACCTGGTTTGGGTCGGATGGCATTGTTCAGACAAACCCTTTGTGGGATGTTAAGACACTGCTGAATATCGGTCTTTTTTTTTTTTTCTTTTTTAACGTTTATTTGATTTACTTTGAGAAAGAGAGAGAGAGCGCACGCGTGTGCACAAGAGTGGGAGAGGGGCAGAGAGAAAGAGGGAGAGAGAGAACCCCAAGCAGGGTCCGTGCTGACAGTGCAGAGCCCCACGCGGGGCTGGAACTCACAAACCGTGAGATCGCGGCCTGAGCCGAAATCAAGAGTCAGACGCTCGACCGACCGAGCCACCCAGGTGACCCTCCTTTTCTTTTTAATTCCAAGTCAGTTAACATAGAGTGTAACAATGGTTTCAGGAATAGAATCTCGTGAGTCATGTACATGTAACACCCAGTGCTCATCCAGCAAGTGCCCTCCTTCATGCCCACCACCCATTTAGCCCATCCCCCCCCACCTTCCTTCCAGCAACCCTCGGTTTGTTCTCTGTACTTAAGAGTCTCTTACGGTTTGCCTGCCTCTCTGTTTTTATCTTATTTTTCCTTCCCCTCCCCTATGGTCATCTGTTTTGTTCCTTAAATTCCACATGTGAGTGAAATCGTGTATTTGTCTTTGCTCTGACTTATTTCGCTTAGCGTATTAGCTTCTGGTTCCATCCACATTGTTGCAAATGGCAAGATTTCATTGTTTTTCATCGCTGAGTAGTATTCCACTGTGTGTGTGTGTGTGTGTGTGTGTGTGTGTGTGTGTGTAATATATATATACGACATCTTCTTTGTCCATTTGTCAATCAGCAGACATTTGGGCTCTCTCCATACTTTGGCTATTGTCGATAGGGCTGCTATAATCATTGGGGTAGCATGTACCCCTTCGAATCAGCATATCTTTGTATCCTTTAGATAAATCCCTGGTAGTGCAATTGCCGGGTCATGAGGAAGTTCTCCGTTTAATTTTTTGAGGAACCTCCCGATTGCTTTCCAGAGCGGCTGCACTGGTGTGCATTCCCACCAACAGGGCAAACGCGTTCCCCTTTCTCCACATCCTCACCAACACGGTTGTTTCCCGAGTTGTTTGTTTGATACCATGATGGGGGGGGGGGGTCCAAAGGGCGGATACCAGGACCCCCAGGGAGTTCCCGGTCCAGTGGGGGAAACAGATGCGGGACAAACACATGCCACAGAGCACCCCTTGGTGCCGTTTCTAGAAGTCAGGGTGGGACGCGAGGGAATAAAGTCAAATTTGAGTTTCGATTTGCTTGTTTGATGTTGTTTAAAAATGAAGCAGGCATAGCCTGTGGTCCTCAAGGTAAGGCCCCTCCCAGGACCTGCGGACCCCTGGAAAGACACGGCAGATCGGGGAGCAAGGTACGGCCCTTGGTGGCCTCCCCGCCTTTAGGATCAGGTATGGGAAGACAGCACCTGCAGCCCAGGCTCGGGGAGGCACCGGGACGCGCCCGCCGTCAGCCGGGGTTTGGGGACAGCGCAGCCTGCGCTCCTGGGTAGAGCCCAGCTTCCTCCATTCAGTGTCAGGACCCTGCTGCAGTCCTAGGACAGAAAACAAAGGTCCCAGCCGAGCCAGCACAAGCGAGCGTGGAGGGCAGGCCCCAGTGGGTCCCACTTTCCTCGGTACAGATTTGATGAGGCCGGCCGAGTGACCCTCCCCATTCCAGCTGGCCTCTCTCAGCACGCTCCCTCCTTCCTCCCTCTGGGCAGGGCTCCCTTGGCTTTGAGGCCCTAGGATTTGGGGCCAAGTCTGTGTCCCCCTTCCCCAGCCCTAGACCCTTCGTTCATATCATCACCAGCTTTATTTCTACCCTAAGGATGCTCAGTTCTTGGGTCTGTCTCTTCATGACTGTCCCCTCCCTGTTTTAGGAGATGGCTGACGTTTATGGGAAGGAAGGAGGGCAGCGCGTTGGAAAGAATCTAGCCGTGGCCCTGAAAGCCCCCAGCAAGGGCTGCCCCCTCTGAAGGCGTCAGGCCCCCGGGCTTGCCAATCTCACGGACTCCGCTCTTTGTCTGCTTCTCTGAGTCAGACTCCTCCAACCCCTCCTCCTTCGGCGAGACTCAGGACGGCGAGTGGTGCTCCCATATCCGGGGCAGACGGCTCCTAGTGCGATACAAGGTTCAGGGACCCACTGCCCCCACCCCCGGCCAGGTTTTCCAGGCTGTGGGACTTCCGATGCTCAACTGGACGGTTCCAGGCAAGAGGGGGCCATTGGTCACCTTCGTACACAGGCGCCGTGACTTCCCCTCCCCTCCCCGTCCCCTGCCTCCTGTACTTCCAGAGAGGAAAAAACCTGTTGCCTGGCAGATTTTCAGGCTGATCTGTCACCACCAACTCCTTCAGGGGAAGATGACGAGAAGGAACAGGCTTCGTCTGTGGCCAAATTAAAAGCAGTAGCTTCTTCACCCTGAAAAGAAAGCATATGGGTGTAGTTAGACACGAGGTAAAACAAAAAATCTGTGTGCACCTATAAATCCCACAACCAGAGGGCTACTGACAGACAGAATCCTCCCGGAGACGCACAAGACGAGGTTGTGTCTACCCACACAGCACAGTTCAAGGAACCGAGGGCTTTCGGCCCCGAGAGGAGGCTTGTCGGGTGGGCGGACACTGGCCTTCTGTGCTCGCAGAGCCGGATGCGGGGAGAGAGAGGATGGCGTGAGGGTCAAATACACACAGGACTCGGACAACTAAAATGAACAAAAGAATGTGAAATACCTCCTAAATAGTTTGTACATGGATAATATGCTGAAGCAATAATATTTGGGGGGGGGCGCCTGGGTCAGTTGAGTGTCCCACATCGGCTCAGACCATGAGCTCGAGGTTCGTGAGTTCAACCCCTGCATCAGGCTCTGCGCTGAGAGTGGATTCTTGGGATTCTCTCTCGCTCTCTCTGCCCCTTCCCCACTCGCACTCTCTCTATCTCAAAATAAATAAATTAAAAAATTAAAAACAAGTATTTTGGATATGACAGGTTAAAACATGTCATGAAAAGCCAGTTTCAACTGTCTCCTTTTTCCTTTGTTAACGTACCTGTAGGAAACTGACATTTCTATATGTGGCCACAGTGGTTTGCTAGGGCGGCCGCAGCAAGCAAAGGGCCACAAACTGGGTGGTTTAAACAACAGAGGGGTGACGGACGCACAGCTCTGGAGGCCGGGAGTCTGAGATCAGGTGTCAGTGGGCTGGTTCCTTCGGAGGCCGGGAGGGAGAAGCTCTTCCAGGCCTTTCCTCTAGCTTTCGGTGGTGTGCCGGCCGTCTTTAGCGTGGCTCAGCCCGTAGAAACGCCCTCTTCTTCTCTGCCTTCATTTTCACGCGACATCCTTCTGTGTGTGTCTTTACCCAAATTTCCTCTTTTTATAAGGCCACCAGGCGTATTGATAATGGAGTGGGGTCTATCCTAACGATCTTATTTTCACTTGGTTACCTCCGCGAAGGCATCTCCAGAGAAGGTCACATTCGGAGGTACTGGGGGTTAGGGTGTCGACACGTAAATTTGGGGGGGAACGCAATTCAGCCCGCAGCAATGGGCCGCATCGTATTTCTGGGGAGCAGTGCTGCATTCACCCATGAGAGGGCAGGAAGCACATTGGGATTCGCCCATATTCAGAATCCAGCCCAGAGCCCAGCACAGAATAGCCCCTCAGAAGCCGGGCATACAATTAACCGATGACATCGGCCTTCGCTGCCTGAATCTCCTTAGAGGTGGGCCGGGCCATGTCTAAAGGCTGGGCGTGAGACAATACAGAACCAGACTCAGTGGGACAGAGGCCACCTCGTGGGAGCGGAGGGCCCTTGGCAAGCTGCTTTATCACAGGAACCTCACTCTGGACTAAGCCCCCCAGGCACCCCCATACGCTCTTGAAAGTCACTGAGGACTCCCGGGGCTCCTGGTTGGCTCAATCAGTAGAACATGTGACTCTTATTCTCCAGGTCACAAGTGTGAGCCCCACATCAGGTACAGAGATTACTTAATAAAAAAAGACATTAAAATTATTGAGAACTCCAGTGAGTTCTTATTGATGTAGAACAGAACTATAAATATTTGCCATCTTAGAAATTAAAACCAAGACATTTAAAAGATATCTGTTAACTCATTTAAAAAAATAAGCATAAACCCATTACCTATTAATGTAGCATTTTAATTAAAAAAAAAAAAAAAGCAGGGGCACCTGGGCAGCTCAGTCTGTTAAGCATCCGACTTCAGCTCAGGTCATGATCTCGCGGTCTGTGAGTTCGAGCCCCGCATCGGGCTCTGTGCTGACAGCTCGGAGCCTGGAGCCTGCTTTGGATTCTGGGTCTCCCTCTCTCTCTCTCTCTGCCCCTCCCCTGCTCGTGCTCTGTCTCTCTCTGTCAAAAATAAATAATAAAACGTTAAAATAAATAAATAAACAAATAAAAATAAATAAATAAAAAGTCTTTTTATCTGGAGGCACATAAATGGGATACAAATTTTCCTTGGAAAATTTAAAGTTTATTGTTGGTAACAAATACTGTCAATGCTTTTCTTTCGTTTAAAAAACAACATTTATTTATTTTGGGGGGGGGGGATGGGGATGGGCAGAGAGGGAGGGAGAGAATCTGAAGCAGGCTTCATGCTCAGTGTGGAGCCCGACGAGGGGCTTCGGTCCCACGACCGCGAGATCATGACCTGAGCCAAAATCAAGCGTCAGACGTTCAACCGACAGAGCCACCCAGACGCCCCGATTTCTCTTGAAGTGACAGGCTCCCTTTCATTTGCTGTCCAGAAAAGGCTCGCCCGCTGCCCGAGCCTGGACACCCACAGTCTGCTTATCAGTTGTTCTCTCAAGTCCAAAACGGGGTCCACTCAGAAAAAGGAGTCAAGGCCAACTCACAACCCAAATATGCTTCCGCGTCTCACGAGTTCTCGACGCGGGCTGCCTAGGTACTCGCTTGGAGTGTTCAGGCGATACGTACTCAAGGGTCGACATTTAATAACATTAATCATTTCTACAATTTCACCAAGGATATTCTTAAGGGAGACTCCGGTGTGTGTCTGGAAAGAATACAGCGACTGCTGGTACGGTGGGTGCCCCTGCCCTGAGTCACGCTAAGGCCCTCCTCCCTGTCTTACACACCCCTGCTTCGCATCCTCGGCGCGAAAGTCAAATCACTTCTCGGCTTCGCTGCGGAAATACTCTTGACCCAGCAGAACTCCTGCTGGAGGGTCCCAGGCGTGCCCCGAGGGCCTCCGGACCACACTTGGAGAATCACCGCGGAACACGGCAGGTGTTACCCTTCTTCCCTGTCCGCTTGTGGCCACCCCGTGACCCGCTCCTTTGAGCCACAGTGGCTGTCGTTTTCTGTCTCACCAACCGGCGTCAGCCCTCAGCCTTGTGGGATTCAGCTCCTCCCCACTGAAGGGGCCTTCGTGCATTTCCCGCGTCTAAGCCTCAACCTCCTCACCCACAGGGTCAGGACGACAATGGCACCTCCCTGACAGTCTGCGTCAGAAGCCAGTGAGGCAACCCACGAGAGCATGCGGCGCCCGGGGTTCTCTGTGGTTCCTTAATCTCACTCTCAGGGCCTTGCAGGGCGTGCCGTGAACGGGTTGCGGCTCACAGAGCACGGGATCTCTGGGATGCCTCCTGCCAACCTCCCGACAGGGGCTCCCTGCTCACCAGGTCCCCTGGGCCCTGGGCGGGGAGACAAGGGCCAGCATCCTCCTCTCCCTCTCGCTGTCTGCGAGCAAGGGCGGGGAAGGGTACAGGCAGGTGTGAGCACCCCGGCCAGGACCAGCAGTAAACCCTCCTGGCAGCTTCATGAGGCAGCATCGGACTGTCCCCGAGCTTCCACAGGGCCCTTGCATGACCATACTTTGGCCCCATCAGGGAGTGTTATGACGCGTTATAAGCGTCCGTGTCCTTGTGAGTGGGGACACGGTCATTATCGAGGAGGGCACCTGTTGGGATGAGCACTGGGTGTTGTATGGAAACCAATCTGATAACAAATCATATTTAATAAAAAATAAGTAAGCAAAATAAATAATAAACAAACAAACACAGGCCTCTTTGGGACCCCACCTGGTTCTCACTTCTGCTGTCATCTGGCGGAAGGGGGCCCTGATCAGGCACCCCACGTGACTGCCTGATCAACATCCCCTCACTGGCTGGCTCTGCCCCTGAAGGAGGCCTGGGTGTGGGTGACATGACGCTCCCCGAACCTCCACTCTGGTCCCGCCACACTTTGTTCTGTGCCACGTCACGAATTTCCGGCAAAAACGACCCCTCGACATAAAAAAAAGAAAGAAAGAAAGAAAGAAAGAAAGAAAGAAAGAAAGAAAGAAAGAAAGAAAGAAGAAAGAAAGAAAGAAAGAAAAAGAGAAAGACAGATGTGTTCCCTGGCTTTGTGTGTTGGCACAACCATCTAGAACAATCGGGGCTCCCGTCGGAGAAGAGCAGAGTCTGGGCCCCCAAGGAGGGGTTCGCTCATGCAAACTGGATGTCGGGGACGGGCCCTGGCCCTGGTCCCTGCCTGCGGGGCTGCGACCTTCCGGGGAGGAGGCAGTGCGGACAGTTTCAACCCACCCCTACTGGCCAGGCTGCAGGGGGAGGCCGCGCGGGACCCCAGGGAGCTCACAGCCGTGTCTACCTGAAGCACCCGGGCTGCAGATTGGAGGTTTCATCCTCGAGAACCGCTGCGGGGTGCTCAGGGTGCAGGGCCCTGGCTGAGGCCTTCCCGAGGCTCATCTCACCTCTGTTGGACAGCAGCCCCGTGAGGAAGCAGCTAGAATCACGTCCCCTCCGTGGTGAGTCGGGTGGGTTCTCGCTTCTCTCACTGGCTGTTTGCCCCATGACCTGGGGGACACCGGTCTTCTCAGCACCAGACTCCCCGTTCCCCGGGCGGTTCTGTTTCCCCACACCCCACTTGGGCATTCTTGTCTCTGCGAAACGGAGTCATGGGACCTGAGCTTCCCAACCTTTCCTTTTTTTTTTTTTAAGTTTTTATTTATTTGGAGGGAGGGGAGGGGAGGTGAAGGGAGGGGCAGAGAGAGGGAGGGAGAGAATCCCAAGCAGGCTCCACGCTGTCAGCACAGAGCCCGACGTGGGGCTCGAGCTCACGACCCCGGGATCGTGACCTGAGCCGAAATCAAGAGTTGGACACTCAATCAACTGAGCCACCCAGGCACCCCCTCCCTCACCCCATCATTTCCTTCTTGGAGCATAAGTGCCGGGGAATGAATTACCCAAAACTTTCAGGGTTTGGAGATCCTCTCTGTATCCAGACTTGGGGTGGAGTGAGGGGAAGGGAAGTAACATTTGGGGAGGCCCTGCTCTGTGTTAACGTGTCCAGCTCTGGCTTTTATGGTTGAGAGTTCCAGGACTTACCTTTCTACCTTGCATACAGTCGGCGCTTAACACATTTTGACGGCCCGGCATGACTGAATTCATGAAAAGGCCAAGAGGAAAGCTGGTGGCTTTGCCTTCAAATTGGAAGGGGGCATGAATTGTGTGTCACTGTGAGAAAGGCTGCTTCGTTCTCTTCGTGGGGTCACCCGCAGAAAGGCAGGAGCCCCCCCTCCCCACCCCAGCCCCCCAGCAGCCCTGGGAGTCTTCCCGGGTGCCCTGAGCGAGCGGGGTTGGAAACGGGGCACAGGTGCTGTGTGTGTTTGGGCCCCGCTGCGGGCAGAGAACGAACACCCAAACTGGGGAGGCAGCCGCTCCCGGGCAGCCCAGCAGGGGATGGAAACAGAAGCCTCAGTGTTTAAATTTTCTTAACACCGAACCGCGGAGCGCGGTTTTGGTGGCGCCTGGGATTTCCTACCCCGGGGTCTCTGCCTCTCATTTTCAGTCTGGTTTTCCAAGGGGCACGGGAAGTTGTGAAATACCCAGGCCCGGAACTGCTTGCACGGTTTAGATTCTGTTGGGGTTTGCTGACGAACGGTTGTTTTCCTCTTTTTCCTCCTCCTTCCCCTTCTTCTTCCCCTTCCTACTTCTAACATCTTCAGGTTTTCTCCATTTTTTCTTAAGACCTCAAACTCACCAGACTGGCTTTTTAGCCCAAGGGGGCTGCAGAGACCGCCTGGCTTAATGCCCTCGTTTTTACCAAATGCCTCTCTGGAAGGCCAGAGGGTCACTCCGCGAGTTAGGGGACAGCTGGAAGCAGAACCTTTGACTCTGGGTCCTCACCGGGGGCTCTGTCCTCTACAGATTTCAATGCTATGCTCTTTCCCTGTTCATCTTTTTCTCAGGCTGGCCTCTGGTTCCAGCGGAAGTCACGGCCTGAGATATAACAGTGGTCGGGGCTCCTCGGTCCCCACTCGTGGGAGGCTCATCTCTGCCCCGCTCTGTAACAATCAGCGTGGCTCCAGGGGTGCTGACGCGGGGGGAGCGCAAGTGACCAACCACGGTGACCGACTGTGACGGGCTCAGGGCTGGGCCACCGTCTTCCCTGGGACTCTGGTGGAGTTTCAAAACAAGACCATTCTTTTCTCCAGCTTTGGAACAACAAGGACAATACAGGCCTGGAGCCACCATGCGCCATTTTCCTGCCACAGGAAGGATGAAGACGGAGTTGAGAGATGGCGGAAAAGTCCCAGTGATATCCATCCACACCGGAAGAGACCCTTCTGGATCCATCCACACGGGAAGAGACCTCCCACCCGACTTCCCAGAAACACAAGCCGATACCCCTCCTTTTGTGAGCCGAGACGGTTGGAGCTGGGTGTTGGCCATTTACAAATGGGAGCCTCGTCACAGACAGTATTTAGATAAAATGTGTTCTGAAGGCTGACCTGCAGAGAGGGTGGCCCTGGGTCCCCTTGGCACATCAGGGGCCTTCTCCTCCAACCTTGCTAACAGGTCACGTGTGAAACTAAATGCAAATTTCGGTTCCAATTTTGTCCATGGGTACCTATTTCCCGGCGGGAAAGGACAGATGCCGAACCAGAACTTGGAGTCCGGCCTTCTGTTTTTTACGGACCGGCCCATACTCTAGCCGCAGGACGCAGCAAAGCTTCTCCACAGAGCCAGATAACCAGCCCCCCGGTGAGTGCCCAGACAGAGGGCTGATTTACGATGTCAAGTCTAGGGACAGCATGCCAGGGGCTGAAGGACACGGGTCTCCAGATGCTTGAAGACTATTGAGGCAAGGGGAAGGGGGACAGTGCCGGGTCACACCTCAGGCAAGCTGTACCTTTCAACATCATTCGTTCCCCCCGCGGAAAATCACTTCTAACATAATGCCACGCTTACTAACGAAGTCTCTGTTTTACTTTGAGATTCGCCTTTTGTTTTTGGAATCAC
Organism: Panthera tigris; assembly: GCF_018350195.1. Classification (NCBI taxonomy): domain Eukaryota; kingdom Metazoa; phylum Chordata; class Mammalia; order Carnivora; family Felidae; genus Panthera; species Panthera tigris. The sequence goes on from NC_056665.1 coordinate 136,871,512, forward strand.
GTTAGAGGCATAGGAAAGTCACCAAGGTCGTACGGAGAGTTCTAGTCTACCCTTCACCCGCTTTCCCCTGATGACTCACCCACCAAGGTACATTTGTCCAAACGGAGAAATTGATTTTGGTACAGGACTATTACCGAAACTCCAGACTTTATCCAAGTGTCCCTAGTTTTCCCACCAGTGTCCTTTTCCTCTCCCAGGAACCCACCCAGGACACCAATTACGTTTACTGGTCATGTCTCAGGTTCCTCTAGCCCATGAGAGTCTCCCAGAGCTTCCTTGTTTCTTATGACCTTGACGATTTTAAGGAGTATTTGGTCAGGTGTTTTGTAGAATGCGTCTGTCTCAGTCTGGGTGTGTCTGGTGATTTTCTCATAGTTACTCGGGGTGCTTGATTTTGGGGAGAATCACCACAGAGGCGGGGTAACCCTTCCCATTACCCTGGGTCCTCCTGTTCACACAACCCATCTCTGATGATACTGACCTTTGTCCCTTGGTTAAGGTCTCGTTTGCCAAGATCCTCCACTGCAAATCTGCTTTTCTTCCCCTTTTCCATATTCCATACTTTGAAAGCAAAGGCAATTAAGTGCAGCCTACACCCAAGGGAGAAGGGGTTAAGCCCCATCTCCTGGAGGGAAGAGCTTAATCCCTCCCTCCCTGAGTGTGGACTGGATTTATTGCCTTCCTATCATCGGCGAATTCTTCTGTAAGGGAGATTTATCTCCTCTTGTCCTATTTGCTCAATCATTTCTTTCTATCAGTACGGACTCGCGGATACTTATCTTCTACTTTGGGCTTTAATCCAATAGTGTATTCCTAATTTTGTTGCTCAAATTGTTCCAGGTTGGCCACTGGGAGTTCTTTTGGATTGGCTCCAAAAAGTGACATTTTTTGGTGAGTTACTTCAAATGCTAATGGTGGGTTACTTCAAATACCACCTCTGCCGTGGGTATTCCCGGAGGAAGCTACACTTCGGATATTAACAAGCGTCCTCTAGAATGTAGATAAGACTAATTAAGCGAATAAAATGGCAATCAAACTGTATATACTTTTTATCCCTTTTATTCATTTAACTTTTCCATTAATGTCCAGGTAATGTTCTGCTGTGTGGATAGAACATAGCTTACTTAAGTCTTATGTTTTGCTATTATACACAAGACTGAAATGAACATTCTTGTGCATTTTTACATTTACATTTATTTTCTCAGAAAAGTGACTCAAGCTCAATTCACGTGGCTGAATCATCACTTTTTAAAGGGGTTTTGGCCTGCCCCCAACCGTGCGCATCCATTACGAAAACTACTGTTATAAAACAGATTAAACAAAGGTGGAATAGAAAGTGACAGAAAGCACACTGGCTGAGAGCTTAACCAACCGACGCTTTTCTCTCGGGCTGGCGATGCTGCATTTTTTCAAAGTCTATTTTTTGGTTAAAAACACAAAACAAAACAAAAAACTTGAAAGGGCACCTGGGGGGCTCAGTCGGTTACACTTCGGCTCAGGTCACGATCGCCCGGTTCACGAGTTCAAACCCCGCATCGGGGTCTGTGCTGACAGCTCAGGGTCTGGAGCCTGCTTCGGATGCTGTGTCTCCCTCTCTCTCTGCCCCTCCTCTACTTGTGCTCTGTCTCTATCTCTCAAAAATAAATAAACGTAAAAAAAAAAAAAAAAACACATGTATAAAAAATGCAATACGGAAACAAGGCAGCCGCAGTCCGGGGGCGGAGGGAGTTTTTCCCTTTCAATCATTTCTTTACATCAATATGGACTCATGGATACTCATTTTATACCTTGGGCTTTAATCCAAGGGTGTATTCCTAATTTCATTGCTCAAATTGTTCCGGTTTTGGCCACGGGGAGTTCTTTTGGAACTTAATTCTGGGTCCCGATTCTGACTGGACCCTGACTCTCTCTGGCCCCTCCTTCGTAAAGTCACTCTCATCCCACTCTCCCCAAGGCCCTAGGGGAGCTGTACGAATTAGAGAGAACGGGCAGAAAGGGCCTGATTCAGTGCCCCCCCCCCACCACAGATCCCCCCAAAACCGCAGGCACCAGGATATCACTTATTAGGAGGGTGACCCGGGACCATTCTCTTCGCTCCTCTGGATTCCTCTAAAATGGGGACGATATGGCAGCCCAGGGGGTTAAATGAGAAAACACGGGTGGCCCCCGCAGCATGGTTCTGGATCCCGGCAAGGGCTCCCTCCAGCAGCGGCCGTGGGATTGGCCTGAAAAGTCAGGTAACGTACTGAGATTGTTAATCTCTTCGTTCAAGAGCAAACCTCACAAGACACGCCCAGATGGCCAACAAGAACTCCAATCCAGTTGGATCTTTGGTGCCAACAACAACAGCTGAAAGTTTCAATTCGGCAGCATGTGGCCAAACTCTGGCGAGAGTGGACATGGCCGCAGACCCTGAGCCGTGGCAGTGCCCAGCCCTCGGAACTGGACGCCGTGCCTCCTCCTCTGAGATCCGGGGAAGCAAATGCCGATCCCTTCTTCCCACCTTCCTTGTGCTTCCTCTGCTCTCTGCCTGTGTCTATGGCACCGCGCTGAGGGCGCGGACAGAGGGGTTTCAGACAGACCCCGCGGGGGTTATTCTAGGATCTCCCACTGCTGTGTGGCCTTGGGCAAGTTGTTCACCTCTCTGTGCTTCTGTTTGCTTATGCGTAAACTGAGAAAAATGCTCCCTATCTGATGCTGATCTGGGCATCAAAGGAGCGGATGCCTAGAAATCCATTAGCCCAGGGTCTGGCACAGAGGAAGCAGTCAACGCGTGGCCCGCTGTTAAGTCTACTAACACAAGGAGAGCTGCAGGAGAGCTGGTGTTATGCAAAGTCTGGCATTAGGTTTTCGAATGAACACAGGCGGGCCTGAACAGTGCGAGTAAGAACGAATGAACCATTTCCTCCTTAGGGCCTCCGCTCCCCTGCCCTGCCCTGGGTCCCTCTGTCTTCTGAACACTGCTCCCCCTTCCCTCCCAGTTCCCTGCCGCCCTGGTGGGACCTCCCCGCTGGGTCACCGCACAGCTCAGCTCTTTCTGAGCGCCCCTGTCCTCCCGGGTCCCACCGGCCAGGGCAGGGCGTGGTAGGTGGTGGTGGCCAGAAGCTAGGTGGGGGGTTGTCTCTCCCTTCGTCACCCCAAACCCCGGCTGGCCTCATGTCCACTGGGCCGCACCAGGAGCCCCCCCCCCGCCCCCCGCCCTCGGGTGCATATCTCAGAGAGTTGAAGTGAAGGCGAGAGGTGGGTTTGGTGATCACCGGATAACCCTGGGAGTAACTGTGAAGTATTATAAACAGTGTCACGTCAACTCGAGATTTAGCATCAGATCCAGACTTGAGCGCGAGGAAATGGGGCCGTGGCAGGGAGGCGCTTCCTCCCAGACGAATGTCCAAAGGTGTCTCGAGAAGGGCCGTGATGACAGGCAGAAGGCTTAGCGGGGTAGGAAGTGGCTGCTTATGCACTGCAGGCTTCTCTAAGTGCTGCTGAGGGGCGCCTGCGGGGAGGGGCAAGGGCGACCCGGAGAACTGCGATCCCCTTCTATCCGCGGCCAGCACGGGCTGGGGCCCCCAAGTCACCGCCCCACCGAGGAGCAGCAGGGACATCCCCCGGCAGTGCCCCGGGCTCACAGGGGGCCTCGAGATCTCCCAGAGAGATCCCCGCCAGCTTTCGCTCTTCCCGAAGCTGGAAAACACCCCCCTCCTCTCTGCATCTCCTCAGATCCTCCTGGAAGCTCTGAGCTCTGGTGACTTCAGCAACCTTCGAGAAGGGTTCCGTGGCACATACGGGAGTCTTTCTGGAAACATTTGGCCTGCAGAGGTGGTTGTAAGGCAGAGGAGACCTACGTCCCTGGGGAGACAGGCCAGATGAAGGGGAAAATGGGAGAGATCCCCACGACCTCCCGGCTGGAGGGCCCCCTCCCAGCCCCGGCTGCCTGCACTGAACTGACCGCCGACTCAGCGTGTTGTTCAGAACCGACTCTGCCCTGAGCGGTGCAGGGGGCAGACCCAGACAGGCAGCCTGGGCCCTCATCGCTCACCAGGAGGCGGCCAGTCCCCTGACCTCGCCAAACCCCAACTTCCTTAATTCTACAACCAGGATCATTTTATGCAATTGCCCAGCACCTAAGACCCATTTTTGCCCAGAAGGCAATGCACCCCCAAAATATTCCAAGCCCGGTAGCCATCAAATAACGACGAGGGTGAACGCTAACAAGCAGGCCACGGCTGCTGTCCCAGTGTCTCTTCCGGATTCAGGTTCCTGCATGAAAAAAAAGAGCATGTTTTCCAATCCCTTTCAATGCAAAGGCTTTTTCATTCATTTCCATTGCTTTTTCAAAGAGAAAACACACACACACACACACACACACGCTAACACACGCTTTATCCACCACACCTCGCGGACAAGGAAGATGACGGCTTGCAGGGGGGAGCTGACACAGGGACACTGGGGACGTCGTGTAAGTTTCACGTTGTATAAGCCTGCTGTGTGGTTCCTGGCTCACCACGTGAGAGCTGCCTCTCTGAACGTGGAAACTTTTACCCCACCTGACACGAACAGGCCAACCACTCTTTGGCACAGTTACCCTCTTTTTCTTTTCCTTTCTGTAGCAGAAAAGAAATCAATCCGGCTAGAAGGTAAGCCCCACTGCGCCTTCTTGTCCCCCCAGAGAGTGAGGCTGGGGCTCCCATCCCAACCTGGGAGACTCCCTCTCAACCCGTGACCCCGCAGGACCCCAAGTCCACGCCTGCCCCCCGGTCACCCCATGTCTCCTCCCTCCTCCAGCCTCACAGCTGGACCTTCCAGGCCCTGCGCATAAGTCACCGCCTCCAGGACGCCTCTCCCTGGTCAGGCGAACCTGACCTAGCCTTCCACTGTCCCCTTGTTGCACATCCTGCCTCGTCCTTGGGTGAAGCGAGGGGGCCCCTGCTCAGGGTCCGGTCCCGCCCCAGCTCACCCGCCATTCCCCGGACCAGTCATGGGACCTTTTTGAGATTCAGTTTCCTTATAAAGGGAGAAGGACGCTCATGGCACCAGCTCCATAAAGCGGTGAAGATTATATAAGTACCAAGGACAGTGTTTAGCCCTGGACGTTAGCTGCTATTCTAACAGTAATGGAGAGTAAAGTGAAGCCAATGTCCTGTGGCCACTCATCGGTTGGCATGAGACTCTCCAGCTCCCTGAAGCGGGAGATACTTCTTGCTTCCCTGAGCCCTCAGTGACACATGGCTGCAGAAAAAAACACAGACTCGGGGTCAAGCCCGGGTCCAAATCTGTAATCTTACTGTGTAAATTTGAGTGAGTCCCTTCACTGAGCTTGGGTTTCTTCAACAGGAGAATCAGGATAGTTGTACCCACTTCGTGGGTTGTGAGGAGGAACGGAAAAGACCAGGTCATTCTTTCACTCATCTGAACATCCTGAGAGCTCCCGACCTGTGCCTCCCGACCTGTGCTGCGCCAGGGGCTGGCTGTACGATGGTGAGCAGGACAAAGACCTCGTGGTCTGCCCGTCGTGCTATTGCTGCACCGAGAGAGGTTCTTAGAACCCCTCCGGCGGCATTTTCCGGCTTCATTTGCAGGAACTGTCAGGACCTGAAGCCAGAATACACTGGGCTCCCGGGAGACAGAGGTTCCCTTCTGTGGCCCACGGGGAGCGGACAGCCGGGCGCAGTCCCTTCCGCCTGACGGGGCTGATGTGTCTCTGAAGGTTACGTGCGCCTCTTGGTGTCGGGGGTCCCCGAAAGGGAGTCGGGGTGGAAAGATATTTCTCCCAACCATCTGGGTTTGGACAGAACCGGAAGCACACGTTGCCAAGCCACTGTCCCCCCATCTTGGAAGGACGGGGCGCTCCTGCAGAGATCTTATTCCTACGTTCCGGTTTCCGTGACACCTCGTTTGGGAAAACGCTGCCCGGAAGCAGTGGGGACTTAGGCAGCTTAGCAGTGGTGACCTTCCACAAGTCACCAGAGTCCCCGGGTGTCCCTGGGGCTCACGCTGGCCACTTGAGAATGCTCCCCTCCCTCCCTCGGGGCCGCTTTGTCACCCGGAACCCCGTGGAGCCAGCCAGTCTCTCCTGAACACGATTTCGGGCCCTGACTCCTCTCTCCTAGGGGCTCAGAAGGCTAGTGGGATCTCAGGACCGGAAGAGGTGGGACCCCTCACCCTGGTCCCCCGGGGACCATGCTTCTCCTCACACGGGTGTGCACGCACACACACACGCACACACCCCACGGGTGAAGACCCACGGGCCATCGTTCTTCCGTCGCCTCCAACAGAATGTCAGCTCCGTGAGGGCAGGGAGTTCTGTCTGCAGTGTTCCCTGCGACATCCCCTGCGCCTGCAGCAGAAGCTGGTGCCCAGTAGGTGCTTCATAAATGTTGTAGCAACAAATGAATGAACGAGAAGCTTTCGTAAGGCAGCGCCCGGGGGGAGGGAAGACCATGACTCATCTCTGTGGGGCACCTAGCAAGTATCAGGCAAAACGCTCGATGCTTTCTGCTTGCTTTCTACAGCCACGCTGTCACCTGGCCACCTCCGTGCCCATCTTACCAGGGAGGAAACAGGCTCAGAGAGGGTAACGTACTCAATGGATGACACACAGCACAAGCGAAATCACGGCACGGTTTGCACCTGGGGCTGTGGAAGCACAAAGCCCACACGGCTTCTGGGCTGAGAGCCTCTCTCCCTGTCTCTCTGCCCCTCCCCTGTTCATGCTGTCTCTCCCTCCCTCAAAATAAACAAATAAACTTAAAAAAAAAAAAAAAAAGACCAAACACCACATCTCTGAGACTCGATGGACCCAAGGCTTATTTCTCGTTCACACCACAGTCTGGCTGGTGAGTGGGGAGCCCTTCCTGGCGGCTGGTCTCAAGGAGAGGCCTCGGCACGTGGCTTCCGAGGCTGCAGTAAAAAGGACACGAGCTGGAGGGCCCTGAAAGATGTTTCTAAGAGCTAAGCCTAGAGGAGGCACGTTCCCGGTCCATTCATTGCAGCCGTCGACCAACCTCACCGAACGGAGGCTGCAAACAGAATCCTCCGGTGCTGGGAGGAAAACCAGCACAGAGTGCCGAGCCCACACTCCTGCCCTTGGGGCCCTGCCTCTCCTGGAGGCCCAGAGCCTCCCCCAGCAGACCCTGCTGGGCTCTCGGAGCTCCAGGGACGGGCCACGCCCCAGAGCCCTGGCCATATAAATGGGTTCTCTCCCTCTGAGCTGCATTGCTGAAGCCTGGGGCTCTGCTGCGCCCTGGGTGACACTCAAGATCCTTGCCCCCGAGGCTGGATGAACCCGGCCCGGGACCCTCAGGAGCTTCCTTCCAGCCCAGAGGAGCTGCAGGGGGCCCCTCCCTTCCTGCAGCTCCGAGCCCCGCCCCATCCGGCCCGGCCAGGGACCCCATCACGCATCTCAGAGCTGTGAGGTCAGCTCCTCCGCAGAGGGGCCACTCCCTAGCCCCCAAGTTCAGCTCAGAGCAGCCCCAGAAGCCCTCACAAGCCTGCGCGATCTCTCTTCTGGCTCTAGAAGCAGGACATCTGGCCCAAGCTCCCGGAGAGCGAGATGCAACCATCACTCAGCAGAGCCCTGGGTGTGCGGTCAAGATTGACCGCAGAGCCGGCGAGGGCGGGAAAGGATCCAGGCTGGATTCCAGGGCCAGGGAGCCGGGTCACAACGCTCCTGGAGGGAGGGATGCGAAGGCTGCGGAGCCCTACAGGGACATGGGGAGTGCCCTGAGAACCCCCTTTGTCCCTTCCCCACCAGGCACCTCATGAAGTTGGGACATTATGGTGGCTGCCACACGTTGGGGAGATTCCTACCCAGGAATTCCACCCAGGCTAGGGTGACCTCCCTGTGACAGTCCAAAGACAGCGTGACCCCCGATAGGGACAGGATCCCATTCCCGGAGTGGGATCTCTAGAAAGAAGGAGAGCACCTAGACCGTGGACAGGAGTCTCCACCACACTTCAGGGCACCTCTCCTCACTAATTCCCCGGATGCCACTGTTAAGCGTGGTCCTGGACCAGGGCCCAGGAGGGCAACACCCTCTAAAAGGGCATTTCTTAAAGTGAGTGCCCCAAAGTGGTTCTCTGGTCCGGCGAGGTTGGGGCGGTTACTTGCTGCAGGCAGCTGCCGCCTGCCTGGCCCACCTTGAAGAGTCACGATGTAGCTTAGTTTGTAAAGGCTCTGAGAAGTCCTGCAACACACACACACATACACACGCACACGCACCTGTTTTATTTTGTTTAACTTTGCCCCTTCCAAACTTTGACTCCAGAACCCTTTTGGTAATCTTTACCTCGTGATGGCTCTACGGAAAACAGTTTGGAAATGGGTCCTAGGCCACCCGAGAGCCAGCTTCAGAGATGAATCACGCTCGGCCCCTGTTCTGGGCTGCTCGCCTCTGGGTGGTTAGGGGGAGCGGGGGACGGGCAAAGACAACAAACGCCTTCCGTGCTTGGCCAACCAACGTCACCCAACAACAAAAATTTCTCGGGGCACCTGAGTGGTTTAGTCAGTTGAGTTTCGGCTCAGGTCGTGATCTCGCGGCTCATAGGTTCGAGCTCTGGGCTGAGCGTGTGGAGCCTGCTTGGGATTCTGTCTCTCCCTCTCCCTCTGCCCCTCCCCCTTTTGTGCTCTCTGTCTCTCTCAATAAACTTAAAAAAGAATAAGCCTGCTTTATTTTTGCTGCAGCATTCTTTACCCGACGTGCATCTCTGTACAAGTTTACTCCCTGTCTCCACCCCCCTCTTGCACGAAGGAAACCTCTGCAAGGAAGAAATTTTGTCTGTGGTGTTTACCGCTTCATCTCCACACCCCCGCCCATGCCCGGGACCGTGCTTGGCCCGTACTGGGTGCTTGCTAACTTTTGGCAAAATGACTTTGTCGCTTGCCCAAATGGGGAAAATAAAGCACAAGGAGGGTCCGTAACTCACCACCGTCCCGCGGCCAGCTCGTGGTGGCGTAGAAGCTTGAAGCCAAGAGTCTGCCTTCAGAGCCCAGGTGCTGCCCACCCTGCCCGTCGGCCCCACTGGCCCCAGGCTGCACGGAGCGAGGCAGAGAACGACCCAGAGCCATTTGTTTTCTTCTAGGCGATCACCTGAGCCCAGCTCCCTGAGCCTGCCCCAGCCTGGTTTCCGCTTGGCCTCTCCCCCAGGGGATCGGCTCACCTAGGACCCACCAGCGATGCTGTGGGGGGCCCCAGAAATTGCAACTGGGGATGACCCTTAGGGGTAGTCAGTGCTGAATTCTCTCTCTTTTTTTTTTTTTTAATTTTTTTTTTAACCTTTATTTTTGAGACAGAGACAGAGCATGAACGGGGGAGGGTCAGAGAGAGAGGGAGACACAGAATCCGAAACAGGCTCCAGGCTCTGAGCCGTCGGCACAGAGCCCAACGCGGGGCTTGAACTCACAAACCTCTAGATCATGACCTGAGCCGAAGTCGGATGCTTAACCGACTGAGCCACCCAGGCGCCCCTCTCTTTCTTTTTTTTTTTCTTTTTAATTTTTTAACGTTTATTTTTGAGACAGAGAGAGAGAGAGAAAGCATGAGCAGGGAAGGGGCAGAGAGAGAAGAGAGAGAGAGAGGGAGACACAGAATCTGAAGCAGATTCTGAGCTGTCAGCACACAGCCCAACGCGGGGCTCGAACCCACGAGCTGTAAGATCGTGACTTGAGCCGAAGTCAGACGCTCAACCGACTGAGCCACCCAGGCGCCCCCAAGAAGAAGAGAATTCTACTGAGAATCCAACAAACCCAACTTGACAGCTTCCAGCCCCCCTCCCTTCCTCAAATGAGTGCCGAAGGAGGTTTGCCAGACAGGATGCCTCCCTCCAGTGTGATAAAATGAGAGGTGGGGAAGCCCAGGGGCTAAGTCCAGCGCTGGAAGGATCGTCTCTGTCGCATTGCTGTGTGGGCCTGACCAGCTGACCCTTCTCGGGGCTTCTCCACAGACAACAGAGAGACGGGCCCCGGTCAAGGATCATCAGCTTGAATGTCCCAGAGAAATGCAATACCTTCCAGGGCAGAGCTATGGGCGAGATGCCAGGGACCCCAGAGCCAGGGCCCCCGCTACCAGAAGGGATCAGGGAGGCTTCTCAGAGGCTCTGTTGATCTTTGACCTGAGTCTCCAAGGGTGAGTTGGAATTTCATGGTTGCAGGTGAGGCTAGAAAAGAAGAATGAGATCTATTGCACAGGCCTTGGAAACCAGGACTTTCTCCTGTGGGCAGTGGGAAGTTCACAAAGGTTGCAAGCAAAGTACTCTTGGGCTTGCTTTTGTCTCATGGTAGGATTAGGCTCATCTCTGATTTATAGAAAACTCAAAACATTAAACACAGCAGCATTTATTCCCTTCCAGAAAAGAAGTCCAGAAGCAGGTGGTCCAGGACTGGTAGAGCAGGTCCGCAGAGACCCAGCCTCCTTCCTTCTGTTCCACTCACTTCTGTATGTGGCTCCCATACTTGCCTCATGGTCCAAAATGGCTGTTGGGGCTCCAGACTTCACATTTGCCTTCCTGGCAGCAGGGCAAATGAATGGAAGTAAGACAAAGGAGACACACTCCTAGCACAGTCAGCTCCTTTTAAAGAAGCTTCCCCCGGTCCCACCCACAACTTTCACTTACATCTTACTGGCCAGAATTTAGACCTGTAGCCACTCTAGCTGCAAAAAAAATGGAGTCTTTGTTCTGAGTAGTAGTTTGCCCTGCTGTATACCAGACGTCAATAACTGAAGAAAGTGGGGGTGGATATTGGATAGACATCTGACAATCCCTGCTCCTGGCTTTGGCTGCAAGAAACAGAACACCTAACACCCAGTCTTTACTGGAGGGGCAAGTTCTGCAGTTGGGTTGTTGACTCAACAATGACATCAAGACCCAGATTCTTTCTATCCTCTGTTCTGCCTTCCTCAAGATACTGCATATGAATTGAGTTATTATTTAATTAGTTAACATGTAGCACTTGTGCTGTATAAAAATACAAGACATAGCGCTTGTGCTGGGTAAAAGTAAGTTAAACATACCACCTCACAAACACAACATGACTGCCACAGCTCCAGACATCACATCCTACCCCTATGACATAGGAAAGGAGGGATGAGGGCAAAAGAGTTTTCTCCTTGTGCCAGTCTCGTCTGTTACCAAAAAAAAAAAAAAAAAAAAAAAAAAATCAGGGTGCCTGGGTGGCTCCGTCGGTTGGGCGTCGGACTTCAACCCAGGTCATGATCTCACAGTTTGTGGGTTTGAGCCCTATGTCGGGCGCTGTGCTGACAGCTCGGGGTCCGGAGCCTGCTTCGGATTCTGGGTCTCCCTCTCTCTTTCTCTGCCCTGCCCCTGCTCACACTCTGTCTCTCTGTCTCTCAAAAATACATAAACATTAAAAAAAGAAAGAAGAACGAAAGAAAGAAAGAAAGGAAGAAAGAAAGAAAGAAGAAAGAAAATCTATCTCCCCCTTATGACTCCTTGACCAGGATGAGGCCACAGGCCACGGCGAGACCCATCACTGACGCGGCGGGGAGAGGTTGCCGTGTCTGGGTTAGGCCGGCTCCACCCGAAAGGCTGGAGGCACTGCCGTCCAAACGGAACCAGGGCTCGGGGAGCAAGACAGAAGGGGGCGGGGCCAGCGGGCAGTGAGCAACCTTGTCCACTGTGCTTAGCAGAACGGAGGCTGGGAAAGCACGGCGGGGTGTGCCGGGGCCGACTCCAGGGAGCGGTGCGGCTGGCCCGTCCACAAGATGACCGTCCCCCCGGGGGCTCAGGGCTGGGCTGCCCGGTGGCTGCGTCCCACTCTCTCGGCCACCGAGACGGGGCCGGTCCGCGAGGGCACGGGGGCTCCAAGCGGGGCGTGTCGGGAATTCCGCATTCTCACCTCGGCCTGGGTGTCCCGGCTGAACTTGTGGTTGCATTAAACCCCGCGCCACGTACCACAGACCCCGGTCTCACCCGACGGCTGGGTCCGTCGCGGGGGATCCAGGATGCCTCAGATACAAAACGTTCTTTGCCCGGTTTTCTTTCTTCAAAAATCAAATAACTCGACTCGCCGCTCCCTCCCCGTGTCTCGCACGGTTCACTTGGATTAATAACATTTGAGATTCTGCCTGTTAGGTATGGAAAGCGGCTAGCGAGGGCCTTCTAGCCAATTCCAATTCCAGATACTGCGTGATGGAAACTATTTCTCCCCGTCCCTGTTGCCAGCAACAAGCTTTTCTCTAACGGCTTAATTAGGATTCAAGATTGTGTCCAGGAGCCCAGGGCCTCAGAAGGAGCCAAGCCGGTACATTTACAGACTTCTGTGTTCGGGGTTCGTTTCTGGTTTTGTATTTTGCAAGAGAAGGGGAGAGGAAATCGTGGGGGCGGGGTGGGGGGGAGAGAGAAGGAGACAGAGAGGGGGGTAGGTTTTTAATAACACAAGGAAGCTTCAGATATGGTGGAGACCCAGGGACATTGGCTGCCAGATGGGAAGGTGGGAACAAAGGAGACGCAGAGACAGGCAGGGACGGAAATCCAGAAGCGGTCCGGACATTCCAGAGACCAGAGGAATGAATGGACCCTCCCCTTCACCCACTGCACCGTGGTGAAAAAAGGTCCCGAATCTCCGGTCCGTCGCTCCTGGCAGGGCCTGGGCCTTTGGGAGGCCGTCTGGTGTTTCAAAACGGCAGAACTCAAATGCACCGTGTCTTCCAAGCTGCGTGGCCTTGGCTCAGTCACCTCACCTCTCTGAGCGTTAGCTTCCTCGTCTGGGAACGATAATAGCGTGTCATGGAACTGTTGGGGGGTTTATGAAATACATATGAGAAGAGCACTTGGCATCGCGATGACACATGGGGGGCCCTGGTGAATATGAGTACGTGCGAGTAGAATCCGAATCCCGTGGAGTATTCTGTCACCCTGGACTCAAAGTTGGACCTTCCTTAGAGCCGGTCAGTGGACAAACCTCTAAGGAGCCGTGGGTACAATCGACACTCTCTTGGCCTCCGTTTCCTCATCTGTAAAATGGGTTAATAATAATAGTGCGGTTTAAGAGATATTAAAGCCCTTCGCTCCGTGGTCGGCACGAGGAAGGGGCTCAAACCTAAGGGTGGGCAGAAAGTCATCTGGTCAAACTTCGCCGTTGTACTGATCGGAAGTCGGAGGCCCAGAGCGAGACATGACGTCCGTTGACGCACAACGAATTAACGGAAGAATTCGGTTAGGCCTCGTGCTACTTCACCACTGGCCTGCAAAATTAGGTCCCATCTAAGGTGCATGTAAAGGGGTCAATAGAAGCCAGAAAAAGCATGAGCCCTGGACCACGTGCTGGTGAGGAAGAATTCGGGAGTTGAAAATTCACCACTTCAACATGGGAATGGCAGCTGCCAGAGGAGGAATCCTCAAATAGGTCAGTCTCCAGATCAATCTTAGAAAATGCCGTTTTGCATCTGACCTTGTGCTTCCACGGCAAGGGACCCTTCTGGCCAGAGTTACAAACACTTACCCGTGAGGATGTTTATTGCCGAGTTCACAACAGCAAAACATTGGAAACCTTCTGTGTGTTGGGGGATTGGTTAGGTAAAGCATAGTAACACGGAGGGGAGAATACAAGGCACCTATTAAAACTGATATTTCTAGGGGCACCTGGGGGGCTTAGTTGGTTAAGCGTCCGATGTCGGCTCGGGTCATGATCTCGCGGTCCGTGAGTTCAAGCCCTGTGTCGGGCTCTGTGCTGACAGCTCGGAGCCTGGAGCCTACTTCAGATTCTGTGTCTCCCTCTTTCTGCCCGTCCCCTGCTCAAGTTCTCTCTCTCTCTCAAAAATGAATAAACGTTTAAAAAAATAATAAAATAAAGTAAAATTGATATTTGTAAAGAATTTTTAATAAGACAGGAAAAACACGACAGAATGCGAAGAATAAAGGACACACAAACTGTGCCTTGATGATTTCAACTGTGTAAAAAGTGCGTGTGCACATGCGTGCGGGGGCAGGCACGTGTGTGTTGCACGTTGAGGGGAAATACCGCAATGGTAACATTCCTTATAGCAGAACGGTAGACTAAGAAGCGATCTCTGTCTACCGATTTTCTCATTTATATTTTTCTGCATTTTCCAAATGGCCTACAGGGAGTATGTATTGCTTTCATATCCAGAAATGCTATTTAAACGTTCAATAGCATCAAAGAAGCAAGCGTAAAGTGAACCCCTTCGGCCCTTTGCAGTATCTTTCCTCACCTCCGTAGAGAGTCCGATCTTTCCTTTGATGCATTATGAATGTCAAAGGATAACTCAGAGACAGTCACACTTTACTTTGTAGGAGAAAGTTCCCCTACGAAGAGTGCCAGGGAGTCAGGCTTCAGAAGGGCCAGTTCGACAGGCACTGAATGGGAAGAACTTAAAAGGAGGGGCCCCGGGGAGATGTTGGTCAAAGGGCAACGCATTTTCAGGGAGAGAAAGAGGAAACGCGGCGGGTCTGAGGCACAGCACGGTGACTACAGTTCAGATAAGCCGGTTCTCACACCCCAAAAGAAAAGGTAACTGTGAGGCGGTGATGCTCAGTATCTTGACCTTGTTCGTCATCTCACAATGGAGGCTCCCATCCAGTCGGCCATTGTACACTCTCAATGTATACACTCACGTGCGTCAGTGAGGCCCAGTTGTTCCTCAATAAAGTTAAAAAAAAAACACGTAACAGGAAAAAAAAAAAAACCCTGCAACATGAGCAACACTCCTGTTTTGATTTTCTATTGCTGTCTAACAAACCACCCCAAAACACGGCACTCAAAACAATATCGATTTATTATCTCTCCTAATTCTGTGGGTCAGGAACTCGGGCAGGGCTCAGGCGGGCGGCTCTTCTGTTCCACGGGGCATCGGCAGGGACCGCTGGGCCGGCTGGCTGTGGCAGGAGGCGGTCTAGACGTCACTGATGTGTCTGGCCCCTGGATGCTCTTCTATGTGCTGTGTGTGTGTGTGTGTGTGTGTGTGTGTGTGTGAGATGGGGTGGCCTGTCCTCATTCAGTCAATTAGCTTGGGCTCCTTTGCAGGTGCAGCTGCCCCTCCCTCCCCCACCCGGAACATGGCAGACGTTCAGGGCTACACCCACACCTGGCACACTATCACTTCCTCCTCGTTCTATTGGTCAAAGCAGTCCGGGGCGGATTCCAGGAGCAAGGAGAGAGGCATGAGCCAGGGGAGGGTCTTGACGCTGAGGAGCGGCGATAGCTGGAGGGGTGGGGGGAATGGCAGGCGGCCGCATTTGGACACAAGCAAACGGAGGTAGCAAGTTTACTTTGGTCTGCTCACGATGGGAAAAGAGCGACCCTATGCAGGTGCATCTCGAACCCAGAACGGAGGAAGCCTGAACTCAGCTCCGGACCCACGCTCTAACAGACATTCGTGCAAAACCCAGGTCCGCCACTTACTAACCGGCAACCTCAGACCGGCCAATAAACCCCTCCAAGCCTCAGTTTCCTCACCTATCAAACAGGCATCATGGCGGGCTCGTGCGTTATTTGAGACAATTAAATTAAAACAAAATACCTAGCAGGCAGCATAGCTACTGCAAAATATGCAGGCAGCATAGCTACTCAGAAAATGTATTACTCCCTCCTTGTTTTCATAGGAAGTTTCGGGCAATAGAAACAAAGACTGCTGCTTTTCCAAGCCTTCTAAGGTTATCAGGACCCCGAGCCACATTCTGGACACGAACCAGGAGCTAACGCTTTGGTCAGCCCCGTGAGCTCTCCCGTCTGCCTGACGACGGGCACTGCAGGGTGAACATGTGACCTAGGCCTGGCCAATCACAGTACCTCCTTCCTCTGGATTAAGGAGTGGTTCAAGGGAGAGCATGTGACTCCAGTGCAACCAATCAGAGTCCTGCCCTAGGATTTCTGAGTTGGAGCTGGAGACCCAGCCTTGCCGTTTGAGTCCAGGAGCGAGAAGAATAGGATGTTGGGGCTGCTGCCAGGTATCTTTTAAGCTGGGCAGAGAAGGGAAGAGGAAAATAAAGACAGAAACAGGGTCCTGGTAAGCCTCTAGTGCTGGCGACCCATCCCTCAGTTCTGGGATCTAGGCACAGATGCCTAAATGCCCTCTGCTGAAGCCAGCGTGAGTCGGGCTCCTGACACTCGTCCCCAGAAGTCCTGACTGATGCAGAACTCCAGAGAAGAGAGATCCAGGAGGAGGAGTATTGGACAGAGAGGCAGGAGGAGGAGGAGGAAAGAGCAACCCAGCAGCCGGAAATGGATCACTCCTGGTCCACTCAACCTGCTCAGGGTAGCGCTGGAGTAAAAACCCAGCACCGTTTCTTGGTGATCACCTTCCGCCAGCGGGGTACGTGCTCTCTTATCGTAGGAGACCAGGACAAGAGCAAGCACAGCCTTGGTCATTGCGATATCGTTTAGGGAAATAGAAAATAAACAACCCCAACAACCGCCAACGTGGGAATGGCCAAAATATGGCAAATGATTAAAAAAGTAACGATGCAGGAAGAGCTCAAAGACACGTTGCGTGAAAAGCTAAGCATGGACTGGTGCAAGCAGACAAAGACACAACAACAAAAACCACGTAGGCGGGCCCGCGCCCACGCACGCGCACACACACAGGAGATGAGATCATACAGCATCCGGGTGGTGTAAAAATGCGTGGCTACAAACCAAGCCGATTAGGGTTTCTTCTGGAAAGTGGAACAAGGACCAGGATTGGATGGGGAGAGGGGGCCAAAATGGACTTGAACTTTGCCGATAATGTATTCACGTTTCTAGATATATCGTGTCATATGTAATGTATGAATGTATTATTTGTATAATTATAATATTTGCATCATAACCACTATATGACTATAAGTGGGGATACAGAGCAATTTAGTTTTGAGATCATTGACTTTAATTAACATCCTTAATTTACAGCTAAAGGAACCAAGCTCAGACAAGGCAAGTGACTGGCCCCAGCCCACAGGAGGTGGGGAATTTGCACCAAACCCGATGGAGTTCTAGCCCAGCGTCTTTCTACCACGTCAACTGTCACCCCCAAGCGGAGACGGGCTCTCTTCTCAGCGTTAGACAAGGCCCATGGAGATAGAGAGCCTGTGCCTTTGATGTCCTAATTCCAACCCTGGATCTCATCCACCTGCCTGTCCAGCCTCAGAATGCAGGGAGAGTGCTGGACCAGGAGGCAGAAGCCAGCTTGGGATTGTTCTCGGCCCTCGGCCTCCTGTGGGACCCCAGGCGAGTGGGCAGCCGTCTCAGCGCACTCCTTGCCTGTTTCCAGCTCTTAGGTGCTGCCCTCTGCGAACTTTGCCGACGGCGAAGTCCATCCGCAACGTGCCCTCTGCGTGACCCTAGATCTCTGCCTTCTGTTCATAATTAAGGGAAGAAACCACCAAATGAGCATATGCGTAAATATATGCAGCAATGAAGTCCTTTTCTTCCCCCCCTTAATGTGAACTATTTTGGCCCGATTCTCTTTTTTACAAAAAGCACGGCTAATATTTCACGGCGAGAGATAAGATCTTGCTTTAATACAGTTAGCTTCAATTGACCTTGAACTGAATCTACAAATTTCTTAGAGGTGACCTCTTCATCGACGCTTGATATACGTTCACAAATAAATGAACTGAGAAGATCTGTATTTAGATAACTAGTCTGACAGAGGATCCAAAATAAAGGCAGATGTCCAGGGCTCACGAGGAGAGTCATGGAATCGTGGAATCTTAGAATAACAGAGTTTTAGAACGATAAAATTATAGAATCTTAGAGTTGAAGAATCCAGGGCTAGAGGGGACACGTCACACGAAAAGCGGAAGGAGTTAACCTGTGAACTCCATAGGGAAGAGGTTACGAATTGGTCATCCCTAGCCCCGAGGCTGGCACGCTGCCTTTCGCAGTGACCATGGTAGAAGGCAAGAAAAATTTTAAAGGGGAATACAGTCTCAAATCATTCATGCCTTCTTTCCATATACGGTCATAGATCCTAATTAAGCATAAATATCTACCACGTGATATGTGAGAGGCTTTTTTGGTGGCCATTCTAACATGGGTCAGATTTTAAGTAATGCAAATATCCGGGTTCCAACAATCAGACCCCCGCTCAAATGTTAATGACCACCATCGACACTCGCTCTGGGCAGCCCTGTAAGTGAGCTTGGTGCCCTGCGTGACAAACTCCTGAGGGTATTGACTAGATGGCCCCTGGGGGAAGACTTCTACTGTGAAACAGGTTTGGAAAATGCTAGTTCGAAAAAGCTCGGGTGGGGGGGGGGGCACCGGGGTGACTCAGTTGTTTAAGCATCCAACATCGACTCAGGTCATGATCTCACAGGTCATGGGTTCGAGCCTCGCATGGGGCTCTGTGCTGACCGTGCGGATCCTGCTTGGGATTTTCTCTTTCTCTCCGCCCCTCCCTGACACGTGCTTTCTCTCTCTCAAAATAAATAAACTTGAAAGAAAGAAAGAAAGAAAGAAAGAAAGAAAGAAAGAAAGAAAAAAAAAAAGAAAGAAAGAAAGCTCCACTCATTTCTTTACTACAGGACTTCTCAGAGCATTTATGGTGCCAACATGCTCCATAGGGGCATACAGGATGCAGCTTTTCTCCAAGTGATTAAAAACCCCTGAGCTGGTGAAATAAGCACACGTGGTGAAGATGAGACCCCCCCCCCACTGCCCCAGGCCACCACATCCTCAGGGTGACACTCTAGATCCCCAGGAGGTTGATGCTTCTACAGTCTTTCAGTTGTGTGTCCCCTCCCTCACCACCCGGGCTTGTTGTGCGGCCACGCTGCCCTGAACTTCTGTAGGCCAGGGTCCCCACTGTCCATTCACCTGTCCCGGTCCCTTCCCGCCCTTTGATGGGCTCACCCCCCCCACCCCCCCACCCCCCGCCCCAAGCATGAGTGGAGCCAACACGGAAGGAAGAGGAAAGAACAGAGCGTCTGGGGGCAGGCTTCGCACAGTCTGGCGCGGCCGATGCTCGCTGTGGAGCTGGGCATCGTCAGAAAACGAAGGTGGAATCACGGACGAGGAGCCAATTGAAAGAGCGACGACGCGGAACGTCGTTAAGGAAGCCGGGCCTTGTCCCAAAGGCAGAACCGGCCACGACGTCATCAGGTCCTGTCGCTCTTTGTGCGGAGAGCCCGTCAGCTCACTCCTCCCCTCCTGCCTCCTCCGTGGGACCCGAACCTAAAAACCCACCCCGTGCGCCGTGCCTCACCCCGCGCCTGTGTTCTTCCGGGCGCTCGTCGCTACCTGACATTATATGGTGAGTTTGGTTTGTGTCTTATCCCCTCCCCTGCCAGGCAGGCCCCGCTTTGGTCTGGTCACTGATGTGTCCCTGGCGCCCAGCACAGTGCCTGCCCTCAGGAGCGTCTCAATAAATTACGGAATAAAGGCAGGATTTTTAAGCAGAGGAGTGCTGTGGACCAAGGATTCTCAGGGCGCTGTTTCTAGAAGTCATTCCTCACGCTGCGGCCCAGAGCGTTGATTTTTTATCGAAAGGAAATACATGATCCACAGAGGCACAATTCCATCTAACGACTGGCATCTACCACATTTCATGAAGAACTCAAAAAATCAAGACATAAAGGACATTTAGTCCAAACGAGTCAAAGAAGAAGTCCAAGGCCATCTCTAATGACAAATATGCTTTGTCGAGCATGTTCAGCTTTCTTTTCCTTTTCCTCTTTCTTTCTTTCTTTCCCTCTTTCTTTCTTTCTTTCTTTGTACCTTTAGGCCACTGTGCCACAATCCTGCACCCCGACTGCTGGCTCACACTTGGCCAACTCACCCGTTCACGACCAGCCTTCAGGTCGTTTGTGTGTGTAATTTGACCAAATCGGCCATTTCCCATTTGAAAAAAAAAAAAAAAAAAAACCCGAAACCCGGAGACGGGACGGGGTCTGTTCAAGGTCTTACAGCTTCATGGGAACCAAAGTCCGGACGACATCCTGGGTCTCCGCAAACCCCACCCACACCCCCACCCACACCCGGTCCTGTCTTCCTCTTGGCCACCCTGAATCTGGGTTCCTCCTCCTGGCCTCAAGGGCCGGATTTCCCTTCCTCTCCATAGACCACGACCGGGAGAAGGTCAAGAAACGCAGAGACACCGGACCGAACAGGACAGAGTAGGCAGGATGGGAAGAGGCAGCAGGAACAGGAAGGAACTGTCACTGACACCTTGCCCTCGAGTGGCTCCTACAACCTCAGGCAGACATTCCACCCGCTTCCGAAAGATACTGTGGGCGGCTTCTCTGTGAGAACCCCTGTCCTGACACGTACTCACCCCCACGGTACGCTCTTCCTCAGACACTTCTCGTGTTCCACTGCGGGCGTGGGAGAAACGGGTTTGGGAAGCCCAGAGACACCTACGGTGGGATCTGTCCCCTCCCCCTGCTGACGGGGCACATTCTCCAGCCACTCTGACTCAGTTTCTCTTCTGAATAGAATGAGTAATCATGGCCCCCACAATTACGTTTTAAAAAAAAATTTTTTTTAAGGTTTATTTATTTTTGAGACAGAGAGAGACAGAGCATGAAAGGGGGAGGGGCAGAGAGAGAGGGAGACACAGAATCTGAAACAGGCTCCAGGCTCTGAGCGGTCAGCACAGAGCCCGACACGGGGCTCGAACTCGCGGACCGCGAGATCGTGACCTGAGCTGAAGTCGGACGCTTAACCGACTCAGCCACCCAGGCGCCCCAACACAATTACGTTTTTAAAAGAGGAAAATGGAAGACCGTGTTTCAGGTGCCTAGCACCGTTCACGGCACACCGACGGAGCTTTAAAATGATGGCCCCTCGTCGCCATCGGCGTTCCCACAGAAGCGGACCCTGAGACAAGAATTCAAGCACAAGTGATTTTAGGGAGGTGATTCCGGGAGCCACCAAGAAGCGAGCGGGCGAAGGGAGGCAGCCAGGGAAGGGTGGATTATCTCTGCACAACCAGAGCTCAGCTCCACTAGGGAGTTTCGGGAAATGACGCAGAATACGTGCCTGATTCTCCCCTCTCAGGGGTGAGAGAGCTGGGGGATCGACGTACCAACTTCCCTTAGACGCCGGGCGTAGGTTGGTAATTCATCAGCACTTGCGACACATCTCCCTCGCCTGCGGAGCAGATTCCAGGCACAAAGAGAAAGTTCTGGGGCAAAGCGGTGGGTGCTGACAGTGGGGAGCCCGGCAGGTGTATGCTGTAAGGAGGTGAGGATAAGGGCAGGGCAGTGACCGTGTCTACTTTTACTACCTGCATGGACAATAGCTACCTTTTAATGAGCCCTTACTGTTTTCCAGGCAATATCCTGAGATTTTGACATGTTTTTCTTTTTTTTTTATTAGGTCCTGACTCACAACAAATCTAGGACGTGGGTCTTCACTGCTGTTCCAATTTTGTAACTGAGGCAAACGAGGCCCAAGTTCACGTAGCTGGATCTGAACCCAGGCTCACTCTCAAGCCCGTGCTCTCTCTCTCTCTCTCTCTCACACACACACACACACACACACACGCACACACCGCCTCTTCCGAAGGAACACACAATGGCAGAGCTACTTAGCGGTAAAGGCAGATCAAACCCCGAAGTGCACAGCATTTCCCCACAGCTTGCTGTGGATGTGAGTTCTGTGCTTGACCGCAGGCCTTCCTGGGCACGGCCACCTTGTGCAAATTCCTGGAGCCCTCTGGGCCTCAGTTTCTCCAGCCGTAAGCGCACCTGCTTGATAAGGTTATTGTCAAGATGACTAAGAAGCTCAGTGAAGTTCAGCAATTGCCATGCAGGATATTGTATCTTTATTTTTCTTAGTTCAATATGTCATATTTTATTTTTCTTAGTTCAATATGTTATATTTTATTTTTTTATCAGCTTTATTTTTTTTCCATCATGATATGTGTCCTTTTTAATCCCCACCCCTGTTTCCCCCATCTCCCCACCTGCCTCCCCTCTGGTAACCATTACTTTGTTCTCTATAGTTAAGAATCTGTTCCTTGGTTTCTCTCTCTCTCTCTCTCTCTTTTTGCTTTGCTTGTTTGTTTTGCTTCTTAACTTCCACACACGAGTGAGATCTTGTGGGATTTGTCTTTCTCTGGCCGATGCAGTTCGCTTAGCATTATCCTCTCCAGCTCCGTCCATATCATTACAAATGGCAAGATTGTGTTCTTTTTCATGGCTGAATAATATCTTCTTTACCCATTCATCTATCGACAGACACGTGGGCTTGTTCCATAATTTGGTTATTGTAAATAGTGCTGCTATAAACACGGGGGTGCGTGTATCCCCTTGCATTAGTGTTTTTGTACTTTGAATTAGTAGGGTGAGCCCTGGATCGTAGAGTAGTTCTCCTTTTGATATTTTGAGGCACCTCCATACTGTTTTCCACGGTGGCTGCACCAGTTTGCCTTCCCACCAACAGTGCACGAGCGTTGCCTTTTCGCCACATCCTCGCCAACACTTGTCGTTTCCTGTGTTTTTGATTTTAGCCATTCTGACAGGTGCCAGGTGATATCTCATTGTGGTTTTGATTTGCATTCCCCTGAGGGTGAGTGATGTTGAACATCTTTTCACGGGTCTGTTGGCCATCTGGATGTCTTCTTCGGAGAAATGTCTGTTCGTGTCTTCTGCCCATTTTTAAATTGGATTATTTGTTTTTTGAGGGTCGGATTGTATCGGTGCTCTATATATTTGGATACGAACGCTTTATTGGATATGTCATTTGCAAATGTCTTCTCCTATTCCGTGGGTTGCCTCTTAGTTTTCGTTGACTGCTTCCTTCGCGGTGCAGAAACTTCTTATTTTGATGTAGTCCCAGTAGTTTAGAAATTAGTCCCAGGAGCTTAGAAATGAGCACTTTAGCTGCCTCATGTGGTGTCCACGGTGGCTTGCCTTCAGGCTAAAAGTCTTTATAAGCAAGAAATTCACCCCAGGCCGTTCCCTCCTTCCAAGTGTCTATTCCCTTAGAGATTCTGCCTGCTTTTACTCACTCTCCAGCGCTGTCTTTACATAGCTGCCTTTCATATTGTGCTCCGTTTCAAAAAAAGAAAAAAGTGACATTCACAACTGACAGTGCGGAGAGCTGAAGCCTCCCCTTATATTTCAAAGTCACAAACAGATGTTTCTAGGCTCGCTTCGTCCTCAGCCATCAAATAGCCCACTCAAAGTTATTTCTTAGCAACCATTTCAGAAACTCCCCGTTTTCATTTCCTTGTGTGTCCTTTTCTTCATTCTATGATGGAAAAGCAGAACGACGGTTTCCAGAGTCCCCACCCTGGCACCACACAGAAGAACCTAGAAGGATGGGTCTGAGCCGTGCGACAAGGACCTAATGGCTGGCACGGCCATCTCGGGTAAATCAATGGCCTCTCTGGTCTCAGTGTTTGCTTCTGAAAAGTGGTGGATGTTCAATGGAGCATCCTGTGCGATCGCAAAAGGGAAAAAAAAAAATGAAAGCAACTTTAAGCAGTCTGACAGCTGGTAAAAGAAACTATAATAAAAGCAGATAATCAAACATAGTGTGTTTGTTAAGCATGATGTGGTTGAAGTTAATGACATAGGAGATGTCCCTAATGTATTATTACCGTAATGAAATTATAATGATAGAACAAATTCTAGTTAACTATAATGATGGGATCCCAGTTTTACTTACAAATATGCATGACATCCTTTGAAAGAAGACGGGAAAGGTACTTAGGAAGACTGGTAACAACTGTTACGGTTAAGAGATTGGATGATAGGCGACTTCTAGCTTCTTCTCTATTTTCTAAAATGAGTGTTTCAGAGAAAAAGAGATTTTAAAATATTTTTAATTTTTGTTATTTTTTAATGTAAGCTTTATGGCCAACACGGGGCTGGAATTCATGACCCCCAGATCAAGAGTCGCAGGTACGACTGACTAAGCCATCCAGGAGCTCCTAAAATATTAATTTTTTTTAATAAATTGTTGTAATGCTTTTTTATTTTTGAGAGAGAGAGACAGAGAGTGAGTGGGGGAGGGACAGAGAGACGGAGATGCAGAATCTGAAACAGGCTCCAGGCTCTAAGCTGTCAGCACGGAGCCTGACGCGGGGCTTGAACTCACGAGCCGTGAGAATGTGATCTGAGCCAAAGTCAGATGCTTAACTGACTGAGCCACCCAGGCGCCCATAAAATATTTTTAAAATCAAAGCAATGGTCTTATTTATCACCTAAGTCCCTTCCAGCTGGGATATTCTGTGATTCGTTAATTTATTAAGCATGTATTTATTGAGCACCTGCTGTCTACCAGCCCTCCTGCGGGCACCAGGAAGAAATGAAAGGTGTCCCTTAGAGCTTCCAATCCACAAGGGAATCAGACACATCTTATTCCTTTCTAGAACCCCAGTGCTCTCCCCCTACCACTCCCGGTGCCCATCGGTTGACTGTAATCACCCAGCTCAAAATCAAAGCAGAAAAGGCGACCTGAAACAAGGAGATACAAGCGGTGTACATGGGAGGGGGACAGAGGTGGGGTCCAGAAGGGAATAAGGGCTCGGAGGGAGGGGTAGGCAGATGGGATGCGGGGAGGGGGGTGGAAGGTCCACCCTGGCCATTTCTGTGCGTCGGGCTTAGCCAGCACTGGGGACACGCACTCCTCCGTTCACTTCCACAAGGATGCTCTTCCCGTGGCTCCCGAGGGTGCCCGAGGTGATCCGGGACCCCTGGACTCCAGAGGAGGTCAACAGCTCAGGTGTCTCCCTCCGTAGGCGACCCCCTAAATCAGCAGCCCTCGCTCGCAGGAGGGAAACGAGCGCCTCCCAAGCTTTATTTCCATCCCGGCGACAACGGAGGCTAACGGGCAGTGCAAACCGGCCACTGTGCCGAGGAACCGTCCCGGCAAGTCCCCGGACCCTCTTCTGCCCCAGCTCGTCCGCGTGGTGCCTCCCGAGCCCTCCGCTGGCCGCCCCGGGAAGGAGGCGAAGACCCACACCCCTTAATGAACAACCTGAGGCAAATTGGAAACAGCTGTGAATAATTAGACAATTTAAGTGCTGCGAAGAAGGAATAATTTCTGTAACCTTCGTAATAAATCTTAGGCTGTCTCAGTCCCTACGCTGGACTTGAACTTTCTCTTTCTTTCCTTTTTTTTTCTTCTTCTTCTTTTTTTTTTCTTTTCCAGGGGTGAGTTAGCACATTACTCATAAAAGAAACAGTATCCCTTTTGTTTGGGCTGGGTCTGTTTAATAACAAAAGAGCCTATTGCAATTACAGGGGCAGCCCGGTGACTGGAGCAAGTGCCCCCACCTGACGGGGGCTTTGCAAACGCCGCCCTGAGACCCGCGGCGGGGCCCTGACCCGCGGCCCTGTCCCGCGTGGCTTGATTTCCACCCCAGACGATCTTTGCTTTCAATAGGCTCCAGGTTGTGGAGATTGCGGTCGGAAAAGACAGAGTCCTCAGATGTGTTCGCATCCAACGGGAGGACCTCAAGGGGTCCCTGGGTGGCTCAGGCCGGGGATCTCACAGGGTGTGAGTTCGAGCCCCGCGTCGGGCTCCGTGCTGACAGTGCAGAGCCTGCTTGGGATTCTCTCTCTCTCTCTCTCTCTGCCCCTCCACCCCTCAAAATAAATCATTTTAAAATAAATAAATAAACAGCAGAAAGGTAACAGAAGTGGCCCCTAGATCAACCCCCCCCCCATTTTAGAAAGGACAATCAAGCCCCAGAGGGGAGCCCATGTGGCTGGAACTACCATTGAATTTGCAGCAGAATCGAATCTAGACCTCGACAGTCCACCTTGGACCCTGCATAGGGCAGGTTCCGGCCGATGAAAGAGTCAAAATCACTCAGAGCTCCCTCAGGAATTACATGGGGGCAGCTCTGTGAGCAGACCACAGGAGTTAAGAGTGTCAGCTTTGGAGCCAGTCCTGCCTTCCAGTCCTGGCTATGCCCCTTCTGAACGTGACCTTGGGTAAGTCCTCCCACCTGGTCCCCTATCCACCTGCCGGGCTGCAAAGTGGCTATGAAGTGGCTTCTCAGGTCTGTCACGAGGATTGATGAGACAAATGCGTACTAAAATCTCGTGAGATACGCCTGCTACTCCACACCGGGGCTGGTGAAAGGCACACAGACAGGCTTCCCCTTACGCTTGTGACCTAACCCTCTGGTGGTCTCTGGGGGCCACCCAGCAATCCTTTTCAATTTCTCCTACCCGCCCCTCCCCTAGAAGATCGTGCTGTGCCTTCCCTCTCCTCAAACTGCCAACAGATGGCCTTGCATTTACCTTATTTCACTGAAACGAATTTGAAGCGCTCGGAAGAGACTTTTGACACGGCCCTCCGTGAGATCCACCCGTCGGCTTCTATCCGTACACTCTGCCTTTTCCTCCTGTTAACACAACGAAGGCCCACGCGCTGATCTAAGCCGTTTCTTCACCTTGTGCTGGATCGAAGTTCAGAGAAGCTCAGTAATTTGCCCAAAGTTAACAGATGGACAGTAAGCAGTAGAGCTGCAAGTTTAATTCGGGTCCGATTAGAAGATGAGCTCTAGGAGATCTTTTCCTCGGTGCCCTGCAGAGGGCCTGGCATATTACACACACCCAATAAATGTCTGTGATGAATGAATGAATGAATGAGTGAATGAATGGCAAATCTGTGGATCTCAGTGGCCTTCCCACGATACCTGTGACTTAGCATCTGTAGCTCCCCTCGTCCCAAGAGCAGAGATCTTAGTGTGTAAGGAGGTGGGAGAGTTATTACCTATTACAGGTGTGTGTAAGGAGGTCGAACGGTGACTTTTGCATAAAAGCCACCAGCAGGAAAACAGCAAGGGAGTTTGCCACACACCCACAGCCCTGGACAGGAAAAAAAAAAAAAAAATCCTTCTACAATGCGGTAACCCGGGTCAAACATTTTATTCCTCATAAGAGGAGCCCTTGGGCCCTAAACTGACATATTACCATAAAAATGAGTCCAGGACTAGTGAAACTTGAAAGGCCGTTCTGTAGAAACAATTTCTAATCCACGGGGCACAGGATTCCCACAGAGACTATTCCTTGAGAGGGGAAATTGCAATGAAAAAAGTTACAAAGCACCTGAAGAAATGAATCGCCTTGAGGGCAAGTAAGAGAGTTAGCACCCCAAGAATCAAAGAGGAGAATAATCTGAAAGCGGATTATTGAAAGTACTGCCCTGTATGATGATGACAGGAATGGTTCAATCTGGGTCCATTTCTTTTAAAAGAATTTTTTTAATGTTTTATTATTTAATTTTGAGAGAGAGAGAGAGAGAGACAGAGTGTGAGCAGGGGGAGGGGCAGAGAGAGGGAGACACAGACTCCGAAGCAGGCTCCAGGCTCTGAGCTGTCAGCACAGAGCCCGACGCGGGGCTCGAACTCATGGACCTCGAGATCATAACCTGAGCCGAAGTCGGATGCTTAACTGACTGAGCCACCCAGGCACCCCAGTGTTTATTTGAGAGAGAGAGAGAGAGAGAGCATGAGCAGGGGAGGGGCAGAGAGAGGAGAGAGAAAATCCCAAGCAGGCTCCCTACTGTCAGCATGGAGCCCAACATGGGGCTCGATCCCAGGAACCATGAGATCAAGACCCGAGCAATCGAGAGTCAGAAGCTTAACCAAGTGAGCCACCCAGGCGCCCCTGTGACTTTAACTTAAAGGGAAATCACAATGTTGCATAGTACCCACAAAATCATGGGCTTGAGGTGCTAATTGTGTTGTTTTATTAAACATCCAAATAAATATTTAGTTCTTATAATTTTAAAAACATTTGCCCAGGTACTAAAAAGATCTCTTACGGCACCAGCAGCGCATCAACGTGACTTTGGAAGACACTGACCTAGAGCAATTGCCCTTGTTTCAAAGATGGGGAAAGAAAAACTGTGCCAGAAGTCAAAGGGCAAGTTCGGGCTCAGACCCAGACACCTGCCTCTCAGCGAGGGACCAACCCGTTCACATTGTTTTCTTCTTACATGACTTTTTAATCTGTTTGCAAAACTCAGAAATTCTTTATGCATCTTCCAAAATAAATACATAAATGGCCTTAAAAGCGGGGTAGTAATTTCTGCCAGGCATTTATTCCATCTCTGTAAATGAAAACCGTACTCATGCATACTAATGAGATGGGAAGTGAATGGCAATCCTTTTCAATGAGTGGCGTGGCAAGCCTGCCTGGAATGTATTAAAATAATAATATACCTAAGTCACAGCTAATTGAGGAGCTCAAAGGGCTTCATGAATGTGAAGCCATTCAGAGCGCTTTGAAAGAAATTAAATTGAAGGGAGAGAGATTTCCTTTACCACTAAAATGTTGCCAATCTGTGAGCTGAAACCTGCCTGCTTTGAACAACCAGCTTGCCAAAGAGATGTTTAGGGCACTTGTGGCTCAGGCTATGATTACACCCAACTTTTAATGATCTCTGGG
Organism: Panthera tigris; assembly: GCF_018350195.1. Classification (NCBI taxonomy): domain Eukaryota; kingdom Metazoa; phylum Chordata; class Mammalia; order Carnivora; family Felidae; genus Panthera; species Panthera tigris. The sequence continues at coordinate 136,899,826 of NC_056665.1, forward strand.
AGCAAACTTTCCAGCCCTGTCCACACGCTTTAACTCCTTCTCTCCACTCCCACACTGCTTGGTCCGTGAACTGCCCAAAGAAAACCTGTCCAGGTAAGTATTCAAACTCCATAGGGCATCATTCAAGGCTCCTCTCAGACAGATCTCACTAGCCCTTCTGGGCCAACTGGCCACCCCTACCCTCCTTCCCTCTCCTCCCCACACTGGACCTCCCTGGGTGCTTATGTAAGTTATGGAGGCACCCACCGCTGCGACCTATAAATCCCCAAAGTTCTGTGGCATAGCACCTTAGAACTTTACATCTTGCTTAACGGTTCGACCTGAGTGCTTCCCTTTGGTGAACAGTTTCTTTCCATGTGATGACCCTGGTCCTTTCTACCTATTGTGGCTCTGCCATCCGGGGGAGCTCCGTCAGACCGGGGAAGAGGCCAAGGACATGAGCTACCCCTTTCTTAATCACATCAACCCGGGTGTTCACATCCCACTGGCAAGAACAGCCACTTGGTATCTACCTGGCGGAAGGAAGGCTGGGACATCAGTCACATGCAGACAATCCTCCTTGCCCTTTCTCCTGCTTGCTTTTCTCTACCTCTTGAACTCCTATTCATCCTTCAAAGCCCTATTCTCTTCATCCTTCAAATATCACCGCTTCTGCAACGCCATCACTGATGTCCCAGGCAGATTTAACCAAACTCTCTCTTTCACTTCCATCACATTCCAGATGTATCTCTAGTAAGAGACACTTGGGGTATTCAGGTACCTGTCTCTTTTGACCCCTGGGTGCCCCAGAACTAGGTCTGTGTCTTGTTCAACTTTGGGTCACTAGTAGGTAGCACCTAGCACTGTTCCTGACATAGGACAGTGGGCATTCAGTGCATGTGTTTTAATTAAGCCAACATATGTTCACCAAATTCTTTAATGAGCATTTAGTGAGTCACTCCCATGGCCCAAGAACGGCATAAAGGACAAAGGAGCTCCCCGATAAATCCTCTTGACTTCAAAGAGTTAAATTTCTAAGCAAAACACATAACGAACTTGGGCAAACACTCAGTGAGATTTGGGTCGCCTTAAAATTCCTTCCCAAGTCAAACAGAAAGAAACTGAAGATTATCCACTCTTCTCCCCTTTCTCCACACCTCTGGTCTCCCAATTAACAAAGACTTTTGAAAGAGTCACTTGCATAACTCCATGGCATGAGCAGAAGACATAAGAAGGAAGGGGGTCCACAGGGAAAACCCTGCATTCAAGGGTGGCCTTTTTTTTTTTTTTTACTTGTTAATTTGAATTAATTTTAGACTTACAGAAAAGCTGCGAAAACAGTGCAGAGAGCATTTGTATATCCCTCACCCAGCTTCCCCCAAAGTTAACATCTAGTTAGCGCGATCGTTAAAAGCCAGGCTAACCCAGCGAACTTTGGCACAACCCTATCGACTGAACTAAAGACCTTATTCGAATATCCCCAGTTCCCTGCAGGGTCCTTGTTTTCTAGTCCAGGATCCAGACCCGCATCCTGCAGTCTCCAACACTCCCCACCTTTCCTTGTCTTTTATGACCTTGACACTTCTGAAGAGTGTTGATGGGTAATTTCGTCAAGCGGATATGGCAAAATTCCTGGTAGAGACGATGCTCTAGAAGGACAAGAGACCGAATCCACGCGGCGGAGCTAGGAGGCATGGGAAAGGACGCCTCTCAGCCTCCCAAGTTCAAGCCTCTGCACAGAGATCTCCGGAAGTCCCCTGGCCCTGGCCACCAACACTGAAGCCTCAGCTGACCTGTTTCCGCTGTGGACAGAAGTCACCAGGTAGGAGTCCCAGGAGTACATCCTGCAATGTGTTGAGATGACGATGACCCAAAGAGACCATGATAAAAAGATGATGGAGGGCGCAGGGTGAACACAGATGCTGGGACACGCACAGAGGGCCACCCACGTGCTCCCCTTCTGATGAGCTGTTCCCCGAAACACATCCCCCTTGTGTTGCCAACAAGCCCCCCACCCAGGATCCTCCTTTAACCAGAACCTGCTTTGCCCCTCGCTAATAACTCCTGCTTTACCGCCTAATTGCGATGCGGTTCAGTGAGCCCGGATTGGTAGAGCGTCGGAGCAGGGACAGTGAGAGCCCAGCCCCGCTGAGGATGTCATGCCCACGAGGTCCTTCGCCTCCTCCTTCTCATTGGTACCAAAGGGCGAGCTTCCCGCCCCCAGCCCCCGTGGATCCAGACACAAAGGTCCAGAGACCTCTGGCTGCAAAGCCATCTGCAGATTTTCGGGGGCATCGTCCTGGCAGTGGGGTGGGCTCTCCTTCTCGGGAACTAAAAACGTCCGGGCTCTGGGGAGACAGGAGTCAGGGGACAGTGGCCGTCTTCTGCTGCACAGGGTCGGGGGCCAAACGGAAAGGGGTGCGGAGGACACCCTCACCTCCCCACCGTCACCACCTGGGAGGGTAGCACACTGACCAAGGTGAACACACATGACCGGGGGGGGGGGGGAGCTGTCCCTGTGAGCCGAGGGGCAGCGGGGACCCACATCGGCTATTGTATTGTTATCATCAACCACCTCCTGCCGTCCCCCTACGGCCCTCACGCGAGAATCAGAAGACACTCAAAGCTACGGCAGCACCTAGAGAAGGGCCAGGGAGCAGCTATGCCGTGGGGGTCTCCGGGTGGAACGCATCACGCGGTCCCCGGAGGGTTTGTGAGAGCTCAGACTGCTGGGCCCCACCCCTGAGTTGCAGACCCGGGAGGTCTGGGTGGGGCCCCCGAAACTGCATTTCTAACATCTCCTCGAGGATACTGGTGCTGCGGGTCTAGGGCCCACCCTGTGAGAACCAGTATCCTGGAAGAATCACATTAAAACTGTCCAGGATGCCTTGAGCAAACAATTCCACCCCGGACCCAACAATTCTAATTTTCTTTTTAACGTTCATTTATTTTGAGAGAGAGAGAGCAGAAGAGGGGCAGAGAGAGAGGGTGGGGGAGAGAGAGAATCCCCAGCAGGCTCTGGGCTGTCGGCATCGAGCCCAACACGGGGCTTGACCCCACAGCCCGTGAGACCATGACCTGAGCCGAAATCAAGAGCCAGACGCTCAACCAGCTGAGCCACCCAGGTGCGCCTAATGCTTTCGAAAGCAGCTGATGACCCACAGAATCGGGCGTGCAAATGAGAGACTATTTAAAGCCCTGACAACGCCATTTCTACACGTGCCCAGGTCAGTCATAGAATGACATTTGGGGGTCACCCTGCGTCAGGCAGAAACGACCAGGCAATCCCCGGCTGAGCTCAGGGTCGGGCTGGACCCAGCTGGGCAGAGGCCACAACTCACGTGCCCGGGGAATCCCAAAGGCGCCCTGAGCGGCCATCCCAGGGGCCACGACCCTTGTCAGATAAGCAGGGACATCCACAGAAAGGAAACAGGGAGTAAAGCTCCTGAGGACCGCAGAGCAAGGTGAGCTCACTCAGCTGGGATTGGTCGGGCATCATCGGGGAGCGGGAAGCGGGCAGGGAGAGGGGCCAGTGTGCTGGGGGCATATGCTAAGCACGAGGCGGGGAGCTACGCGGGACGTTAGCGAGGTGACATGACCAGACGGATGCTTCGCAGGAATCACGTGGCCCCAAGTGACGAAACGTGAAACAATGGGTAACGTTGAAAAAGAAAAGTTGCACAAAATCATTTCCGCGTGGACAAAAGCATGGATACAGTCGAGAGAAAACTACAACGTGGGGAAAAAAAATGTGTGCAAGTCAGGTCACAGAGGGAGCGTTGTGTTCCTTAATTTCTAGAGAGTTCCTAGTTCTAGAGAGTTCCATACAGGCAAGACGAGATTCTGCAAAGGAGACGAAGACACAGTTCACAGGAAAAGAAATTCAAATGGGTTTCAAATGCACTAAAATGTGCTGGAACTCACTGCTAACAAAGGAGATACAAATAGATACAATGAGACGCCATTTTTTTTTTAACGTCCTTTTATTTTTGAGACAGAGAGAGACAGAGCATGAACGGGGGAGGGGCCGAGAGAGAGAGAGAGAGAGAGAGAGAGAGAGAGAAACACAGGATCTGAAACGGGCTCCAGGCTCTGAGCTATCAGCACAGAGCCTGATGCGGGGCTCGAACCCACGGACCGTGAGATCATGACCTGAGCCAAAGTCTGACGCTTAACCGAATGAGCCACCCAGGCAGGCGCCCCAACGAGATGCCACTTTTATCCACAATCGTTATGAAGACCAAAAACAAAACAAAGCAAACGCACACAGAAAAAAAAATCCAAAACAAACAAACAAAAGCCCATGAAGACCAAAAACATGTCTATGTATGTTGGTTTTTATATATAGTGGGGAGGCGATAATCTCCACCTTTGTGGAGAACAATCTGTCAGTAATAGAGAGTTAAATGCAGGTACTCTTAACCTGGCCACCTGCTTGTCCCAAGGCTCTACATACCTACACGGATTTCCATTTGCAGCAGGAAAAGACGAAATTGGGGCGCCTGGGTGGCTCAGTCGGTTACGCATCTGACTTCAGCTCAGGTCACGATCTCACAGTTCGTGAGTTCAAGCCCCGTGTCGGGCTCTGTGCGGACAGCTCGGAGCCTGCTTCGGATTCTGTGTCTCCCTCTCTCGGCCTCTCCCCTGCTCACACTCTGCGTGTGTCTCTCTCTCCCAAAAATAAACAAACATTAAAAAAAAAAGTTTTTTTAATTAAAAAAAAAAAGAAAAGAAATGACAAAGTCCGTTGACGTGTGAGTGATGGTTACGAAAACTCACGGGTGGATATGTGCTTCCAAAATGATAGGTTGGAGTCCTGGGGTCCCAGTGTTGAGCCCCCTGTACCTCAGAAGCCCCAGTCCCTCAGGATGTGAACTTCCTTGGAAATAGGGTCACTGCGGATGTAATCAGTTAAGGGGAGGTGGGGAAGGGTGGGCCCACGTCTAATAATCGTGGTGTCCTTATAAGGAGAGGCAAGACAGAGAGAGGAGACCGCCATTCGAGACAGAGATGCGCCGGGAGAAGACAGCCACGTGATGACAGAGACGGACACAGGACCCAGCTGGAGACCCCCGAACGCCAGGGATTGCCCACCACCACCAGCCGCTCAGAGAGAGGCGTGGAACCACTTCTGCGCAGGGTATCAGACGGAACGCGGCACCAGAACACTCTGATCTTGGACCTCCAGCCCCCAGAGCTACGATGCAATACGTTTCGACGGTTTAAGCTGCGCAGTTTGTGGGAGCTCGTCACGGCATCCCTGGGAAACAGCGACAGACACACACTCTGGGGCTGGACCACCCGCCTGGCATCCCTGCTCTCCCACTGACTCGCTGGGTAGTCTTCATTACTTAACTTCTCTGAGCCTCTCTTTTCCTGTCTTTAAAATGGGAAAGGAATCCTTCGCTTCTGTAAAAGGAAGCCTTTGGATGCCAGGTAAAGATTCTGGAATCAGGCGGTTGTTTGGCGTTGGCAGATCCCAGAAGGCTACATCTGCCCGCCAGCATCGCCAGGCGGGAGGTATCTCTGGGTGAAATGCCAGGCGGGCGGGCCCCTGTCCTCAGACGGAAATGGCAGGAAGCTGACCCGCCAGGCTGTAGGGGTGATAACAGCAGGTGCCATCCGGTGCCAGGCTGCCTGCACACTCTCTCCGAGTGGCCTCTGTGCTAAAGAGCTTTACCGATACTGCCACCTTGAATTCCAGCTGCAACTTCCAAGCTGGGTCTTCTAATTCCCAGCTCACAGACGGGAACACTGAGGCGAGGGGCAGTTAACTGACGTGTTTGAAGCCACCCCGCTCAACTAAAGGCTGGGACTTGACCTCAGTTCTCCCGACTGCCGCGTTACACTTCCTCCCCGGGTTGCTCCCCGTAAAAAGGCTGCGTGGGAGTGGGCCACCTTGCAGAGGTGGGCGCCCAGGTCCTGAGCCCTGCCGGGACATCACGGCCGTGGGGAAGGGCGGGGGAGGTCCGGGACAGCCCCTCCTTGCTCCAGGGCTCCCTCGCACGCTGGACCCAATGACCAGTTTGTCTGCAACACGGAGGCTCTGAGAAGATGCTCCCCCACCCCCACGAACTGCCCCACATCCCTCCAGCTGCCTGCCAGGGGAGGAAGAGAGAAGGGGTTCTAGACTCAGGAGTTTGGGAAACAGACCATACTGTATTTTCCCTTTGGGGAATTCACGACAAACATTAGAGTCAGGGCTCTGGCAAGGACAGCAGGAAAAATAAAGTGAGGCAGATGAACCATGTTGAAAACAGCATGTCTCGGTTTTATTCCACCAAGGAGCCCTCCCGCCAGTCTTCCGGGAACCCCTCAGCCGTCGGCTCAAGCAACTGCCCCTCGCTCCTTTCTGGGGAACACGGGACGTGGCCACACGTGCATCTCCCTGCAGGAGGGCTAGGAAGGAGTGGTAAGAGCTGGCCCTGGAGATGGGGTGAAGGACGTGTCCCCGGACCCACTGGCCACCCCTCCACGTGGCTAAGGGGCTGCTGTTTCCCGTCTGTGAGCACCATATGGTCAATTACTGAGGTGGCAGGGGCAGAAAGGGAGGTGAGGCTGGTCCCTAATGAAACCCGCCTGATTGCCCGGGCTTGACAGAGGGCCCTGGGTGGACGTTGCCCCAAGCCATGAGTAAGCATCACCTAGGCCCTTGGCACATGGCACAGGTCGCCTCTGACCCTGTTGAGCCTGATTCAGAGGCTGGATCTTGCACCTGGCTCTGCCTTGGAAAGCGTTAACTTGTATCTATTTGTAACTGCATTTCATGGCTTTTATATATCTCTGCTCTATGTTTGGTTTTGCTTTCAATTTAGAGAGAGGCAGAGGAGACGGGCAGAGGGAAAGAGAGAGGGAATCCCAAGCCGGCTGTATGTGAAGGTAGAGGCGGGGCCCGATCCTAAGACCCTGGGACCACGACCTGAGCTGAAATCAAGAGCCCGTTGCTCCACGTCTGACCCACCAGGCGCCCCAAGCCTCTGCTCTTTGAATTCTTAGTTGAGACAGTTGTAACCATCTTACTGGTTGCCTCATTAAGTGATGAGTTAAAGATCTCAGATGTGTTCATTTCGTATTTTATTTATATTTACATTTATATTTTAAAATTTAGAAATTATCCCTGAACATCCCCACTTTTATAGTTCCAAAAGCCTGAACAGAATACGAGCCCTTTTTTCTATTAACCTCCTTTTGATTTCCTTAACTTTGCTGAGGGCTCTTTCGTAGTCCTGGCTTACATTTGGCTCACGGATTTGTATTCTTTCTTATCTAATAATTAAAGCATGTCATGTCATGGACTTGCATGCATCTGTGACGGGAAGAAAAATGACCTCCCCCGAGGTATATTCACTTCCTAATTCCCAGAAGCTGTGAACAGCACTTTGCACGGCAAAAGAGGCAACATCAGGTGATACGGAAGGTATGCCATAAAGTCAGGGACCTTGAGAAGTGGAGTTTGTCCTGGATTATTGAGGTGGACCCTGAATGCCGCCACGTGTAGCCTTTTAAGAGAGACACGGGAGATTCGATACAGACACACAGAGAAGATGATGTGCAGAAGGAGCCAAGAGATTTGAGGGATGCAGCCTGAAATCCTGCAAATGCAGCACTGCTTGTGGGGAGGGGGCGGGAAGAGCCTCCCCGGCTGCAGCCCCAGAAGGGGCGTGGCCAAGTCCGGCCTGATTTGTTACAGCAGCTGCAGGAAACTAACACAGCAACTGATACAGAGCTGGCTGTGATGCAGAGATTGCCCTGCGCTGGGAGGTCATCATCAGTATTTTCTAGGCGAGCTCCTTACAGCCTTTAGTTACTCTTTGCCCTAAGAGATAAGAGACAAATGGATTTTTTTTTTTTTTTTTTTTTTTGGAAAAATGGATTTTTGAAGCAGGTTTTGCTGCTGATGATGACTCGGGTGTTATTCCTGGCACTGCACATTCGGCTTTTTTGTGGTTTTTTTGAACATGTCCATATTTTGATCCCAGCAAAATTAACGTTGATTTCTTTTTTTAATGTTCCACCGGGCTGGGAAAAGAGGTAAAGAAACTGACGAGAAGAGATAAATAGATCTATTGTTCGCATCACCCCTGTTCCTACTTTTGCCTGCTGGGTCTAAACACCTGAGAGATGTATACTGAATTTCCTGCTTGTTATGTTTGGGGTCCTTTCTGTTTATATCATGAACAGTCTGTTTTCTAGATGTTAATACTATGTAACTCATCCCGTAAAACTTTCTTCATAGTTGTTTTCAACTTTCATCAACCCCAGTTTATCCTTTGTAGTTTTTTGTTTCTGTTTTGTTATTTTGCCTCCCAAGTCCGTGAAAAGGACTTTGAAAACGCTTCTTCAAAAAAAAAAAATTTAATGTTTATTTATGTATTTTGAGAGAGAGAGAGAGGGAGGAAGGGGGAGACATAAAGAGAGGGAGAGACAGAATCCTAAGCAGGTTCCACACCCAGCGTGGAGCCCAACGTGGGGCTCGTCTCACGACCCTGGGATCGTGACCTGAGCCCAAATCAACAGTTGGACACTCAACCAACTAAGCCACCCAGGCGCCCCTCTCCTTCAAACTTTTGAGCCGCTTTGTTTTATTTACGTGTATCTCATGGAGACAGAACACAGCTGAATTTGGAGTTTTTTGGTTTTGGGTTTTGGGTTTTGTAATCCAATCTAGGAGTAAGCACAAGGTTTAACTGGTTACATTCACTTTTATTGTCATAACTGATTTTTCTTCTTATTTTCGTCACCTTGTTTTATAAGCTATTCTTTTTTTTTTAATTTTTTTTTTACATTTATTTATTTTTGAGAGACAGAGAGAGACAGCGTGAGCAGGGAGGAGCAGAGAGACAGAGGGAGACACCGAATCAGAAGCAGGCTCCAGGCTCTGAGCTGTCAGCCCAGAGCCCGACGCGGGGCTCGAACCCACGAACCGTGAGATCATGACCTGAGCTGAAGTCAGAAGCTCAACCGACTGAGCCACCCAGGCGCCCCTATAAGCTATTCTTAAGTGACTTATTCTTCTTTATTTTGCTTTGGTTTCCGCCCCCCCCCCCCCCGCCTTAATGATTGGGGAAGTGTACATACTGTTTTAAAATCTTCTGGCAGCTTCAAAAAGCCATCTCTCCACCGTCACTTCCAGCTTTACTTGGGGTAACCACCTTTTTGTTTGATTCAACACATGTTTAATGAGTGTGTACTATGTGCCAGGTGCGATGCTAGGGCCCAGACATCAGAGATAAGCAAGGATGGTCTGATAGGGAGGGAGAGACCCTCGGCGAGTAATCGTAATTACACAAGTACGATGAGATAATAAGTGCATTGGCAATTACGTAAGCACAGTTGTACCAATCATACGGCTGCCTTCAAATCCTACCTACATATCGTAGTTGAAAAAATACGTAACTTGATCTGCTTATAAATATGTCCCTCTAAATAAAAGGTCTCCACAGGGCCCAGGTGTCTTCTTACAAGTTATACTACTTTCTGGAAAAGCGTTTTGGCTTCTCTCCTCTATCTGCTGGAATCCACTTATGAGTCATGCCTGGCACCGTCCCCTGCCTACCAGCTGGTCGTCCCTGTTTCGTCTCATGGCCATTTCAGTTAAGAGCAAGAGGAAGGAATGCCACTCTCCGCCTTTTACTGAAAAGACCAGAAGATTTTACTTCCAAGCAGCCCCAGAAACTAGCACAGTAACTCGCTATTGAAATAACGAATCCACGAGAATCCTTTGCTCTAAGCTGCCTCACTCCCTTGGGAGAAGGTGAAGGGGTCAGTCATTAACGTGTTATTATAATCCTGGCCCACCCAGTCCTCAACCAACTGGGCAAACCTGGGTGAGACTTGGCCTTTCCTCTCCCCCCAGAGGTGGCAGGACAGAAGCAGTCCCTGAGTCAATGATGGAAGTCCGTGGGCCTCGGATGTTACCCCAGGTTTGGGGGCAGAAGAAGAAGAGACCATGGGGGCAGGAGCTGACGTTCGCTGCCCTCTGGGGGAAACAGTGAAGGTCATTTCGGGAGAAATCCAGAAATTCCACAACCAAACACAGATCTCAAAGCAGAGTTGTTTGCTAAGCCTCTGAGAAGGCAAGTGTTTGGGCTATGGAGGCCAGACCAGGCATCAGAGAGGGTGAGTGAGTCGTGTGGGCACACGCGGCCCCAAGGGCCTCTGGGACACCAGGGTGAGATGGTCTTAGGGCTGTGCCCAGCTCTGACGCCATGGTTCCCCGGCCCTGACTCAGCCTGGTGTTCTGCCAAACGGCTTCAGGACGGGACCGCCCAAGCTTCCCCATCGGCTTTCCACTGTGACCAGTCGTGGCGATGAAACCTTTCCCGATTACACTCCCCCGAGGATGCCAAACTGAAGTCTTCCAAGAGGCCCACCCACCAGGAGGTTATGGATGTTGAGATCAAACCCAAAGCCACCGGGCCCGGCAACAGCATGGGGCTAGCTCTAGGCCCGAGATGGTCGCGGGGGGGGGGGGGGCGGGGGGGGGGAGTCCCAGCTCTGACGCCATGGTTCCATGGGGGGGAAGTCCCAGTGGATGGTGTGGGCAGCCGAGGAGGCTCAGCCCACACTCTGGTCCCTCCACTGCGGGGTCCCAGCCCTTCCCACAGCCAACAAGGCTCACCGAGAGCACGTGGGCCAGTCCTGCCACCCCCGCCCGCCTCCGCCGGCCTCCCCTCTGTCCCAGGGCAAGGGGGCTCAGCGTCCGTCTCTGTCTCGCAGACAAAGATATTAAAAGAACGTCAGCTTTGGGGTAGGGATGCAAAGGCAGGAGGGGAAGAAAATCCGCCCATACATTCCCTGGTTCCCCCCAATGCGGGAGTACCTAACAGGAGGTAGCAAGAGAGTTAAGAGCTGGCAAAGATTTTCTCTCGTTCTTTTCCTTCTTCTTCTTTTTTTTTTTTTGTAAATCTGGTGTTTATAATTCCAATTGGTGTAAAATTTCCTGATGGTTAACACATCCCATTACTGACACTTTTGAATGAATGACTCATTCCCGAATAATTGAGTAGCTTTGTAATTTGGGAAGTAAAATCACATTTACGAGTCCCTCGAGGGGAGGGTCTATATTGTTGTGCATAAAAAGGAGATAAATCATAAAAGCAAAAATCTGCAAACATTCCCCCTTAGCCTTTGTCCTCGCCTGAAGGCCGTGCCTCTCAAAAGTGCACAGCTGCCTGGAATCACCACGGTTGTTTAAAATCGGGCCCCGTTTTATCTTGATGGTAAAATCACATATCGGTCACCATAATCCCGTCTGGGTCCAATGGGCCAGCCATGCTCTGCATCCCCCTCTTCCACCCCGGCTTCTCGTCCCTGCTCAGGCTCATCCAGGCCACACTGACTTTGGGTGCTTTGTGGCCAAGTGTGGAACCCCATCAGGAAGAAACACTCCCCAATTAAGCCAGATTCGATTACAAGCAGCATCCACAAATAATCAATAGGTGCATTGCCAATTTAGGGTTCAACAAACCCACAACGTGATCCTAATAAGACCTGACAAGGGTCGCTTTTTTTTTTCTTCTTCTTTTCTTTTCTTTTCTTTTTTTTTTTTTTTTTTAGTGGTTGAAAGTCAACCAATATTACTGAGTTTTAACGGCACACACGCGTGCGTTTTTAAGCATATCTATTTTTAAGAGCAAAACGGACACATGGAACCGGGTGGCGGCCTCCTGCCTCTGCTATTTGGTGCCGAACTCTAATTGTATTTTTATGTGCTGTGGATTTGAAATCTAGAAGTCCTGGGATTTTAAGCCTCAGGTCCTTTTCCCACTTTTCCAGAGTACTGTAAATTAGTTTAGTATGCTTGAAAGAACCCCTAATTGTAACTGCTCTCGTTGACATATCAGCTTGAGGCCGCACAGAGCTGGCTTGGGGACTATTGCCCTTGGTTTTGTAGTTACAGTGCATTTTAAGGGCCTGACAGGTCCGGTGCTAAGATGTTCTGAATTAGATTTGAATTACAACCGCTAAATGCCCTTGTCAAAGATCGTTAGTCCTGACACTAGCCATGTACCTTGAGCTGACTGTTCTAATGCAGGGCCCATGGCTTAAACAAAGACATGCCCCCACGTTTCATTCCGAATTGTCAAAACGTAATTGAGTTAAAAAGCGCAACTACAGCATAAGAGTGCAAAATCTTTGCTGCTTCTTTTCGCTTTGAAATAAATCCAGGGGACAATTTAGCAGCATCACAGGCGCAAAACGAGAAGAGCGTTTTCCACCAAGACGCGGTGTTCTTAAAACATAAAAACCCCAGGCCCGTCCCTGTATCGCAGGATGAAAACGGCCGAAGAACTTCTCAAATGCCTCTCGATTTCAGACTTAGTCTTTCCCGAAGAAGAGGAGCTGGCTAGACCACTGACCCAGCAATGCCTGGCACACGGGTGTCGCTCCACGAATGTGGTCACGGAAAGGCACGAATGGATTTTAAGATAGACGGGTCGAGGGTAGGAAGACGGGGCAGGGGCGTCAGGTCAGGTAGCCCGGCTTCAATCTCCTCCCTCCTGCCAGACGCGTGCCCTGCCAGTCACTTCTCTTTCCTGACCTTCCAAATCCTCGTCGGCAGACCCAGGGATGACCAGGCGGGCGTCCTAGAGAATTAAACCGAGACAACGGGAAAGCATCCTCGGTGCCCTGCCATCGATCGATATACATTCTCTTTCCTTCCTTCAAAAGACGACTCCCGCCAGGGTTTCTGGAAGCCGCTCGGGGAACTCCAAACGGAATCAATAGAGGAGCCCGGCCTGGGAAGGCCGGAATGGGGTACCCAACTCCGAAGCTGCGAAGACCAGAGGGCACACACGTGGGGAGCTGCGGGTGCCACATGAGCGCCGGTGGGGCTCACGGTGGCCAGAGAGCATCTGATGCATCGAAAACTGCCCCCAATTCAAAAATTCCAACACATCAGTCAAAAGCAAACTTAGCCGCTAGTGGATTCCGCCAGGGGCCAACAGTTTGCACCCAGAGGATTCTAATTTTCGTACATTTCGAGGAAGGCAGCTGATGAATCCGAAACTGGGTTGGCAGATAGAAGACGGGATGACTTTGAATTTCGGAGAAATCATTTTTTTTTAGCACACGAATGCCTTAATTATCATATGGGCGTATTTTAAAAGTACTCATGGTTTATCTGAACTTAAACTAAGCTGGGTATCATTTTTTTGCTCCCCCTTCCACTAAATCTGGCAATCCTCAGTAGGAAGAGACTAAAACTGAGAGTCAACAAAGACCCGAGGGGAAGTCCTGCTTCACCTTCGTAACCCGCTTCACCTCCAGGAGCCTCGGGTCGTCCCTGCAGTAACACAATGACGCAGGCGCCAGCCTCGAGTCACAGGGGAGGGAAGGAGCCCGCGATCCCCACAGGGTCAGGGACGCTGCAAAACGCTCACCGCTGCTGTGGTTTCAGAACTGGCAGGCGCCATCAGAATGCAAAGGGCCAGGGACTGTTCCATCACAAGAGAGAAAAGTCCCTTCCTCCCCTTGCTAAGGAAAGTATACAACATCTCGACTACACATGTACTTCTTAGCGGCGATAGAAGCCGGAAGTTATCGAATTGCGTAGTCGGATTCTCGGAATGGAAACAACGAGCACAGATCTGGGCAGCTCAGCACAAAAAAAAAAAAAAAAAAAAAAAAAAAAAATCGCCGGGAAGACGCTCCAGTGGCTTGTTGAGGGAGGAGGGGGCTGTGATGAAAGATGAGGTTCTCAGTCTGCATCTGGAAAGGCCATTTGTGCTGCGTTAGGGAACAGCCTGAGGTGCCCGGGAATGTTGGTCCTGGCGAGAGCGGATGGGGAGAGAGAGAAATCGCGGGTCGCAGGCAGGGAGAGGGAAGTTGCTGAAACCGGAGGTTTCCACTTGGCCTTAAACTTCGACCTGGAAGGCCAGGAACACTGGCCTTTCCTCTTTGAGGCTGCCCGAAGATCTCTTCCATGCTCTGAAATAAATGAGAGGAAGGGAAATTTTTGTAGGTCCGTGCATAAAGCCAAAAGCAAAAGATCCTCCTTTAGAAAAAATAAAAAAGGCGGCCGGGGGCGGGGGGGCGGGCAGCAGTGGGGAGTCAGGGGCTGAAATGATGAAATATGGTGTCTGAAATTACCTGCCGGGACGGCCCGTAGAGACAGGTTTTAGGAAAGTAAGCTATTTCTCAGTCCGGGGAAGACTCAGGCTGACCAGAGAGAAGATAAGTTGTGTCTCCAGGCCCATCGGCTCCAGCACTGAAGCCGCAGGTGGGGGGGAATCAGCTCGAGACGCCCCTCGCCCTTCGTGGCATCACTTTCCGAGTCCCGTCATCGAGTCTCCCATCGAGAAGCCCGTCAACTCTGAGTGGGGAGGGCCCCCTCCCCGCCTTCCATGGGCCTGATTCGGATGCGACTCACAGCCCTGGGGTTCAAGCTGCTGCCGCTTAAGGAGGCTTATTTTGACACAGTAATTACAGGGCTCGAACGATGCTTTACATTAGAGTATAAAACACTCATTAAATTAAAATTCTTCCATGAAATCATGAAAATAAACAGTCTGTCCAAACTGGCGTCAACAAATTCACAGGGCGTCTCTGCGTTTTCTCAGGCCCCGGGCCGCTACAGGCCGCATTTAACCACGAAGTGTGAATGGCTCACATGCCTTTGAAGGCCACGTTCTGCTTCTTTTTAAGATTATTGCTTTAATTGTTTTTACAACTTGTAAGATTTTAAAGCCATTAAGCTTCAAAGTTGGGGGTGGGAGAACCCAGGGAGTGGGTTTGGTGGGGGTGGGGGGGAAGGGTTACCACTCACAGCCCCCAGACCCTTCTGGGACAATTAAAATGCAGGGGACAAGCAGGGATGGGCAATTTTTCCATGACCCCTTAAGGGATAGAAAATAAACCTCACATTTCAAAGGTTTTAGACGGGAACAAGAACGTGGGTGCAGAGAGCAGAGGGCTCTCCAAACTGGGCACAAATTTGGCAGCCGGCTTCTCTGAGCTCACTTTCCTTGTATATAAAAGGAGGAGCGGGAGGAAGCCCAGTGGATTCTCAGTATTCGGGGTGGCTGTGTTCTAGAAAGTCGCCAAGAACACGGAGTTAGCCGGTGCTGAACGGCCGCGCCTGGGAGAAGCACAAGCTTGGGCCCCTGTGAGCCCCTCTGATCCCATTTTCATCAACCCATCAACCCATAAGCTTGTTCGGCGGGTGTTTCTGCTTAAAGACATCTTGTTGAGCATACAGCTTTGATTCGGGAACAGGGAACTCTCGGACGACCACACTGGAACTCCTTCGGGAAAGCACACACGGATCTTCACGGTAAGACGCATGACGGCCTCTTGAGCCAGGCAGCATGAAGCTTCGAGGCCCTGATAACAGAGAATCACCAACAAAAAGTGCAAACATGCAAAAAAAAAAAAAAAAAAAAAAAACGTAGCAGGAAATAGGCCACAATGCAACGAGGACCCTTGTTTCCGGCTTGTGAGTGAACACCGGAAGGCACAACGTCCCCATCGCTCTTGACCCCTGCTCTTGACCTCAGGTGGGAATGTGCGCATCAGGAGACCCCAGACGCTGCCTGTTCTCTGCTTGTGCATAAGTGGCTGTGAAAACAAAACCAAAAATCTCCAGGAGTGCCGATTTGGGGGTTAGAAATAAATCCTAGCGAGGAGGAGAATCAACAAATATGGAATCGATGAACAGTGAGGGTCAACTCTATTTTACAGGCATGAAAAGGGTTTTTTTTTTTTTAATAAATAAATAAAATGAAACTGACAGTCACTACTTGACCTCCCAAACCGGGGTTTCAGGGAAGGGAGTGGAAATGGCGGGTGTGCGGTCTCATTTGAATCAGGGAAATAAATGTCAGCCCCACTCCTTGTCACCTACAGGGACAGGAGGGACAGAAGGCATGACAAAGAGTTTGCTCAAGATACGGGATAAATGAGTTTTAAGATACTGATCTCTTGCATTTTGTTTGCCAGAATACGTTGATGGGCCCAGAGGCTTCCTCCAAAAAGTGGGGAGTAGGAGAGAAGTTCTAGAAAGCGATTGAAACTGAACCTAAGATAATCTGGGATTTGTGGGGTACTCACCGAGCTCGGGAAGGAGCAGGAGGGGAGCCGTGAGTGGCCCAGGGGACCTCACGTGGAGGCATGTGTTCCCTCTGGTCCCACGTCCCCATGGTGCTCAGACTCCTACCCCTGCCTTTCTGGGGGTGTTTGGGGAAATCCAGGTCAAGAAGTGGGCCATGGAGAATGGGCCAGAACACAGGATGAGAGGCGGAGGCAACATGGAGAATGGGGTGGAAACAGATCTTACAGCTGGTGGAGAGGAGGGGAAGGGACACCCTTCACAAGAGTCTCCAGAGAAATCAGGTGGAGGGCGAGGACGAGGGCCCCATCACACATGTGGTGAGAGGTTCAAAGCTTTCTCCTGTAACGATTAAAAGGGACAGCAACCCCAAGCACAGTACTAGGGAACACCCAGGAGTCTAATACAGTAAAACCTTGGTTTGCGAGCATAATTCATTCCGGAAACATGCTTGTAATCCAAAGCCCTTGTATATCAAAGAGAATTCCCCCCTAAGAACCAATGGAAACTCAGATGATTCGTTCCACGACCCAAAAATATTCTGTAAAAATGATTACGATACTGTAATATAGTACAAAAATAATAAAGGAAATAGAAAATATAAAGAAAAGTGAACAGATTAACCTGCACTTACTTGTGAAAACCTTCGTGGCTGGTGTGAGGGAGACGAGAGAGGAGGGTTGTTGTGTAGGACGACTTTCACGATCACTAGTGGAAACACTGTTCTCTGTTGGCTCAATGGAATCTTTTTCTTTTCATGCAACTTTTAACAAGAAACCTATCCAATGGCACTTGCTTTTGCCCCCTCTTGAGGATTTTGTGGAAATGTAACATCACACTGACGATCACCCACAATCCCACAGCGAGAGCGGAGAGAGAAAGAGAGAGAGAGAGAGAACCATTGGCTCTGTGATCACGTGACGCTTGACGTCACGTACTACTCGTATGGCAAGTCGTCGCTTGTTTATCAAGTTAAAATTTATTAGAGATGTTGGCTCATCTTGCAGAACACGCACAAAACAAGTTATTCACAACCCAAGGTTTTACTGTACTTGGGACATCTTGGGTGACTATGAAGATTCAAAATAATTCATCCTAAGTGCTTAGAACATACTAGAACTTGAAAGCAGTGACACTGGGTGTGGTCATCACAAATAAAATGTGCTTTTACCTCCAATTCCCCCCTCTTCTCCTCACTATGTAGTAACTACTCAGAACAGAAACTGTATCTTAGTCATTTCTGGATCCCCAGGGCTCAGAACAAGGCCTAGCACATAGTAGACGTTCGAGAAATATTGGCCCAAAGCAGAAAATGAGCATGGATTTTGTGAAGACCATCACGTGCCTTCTGAGGGGAAACCTTGCTTTGATGTGAATCAATTTGTACTTATCCCCGGTGCCTCCAAATATATGCCCAGTGTCTCCAAATATATGCCCAGTGTCTCCAAAGCTAATTGGAGACCAGAAAATAACCCAGACTCCTCTCTGGTCCTGGACTTTCCAACCTGGGCTGTGAAGAACCCCCAAGACATCACAGAGGGGCGTCAGGTGGCCTCGGGAAACCGGGGGTCGGGGGTCAGGCAGAGGGAAAGCCGAACAGGAAGCCCCACTTAGTGTCCCCCGCCAGCCAGGCAGTAAAGCTGTAAGATTATCAGGTTATTCATTAAATTAAACAATGCAGATATTATTCAACCAAAATGGCCTCTTTGCTTAATAAGCAAACAAACAAATAAATAAACCAAACACACTTGCACATTGCTGATATCCAATCAGTTAACATCAGAAAGAAGAAAACCGGGAATCAGAAAGGGAAAGTGACTTGACCGAGGTCACGAAGCAAGAAAGGGACAGACCTCAGGTTAGAAGCCAGTTTCCACCACACAACGGGATGGGCCTCACTGAGTGTATCCACTTGAGTATGAATTCCTTGTAGTAGTCAGGCTAGGCTAGGCTAGGCTGCAGTAACAAATAGTCCCCCAGATCCTAGTAGTTTAACCCAAAACTTTGGCTCACTCACACAATACAGCTCTGGGTGATTCTCCAGGACAGCTGCCCTCCATGTGGTGACTCAGGATTCTGGATGCTTCTTCTGAGTGGCCCTGTCATCTCAACATTGGTCTCCTCCATTATCACCGCAGTCCAGAGAGGAAGGACTTCCTTGTCTCTCAGCCTGGAAATGACACACATCACTTCTGCTCACACTTCATTGTCCGACATTAGTCATGTGACCTTATCTCCACGATCCCATATGCCCACAGAGAAAAAACAACCCGATATTGGCATAGGCACTGCTAATTCTGACCAGCTGTGGAGTTTTGTTCAATCCTTAGGACACTAGAAAAATCTTGAGATCCAGAGATAGAAAACCTGACTTCAAGCTCTGATTTCACCAGTGTGTGAGCACGTGATCTCAGGCAAGTCAGTAGAGCACCTTGAACCTCAGGTTTCTCTCAGAAATGGGTATAATAGTAATATCTTCCTTCTCTCAGGAGTATTTTAAGGTTCAAAGGAACTGAGGCACACGAAGGTGATTTGAAAATTATAATGAAGTCTACGAATGTTATTTGTTTCCTTTGTCAGCGCTAAGTCAGGGGAGGGTTAAGCCTAATGAAACCATGTAATTAATTCACAAATGACCTCGTGCTTGACAGAAAGAACCAGTGCAGAACAGGAAAGAAATCTGCATCGATATGGATGCCCGAGAAAGTTCTAGAACTGTATAGCCCACCAGAACTGGAAAGAACTACAAAGACTCTCTCCGTCCTGATTCTCATTGTGTAGAGGACACTGAACCCTATTGCTTGAAGTATACACACCATCACGTACTTATGAGGATTAAATTAACCCCATTGTTGAAATAATCACTTTGGGCTCCCTCCATCCTGCTCATCCCGGAACTTCTTGTAATGCTGAGCTGTCAGCAAAATGCAATTGTGATGAAAACAGCACTGATGGTGGCATCCAGGGCTTTTGAGCGTGAAACGAGACAGACATGTGCCTACCTTGCTCACGTGGACAGAGATCAGAACAGTATCTTTGAGCAGAATCACACCGATATTAACGTATCAGAAACCCTTGACCCAATAATTCCATACTGAGGCATCTATTTAAAATGTGTTCAAAAAGGTATGCACCTAGATGTGAACCATAGCGTTTTATATAATAGTGAAAACATTTAAGCCCTTTAAATATCCAACACTAGGGACCAGTCAAGACAGAGTGGTCCTTGGTTTGAAATCTCCCCGGGAGCTTCCTGGGTTTAGTCCAAAACCGGCCCCCGTACCTGGAGGGCAGGGAAAGACTGAAGGAAGAGGCAAACCCCTCCATATTGCTAGCTAGCTTTTTTTTTTTTAATGTTTTTTAATGTTTATTTTTGAGAGAGAGAGAGAGAAAGAGAGAACATGAGTGTGGGAGGGGAGGAGAGAGAGGGAGACACCGAATCGGAAGCAGGATCCAGGCTCCGAGCTGTCAGCACAGAGCCCGACGCAGGGCTCGAACCCACAAGTCATGAGATCGTGACCTGAGCTGAAGTCAGACCTCAACTGACTGAGCCACCCAGGCGCCTCAAGGTAGCGGTTGTAATAAGCGAGGGAACTTACTTACGAGGCTTGTCTTGGGCACCCACAAGACGGGTATATCTCTGCACCTGCTGCCAAATCTTAAAAGCTTAGGTAGAGGACTTAACTGGGTTCAGTCATGTTTACTGTCCAGAGGGTTGCAATACCGCCTTTCTATCTCAAGGCCGTGTCCTTCGGGCAGCTTCTAGGAGCGGAAGGCGATCAGAAGGCGCATTTCAAGGGCAGGGGAGGGGTGAGGAACCTCCAACCACGTAGGTCCAGCTCAGGGGTCATCCAGTGCTCATGTCTCCTCAATGACCTCCCCAACGGCCGTGGGATATTATGCAGCCACTAAAAGTAACAGCAATAAATAGTTTGTAATGAAATGAGAATAGCCTTTTGAGAAAAATGTTATGAAATAACACTGGTTAGTTATTTCTTCAGTTTTATTTTATTTAAAAAATTTTTTAAAAAATATTTATTTTTGAGAGAGAGAGAGAGAAGAGAGAGAGACAAAGCACAAACAGGGAAGGGGCAGAGAGAGAGGGAGACACAGAATCCGAAGCAGGCTCCGGGCTCCGAGCTGTCAGCACAGAGCCCGACGCGGGGCTTGAACTCACGAACCGTGAGATCATGACCCGAGGCAAAATCAGATGCTCAACCAACGGAGCCGCCCGGGTGCCCCTGTTTCTTCAATTTTAATGAAAAAAATTGTGTGCCAGACTAGAAGCCGAGATTAAAAGTATTCCTTTCTTTCCTTATGCGTTCATCAACAAAGATTTATTGATGGCCCAGTATGTTGGCACGCTGCTACGATTTGGGATGCGAAATTATCTGTTTGCTTATCCACTCACCAAATATGGATTCGTTGAAGGCTTGCTATCCAGGCCATATGATAGGCTTTAGGGGGCCAAAGTGCCTGTAAGTAGGTAAGTAATACCAATGTGGAAGAAAAGACTGAAAGAAAAATGCACTAAAATGCCCACGGCGATTAACTCTAGGAATGGGATTCGGGATGATTTTAATTTTTTTCTTTACATTGTCCAAATTTTCTCCAGCAGACAACGCATTGCTCTTGAAATCAGGCAGCGGGGGGAGATAATAGAAGGGAATTGTTCAGACCGGAGAACCTGGCCACGTGGTCGTGGACATGAAAACCTACCGTACAGGACCGTGAACCCAGATGGAAACAGCGTCCCCTGGCCCCAAAGCCAGCCAGCCCTGCTCGTCTCTGCTTCCTTCTGGTCCCAACAGCTTTCGCTTTCTGGATGAAAGGGGTTCACCTTTCCTCCCACTCGCCAGCAAGTTTTCTCTTCAAGACAGAAAGGTCACGGGACTTCTTGTTAAACAGATCTGCATGCGGGTCCTAGCTCTGCCACAGAATAGTCAGGAGACCTGGAAAAAGTTATTTAAGTTGCCTGGGCCCCTATTTCTTGATCTGTAAAATGGGGATAATAAACCTAGGTCACTAGCTGCCCGTGATGAGAAAGGGCTGGATATACTGCGTGTAGGGCACCCGGTATATGTCCAAGAGATGTTTAGCTCATCTTATTAAATATCCCCCCGTTCTCCACCCGCTCTGGGAAATACCAGGAATTCTGATATGGTCTTCTAAAGGGGCGCCTGGGTGGCTCAGTCAGTTGAGCGTCTGGCTTCGGTTCAGGTCATGATCTCACAGCTCTGTGAGTTCGAGCCCCGCGTCGGGCTCTGTGCTGACAGCTCAGAGCCTGGAGCCTGCTTCCGATTCTGTGTCTCCCTCCCCCTCCGCCCCTGCCCCTGCTCACACTCTCTCTCTCCCTCAAAATAAATGAACGTTAAAAAAAAATTTTTTTTTTTTTTTAAATTAAGCAGTAGCAGTTTTTATACATAAAGGCTTTCTGGAAAGAGTTGGCAGCCACATTCTTGGTAAAGGGTATCAGCCCCCAGCGGACAGACACAGCGGCCTCCCCCTATCCTCTCCTCCCCTTCCCTAACGGACAGAACCTCAGGTACCGCCCAGGGTAGCAGTGTCCCCGGCTTCAAACTGCTTTCCCAGATTCCCTTGCGGCTGGGACAGCCCCTTGATCCCATGAAGAACAAACAGCCTGTAACTCGAGGTCACTGGGAAAACTAACGCTCTCTGGTTTACGAAAGAGCGGTGCCGGGGCCAGGAGAGTGGAAGCTCGTCCTTAAACAGGTAGAGAAAATGAAAGAAGGGTCCTGGCCAGCGAGGGCAGCATGGTTATGGTGCGTCAGCCCTGGAGCCTGCCTCTGGACTCGCGGAATAGTTTCTCATCAGTCTATCAATGCGAAGATATTTAAAAAAAAAACAAACTTTTTTTTTTTTAACACTTCTTTAGCTTTGAGAGACAGAGAGACACAGAGCATGATCAGGGGAGGCACCCGGGTGCCCCACTGCTGAATTGTTTTTAACAGCAAAAAGCAGAAAGCAACTGAAGGTTCCCCAAAGAAGAGACTGGTTAATCAAGGTATAAGTTACATTCCCTGGATAAAATACTCTGCGGCCACTAAGATCACGCTTCAGGAGACTAGGAGGCCACACGGCAAGGGCTTACGCTCTGCTGTTAAGTGCAAAAGCAGAGTGTAACATCCCCCCTGCTCGTGACTAACGCTATGTAAAGTATGTTTGCCTGTGGAAAAAATACTGGAAAGGGCTCCAAAAAAACCCTGTAGCAGCTCTGACGGGGTGGCAGCGGCATTGTGTAGGAACATTTTCTCCAAAATTTGCTGCCACGTTGTTAGATTATTGTTTTTTCCAACAAAAAGAGTTACGCGTAAAAGATGAAATGGTCTGGAGGCACCTGGGTGGCTCGGTTGGTTAAGCGCCTGACTCTTGATCCCAGCTCGGGTCTTGAACTCAGGGTCATGGGCTTCAAGCCCCACGTTGGGCTCCGTACTCAGCGGAACTTACTTGAAAAAAAAAAAAAAAAGGTACATGATCCGAAAAGCCTAGCGGAAGCTACGATGAAATGTTTGTCAGGCTCCTGGAGGGGTAGCTATTTTCTAAGCCGTGGAAGCCAAGGGGAGAATTGCAAAGGAAAAGACAGGCAAATCTGATGACCTCAAATATCATCGTTCGGCCCAATGCAATCTGCGGCCAGGATACTTTATTTAGCAGAAGAAATCGTTTTAACAGGACCCACGTTGCTAGCAACGCTCTGGAGTCACCCAGGGCTCGTTGGCGGGGGGCACCGGCATGACCTTTTCTGGAAAGCGCTTGGGCAATGTTATTCCAAGAGCTGCAAAGAGGACCCCAGGCTTTGGCCTGGGATGACCACCCTGGAGATGGATGCTGGCAGCCTAACTCAGCAGAAGGCCGATCTGCACGGGGAGCGATGTTCCTTGTGGTGGGGTTTATGAGCACAACACGCCCCGCCGGATGCTCTCCGGTCTTCGGGCATGAAGGCAATGCCACGAACCGGAAATGTGTTTTACTATCACAACAGATGCTGGGGCACCCGGGTGGCTCAGCCGGTTAAGCGTCCGACTTCAGCTCAGGTTACGATCCCGCGGCTCGTGAGTTCGAGCCCCGAGTCGGGCTCTGTGCCGACAGCGCGGAGCCTGCTGGGGATTCTCTCTCTCTCCCGCTCTCTCCCTCTGCGCCCCCTCCCCCACTCTCTCTCTCTCAAAATAAATAGGCAGGCTTTAAAAAATACCAAGAGATGTTAAAGAGCAGAATCGACAGGTCTGCACAGGCCACTTATGCAACAAGCATTTATGGAGCACCTACTGTGTGCGTGATGCCGAGGGGGATGAGTGTGGGGCTCCGGGTAGGTGAGTGCTGGCTTTAGGCTCGGCCGACGTGCAACAGCGGGGCGGTGTGTGTGCGCCCACGTGCGCCTGATGGGTGACGCGCGATGTGTGCGGTGCGGAGGGTGTGTGCAGGACGAGGTAGGAGTACGGGCGATATTTTCTCTCTGTTCAAATTTTCCTGAAACTTGTGATATTGCTTTAAAAATACAATTCGGGACTTCCAGAAATAAAATCACCCTGTTCTTCCCGAAGCACAGGAAACCGAGAAAGGGTATGTGTCTGAATCATTAAAAAATGTAATCTTTGTTCCAAAAGCCGGACGTTTGGACGAGGGAGAGCGAAGGCTCAGCCACCGCCACGTGGAAAATGTGACTGAGGCCTGCTGAAGAACTGCATTTCTAATTTAATTTATTACTTGTTTTTATTTGAGAGAGAGAGAGAGAGAGAGAGAGAGAGCAAGTGGGGGAGAGGGGCAGTGGGAGAGGGAGAGAATTTTAAGCAGGCTCCACACTCAGCACAGAGCCCAACGAGGGGCCCGATCCCATGACCCTGGGATCAGGACCTGAGTGGAAATCAAGAAGAGGGCACATGACCCACTGGGCCACCCAGGTGCCCCTAATTTTATTCAATTTTAACTAAACTGGGGCAGTGTAGGGGCACCTGGGTGGCTCAGTCGGTTGAGCGTCCGACTTCGGCTCAGGTCATGATCTCGCGGTCCGTGAGTTCGAGCCCCGCGTCGGGCTCTGTGCTGATGGCTCAGAGCCTGGAGCCTGCTTCGGATTCTGTGTCTCCCTCTCTCTCTGACCCTCCCCCGCTCATGCTCCGTCTCTCTCTCTCTCTGTCAAAAATAAATAAAACATTAAAAAAAAATAAACTGGGGCAGTGTAAAATAGTCTCCACTAACATTAACATTAGCATTAATTAAAACTAATTTTATCCTTTTTTATCGGGACTACCAAAAATCATAGCTACGTATGTATCTTCCGTTACATTTCTTTGGACAGCGCTGGTGTAAATGTTACTCTTTTGTCAATCACGTTTTGCAAACGATCTTGTCTAGTTTGAGGCTTTTCTTTTTGCGCTTCATGGGACCTTTTGATAATGAGACCTTGTATTATCTTTATGGCTTTAGGGTAAGGGCAGATTTCTTAAAGATGACCCTTCCCCCGCAACTCACAAGCCTTAAAAGGAAAGAGACTGGTAGCTTTGACTTCATCAAAACTGTATCCTAAATTTCATTCCAGACGTTAGAATTTTTGCTGTCACGTCCAAGTCCTTGATCCAACTGACATTTCTTGTTTTCGCAGCCTCCCGTAGGAATCCGTTTTTTCTTCCCCAGTATAAGTGACCAGTTGTTCCAGCCTGACTTATTGATCATCCCAGCCTTTCTTTCCGTCAGTCGGTCTGCCAACTTGTCCCATACCGGGTCCGCACAACGCGTCTCTGAATATCTGGTCCGTTCCTTTGGTCTGTGCCTCCCTCTGTCCTTGTACATACGCCACGCCGTCCTGACCACAGTCATTTTTAAATTCTCAATCCCTCCCAGGGCAGGTCACCCTGACTGCTGTTTCTTCTTCAGGAAGGGTCTCTGCTGTTCTTGGCCTTGGGGCATCTTGTGTACCTTTTGTAATCAGCTGTCAACTTTCCTCCAAAAAAATAGGGGAAGAGGCGCCTGGGTGGCTCGGTCGGTTAAGTGTCTGACTCCTGATCTCGGCTCAGGTCGTGATCTCATGGTTCGTGGGACTGTGCCCCACGTCAGGCTCTGTGCTGAGCGCGGAGGCTGCTTGGGGTTCTCTCTCTCTCTTTCCCTCTCTCTCTGCCCCTCCTCCCACTCTCTCTCTCTCTCTCTCAAAATAAATAAACCTTAAAAAATAGGGGAAAATAAAACCTCTGGAAGTTGGATGGAAATGGCGTTGAATAAATCAGTTTGGAAAGAACAGACATCTATGAAATATGAAGGCTTCCTATCCACGCAAGTATTTGTACCTCCATTTATTTAGATATTTGTAATGCCTTTCTACACATTTGTAAAGTTTTCCTGCTTAGACTTGCTCTATTTTGCTTGTTTTGTTTCGAGATACCCTAGTTTTTGTTGTGGCTGCAAATGGTAATTTTTTTTTTTATTGCATTTTCTAACTGTCCATGGTGGATATGTAGAAATGCAACGAATATAATGAATATAGGTAGATGTTGCCTTATACTTAGTGTACGAGTGTGTTCAGGTCTGTTGTAGCAGTATGCCATAACACATTGGGGCTCAAACCACGGGAAGTCATATCCTGACAGTTCTGGAGACTGAAGTCCAAGATCAAGGTGCTGGCAGGCCATGGTTTCTTGACTGCAAGCTGCTCTCCCACGATGTGCTCAAATTGCCTTTCCTCTGTGCACAGCTGCAGAGAGATCTCTGGTGTCTCTTCCTTTTCTTACAAGGACACCAGACCAGGACCCACC
Source organism: Panthera tigris (assembly GCF_018350195.1). Classification (NCBI taxonomy): domain Eukaryota; kingdom Metazoa; phylum Chordata; class Mammalia; order Carnivora; family Felidae; genus Panthera; species Panthera tigris. The sequence continues at coordinate 136,925,620 of NC_056665.1, forward strand.
CTCAGGACCTCGGTTAACGTAAGTTACCTCCTTAAAGGCTCTGTCTCCAAGATCCACTCATGTTGGGCATTAGGACTTCCACATATGAATTAGCAGGTGCAGGGGGGAGGTACACCATTCAGTCCGTAACACCTGGCAAACTTGCTAAACTCCCTTATTAGATCTGAAAAATTCTAATTTATAATTTCATCCATAGATTCTTTTAGGTTTTCTATATGGACCAGAATATCCTTTGTGAATGAGAATACTCCTATTCCTTTCTTTCTAAAATTTACATCCTTTATTTATTTTCTGACTTCCTGTATTGACTGAGACATCCAGAAAAGTGTTAGATTAAAAACAATGACTAAAAATGTTTCTCTTATTGGGGCGCCCGGGTGGCTCAGTCGGTCAAACGTCTGACTTCGGCTCAGGTCATGATCTCGTGGTTCGTGGGTTCGAGCCCCACGTTGGGTTTTGCACTGAGAGCAAATGCTTTTTTAGTCAAATGCTTTTCTGCAAATACTGAGCTGATCGTATGGTTTGTCTCCTCGAAGCTGTTCAGACGGTCCCCATTCTGGATATATTTTCTAGTGCACATCTAGAATACATCTAATTTAATCATGACTTGTTTTCTTCTTCACACATTTCTCAATCCGGTTCACTAATTTTTGTCAAAGACATTTAATATTAACCTGCCACTTTGCAAACGTTAACGACTTCAAACAATAAACATTTATCACCTCCTGGATCCCGTGGGCCAGGGATCAGAACATGACCACGGCTGTGGTCTTACCTGAAGGCTCCACTGGGGCAGGATCCACCTCCAAACTCACTTGCATGGACCCTGTTTCTCACTGGCTTGGGCCAGAGCGTTCCCTCGGTTTCTCCCCTTTGGACCTGTCCACACAGCAGCCTCCACGTGTGGCAACGAGCTCTGCCCCTAGCAAGCCATCTGAAGGAGAGAGCACGTCCCCATGACGAAGCCGCAGTCTTTTTTACAACTTCATCTTGTAGATGACGCCTCGCTCTCTCGGCCGCGTTCCACTTGTCAGAAGGACTCACTACATGCAGCCCATTCTCGAGAAGGATGACACAAGAGCATGAATGCCCCTGGGCAGGGACTGTTGGGGGCCATCGTGGTGTCCCTTAAGCACAAGGAGGGAAAGATCGTGATCAGCGGCCGCTCCTTCTCTCCAATGAGCGAGTTCAGAAGCGGGGTCCCCCATTCTTCTCCCTCCCCTGCTCTCAACCTCAGGGCCGGGACCTGGGTTCTAGTACCCCAGCAGCACTCACAGCTGTGCGACTTGGGGAAATCACTGAAACTCTTTTCTGAGTGGTAAGTACTCTGGTCTTTTGAAAAAAAATTTTTTTAAACGTTTATTTGTTTTTGAGAGACGGAAAACAAGCAGGGGAGGGGCAGAGAGAGGGGGAGACCCAGAATCCGAAGCAGGCTCCAGGCTCTGAGATGTGGGCACAGAGCCCGGCACGGGGCTCGAACCCACAGACCGTGAGATCGTGACCTGAGCCAAAGGCAGTTGCCTCACCGACTGAGCGACCCAGGCACCCCAAGTCTCTTGAAGAAGTGTTTCTTTCAGTGGGCCGGCCCAGCCTCAGATTAGGCCCGAAAAGAAAAGGCAGAACAGGGGGCACCTCGGTGGCTCAGTCGGTTCAGCGTCCAACCTGGGCTCAGGTCATGATCTCGCAGTTCACGAATTCGAGCCCCGCACCGAGCTCTGTGCCGACAGCTCAGAGCCTGGAGCCTGCTTCCGATTCTGTGTCTCCCTCTCTCTGCCCCTCCCCTGCTCACGCTCTGTCTCTCTGTCTCTCAAAAATTAATAAACATTTAAAAAAATAAAAAAGAAATTAAAAAAAAGGCAGAACAGAAGGATAATGGGATGCCTCTGCCTAAAAAAAAAATGGGTTGGGGGTTTTGTCCCTGATAAGCAGAGGAGAGAAAAGTGAGGGCTCTTATAAACGTGAATAACTCAGATTTACTTTTAAGCTCTTTGGTACATAAGCAAATCTAACTCAATAAAATCGGACACATTCAAAAGCCTTAGGATCGTGTGTGTGTGTGTGTGTGTGTGTGTGTGTGTGTGTGTAATCCAGGGCAAGGGGCTGAAATCCACCGGCGGCCCAGGTGCACATGCAGAGGGACAATCTGTAACCTGGGTCATCTCAGTAGAGGCGGCCGCTCTGAGGCTGAGGACAATGTGGGAGCCCAGCCCTGTCACCCCCGGAGCCTTGAAAGGGCGCTGCGTCCACAGGGAGCATGAGGAGAGAGCTCGAGCCTGTGGATCTGGGGCCTGGAGTCCCAGCTGCTGCCGAGATTTCATGGACATCACGATGCTTCAGCGTCTAAAGACAACGGCTTCCCTGTTGCTCACCTCGATCCCTATTCAACAAGCTTGTTCTGCAGTGGAAAGGGAGGGGCCTGTGCCTCTCAGTGTCTTGAGGCTTCTTCTCCCCGAGGAGGATTCGGGAGCATAAAAGTCCTTGGGAAGATGGCCAAGGGTCCGCAGGGTGAAAGGACCTTTCGGGAGTTGGGGAAACTGAGTTCCTGACAACCTCCTGGCATCTTCTGTCCTCTTTCCATCTGCTGGTCTGAGAGTCCTGGGACACCCCCCCCCCCCAGCTCCTTCCCTTGGGACAGAGGCGGGCTGGCTGGACAGGCCATCAAGTGGGACAGAGATACCTCCAGTTAGGCCTCGCAGGGAAAGCTCTGGGAATCCCAGCCTGCTGTGCACGGGAAGGCGGGGGGCAGCCACCCTGTGGTCAGAAGCCTCGGTCCGGGCTCCCCGAGAGACGACTGATGCAATCACGGTGGTTGGGAACATTCTTGGAACATCTCTGTTCCGTTCGAGTCCTCAATTATGGCTGCTGGGGCTTCGTCTGAAGCTGTTCCAGGAGATGGCCCGCCTGGGTAATTGCCCTGTTTTATCTCAAGATGCAGATCTGGAGGCTGGTCTCCCGGCCTTATGAAGTTACAACCTACGCAAGGCTTTTTCCATTTACATAAGACAAATCTGAAACATACACATCCATAGGCATTTTGTCTCAAACTTGTGAACACGGACAAACCCCAGCGGCTCAAGAAGTAGTCTGAACTTCTAACCGTGTTACTCACTCAGGTTGTGCATCCCAGACCATCCGGGGTTGAGGGGTGGCTGTTTCAGGGTTCTGGCAGTTTTCAGGGAGCGTCTATGACAGGTCGTGGGGCTTTATTGTCTCTACTCCAGCCACATGTTCTGGGGATGGCGGGCATCGGTGCGGAAAGACCGCCTCCTCCAAATCACGCCACAGTTATTCCACATGGTGTCCCACGAGCTGACGTGTCGTGTCCACAGCCTCCTCCTCCACCCCAGGACCTTGTTACTTTTTCTTCCTGCTTCACAGCCTTGAAGGAGGCACAAATGTGAGAGCACATGGGGCCTAAGATCAGCATTATGTAGCCCAGGACCTCCCAATCTTATTCCAAAATTGGGACTCAGTGGATGTTAATTCGTGGGCTTCCAAACAATCAAAATGAACGTATTTATTAAATGCTGGGTTCAATGTTGTAAGAGTTGTTGTCCTTTTCTGCAGGACTTCTCAGAGCCTTGATTATGCTAAGGGGCCTCGTGAGAGCTACTAGGTAGCACTTCCCAAAATAAGGACCCAAAGCCCTTGGTGGCAGGTGCAGTGGGCATCTGCTGTTTGTGCTGGCCTGGCACCCCTTCCCTCCTATTCCAGTAACAAATTCTTGTTTCCATAGTGGCTTAGAAGGGCTGAAGCTGGGGGCGCCCGGGTGATTCAGTGGGTTGAGCATCCAACTTTCGATTTCAGCTCAGGTTATGATCCCAAGGTCATTGGATCAAGCCCCGCATCAAGCTCTGTGCTGAGCGCAGAGCCTGCTTAAAAGTCTCTCTCTCTCCCCCCCTCTCCCTCGTTCATGCTCTCTCTCTGCCAAATAAAAAAAATGAAGGGCTGAATTTGAACCTCTTCCAGCACCCTCATCAACAAAAGCAAACAGGTGATTTAGATCTGGCCCCAGAAGAGTTCTTCTTGGAAATTCGAGGCTAGCTCGATGTGTGTGAAGAAGTCCTCGTTTCGTCTGGGTTACTGAGCTGTGAGGATGTGGGCCTTGAGGCCAAGAAGTATGTCCTAGCAACATGATCAGGGGCTTTGGATCCCACCATGCCTGAAGCCATCCCTTCCCCAGATGGGTTTTTCCCCAAGGAGAGGGAGCAGGGAGAGCTGTGGCCGATCCCGGAAATATCCTATGGGACAACACTGGAGCACAAGGGAAGACTTGTGACCGTCAGGATGCTTCCAGCTGCAAGAACTTCCGCTCAAAGTGGACTCACCAATAAAGAATGGGACTTTCTCATCGCAACAGAATTTCCCGTAGGATGGCCCCCGGCGTTGGTGAATTCAGAGGCTCAATGATGCATCAGGCAACTGGCTTCTTCCCAGTTTCCTCCCAAGACGGGGTCCTTTTAAGAGCTTCCCGGGCGCCTGGGGGGCTCAGGTGGTTAAGCGTCCGCCCTTGGCTCAGGTCATGATCTCACAGTTTGTGGGTTCGAGCCCCGCGTCGGGCTGTGTGCTGACAGCTCGGAGCCCGGAGCCTGCTTCAGATTCTGTGTCTCCCTCTCTCTCTGCCCCTCTCTCTCTCTCTCTCTCTCTCAAAAATAAATAAACATTAAAAAAATTTTAATTATTAAAAAAAAAAATGAAAAGCTTCCCTTCCTTACACACGTGCATCATGCTTCCCAAGCTTTGGTTTTCTCATTTATGGAACGGAGGGAAACGCAACGGTACGAATGTTCCTCTGGGCCGTGGTGAAGGTGAGCCCACCCGGGACGGTGACCTACTGGCGTCTGCCTCGTATCCCCCGGAGGCTCCGCTAGGATGTCTCCCAAGCTGCTCCAACATGTCCAAACAGAACTCCAAGTTTCCCCCACCAAAAAATCCGCCCCCCCCCATCTGCTCCCCCCTCAGCACATATCATGAAGTTTTCAGGCACCAAAACCTCAAAGTTATCCTTGGTTTCCCCCCACCGCCCTTCCCCTCACCTTTGTGTCCAACCCATCTGCAAAGCCTCGGAAATATCTGTCTAAACCGTCTGCTCCCCACGCCTCTCCCCCTCACCGTGGTCCAAAACCATCGTCTTCCCTAGCCCGCAATTTCTGTGCACAATTTTATTGAGATGTAATTCACGTACGTTTCATCAATTCAAAGCGGGCATCTTAGCAGAGTCACGGAGGGACTTTTATAACGTATTGAGAGTGTACGATCTAATTTTAGAACGTGTTCGTCACCCAAAGACAAAGCCCCGTTAGCAGCCGCTCCCCGTCTGCCACCACCGCCACCAGCTCCGGGGAGCCACTCACCTGCTTTCTGTCCCTAGAGATGTGCCTGCGCTGGACATTTCATATACATGGAATCCTACAGGATGAGGTCCCTTGAATCTGGCCTCTTTCGCTCCACGTCGAGTGTCCAAGCTTCATCCACGTTGTAGCACGTGCCAGCATTTTATCCCTTCTTCGCACCTGACGATACTCCACTGTCTGGGTATGCCACATCCTGCTCTATCCATCTGTCAGTTGTGGACCTTTGGGGTGTTTCTGCTTTTTTGACCATTGGGAGTAATGCTGCTGTGAACATTCACATCCAGGTTTCGTGGGGATGCGGGTCCTACTCTGCCCGGGTACATACCTAGGCCTGGAATTGCTGGGTCATACGGTAACTCTGTTTCACTGTTTGAGGAACTGCCAGACTGTCTTCCAAAGCAGGTGCCCCACTTTACAATACTTCCAGCAACGTCTGAGGGTTCCATCCAAGTGGGTGTGAAAGAGCATCTCCATTGTGGCTTTGATCTGTGCATCCCTGGGGATTAAGGACGCTGAGCATTTTCTTCATATGCTTGCTTGCCATCCGTATATCTATTTTAAATCCTTGGCCCAGTTCTTAATCGGGTTCTCTGTCTTTTATTATTGGACTATAAGAGTTCTTTATAAATTCTAGATACAAGACCTTTGTCAAATCTACGTAATTTCGAAATGTCTCCCAAACTGTAGATGATCCTTTTATTTTCTTGATGACATCCTTTGGAGCACAAAAGTTTTTAATTTGGATGAAATCCAATTTGTCTGTTTTTTTCTTAAGTCGCTTGGACTTTGGTATCTAAGAAGGCTTTGTGAATTCAAATTCACAACAATTTATTCCTATAGTTTCTTCTAAGATTCTTATAGTTTTAGCCCTTGCATTTAAGTCTTTGATTCATTTTAACTTAAGTTTTGCATATAGTGGGAGTTAGGGGTCCAACTTCATTCTTTTCAGGTGAATCTCAAGTTGTCCCAGCACTGTTTGTTAAAAAGTCTATTCTTTCCCTCATTGAATTGTCTTGGCCTCCTTGCTGAAAATCGGTTGACTATATATTTGAGAGTTTCTTCCTGGACCCTCAGTTCTAGTCCATCTATTAGATCTATATATCTATTGTTATGCCAATGCCACACTATCTTTTAAAAAATTTTTTTTAATGTTTATCCATTTTTGAGATACAGAGAGACAGAGTGCAAGGGGGGAGGGGCAGAGAGAGAGGGAGACAGAGAAGCAGGCTCCAGGCTCTGAGCTGTCGGCACAGAGCCTGATGCGGGGCTCAAACTCACAAACCATGAGATCATGACCTGAGCCAAAGATAGATGCTTAATGAACTGAGCCACCCAGGCGCCCCTACACGATCTTGATTATTGTAGCTCTGCGGTAAGTTTGAAATTGAGAAGCGTGAGCCTTTCAACTTTGTACTTCTTTTTTTAAGACTTTTCGCTATTCTGGATCCTTTGAATTTCCATATGAATTTTAGGACCACCTTGCCAATTTCTGCAGTTTCTGTAAGAACACCAGCTGAGGTTTTGAGAGGGACTGCATGGAGTCTGTAGCTCATTTGTACAGCATTGCCATCTTAACTATATTAAGTCTTCCATTCCATGAACATGGGATGCCTTTCCATTGTTTAGAGCTTCTTTATTTTTTTTCAACAATGTTTTGTAGTTTTTAGAGTATCAATTTCACACTTCTTTCATTAAACTTATCCCTAAGGATTTTATTCTTTTTGATGCTATTATAAATGGAATTGTCTTCTTAATTTCATTTTCATGTTATTCACCGCTAATATATAGAAATACAATTGATTTTTGTATATTAATCATTTGGCTTGCAATGTGGCTGATCTCGTTTTTCAGTTCTAACACATTTTCAGAGGATTTATTGGGATTTTTCTTTTCTTTTTTTTTTCCTAGGATATTCTTTTTTTTTTTTTTTTAATGTTTATTTATTTTGAGAGACAGAGAGCTTGAGCAGGGGAGGGGCAGAGAGAAAGTGGAGAATTCCAAGCAGGCTCTGTGCTGTCAGCACAGAGCCCGACGTGGGGCTCAAACTCACGAATCATGATATCGTGACCTGAGCTGAAGTCAAAAGTTGGACACTTAACCGACTGAGCCACCCAGGTGCCCTAGTTAGGATTTTTCCACACAAGACCATGCCATTTGAAATACACAGATAGCTTTGTTTCTTACTTTCTAATATGAATGAATTTTATCATGTTTTCTTGCCTAAGTGCCACAGATTTAGTAGATTTTCTTGAATAAGTATTTCTGCATTTGTTGCATGTCCTTAGAACAATTTCAAGGTATTTTGATAGTGCTTTTTTTAAATATAATTTTCACCACTTATGGCTATTTCACTGGGGAGAGAGTTTGCAGAACTCCTCACACTGCCATTCTAGAAGCCATTTCTTCTCCCTTGGTTTTGCAACAGCCTCGGAACTTGGATCCCCATTTGCACGCTTATTTTCCTAGACCCATCCTTCACATAATAGCCAGAGTGACTCAAAAAACATAGATCAGGGGCACCTGGGTGGCTCAGTCAGGTAAGCGTCCCACTTTTGACTTCAGCTCAGGTCATGATCTCACAGTCACAAGATCGAGCCCCACATCAGGCTCTGCACTGGGCGTGGGCTTCAGATTCTCTCTCTCCCTCTCCCTCTGCCCCTTCCCTGCTCACACTCTCTTTCTCAAAAAGAAAAAAAGAAACATAAACCATATCATGTTGCTCCCTTCCTTAGCACTTTCCAAAGGCTTTCCCCCAATTTTAGAAGAACTATATAAATGGCCTAGTGACTCCAGAATATTCCAGCCACTATCTACCCCTCTGATTTCATGCACGACACATCATTTCTCTCTTGACGGGCCAGCTTTCTTCCTGATCTGGGAATATGCCAGACTGTTTGCCACTTCAGGGCTTGCATTTGTTACTCCCTCTGCCAGGAACACACTTTCCTGCACTTGTGGCCTTGCTGGCTCCTTCTTGGTACCGGATATCCCCGAGGCGTCACCTCCCCAAATAAAAGGGGACTGTCCGTTGTATTGGAGTTGCTCTCCCTCCTCCCAGAGCTGCACGTGACTTCTCTCCACCGGAACATCCTGTGTCACTTTCCCCCAGGGACCCATTTGCAGGGTCTGTTCACTTCCTTATCATCAGGCTTCCACAAGGAGAGGGTCCCAAGCCTTGCCATGCTAAATTTCCCACTTATTCTCCAGTACCCGCAACAGGGCTGGGCACACGGGAGGGGCTTGACAACTAGGCGAATCCAGGACTGGACTTTATACTCCTTTTGGGTGGGATGACTACTTTCACCTGTCGGCATGGCCAGGCTGTGGCGTCCAGCTGCTTAGTGGAACGCCAACGCCGCCGTGAAGGTAGTTTTTAGATGCGGTTCACATTTGGTAAGTAAACTCTGAGTAGAGCAGATTATCCTCCGTAATGAGAGTGAGCCTCGTTCAATCCGTCGAAGACCCTGCGGGCACAGACGGGGGTTTCCCCGAGGAGGAGGAACTCTGCCCCTACACTGCCTTTGGACCCAAGTCTGCAATATCAACTCCTTGCTGGCCCGACTTGCAGATCTCAGACTTACCAGCTCCCACAGTTACATTCTTAAATGTCTCAGTAGATACAGACAGATAGATGATTGATTAGATGATAGATATGGAGATAGACACACGCACACACACATGCATAGATACGTGTGTGTATCCTATGGTTCTATTTCTCTAGAGAAACCTAACGCATGAAGGGCCAGCCTTTATTTATTTATTAAAAAAAAATTTTTTTTTAACGTTTATTTATTTTGGAGACAGAAAGAGACAGAGCATGAACAGGGGAGGGTCAGAGAGAGGGAGACACAGGCTCTGAGCCGTCAGCAGAGAGCCCGACGCGGGGCTCGAACTCACGGACCGCGAGATGGTGACCTGAGCCGAAGTCGGACGCTTAACCGACTGAGCCCCCCAGGCGCCCCCCAGTCTTACTTTAGAAGTGCTCATCATGTTCCTCCAAGGCAGGAACCATACATGCCACGCCCTCCATTTCTCCACATCTCCCCCAGCATCCAGGATGACCCCGGGCGGGCAAGAGCTCCTCCACGAGCCCTCGATGGCTGCACTAATAAATCGGCGAATAGCTCTGGGTCTCCTTGCCTTTAGATCCTTCACAGCCGTGCAAGAAGGAGAACAAGAAAACCTGTCTGTGCCCCAGGTTTCCAATCTGTTTCCTTTAAAACCAATGAAGTTTATATTATATGGGAGCCTCTCAAAGAGAGCAGGCTTCATCCCATTGAAATGGGGTCTGTAAATGCAAAACATGAAAAAAAATAACGAATTGGTACTTGATATTCCTATATTTCAATATTCCTTTGATATTCCTATATGAAACTTAAACCGTTGGGGTTTTATGCATTCTTGGTCTTTCCTTTGATTCAGCACAAGTCGTTGCTTTGAATAAGTTTGCTTTAATCACTGGACCATGGAGCAGGAGGGACGTGCATCTTGTCTGGGGAGGGGCTGGGGGTGCAGCCATCTGGGCCCAGAAAATGGCTGCCTTCTGCAGATCATGGAATCTTCCTGCTGGAACCAGCAGCCGGGGACCGCCAGGCCCACGGGGAGGGGGGACGCCCCTGGCCTTGCTCCAAGAGGGACACTTGAGCCTCTACCTTCCAGTCCAAAGGCGGAAGAGCAGAAAAAAGCAACTGCAGCGGGGCCCCTGGCAGGTGCCAGGACCAGGGACAGGTTCCCGGGCCGTCCGATCGTCAGCCGATCTGGAACTACAAGGTACCAGGTTCTGTGCCGGGGAGGGAGGAGCGGGGGGTGGAAATATGGGTGAAATCCGTCCTCATTCGGTTAGGCAGCCCTGGTCCTCAAGAAAAGGCATGACTTTGATGATCACAGTAATGCTGACGGTGACAGACTTATACCAAGTATGCGTCTTCAGACCCACTGCCTCATTTTACCACCAAAATAGCTGTCTCCATTTGCATTCACCAAAACAGACCCCGAGACCGGGACTTGGGTGCAGTTGTTTATTTGGAGATGATGCCGTGAAGAACAAGAAAGGGGCTGATGAGGGGCGCCTGGGTGGCGCAGTCGGTTAAGCGTCCGACTTCAGCCAGGCCACGATCTCGCGGTCTGTGAGTTCGAGCCCCGCGCCAGGCTCTGGGCTGATGGCTCGGAGCCTGGAGCCTGTTTCCAATTCTGTGTCTCCTCTCTCTGCCCCTCCCCCGTTCATGCTCTGTCTCTCTCTGTCCCAAAAATAAATAAAAAACGTGGAAAAAAAAATTAAAAAAAAAAAAAAAAAGAAAGGGGCTGATGAGCACAGGCTTTTCAGTCACCTCTGCAGACACTGGGGCTCCACTTGGCGGGGGCCTGGACGTCCGGGAATTTATCGCAGGCCCCTTAGAACTGTCCCATCGGAGGACACGGACGCTGGTGACCCTTGTCTCCACCGGTGGAGGGTTTCCCCGAGGGCAGTAATTGCCCCTGCCATTCTCAGATGTAACGTCCAGTTGGGAACAAGCCCTTGAGGTGACCTGGAACCGGAGAACGCCCTCAGGCAGAGCGGAGAGAGACCCAGGCCCTTGAGAAGGGGAACCGTCCTCAGCTGGAAACGGCCCACCCCAGCACCAAGTGACCCCAGAGATGGGCCCAGGAGGGAGGGGGCTCAGCACGGACAGAATCTGCATAACACTTTTTGGGTAAATGTGGGGTTTTTTTCTTTAGGTTTATTTTATTCATTTTTGAGAGAGAGAACAGGGGAGGGGCAGAGAGAGAGGGGGACAGAGGATCCAACGCAGGCTCATGCTGACAGCAGAGAGCCCGACGCAGGGCTCGAACTCACGAACCTTGAGATCAAGACCTGAGATCAAGACCTGGCTGATCTGCCCAGGTGCCTCTGGGTGAATGTTTTTATTAACCCTTTTGTCGTAGATAAAACTGAGGCTTAGAGACACGGCCAGATCTTGTGCAAGTGTGTCCGGCTAGGAAATGTCCATTGAGCTCAGTAGATGTTTACTCACCATCTACGGTGTGTTTGATGTGGTCTGAATGCCAGGGAATAGATACAATTAAGACACGGTCCGTGTCCCCAGGGACGTCCCTAAGGACGTCCTGCAGGATGTAAGCAAGCAACCCCCCAGCCCCGAGTGATAAGAGTAAGCACAGAAGTAACATGGGGAAAGGTGGTTCCTACCCCAGGCTGGGGGAGCAGGAAAAGCTCCCTGGAGAGCAGATGTCTGCTCCGGAGGTGGATTTTTGTAGTCTCGTTTATTAAAGAACAGTTAGAAAATATCTAGAAGCAAAACGAAGCCGGTACTCTGTCACGGGTGCCCTAACTCGTGTGCGGACCCTACCGAGGTGCCCGCGTCCTGCCTGCCTTGGGCCACAGTCAAACTGGGGGCCATCTGAGAGGAAGAGAGGAGGTGGCCCGGGTCACTGAGGTCCCTCCACACCTGAGTCCCGTACATTTCTAAGCTCAGGTACTCTCCGAGGGACCCCAAGCAGCCTGACAGCCTGGCAGGAGGTCCCAAAAAGGGAACAGACAGAGAAAGACCGACTTCCCGTCCTGGCTCCCGCTTTTTAACCAGGGTGATCCAGCTTCCTCCCACCAAGCCTCACCACCCAGCTCCTACTCCACTCCAAAGTGCCTCGGGGCGCCACCACCCCAGTGCCGTCCCCTTACTGCTCCAGATGCCTCTGGGTGCGGGGGAGAGAGCCTCGCCCAAACTAATTTGCACAAAAAGAGGGTTGACCCTAACGGGAGTTCAAGGGTGGCTCCTGCCCTGAGCACCTGTGTGTTAGAGGAACGCACCCTTCAGTCTGGACTCTGCTTCCCTCCTGTGTGGGTTCAGTGCATGTGGCTCTGGACCCTCAGTCCCCCAGTGCCCCCAGTGGGACAGCTTCCTTCTGGAAAGTTCTAGCCAAGTTGGGTCATGTACCCATCCCTGCACTGTGGCCACGGCCAGTTGGAAGCTGGCCTCTGCTTCCCCGGGCCTGGCTCGCTCCCTGGGATCCGCGGTGGGGTCAGGCCTGGCTGAACCCTGTGCACTGAGACCAGAGAGGGCCGGGTCCCCAGAAGAACCTCCGGCTGTTGATGTCAGAGGAGCACCATTGCGTGCTGAGCTGGGAACGGGGCAGGGAATGTCCATCCTCCCTCTTCCCTGGGGAGGAAAGGAGGGAGAGGCAAGCTTGTAGAGAGCTGCGTGTGTGTGTGTGTGTGCGTGTGTGTGAACACACGCACACGTAAGCGATCAGAGTATGGTGGAACTGTGCACAGGAGTGCATGTGTGAGTGTGTGTGGGTGTGTGAGTGAGCACCTGGCAGCGGGGGGGGGGGGGGGGTGCAGCCCAGCGGTGGTGGACGTACAGGATGGGGGAGGGACGGGACTGGAGAGGGGGAGGGGTCTGCCGGAGCCATGGCCGGGGGGTGGCTCAGCCGGGAGGACACGCACAAGGGGGTCCTGCTGCTGCCTTTCCCTGAGGGCTCCAGAAGGCCCAGGGATGGGAAACAGCAAGGGGGACCAGTGTGGGGACCGGCAGGCCACCCGAATGTCCCCCATTAGACCGGCAAGATGGGCTGTGCCGCCCGAGGCAGCATCTGGGGAAGGACCCGAGCCACGGCCGGCCTAGGGGCCCAAGGACAGAGATGTGGCCGCGTTCAGGGAGCACCCCAGGACGATGCCCGGGGAGGTGGAAATACCCATCCCAGAGGAGGGGCCCCGCACGGAGCTGGATCTCAGGCTCCCCCTGGCCAGTTAACGCCACCTTTTCCCTGGGTCCAAAACCCTCACTTTTTCCACCGAGGATTTCAGCTTCTGCTGGGAAGGCCAGCTCCAGCCGGAATCCGCTCCTGAGCTGAAGACTGAGCTTTTCCTTCTCTTTAAACAGCTCTTGCGTGCCCTCGGGCTCCTCCGGTGTTTACGGGGCAGAAGAAAAATCAAACAAACATTCTAGGAAAGGAATGTGGCCCGGGGCAGGGCCGGGGTCCAGAAGCCTTTGGCCTCCCGGAGAGTTTAGGAAGGAACAAGGAGTGGGCACAGGGCTGGGGGGGGGGGGGGCGCCCTCCTGGTGCAAGTGAGGCGTGTGCGTGTCAAGACGTGTGGCGGGAAGTGGAAGCGGTGGGGGGATGCTGGGGTGGTGGTCCCGGGACCGTCCCCCACCCACACGCACCCTGACCAGCTTCTCAGGGCCCCGGACCCGGGCCCTAAACACGAGAGCGGTGCAGACGAGATGGGAACAAGCACTGTGTCCGTTAGCCGGTGGCTCAAAACCCAAAAAGGATTTGAAGCCGCCTGAAAAGATACACCCGGTGTAAATGAAAATGATGTGGGGGCGCCTGGGTGGCTCCGTCGGTTAAGCGTCCGACTTTTGATTTCAGCTCAGGTCGTGATCTCCTGGTTCATGGGTTCCAGCCCCATGTCGGGCTCTGTACTGACAGTGCAGAGCCTGCTTGAGATTCTCTCTCTCTCTCTTTGCTCCCTTGCCCGCTCATGCTCTCTCTTTCAAAATGAACGAATGAATGAATGAATGAATGAATAAGTAAATAAATAAGATGTGAAGAAACCAGCCAAAGAGGAACAGGGCAGGAGAAACAGGAAGAAACCCACAGTCAGATCAGCAGTGACAGGCTGAGGTCGCCAGATGCTGGCCGTGGAGGACTGCAGGCTGGGCTCGCACCTTCCAAGGAGGCAACCTTTCTCAGAAATCATTTCGCCAAGAGCCGCGGTATATAAAACAGATGCAGACGGGCTGCTCCGGGCGGGGGAGGGAAGCAGTCAGGAGCCCGAGCTCCCCCCACCCTCTGTTCCCCCGACCCACCCACCCACACCGCTGCCCTGAGCCACCCTCCGATGCCCAGGCTCCGGGGTCCACCGTCTGGAAAGCCCTGAGCCGCTCCATTCGGGCTCCTACGTGCTCCAGCAAGCCCCGCTGGGGCCGGGCCAGTCCACTCTCTGCCAGGACTGAAGCGAGAGAAAAATGACCTCCGTGGGTCCTCGAGGGACATGCTGCCGTGTGCCCAACAGTGTCCTCATAACATCCTGACAACATACAAGGAGCTTCTGGGGCTACTTCTCTGACCCGTGAGGTCAAACCGTGAGACATCACAGCGAGGATCCGAAAAGTGACAACTCCGGGGTTCAGACCCACGCCTGGTGCTGCTGCCTCTCTGAAGTCCTGCCCTTTGGGGAAGGGATGGGCTCGTCCCGTGTGTCCCCAAACCCCAGCACTGAGACCGGGAGGGCCAGCCTTGCAGACAGCCAGGTCCACAATCAGAACCGCCCACGGGTGAGTGGGCGCCCTTATCACGCACGGATGAAACACCACCGACAGGGAGCCGCGGGGTCAGGGGCTCCCACCCACCCTGGCCCCTCTGCACTCAGAGTTCAAAGGGTTTCTCCTCCCGGCATCCCTCTGGGTGTTCCTCCACTCCGTACGTACATCCTGACGCGCACATAGGAGCTCGTGCGCTGGCTGAACTGGGGACCGAGTCGTGTTGGGTCAGCCGCCGGCCTCTCTCTGACATCCAGACCCTGAACGGCTCCTTGAAAGAAGACTGCTCGCTACCGGGGCCCAAGGGGGAAGGCATCGTTCCCTTCTGACTGCCGGCCTCGCGGTGGACATTCTCGCTTTTTATGTGCTTCCTACGGGGCACACGTCATCGATGGGAATTCTTCTCATTTAGTGGTTTGCACTGTCAAAGGGTAAAAGCTGATGCGGAGCAAATGTCTCTGAGTTCACCAGTAATATCCCCCGGGAGACCACGCTGAGGAAGTTATATGCTACCAAATAATAAAACATCTCCCTGTACGTTCAGAAGCTCTGGGCAGCAAAGACGGACCACCAGGGACTCCGAAAACCTTCAGACAGGATCTGTCTGGCTCGTCCAGCCTAACTCACAGTGACTTAATACATCACCGGGAAGGGGTGGAGGGACCAGGAAGCCAAGCACAGCCAGATTTCCTCGATATAAAATACCATCGACTGGAAGATTTAACAACAGTTCTGGAGGGAACGAAACCCCCACGATGCTGAGCGAACACGCAGATGCAAGGTATATCCTGACTTCAAAAACCCCGAAAAGTAGGAAGAGAGAGAAAGAACATCCATTTCAGATGAAGGAAATACGGTAGATCGCTGCCCCCGTGGGCCTGCAGAGACTTCGTTTCCAACCCGTTTCCCCGGGGCCGTGTTTTTGAAAGCTCCACTGGCCAGCGTGTAGAATCAATCACGCCCTCTCGAAATGAACGAACACTCCGGGCCCTACACATCAGAGGGCCCCAGAGAGTCCAACCTGTCCCCTGCGCTCCCTGCACGGCCACCTCCGGGCCCCCCCAGCCACCTTACGCTGTCCACGTGTCCCTGGACAAGAAGACCCTAGAGGAAATTCAAGGAAAGGGGAGACATTCACAAGCCTTTATGGGGCACCTGCCCCGTGGCAGGCACTCGCGAGGTGCGGGCGTGACCGGGCGAAACAAAACCCAGCTCGGGCCCTCGATGAGATGATTACGGTTTATGCGGCGCCTGCTGCTTCGGCCACTGCTGGGGGCCAGGCACGTGCCACCCCATCCGGGGGCCCCGTTGGATAAGGAGGAAGTCAAGACTGGGTAAAGCCAAGTCACCTTAAGCACAGGCAGCCAGTATATGGTAGAGCCAGAATCTGACCTCAGCCGCTCTGCCCAGAGCCCATCGGCGCTCTTTCCGCCACCTCACTGACCCTTCCCCCATCACCGGAAGCCCAGGGCAGCATCAGCAGGCCCCACACAGCCATGGGCCTCGGCGCACTTTCACCCGCTCCGCACACAGATCACATCCGGCCCACCTCCTGACCGTCGAGCGCTTCACCTGTCCGCTTCCCTTACTTTCCACTGCCAAAGGCCTAGTTAGACCAGGCCACCACGGTCATGGTCGTAGGAGGCCACCGTGACCTCTCAACGAGTCTCCCAGCTTCCGTCCTCACCCACGATGGTCCAATAGCCACACCACAGCGGGTGCCATTTTTGTAAAACACAAGCCATACGTCGCCTCTCCCCCTTAAATGCTCTTAAAGTCTTCCTCTCGCCCTGGAGACAAAGTCCTCCACCTACGAGGATCTGCATGATCCAGCCCCACCTCGCCCCGGGCCCCGGATCGTGCTCTGGCGCATCGTCTGCCTTCCCTCCATTTTTCCAACACGTGTGCCTCTTCCCAGCCTCGGAGCCCCCGCGCATGCAGTTCCCAGGCCTGGCATGCCGTTCCCCTCCGCGAACGTGCCTCTTCATCTTGTTTAGGCGAGACCGCTCTTTTCCTTAAAGCCCCGACCACAAGTCCTAACTGTGTATTTTCCCATTTACTTGTTAAATGCTGGTCTCCTCTCCTGAGCCACAAGCTCCCGGACATCCAGAACCGGAGCTCTTTTGTTCACGTGCAGTTCACATGGCACACAGTTGGTGCCAAAAAACGTGCCGAGTGAGCGCGTGGAAGACCGTGGAAGACAGAACTGCCGATCACGATGGCGTGCGCTCCGTTGACCGGGATGAGATCGTCGTCGCTTGTCCCCGTGTCCCAGGCGGCCACCACCAACTGGGCGGACCTGACCATTTGGCTGGAATTTGAGTGAAACAAACTGGTACATCGCACCCTGGACTAATCCTCGGTAATAAGAAAGGAAGCAACTGGGATGGATCTCAAGGGCGTGACGCCAGTCTCAGAAGGTTCCATAACGTACGGCTCCATTTACCTAACATTCTCCACCTGAGCAAACGGTGGAGCTGCAGAAAAGAACGGGAACCAAAAACAGAGGCGAGAGGTCCCAGGCGTGAGGCACCGGGGGGTGGGGGAGAAGCGACCGTCAAGGGGAAGGAGGAGAGAGTTCCTAGGGCGGAACAGTCCGGATCGTGACCGCGGTGGCGGTCACACGAACCTGCACACGGGATAAAGTGTCATAGGACTATACACAGAGCCGCACAAAGAATGAAACCTGAGCGTGTGTGAACGCTGGTGAGATCTAAGCAAAGCCTAAAGTCTGATTCGCTGTATCGTGCCACACGATGTCCTGATCTTGACAACGTGCTGGAGTCACATATGTTGTCGCCGAGGCAGAAAGCTCACACAGGACCTCTTGGTTCTGTTCTTGCAACCTCTTGTGAGTCTATAATTGTTTCAAAATAAAGAGTAAAAAAAAAAAAAAAAAAAAAATGAAATCCATGTGCTGCCCCGGGCGCAGACTCTCCGTACCCATCACCGTCCCTCCAACCTCGGGACACCAGGTGCCTTGTGAACCCGTGCGCAACAATCTGGGGGCGAGGAATCTGTAACCGCACCATTCTGTCCCAAAGAGGACAATTCTGTCTGTCAGTCGGGCCGCAGGCCGCAGGCCGAGGAGCCGCTGGTTTCTGTTAAGGGTGGAAGCCTTGCCGGCCTGGGACCAGGAGACGGACGTGCCAGGAGGCCCGCGTGGCTCTGCGGCTGGGGGACGGGAGGACAGGCCTGCTTTGAGTGCGGTCCAGCTTCTGGCGGGAGAGAGCCAAAGAAGGAAAGAAATTCTCTTCTTGGGGCCACACAGGGGGCAGGAACTCCGTCTACACCCAAACAAGGTTGCGGGCACGGTGTCGTCTTCAGCCCTGGCCAGCCCTGAGCACGGACTGTCTACACGGGCAAAGGACCGGCAGAGCCCCGGGGTCTCCGAGGTGAACCAGGTAACTGAGTGGGCCTGGGCTGGGACAACGAGCGCCGGATGAGGAGTCACCAGGGTTCTAGTCGTGGCTCTGCCTTGACTCACCAGGTGAGACCCTTCCCCTCCCTGGGCCTCAAGGAGGGGCAGGGAGAGCTGCTGCTTTGATCACTTGTGGTTCCCACCCAGGGCCTCTACACCCCAAAAGAGGCCTTTAGGGAGATGGGGCCCACGTCTATCTTTCGTCAAAGTTTCCTGACTTATGAGGTCATCATCAGAGCTATACCTTTGTCTACACCAGGGTTTTTCACCCACTGTTCTATGCACACTTGGAGCCAGAGAATTCTTTGTTGTGGGGGCCGGAGTGAGCTTGTAGGCCAGGTAGGAGCACCCCTGGCCTCTACCCCACTACAAGCCAGCGGCAATGCCCCCCACCAACCCCACGCACGCAGTGTAACCACCCCAAATGCCTCCGGACATCGCCTAATGCCCCCTGGCGGGGGTGGGGGGTAAGATCGCCCCCATGGAAAACCCCTGCCCTGGACTCCCAACACTCAAATCAAGGAGGAGCAGGGAGTCCGGACCCTCACCTGACGGAGGGGGTCCTGGCACACCTTCTCCATCAGACTGTCTCCCGCCTCTGAGCTCTGGAGCGTGGTCCTTCCCTCCAGGACTGCGCTCCTCATTCAAAAGTTCTCTTTGGATTGAGCCGCGGTATCTGTCGCTGTTTGGAACCACCCAGAACCCGGCTGGGCTTTCCCCTGTGGCATTTGAAAAGAACCGTAATTTCCCTTCTCTCCTCCAGGGCCACACCCTCGGAGGCCAGGTACCTGCACATGGGAGGACAGAAAGGGCGGGGGGGTGACCCCCATCAGGCTCTGAGAAGGGGTGCCCCCTTCCCGGTCCACAGCGGACCCCGTCCCTTCTCCCTCTCTCTGAGCCCTCACCGTCACCTGGCCCCGGAGCAGACATGACACGCGTGTGATGGTCGGGCTTCCCTTCATTGTCGGCTCTGTTCACGGCTGTCTGCCCGGGGACTCGACAGGGTCACACCAGACGGATGCACAACGGCTGATGGAAGACAGCCCCGCTGATAACGGAGGACGCTGCCTGAGGCTTCAAGACCCCAGTGAGCCGGAGCTGGCGAGGGCTGGGCCAAGGAGATCAAACGTGTAGAAACCTCGAAGCTCAGGGCTTGGGACACGAGGGCAGGAGAAACGAGTAAATGCTCGAGTTGGCGGCAGACCTATCGGAGGCGACACGAGCCACCCTACGTGGGCGTGGTAATCTATTTGTCAACTGCTATGCTAATAGAAATGAATATACTCATCAATATGTAAACACGACTTTGAGAAATATTTGATTTATCCCAACGTGCACGTGTGTATACAAACCACAGGGTATCACTTATCGTGGAAGCTGCTCGACCATCCATTCTAACAATTCCCCAGCAGGCGGTTGGCTTTTAGCACCTGCTGGGCTGGCCTTTGACGGGGCCGTTCCTAACTAAATGGCGTCCTTGTCTGAGCTGTGACTTGACAGGCGAACCCCCTGTCTTAGTCCGCTCGGGCTGCTAGAACAGGACGCCGCAGACCGGGGGCTCAAACAACAGATGTTAATTTCTCACAGTGCTGGAGGCTGGAAGTCCAAGATCAAGGTGCCAGCAGATGTGGTTCCCGGTGAAATCTCTTCCTGGCTTGTAAGTGGGCACTTTCTCACTGTGTGTTCACATGACCTCTCTGCATGTGAGTGGAGAGAGCCATACCCTCTCTCCCTCTTCTTATGAGGGCACTAATCCCATCCTGGGATCCCCCCCGATGACCTCATCTAAACCCGTGACCCCTCAGATGAAGGCCCCCTCTCCTAACACATCGTGTTGGGAGTTAGGGCTTCAACTTCTGGATTTGTTCTGGGGGAGACACGAACACTGAGTCTATGACACCCCCTAAAGGTCTCCAGCAGCCTGCCCGTCGAGAGTCCTTAGGACGCTGGTGCCCAGCCCTGTGTCGCCCCCAGCAGGCGGATGTGACCTGGCTACACAGCCAACCGGACACCTGACCCCGTCTGACCTCGCCACGTCCCCGACCTCGTCCCCAGCGCTGTCATATAGATTCCGTGGAAAACTCCTTTGGGTTTTGACTCAGTTTCATGTCTCAGTTAAAACTTCCTTGGCCACCCTTCCTAAAACTCCCGGCTACCCATATGCCTCCTCTGCCCTGTTTTCTCCTGGCACTTGTCCCTAGCTGGCAGTCCACACGTCGTCAGTCAGTAAGGAGCCAAGGCCAGGACTCCCCTCTGGGGAGGTTAACTGGGCTCCATAAGGTGGCCTATGGCCCCCGCGAGGAGACTGCTCACTGGGAACCCTCAGCTCCACCGTCACAAAAATATAGGATTAAAAAAATTTTTTTTATTTATTTTAAGTTTGTTTATTTATTTTTGAGAGAGAGACAACAGAGAGTGAGCGGGGGAGGGGCAGAGAGAGAGGGAGACAGAGAATCCCAAGCAGGCTCCACGCTGCGAACACAGAGCCCGATGTGGGCCTGGAACCCACACGCCGTGAGATCGTGACCTGAGCCGAAACCAAGAGTCAGACGCTTAACCGTCTGGGCCGCCCAGGTGCCCCCAAAATATCACAGGATTTTTTCAAGGCAAGGGGTGGGGGCGGAGGAAAGGGACTTTCTTGAGTGCCCGGCGCCTTCTGTCCATTGTCTCATTTGTCCCCCACGAGGACCTGTGAGGCAGGCGCTCTCAGTCCCGTGTTCCAGAGGGTTTCAATCCAGGTCATGGAATCTTTAAGCGCAGAGTGGGGACCGGCCCCAGGTCTGTCCTGCTCCAAAGCTCGTGTCCCCTCTCTGCACAGCCTCCGGTTCTAGGGAGCAACGAAGACACAGACACCAAGCCCCCGGGGGGGTGAACTTGACCCTCACCCGCGTCCAGCCCAGCGATCCCAACGGCCTGAACGTCGGAGCCTTCGGACAGAGGCCGGCGGCGAGGACCCGACGCTCTGGAGCCGCGGCCCTTGTTCCACCGAAAGGAACGGAGGACGCATGCCCGGCCCGGCGTTCCTGCCCGTCAGAGCTGTCTGCTCCCATCAGGACAGGGCCTCTGACGTACAAAACCCAGGCCCTGCCTCGGGCTGGTCTCAGGTTTCCACGGCACAGTAAAGCGGCGTGTTTTTATTTCTCCATCTGTAAACATCTCTCCCTCTAACACGGTAACTGCTGTTTATACAGAGCTATAAAAACAGAGGTCAGAGCACAATAAGATTATAGTCTTACTTCAATACATCCAATCCATAATAAAATAAAATCTTACAAACGATCCAGAGGACCCGTTTAGGGGTTCTCGAAGAATTAATGTCTGTCGTATGTAAGGATTCTATTTGGGCATAATATTTTCCACAGCTGTCAGGGTCGATTTAAAAGGCAATATCCTTTCACTGCATTTGATTTAAACTCTGTTTATACCACGTGGGGGATTGTTAATTCTGCAGCATCTGACTCAGGGGTGTTTGATTACGCCGAGGCCACCGCCAAGGGGACGACACGTGATGTCGTGGGAGCCCGGGGAGCAGGGAGAGAACCCAGCGGCGGGAAACGAGGTGCTCTGCTCCCCAGGCAGAGCCGGTGGGCTGGTGGCGGGAGCTTCGGTCTGAGATGGCTTGCCCATGGCCACGCAGCGAGAACGCGCAGAGGTGGACTGTATCGGGCGACCTGGCCCCTACCCGCCACCCCTGTTGCCCTACTCCGCTCCTTCCTGCTCTAGAACCCACCTCACCCCTCACAGCTCGCCGGCTTGAACGCCTGCCTGGGCTACGCCGGGTGCCCGGAAGTTTCCATGGGAGTTAATTTCCGATTGCCCAGTTCTACCGATGTCCGCTCCTGAGGAAGCGTATTTGGCCAAGGTTGTCCGTTGAAACAGAACAATAAAGAGATTCGTTAGAAGGGATGGGCTCACGCAGTTATGGAGACGGGCAAGTCCAGGCTCTGTAGGGCGAGCGGGCTGGCAGGCCGGAGACCAGGGACGAGGCGATGTTTCCGTTCAAGTCCGTCGGCTGGTGGAATTTCCTCTCGCTCAGGGGAGGTCAGTCTTCTGTTCTCTCCAGGCCATCTACTGCTTGGAAGAGGCCCATCCACTTAATGGAGGGTAATTTGCTTTACTCAAAGTCTACCGATGTAAATGTTCATCTCATGCCAAAGACGGTGGTCACAGAAACACCCAGAATAATGTTTGACCACGTGGCTGGACATCGTAGCCCAGCCAGGCTGAGACGTAAATTAACCATCCACAGAAGTCAGGACGTCCACATACCATGCCGCTCCTTGGAGCCTCAGACAGCACAGCGGCTTGAGCCCAGGTGCTGCCGTCAGCTCTGCCTTTCGCCAGCTGGGGACCTTGGACGAGTCACTTCCTGTGTCTTGGGTCACGCCCTCTGCTGACCAGGGGAGTCAGAGTCCTGCCCCTTGCGGCTGGGGCGAGGGCCCAATGGGCCGGCGTCTGTACGAGCTCGGCAGTGCGGCCGGCCCGCGGGGAGGTCTGGGAAACGCTGTTCCGGGGCGGCGGCGACGGCACGGCCCCACTGGCCGGCCCCTACCTCCCCGCACCCCTGCCCTCTGCAGCTGTCACTCGCCTGCCCCCTCTTCGGAAGCAGTCCTATGCTCTCCACGCCTTTCCATCTGCTCTGACCACTGGCTTCTGACTCAGCCAGGCCCTCTGGACCCTCCTTAGCCTCCATCCCTGGAGCCCACAGGGCTGATCTCTGTCCCCTTCCCCCACACACACACGTATGTGTGCACATAGACACAGGTGCACATTCACACGTGTCCAACACACGCACACACACCCCTCACGTATACACACATGCACACTCCAGGATTGGGCAGCTGTGCTGGTTTGGCAAAAGCAAGTGGTATATAAAATCCCCTTTGTCTCCGCGTTCAGACAGGGTTTACAGAGACGCCCGCCGTGTCCGGCACTGTGCCTCCCTCTGGCCGCACGGAGACAAGAGCGAGAGCGTGTGCTGTGTTCTTCCGGCCGCCGTGACCTTACGTGCCCGCTGAGGGGCGGATGGACGCCTGACACGGAAACGCGGCTGACAGCCGAGCACTTTCCTTCATCCCACAGTTACTGGGCCCCCACCGGTGTGCCGGGGGCTTGACCAGACCGCTCCGGAAGCTTCCATCTGAGGCTGTCCTTGTCCCAGCCGTGACAGACCCCACGGACTGTCATCCCCTGCTCCCCTGGTCGCGGGGGGCTCCGGCCCCGGGCGAGGCTTGTGAGCCCTAGAATACTCGTCCACAGAGCCAGAGGCAGGGCAGCGGGACCCGAGCTCCACGCCATCCGTCACCAAGCACCCATGAGCGACAAATCCGTGCCAGGCCCAGTCCTCGAGGAGGAGGTCGGTAAACCCACACGGTGGATCTCATCCCACCGGGGTCAGCGGCCGCAACGGCGCCGATGGCGAGAGTCACGAGCCCTCGTCCCTCCCACCGCCCCGGGGTGCCCCCGCCAGCCCGGGAGCGACGGCTGCCTCCGAGCGCGCCCAGCCCGGCCCTTTCCCTTCCTGCACCCGGCGCCTCACGCTTCCCCACCCGAGCACCAGGCCACGGGGTTGGCGGGTGTCTAGAGCTGCATTTGAGGAAAAAGATGCCCCTGTGACTTCCTGGGAGCTGGGGCTG
The DNA here is from genome assembly GCF_018350195.1 of Panthera tigris. NCBI lineage: Eukaryota > Metazoa > Chordata > Mammalia > Carnivora > Felidae > Panthera > Panthera tigris. Next base: position 136,949,291 of record NC_056665.1, read on the forward strand.
AGGCAGGGCGGGAGGCAGGCCTCGCTCGGCCGCAGGTGGCCTCCGTGGGCCTGGGGGGGGGGAAGGAGGGAGGAATCACCTGAATCATTTAGATTGGTTTTCACTCCCGTTTTTCCCACCGGCTGCGTATAGTTGAAAATGATGGTCCTGGGACTCCACGGTGCGTCCTCAGATCACGGCTCACAGGGATATGTTCTGTGACAGGGGCTGTGGCTCTGTGAGGGTCTGTGACACGTTCTGGCGTGTCTTTGTGTATCAACGTGTGCGTCAAGGACTTCAGCTGCGCAGCCAAGCTGTGTGGGTGACATCTGTGTACAAGGTCCAGCCTCACGGAGGCAGGTAACAAGGACGGCCATTCAGGTGGGGAGGCCGGGGGGCCTGGAAGCAGGGGGGTTGGGAGGCCGGGGGGCGGGCTGGGAGGCTGGGGGCCTGGAAGCAGAGGGGTTGGGGGACCAGGGGGCCTCAGCCCAGCCTCATGGCCCACGGTGTCGGGGCAGCCGTGTCACTCACCTGCTCTGTGCTGGCACAGGACCAGATTCCCAGCCTCTCTGGCTCTGATGGTCCTACGTGCGTGGAATGTTCTCGGCTTTCTCTAGATTGGCAACAAGCTGTAGTTGTGCGACTTTCCATAGATAACTTCACCCTAGAAAACTGCGGGAAACCAGAGCGATAAAGAAGGTTGAGGGAGAGCCCAGGGGGTGCTCCAGACCTGAACGAGGGCCTCGGAGGTGCACCGCAGTGGGGCAAAAACCCGGACTCTGAAGTCAGACAGACCCGGATCCCTGGCTCTGCCCCTTGCAGACTGTGTGACCTTAGAGAAGTCACTCAACCTCTCTGGACTTCATCTCCTTCATTTGCAAAAAGGAACTGGCCACAACGGCAATGACAATCACACGGGCCACACGGGGAGACGCGAGGGTGAAAACATCACCGCGAACTTACTGGCAAACCGCCACGTGGTAGGTGCTTCCGGCACGTTTGTTGCTATGATTGCTGGAATGCGAACCCGAGGTGCACATCGGCGGCCCCTTCCCTGGTGGCCGCTGGTCGCAGGGCTGAGCAGCACACGGCAGCGCTTTGCCTGTGAAAACATTTTGGTGCAATTTTCCGACCCGCAAAAATATTTTTACAATGAAAACGCACGTCTGGTGTGGAGCTGCTCAGTCTCACTGGCTTATTTAGCTTTTCAGGAAAATAAACAAAAGCGAATTTGCGGACACTGGGGGATGGCCTCCAATCAAACAATCGTGCCCTCCCCCCCCCACCCCACCGCCCTGCCCAGCAGACAGACCGGGTCAGCCAGTTTGTCGCTTGTCTGGGAGGCCAATGAGCCCAGGGCCTTGCAGTCTCCAGGTGCAGCCGGGTCCCCTGGGCGCCTGCCCGGTCCTCGTCGCTCAGAGGAGGGGACAGCCCACAGCAGGAAGGGGACCCGCCCACGATCTCGCCGCAAGATGGTGTTTGCTCACTTGTCAGCTTGTTTAGATATCTGATATGACGTACCGAACACACAGCAATTCCTTAAGGAAGCCAGTCCGTCCCCGTTTTTTTCACAGGAGGAAGATGAGGTTTGCAGAGGTTGCTTGACGTGCCCAAGATCATCAGGCACCAGGGCTCAAGATTCCTGAACTCCCAGAACGTCTCCGGCCACGGCTAGATGCACCTGCAGCCGGCTCACCCCGGGGGCCTCAGGAAGCCGCCCTGGCCGGTTCCTAGCCACCCGAGACGTGCGGCGAGGTCCGCTCGGGCTAGAGGCACCGGCAGACACCAGTGTCCTCACGTTTTCCCAAAGGCCACTCTCCCGTGCCCGCAGCGGTTGAAGGCTTCACGCAGGCACAGCGGGCCCCTGGCCTCCGGCAAGTGCACCCAGAGCTGCACCTGCAATCACTCGCTGGGACGAGTGTGGAGAAGGAGAGGCAGGGACACGTGGGCGCAGATGTCGGGGGGGGGGGGGCCCAGCCTTATGTGGGGGGCAAGGAGGCCTCCCGGACGACGCACCATCGCCGGGGTGAGGTAGCCAATGAGCAGGAAAAAACACCCCCACAAGGGGAGGGGCGGGGAGGGGCACAAACCGGGCGTTGACGAGCCGGAGCAGCAGGTGGGGGCAGAGCCACACGAGATGGGGCAGGGCTGACTCAGGCCACGCCTCCGGGCCTCGGAAGGGATTCGGGGCCTTCTGTGGACACGGGGCCAGTGGCTCGAGGGCTCCGAGGGTTAAGCAGGAGCCTGACTTGACGGGAATTAAGCGTATTTACCGTCATTCTGGCCACCAGGTGAAGAGCGGCTTAGAAAAGGCAGGTCTGGGGGCGCCTGGGTGGCTCAGTCGGTTAAGCGGCCGACTTCGGCTCGGGTCACGATCTCGCGGTCCGTGAGTTCGAGCCCCGCGTCGGGCTCTGTGCGGACGGCTCAGAGCCTGGAGCCTGTTTCAGATTCTGTGTCTCCCTCTCTCTCTGACCCTCCCCCCTTCATGCTCTGTCTCTCTCTGTCTCAAAAATAAATAAACGTTAAAAAAAAAAATTAAAAAAAAAAAAAGGCAGGTCTGGGGGGCCGCCTGGATGGTTCAGTGGGTCAAGTGACCGACTTCGGCTCTGGTCATGATCTCACGGGTCATGAGTTCGAGCCCTGCGCTGACAACTCAGATCCTGGAGCCCGCTTCAGATTCTATGTCTCCCACTCTCTGTTCCTCCCCCCACCCCCCCCCCCCCCAGAGTTGTCCGGGAAGAAGCAGAAGAGACCGGCCATGGGGACGGAGTGACACCAGGCCTCCTGCCTTCCTGGGCTTGGTGACCAGGCAACGGCAGAGGGTCACGAGAGGGAAGGGTTCCACATCACCCCGGGTTTCTGCCTGGAGCACCTGGCTGGAAGCAGAGGAAGAAGACAAGTCTGGGGGCGCCTTAAGTCTGGAATGTCCTCTTTTGTTCTCGACACAAGACGGGCCCCCGCAGGTCTTAAGCGCTGTCCAGCTCCTGTGGAAAACCCAGCTGAGCCCAGAGGCACGGGAAAAACAAGTTCAGCCACATTCCCATCCACAGCCCAGCACCTGGCCTCTGTGATGCAACTTGCCCCAGGCACCTTGGGCAAATGCAGGTTCTCAGTACGCAGGTCTGGGGAGGGTCCCAGGGTCTGCAGTCTCACGGGCCGCTGCTGTTGGCCCCCATACAACCAAGTAGCAAGGGGTTACGGAGACCCTGCCTGGACTTCCAGTCGGAGACTCGATGGCCCCGCGCCTGGGGGAGGTCCTCTGGCTCGTCCCACCCTCAAAGGCAGGATATCTGCCCCTCTCCCTTGCCATCCTCGGCCCTCCCGAGGAATCCTGTGGTCGCTTACGTGCTCTCGGCCCACGGGTGGTATCTGCCACTTTCCTGCTCACCTGCTCCAGGACCCAGGAGCTTTGAGCACGGAGGCCGCCGATGCCTGCCTGGGCACCAGAAGGACACAGCCAGGCCCTGCTGCAGGGAAGCCCGGCTGGAGGGGCGCAAGGAGCGTCCGGGTGGGCACCGCCAAGCAGCACTTGTATATGTGGGTCTGGAGCCCAGAGCGCCGTGGGTGGGAGTGGGCAGTGAATGGGTCCCGGCAGAGGACCTGGAGGAGGGGGGCTCGTTAGCTTCCTAGGGAGGCAGCTTCACGCAACAGGAACGTATTCTGTCACAGTGCCGAGGGCCAGAAGTCCACAGTCAGGGAATCGGCGGGGCTGTGCTCTGATGGTTCTGGAAGGAACGCTTCCTTACCTCTTCCAGCTACCAGTGGCTCCCGGGATCATGGCAGTCCTTGGCTTGTGACGGCACGACCCCAACTCTGTCTCCATGGCCACAGGGGCTTCTCCTCTCTGTGTGTGTCTGTGTCTTCATAGGGCCTTCTTTATATATACATATATATATTTTTTGGTATGTATATTTTAATTATTTTAATTATATATTTTATATATATTAAAATATATTTTTATATATTATGTATACAATATGTATATTAATATATATTTGTATATTAATATATTTATATATTAATATATATTTATATATTAATATATTTATATATAGTATATAAATATACTATATATAGTATATATATATAATATATTTATATATATTTATATTTATATATAGTATATATAGTGTATATATAGTATATATATTAATATATATTTATATATATTATTTATATATTTTTTAAATTTTAATTATATATATATATTTTTTAATTATTTAATCTTTATTTATTTTTGAAAGAGAGAGTGCGAGCAGGGGAGAAACAGACAGAGAGGGAGACACAGAATCCAAAGCAGGCTCCAGGCTCTGAGCTGTCAGCACAGAGCCCGATGCGGGGCTCGAGCTCTCGAACCGCGAGATCATGACCTGAGCCGAAGTCGGACGCTTAACTGACTGAGCCACCCAGGCGGCCCTCTTCATAGGGCCTTCTCATGGGGACACCAGTCATTACAGATCAGGTCCCATCCTGATGACCACATGTTAGCGTGACTACATCTGCAAAGACCCTATCTTCACGTAAGGTCACGTTCCCAGGTATCGGGTTTAGGGCTTCAGCATCTTTTGAGGGGACACAATTCAGTGCACAGCAGGGGGGCGGGGAGACCCGAGGGAGCCAGGAGCCTCCCAGTGCTGCCGGTGAGGCGGTCCCATCAGCCAGCACACCCCCCACCAGCCCCTAACAGAGGAGTGACTAGCCGTGTGCCCTCTGCGCGGCCCCTCAGGGCCGCCCGGCGGTGAGGTCCTTGCCTGTAAACTGTGCTCCATTGGCTGTAAACTGTTTGTAAGGTTTTAAATAAACACCCACAGTCCTTCTGAAGTCTGGTGGCTTTTACCACTCAGCCTGGGCTTTGGCAGTTGTCAGCAAAACTCCACGGCCCCGGACTCTGGAAACTAACCAATGGGCAGAGCCACCCACAGAGGCCAGCGAGGAGGCCGCCGCCGCCCTGCGGGGACCCAACAGCCCAGGAGGCCGGGGAGGGGTGGGCTCTTCTCTGGCTCGGACGCTGTCTGGAGGGTAGGAACTTGGCACACTATTTCCCCCGTCGGCCTCGGTTTCCCCGGTTGTACAGGGAGGTCCGGACTCAGCCTCAAGCAGGGACACTTCGGCGGAAGGTCTTTACCCGCCGAGGCCGGCTGGGCCCGGGGAACAGGCCCCTTCCTTTACCGTAATGGAAGCCGGGGGGACCTCGGCTCCCCTGCGGGAGAGGCAGATGGCCCATTTACCCCCGTAGCTTCTGGCCCGTATCACTTCGCAGCCCGGGGCCACTAGCTGGTAGCCAGCGGGCAAAATCCAGCCCCCACATGGGGCTAACCGGGCGACCAGAGGGTGGATTTTAAACGTTTTTAAGTAGCGACCCATATTTTAAGGTGGGGAAATGTCCTGTAGAGATCTGGATCTGGAGCTTTCCTTGAAAAGCCCCACCGGGCAGCACGGAGCCAACGCTGCCTTCTGGAAGGAGGCCCGCAAGCGTTCACTCAGCAAGCTGGGAGGACGGCAAGGTAGCTGTGGCGCCCAGTAGAGTTAGCCGGCGGGAAAACGAGAGAGCGATTCAAGAGGCACAGCGTTTCGAAAAGAGCGGTGAGGGAGGCATGCGGAACGGCCCAGGGGTTTGCTGGGCCCACGGGGCCCCTCGGCAGCGGCCCGGCCGGCCCAGACCTCCTGGATTCCAGTCAACCAGAGCTTTCCCCGGCGTCGAACTTCCGGACGCTTCCACCAAAGGGCACCCACACGACCGTGTGCCTAGAGGCGGGAGCGCGGGCTCCAGACGCTTCCGGAGCTGGAGTCCCCGCGCTGTGCTCGTGAGCCGTGAGGCCGGGGCGAGCCCAGTAACCCCCCTGCGGCTCAGCACCCTCACCTGGAAATGTGCCCCCTGCGAAGGAAACGGAAGATTCAGGGAGGATGATGCGTGAAAAACGATGAACCTGCTAATTGGGATCTATTTCTGTCGTCGTTATGGTTGCTTCTCCTGCTGCTGCTGTGGTGGGGGTCTCGTGGCTTGGCTTCTCCCCCCCAGAGACAGACTCTGAGGCCAGGCGGGGGTGCAGGGGCAGGGGTTTGTTTGGGGGACAGGAAGGAGCCCAGGACACGGCGGCAGGGAGCGGGAAAATGAGACGAGGAAGGGAAGGTGGCCGGGAGAGGCTAGGTGGGCAAGCCTGTGACCGTGGTGGGCAACTGCCCGCCGGGTGCTGCTGGGGACTCTGGAGCTAGTGCAGCCCATACGCCTCAGAGCTTACGCACTCAGGGTTTACGCACCTCAGGGTTTACACACCTCAGGGTTTACACACCTCAGAGCTTACACACCTCAGGGTTTACACACCTCAGGGTTTTTACACCTCAGGGTTTACACACCTCAGGGCTTACACAACTCAGAGCTTACACACCTCAGGGTTTACACACCGCAGAGCTTACACACCTCAGAGCTTACGCACCTCAGGGTTTACACACCTCAGAGCTTACGCACCTCAGGGTTTACACACCTCAGGGTTTTTACACCTCAGGGTTTACACACCTCAGGGTTTACACACCTCAGAGCTTACACACCTCAGGGTTTACACACCTCAGGGTTTTTACACCTCAGGGTTTACACACCTCAGGGTTTACACACCTCAGAGCTTACACACCTCACGGCTTACGCACCTCAGGGTTTACACACCTCAGGGTTTACACAACTCAGAGCTTACACACCTCAGGGTTTACACACCTCAGAGCTTACACACCTCAGAGCTTACGCACCTCAGGGTTTACACACCTCAGAGCTTACACACCTCAGGGTTACACACCTCAGGGTTTACACACCTCACAGCTTACACACCTCAGGGTTTACACACCTCAGAGCTTACGCACCTCAGGGTTTACACACCTCAGAGCTTACACACCTCAGGGTTTACACACCTCAGGGTTTACACACCTCACAGCTTACACACCTCAGGGTTTACACACCTCAGAGCTTATGAACCTCAGGGTTTACACACCTCAGGGTTTACACACCTCACAGCTTACACACCTCAGGGTTTACACACCTCAGAGCTTACGCACCTCAGGGTTTACACACCTCACAGCTTACGCACCTCAGAGCTTAAACACCTCACAGCTTATGCACCTCAGAGCTTAAACACCTCAGGGTTTACACACCTCAGAGCTTACACACCTCAGGGTTTACACACCTCAGAGCTTATGCACCTCAGGGTTTACACATCTCAGAGCTTACGCACCTCAGGGTTACACACCTCAGGATTTTTACACCTCAGAGCTTACTCACCTCAGAGCTTACACACCTCAGGGTTTACACACCTCAGAGCTTACACACCTCAGGGTTTACACACTTCAGAGCTTATACACCTCAGGGTTTACACACCTCAGGGCTTACACACCTCAGGGTTTACACACCTCAGAGCTTACACACCTCAGGGTTTACACACCTCAGAGCTTATACACCTCAGAGCTTATACACCTCAGGGTTTACACACCTCAGAGCTTACACACCTCAGAGCTTACGCACCTCAGGGTTTACACACCTCAGAGCTTACACACCTCAGGGTTTACACACCTCAGGGTTTACACACCTCACAGCTTACACACCTCAGGGTTTACACACCTCAGAGCTTATGAACCTCAGGGTTTACACACCTCAGGGTTTACACACCTCACAGCTTACACACCTCAGGGTTTACACACCTCAGAGCTTACGCACCTCAGGGTTTACACACCTCACAGCTTACGCACCTCAGAGCTTAAACACCTCACAGCTTATGCACCTCAGAGCTTAAATACCTCAGGGTTTACACACCTCAGAGCTTACACACCTCAGGGTTTACACACCTCAGAGCTTATACACCTCAGAGCTTATACACCTCAGGGTTTACACACCTCAGAACTTACACACCTCAGGGTTTACACACCTCAGAGCTTATACACCTCAGAGCTTACACACCTCAGGGTTTACACACCTCAGAGCTTACACACCTCAGGGTTTACACACTTCAGAGCTTATACACCTCAGGGTTTACACACCTCAGGGCTTACACACCTCAGGGTTTACACACCTCAGAGCTTACACACCTCAGGGTTTACACACCTCAGAGCTTATACACCTCAGAGCTTATACACCTCAGGGTTTACACACCTCAGAGCTTACACACCTCAGGGTTTACACACCTCAGAGCTTATACACCTCAGAGCTTACACACCTCAGGGTTTACACACCTCAGAGCTTACACACCTCAGGGTTTACACACCTCAGAGCTTATGCACCTCAGAGCTAAACACCTCAGGGTTTATACACCTCAGAGCTTACGCACCTCAGAGCTTACACACCTCCAGGTTTACACACCTCAGAGATTATGCACCTCAGGGTTTACACACCTCAGAGCTTATGCACCTCAGAGGTTACACACCTCAGGGTTTACACACCTCAGAGCTTACACACCTCAGGGTTTACACACCTCAGAGCTTACGCACCTCAGAGCTTACACACCTCAGGGTTTACACACCTCAGAGCTTACTCACCTCAGAGCTTACTCACCTCAGAGCTTACACACCTCAGAGCTTACGCACCTCAGAGCTTACACACCTCAGGGTTTACACACCTCAGAGCTTACACACCTCAGGGTTTACACACTTCAGAGCTTACACACCTCAGAGCTTACACACCTCAGGGTTTACACACTTCAGAGCTTACACACCTCAGGGTTTACACACCTCAGAGTTTACACATCTCAGAGCTTATACACCTCAAGGTTTATACACCTCAGGGATTATACACCTCAGAGCTTACACACCTCAGGGTTTACACACCTCAGAGCTTATGCACCTCAGAGCTTACACACCTCAGGGTTACACACTTCAGAGCTTACACACCTCAGAGCTTACACACCTCAGGGTTTACACACTTCAGAGCTTATACACCTTAGGGCTTACACACCTCAGGGTTTACACACTTCAGGGTTTTTGGACCTCAGAGCTTACACACCTCACGGTTTACACACCTCAGGGTTTTTGCACCTCAGAGCTTACTCACCTCAGGGTTTACACACTTCAGAGCTTACACACCTCAGGGTTTACACACCTCAGAGCTTATGCACCTCAGAGCTTACACACCTCAGAGCTTACGCACCTCAGAGCTTACACACCTCAGGGTTTACACACTTCAGAGCTTACACACCTCAGAGCTTACACACCTCAGGGTTTACACACTTCAGAGCTTATACACCTTAGGGCCTACACACCTCACAGTTTACACACTTCAGGGTTTTTGCACCTCAGAGCTTACACACCTCACGGTTTACACACCTCAGGGTTTTTGCACCTTAGAGGTTACACACTTCAGGGTTTACACACTTCAGAGCTTACACACCTCAGGGTTTACACACCTCAGAGCTTATGCACCTCAGAGCTTACATACCTCAGGGTTTACACACCTCAGAGCTTACGCACCTCAGAGCTTACACACCTCAGGGTTTACACACTTCAGAGCTTACATACCTCAGAGCTTACACACCTCAGGGTTTACACACCTCAGAGCTTATGCACCTCAGATCTTACACACCTCAGGGTTTACACTCCTCAGAGCTTACGCACCTCAGGGTTTACACACCTCAGAGCTTACACACCTCAGGGTTTACACACTTCAGAACTTATACACCTCAGAGCTTACACACCTCAGGGTTTACATACCTCAGAGCTTACACACCTCAGGGTTTACACACCTCAGAGCTTACACACCTCAGGGTTTACACACCTCAGAGCTTACACATCTCAGAGCTTACATACCTCAGGGTTTACACACCTCAGAGCTTACACACCTCAGAGCTTACACACCTCAGAGCTTACACATCTCAGGGTTTACACACCTCAGGGTTTACACACCTCAGAGCTTACATACCTCAGGGTTTACACATCTCAGGGTTTATACACCTCAGGGTTTACACACCTCAGAGCTTACACATCTCGGAGCTTACACACCTCAGGGTTTATACACCTGAGAGCTTACACACCTCAGGGTTTACACACCTCAGGGTTTACACATCTCAGTGCTTACACACCTCAGGGTTTATACACCTCAGGGTTTACATACTTCAGGGCTTACACATCTCAGAGCCTACGTACCTCAGGGTTTACACACTTCAGGGTTTACACATCTCAGAGCTTACACACCTCAGGGTTTACACACCTCAGGGAATATACACCTCAGTGTTTACACACCTCAGGGTTTACACACTTCAGAGGTTACACACATCAGAGCTTACACACCTCAGTGTTTATACACCTCAGAGCTTACACACCTCAGAGCCCACACCTCAGAGAAAACCCACCTCATAGCTTACACACCTCAGAGCCCACGCATTCTCAGAGCTTATACACCTCAGAGACCACACACCCCAGAGCTTTCACACCTCACAGCTTACACACTTCAGAGCCCATGAATTCTCAAGCTCACACACCCCCGAGCTATCCATCCGCCCTACTTCCTACCCCTGTGAATTCGGGAGCTGCAGCCTTGATACACCAACACCACCTTTAGCCACTCATTGGCTGAGGGCTGCCACCAGGGGGTATTCGTCTCCCAGCCCTCTGACCTGCACGGGGGAGGAGAAGTGAGCTTCCACAGCATTTGGGAGACAAGCAGTAAGACCTGAAGTTCTCTAGGTGAGGAGATGTGGGCAGGCCACCATCGTGTCTGCCAGAGCTCATGTTTCTCTCTTCCATGGATGCAAAATCTGCATTCGATTCCATGATATGCTCATGTTTGTTTTAATATAAATACATATTGGTGGGGTGCCCGGGTGGTGGCTCAGCCGGTTAAGCGTCCGACTTCGGCTCAGGCCATGATCTCGCCATTCGTGGGTTCGAGCCCCACGTCGGGCTCTGTGCTGACAGCTCGGAGCCTGCTTTGGATTCTGTGTCTCCCACTCTCTGCGCCTCCCCTGCTCGTGCTCTGTCTCTGTCCTTGTCTCTCTCTCAAAATAAACAAATATTAAAAAAAGATAGATAGATGGATAGACACTGGGCCTCAAGAATTGAGTAAAAGCGAAATTATAAGAAAGTGCCTCATACTTACCCTGCAGTTCTTTGTACTCCCTAGCACACTGCTACACACACACACACGCACACACACACACATCCATGACCCTGTTTGTGAAACTGAACCCGCCTTACTTCCTTCAAACCTCACAACGATCTTGTGCGTTAAGCACGTGTTATCTATCCCCCCTTTCACAGATGGGGATATTAAGGCCTACGGTGCCGAGTGGCCTGTTTAGACCTAGGGTGGTGAGCAGGTGAAAAACACTGGAAGGCGGCCCTTGAGCAGCGAGACCCCAGGAGCTATGGAGGCTATGGAGGGGCTCCCCTATTACCCTATGCAGGGAAATAGTCGCTAGGACCAGAGGTCTCCCGGAAGTGAGGCGGTGGTAGAATCAGCCTGGCATCTCAGAAACGTCATTGCGGTGACCGCGCAGAGAAGGGGTCAGAAAAGGCTGGAGTGGGGGCCGGAGAGCAGTGGGGAGGCTGCCGAGATGTGTCCTGCCTGGCCTGAGAAGGACAACCCAAACCAGGAGCTCTAACAGAAGAAGACTTGGCAGGAAGAGGGCTCACCGGGAGGCAGATGGGGAGATGGCAAAGGCAGGGGACCAACGTGATTCCCACGTTTCTGATTTGGGCAACTGGGTGGAAGCTAAAGGAAGCCCTTTACTAAGATAGGAATCACCGGGGGAGCAGTGGGTTCGGAGAGGCTGGGAAGGGGATCGGTTCTCAAGGAGCTGATGAGAAGGGCCATCCAAGGGGAAGTCAGGGGATGGACAGATATACGAGACCAGAAGGGAGCATGACTGGTCTCGACTGAAGATGACGTTCCGGGGAGCCATCCTCACAGCGGGTAATCAAGGCCATGGGCGTAGAAGAGCTCATGAGGAGAGGGAAGAAGGGAGAGCAGCACCGAGGGAGGAGCTCAAGGAACACCCACATCCAAGGTCAGGCAGAGAAAGAGCCAGTGCCGGAGACTAAGCTGTGGTCACAGAGGTCAAGGGAGAACCCGGAGAAAGGAAGACGTGGCGGCCAAGGGCAGAATGTTAGGATCCAGCAGCCTCTCTGGGGCTGGCACACAGCGGTTGCTCTAAGAAGGCTTTGTTGAGGGAAGGAGTGTATGAACGAATTGCATTTCCTTAGTGCTTTGTAGCTTGCAAACTTCGACCACGGCTACGGACCCATGTGACCCTTATAAGAGGTGAGCAAGACTGACCCCACGCTACAGGGCGAAAGCCTGAGCTTTCAAAAACTTCCGCAGTTGGTGGAGAACCTGTAGGTTCTTCACAGGGTAATTTCTCTTCCCTGGCTCCCCGCGGCTCTGTCTGGCCCTGAGGGCAACTAATTGGTGCCCTGGGGTTAAGCGCTTTCCCAGAGCCCCCGCCGTGCCCCTCCCGCTGCCTCTCACACCCCTAAACACCAGGCGGGTTGCCTACACCAAGCAGGGATATTTGGTGTGTGAGAGTTGATTGGTTTTTGACAAAAACAGCTTGGCCTCTTTTTAGCACCTACTCATCCCCCAGGGGTTGGAAACCTGATATTTTAATGATTTGCTCCAGACCCTTTGCGGGCGGGGTGGAGATTTTGTGGGGCCAAAATCGGTGGAGGCAGGCCTGGTAGATGTAATTAGCAGGTGAGGCTCGCTGGCTGGGAAATCAGGTACGGTCAGCCCTCTGTGCTGGTCACTCACTTCCATTCCAGCCGGAGAGATTCTTGGTTCCCCAGAGGTGGAGGAGCGGGCTTCCCAGGCTAAGGACGAGAGAGACTTCGGGAGAGGTTGCACTCTCGTCTCATGGCCGCACAAACAATTTCCCTCCGCTCCTGTTTGTTTGGTCCCAATTGGTGCGTTTTCCTCCGGTCCCTTTTCTTTCTCTCCTAAAAGATTTTCCTACATCCTTCTGATCCTCTCTTTGGATTACAGAACCTCACAGGAGGAAGGAGGCTGACGTTCCACCTCTTCATGTTATAAATGGAGAAACTGAGATGCGGTGAAGATAAACGTCTTACCCAAAGTTACCCAGTGAGTTATTGCCATCATTATCATCTTCACCATTGTCATTGCAATCACCACCACCATCATCACCACTACCATCATCACCACCATCACCATCATCACCATCACCATCATCATCACCATCATCTTCATCATCACCACCATCACCATTATCATCACCATCATCATCACCACCACCATCATCACCACTACCATCATCACCGTCACCATCACCATCATCACCATCATCATCACCATCACCACCATCATCACCATCATCTTCATCATCATCATCACCATCACCATCATCACCATCACCATCATCATTACCATCACCATCATCATCATCATCACCATCATCATCACCATCATCACCATCACCATCATCACCATCATCATCACCACCATCATCACCACCACCACCACCATCACCATCATCACCACCATCATCACCACCACCACCATCACCATCATCACCACCATCATCACCACCATCAACATCATCATCACCATCTTCATCATCATCACATCACCATCATCACCACCATCACCATCATCATCATCATCACCATCATCATCACCACCACCATCATCATCACCACCACCATCATCATCACCACCACCATCACCATCATCACCATCATCATCACCATCATCACCATCATCATCATCACCATCATCATCACCATAATCTTCATCATCACCACCATCACCATTATCATCACCATCACCATCACCATCATCACCATCACTGTCATCATCACCACCATCACCATCATCATCACCATCATCATCACCATAATCTTCATCATCACCACCATCACCATTATCATCACCATCACCATCACCATCATCACCATCATCACCACCACCATCATCATCACCATCATCACCATCATCACTACCATCATCATCATCACCATCACCATCATCATCATCACCACCACCACCACCATCATCATCACTACCATTACCATCATCGCCACCATCATCATCACCGTCATCATCACTACAATCACTGGCATCATTATCATCACTATCACCACCACCACCACTGCCATCAACATAATCACCATCATTACCACTACCACCACGATGACCACAACCACCATCATTCCCATCATTTATTTGTTTGTCACCCCAAAAAGAATTCAAGGCACCTTAGCCACCACAAGATCATCAGTCTTCAGACTCCTTCCTGAGGGATACTCCTAACCCCCATCGTGTCCTCTGTCTCTTGCTAAGGTTTCCTACTTTCACACCATGTCTTCCTCCCCGTCATCCCTTCGCCAGACTGGGAGCCGGCTCTTGTCACCTGTGATTTCTCACAGACACACTCCTGTTCAAAATCCCATCCGTCTCTATTGTCCCTGCTGCTTCGGGAAGGACTGAAACGGAAGGACCCTGGAGAAGAAACATCTACCACCCAGAAGATGTGAGGGTGGGGGAACAGATGAAGGAAGTAGCAGGTGCTCTCAAGTGAAAGGGGTCCCGGGCTGACCGCTGCCTCGGCTCCACAGCCGGGGAGGTGAGAACACAGATGAGCCACATCTACTCTCTGCACCTCTCTGTCTCCTGGTTTAGAAAATGGTCTGAGGGAGGGAAGGATTCTGCTGGGAGATCCGAACGCCCCAGACGGCCGTCACACTGCTCGGTTCTAACAGCATGAGGCCCGGGGAGGAGGGCGGAAGGTCTGGTCTGGGCATTCCCTGCAGAGGGCAGAGGAGGCAGTCGACACAGCCCCCAGCCCCTAAAATCTGACCGGCTCCAGAGGCTGGGCTGCATCTCCGCACCCCACCGGGGGATTAGGGTTTTAGCTGCCAAATCTCCTGACGGGCCACTCCTCCCTCACCGAAGCCCCTTAGGTGGGGGCCGGCAGGTTCACACGTGGGAGGTGCCAGGGGCCTAATCTCTGCAGGGACAGCCACCGGGGCAACACCGCCCTCCAGGCTGTGCCCTCCCGGGTGAGCTCCCGGGCACGTCATTCCCCAGCCTCCCCTCTCCCAGCCCTCCGCCGCCTCCGCCAAGTCTTCTTTCCCACCCTCCGTCCCCCTACCTTGCCTTTTGCAGCCTGACACTTTGAAATGCGGGTCCCACTTCGGCCGGGTTTGGCCAGGAACAGCCATCTGTCACGGCCGCGCTTTTGGAAGGAGTATGAAATTCACAAACCTCCTCCGAGAGCCTCCCAGCAGGGAAGAAGTTCGGCTCCACTGTCCTCTCCAGAGTGACAAGCGAAGGGACAAAGATGACTTCAACCGTCCGGGAGCCCCCACAGGGGCTCAGTCAAGGCCCGAGTGACGCCTGGCGGAGCGAGTCTGACAACACGGCCAGGATGCCTTCCCCTGGCAGCCTAATGAGGTCCTTCTGGAGAACGACTGCCAGGAGGCGAGGCCACGGCAATGGTGACATCCAGGGGACCGGCTCAGTCGTGGAACAACTGACCTCGCCATGGCGCGGGCCAGCAATCGATCCCCAGCCTGGCCTGGCGATTCCCGACTACGCGGGTGTTCGTGGCTCCAAGGTCTGAATTACCTTTCAGAAAAAGGAGTGCAATATAGTCCCCAAATAAATGGGGGTGCAGCCAAGAGCAGCACCTTTTCCCCTCACCTGGGGCTGGGGGCCAGCTGGCAGGGGATGAATAATCATCTTCAAGACACGGATGTGACTTAGGCGATAACAGGCCTGTTTATTTCACACGTGCTGTGTGTCTGGCCCCGTGCTAAGAAACAGAAGAATCCTGAAGTGATGCAGCCATGGTCACTTCTACGCAAGAAGGTCAAACACCTGCTAAGGGGCACAATCCAGGTGCAAACCCAGCCCTGCCGGACTCCAAAGCCATGCTTCTTTCTGTCGTGTCACGTCGTCTCCACCTCGCACCATCCACTGCAACCAGATCGCTCATCTTAACCACACAAGAACCAAGGGTCGTGCCTAAGTAGCCGGCCCAAGGTCACCCAGCAAATGGATGGAGCCCGGTCCTGTGCGGCCCGAGCGCGGGTGGGGAGTGGAAGAGGAGGGCTGGAGTCAGGTGACGGCCGTGGTGGGCCAGCTGAGGAGCCACACGAGGAGGGTGGGAGGCAGGGAGTGGAGAAAAGGGGAGGACAAAGCCATCTGAGGGCAGGGCATGGTCTGGGCTATTTTTGCCCGAAAAGTCTGACAACTGCACGGACACAGATAGCAGGACAGGGAGGCTGAAGATCGAGCTGCCGCTTAGGGGTCATGAGGAAAGTCCAGGCAGGCCAGTAGGAGAGGCAGAAGCGGAGGATAGTCTTGGAGAGAGGGCGAGAGGAGGCAATGCTAAGGGAGAGGTGAGCAGGAGGGAGGAGGAAGAAGGCATTTCCAGAGACCGAGGATAGCAGGTGCATCGACCGAGCAAAGTAAAGCAGAGGAAGCAATGAGTCTCCCGTGCCCATTGGAAAAGGCTGGGTAGGCACTGGGACAGCCGGGCCGGGCTTGAAGTCCAAGCTGGAGTGTCAACTCAGGATGCAATCTGCACATTCAACACTATTCACTGAGTAAATACGTACTGGAAACCTCTGGTTTCAATCTCTGCACTAGACACTCGGGTAGGAAAGATGCTTTGTGAGGGTCCTTGCACTGCAGGAGCTCAGACTGCCCCCATCCTGGGCACCAGGGATGATGACAAAGAGACTCCCCACCTTCTCCTTCCTCTAAGAGCCAGGATGCCCCCATCTCTATCCACCACATCTCCCTACCCCCCTCTCCATCGCCCCCATCTCCATCACCCTCATCTCCATCACCCCCATCTCTATCACCCTCATCTCCATAACCCCCATCTCCCTACACCATCTCCATCACCCCCCATATCTCCCTCCACCCATCTCCATCACCCAATCTCCATCACCTCCATCTCCCTACCCCCATCTCCATCACCCCATCTCCATCACCCCCATCTCCATAAACCCCATCTCCCTCCACCCATCTCCATCACCCCCCATCCTCCTCCACCCATCTCCATCACCCCCATCTCCATCACCCCGCATCTCCCTACACCATCCATCACCCCCCATCTCCCTACACCCATATCCATCACCCCCCATCTCCCTACATCCATCTCCATCACCCCCCATCTCCATCACCCCCATCTCCCTACATCCATCTCCATCACCCCCCATCTCCAATGCCTCCCATCTCTCTACACCCGTCTCCATCACCCCCATCTCTATCACCCCCATCTCCCTACACCCATCTCCATCACTCCCCATCTCAGTCACCCCCCATTTCCCTATACCCATCTCCATCACCTCCCATCTCCATCACCCCCCCATATCTCCCTACATCCATCTCCATCACCCCCCATCTCCATCACCCCATCTCCATCATCCCCTATCTCCATCACCCCCATATCCCTACACCCATCTCCATCATCCCCTATCTCCATTGCCCCCATCTCCCTACATCCATCTCCATCACCCCCCATCTCCATCACCCCCATATCCCTACACCCATCTCCATCACCCCCCATCTCCATCACCCCCATATCCCTACACCCATCTCCATCACCCCCATCTCCCTACACCCATCTCCATCACCCCCATCTCCATCACCTCCATCTCCCTACACCCATCTCCATCACACCCCATCTCCATCACCCCCATATCCCTACACCCATCTCCATCACCCCCATCTCCCTACACCCATCTCCATCACCCCCATCTCCATCACCTCCATCTCCCTACACCCATCTCCATCACACCCCATCTCCATCACCCCCATTTTCACCACCACCCATATCCCTACACCCATTTCCATCAACCCATCTCCATCACCCCCATCTCCATCACCCCCCATATCTCCCTACATCCATCTCCATCACCCCCCATCTCCATCACCCCCATATCCCTACACCCATCTCCATCACCCCCCATCTCCATCACCCCCATATCCCTACACCCATCTCCATCACCCCCATCTCCCTACACCCATCTCCATCACCCCCATCTCCATCACCTCCATCTCCATCACCCCCCATCTCCCTACACCCATCTCCATCACCCCATCTCCATCACCCCCCATCTCCATCACCCCCCATCTCCATCACCCCATCTCCATCATCCCCTATCTCCATCACCCCCATATCCCTACACCCATTTCCATCAACCCATCTCCATCACCCCCATCTCCCTACACCCATCTCCATCACCTCCCATCTCCATCACCCCCCATATCTCCCTACATCCATCTCCATCACCCCCCATCTCCATCACCCCCATATCCCTACACCCATCTCCATCACCCCCATCTCCATCACCTCCATCTCCCTACACCCATCTCCATCACACCCCATCTCCATCACCCCCCATCTCCCTACACCCATCTCCATCACCCCATCTCCATCACCCCCCATCTCCATCACCCCCCATCTCCATCACCCCATCTCCATCATCCCCTATCTCCATCACCCCCATATCCCTACACCCATCTCCATCACCCCCTATCTCCATTACCCCCATCTCCCTACATCCATCTCCATCACCCCATCTCCATCACCCCCATTTTCACCACCCCCCATATCCCTACACCCATTTCCATCAACCCATCTCCATCACCCCCATCTCCCTACACCCATCTCCATCACCTCCCATCTCCATCACCCCCCATATCTCCCTACATCCATCTCCATCACCCCCCATCTCCATCACCCCCATATCCCTACACCCATCTCCATCACCCCCCATCTCCATCACCCCCCATCTCCCTACACCCATCTCCATCACCCCTCCGTCTCCATCCCCCACCTCCAACCACCTCTTTCTCTTCGGTCCAGGTGTGAGTTTCTTCTCACTACATTGTTCTGTTTGCCTCTGTGCACCATTTCCCCACCTGGACTGGTACCACCTCCATGGCAGGAGCCACCAACCTCCACAAAATCCGTTGCGTAGTAGATGTTCAGCAGCCAAATAAGATACCCTTGATTACTATGCTTATCAGTTACTTAATAAAGGTACTCATTGCCAAATAAGTATTCAACAGTTCCAAGTCCTAATTAAAAACAAAAATCAAGCAACCTAACTTCCGAAACTTGTGGATGACGCTTTGGGATCTGTTCCTCCGTTTTGCTTTCTCATTCAACAGACTGGGGCTGCCCTGGGCCATACAGAGATGATCCTGAGACCCAGCCCCCAGTGGCTCAAGGTAGGGCTCCAGGAACGCAGAGTAAGACTGGTGACATGTGACTCGGGAAATAGTTCTACCAAGATGAGGAATCCAGGAAGGCTTCTCAGAGGAGGGGCTGCCTTGAGAGCTGGGCAGGGCAGCCCAGGTGGAGACGGACGATTGTTCAACAGAGCAGGGGCAGGGAGACTGGGGCCATGACAGTGGAAGTGTGTGGGGAGGCTGGAGTGTCTGGGTTTTCCCGTTTGGGGGCTACGGGGCAACCACCAACCTGTTCAGAACTCACGGACCAAGGTAGGCTGTAGGCCGATGGGATCCTGGAGTTTCCTCATCACATTATTTCAAATCAGGAATCCTTCTGGGCCAGCATTCCTAGCCCTTCAACCATCCAGCACTGGCCCCCAACAGACGTCCCGGGTCCGAGCTCTGTGGGGACAACCTTGCCACCACGGCCCTGGAGTCCTGCCCAGCCTCAGAGTCCATTTCCCTTTTAAGGTAACCTCCCCCCCCACACACACCACCGATTCCACCTCTACCCACCTTCCCCAGAACCCAGCACTGCCTTCGCTCCTTGTGACACCCCTTCCTTGGGGTGCAAACTGGGTTCTGGCCGGTCGGTCGGATGTTCGGGTGCTTCCCCGTCCCCTGCAGCGGAGTGGGTGGGCGTGCAGGCTCTGGAGGCAGAACGCCAGGGCAGAGGCACTGGAAGGTCTCCTGGAGGAGGGGGCCGGAGTCTTTGAAGGGTAAATAGGAGCCTGTGAGATGAGGGAGGGATGAGAGAGGGGCCTCCAGGCGGAGAGAGTAGCGCAGGCCGAAGCTGGAGGCGTGAAAACACTTGGCATTTCGGGATCGTGGTAGAAAGTCGGGTGAGGAGGAGTGTTAAGTGAACGGGGGGGGGGAGGTGCAGTGGGGGGTGAAGAGGACGTGGAGGTCCGAGGGCCGGCGGGACAGGCTGCCGATACAGTGTCCAAGGTAAGCGCAGCCCCTCTCGGGCCCGAGCACGTGGCTCATGCCAGCGGCCGGCAGCAGGTGCTGGCCGCACACCCACCTGGACGACACACACCTCTAGGTGAGTCAACCCTGCAAAACACCAAGGCATCGCCTCCAGGGTTTTCTAACGGACCCTCCCGTTTAGAGCTTTCCTGCTGGACCCCGCTTAGCCCTCCCTCCCCCCTCCTTTCCGGGGGCTCCAGGGCTGCGATCGTATCGGCCATCATTTTTTTTTCATTCATTCATTCATTCATTCGCTCACCGATCATTATCCTCCGCCCTTCCGACGCTTCAGACAGGCCGTCCGTTTAATTTTGTTAAAACTAAACAGCGTGCTCCGTTCTTTCAGGACGCGTGATGTGTTCTGGGCAATGTTTTTCAGAGCAGTGAAACATTTCATTTTTCCCCCCAGCATCGAGATGTGTCAAACATCATTTATGCCTGGACATAATTCATCCCTCAAGATAAATATTGAAACCCAAGAGAGGAGAGACGGCGGCAGAATTTCCAGGGGCCGGGGGAGGCGGGGGGGGGGGGGGGGGTGGGGGGGGTGGGGGTGGGGGAGAGGCTAGGAAAGGGGGTCTCCCTTCCTGATCCCACCACCGGAGGGGTGAAAAAAGCATAAACGAAGCGAAAGTAAAGTAGCTAACTCCGGGTCTGCTCCCAGTCTCCCAGAAACGGCTGCAGACTTTTTTTTTTTTTTTTTTTTTTACAGGCCTCTTTTGTGTCTGTTGAACTGTTGCTCTGTCTTGCATAAAATCTCTTGCAATAGAAGCCCTCAATTAAAGTCACCTGCTGGTCTTTGTCAGCTGAGGTTGACGTTGTCAAATCGTGCAGAGCTCCTTAAGCCAATACAAGTCATTAAGGAGGAGGTGAATCAGAGATCCGACATGGCGGACAGGAGCCATCCATAATCAATTGATATCTTCCTCTGCTGGAGGCGGGGTCTCGGGGAGCCCTTTCCCGCCACCCCACCCCCCCCCCCGCACCCACCCTCAACTCACCTCATCCACAGGGGCCGCTACCCCTGGATCTAATTAGGCTGAGTCTCAGCAGGTCCGAGGCTGCGCTGAAAGGCCATCAGTAGGCGAGCCCATTAATAACTCGCCGGTGCCCTGCGTATTGTAATTGTCAGGCTGCAATTTACAGTAATCCTCCAATGCAAGAGCCCGAACTATTGCAGCTGATTGGAAATGCATACGCCCATTTGAAAGAGAAAAAAACACAAGATGCACGGGTTAAAAGGTCAGAGCATGCAAGTGTGTGTGCTGAGTGACAGGCATTTTAGTACTAGCCTGGGACCATATTTTAAAAGGTCACTGAAAACTCTTGGCTTGGGCCCTCTGACAAACAATGAACGTTCCATATATTTATTTGCCATCTCTTTGTTTTTACAGCAAGCAGAATAAATGAGTTAAATGACGTTGTGCGGGCCTGCATATTGTCAGCACAGGTTATAAGTCATTATTAAACTCCATCAAATCAAACCGAACCCGGTCAAGGCAATGAGACTAAAAGTTATTTGCATTCCTTCTGTCATAAAAAATCATATCCCCTTACTCAAGACTTTCGTTTCTTTATTAAATGCAGCCACAAGAGTATTTCAGGTCTGGCAATATAAGCTCAGGAAAACCTTCTCGGTATAACTCAGTGTAACAGCTTAGACCCGATTCCACTAAAAAGTCCCAGCTGAGCGTATCTGGGCACTCAATCAAGACATACATATTACTTTTAAATAAGATTAGCCTTTATATTTTGCTGCTTAAGTTAAAACTTTTCATGTCAGTCTCTACTTTTATGTAAACTCCAACATAATTCTGTTTTAGCAAAACACTTCAAACAAATTAAAAACCTCAAGTCCAACGTGTCCTTAACGAAAACTTTCTTAATGGCATCGCAATGTGTTTGCTGACACTAAAACACTTTTAAATGAGATGGATTTTCCCTCCACTTCCCTGCCTTTGTAATTACGGCTGCTGCGGGGAGTGCGCCTTCGGTTACAATGGCAAAAGCAGTTATCTGTGCTCCAAATAGTATTTGACCGATAGCTTGCCGGCGACCCACGGCAACTGCGTAAAAAACGTGTCTTCCCCTATCTGCCTCCGGCCGGGGTCACGTCGGTTGAGAAATGGAAGGTGACCGACGGGGACCGTCTGGGGGAGGGGTGCCGGGAAGCCAGGGGGTAGGCAGGGAGGAGGGGAGAACCCGTCCCACCGAATGGCCCTTCTATGGTAAGTCACAGAGTTGTTGAGGTGTCGTCAGCCGAAGCAGAACCGTGGCATTAGTGGCACCCCCCACACCTGGCCCCTCCTGCCTGCCCGTGGCACCTGGCACACAGCACCTGAGGCTCCCCAGCTTACTCCACGTTCTCTCACGGAGGCCACCGAGATCCTTCCAAGACACGTAGGAATCACCACCCCTACGGAGGGCTGAGGGTTTGACAGCCCTCAAAGGGGAAGCGCCAAGAGGTACAGAAACTTGCGGAAGGTCACATCTGTGGTATGGCGGGCAGAATTCTCAGATGGCCCCTAAGACTCCCATCCCCTGGTGTGTAAGCTGTAAATAACACCCTCCCCTTGAGTGTGGGCAATATGATGGGATGTCACTGTCATAGGTTATGGTATACGATCAAGGAGAAATTATTTTGCAGATGTAATTAAGGACCCTAATCAGTTGACCTTAAATTAATCAAAGTGGGCATCATCCTTGGTGGGCCTGACCTAATCGGGTGAACTCAAAAAAAAAAAAAAAAAAAAAAAAAAAAGGATCCAAGCCTTCCCTGAAAAGAGACTGAGGGGGGAGGGCAGCTCTCCTACCAGCCTTGAAGAAGAAAGCTTCCGGAAGTTCTGCACCTGCAAGACATGAATCCTGCCAAAAACCATGCGAACTTGGAAGGATCCCAGGCCAGATGAGACCACGGCCCAGGCAACACCTCGATCGTCATGACCTTGTGAAGCCCTAAGCAGGGAACCCAGCTAAGCTGTGCCTAGACTCCTGACCCACAGAAGCCTGGGGGGGTAACAAATGTGTACTGTTTTGACCCATCGAATTTATGTGAATCTGTTGCCCAGCAATAGAAAACAAGTCCACATGGCTTACGATGTACTCAAGGCCTCGTGGCCATCAACCCAGTAGGCTCGCCCCAATATCCACACTGCGGCCATATTTCAACCCCACATGTATACTCCTTTCTAGTGTTTGCGGTCTAAACATCAAATGTATGCTTATTTTTAAGTGGTTTGTGTCTTATCGTTTTCTAATCCTAAAGTATAGTCTTAAATACACTAATATCTACTTCTTGATTTGGCTATTACTGCCAAATGTTAGGAGAGCTTTCCTAGAATACAAAAAGCAAGAGCCCGCGGTGCCTTTTCCTTTTTCATTTCCAAGTCCCACAAACGGCAGCATGGGTGACACCAGTATGAAATTTTCTTGCTGAGCCCATAAAAATTAGTACCTTATGAGAAAAGCCGTACCTTTAAAAACACCTGACTAAATATTTCATAAACGCAACGTACAGCAAATTCCTACAGTAGATTCACTGGATTTACAACCATCAAACTATATTAAACTTACAATATCAAGATTTATCACCTATTAAATGGAGTCTCGTTTTAGTAATATCTAGCATTTGCTCCCAAAGGATCTCAAATACCTTCGACCCTTCACCAGGGCACTCCACCGTAATTCATAACGAGGTAATAGAAACCCTCGCTGTAAGGCCGCTGCTGCCGCGTTTGGGGATTAGCTCACCTATCAGCGAAAAGGTAGCCAGAGCTGGGCTGGACGGCGGCCGCTTTACAGAGTGCGGAAACGGTACCGAGATCCAGACCGTGGGGGGAGAACCCCACAGAGAACCACAGACGGCCAGTCGCAGGGTCCTAGCAGGCTTGTGTCCCAGTGGTTCTCCAACATCAGTTTTTGGCAGTGGAGCCCTTTCTTCCCACGCGATGTTGTAAGAAAGCTCAATAAATAAAACAGATAAAACGGGAACAGCTCTGGCTGAGCTGGGAAGGGGGCCCCCGGCCCCCCCGGGCCTTCCGCAGCACACACGGCGGGGGACAGTTTCCACTCCCGCGGTTCCTTGCCTGGGCCTCTCAGCTCCCCGAGATGCTGATTTTGTTGCGATTCTAACTCACATTTGCTGGTGCGGCTGAACCCCCACCTTATGTTTGAGGAACCCGAGACTCAGAGCGGGAGAGACGAGCTTACGGAAGTCAAGGCTTAAAAGCACAGCCCGGAAAAATACAGCCTGCCCTCAGAACGTGCCCAGGGATGTCATCATCCGTGTTGAAATCATAAACTAGGGGTAAAATGTGAGTTAATTTGGAAGATTTAGAATTCCTTACCTTAAAGAACTCAAAATCAGGGCTTTATGATATAGGCAGGTGTCATAACAAAGGAATAACAAAGAATGACGTGCTCTACTGAAAAGACTGCAATGTCTACGGCACCACAGACCAACGACCACTATAGTGAGACGTTCTGTAAGAACTTCTATTCATCCCTCAAAACCCCAGCTCAAGTACTACCCTGTCAGTAAACCAGCCCTAAGCGTCCAGGCTTTCTTCTACTGTGCCCTAGTCAGTCCTTTATCAGAGGGAACACCGGATTGAAACTGATTACACACAGCCATTGCCACCGGAACTTGAACCCTGAATATAGCCTCTGTGTGTTGTTGGCTCTCAGGGATGTCTTCAGAGTCCCGGCTTCTCTTTACTCGTCTGTAAAATGAGAGCAGCGGTCATACCTACTCTGACCCGAAACACAGGGAAAGTGCTTAGGACAGTAAGCACTCGATAAATGTTGTCATTACTATTTAAACTTGGTCACGTTCCCCCCAGCCTTTCACACGATCACACTACCCTGTTTTATTGTCTTCCCGGCGAGAATCATTCTCCAGAATGATCAGATTTCTTCTATTAAGATCTGTCTCCCCTCCCCACTCCCGCACCCCCACGGAGCGTAAGCTTCTGCGCAGGTGACGGACTCGTCTGACTGACGAATGTCACTCACTCCACGGTGGCCCCACAGGGGCCCCGGCCACAGAGGGTGCCGGACCAATGTTCACGGACGAACGCATAAATGTGTTGAGCGAAAAGAGCAAGGACATGAGCTCGGCTTCTAGGAATTCGTGGTCTTAGCCAGGATTCAAATCTCTATTACTTCTGCGTTTGCAAATTCAACGTTCGTGGCTTTGCGTGTCGACTGTTAGTAGATCCCGTGGGCCAACTCCCTCACCGTAGAGGACGAGGCAGAGGCTACGGCAGGCTAATGACTTGACCAGACGGTGGCTGGCCGGGGGCTGTGCTGCGGTGCCGGCTCCTGGACACACCGGCTGCCTGGCTCCTTTCAGCATCCTTGGTGCAGGAGGGTTAAAGCTGGATCGCCCTGGGGGCGTGTCTGGGACTCAGGAATCCCAGATGCCTCGAGATGCTCAGACCGCTGGTTGACAGTACGTCCCCTTTGTCAACAAAACTGGTTTCGGGGAGCCTTACTTCTGGAAAGCCTCGGTTTTCTATTTATACACATAACCGCAAGTTGGAATCCTGGCTTGTTAAGAGGACTGATTCAGCCCTTTATTCCCAAATAGGTAAATATAAGTAAAAATAACTAACCGCCAAATAAAACCCAAAGTGGCCTTACGGCTCTTAAAAGAACTTGAAGCTCAAACGCGCTTTCCCATAAAAGCAACTCTGTCCCGCTGTGTCTGCCCACACTGGAGCCTGGCCTCTGGGTGGGAGGAAACGACGAGGGCGCTGCCTCCCCCCCCCACCCCCCCTCGGCCCCCTTGTCACGGGGAGAGCCACGGGTGGCTGTCTTGTCATCACCAGTGTGTGAAGTGTGGCTCTACCCACCCATCACGCTGGCCCCCTGGCCGAAGCAGCAAAAGCCAGCGCCAAGTTCAAAGTTGTGACTAGAGCACTCTTTGCCTCCTCAAGGAGCCCCTTCCTCACGTAGGTCAGCCTCAGGTCAGACACTTAGTAGGCTGCTTAAGAAATATATTCTGGACCAAGGAGTACCAACATGTTTGTCCTAGCCCTTCCCATTCCCCGAAGGGTCTGTGGCAACAGTGCGACAGTGACAGTCCCCATGCCGCTACAGGACAGGGTGGAGACGCGAGGCGGGCGTCTGTGATTACAGACGCGTGCGCTAATGGGAGCACGGGGAACTGCTCCCCGGAAACAACTATCGTCGATTTGGCCACGGCCTGTCTTCCCCACCAGGACGCACCACAACATAATGGCCTGAAACGAGGGCAAAAACTTCCCGTTATTCATTGCTCTGCCCCCAGCACCCCCCGGGGGAGGGCCTGCACCCAGAAGGTGCTGCATAAACACCGGAGTCAGTAGAGGGAACTGGAGGTCTACCGGAAATCTGGCTCTGAGTTGCCTAGTAGTCTGAGCAAAAAGGGAAAGGATCCGCTATGAGATTCGGGGTCCATTTAAACCGAATCTTCAGGAAGATCACAGGTTCTTCCGGGTATTTCTCTACCGGGTCTTTAGCTCGACGCGTCCCAAATGTGTCAGAATGACCAGGGGACCTAGCCTTCACCCAAGACTATGACAATATTTAGGAACGCCAGGTCCTAGTCTCTTTGGAGAAAATATTGTAAAAAGCAGGGATGTTCCCCACTCTGTGCCCACGCCCACCTCCCTCCTGACCCGCACGGCACGTCTCCTGAGGGATCACGGACGTCTACGGACAGCAGATGGAGAACACCGCGGCACTGAGCCGACACCGGCATCTAGCGAGGTTCTACTGTGGTCCAGAAGCATTTGGGACTTGGGACGCGTAGTGGTGGTGAGGACACAGTCCTTTGCATGCCTGTAGCTCATAGACACGGGGGGCAGTGGCAGGGACCAAAGCACAGGCACAGGCTGACGGTGGTGGGAAGGAGGCGCCCGGCTAGGTCTGCCAGGCAGGAGGGCAGTGCTGGAGGAGTAGAGGCGGCAGGGAGGAGGGCCAGGACCGTTTCAGGCTGAGTCAATGACACAGGACAAGGCCTCTCTCAAAGCTGCAGACTTGGGATTACAGGGAAGACAATGGCCGTCCACCCGAGACGGGCAGGGTGCACCCCTCTGAGGAAGGCGAACTTCACCTCTCTGTGCCTCACTGTCCCCGTCTGCAAAAGGGGGACTGCGGCAGTAACAATGAGCATTGGTTGTGGGCTCATGACGTGTAGGGCACCGCGCCCAGCAATGTACACAACCTGCCACTGAATCCAAACGATGCCGTTCCTCGTGGTAGAGGCAAGGGCGTGAGGCCAGGAGGGCTAAATCACTTAGCCAAAGTCACGCGGTGCTGGGAACCAGGCGGGCTGAGTCCGGATCTCAGTTAGAATCTCTGTGCTTTCCTGCCCTCCAGTAGCAGTCACGTCCATACTTGTGGTGCCCAGTAAGTGGCATAAAACGAATGAAACGTAGCACAGATCAGGCGTTTAGTATATGTTCAGTAAACCTTCGCTGTCACGGGCCCACAGGCCCTAGAAGGAAGCCTTGAGGCCAATGTGTTTTGCGATTCAGAACGTTTCGAGAGAGCCAAAGGCAACCCACAAGAGGGGAGGATAGATCTGCAAATCACAAATCTGGTAAGGGCTTAATATCCCAGAATACATAAAGAACTCTTACAACTCACCACCACCACGAAAACCGATTCAAAAATGGACCAAGAACCTGAACAGACACTTCTCCAAAGAAGTTAAAACAAATGGCCCGCAAGCACATGCACAGATGCTCAGCAGCACTAATAATCAGGGAACCGCAAATCAATACTATGAGACGCCACCTCCTATCCGTTAGCACAGGTGTGATAAAACCACCAACCACCCAAAGAGACAAAAAGCCCTGAAAGCAAGTGCTGGTGAAGATGTGGAGAAACCGGAACCCTGATGCAGTGCCGAGGAGAATGTACAACGGGGCAGCTGCTGTGGAAAACGGTAAGGCAGTCTCTCACAAAATTAAACACGGAATTACTGTTAGGAGCTAGCAATCCCACGTCCGGGTGTACCCGCCGAAGAACCGGAAAGCAGGAATGCAGGGTGTGTGGACACCAGTACCAAAGCAGCGTTATTCACAAGAGCTGAATGGCGGAGGCAACCCAGACGTCCATCGGCAGATGAGTGGGTAACCAAAACACCGTGTGAATATACAGAATGGAATACTATGCAGCCTTAAAAAGGAAGTTCCGAACCTGCTCCAACACGGATGGACCTTAAGGACCTTATGCTGAATGGAATGAAGTCAGATGCCAAAGGGCAAATGCTGTCCGACTCTACTCACAGGAGAAGAGTCAAATCCAGAGACTGGAAGTAGAGTGGTGGATGCCGGGGGCTGGGGGAAGGAGGGGAAGGGAAGTTAGTGTTTCACGGATACAAAGTTCCAGTGTGGGATGAAGAAAAAGTTCTGGAGACGGATGGTGGTGACGGCTGTATGACAGCGGGTTGTACACCGAACGATGGCAAAAACGGGAAAGTTTTATGCGTGATTTGCCACAAAAGGAAGAAAGAAAAAGATCGAAGGGTCGTTCCCGCACTGCCTTGCAGGCAGCTTAGAAAGCGAGCTCTCGGCCCGCACCTCTACCGTGAGTGCACCTCCCTTGCTCCTGGCGTCTTTGCAAGGACAAGTCTGTTTACAACCCAGCCGGCTGTGAAGCGGCACGCGCCAGCCCATCTAAAGCACGCGTCATGTTATGCCGATGGATCCGTAGAAAGAAAAAATTTCACTTCCATCTGGATTCTTTTCACGCACATCACGACCTGCAAACCGATATGCTCGGCCCGGCTGTGTTCTCTGTGGCAAGCCAGGGGAGGGCAGGGTCACGGTGGCAGGAAGGGGCGGTGGGACCGGACCGATGCTCGGCCTGAACTGGCCAGTGATTTCTGGGCCGTGACACCGGCACGCACACGCACGTGGCCCTTAGCCAAACTCCTCAGAATGAAAATACACAGGCTTTTTCTCCTTTCGTTTAGAGAAGGTGGAAGGAAGGGAAAAGTTAGGGATTGAACTTTTCACAAAGGAAAACTAAGATTTTTTTTTTTCTCGTTCTGAGAAACTTATACTTACCGTCTTGTTCCTATAGCCAAATCATTTCTAGTAGTCCTTTGTTTACCGAGTTACAGAAAGATCGGGTCAAATCTTGGAATCACAGAATTCTTGCACAGCCAACAATATCAGGAGTACGTTCTAAAGACAGAGAAGCTGAACCACTTGGTTTCAGAACAATCAAATTCACTTAAGGAACGTGGCAAATGTATCACATGATAACCCAGGACTCGGAACACATTCAATGTGGCAGAATTTCAGAAAAACACACTGGTTAGGATTTAAATCTCGAAAAGAAAAAGACAATTGTTGCTATGCCACCCCACAAGTCAGCGTGAAGCAGAGCTCGGGAGACAGACCTTTCATTTTATGAAAATGTGCATTTTCATAGGACCATGGAACTAACACACTTCACGGGTCCTTTTTGCTACAACTATTTTAAGTGTTATCACCCGCTTGACCTGAATCCAAACGAATCAAAACGAGAAAAGAAAAAGAAAGGAGGACACAAAATGAACAGACCATAACTTTATTGGAGATTGACTCTGCTACAATTATTACAAAAGGAAACAACTAAAGGGAACTGGGACCCATAAGGTGCACTGCGTATTTCTGCAGCATGGTGACCGTATGAATGAATTACATCATGTTCCTTAAAAACAGCTGCAGCATGTGATGGTGAATATGTTATTGTCAATCAAATCATGTTAGTTTTTCTCGATTTTAGTCATTTTCCTTCACTCTATTTACAGCAGAAAAAGCCAGAGATTCTACTTGGGGTTCACCTTTGCATTTCTGCTATGTACCCCTGCTGATGCAGTGAATTCTGAGTGCCTCTGTAGGATTTAAAGTGTCTGTGGTTGACGTCCGAATGAAAATGGACTAGGGGGAAAAAAAAAAAAGACCAATCAATCAATGACTAAAATATATTTACAAGTTAGTTCTGAAAGACCATTTTCACTGCGAGTGGAGAATACAACAGTCTCGATGTAAATTCCCGTGATATTGCTAACCAGGGTCTCCAACAACTGTTAAAAGATCACTTTAATATCCTTGGTCTTAAACATATCTTAGAAACTTCTCATGTACAATATAAAATAAAGAAATTTATTTGGAAAGAACTGAATTCCCGAAAAGTAATCAGTGGCTGAAAAAATAGACCTATTCAAATGCAATCAAAACGACCGTACAGGTTGATGGACGCGGCACGAGTCTCTCTTGCGCAGAGAGCACGGGCTGGGTTGAGGGCTCCGACATTAATTTCAGATGCAGTTTAAATAAAGGTATCCAGGGTCTCAGTTTGGTGGCTTAACTTTTGTGTGAAAGGATTCGGTACCCTAGCAGAGGAAGGTGGAAGGTTTGAAATCAACCGGGCCTGAAGACGGAACGAACCGTGGTCGGTCTGCGTTTCGACGCTTCTCTGCACCCCGCAGTCCCCGCAGAGCACCCCGGGCGGGGGGAGAAGGATGGCAAAGAGCCCACTGCTGGGTGAGCGGTCGCATCTGGGAACTGAACCCACAGAAGCAAAGCGGCCTCAAGTCTCTTGCTCTTTAGGCAGGGCAGTCTGAATCTCTCTGAGGGCCAGCTATTATTAAGAATGTTAAAATATTAGTATTTTTAAGAGATAATTACAGGAGTGTTAGAGGTCATTCTAGATTTCATCACTTCACATGACGTTAAAGGAAAACCGAAAAAGAAAAAAAAAAGAGTAACACATACGTTTAAAACATACTTAAGAGTTCAGTGAACAGATCTCTGTCATACACAAACAGTAAGAAATGCCACAGACCAAAAAAAAAAAAAAAAAAAAATGACCTATTTAAGTTGTGCGAGTATATGACACATTGCAGGCATTATAATCATCTTTTTCAAATCCGGCAAATCAAAACAGCAGCGAGGCCAAACCACATTTTTTTTTTTCTTCCTCTCCGTGAAGCAGATTTTCCTTGAAATGAGGTAAAGCATGGTACCAAGTGCAAGGCTTCTCTGTGCTACACGAACAGAACGGAGGGGGGACAAAGCTATTACAAAACGCAGCATAGTTAGGACCGTGGAAAGGAGATCACGAGAGAAAGGAAAAATCTGTACAATGAAGGTTCGTCCCCACTAACCTCCACACAATCATCAGAAGGAGCTTCTGCAGCTGCTTCTTCAGGACACCCCCCGACCCCCCGCCCCGCACACACGTGCCCGTGGCGCCCCCCCCCCCCCCAGTGCCCTCGGCTCGCGGGGCTTCCGTTACATTCGCTCTCACAGTGCAATCACAGGAACAAAGGGATGACACACGCGGGTGGCAAGTGGGGCGACAGAGAGTGATTTTCCTCCTTAATCAATGGATGCAAAACATTTCAACAAGCTAAACTGGGGGTCGGGGGGGTGGACTTTACAGCATTAAAAATCAGCAGCACGAAAGCGTTCGTAACCCAGCTCATTTGTCTAACTCGAGTTTTTATTTTTTGACTTCGTAAACCAGGGGATCACAGAATCCGTCCGAGTGTGAGTCACAGATCAAAATTAGCTATCTGTCTCCAACAACAGAAAAATGGAATAGCGAAAGGTTGCTGTTGAGAAAACATTTTGAATGGTAGCAGGAAATTTGAACCCCTGAGAATGTATGACCTAATCATATCCGAGTCTGAACTTTTTAGTTTTAACAAAAAATACTCTTCTTAAGGTTACAAAATATATTGAGGCATTTTTCTCCCAACGGGAATTGTAACTGTGAAACAATCTGGTTTTGGTGCCAGGAGGCGAGAGAATCCCTTAACGCTGGGATTAGTGCATTAGACGCAACGCAAAGCCCTGGGCTCCCGGCATCAGGTAGTTTATAAATTAAGAAGAGATTTGTGATAGAACGTTATCACAAAATCACCCTCACAAGTACAATTCACATCCAGCCTTACTTGTCAATTATACACGTTTACAGTTAATATAATTCAAGAGTTGCTTGGTGTTCACTTGCTAGGAGATCTGACACTGAGGTTTTATTTTAAAAAACCGAATAGAAAGCGAAGGTTCCAAATCGGAAAGAAGTATTTTCAAAAGGAGTCTACCCAAATCAATTTGCTCAAAGACACACTGAATAATTTAGATCGCAATTGAAATTTAAGACCGGAGACAACGAATAACATTGGAGAAGCTTAACATCCCCCTCCAACTCAGGTCTCCTTAGAAAGTGGAGCTGACCGTTTTCCCTGCGCACGCGTGCAGAGAGAGGTGTTTCTCTGGGGGGTGGGTGGGTGGTGCAGGTAAAGCAAGAAATACAGTATCTGAGTGTATTTGAAAACAAAAACGCAGCATTACATGAAGCATCAAGTTCAGGATGGAAAACATTAGACACCTCTGCTCGGCTTTCTTAAACTTCAAGCATAATTAACAGAGCAAATTGCAGCAAACCTCTACTGGTGTGTCGGTGGGAGTGCAGGACTGACCCGCAGCTTTTCAAAAGGTAAATTAAGAGGTATTATAGTTACAGTGCAAAAAAAAAAAAAAAAAAAATTAAAATTTCAAGCATAATACATAAACATAGCACCAAACACGGGAAAAATGCATGCAAAAGAAAAGAAAAACTGAGGTATTTAAGTGAAGAGTGCCTACAGGTCTAATTAAAGAAACTTCGGCAAATGCCTAAAAATGTTTTTTTTTTTCCTTTTTTTTTTCCTTTTCCAAAGATGGAAAGAATGAGTTTATCTAAATGAATGACCTAAATCACAGATGTATCAAAATTACGGCAGTTTATCACAAACGTTACACTTCCATGGCATTAACAGCACGGCTTTGGTAGGTGAGATCTGCATGCAACACTGTGAAAAGTACAGTAAGACATTGACGTGAAAAGAGACTAACGGTAAAGGTGCTTTGTTTTGCTTCTTTAAATAAGTAACCAATCACTTATAAAATCTGCAGCATATTTTAGGTGTGATATGTCTAAAGGTTATCTTGTTAGAGCAACAGCCTACAGGGCAAAACCGTTTGCCACAATTTCCATCAGTGGAGCTACCTAGCAGGAGGTTTTTAGTAAAACTGGGTATTTAGCCAAAGATCCTTTTTATTATGGTGCTTAGAAAAAATCCAGAGACTACATATTTATTCTGGTTTTCAAGATGCCTTCAGGACACATACGACAGAAACGCTAATATAATCCTGTAATAAGTCACAACCACACTAGTGAGTTGCAAGTATCACACGGTCTCGACATCTTAAATGCATAATAAAACGAAGGGAATGTAAAATAGTTTGTTCCAAAAGGATCGGAAATCAAAAGGACATCCATGACGGCTTTACTTTTAAGGCGAGAACCTTTTTCTATGCAAGACTACGTGGCATGAGAAAACGAAAATCTGATTCACCAACGTGCCAGCCAACGTTAATGAAAAATCTGTCCCTTACTATCTATTAAGTGCAACGGCGACCGGGAGACATCGTCTTACACGACAGGGCATGGAAAGAAAGGACGGTGCGGGCACTCTTCTCCTCTGGCAGACCGCACCATTCTCCTGGGCGCATGGGCCACCGGGGGACCCGTGCCGGCGCCCACGCTGAGGAGGGGAGGACGCCCCACGGAATCCAGGGGCGTCTCAGCTGTAAAGCTCCTTGGCCTCCTACCACTAAGCGAAGCTGACAGAAATGAAACTAGGTTAACACAAAAACAAAAACAAAAACCCCAAACAAAAAGAGAACTGCCGATAATTATTTTGAACACTTGCCAAATGTCATCATTAAAGCACTCTTGTGATCTGAACAAAGCGGAAGTGAGGAAAGAAGACGAGATTGTGTTTGCGCAAAAAACTAAAACTACAGTTAGCTCCAAAATTTTTATACATATGTTAAATGTTTTATTCTGGAATCTAGCTTGTTATCAAACAACCTTTAAATTCTGCCTTCGATTCATTCCGCTCACTACCGACTTGAAATCACCCTTGTCAATTTCAATGGTTTTCCCCTTAATTCTGCTTTTTTGTGTTTTTCACTTTAAAAAGGGGCTTCAGCTGTTGGGAACCTGAGGTTGATTGGCTTTGAGGCTGCGGAGGGCTCTTCTTGCTGCCGCGGACTTGGCAATCCTGTAGCTTCGGCCGACGCCTTTAAATTTCCCCTTCCCCACCACTTCCACCGTGACTCTGACCTTGCCGTCGTACGTTCTCTCAGCCGGGCTGCGAAGAAACCAAACAGCTTGTATCAGAAGTCAGAACTATTTATTATGATTGTCAATCAGCACTGAGCACGCACTCGGGGGGGGGGGGGTGTGTGCAAGCCGACAGCACACAAGGAAACGTGCAGCGCACGGGGGCGCGGACCCCGACAGACGGGGCTGCGTCTCGCTTTTAACGCGGCGTTACTCTATGAAAGCAAAAGGGAAAGTCAATCAGACCACAAATATAAAGTGCAGAGCGCATGCCCCAGTGTAAACATTTTTCAGAATCATTAGTTTATGACATCTCTGACAACTCCCCCCACCGCCACCCTCGTTTTCAAGCAACTTAATTTTTTCCATGCACGTTCTGCCTTACCTAAATTTGGCAGTTTCTGGTTCCATTTCAAGCAATTCTCGCACAGGGGAGCGGGGCACATTTGCCGAAAATTTTTCTGTAATCAAAACGAAAGAACAGCGTGCGTGATATCCTTGTCATTCTTTTTTAAGGATGATTTTGTTTCTTTCCGAGGGGAGCGAACGGTACCTATCAGCGGCCGCATCATAGGATAGTACACCTGCCAGACCATCTCCAGGGACATCCCGCTATCCATGTAAATGGCACCAGCAAGTGACTCGAAAATGTCCCCCATGGCCTTTGGAACTTCAATATCCTCTTCTTTCTCTTCGTCCTCCTCAGACCTCCTGAGCTATTTACACAGAGAAAAGTGATGTGTAAGCAAAAAGACCATCTTTAAAGGCGTTCCACAGAAGTGCATTTCTTTTCTCAGCTAGGACTCTTACTGTACCTTTAACAAGGATAATACCACCAACCATTTGGGGCAATCGCCTACTACACTGTAACAGGTTCTTCATAAACATTATCTTACCTAAAAAGAAGATTTTTCCAACTTCTCAAAGAAAAAAACAAAAACAAAAACAACTCCCTTCCCCATTCAGTATTATTCTATACTCAGCAAAGGGAAAAAAAGAGTACTTCTAAATGAAAACAAAATCAACGTTAACACAAAATTAGAAATAGTTAATGAACGTATGAAAAAAATTTTCAAATCCACTCTTCATCAAAGAACTTCATCTTAAAACATTTCTACCCCCTAGCGGCTTGGCAAGGATTAGGCAGAATACTAATCCATACAGCACGGGCAAGGGTTGTGTAGTTCTACTTTGGGGAGTAGAAGTTACCACTTTTGGCCAGGGAAATTCTACTAGAAGACAGATTTCTCCAAGCTCCCTTTTTATTAAACCCCTTAGTACGCACTGCCTATTAAGAGTACCTGACACGTGTTCAAATTAATGTAATGAAAAATTATGAATATGCTAATGCCTTTTAAAAGTTCAAAATTCTTTGAACAGTAATTCCATCTCTAGGAATTTATCTGAAAAAGGTACTGGATATATTTGCCACACCTATGTTTATTAAAAGCCCTAAGTAAAAACAACTTAAATATCTAGGCACAACGGACTGTTTAAATACATTCCATTAGAGCTATATCGACTACTGTGCAGCTACTGAAAGTTGCAATGCCGCTGGATACACGGAAAGGTGTCCTCAACACATTAAGTGAAAAAAACACATTGTGGTACACTATGCATCATATAATGGCACTTGATAGTTCATCTATGTTTATGTTTACACGCATTGGCAATAAAACATCACAGACCGTTAGTGCTGGTTATTTCTAAGGCAGCATATTTGCGTAACTTTAATCTTCCTTTTGCTTATTTGTATTTTATAAAATAACCACAAATTACTTGTGAGAAACAAAAAAAGAGGTGAGGTTTTTTTTAAATTTCTAGATGGACTGTTTAGCCACACAGAGCTCTATATAAACCACTTGTAATGCTGACCCTTGGGAAAACAAGATACTTACTGTTGGTACATCATGGTTTTGAGGTAGAAAGGAATTTTAAAACTTACTGAGTTTAATTCTCTCCGTTCACAAAAGAAGAAACCGAGGCCCGGAGAGGTGGAGAGACTTTAAGATCCAACAGGAAGTCAGAAAAGCCAGACCACTGACATTTCTAATCACTTTTTATGACTCCTAATACATACGTCTATGTAAACAAAGGTCAGGAAAAGAGGGGACACGACAGAACTGGCGTGGCCCACTGTCATCAAAAACGGCTGAAATCGAAGTTTGGCCGGTGCCTCAAATTCTAAGCTTAAACGCTTCTGAAGGACGAGACCAGAAGTCCTACTGGGAACACAGGAGCTGGTCCTAAGTCGTGGTCCCACTGCTAGCTGTGCTCCAACTCGGACCATTCACCCCGGACAAGTACCCGCCGGGGAACGTGGATTCCCCTTCGGCACACGCTCTGTAGTGTTTACAGGGTCTGACACTTCCCTTGCGGCCACACCTCCAATTTCTTTCACCGCAAGTCAAAGGAAATGCACTGCTCCCCAGCCGAGGCTTGGGGCAATTAAAAGAAGGGAAGGTGCAGATCACCGAAGGAACAATTAAAACGGCCACCAGAATGCCACACACATTTCCTGCCTCCTTACAAGAAATCTACAAAAGTAAGAGAAACAAAGGAATCGGGACGTGGAGAACAGGACCCGAGAGTGCTCTCCTGGGTACACACAGGCATGCGGAAGGATGGCAGCGAAGGATCAGAGGGGAAAGATGGAGGTGAGATTCTTTGCTACAAACTCCAAAACAGCCCGGAACACATTACAATGAGCTCCATGACGGAAGAACCTCGGGCTGAACTCAGGCCAGAAGCCTCTCACATGCCACCGGCTAAAATCTCAGAAGGCTGGTTTTTTTTAAGCGAGTTCTCCTATTTTCAAGCAGCAGCAGCAGAACAGACACACGTTTGTGACGCTTACCTGACAAAGCATCAGCGAACCTTTCTGACCCCTTGGAACGAGCAAAGGCAGAATAAACCGCACGAGCCCTAAGGTCCACGCTGGCTTGGGCAGGGGAAGCCGGGGCGGCCCGATCCGACCCGGCCCCAGGCCCCGGCCGCTTCCCTCCCCCGAAGGTCCGCGCTGCGGCCCCGCGGGCGCGGTCAAGGGTAAAGGGCCGACGGGAGCGCGCGCGGCGCGCGCCTGTGACCTCCGTCCGGAGACGGGAGCGCCCGCGGCGGCGCCTCACTCACCTCCGAGTCCATGCCCTGCATCTCGTTCTTCTCCAGCTGGAACTGCACGAAGTCGTCGATGACGTGGAAGAGCTCGGGGGAGACGGCTTTGAAGTACTTGTGGTAGTCGTACTTGACCGCCAGCGACGCGAAGATGGTGTTGTTGACCAGCGCGGACCGCAGGTCGGTCAGGACGCCCGGGGAGTGCTGCCGCGGGTCTTCGTAAAGGTGCTTGGTTATGAGGTAGTCCAAAATCGCATCTCCCAGGAACTCCAGGCGCTGGTAACAATCTGCGGGCGGCCCAGGGCGCAGCCGTCAGCTCGCGCCTTCCCGCACGGTAACCCGCACGGTAACCCGCAGCGCGCGCACGCGGGGCCCCAGACCCACCGCAGCCGGGCCCGGCGGGCTTCGCGAAGTTCATGCATCCGCTCCAGTGACAAGCCGTGTGACGTGCCACACTTACTAAAGCCTCTGGCAATTCAATCTGACCAAGAAGGCGTATTTCGTATCTATAAACTGGGGGTCCTAAAAGCCTACGGTGGCCCAAAGAGCGCTGCGCGAGCGGACCCACACCGGCCGGGGGGCCCCAGCAGGGCGGCCCCCCCCCCCACCCGGGGGGCACAGGGCTGGCCAGGCGGGTGCTGAGCGCCACCGAAGCGGCGGCAGCCTCGGTCCCGCGCCGGCGGTCTGGGGCCAGTCATGCCCTGCCCCACGCACCCCTCTGCCTCGCCTGCTCTTCCCCCCCCCCGCCCCCGCGCACTTCGTGCTCCCGGCGCTGATCCCCGCGCACCCCGTGTTCCCCACGCTCTGAGCCCGTGCAACCCCGAACCCTGCGCTCTGCCCCCGTGTAAGTCTCACACGGTGTGCTCTTTGCCCGCGCACCCCGCGCTCTGGCCCCACTCCGGAGTGTGTACTAGCCGCCCTGCCTCTCCACTCCTGGGTCACAACAGCCACCCGGGAGGCCAGCCAGTATACTAGAAAACCCCCTTCTCTGCCTGCGCAAGAACTGAGGAGTTTGACCCGAACAAGGGGCCGGAGAAAGGAGAGGTGAGGCCGTGCGCAGAGACCCGAGGCACCACGGGTCGGCTGCCCACACCGGAGAAGGCCCCCAGCCTGGGGCGGCACCCCTATCTCCTCACCATGCCCAGCAGGACCCGCGCAAGCCAGGAGGCTGGGGCAGGGACAGATGGGGCAGCGCGTCCCGGACACCTGGAGCTCAGAGGCAGGGCCCCTCACTCCGCAGAGGGCAGGAGGGACCATCCGCTTCTGCACAAAGAGAAACAGCCCTCTGTGCTGTCGGTCCTTCCAGTTCAGGGCCAGATCGGTTTTTACTTTTTGGCTTTGCACTTTTCTGATCATCTTAACCTTTATTGTTTTCCTTAATACAGACCCTCTACTCTGCTCTGGGATTCCAGATTCAAGCACTTACTACTCGAATACAGAAAAAAGTACACAGGCTTTTCACAAGCTGAAGCTGACAGTTCCAGGCACCTAATCTCCCTTCTAATCTGATGGCCCGGGCGCCTACTAAATAGAAGAGGAAAACCTGGGGCGCAGTGCCGAGTGGGAGACGGCAGCAAGAGCGAGAGCAAGGGCAAGGAGGCCCTCCCCGAAGAAGTTCCTTTTCATCGGCTCATCTTTAGATCCAAAGGGACCTGAAGAAAGGGAGGGGCCTTTCCGTTCAGGAAGAACCATAAAAAGATGTGACAGTTCATCCAGAATGTATGGATGAATCAAGAACCAAAACCAGCACTGAACGGGGGAAGATTCAAATGGGAAAAACACAGCAGAATACGAAGGCTCAAACTCCCCTGTGCGGCACGTCTACGCGAGCGCGTAAGGAGGGCCAGGCCGCCAGCTGCCAAGGATAAGGCGCAGGGCTCCCGGAAAGCAGAGGAAAATAGAGCCGCCTTCGTTTTTCTCTTGCTCCCTCCCTCCCTCCACCGTGCACGTTAAGCACCAAGCCTGTACATGCGTAGGATGCTTTTCTCTAACGGGGCCCAAATAACGCAGTTAACGCAAGGTGGCCGTTTCAGGGAAACGGAGTGCGGGCTGGGGCTTCTTACCAGTGATAGTATTGTAGTGGTAGGAGGCGTGCGTAAAAGCTTGCAGAAGGTAAGCCTTGTTCTTGAACCTGTAGTTGATTTTCTTCTCAAAATTCTCAAAACCCGATATCAGGTGGTTCAGTGTTTTATCTGCGTCCGGATGATCAAACATGCATCGTGGTGGAATCTTCAAACAACCGTACTCCAAGTCTTTCAGGACAGAGGAGCGCGGGCCGGCCACCGAGGCGGCGGCCCGGCTCCCTGAAAGGGCCTTTTGTTGGCCGTTGAAATTCTCCCTGGCGGGGCACATGGCCTTTTCCCGATCAGTCCTTTTAATTACCGGGAGCACCTTGAGCCCCAAGGAGCAGAGGAACAGCTGGGCAGCCCTCTCCCCGCAGCTGGTCAAATAGCAGCCCAGCAGGGCCTCCACACAGTCGGCTATGCTTTTGTCCGCGATGCACTGCTCGGTGTGCAAGTCGTAAGAGATGGACTGTTTCCCTGTGTCGACGCCACAGTTCTCTTCCGACGGATTCCAGAACCCCACCACAAAGTCATCCTCTTCGACGGCTTTGCTGGGATCCAGGTAGCACATGGCATCCCAAGAGCTATAGTCGAAGTCCTCGAAATCTGAGGAGAATGGCATGCTGCCCAAGGAGGCTTTTTTGGGCATTTTCCATTCGTATGCAGAATCAGTGGCTGAGAGAGGAGAAAGAGAAATTTTCTTTACGAAAGCTCCCGATCCCATTAGCATGTTATCTATGAATTTGATATGTTCCTGATCATACTCCAGGAAATCATCTTCGTCGTCGGCGTCCTCCTTTGGAACCTTCCACGTCAGATCCTCCCCCTCCTCGTCGTCCTCCTCAAAGTCCTGGTCCAGTTTGCCATTAGCCAACATGCAGTCTTTTGTCTGAAACGACGGGGAATGGGGAAGGAGGGGAGACATAGCTGCTGTTTTTAAAAGGGTCTGAAACTCAATAAAAGCAAGGGTTGTGGATAATTTCAAATGACAACCACAAATACTAAAAGGCAACTTTAAAATCACGGCCATTTGTTTTCAATTAACATAAAATAAGTTATTTAATCATATAAACAAAGTGAAACATGTTCTTCGAATGTTCATTTTCTAAGTTATAAAATGACCTTTAGCCAGTATGAAGCTTTAAGTTAAGGATTTCTGTACGTGGATATAAAGTTAAAATTAATGTCCGCGAGGCACGACTGCAGCTAAGGAGGCTTACTCCAGCAGACACACAATAAAAGCACTCACATGCCGATCACAGAGGTCTTCGATTTTGCTGACAAAGTTTTAAAATGTTTCGAAAAGATTTTCAAATGAATAAAATTAAAGTCCAGATGCAGAGAAAGCATTATCTGTGCAATGAAGAGTATAAATATATGAAAGAAGATCAACTGCTTTAAAAATCTGTAGAATATTAAAAATGGGCAACAGGGATTCATGGGAAAGTCTGTCCCCGCTTTCCACTGCAAATCAAAGTGCATTTGCTATAATGTAAAACTAGATTGCTCTGCTTGAAAACTAGAAGTGATCACTGAACTAAGCTACGAATTTGGGAAATTATGCTTTTCCCCTCCACCGTGCTACAGTAATCAGAGGAACAGATTATAGCGTAACTGACAAAAACAGAAGAAAAGTTAGACTAACATGAAACACAACAATCCAATTTCTGTCAGAAGATCTTTGCTAATTCCGATTTCTTTGGCAAAAGCTTATTTGTGAATGACAACCTTAATAATGGGCTAGGATTCAGTAATGATGTAACTTTTTTGCAATGCTAAGAGATGCCAAATTTCTGTTGCGCAAGAAATAAAAAAAAGTAAAATAAAAAGACTCTCCTTTCCTTTGGGGCGAAAGGCAGGAGAGTTTGCTTCAATTTTGATAGCAACAACTTTCCAGAGATTTCCTGACAAAAGTTTTCAAACCTCGTCAAGTAGTTTTTAAATACTGCAAATATTTCATTTTAAATCGGACTCAAAAGGGACAGTGTAGTTGTTTGAAAGTAAAGACGAGTAGTGAGCCAATGTAGATACGTATGTGTCTACAACAACATACCTGAATGTTTGTTTTTTTTTTTTTTAATAAAAAACGTTTATAAAACGTTTTCAAGGTTACGGAAGAATATGAGAAGAAACTATAGTGGCAGACCTCTAGGAACTACTTCCTGCAAAAAGCCCTGTACTCTTCCGAGGTAACATGAGCTGTTTTGACTACTGTTTGGTCCTTGCACTAAAAAAAGGCAAACTGCCATTAAAACAAAAAATCAGAGTGAAAAAACGTTTCATTAAATAGAATCTTCGTGTATCTTCAGTAAGATGCTCCCATAGTCTGAAATTGGCAATATACACACACCAACCCCAAAGACTGGGTTTTATCACAAAGCAAAGTTCTTTAATGCCTCTGGGTTTCAGTTTCTCTATCTGCGAAATAGCAGGGTCCGACCTCCCTAAATAAGAACACTTCAGGCTCTTCAGAAAAATGCCAGCATAAAACTCTTTTCGCTTCCAGTTCAAGTCAACCTTCTACCTGAGTTATTACCTTCTGCACTCGCATGCAAAGGTTTCTCTTAAACCTACGTGGGGAGGAGCGAGGCGGGTGAAGCAGGAATGCACACGCTCTCCTGTGTCTGTTTCAGTAAGCGTAAATTACTAAGTGAAAATACGAACAGGATCTTTAATATATTCCAAAAGTCACGGTGCCAGGTCATCTGAAATGTTAAGGAAAATAAGAAATGTCTGTTCTAACTTAAAACAACATTTTTTTTAATCAAAAGGACTTGTCAATGTCACCTTGATGCTAATTTTTTTTAAAGAGCCGATTATATTATGAAACTACTTACAAGGCAGAATAATTATCACTGGAATGTTTTTCATAGAGATGCAATATTTTCTCTAACGTTCTCAAAATCTACATATTTTCCTCTAAGGTTCCGCCCATTTCTAAATCAGGAACGAATATAATTTTTCTAACCCAACTTGCATTAAAACATTCTGATGCTTTTCCAGAGGAGGTCAATTTCTGTGAGACACTGAAATCCTCTCAAATACTGCACGAGTTAAAAATATGCTCAATGAAGAGATAAAAATCAAAACAGGGTCGCAGAGCATCAGGCCTGGAAATATTTGAGCCCAGGAACCGGGACGCGCGTGTCAGAAAGAAGACGGGCAGAGCACATATTTAGGAGGCATAATCTGTGAAAGAAACGGTATTCTCAGCGTTGGCCTGGAGGAAAAATGAAGTAACAACGATCTAGTTTCTCATTAATGCAAAATAAATGTCCAAGAAAGCAAAGTGCCAGAGAGATCGCCTTTGATTTTGGAAGAGGTGCTCTCACGTTCCCCAGCCGCCCACCACGGGGAGGGACCGACCGCTCTGCCGGCTCACGAGCCCTCCGAGGTGCCCTCTGGTGGCCTTCAAGACGAGACAAAATGAAGCCGCTGCAGCTAATACTTGGTCGTCTCAAGTCCCTGGCAAAATTTAAACTGTTTCCAAAAAACTACAACCTTTAGGATCTTTTTTTTTTTTTTTTAGTTCACTAGAGAAGGCCTAGTCCTCACTGAGAAATCCCTGAACTACAAAGCAAGGCTTTACTGAAATTAATGACTTCATAGATAGGAGATCACAGACCACTGAAGAGTCATTTTATTGAACAGAGCTAAGGGTCTGTCCTCACTTGTAATACAGGGTAACAAAGTGAAATATCATGGAGTTTTGTTTTCTTCTTTTTCAGAGTCGCAACATCATATACCTCTGGAAAAGGAAGATGATAGAATTGTCCCCCCGCCTCAAAAATATCTAACACTGTTTCTGAATTCAATGAAGAGACAGTCTCCTTAGAGAAATTAACACATCAAATTCCTACTCTATTACAGATATGCCACGGAAAAGAAACAAAAAATTAAGAGAACAAAATTCTCCCCGTTCACCAAAGTAGAAGTCCTTCCAGTTACCAAAAACTTACCATTTCATCTTTTTCCCATTTATCTGTATTACTTTTGTCTTGGTTTACTACATAACCAGGAGGAAGCCAATTCACAGGGGGATCAAATATGGACACCACCATGCGGCTGGGCAGTCCCTTCTTTTTTCCAAGCCGATACAGATTACAGTTGCTGACCTTTAGCAGAAAAAACGTGTAAGACACTTATCCATAAATGCCCGCTGCTGGAGTTCACACCAGGCAAATAAACACATTTTTAGTTAAATGTTGTTCGTATCACCACAACTGGTCATCAATTATAGAGAACGTACAGGTTTTCTGCCTATTCACGGTAAGAAATTTTACGTGCCCGTGTATTCTACAACCTTTAGTGTCGTTAGATGAATACTTCTGGATATAAAAACGCAGATCAGAAAAAACTAATACGCAAATTCCCTATAAAGTCAGAACAAACAATTCACACAATTTCAAACTTTAAAAAAAAAAAACACAACCTGATGATATCAAATGCAAACTGCCAACTGGGACTATCAGAATAGAAAAGAATCCCTGTAAAGCATCTAAGGTGTCACAATATTCGTAATGAAATAAATGGGGGGAAATGCCACAGACTCTAGCTATGTAAGTGGAAACTGGCACTGAGTAAATGGAGCTAAAATCATTTTATACT
This sequence comes from Panthera tigris, assembly GCF_018350195.1. Classification (NCBI taxonomy): domain Eukaryota; kingdom Metazoa; phylum Chordata; class Mammalia; order Carnivora; family Felidae; genus Panthera; species Panthera tigris. The sequence goes on from NC_056665.1 coordinate 136,993,361, forward strand.
CCTAAGCCACAAATGACATTTTTGTTCAATCATTTTAAAACACAGCAAAAGGTAATAACTCCATGTTTATTCACATCAATAAAACAGCTTCATTGTTTGCCCTGTGCTGTGTTTTTCCTACAGACCCCATGTCCTCCCTAACTCACTCACTCGTTAACATTTCTACCTAGAAACGTCTAGTAAAAACTTGGAAACAAGGATCTAGAACGGTCCACGCCATATGCATTTTCTATAAACCAGGTTCCTTTCTACGTAAGCACTTCACGAGCCCTTTCTCTGGGGAACTCGGGACCACTGAACGGGTACCCACATCCCTGAGAGAACAGTCAGAAAACTGAGAGACTGCTACTAGTCCCTGCAGGCGACACAGCTGGGGGCGGGGGGGGGGGGGGGGTCCGGTGTCTGCAGGTGACACTCACTACGCGAGGCACGCTGTCAGAAACGTTAGGGCTCTGATAAACGCTAGCATCCTTTTCCAGAGTCGGAGAATCACAGCATCACAGCCGGCAACAGGAGGACGAAGACGGCGATCCCATCCACTCAGACGGCACGGGTGGCGGGACGGAACAGGAAGAAAGAACTAGAGGCCATTCGACAAGCGGGGGGAGGGCCGTGAGAGAGGAACGACAGCGGGGGTGCGTGCGTGGAGTCCGCGCGAAGACCGGCGAGGGGCTCAGGCCCGGTCAGGACACCAGACCGGGCTGAGGGAATAACGATGATCTCTCCTGGAAGCAAGGAGCCAAGGCTGTCCGGGCAGACGCAGAGATGCTATTTCGGAAACGTACGCTGATTTCTTCCTTACCTAACAGAGTACATGTGCTAACGCTTTATACCGATTCTCAGCCTCTGATGTTTTGTTCCTACAACCACCTTCTTGGTGACCCCATTTGTTCTGACAGCCTCGATTATCACTCTCGTGAAGACTATTCGCCCACGCCGTAGTTCAGTCCTAAATTCTCAACGATCCCAACGTTTCACTTCATTTTCCACGAGGTCCGAAAACCCTAATCCTCACCCCGATTCCTCCATTTGTGCTCCTCCCACCAAGAGCGCCGCCACGGCCCCAGCCTACACGAGGGCACCCCGGCATCACGGCTCTCTCTGCCCCCCAATCACACGGAGGGGCAGTGAGAAGGGCGGCGGAAGGAACGGGTTCTCGCTTCCGACGCCCTCCCGACTGGCAAGTTAAGTAACCCTACGCCAACCAAAAGCAACCTCTCCAGGCAGGAGTCTCCCCACCTGCAAGATGGAGGCGTGTTATCCAGCCTCCAGGGGCTCAGTGAGAAGAGTAAACGAGGTCTGTAAAATGCTCAGTGTAGTGTCCGGTGTTACAGAGTGACATCGGAGGTAGGGGAGTGTGACGGTGAAGAGCACGGTCTCTGAAGCCGCACTGTCTGGGCTCCGCCACGTACTTGCCACGTGACCCTGGGGCAAGCTAACACCTCTTGCCTCAGGATCCTCGTCTACAGAAGAGGGATAATAAAAGTGTATACAATTATACATAAAATCTAAAAAATGTAATAAAAGTGGGGCGCCTGGGTGGCTCCGTCGGTCGAGCGTCCGACTTCGGCTCAGGTCATGATCTCGCGGTTCGTGGGTTTGAGTCCCGCGTCGGGCTCTGTGCTGACAGCTCGGAGCCCGGAGCCCGCTTCGGATTCTGTGTCTCCCCTTCTGTCTGCCCCTCCCCTGCTCGTGCTCTATCTCTGTTTCTCAATAATAAATAAACATTAAGCATTTTTTTTAAATGTAATAAAAGTATGCAGAATTTAATTAGGCGACTGATATAACACATAAGGCTGCAAAAGTAGCGTCTGGCTGGAGGAAATGCTTAGGAAGCGTGAGCTTCAACTCTCATTCCCCCCGAACTACTACTCACCTCGGTCCTGTCCTCACTGCTGGAACTTGAGAACCATCCCCTACTCTGCCTGCTTACACTCTGCAAAAGCCCAGCCGATCGCCCCGCTCGGTCTGGCTTCGCGCTTGGACTCAGGCCGCACTTTGCCACCAGAGCGATCACGTTACAAGCAGCGCTTCCAGAACGGGAAGAGTCCCTGACGCGAAAAGTGCCCCCGACATCCAAACACGCGCAAACTCCTGGGCCCAGCCTTGAACATCTTCCACGACAGAGCTTCCCACACCTGCCCTTTTACCCTTTCCTCTGCCTGCTGCCACAGTTGGGTCACTGAGTGCTGCCGACGCGCCCTGCCGTCTGTTCACTGTTTACACACTAGGTGCCAGTGCATCTCCTCCATGAACGCCTTCTCCTCCCAGCGACGGTCCTTCTCTCTGAGCGTCCGGGGCAACGAGCAGCTTTGTAAGTTACACGTCAAGCATGGACGTGTTGCCCTGTGACACCTCTTTTATCATCGTTTAAACATTTTACCTTCGCCGCTTCCCCTCCTGAAATCTTGATTCCCGCTGGCGTGGGGTCACACCCTTCCTCTGGGCTCTCGGTCCCCTGCGTGCTCGGAGCTCAGGCGTCACCCCCTTTATGCCGGGGAGTCACCGAGCTCCCCTCCCTTCCTCACCCTCCAAAAACCCTGAAGACAAGCTCCTCCGCACAAGACCTGTGTTTTCTCCAGGTCCGGATGCCTTGTGTGCCAAGACGGCATTCTCCCAGATAAACTTTTCTCTCCACTAAAATTCAAGCGCGAGCACCCTCCCCGCCAAACAACCACGCCTCGTACCTCTTCACACCCCCTGGGGACCCAGCGAGCACACGTATTCTCGCACACGGTCCCATCAGAGCTGAATTTCCATCCATCCACAAGGCACACACAGATCAGCTGACGCCCCAAACCTTGGGGGCTTCATCAGGGAAAGGCAGCCTCCCGTCTGAGCGACCCCTCGTCCTCTGAAACCAGCCCGCACGTGACCCCACGTCCTAGGCACGCCGAACGCTTACTCTGAGTGAGAAACACGGTACTTCTTACCTTTTTGCTTCTCATATAGGAAAGGCGGCCCTCGTGCGCGTCGGGGTAAGTGCAAAACAGGTACGTGGTGATGGCATGCTTTAGAAAGGAGTCACCAAGCATTTCAAGCCGCTCCAGGTTAAACCCATCGCTAGCATTTGAAAGGGTCAAAGCCTGCAGAATGAGTCCAGGGTTCGGGCCAAGAGTCCTCGAGGAGTAGCCGGGACAAGGGTTCTGCGCAGAAGCCCTCCCGTCCCGGGGCGCGGGAACAGCTTCGTTAGTACCGGGCGTCGTGGCCGCTGCGGGACTTCCATCTGAGGTAGATGTGTTAGCATTTCCATCAAGGTATTTGTTACTCAGGAGAGTACATTCATCGCTGGGCTTGGGCTGGTTCTCGTGACTGTATAAATTCTGAATGGGATATGAGGTAGTTGGTTGTACAGGTATTTCCTGCTTGTAGTAACTCAGCTGATTTCCTTGGCAAAAGTCTCTGTTAGCTAAATCGCAACCGCCATTGGCAAGGTTTTTACTGTACGAAAGACCGTTGGTCGCCGTGAGATCTGTCGAAGCTTCGATCTGGAGCTTACCGGGTGACTCACCGAAGAGCGTTCTGCAGTTCACAGACATTTGGTCGTGATTTTCTAGAGAGGAGGTTCTAATAGCACCTTGACGTGCAGCATTTTCAGGGACTACAATTGTGCTGTGCTTACAGTAATTATCGTTTTCAGCCCAAGAGGAGCTAGCAATTGAGATGAAGGATTTGCTGTCAATAGATTTCTTCCACCCGAAGTCTAGGTTGGGGTATCTGCGGAGACATTTTTACGACTTCGTCAGACCCTTCAAAAGGGCGAGGTTCAGAGCAAGAACGTCAACGACATAAATAAGTAAAATAACGATCCCTCCAAACGAGCTCCCACTTTGGAGGAGAAACAAGTCTCCGAGGCAGAAATCACCATATCGGAATTCTGCCCCGAGTACGTCAGGCAGCGGGACGTGGCTCCCTGCACCGCTTTAATCCGCCGCCCGACAGCAAGCGCGGGGTGGGGGCGACGCGCAGGGTTGGCAACGGGACCCGGAGCCACCGTCTGGGCTGGGATCCCAGGCCCTCCGGCTAACGAGCTCGTGATTTACGGAACCTCTCTGCGCCCCGGCTTCCCACACTCGGAAGAGGGCTGACCACTCCTACCCCACAGGGCTGTCCTAGTGATTAAATGACCCAAGACAGGCCACGGCATCCGAACCAGTGTTTGACGCCGAGGTTAAGTACTCAGCAAATGCAGCTGTGACTACTACTATCCTGTTTTAAGATTCCTTAATCCCTGGAACCACTGTGGTCTCCACAATTGGGTAACCGAAATTAATCTGAGTGGTTAAGCCAATAATTTCCTCAGAACGCGGAAACTTTCCTAGCGGGAAGAGAAAAAGACAAGGAACATCTTGAGGCAATTGCCATTTAATAGAGACTTGATTTTACAGAAGAGGAAGTGGTCTTCCAATGTCAGCAGGGCAACAAAGAACTGTTTCCGTTTTCGCTCTGACCGCCATCACTGAAGGAGGAACGACCCCCTTCTCCCTGTGCAACTTCACAAGAACGTAGGAATCAAAGGATGCATTTATTTCATGTGTGAGACATCCGTGCTTTCTTTTTAAGCTTTTAAGAACCGTTTTATATAAAATTAAAATCGGAACTTAATGCAGTTCTTCTGCAAACAGGCTTCCATAACCCCGCGCTCCTTCTGGCTGACAGCACAGGCATACCTAAAATCCACGGGAAGTGATCGGACTCCCACGCCAGCATCGCTGGCCGTTTGGGCTCTTAGCTCCTCTGCGGTCAGAAGGCAGTGAAGGCGGTACAGTATGCTAGGGAGACAGACTGCTTTTCTCCACAGTGATGCTGGAATCGGATGTATAGCACAGAGCTCTGGAACCAGGATCTTTGAAGAAGCAAAAATGTGGACAAATATAAAGCAAACACACAAAAGAATAAAAAATTAAAGACCAGTTTCACTAATGGATAAAGACGAAAATCAAGAATATTAGTAAAGTCTTACTTCTAAAAGCAATCCCTTTTAAGGCTTAAGGCTTAAGGCTGAATGGGATTTAATCTAGGATTTATAAGGATGAATCGAATTTTGCCAATAGACCAAGTATCAAAGGAAACCCATCATATTTCCAAAAAGCCATTCAAATACAGGTTCACACACGGTATTAGCTAAAACATGACAAAGCCTAAGTGTTGGGGATCTTCCAGAAACTTCCTAAGTCACTCAGTTCAACCTGCTGACAAAGAAATCAAACTTAACGTTTCAAAATAGTAAATGATGCTAGAGTAATAGTGAACACATTACCTGTTTATTCTGCAGACTTTCCCACTTGGCTTTTCTCTTCTCAGCACTGCTTAGAGGAAGGGCTTTCCCCTTCTGATTCAAATGGCGAGGTGTCAAAAGATTCAGTCTATAAGAATTTCAAAATATTTTTATCAAACAAAAAGAAGTATCCCCCCCCCCCACCCCGACCCTTCACAGGGGTTCTCTAGCTCAGTGTGCCTACAAATCACCTGAAGAGCTCATTTAAACTGAGGACTCCTGGACCCCACCCTGGGCAGTTCTCTGTGCAAAGAATCTCCCGGTTTCAGAGTTGACAGGCAGGCAGTGGGACAGTGACCCCCCTATGGTTGTCTGCCGACCTCTGCAAATAGTGCCTCAGGTGACAGTCAAATGCCATCTCTGAAACCCCTTACCTCGAAGATGTGTGGTCCACATCCAGCAGTGGCTGGTTGAGATTGGTCAGATCAAGGTTATACTTTGTTTTATAATATTCTGCAAAGGTTTCATACTCAGGGGAAGGAAATTTACTCAGTGGGGTAAGATCAGTGTATACATCAGCTACATAAAATCGATGAGGCTGATCAAAATTACGGTATCTGAAAAAGAAAAACAACACACTTGAGGCAACTATTCTCAACGCGTGTTTTTAATATGAAAATGCAAATTATGATTTTAAAGTTTAAAGGGTGAAAACAAATAGCGCTGATGAACACTTCAATTCCAAATAATATATTTCAAGTGGGTGTCAGATGAAAATTATGTTTATATTAAGTAAAAATCGCTTCTCCATTCCGCCCTACGTTACGGTTAACCTCATTCTAAAGATCTCTGATCACTCTGATTAACACATGAAAGCTACATGGCACCTTTAACTCTCTCTTAGTTTCACTAATATATACGGGGCAGAACACTTTCAACATCCTACCAACTGAGTGAGCAAGCACTCTGCATTACAAACGTGCTGAACGTGAAAGGTGCCTGCCACATAAATGCATGAAGGCACCACTCATGGTATTAACAGTCTGATGGCAGCTACCATTTAAAACAGGACTTTAAGGGGTGCCCGGGTGGCTCAGCCGGTTAAGCGTCGGACTTCGGCTCAGGTCATGAGCTCACAGTTCGTGGGTTCCAGCCCCGTGTCGAGCTCTGTGCTCAACAGCTCGGAGCCTGGAGCCTGCTTCGGATTCTGTGTCTCCCTCTCTCTCTGCCCATCCCCTGCTAGCTAGCACTCTCTGTCTCTCAAAAATGAATAATAATAAAGTCAAAAAAGTTTTTAAATATGATTTTAAGTTGCAAAGAAGAAAAAACAGAAATCAGGAAAGACCGAATTACAGCCAGTACTCTAATTTTATGAAAGGTTCCTATATTTAAATTTATTGCTCAGAAACTATCCCCTAAATTCTTACAAAATAAGAAAAAAAGCATCCTGATTTACTACTTCATTGCATTTAATACCATTATTCCCTATAAGAAGTTTAAGAAGCTATTGTTTACAATCAAATTCTTTAAGACTTTGGGGATTAAAACAAGGAAGATTTTGGGGTGCCCGGGTGGCTCAGTCAGTAAGCATCCGACTTCAGCTCAGGTCATGATCTCATGGTTCGCGGGTCTGAGCTCTGGGTTGGACTCCACGCTGACAGCTCAGAGCCTGCTTGGGATTCTCCCTCCCTTCCTCCCTCTCTCCCTCCCCTCGCTCTCTCCTTCCCCTCATTCTCTAAGAAATAAATAAACTGGAAAAATAAGACGAAGATTTTAAGAAAGCCTTTCAACAGCATGTAGATGATCTGAACTTCACAAAATCAAACCCCTCCACCCACAGCGTTCGAGGTGTGGTTTCTCACAAGAGGAAGTCAGCTAGGGAGAACAGGCCCCACCAGGAAGAGACACCTACGCTTCCCAGGAGATGCATCAACGCCACGGCCCCCCTGGGTTTCCACGTGAGGGAGCGACTCTCCCGAAACAAAGTGCCACCCCCACGTGGCGCTCCGCTTAGACACTCACCTCGGAATGATGACTGCGTCCTGGTAATCTTCTAATTTAAAAACAAAGGGTGTTTCTTTTGAATACTTTGTGCTGGGAATGCCTATGCGAGCTTCAGATTTCTCAATATCTTCCATGAATTTAAAGTCAATGTCCAAAGTGCTGGAGTCATTCACTTAGGGAAGGAAAAGACTCTTTAGCTCGTTAAAACAGAATACGGGTGGGATTCTTACTTAAGCTACGTATTCGAGTAGGTGTCTAATTTGGAGTGGTCTCTAGTAAGAGATTTCTCTAGCGGCCACCATAAACTAACGTTACGCAAGCTTCCCTTTTCCAGCTAGTATCGGCCAACACGTCAGAGTCTGGGCCCTTCTTACCAACGTTAAGAGGTAGAACACAGTATGCTGAATCAGCGTCTGTGGGTTTAAATTCTAGTGCAGGTTTTTCAAGCCGAAGAATATGAGAGAATATATACTGGTGAAGTCTTGTGATCAACTCAAGCATTTGGAGAGACAACGTGAAACCAGACTTCTTCAACTCAATGGATATGGTAACCTCTCCGGAGCGCGTGTACACAGGAAAGTGCGGGATCTTAGCAAAAAGAAAAATCAAACATCCCCAGAGTTAACAGGTATTTTATTCCATCACAAATATTTCATTTCAGAGGGGGAACGACGCCGTCAATCCGGGGAACAGAAGGGACACCTTGATTTTTAAGTAGCAAACATTCTGAGGTAACGAGAGATAGCTTTAGCCGTTCCCTCTTATCGATAGCAGTCCTAAAGAGCTGTCTACCTGAGGTATGGGTTTGGCCGTCAGTATTCCAAAGCATCTCGTGGTGTCCTCAGGGGATAGAGCTTCCGCCTTCTGAAGTTGAGTTCATCAGGTAAGGGTGTCGTCAGAACCATTCCTATCACATACAGGTAACAGGGCTGATCGGGTTTGGGATAGCTATCCCTCAAACATTCCGGAATCTAAAATTAGAAAGAAAACTTAAGCAAGGGTGACAGCCTCTTGTCCAGACACTGGCAAACAAACAAACAAATTTACTTGCAGCTTTCCTAAAAGCTGATGAGAAAAAGGGAAGCAAACACCCAGGGCAGGAGGCCTCATTCCTTAACTCTGGGGGACAGCCAGCGCTGCTCAGGCCTGGGCTCTGGTGGCCCATGGTCACCTCCCTCATAATGCACTGCTGACTCTAACACCAAAACTTTATAAAAACGACCAAACCCTGTAGGGCATTTTCTTAGAAACGCTCTTCATTTCAGCTCTTTCTTTTGATCAGAGAACTCTTCCTTGCGGCTTTTAGTCTTTACTCACTGCAGAGTATCAGAAAACATGCAAAATTTTACAAGTCCCACGTAACTGTATTGCTCAGATATCACCTCTACTATTAACTTTTTGACAGACTGCATCGTCTTCCAGATGTTTTCCTGTGTGCACACGTGGATCAACATACACACACACGTGTGCTTCATCACCCACGGAATGACACAACAAAGACTGTCGTCACCTTATTTCTTTTATCTCCAATTCCTACAATGAGAACATCTTTCTTGGTCAATACAGATCTGTATCATTTTTAATGGCTATGTAGTTATAGGAGTAAAATGCAGTTTAACGAGCCTGAGACTGTTTCCAAGCTCTCAATAGTCACACAACCCTACGCAACAGAGTCGTGAAGTTTCTGAGGCTCAGGGGCATAAATTGCATCTGTAATTAAAAGGCACAGAAATACTGGTGAGGAGACAGGGTTATCAGAATGCCAGATAATCCAGAATGTATCTATTGATTAAAACTGATTATGACTGACGACCTTTGTCACAGGAAACAAGCCCAGTGGTCTCCGGGGTAAATGTCGAGTAGGAAGACAGAGAAGCAAACCCTTGAGGAAAACTGAGGGAAACAAGCATTTCAGGGAACGGGTTAATATTCATAATTTTTAAACAACTGACATGATTTTGAATCTTGAAAATGCTCAGCTGAGTGAAAACCTTCTAAAAAGTAAAATGCTCAACAGCGCTGCAAAAAAAAACCCAGAAGAACCATACTTCTAGGCTAGGATGAAAAATACACAGCAAAATTTTGCTTTTGTTTGCAACTCTTTTTTTTTTTTTTTTTTAAATGTTTATTTCTGAGAGTGAAAGAGACAGAGCGTGAGCGGGGGAGGGCAGACAGAGAAGGAGACAACAGAATCCAAAGCAGGTTCCAGGCTCCGAGCTGTCAGCACAGAGCCCGACACGGGGCTTGAGATCATGACCTGAGCCGAAGTTGGACGCTCAACTGACTGAGCCACCCAGGCGCCCCTGTTTGTAATTTTTATGGGGGAAAAATCTTAACAAGTATTTTTTCAATAAGACCTTCAGTCCAGTACGGCTCTGCCCGGAAGTCAGACTCAGGGACATCTTAGCACGTGAATCCTGCCAGGATGCCACAGAGTTAGCCAGACGCGGCACGCTGGCGGAACCGGCTTTGACTGCAGGCGGGCCACATCCTGGCTCCCGACAAATCCTTGAGCGGGCACCCTTCCACCTGCCTATCTTATCGTGCAAATCCTCTCTTGTCTTAGTCCCGAACGCAAATGAGGCCAACATCTTCCCGCTAAAGGGAATGAAACAAAAAACACCTCTCTAAAGGGAATGAACTCATTCTGGATAGAATTTGACAAATGAGGCCAAACTCCTTTTGAGGAGAAATACAAAAGCAATGTCCTAAGTGGGAAAGCGCACAGAGCGCACATGGGAACGAGGAGGGGCTGGCTGATCTGGCAGAAGCTGTGATGGGAGGAAGCGAGCTGAGATCCCAAGCAGGCCAAATTACGAGGCCTGGGAAGCCAAGCAGGGGAATGCAGATTTGAGGTAGCAGGAAATAAAAAGTCAGAAAGGCTAGATTCATATGCAGTTCTAACCGATACTAACTGCCTTTGGGTAGCACTGTCTTCGCTTTGTGGAACCTGGTCTTCCTGGAACGCTGGTCTCTTCTTCGTCATGTAAATCGAGCTCTTCTTCATATTTAACCGTCTCTTTCCCAACTGGCATCAAATGGTCATCCAGTTCACCTAGGAAATGTACCGAGAATTAACATAAACAATCCGGATTTTGCCTCTCTAATAAGTAAATAATCCAGAGCAGCACGATATTAGAAAGCAACGGGAAGGGGGGTGAAAACTAAAGCAGCTTTGCTTTAATAGCACAGCGTAATCGGACGTGATGCTTCAGGGAGGCTATTTTGGCGCTCATAAAAGTCAACATGAGCAGGATTACAAACTCTGCCCCAAGATGCAGAAATAACGTCTAAACGAGGCACAGCACAGGGAGTATAGCGCAAGGTGCTAGAATAGCATTGTATGGTGACAGATGGCAGCTACACTTGCGGGGGGCACAGCATAACGTCCAGACTTGGGGAACCACCATGTCGTACGCCAGAGACTGATGTAACATCGTGTGTTAACTACACTTCAATTAAAAAAAAAAAGTGTTTTTAAATGATGTCTGAACAGAGAAACAGCACTCTGTTTTACAAAGTCTATGGACAACAAGACTTCCCTTTTTTTTTTAAGTGGATTAATTTGTAAACTAAACCGATCTGAGAAAACGATCCATTAAAACACAAACGCTCATGACTCAACAGTTACAAGAAGACCTTTACGTGTCGAAAAGGGGTCAGTAAAGGGAGCAAATACATTACAGGTATTCGCAGGGAAGCTGGGGCCTCAAAGCTGGTACATGTCACGGGACCCTCACGTTACACCGTATTTACGTACGTACGTCCGCCTTCACCAGAGCACAAGGAGAGCAGCGAGTTCAGAGGTCCTTGATGTGCTTTTGTTTTACAAGGGTTTCAACCTGAGTTTTATCTGCATGTGCTTTTCAATCACTCTTACCAATTTTGTGCAGTTTTTCACAGCAAATGAGAGCTACAACTCTTTCGGCCAATCGTATACAGCTCATTGGCGGACCCTGAAAGTAACAAAAAACATTTCCACTGTACATGAGCGTAGCTATTGATCATTAGCACATACGACTTCTAGGAAGCCTCTGCCCCAGCATCTTTAAAGCTGAACTTTACCAGAGTAAAGTTCTTCATTTTGAAAAATGCCAACAAGTTTGTTAAAACCCTGATTTCCACAGTTGAAACGGCCATTTTTAAAAGTCCTGCCCAGTAAAACCTAGATCAGCTATGATGGAGATCTGACAATTTTAATGAATACAGATTTCAGTAAGATTTTAACGTATCTTAGTTCGACTAATCTATGAAGAGGAAACAAACTAAAGATCTATCAAAATGTGACTATAACACACACATTAACAGCACAAATTTTCATATGTAAGAGAAATTAGTCATCCTGGAATATCTGGAAATCAGTACTGGGACCAAGCACAGCATTTACACAGAGGCAGATTTTCAGGTGAACAACCAAACAACTACAAAAGCCCAAACATATTTAATAAATTCTGCTCCTGGAAGTATCGTAAGCCACAGCTGAGGGATTCGGTCAGAAACGCTGATACTAGTAAGATCTCAGAGGAAACTTTAGGGGTCATCTAGCTATACAGTCTGTTGAGGATCTGAACGTGCAGTTGACCACAAAAGAGACTTATAAACCTTCCCCGGAGAACAGATTTAAAGTGGGGCGCCTGGGTGGCTCAGCCAGGGAAGCATCAGACTTTGGCTTGGGTCACGATCTCATGGTTTGTGGATTCGAGCCCCGTGTCAGGCTCTCTGCTGTCAGTGCAGAGCCCACGTCAGGTCCCATCTCCCTCTCTCTGCCCCCATCCCCCGCACACTCTCTAAAATAAATGAACATTAAATAAAATTAAGAAAAAAAAAGATCTAAACCTAAGTTACCTATAACTTGCATTGGCGTGGAGAAGCTGAAAAAAAAATCCATTAGTGACATATTTTCAAGGCACAATCATTTCTTTTTCTAAACTTACAACAATGGAGGCTCGAAGAGGTGAGTTAATTGGCAGATAAAGAGTTGAATAAAATGTACCATCAGGCAACTCTCGAGTTCTACATTTAGGAGCTAGATGAGTAAACGGATCACTTGGTAATCTAGCACAGTATCTGTGAAGAAAAAGAAATTCTGATGCTAAATCCACAACTGAGAAATAGGGGAAAAAAATCCGTTTTGGTAGTCATATCCTAAAGTTTAAGTTTTTATGTCCCTCTTCCCCTCTACTGGATTGGTACTGACACGGGAAGTGTGAGTTCCACTGGTTCCAACTTTCAGTAAGATGGAACGGTGCCGTCCAAAAGAATCGTCTGCCGTGACAGTCGGTGTCAACACTGTCCAACAGAGCAGCCACGGAGCACTTGGAATGCGGTGAGGACAGCTAGGAAACTCACTTCGAATTTTATTTAATTTTGATTAAAGTTAAAACTCGAATTTAAAAAGGCACGTCCAGGGCCACCATACCGCACAGAAAAATATTGTGCGGAATCTGTAAGGAGAACACACCGCCAGGGTTTGGTCCTTACTGTCTTATGTGCCCTGGCAAACTACCAGGCCCCGCCCAAGGAAGGCGTCAGAAGAGGCCGGAAGGACAGCCCGGTACTGACATATCACAAAGCATCAGAACAAGAAGACCGCCCCTGCCCTCCCACCACACCCCACGGCAGTACAAGGAGAGGGATACGGAGCAGGAAGCTAGCTTCAAGGGCACTGAGACTGAGCGAGGAGGGCGCTGGCTGGGACAGGAAGGTAATCCGGTGGGGGCAGGACTCACACAAGGAGGGCAGCAGAATGAGCAGCTGCCCTGCAAGGTCATGACCCGTGCATTCGGGACACCCAAACACGGCGGCAGCCCTGCGAAGTAGGAGACTGCCTACCTTCAGGGATACTAAACATAACGTAACTATTTTGAGGACAATGGGAGTCCTATCTCTCACTATGGAAGAAGCCAGAACAAAGATGGAAAAGAGGAAAGCTAGAATGAACCCTGTGGTGTCATGGTAAAAGTGGACGTAACAACATAAAGGTAGTCAGGTATGCAAATAAATACAGCTATAAATGTGCATGTGAATACACACACACACACACACACACACACACACGTAGTTTCTAGCTCTGTCGACTAAGGAGCCTGAGAGTAGCAATACTCCAGAGGCAATGAACACACTTAGTACTCAGACTTTGGTTTCTAAACACCACTCATCTGCCACTAAAAAAGACCAGAAGCTTTTGGAGAAACAGCCAATATCTAGGCTGGGGCAAGGAAAATAGGAGTTAAATCTAGAACATCTTAGTGTGCCATAAAATAAGGAAGTGACCAAAGAACAATGGTGATGTAAAAAAGACTAGCTTGAAGGGGCTTCCACTGCCAAATCTGAGATAACTGTAACATCAAAATAAATAATAAATGATAGTGAGCAGAATATAACCCACTCAATAAAACAGAAGTCCCTCAGTTTGTATTAGATAAAAACATTAATAAATAAAAAGAATAAATGAGTGGAGAAAAGAGAAAGCTCTTCGTCACGGCAGAATGCCAGCAGACAGAACAGCGGAATCAGAAAATCACCATTTTGCAGATGCCGCAGCAATGATCAATTCAGGCCAGAAATATCAATGGATACTTAAACTAATGGGTGAAACCAGGAAGAGGAATAAATTTTACATGGTCTTAAACCACCTCCCCATGAACTACACACACTATGGAGGGAGAAAAGGCAACTTTACGACAGAGGAAGCTGGCAGACCTTCTGGAAGTGATCAGGAGCCACCACCACCAGCAAGAGCACAAATCGACACTGAGCGCGCCCGGCGGGACGGGATGGGAACAGAGCATCCCTTCTGTGATGTGCCGGCTCCAGTGCACAACCTGGGGCTCAATGTCGGAAAGAGCAGATAAAGCCACGCTGAGAGACGGCCTACAAAATGGCTGGCCTGTAAGCTTCAAACGTTTCAAGGTCATTAAAGTCAAGGAAACTGAAGAGTAATTCCAGGCTGAAGGAGACTGGAGAGATGAGAAAAACACACACAACTCCTGATCCTGGATTGGATCCTCTCCCTACCAAAAACATTCTCGCGAAACCTGAATGGGTCTCTCTGGGTGCAGGGCGTATGAGAGTTCTCTGCAGTATCCCTGCAACATTTTAAAGTGTGAAATGGTTTCAAATTAAAGAGTTAAAAAAAAAATCTTATGTCGGTTGCTGCTTTATTTTGCCTCTGCACAGAAACTTATCCTGATACATAATCTAGGCATGTAGCTGCTTTTCTTAGTTCTTGGAAAGGTTATTACCAATTCTGGACAAAGTAAATTAGCCCATGATCAGAAATACAAGTTAATGTATCGTCATCTTGTAATATCGCAGCTAATGGAAAATTCAACATCCCTCAACGTTCATGGCACGAGATTTTTCAGGATAAAAAAAAAAAAATTCAATGAGCAAGGTAAAATTAAATTAAATCTAATTAAAAGAAGCATCCCTTGGGGCACCTGGGTGGCTCAGGCAGTTGAGCGTCCTACGTGAGCTCAGGTCGTGATCTCCTAGTTCGTGAGTTAGAGCCCTGCGTCAGGCCCCACGCTGACAGTTCGGGGCCTGCTTGGGATTCTCTCTCTCTCATCTCTCTCTGCCCCTCTCCAACTTGTGCTTTCTCTCGCTCTCAAAATAAATAAATAAACTTAAAAAAAAAAATCATGCCTTCATTAAGTCAGCCTTCCAACAAAACCTAAACATTTATCACCGTGCAATACAGTTTTTACCTTTTGACCAAAAAGGAGCATGAGTGGAAAAAAGCAACTTCTTTTCTTTCTCTCACCAAAATATTACAAGCCACAAATGCAAAGACTGGTGATTGTCTGCAACAGGTAAACACTACAATACTCGCAGGTTTAGACCTAAGCCTTGTAACACTCCTAGGTTTTCCACGCAAGTGACTTCATATCATACCTGTTGATGTGTCCAATGGCCGTGTTGATCGTGACTCGCGGACCACCATCATCGGGCCTCAACACATATGGCGGGAACACATCGTCATCATCCACAACAGGTTCAACGTCAGTCTCACCCGCATCAACGGACTTGGAACACTTGTTTCTCAAGATCTGGACGTTGTAAAAACAGACTTTACGAGGAGAACAAATGCCGTGTTGCCCTATGTCAGTTGTCTGCCTCTGCACCTACGGAAAAAGCTCTCTTGACGTGCAACAGCGCTCTCTCCTAAACCTGCTTCAGAATTCCAAAGTCACCTGATGCAGAAACTCCCTCCCGGAGCACTCCCCCCCGCCCCAGCTCCAACCGTGGAGACACTCACCGCACGTGCACAAGGTTTGCACGGTACCGTATCTACACACACACGCACACACACACACGCACACGCACAGGGGCTGTGTCATCACCCTGTGACGGCTCCACAACTCAGCCCCTCAACTGGGACTGCAGCGCCCACACCAACAGGACACACTTTCCAGGCATTTTTCCCCCACAATCCACAGGACCATTTTCACCGTGGGCTCTCAAACAGTTCGTAAAATACTGCTGGCTCTGTGGTTACTTGACTTTTCTTACAACGTACACACTGCACACCCTTGCTGAGATTATGCTCTGTAGGTAAAACTGCTTTTACCCATTTCTTTGCACATAAAAAAAAACAAAAAAACAAAACAAAGACACCCTACTGACTCTCGGAACTTACCTTTTCAATAGCTTTGTATGTTTTAAGGTCTTCTTCAAAACTTTTTATTTTGTCTGTATCTGCTAACATTATGTAATTAGAGATCGGTGCCCTTGCTCGTCCCTTAGATTGAACATAGGATCGATACTCTGTGGGTAAATCAAAACGAACCACCAAATTGCATTTTGGTATGTCAACACCCTCTTCCACAATGCTTGTCGCAATAAGCAGGTTGGTCTCATGTGCTCGAAATTTCCTAAGTACCTGAAAAAAGTCCACCGAGAGAAGCAATTCTAAGAAATTTCCAAAGGAACGGTGCAGTACCAGTAAGTGAAAACTGCCGTTTCTGACACGTGTGCAGAGAGACTCTGGTTTATTTTCAGCTGAGCACGACTCGAAAAATCAAAGTGCCCTTCTGCTGTACACAAGTATGCACGAGCCACAGAAAGCCTTCCGGGCGGAGAGGCTGGCTTCTTCAATGGCCACCACAGAATGCAGCCAACAGTGACCAAACGAATCCGCTTCTGGAGTCCTGCTGATACTCTGACCTCACATAGGGTATCTTCCGGCTGTGACACTGTGCCAACAGCCTCCCAAAGATGGCAAGACTCTTTCACCAGAATCCCTAAAACACTTGTAATTCAAAATGACAAGTAAGGCATTACTTACTTTCTGGCATCTTGGGACATTTTCGATTTAAGGAATCAGAACTACTCATTAAAAAAGGTAAGTGAACAATTTTTTATGTTAGATTTAAAATAACACCATTTCCCAATCTAGGAGAAGTTAAATTATAAAGGAAGCTGCCTTTTAAACAGATCTAGCATACCGGCTGTTAGACTCTCCAAACTTGGAATATTATCAAATAGCTACGGCATAGAAAACGAACGCCAACGTGAATTAGTCTACCTTGAAGTTAAATAACAAACTTCAAATAAAAACTTTTTGTTTGCCAGCCAGAGCACTATATTAGGTTTCCCATCTTTACAATGCTGTCTCCTATATTAAAATCTTAGAATGTATGAAAAACTTTAAGCCCAAATCTTTAAAACATAGCGTTATTTTTGAAGTATTCAAGGCAGAACTTTAAACAGAAAACAAAACACTTTATAGGAGAACAAATTCATTTTGTAGCTCAGTCATACGCAGTCAACAGGAGTTACGGTTACACATGCTTTGTTTTTCTAGGAAATGCCATCAGTCCAATAAAGGAAAATGAAATGGTTGATGGTAATTAAGACCAAATTGATTTCCTAGACGGCTATTCTAATTCTGACCATATGAATCACCAAACAGCTACCTCATAGGAGACGGCTAGTCCATCTATGAGCAAGTATTCTATGCGACCGAAAATGCCGCCAAGCAACTATGAAGAAAGGGAGCTCCTATGAGCAGAGTTCGTGTGTGTGTGTGTGTACGCATATATACATATGTATGCATATATGTCTACATACATATTCTGAAAATTGTTACTGTACAATTATTTCAACTTAAGTTACCTCTTCCTGTTTTCTGAATTCTGCTTCCATCTGTTTGTTACGAGGCTGATTCTTTCCAATGCCATGTCCAGTTATAAAATTGCTGCTGATGTAAGCCAGCTCTGGATCTTGTTTGCCAGCTTCCTTTATCAATCTAAGAAAATTACATACATTTGGAAGTTAAGCATTGCTGAGGGAGAAAAAAAAAACGTAAACTTTTTTGTTTGTGAGGTCTCCCTTCAAATGGAAATTACGTGTATTTTTTGCCAACATACCTAACAAAACGGGTCTTGGTGGTTTTTGTTTTTTGTTTTGTTTTGTTACATTTTGTTTTCAACTAGCTTAAACAGAAATCACTGCCACTCTTCACCGCGTCGATCTGTGGACCAAACACTTGTAACGCCAAATACAGGGCTGATTTCGCCTGCCGAACAAAATGGCCACAGTACGTCCAACTTTCTAATTTGGCAGTGAGGACTTACTAGGAATGTAGCCCAGTAGGGGACAGAGCTAGGCAGGGAGAAACATGGAATCCTCAAACATCTTGGCCTCAGGCCAGGACCTATCATGAAAAAGCCGCACACACTTCTCCGAAAGCTCAATGTTCTTCTCCACACACACACACACACACACACACACACACACACACACACACACACACACAACTTGCGGCTGCAGTCAAGCCCCTGTCTCTATGGCCAAACTTATGCAGAATGCGTACCAACACCCTGAGGCCAAGAGGGGATTCGGAGGCGGAGGCGAGGGAAACCTCATTCTCCGGCTACACGTACTAAGAGAGCTCCTGCTGTGTGCGAAACAGCATGGTTATTTTAATCTCACCACAACGCCCTGTATCACTGGAAGCAGAGCTCCAGGGCAACGGACGCCTGTCTGCTGAGGCGCGCCTCCAGGCCCAACACTTTCCTGCCCCCAGGCCGCTGACACCCCCCACCGCCCACCCCAGTTCTGCACAACAGAACACGCCAGACTTCGGCACGGCAGTCGGTGCCAGAGCCCCCATCCCATCCTGTCACGGAAGACAGGCTCCCCAACTCGTCCCTCCTCCTGCCTGTTGCTCTGTATTAATCCAGAACGCCAGTAACCTAAAGCGGGCCTTCTGGTTGAGAGATGGAAGAAAGCTACAGGAGGGGGGTCACGTTACTCGGGGACAGAGGTTAACAGTTAGTGTTGCCATTACAGCTATTTTGGAAATATCCACATTCAAAAACTCAGCACGCGGGATAAATGGTTCCACACCTGATGTAAGTGATTCCAGATGGTTCTTCTGAAGTCATACGCATAGTATAAATTCCTAATAGAAAATTGCATTTTTAAGTCAAACCATTCTTTTTTTTTTTTTTTAAATACATGAAACAGACTAATATCAAAGAGCTGGAAGAAACCTTGAGTGGCCATCTAGAATATCTCCCTGCCTCCAGATCAGCCAAACACATGCATGTCTAGGTTAGTTTACACGTCTGTTCTACATTCAAATACTTAAAATGTTCAGAATCAGAAACCTCCTTAATATGCTCCAAGCTTTGTTTAGTTATTATAATAAGCTTACGATGTCAGTAACAGAAAGAAGCGTTACAGGCCAAGAAATCGCATGCCTGAAATACAAAATTTATTATCTTAGAAATAGGTACTTCCAAAGGATTGTGTATGCAAATAAGCATCAAGAGGTTAAAAAATGCACTTCATGTCAGGCAGTAGGCAAAATAATTAATTCAGTCAGGCAAAGGATGTGTTTTACTTTGCCAACATGATCACGTTAGCAGATTTCAACGAGCTGAGAAGCAGAAGGCACTAAGAGTAAACGTATTTCTCCTACTGAAACTCACATCAATACTGCAGAGGACAGAAGAGACAATATGCACGTGAACAAACCCAATCTCTTGTAAGCAGTAATTAAACGCTATATACTTATGATGATGGTGTTTAGAGAGGAAACTTTATCAGATAAATGAGGGGGTGCCTAATCACACTCCTCAGACAAAGCTATAGGCTTCCAGAGAAACGAGGATGGTCAGGGAGCTCACAAGTGAGTTACGCAAACTGCTGAGAGCCTTCGCCGTACCATGAACAGAGGCCACGAAGTCTTACTTGTTTCTTTTGAGTTTCACACTGAGTTTCTGTCAGCTGTCGCACAAGCAAGCGGTTCATTAAGCCCTGCTGCTCTCTAGTGCACACAGCTTCTCAAACTATCTGCAGCTAAGAACCAGTTATTTATTTTTTTCTAGTATCAAATCCATCAGAGAGCGGTATTTTTTGTCAACTTCCATGAAAATTTACTAAGAAAATGAAACAAATATTCAAGAGCCAATGGTCTTATATGCAGCAGACATCACTGTCAAAACTGAGAGTTTTTAGATGTTTGCTCCAAATCTCTGTACCTAGCTCACTCAGTTGGCACCAGCCCACATAATGCATTGTGTTACACGCATCGCCTCCCAGTTACATCAGAAACAGCATGGGCAGGGGCGCCTGGGTGGCTCAGTGGGCTGGGTGGCTGACTCTGGATTTTGGCTCGGGTCCTAATCTCAGTCTGTGAGATGGAGCCCCGCGTCAGGCTCTGTGCTGACAGTGCAGAGCTTGCTTGGGATATTGTCTCTCACTCTCTCTCTCAAGATAAAATAATAGATGTTAAAAAAAAAACCAAACAAACAAAAAACGAAGCAGCATGGTCAGAAATAGGAAATATGTGCACTAGATTCAGAAAACTAGTAGAACTGTGATTTCACTAAGCTTGCAAATTTGTGCAGACAACTGTATGGGGAAAAAAATTCAAAGAAACAAACACATCGTTTGAAATGTCTGCCAAGTACTAAAATATGTGAACAATAGCTTTTAATAGTCTCCTTACGCCTTACATTTTTTTAACAACATGAACAAATCAAATGTAATTCCTCTGCGATTCCACCAAAAGAACCATCACCGATGGTTCTAGTATACAGACACTACGCGCCCCCAAACGTGTGCGCAGAGCACGTAAGAAAACAGCGCCTACTGTATCAGGTGATAAAACAGCCATTTTTACATACGTTAAGAGACAGAAGTAATTTCTATCTTACAAATGAAGATGCTGAAGCTTTAAAGAGTTAAATAACTTTCGGGTTGCTCGGGTGGCTCAGTCAGTTGAGCGTCCAACCTTTGATTTCAGCTCAGGTCATGGCCTCGCAGTTCGTGGGTCCGAGCCCCATCCATGTTAGGCTTTGCACTATCAGTGTGGAATCTGCTTGGGATTCTCTCTCTCTCCCACTCTCTCTCTGCCCCTCTCCCCACGCATGTTTTCTCTCTCTCTCTCTCTCTCTCTCAAAATAATAAACGCTTTTTGTAAAAGTTAAATAGCTTCCACAAAATACACATCTAAAAAAGTGAGTAGAAATAAAAGGAACTGGGGCTCGTTGACGAAATGGCTGATCAACAACAGAAAGGATGAGGGCACGTTGAAGGGACACAGGAGCTGACCTCAAGGAGCCCCAACGGCTCAGAGCGGAACAACAAGAGCAACAAGGTAAATGACCAAACGTCAGGTTAAAGCCTGAAGTGCGAAACACACAAACGTGAGGGGCGCCCGGGCGGCTCAGTCCGTTGAGCGTCCGACTTGGGCTTGGGTCACGATTGCGCGGTTCGTGGCTTCGAGCCCCGTGTTGGGCTGTGCTGACGGCTTGGAGCCTGGAGTCTGCTTCGGATTCCGCTTCTCCCTCTCTCTCTGTCCCTCCCCTGCTCGTGCACTATCTCTCAAAAATGAATAAATGTTAAAAGACAATATTTTTTTATTTAAAAAAATTTTTTTAATGTTTATTTATTTTTGAGACAGAGAGGGACAGAGCATGAATGGGGAGGGTCAGAGAGAGAGGGAGACACAGAATCTGAAGCAGGCTCCAGGCTCTGAGCCGTCAGCAAAGAGCCTGACATGGGGCTCGAACTCACGGACCGTGAGATCATGACCCGAGCCGAAGTCGGACGCTTAACCGACTGAGCCACCCAGGCGCCCCTAAAAGAAAATATTTAAAAAAATAAACGAGTCCACAGTGAGAAAAGAACCTAAGTCAATGAATATAAATAATAAATAGGATCAAAGAGAGAAGAAGTTTTCCTCACAGAAGAATTCCAATAATAAATGAATTGGCTTAGTGATCTGCTTCCACAGAATAAAGTAAGGAGAAAAAGAACACCTTCCAGGAGAAACCTGGCAAACACTACCATAACCACGTGACGAGGTTTCATGTCACTGGTGATGTCTCACGTCGATAAGCATGAGTCCCCCTGATGCGATGTGATGAGAAGGGCACTTCATCTCTACAGTATTCTTCCATATCCTAAATCCCTATTTTAATCCTGAGTAAAACATCAGACAAATTCAAATTGAGAGCTAGTCTACAAACTACCTGGCCAGTACTCCTCAAGACTGTCAAGGTCATCAGAAGCACGGAAAAAGAGAAAATACAAGAGACCAGTGGAGATCAGGGACACACAACTAGATGCAACATGCTACCTGGGATTAAGACGATGACACTAATGGGAAAACTGGTAAATGAAACTGAAGTCTGAAGTTTGGTTAACAGTAATGCACCAATGTTAGTTTCCTGGTTGGGCCAAATGTACACGATAATGTCAGATGTTAACAATGGATGGGGGAAGCCAACTAAGGGGGACAAGGGAGTTCTGTAATCTCTTTACAACTTTTCTGTAAACATTTAAGTTACTAGGGAGACAGAGGGAGAGGGGTAGAGAGAGGATGTAAACCCAGGCGTGTCAGATTCGATTGGCATACAAGACTAATAAATGACACAGTGAAAAGGGCCATATCTGCCTTATTTTGGGAGGATCACAAACGGAGTCTTCACTTCCT
The DNA here is from genome assembly GCF_018350195.1 of Panthera tigris. Taxonomy (NCBI): domain Eukaryota; kingdom Metazoa; phylum Chordata; class Mammalia; order Carnivora; family Felidae; genus Panthera; species Panthera tigris. The sequence goes on from NC_056665.1 coordinate 137,015,539, forward strand.
CATCTATGATACAGTTAATACATGCACCTTCCTTTCTCATGGAGTGTTGGAAAATTTAAAAATAGATCTAAAAGCGGGTCTCCTGGGTGGCTCAGTCGGTTGAGCGTCCAACCGGCTCAGGTCATGATCTTGCGGTCTGTGAGTTCGAGCCCCACGTCGGGCCCTGTGCTGACAGCTCAGAGCCCGGAGCCTGCTTCGGATTCTGCGTCTCCCTCTCTCTCTGCCCCTCCCCCACTCACACTGTATCTCTCTCTCTCAAAAATAAACGTTAGAAGAAAAAATTTTTAAATATATATCTAAAAGGTAAGTTAGAAACCAAGGTATCTGGGTGGCTCAGTCAGGTAAGCGTCCGACTCTTGGTTTCGGCTCAGGTCACGATCTCGCAGTTCATGGGTTCAAGCTCTGCACTGGGTTCTGTGCTGACAGTGCAGAGCCTGCCTGGGATTCTCTCTCTCCCTCTCTTTCTGCCCCTCCCTTGCTCTCACTCCCTGTCTCAAAAAATAAACTAAAAAAACAAAACAAAATTAAAGGTAAGTTATAAACCATAAAGCCCATGCATAAGGCAAAAGGAAAAGTGTAATCCTAAGACTATACACGTGGCTACATTACACACAGAAGTAGCTATGATTCATTTTTTTCAATTAGGAGAGGACAAAACTGCCCATGTATCACAATAGCTTAGACTCCCATGAAACTATTCACTGAGGAAGGGTTTTCCTCCCATTAAACTGATGGAAGGAAAGAATGTGGATTTCAGGAAGTTTTTCTAAGCTTATTAAAAAGCTTACTGGAACAAGACCTCTATTGTATATTTCATTAGCTGCCCATAAAGTTGACTCTCAAACCGCTCTTGATTCATCATCCAACACTAAATTCCAGGCACTTTTCATGAAAGCTGATCACAATTAATCTGATCCTCAAAGCCAATAGGAAATAACTGATTGGTTTTTGATACACGGTTTCAGGCTAGTATTCCTGCAGTGAAAACTGGCACAGCTCTACATTGAAGAATTCACGTAGAGAAGAGGGAGAAGAAGAAAATGTACCCCATTTCTTCCAAGTCCCCTAAAGTGTATTTAATTCTTAAACCATCCTGTCTGGGGGCAGGACTATAATGAAGCTTGGAGCTGACCCTTGAAATGCCTCTCCCCCATTCTAAGAAACAATCCTGACGGTCATGCGCTCCCTGGTCTGTGTCCCGGATGGTCTGCCCACTATAAAGCGCTGGTTTTTAGTGTTCTGTGATGCCCAAGGGCATCATGATTGTAGAAGGATCTGGAAACTAGGAGGGAGGATATCAGGATTCTAGAACTGTCTCTGCCACTGCCTAGCAATTTCACTCGGAGCCAATCACTTTTCCTCCTGAGGCCCTTTCTTTTTTATAAAAATAAGTAGGCTGGATTAGATAGTCAATGAGTCCCTTTCCAACCTTAAACTTCGGATTCCAATGTAATTCACTACCTAACATTATTTTACTTTGTATTCATCATAAGGATCAGGCCCAATGACTATGAAAATTACCAGACTAAAAACCGCCAGATGACTACCCCAGAGTCCAATTTCTCATTACTCAAGTAAGTTTTCAAAGCCCCAAAACAGTGAGAAGCAGTTTGGCGGGGGGGGGGGGGGGGGGGGGGGGAATCCCAAATTACCACAGGAACCAAAGCCGAATTTCTCCTCAGAGATCACTACTTGCGGAACTGGCTCTTAGAGATCAGCTCTGGCCAGTTAATGGATCTCAGAGAGAAACAGATCGTCGTCTGATTGTCTGAAGCACAAAATAAGGCCCCTTTCTGGCCCTTTGATACCACAGCATCTGTACACAAACCAGGAAGAACCACACGTTACCAGACCGTCTGACACAGATCTGGAGTACCGCTCCCTGGCTGGGCCGACGTCCAGGAAGAACCAACTTCTGGCAAAGAGGAGGGGGGAGACGGGCATCCACGGCCTAGTCTGGATGCAGGGTCATCCTTTGCCAATATTCTCAGAATGCTTCCCCAACATTTTTATTTTCTTCTGAGTCTATGAACCAAGCCAAAGTGCAAACCCAGTTCTCAACTTTTTCCACCGCGGATCTGCAACCCTGAATCGACATTTGTCAGGAGGAAAAAGCTAACAGCAGCAGCAGCAACAAAATAACCACGATGATTCCCCGGCAAAATTTATCCTCCAACTACGTGAAGGGAAAAGCCTGGTGTGAAATGCTCAACACAAAGCCTGACACACAGTCACGGGTGAACTATCTGAACTGCATCTGACAACTAAACGGGAGACAAAAAGTGTTTCACTGTAACGTCACGGAAGTTTTCCATACTCGCTCTCTGTGTCAAACGGGTCACGACCGATGGACATCCTTCAAGAAAAAAAAAATCTCCAGTCATGTCAGACCCAGCCTTTCGGGAACACGACAGTCACACGCACGTCCCCCCCCCCCCCCCCCCCCCCCCCCGCCGTCGATGCCGGTACAGCATCGCACACGACCCATGACGGTATCGAGTGAAGGCCACCGACCTGGGCCTTCCGCCAGTCTCAGAGCGATTAGAGAGCATCCCTTCAGCAAGCCAAAAGCTGCCTCGCTCCACTACGGGAAGAGCCGCTAATCTCGGACGTTTATTTACCTGTTTAAGACAACTGCTGTGTATCTTCTTTCCACAAAAATGATCCCGCATAAGATGTTGGTGAACGGAGACGGGAAATTGGTCTCCGGCTTCTCTTTTTCTTCGATCTCTTCGTCCTCGTCATCATCCTCAGAATCACTCCAGGACACGTAATTATCCTGATTCCTGTTATTATACCACTCGACGCTCTCGAACTGCTGCCGCTCATACGGTTTGTACTTGCGCAAGATTTCGAGCAGTTTTATTACTTTAGGAGTTACAAATTTCAGGTCAAGTGAGGCAGGAGAGAAGTGCTCTTCACATAGTGCATGGATTTTCCTTAGGAAGGTGTCTGTAAACAATAGAAATTTCCTGTGCAGCTCCTCTTGCTCGTGTTTGATGTACTTCTGCAGTTCCCGGACCATCATCCCAGCGACCTTGTCTGCACACCAGGGGCCCAGGACCACCAATACGGCACGACAGTCTGACAGTATCTACAGGACAACAGAAAGAGCCAAATGCTGAACGGTAACATCACGCAGCGTTTTCACGCACGGTTCAAGTGGGTGGGACTGAAGCTGTCTCCAATCGGCCCCTTCAAAATACATTCACCCCACTCATCCAGACACTGAGGCCAGGGCCCCAAGGTTGAGGGGGGCGGCCGGTGGGCTTTTCAATCTCTACTTTTTCATGTACGTGTATGCCCAGAACCATCCTTTTGTCTTCCCCAGAAAAGGTAATCATTAACAGAATATAAAAGATGCACCCGTATAAGGTTAATAAAATTTAATTTCTGTTGTTACAAGTAAAACGGAATCACTGACTTCCAGGTAGATATGCAAGGTGAATTATGTAGCAGAGCAATTTTCTTTGAGGCGTCAGACAAGAGCAAGAGAATTTTCCTTGCACTTTATGCCCAGAGAGCCACATCTTTTGCTCTTAGCTCAGAGTGGAATATAAATCCCTAACGAGGCTGTAACTGAGGGACTGCCGGGTCTGCAGGCCAGTAAAAGGCAAACTGGGTTGAATGCAGACTTAATGAGAAATCAAGGGCTGAGAAGAGTCTAAGCACGGCTGCTCCAGAAAAAATCATCAGGAGAGAAATCTGGACTCTGATGTAACAGCATTATTTCACAAATGGTTTGTGGGGCGCCTGGGTGGCTCAGGTGGTTGAGCGACCGGCTTCGGCTCAGGTCATGATCTCACAGTTTGTGAGTTCGAGCCCCGCATCGGGCTCTGTGCTGACAGCATGGAGCCAGGAGCCTGCTTCGGATTCTGTGTCTCCCCGTCTCTCTGGCCCTCCCCTGCTCATGTTCTGTGTGTGTGTCTCTCTCTCTCAATAATAAACATTAAACAAAAAAATTAAAAAAAAAAAAAAAAAACGGTTTGCAAAGTCCTAGGATGATGGTTCTCAAACTTCAATGCATCGGGATACCTGGAGAACTTGTCACGTCTCAGCCAGCTGAACCCCTCCCCTGAGCTTCAGCTTCAGCAGGTAAAGGATGGGTCCCTAATCTGTTTTAACAAGTCCTAGGGGGACGCTGACACTGCCGATCTGGAGTCCACACTCCGAGAACCACTGATCAAAAAGGATCTCCTCCCAAAGCTGTACCACTCAGGAGCGATGGGCTCAGACCCAGTTACACACGGGTAACAGCAGAAGAATTCGTTCAGGCCGAGGGTTTGACTAACTCATCTGACCCAACAACGGACCCCAACCCACCTCCTTGTTTTCCTTTTTCCAACCTATTTCCTGAAACCAAGGAGGTCGACGTTTAATAATGTCAGGTGACCATGAACTCAACCCGGTACGATCTGTTCCATGAAAAAAGTCCAGGAATAAGAAGACGAGTCCTTGAACTAAAACATACCAACAGCCTCATGAGAAGCACACTGTCGTTTCGACAGGAAAACTCAACTCGTAATTTCTCTACTTACTTGTACACGCTTACCTGCTTAGAAATTGAAGTCGAATCTCTCTCTTTCGAACGCACAGATATGTTACAGTCGTTGATAAAGTTCAGTGCCTCCTCCAGCTCCAGCAGCAGCCTGCCATAGAGGCCACTTCGGTCCGTGAACGGCCCACAGTCCACCACAATCTCACACGGTTGAGAAGTGTATCTGTAACGAAACAACGGGTGTCACTGCCACAGTGAACTCACTCCCGCACTACGATCCCCAAATATGTGTCTACACCCTGGGATCACAGGCAGGCTCACAGTGGTCTTCCTCCCAGGGCGCTCACTTTCAGATGTGCTACGCTTGCTCAGGAGGGCTCTAGGAGTGACTGTCTAGAGCCCACGTTCAAAGAATTCTGTGAGTCTTATCATGACCTTATTACCCCAGGGTTTGTAGGTTTAGACTTTCAGCTTTTGCCTCTTTGGGCATCGAGATACTCAAACAACTCAATAATGATTACTTCTCAGACACAGAAATAGGGACGGGGGCGGATCATAGAGTGAAAATGCTATCATTGAATCTATCCACCTCCACACTACTCGAAACTCTTAGCATCTGCAAATTCAACTTTATTTTAATGTGTTTTTACCATATCCTTGTAAGGAAAACTCACCTAACTTTGAACCGATTATGGTATCATCCTTGGATCTCTTATGCCTTTATGAACTAGGACAACGAGAACAGCACATAATATTCGAAAATACTAACAATGACTGGGGCGCCTGGGTGGCTCAGTCGCTTAAGCGTCCGACTTCGGCCCAGGTCATGATCTCGTGGCTTGTGGGTTCTAGCTCTCCATCAGGCTCTGTGCTGACAGCTCGGAGCCTGGAGCCTGCTTCAGATTCTGGCTCCCTTTCCCTCTGCCCTGCCCCCCCCCCCCCCGCCCCGCTCATGCTCACACTCGCTGTCTCTCTCTCTCTAAAATAAACATTGAAAAAAATTTTTAAATGAAAGCACTAACAATCATTAAGGAAATGAAATACACTAAAGACATGTGTAAATACTACAGTTTTCATTATTCTCCATCAGACTTTATACTTAACCAGAGAGTCACGCTTAGAGAACTGGGAAGTACCAGATTCAATAGACCACTTATCAGTTTTACCTAAGTGCCCTAATACCTCTACTTCTGCAAACTTCAAGTACTGCAGGCTTCCCAATCTAATTCGGAACAAAAGTACAGCCTTTCACTGCCACATCAGCTCATTCCGGCTCGAGAAAGTCAAAAACACCACGTCCGAAAGGTGGCGAGATTTGTATTTCATGCATGTATTTCATGTATTTTGAATCCTTACATCCCACGGATCCGAAACATTACCTTTTCTTCTCGTTCTACAAAGAGATCTTTCCCCAAGTTCCTATTAAATGGCAGGTACACTGCAAGACGTTTTCCACGTTATCAACGTGACTGATCATCAAGGAATCCCCCGAAACCACTGTCAACATCATTTTACCGGTTCCAAGACAATAAAGGACTCGCCTGAAGTCATACAACTCCCAGTCAGTGGAAGCCAGGATTTCAAAACCTGTCTGATTTAACTCCCTGAGAAATCGGCTTCTCTAGTCATTATAACTGTTCCAAGAACTATCGCCTATAAGGATGCTTTAATGTGGATTGAATCAACTTAATTATAAACCTAATTGATATAAGCTCCCATCCACCAACTCAAATCAAAAAGTGTGTATGTGTGCACGTTTTACTGAAACTCAAAGCAGCTACCTTTTCAAAGACACAAACCCAGAAAGCATAAACAACATTGTTCTCACACAGTCACACCCATTTGCAGAACACTGGGGTTTTTCCAATCAGTTTAAAACGTGGCGTAGGGGCGCCCGGGTGGCTCAGTCGGTTAAGCGTCCGACGTCAGCTCAGGTCACGAACCCGCAGTTCGTGAGTTCGAGCCCCACGTCGGGCTCTGCGCTGACGGCGCAGAGCCTGCTTCAGATTCTGTCTCCCACTCTCTCTCTGCCCCTCCCCTGCTCGTGCTCTGTCTCTCTTTCCCTCTCAAACATAAACATTAAAAAAAAAATTTTTTTTTAAACATAGCACAAAACACTGAATTCTATCCATAAAGTCGTATTCTTGCAAAGTATCACGCAGACACTTAGGTTGGAACGACCACGCACACACGTGGGCAGAAACAAGCTTCCTGTCCTGGCTCCCGGTCCTCGTCCACATCAGCAAACAGGAGGGGCCCACGCTCATGGCATCTTCTGAGAGACGAAGCCCCTCCGTCTGCTGTTCTCTGTGGAGACAAGGGGAGGTCCCTGCCCTAAGGATTCTCAGACTCGCTCGTTCCCTGCCTCAGGCACCCGTCCACTTGTACAGGCGCTGCCCGGAAGGCCCCAGGAAAGGGACGGAAGGGGAAACTCCAGCCGAGCGCCTACCTGTCTAAGACCACCAGGTCAGTTGCGGTCTCAGCGTTACTCTTGAGGATTTTCTCCAGCTTCTGAATCTTTTCTTCCAATTCCTCAGGATCGCATTTCCCATTTAAAATGGAAGCAGTCAGTCCCAAGATACGAGGACACGATGGACAGTTTTCACAGAGCTGACACGATAAGAGATGCTGACAGTGAGGCATTCGTTCTGCGAGGCCAGGACGACAGAGACACTGCCAGACCGACACAAATCAGGAAGATGGGCAGACACTAAAAGTATCACTTATGGAATGACTGGAGCCTGTTTCAAAGATCCCTGTATCCAAGAGGCGTATGTCAATGTGCTACGACAGATGACATAATGGATGTATCACGCATTACGTACTTCATTTACTTATGCTTAAAAGTTTATCCCAGGACTAGATTTACTATAGGTTACGCATGACAGTTCATTATTATAGATCTCAGTGAAAATTAATTTCACATTCATTCGTTCATACAGGGAACGAAGCTCCCAAAACTGGTAACGGATATTACTGCTTTTGATACATAAAAACACCGCTTATTCTCAGGAATTTGACTTGCATTAAGACTGATAAACACCTAAAAACTTACCTTCATAATTTCTCGGTAGGGGTGGTCTAGGATCGCAAGATGACACTCATCAAACACCAAAAGGTTAATGTCCGACAGCGATAAGTAACCATTTTTCAAAACATTCAAGGCGACATAGCAGGTCATAACAAGAACCTAAAAGAAAGCCGACATCAGTGTACGAACGTGCGTTCACCTGCCTACCTGCCTGGATACACTTCTGTTAAATCAGATTACGGAGCCACCGTTCTGTAGGCGAGAAGTGAGGAACTCATTAGTCAAAATCAAAACAGACGTTCTAAATGTATGCAAGCTAATACTTTGGAACCAAGAAGCAGAGATGGGCAAATACGGAAACAGATGAGGGGAAAAAAATTCTTGATAACTGCGACCATGCTTTTATGGTAAGTCTCCTAAAACTACTTCAGGTTTTCAGGTTCCTATTAGCCCCATTTTGACTGATGAGACCTATTACTTTAATCAAACGACAACACAATTCACCCTGTGTTTTCCTCTTTTTCCCCGTTGAACTGACAAGGTTTTCTGGAAGAAGACACCGACCAAATGTTCTTTTCAGGGCACTATCTCTGTGCGGACATCTGTTTCATTGATGAGGACTCAACCCCGTGTGTGAGACACGCTAGTCCGTGTGCAGGGCTCCAGCTGAGCTACGGGGCATCTCCTAACCGCTTCAGACACACCAACACCAAAAAGACCCTCTACGCACGCTGGCTCCACACAAACGTGTAGGTCAGAGGAAGTCTCTGGCCAAAGACCCAAAGGTCTCAACCGAGAAGCGTCTCCAGTCTCAAGACACTTAACTCAAGCGTAAATTTTCTGAAAAGCAGGTTATCCGCAAGCGGGAAGTACGTCATCAGAATTTGTGTTTTTCCAGCCAGTAAATCACACTGCAAAGCTGGTTCTCTTCTGTGCAGTAAGAGCAACATTATACGTTCCTATTCATTTGGTTTCAGACCGTGAGAAAGAGTACGGAAGGGCTAGTTCCTAGGCTGACAAAGTACAGGAACGGGTTTTCAAACTAAACAAAGACAACCAAGACTAAAGGTCATCTTATAGACGAAGTCGAGGACTCGTAGGGATTTACAAAGGGAAATTCCTTTCCAAGTCTTACCTGGTGCTTAGTAAACTCTTGGTTCCACTTCTCTTTTGTCCAAGCTGCATTTACTTCCAGGCTTGAGTATTCCCCAACCTTGAGGTCTGAATGAGTTCTGACAGCTGACACTTGTGGAGCAACCTGGTTTGCTGATTACAGATACAAATACTCCTTGTAAATAGGACAAATCTTACGTAGCTGGCTCTCTGGACTACTAATGATTAAGACAGCTAAGGAAATCCTTATTATCATATATCATTACCTAACCCCCAATTTTTTAGATAGCCAATTGAAAACCGTATTTCCAGGGTGAGCCTCCAAAATGCTCTTACTAGACTTAAGACCTGGTCCTCCGTCATTCACTTCAGAGAACCCTATGCCACCCTCCTTCTTCACAGCCGATTTTCCCAACCTAAGAACAGAACTTCTAGGCTGGAATGGGAACTACTCCAGATCCACCCCCCACTCCTGTTTTCTTCAGTAAAATCAGATCGTTTTGCCAAGAAATAAGACGGTCTCATAGATATTTAAAGTACAGGAGAACATCACATGTCGAGACCATCTAAAAACAAAAAAGGAGACCAGTGCCCCAGCAGCTCAGGTTCACATTTTATACTTTTTGTTTGAATATGTAAAGCCAAACACAAATCCAGGATCACAGACTCTGACTGAATATCTAACTTTTAAGAAGCACCTACCTCCCCTTCTGTAATTGGCATAGTAAAATCACAAATCACAATGCTACCAGTCTCACAAATCAAGCACTTTTTGAGGGACTTTGCAAAGCTAAAACAAATATAACCAGAAAGAACTGTGACGACACAGATTAGCTTATGTTCCGAAAGGCAGCCCATGCAAAAACCGTAGCATCAGAATTAAATACGTTTAAGGAAAAAGCTGAAGTTTAACATCTGTGAAATAAAACGGCTGACGCTTAAAATAGAAGTACTATAAAGTTAAGAGATAAGACTAACTGCTATTTCTGCTCTCAGAATCTCAACAAATATATTATTCTTCAAACCCTCTATACGTTCCATCATCTAACTTAATAGCCACAGAGAAAAAGTGCTTACGGGACACCCCTGGGTGGCTCAGTCGGTAAAGCGTCCGACTCTTGGTTTGGTCTTAGGTCATGATCTCACAGTTTGTGAGATTAAGCCCCATGTCGGGCTCTGTGCTCACAGCTCAGGGCCCGCTTGGGATTCCCTCCCTCTCTGCCCCTCCCCCATTCTCTCTCTCTCTCTCAAAATAAATAAACTTTTTTTAAAAATGTGCTCAACCGTAAAATCTCATCCAATGTCCTCCACACAGTATGATAAAACAGTTTCTGCATTACCAGAGTTGACCAAGAACACCGTCCTTTTTCCGTTTCTGTGGAAGTCTCCCCTGATCTGATAGGACAGCTCTTTAGTGAGTAGTACGGCAATAAACGTCTTCCCTGAGCCAGTGTTTAAACAGACTATGGTGTTATGATCCAGAGCTGCTTCGAGCAGTTCCACCTAGAAATACAGTGGGGAAGAAGATGCCACACTTCTTATCTGGGTACAACACTGGGAAAACTGGGTTCTGTCTTCATTCAGGAAACTTCACTACTTCCTGAGATCTTCCTCTGCTAAGTCTGCCAAAACACAGACTCTCTGCATCTTTCCAGAAGGAGATCACAGGCGCGAAAATGCCTGTGACGTATGGCCAGCTGTGCTGTAGAAACACACGTGGGGTAACGTTTACAATCTGTTTGAGAATTATTTTTGCAGGGGGGACAGAAAACTCCCCAAGAATAACACGAAGAACCGAGTTTACAGTAACCGTGGTCCTGCCCGTTGGTGGTGGTTCGAACCCGTCTCCATTCCCTCCCAGCTCTTGAGGACAGACACACCCAAGCGGGTACTGCGAGGGGAGAGGTTTTCGGAGGGGAAACAATAAGGAACTTCACAAACAAAATGATTACGGCAGATGTTAGAAAAGAAAAGGGCCATTAGGAACAAAAGTATCTGGAAGGAGAAAATTACTCAGAAGAGGAGAGCTTGAAAAGGTAAATGGGTTTTACATAAGACATGTCAACTACGTGCTAATTGACTCCATTTCAGTGGAAACGCTCCAGTATTAGTGTTCTCATTAGTACCTGGTATTTTCTTGGCGTATAAATGTTATCATGGATTGCTTCTTGTTGCCATGGCAGTCCAAAGAAAGGGCCCATTGGTGAGGAGGCAGGGGTCACGAGCTGCAGGCCCGCCATGCTGAGGGGCTGCAAAGCAGGGCTTTCATTCATCCAGTGCTTTTCTCACTGCATTTTGCTCTAGCACAGCTCACTGCAAAGGGAGAAAGAACACCGTCACCCCACCATGCAAGGTTAAGGACGAAAGAAAGACAAGAAACAAGAGAAACATCACAGTGTCACTCCTCCGGACCCTTGCAAACTTCCCCTGTCATTGTTTTAGCTTTTTCTCGATCTAAGAGGATCGTTTTCAAAAGTCAAGCGTTCTGTACTTTCCGACCCGGCAATCCTACACCTAGAAACTTGTCTGAAATAATTAGGCAACTACACGAAGAAACAAGGACACGGATACGTACTGATGCCTTAGTACCTGGGAACAAGCAATAGCTTTCAAACGCACTGATAAGAAGTGAGCACGTAAATGATGGTATAGTTCTATCATACAATACTTTGAACTCACGAAGAAAATCCGGATCTGTATTGACTGATAGAGAACCATGCCCGTCATATACCTTTAAAAGAAAATATGAATATGATGCCTCTTTAAATACATACGTACATGCGAAGCACGTGGGTGCATAAACAAACATTTTCAAGCATTATCAATTCTATTGATGCCACTATCGATAAACTTGCGAGATAACGTTTGGAAGGCACTGAAGTTTCAAATACCTGCCAACACTTTGTCATTGTATCTAAAGACCGTAAACACACAAGGTCTTTTCCTCGACTGACAACCTAGCTCAACTGCACAGCTGACCAACGATTTAAATATTTACCTTTAAAATTACACATATCCTAGATGAATCAAGACAAAGGGCAACCATTCTGAGTTTTTCACGGTAGGTAAGGGCTCTTCTGTGCTTCACGTATTCTTTCCCAAAGAGGAATTGGATTATGTAAAATGACAAACTAAACCCGAGTCTTTTTCAAACTCCTAACCTGCACACAGAGGGTCAGGGTCTCAGACCTCAACGTGGCAGTCCACCATCGGCTTTCTGACTGTCAGCAGCATTTATTTGCCCCCAAAGGAAATTTCTGCCCGCACACTGCTTGGGAGTTTTCACTGTTATCACTCTATGAAACCGGAAAGAAGCCCACTCTTCGTTCCTTGACAAGAACCTTTGAATCTCCTGACGGGTGAAATGGACGACCACGATACAGGACAGCGACTGAAGCTGTTCTATCAAATCCAACGAGAAGTCTCCAGTCTCCCTTGATTTCAGAGGTCAGTTCAGTGGACAACAACTCAACAGCTGGCCAGTGCCGGTGTGATCTCCTGTAAGTAGTGGGGGACACAGGGCTGCGGGCGCCGAGGACAGCAGCAACGCAGGTGCGGCCAGGTCAGACAGCACAGACCAGCCAGGATGACCTACGATCGTTCTCGTCATCCCTCTGGGAGGAGGACGGCGAGCAAAGGACTGCGGAGCACGGTCTGAACGCTACCAACTGTGTTCTTCCTAGAAATAATCCGCTCATCGTCTACCGAACCAAAGCCCCACCAACCATTCTTTTTACCCCCCGCGTAGCGTTCACTGTTCTCAACTCCTCAGGCCCGCTGCTTGCACGCCCGTGGGTCAAGCAAACACGGCTGCCAAGAACCCAAAGCTAAAGCCATGGCACCTCATCTCCTGAGGTCCACTGGGCCACTCTGCAGGCCCACGGCCCAGACCACAGGCCCCTCCCACCGACTACCACCCGGTCAAACCATTCTGCATTTTCCTTACCGTGGGCTGCTCACTGTCTGGGACGACTTATGCCGAAAGCCTGACCCCCTCCCTCGGCCTCCACCCAACTCAAATGCCAATCCAAGACCGATCACAACTATGGCAAAAGGGGTCAGGAAATCAGCATAAATCCTGCCCGAGAATAAAAAAGAGAATAAAATAAAGAGAATAAAAGAGAATAAATAAGGAGAAGAGAATAAAAAAGGAGGAAGGTGGCAACGCCAGTCCCCAAAGAGTTCTTCCTTCACCTGCCAACACCAAGTGGAGCCAGGGACCCGCGACACCCCTTCCTGCTGCTGTCACCGCTGCCACCATTCTTTCTCACAGAGATAACAGTGGCAGAACTGTAACTAATAAGGCCCGAGAAAGAGTCTAAAAAAATAAATGAGAAGAATGTTCTATTTTTCCAAAGGGAGACTGTATCCTTTAAAAATGTGTAAAATACAAAGAAAAACTCTAAAACCGTTCCAGATGAAAGACTATAAAGAGACATGACAGCTAACTGGAGTGAGTGATCTCAGACTGGATCCTGTACTGCAGAACGATGCCACAGAGGGCATTACAGAGCCCCTGATAGAACTGTCAAAGTCACCGAGGCTGGTCACGGCACTAAGGCTGTTTAAGAAAGCAGCCTTATTCCTAAGAAGCAGACCCCACGGTGTCCAGGGGTAAAGGGCCATGAGATGTACGCAACTTCTCCTCGAATAGTTCAGACAAAGAAACCACATACACGTACAGCAAATGTGCGCAACACGTTAAGCAAAGCGCGGATTCTCTGCCCCACTCTTAACCTTGTGACTTCGCTGTACGTTTGAAACTGTTTCCAAAAAAAGACTCTCGAAAAGTAAATATGTACGAGTGGTGAGACTGGGACTCCCTTGCACACTCGGTTCGCCCGCCACACCAAGCCACCCCCAGAACGTGGCAGACAAACAGTGCAGTTTGTAGAATGAAAACCGTGCCCACGTGAGTGACAATAAAAAATTTCAAACGGCTTCTGTGCGCCTTGCAGACATCAGGTCACCTGGCACGCATTTGCACAGGGATGCATGTACACCCTGATTCTTCTACCGGCACACGTGTGTAGGAGCACGTGTGCAGAAGAATCAAGTTCAAGCGAGTATTTGATAAACTCAACAAGAGAGTCACGACTGTCGCACAATAACGTACAGAACAGAATCGTCACAGTTCCAAAGGTATTTGTGTAGGTTTTGGAAACCCACACCCTCTCCTGGGAGGGCGGGTGCGGGAGAGGGTCTGCAAGGAGACAGGGGACCGCGATTTAACCCTCTCAACCTGCTTTTCCGTAAGGTCACAATAGTTAAGCTCATCTTCACCGATTGAATGTACAGTGGCTGGCCCCAGAGATACTTTCTATTTAGGGAAAGCGAATCCAAGATGAAAAACCTCAACAGGTAATCCAATAATGTGAAAACAGAGCAATCTGTAATTTTGCCAATTTTTACTTTCTTTGGTGTGTTTAAGTAGATTTTTTTTTCCCCTTAAGCTGGTCTTCAGGAAAAGCTCTGAATCCCTGCTGGTAAGTAAACGTTCTGTAGTTTCACAGATGAACTGATTATTGATTAACTGCTTTCGCAGAGCCAACAGACAATGCCTTGTGATGGCTCCTCGATGACAGAGTTTAAGTTTCTGGACAAACAATTTACATCCACGAAATTGGTGAGGCCATTGTATAGCTTCTACGTAGTATTTTCTCAGAAATAATTTAGTAAAACACACGAACAAACTCTCTTCCTCTTTCCACGTATGATAGATAAATCACGGATTTACCGTTTTAATGTTTGAGATCTCTGTGTTGCTGTTGTCCGAGCTGCATTTTGACATTGTGATAGCAGTTTATTGGAAAATCACAGCATGCCCAAGCTTCTGCTCTAAAAATAAATGCAAAAATAGCCAAGTTTAAGATTCCTGTACTTAAAACTGAATATAAACACATCTACAAGAAAGCGCCATTGATAAGAAGAGTTAAATAAAAGACCATTATTTTGTATTACATTTTAAACAAAAGACATTTGGGTTATTTTAGGGTATGAAGTCTTATTCTAAAACAAAGAACAAGAGAGTGGGGGCTGGCAACAATAGCATGCCTAATTCCCAGAGATCTGGGGAAAAGAAAAAGTTAGAGGAAAGTTCAAGAAAAGGCTGCAAAAGGAATACAAGAAAATCAAACACAGTAAACAAAATCTAAAGATAGCAGCTAGAATAACGGGGGGTAAAAATGGCAATGCCACGTATATGTCATTTCCTAAATTCACGTACACCAAAGAAACGAAGATCACCGAAAGAGGCACTTGGCTGAGAAATCCCAATCACCGCGATATGTGCATGAAATCTGTCAGCAATTTCAATTTCTCAGAATGGAATTAAAAACACAACAGTTCAATCCACACTATAAACTCTCTTACAGAATTCATTCATGAATAAAAGAATTCAGAACACACCCCAACGATACTGTTATAAAGAACCATAAATTCAGTGCGGTTCTGGTAAAAGATCACAGATCAAAAACTAAGGAAGTGTGTTAACACGGGAAGCTTCATTTAAATAACAAATGTTGATTTTGTCGGCTTTGACACCAAATCTTGCTCGTGCTCATTACGCTAATGACTGCAGTGTCTCCACTCCCAGAGGCTCGGGAAAAGAAACCGTGAAACTCATCCGTGTCTGGTCTAGTCGGGCGAAGGCCATTCGAGCACAGGTGACGCTTTCTCATTTCACAGACAAGTTCGTTTTGCTAGTCAGTTCACAAAGCAGGTCTTAGCACTGCTGTAGTATGTACATATTTACCTCAAAATGCTGATTCTAAGTTCTTTCAGTTTCCAAGTCTGTATTAATTCACACCCTAGGTAACCTAAAAGCAATCAGAGAGAATATTTTAGAACATTAAACTCGTTGTTAAAAACCAACTTTAAGAAAATTCCTATTCGACAAACTTTGCATACTTATCAGAGTAAGATTCCTGGTGACTTATTTTTCTACTCAGAGTCAAGAAAACAGTACACACCTGAAAGAGCTGCCTTCAAAATTAGCCTTTGTTATGTTCTAGTACAACTGAGAACGTGTGCAGGTTGTTGGCACAATCCAGTTAGACAGAAGGGAGAATTCTTGGCAGTAAATTCCATCCCCCCCCCCCACCCCCGCCGGTAAAATCTGACTTTGAAACTGCGGGAACACCATGTGGGTCGGTAACCATGCTTCCCAGGTTCCCCAGGAGCGGATCTCCCCTCTCCTGGCGCCTGTGTGGGTTTCTGAAGCTACCTCCTACTGTGACGCTTAATTGCATTCTGTCCCACCACCTGGGAAGATACAGACTCAGTCCACCGTCAAGGCCTCATCTGTCACGCTCCACCCCGCTGTCATTCACGTTCGAACCTTTTCTCAAAACACCATTAACTAAAATAATAAAGCTGACAATGCTTTAAAATTCAACTCCACTCTTACAAAATCACTGTTACCCAAATTATTTCCTTAGGCATTTCGGTACTGACGTCAGAGAGTTAACGCACCAAGTACAATGAAAACTTACTTCGTGTTCATAAATACAGAGCCAACAGGTCAAGTTTTCTCATTTTAATTGATGATCAGAACTTCGACTACAAACATGCAAACTCCTGTTTGAGAAGCCCCTTTTAGATAGCTCTGAAAAAGACCTGCCAGGTATCAGACACTCGGTCAAGGTTCAGTCCGAACCAACAAACTTCACGCACATTAACTAGCATCTAACTCCAGCCATACCCCTTCAGACAAAGGCTTGTGACAACAGACAGCTTAACCATTCTGATCTAAGGTCCAGAAGCATCTAGAGCTTGCCGGTACACATTTTCAAGACCGGTAACACAACTTGCAACTCAGTCATTTCATCGTCACGCGTCACAGGTGCCGACACTCTTAACTCCACAGGTATCGCTGTCCGGATTTCCTTCCTACTCTCACGAAGCCCAGCACTACTCTAAAGTCCCATAGTGAAGCAAAGAAAACCACGCGTTAACACCGTGACGGTAAAATGCTGTCAGAAGTACTCCTGTAAGCGAAAACAGATAAAACTAAGGACTGTTTGAAGAGCCTTTGGATCCCGGCAACAAACACGATGTCGGAGACCCGGGGCATTTTACCCACCAAGCCTGAAATCACCAAGGGAGTCCGTGCTTATAGACGCAAAGTGATGGGTCTAGACGATTACTGGCATAAAGGCAAGTTACAAGTAAGAGGCTTCCCTCTCCCAGCGGATCATAAAGGGAAGAGATTCTCCCTCCCTCCCTCCCTTTGTTCACAATTTCTTTCTCGACACTTTCCAAACGGAAGTGAATCTCTTTAAAAGCCAAAGAGCCTGTAGCCGGTCTCCCATCTCAGGAACGTTTTCCTAGCACCTGAAAGGTATCCCTGAAACCTAATCCTCAAGAAAGACAAGGCCCGACATCTCGCAGTCTCCTAGGTAGAGATGGGCCTCATGTGTCACCGAACTCCAAACCGCAAAACCTACCTCTGGTCACGAAGATATGAGGAAATGAGCAATTTTATCTTGAAAACATGGATGTCAAGTGTCATAACCACTTGACTGTACAGAAGAGTGACATCTCTTGGTCTTTGGAGCCTGCTTAGCGGACAGCCTGTGAGGCCCGTGGCCCTCCGGTTTAATGCTTACCCAGTAAGAAAACTGTTTTCTTCCCTCTACCTGCGTGGACAGATTGTTCTGGGTGAAAGAGGAGGTTCTGTTTTCAATTATATTTCCTCAACACTCGTCTTTAAAACAAAACAAAACAAACCCATAAAATATATTCTCAAACAATATCCATGCCAAATAACAAACTTCCATTTCTTGGAACTTGAATACTAGAGAAATCTTAGAGTTTGCCATCCAAGTACGTTAGGGGGAGGAGCTTTTAAAATGATGACGGAGCTAAGCGCACCAAAGCTTGGCTCCTTCAAAGAGGATTCTGTGCACGGCAAGGACCCAAGTTGTTTCAAAACCACTCCCACCAACCTTCCTTTTCTAAGTTAGAGTTGGGGCACGAGCAGTCTCAGCCGTTTGACCTTCGGAAGCCGAGGTGATGCCCTCACCCCTTCATACCTTCTCACTTACAGTCACTCCTCTCCGAGGCCCGCCACATGGGAGGGCACGGGGTAAGGCCACGGGGTAAGGGAGCTGGAAAGCAAACTGTTTTTTTTTTGTTTTTTGTTTTTTTTTTTAAGTATCTATCATTTAAAAACCATCTGAAAGCCAACAAGGGGTCCAGTCTCAAGAAGACCCCGGTTTATCAGGCTCCCTCTAAGGTGGTTTCCTTGCCTGTAAAATATACTAAGCTATTATTGAGAATCTGGTTAAGATCACGTATATGAAGCTTGGTAGAAAAAACGTTCTTGTGACACAGAAAATGCTCAGTGTATGGCAGGATTTATACAACCACACTCCCATCCCTATCTAGTCCTCCTCTCTCTCTGCTCCTCCCCCGCGCTCGCTCTCGCTCTCTCTCTCTCTCTCTCTCTCTCTCTCAAAAATGAACATTTAAAAAATGATGACAGTTTGGGGGCACCAGGGTGGTTCAGTTGGTTGAGCGTCCGACTTCGGCTCGGGTCATGATCTTGCAGTCCATGAGTTCGAGCCCCGAGTCAGGCTCTGTGCTGACAGCTCGGGGCATGGAGCCTGCTTTAGATTCTGTGTCTCCCTCTCCGCCCCTCCCCACTCACACTCTGTCTCTCAAAAATAAATAAATGTTAACAAAAAATTTTAATTACAAATTTAAAATTTGTAATGAACAAAACTGCTTACAGTATGGAATACAATGGAAAACAGCAAAGCACTTTTATTTAGAGGAAGATCATGACAAAGTCAAATTACAAACTAAACAAAAGAAGAAAAGGTGGAAGGAAAGAATGGAGAGAGAGAAAATTCATCCAAAAATTGAGGATGGGATTATGACCATAAGCCATCTTTTTCCTTAAAACTTTTCTGCATTCTAAAATTTCCTGCAATTCGAAAAATTTATTGCTTTTAGAACTGGAAAACAAGCTTTCACGTGGAGGATGATTTGCAGTAAGACCACGGTTTAGAGAGAAATGATTCCGGGGGCACCTGCCTGGCTCAGTCGGTAGCACATGTGACTCTTGATCTCGGGTCATGGGTTCAAGTCCCATGTTGGGTGTAGAGGTTAAATAAATAAATCTAGAGAGAAATAATTTAGACTTTAGATTAAAACCAACAAAAACAAAGAAAACAAAAAGTTTTTTTTTTTTTTAACTTCTCCCTTCTTAAGCCATTAAATGTGGTAAAACTTACCCTAGCTTCTATGACTTAAACCACAAATTCACTAGCTTTCTTCTCTCGCACTACTCTATGAACCAGATTTCTGGGTTTCTGTAAATCTGTAACAAACATATTATGTTTACATCTCAATGTCATGAAGCCTAAAATTAGATCTGTCCAAAACCGAAACTGAATACAGGTCAAACATCATTTTAACAAATATCATCCATCAAAATGTCCACATAAAAAGTATCTCTAGGCTGCCGGCCAGTGGCCCACGTACTTGGAATATTTCTTAAAAAGACAACATTCCTACACACCAAAATGGCAGTTGGAACTGTCCCTCCCCTTCAGGTTACCTACAAGGACATTTACCCTTCAGTTTGTTTCAAGAGGTAAATACCTAATACACCGCTAACTTTCAAGGTGAATTCTAAGGCTACTGTTTGATTTCAAGAGTCTGTCCTTTATTCAATAAAAACACTGTTCAACAAGTGCTAGAATTTACTCAATTCGTGACCCTCTTCTTGTCTATCTTTTACGTATCACATAAGAACATCCATGAGAGAAAAAAAAGGCCACCATTTTCTATGTTAAGCTGTTTTAACACAATACAACACATGAACATTTTAATACTAAAGAAAGGTTAGTCCTGGGGCGCCCGGGTGGCTCAGTCGGTTAAGCGTCCGGCTTCGGTTCAGGTCATGATCTCGCAGTTCGTGGGTTCGAGCCCCGCGTCGGGCTCTGTGCTGACAGCTCGGGGCCTGGAGCCTGCTTCGGATTCTCTGCTTCGGATTCTGTGTCTCCCACTCTCTCTGCCCCTCCCCGCTCACACTCTGTCTCTGTCTGTCTCTCAAAAACGGATAAACATTAAAAAGAAAAACAAATTTAAAGAGAGGTTAGTCCTGAGACAAAACGAGTCTGAGACACTGCGGACTATGATGGCCGTTCAGCTTAGTCAACTTGAGTCAGGAAAGAAACATATTAAAAGCTCCGGGCAAGGGGGGGAAGCACCAAGCACTGGAGCGCAAGACGGGCACCCACTCATGTTCTCTGCTTTCCCCAGAAGCCCAGGACTCGTGTATCCCAGCCTTCACATGAGCTTCCGCTTCCGGGCCCCCACCTGCCGCTCACCCCAAAGAACCTGAAACCTATCACTGGACTCCCCTCTCACGCAGCACACAGGGGCCCACCCTACCACCCAAATCATGGCTTAATTTGTATCTTCTGCTCCACATTAGATACTATTGCTATAGCGATTTCCCCCCAAAACTGTAAGATTTTTCAAAGGAAAGGTCGTCTCATACTTGACTTGCACAGAATTAAAGCAAAGCTGGAAATATCAATAAATTTGGTTTTCATTAACTAATCCCAGGTAGAGAAAAAAGCCTTACTGATCTAACCTTAAATTAATATGTATCTTTTTGCAGGCCAAATAACAAATTCAATTTGGATACTTCTTACTTTTAAAAGACTTTAAACCACCCACATTATTTTCACAAGTTTAACACCCCATCCTTGCCCCGTCCCCCAACAAAGAAAAGTTCAGGGCTGATCTGAAGCCATCAAAGGTACAGAGGCACCCATCTGCACAATGATAATCCTGCCAGCATCCAGCTATCCTATCCCGCCAGCCTTGTCCTCCCAGAGCTCCGAACCTCGGCAAAATCGTCTTGCACATTAACGCAACCTGACTGGATAGAAACCTTGAAAATGTTTCAGCAATAATGTACAGTTCTAAAGTTACAACATAACTAACTGGGAAAACCCAAAGACTCGCTTTAGAAACGTTGTTTTATTAGGTGTGAAATCTAGATAAAGTTCTATTTAATGTCAACTAATAAACGGAGAGGAAAGACAGAAAAAAAAAATCACCATTTTTAACCATCACGTTACTAATTGAGGCAAGAGTCATTAACGGATGCTAAAGATGCTGGGTGAAGTTTACAAAAGAATATTTACGTCATCTTAAGGTATCTCTGCACAGATTACCTACGAACCCTAATGAGAACTGGTAACGTTGCCCCTGGAACACCCAAGAGATGACACCCTTAACCACAGTGACATCTGGGACAAACTGGGACTGGGACAAACGGACACGTAACTTCTAAATGTGATGAACTGAGAAAGAAACGTCATTTATGTAGATTTTCCTGCCCAAAGTTGCAAAGCCTGAATCTAATCATGAGGAAACATGGAAAGGAAATTTGCGGTTCATTTCACAAAACAACTGGCTCCTGCTCTTCAAAGATGTCAGCATCACAGAAGATACAATCTGAGAAAAGATTCCAGATTCCAAGTGGAAACAAACGTGTCGACTACATGCAACACACACGGAGCAGTTCCTGGACTGAATCCCGGACAACAGAAGGACAACGGCCATAAAGGACATTACTGGGCTGAAGCAGCACAGGCCACCCGAAAACAGGCCACTTTGGCGTAAAGAGTATTCTGGGCTGAAGGCAACGGAGAAATAGCAGCTGCGGGAGGAATTCTCTGCCCTTTCCCTCTCTGCCTCAACGCGGGACATAAACGTCGCTTTGTGAAAGTGTCCCTCCTCCCTACTCCAGTACCAGGAAGAGACGTTAATTATCCCAAAGACCCGGAGGATGTGAATCTGCATAAACAAACCTTACTGCCATAGCCCCTGTTACTCTCCCTCATCTATTTCCCTTCCCACGACTGACCATCCCCAGAAGCCCCAACTCTCATTCCTTTGTCTTGTCACGCGTCCAAAATACATCGCCCTTTATTAAAATGGTACATACGCTCTCAAGTCTAACTGCTTCCTTGGGTTTTCACTCCTCCCGGGTGAATCTCCAGTGTGCATATGCCAAACAAATCTTCTGTCTGGTTCATCTGGCCTTTGTCAATTTAATTCACAGGCTCCATCCACGAAGAGCCCAGAGGAAAAGGTTTTTTCCTCCCCCCACAGAGACACTGGTGAAATGTAACTGTCATCATCAATGCTAAAGTCTCCGAATTCGGTGACTACACTGTGATTATGTAAGAGAATCTGCTCTTGTTCTTAGAAAATCTACCTCGAGTATTCAGTCGTGAAGAGTGTAAGGCCTGCCACTTGATCTAAAAAGGTTCAGAAAAGTAACAACGGAATGCAGAGAGAGAAGGCAAATGTGGTCAAATGTTACCTATTGGTACATGTAGGTAATGGTGTGGGAATTCTTTAGACTATTCCTATAGCTCATGAGTTTGACAATATTTTTCAAACAAAATGAAAAACAAAACCCTAGTAAACACTGATACAGATGTTTGACTATCAAAACACACGGGGAAAAAAAGGGGGGGGCACTTAAGGTGATTTTCCCCACTTAAAAGACCTTTGTTTTGCCTCCTGCCCCTTGAATTATTCATTCATTCAACAAATATTTACTGAGTGAGACATCCGTACCGCCGGCTTGTGTTCTGGAGAAGGTGAGCGCCGGGCGGGAGCTCAGTCCTGGAGGGACTCAGTCCGGGAGGGGACAGTAACAGGGCCTCATGCGGGGGAGGAGCCAGCATGTGAAGAAAAGAAACCAGGCAAGTCACGCTGAGGACATCATAAGCCCTGTGCCGTGGCACCTGCCCCACACAAGTGTCCAAACAGCAGGATAGGTTGGGATAAGCAGGAGCCACAGCCTAAAGGGCTTCCTGCGCAGCCCCACCAGGGCCGAGAACCCGAGGGCTCCAACAAGATCTGGGCCTCTGCTCTTCTAGTCTCAGCACACGCCAAGGGCTCCCACCTAGTTCATCTCGGCCAAGGGCTCTGTGTATGAGGCCCTCCAAGGCCCAGAGGCAGGAGCGGTGACGGACAAAACAAGGAACTTCTGAAGTCTACTCTTTCCTTTAGAACGGACCTTCCTTTTCCTCGTTGTAATCACTGCCTCTACTCATACAGGAACTTTCTCTATTTGCACACTGCAAGTCCCCTGTCCCGGGCACTAGGCACCCACTTATCCCAACCGTGGAGGAGGCAGGATGGCTGGTCACTCTCTCTCTCGGGATGATTCTCTATCCTTGGCTACCTCATCTCTACTTGGAGATCCACACTTGGTGATCAAGAGAACTTCAGGCTGTTCCAAAACCTGATCTAATAAGAAAGATGGAGATTCATTACCGCTAAATACAATTTAAAAAAATATATGTCCATTATGGAAATTCGAGAGATGCTTCAAAAAAGAGAAGAGAAGCAGCATCAGAACAAATGCAGCCTCCTGAGGTCACCGCCCTTATTTCACTCAGTTACAATTAAACCCAGAACACACACATTACAGAAAGAATCCAGATAAGAGGGGAAAAGAAGTGGGCTCCAAAGTCAGAGTGGTGACGGGATCCATTTGTAAGCTATGAGATCTTGGGCACATGACCTCATCTGCCTGTCAGCCTCTGCCTTATTTCTTTTTTTTTTTTTTAATGTTTATTTATTTTTGAGAGAGAGAGAGAGAGAGACAGAGCACGAGTTGGGGAGGGGCAGAGAGAGAGAGGGAGAAACACAGAATCTGAAGCAGGCTCCAGGCTCCAAGCTGTCAGCAAAGAGCCCGCCAGGGGGCTCGAACCCACGAATGGCAAGATCATGGTGTGAGCCGAAGTCAGACACTTAACCAACTGAGCCACCCGGGAGCCCCTCGGGTCTACAACGGGAACTGTCTGTGGAGCTGTCAGCCTCTGGCTCCTCTCTCTCTCCTACATCATCCCACAACACCTACATTTAATTCAGTGGCTACATCACATAGGCAAATCACTAAAAAAATAGATACAGTGTTAGGCGTGAAAAAGAGAACTTGGGTACTGGGGGGAGGAGGTGAAACACTGCAAGGGCCTCACTAAAGAACACGCTGCGTGAGGCACAATTAAGACCATGTGACATTATTGACATATTTGGGGACTACAAAGGATGGGAAAGAAGCAGGAACCAAAACTACACGTGCAGGCTCACATCTTTCAGAATATTTACAACCCTCTTAAAAGAAAGAAAGAAAAAAAAAACATAGAAAAGAATCCACACTAGACCAAAGGCAAAAAACCGGCAGCTACCAAACCCTGCAAAGGCAATGTGTTGTTAACCTCCTATACTACCAGAACCCAGCAAAGCCACTAGGACACCCCAAATGTGTTTTAGAATTTTCTACATCTGCTTCCGCCTTATTGTATGGATAAAGCCTGAGGTCTGTAAGGGACCGAGGCAGTAAGTGAACTGTCTGAATGCACTCAACACCAAAAGCATGAGTAAATGTTTGCTATTTGCCAGACCCAACCTCCTGCCAAGGACTACCAAAAACCATCAGTCCTAGGTAGGGGGAAGAAAAGAAAGCGATTAAAAACAAGAGAAGAATATTAATGGAGCTCAAAGCACCATGTAACTAGGTATAGGGAAAACATGAGTCAAACCAGTATAGCAAGATGGCTCAAAAGTTCAATGCATTCCCTCTGCACTTAGAGGATACAATCCAAAATCCTTACTGCACACGGCCCTGCATCCATCTCTAACTGGGACTTGTGTAATTCTACCTCCTCCCTGCAAACACATCCACCAAGGGCCTTTCTACCCCAGAGCCTTTGCATATACCACCCCCCCCCCATCCCTCAGCCTCAACTGTAGGTCTCATCGAGTGCCACTTTTTCAGAAAGTCAACAGTTTCAGTTAAAGACAGTAAATCTATATATCCAGAACCAACTGGGGTGCCAGGCACAAGCAGGATCTTTTTGAATGAATAAATGCTGACAATTCTTACCACTAAGAACCAATCCTAGAGGTTATTTCAATATGGACTGCCCCACTCCCAAAATGTTTTTAAGGTGCTATTACTTCCTACTTTAACGACTTATTTTTATTTTTACTATCACTTAGAAACAATCCTGCAAAGAACCAAGAACATGTTAAATTATAAGTCACTAGTCAAATTAATCCAAAATGCAATGTGGTCAAAGATTAAAAATTTAGCTCCGAATCTAATTACAGATTCCACATAACAATAGCTTTTGAATATAATTTGTTTTCAGGGAACTAACTTTGTCCACATAAATCACACTTGTGCCCGAACTGGAAGAGTATTTAAAAAACTTAATTTGAGTGGCATTAACCACTGCTTATTCTTCCATGAACCACAATGAAGAGTATTCTTCATGTTAAATCACTTAACAATCTCTTTAAAAAGTTGCAATTTTTCCAAGTGGAGCAAAGTTTTATCTGGTTATTTCTATTTTTAGTATCAGTTACATCTTAGTAGCCACTAAAGAAAGTACTTCAGAAGGGGGCAAATTCCCTGAAAAACAAAACCGACCAAAATTAACATCTAAAGCAACAAAAAATTTGAAGAGGCCTATAGCTTTAAAAAAAAAAAAAAAAAAAAAAAAAGATTATTAAAAACTCCCAAGCCCAGATGGCTTCACTAGAGTGAATTCTTCTAAACATTTAAAGAAACAACTACAATCTTAACAACAAACCCTTCGGGAGGACGGAAATGAAAAGGGATCCTTTCCAACTCTTTCCGTGAGACCTGCATAAACTCGACAACAAAATCCAACAAGGAGATCATGGTAAAAGTAAAACTACAGACCTATCTCTCAAACCAAAAGTGTAAAAATACTAATCAAAATGTTAGCAAACTGAATCCAGGAATGTATAAAAAGGATCATGCATCACAACCAGTTAGTTTATCACAGGAATGCAAGGATGGCTTAACACTCAAGAGTCAACTGATTTAGGGGTGCCCGGGTGGCTCAGTCGGTTGAGCATCTGACCCTTGATTTTGGCTCAGGTCACAATCCCAGGGTAGTGGGATCAAGACGCACATCAGACACTGCACTGAGCATGGCGCTTGCTTAAGATTCTCTCTCTCTCTCTCTCTCTCTCTCTCTCTCTCTCTCTCTCTCCCCCCCCCACCCCTCCCCCGCTCACACATGAGCATAAGTGCATGTGCACTCTCTCTAAAAAAAAAAAGGTCAACTGATTTATTAATATTTAATATAAAGCTACAATACATAAGACAGTGTGGGTAATGGCACAAAACAATGCAACAGAACAGGCCATGGAATCAGACCCAAACATACGAGTTATTTAATTAATGGCAAAAACAACACTGTAGTGTAGTACAAAAAGGACGGTCTTTTCAAATAACAACTGGGTTAATTGTGTATCCAGATGGAAAAGTGAGTCTTCACTCCTTCCTAAGTCATACACAAAAATCAGTGCCAGCTGGATTGTAGTTCTAAACGTGCAACGTAAAACAATAAAGTCTTCAGAAAACAACTTAAGAGAATACCTTCATGTCCTTGGAGTAAGCAACAATTTCTTAGACGAGACGCTGAAAGTACTAATCATACAGGGAAAAAAATGGACAGAGTGGACTGCGTCGAAATTAAAAATGTCTGTTTATGATATGATCCGATTAAGAGTGAAAAGGCAAGCCAGGGTAGGAGACACGGAAACAATCTCTACAGATCAGTAAGGAACAGGCAGAGAAGCAAATGGAGCGTAGGCAAAGGACTTCCCAGCACAGGGTACCAAACGGCCAATAACCTTCAGAAGCAATTAGAAGGATGCAAATTAAGCCACAATGAGCTACTACCACACCCATCAGAACGGTCAAAATGACGACACATGGTATCCAGTGTGGGAAAGGATGTGACGCTTAGAGAACTTTCATACAAGTCTAGTAGAACTGTAAATTGGAAGTATCTGCCCTGAATATACGCATATCCCATAACCCAAATAATTCCGTTCTAAGTGAACGCCGACTGAAATAGACACATATTCACCAAAAAACATGCAAAAGAACTGCACTACTCCTAACAGCCAAAACTGAAAGCAAGACAAGTGTCCAATAACAATACAACAGACAAGTAAACATGGACATATTCACACAACAGAATACTGTGAATCTCACACACTTCAGATGTTAAGTGAAGCGACCCAACACAAAATTCCAACACAAAATCATACCATATAACTTCTACTACCATAAAGTTAGAAATAAGGAAAAGTCAGTACGGCGTTTGCTTTTTTTTTTTTTTTTTTTTTTTTTTTGGGCAGGGGACCGGGGCGGGCGGGGGTGTAATTGCCTGGGAGAGGAGCTTGTAAAATACTGGTCATATCTGCTCTTGATCTGGGCGTGTTCACTTTGTACATCCTTGTGATTTAGGTACTTTCCTGTTTATCAGCTGAAACTGATTTCACTTAAAGTTTATTTTAAAAGAGAAGTAAAAATCCTTAATACAATATGCAAAAATTCTTCATTTACCATGGTACCTATGAAATACCGGAAGTTCCCACAGGAAGAGGGAAGGGAGAAGATTTACCTTAATGGAGCATTAAATTATCTATTATCTAATTGAATCCTCCAAACAGCCCTGAAGCAAGTGTCATTTCCATTGTACAGGGATTTGAAATAACCTACCCAAGGCCAACTGACCAATAAATAAATGGGAGAGGTGGAATTCTACCTGAATTCTGACTCCCAACTTATTTCCACAATACACAATACTCGATAATCTCAAAGGAGGGGTCTATTAACACCGATTTGCTAGTCAAAATAAGGTGCTCCTGGATATGGTCCCTTTAATCTCCCCAGGGGATTGAAAAAAAGTAAAATGCAATTTAAAAATAACAGAAGCAAACTGAATGTTTCATTTTCAGCTGAATCTGCATAAACACATTTAAGTAAAAATACTGCTTTAATTTTAAAGCCGCTGGCAGCTGAAATCAGCCCTGGCCACTGACATTCCTCTCTGCCTTTCTAGTCTAGGAACACAGGTGCTCGATAAACACACAATAACTGACCACATATCCCGCCATTTCTTCTAGTATGTTTGTTCCATTCGACTGATGACTAAACACAACTGACTACCTGATACAAACACTACAAAACGAACTTCTCTAGTAGAATGAAAAGTACTACCTGAAACGAGACTACTATCATGAAGGGGGTTCAGACATGGTGAAATAAACTAGAGAAATTAATATTTCCGAAACTACCATGCACTGTGTGATTTTGGTCTTCACTCGATACAGAAAACACAAGTAAGCACTTTAACCGAGCGTCTGCTGCAGAGACCTAGATAATACAGGCTTCATACACGTATACGTGTATTATACGTGTATATGTACGCGCGCTATGTGTGTGCAAATTTGTGCACGTGCTTTAAAGAAAGGCTTTAAAACAATTACTTCTTTCCCTATTCTTGGCGAAAGTACAGACCCAGCTCACAAGTAAAACAAACTTCCCAGAATTCTCTTTTCCTAATGTTCACCAACACAAAAGCTAGGTGTTTACAAAGACTGAGTGTCAAAACAACATTCTCCTTCAGAACTGCATCATATGTCGATGGGAATTTTTTATATCCCCAAAGGGAAGCACTATTTGGCAGTGACTATTTCCCATATTGTAGCGAAGAAGGGCTGAACACTAAAGGCATGTATCAGATAAGCAAAAAAAGAATCATTCCTTTGAAGGTGCTAACTGCATTTAGACAAGAAATTACAGCTTTTGCCTTACCTCCAGCTCATTTTACCTACTGCACTCAAATGCCTTAGGTGATTTTTGTTTGGTTTGGTTTGTTTAATCATTTGTTTACATATTCTTAGCAACAAAATTCTGCCTTTTCCTTAAAACACCCCAAATTACTGGGGCGCCTGGGTAGCTCAGTCGGTTGAGCATCCGACTTCGGCTCAGGTCATGATCTTGAAATTTGTGAGTTCGAGCCCCGCGTCGGGCTCTGTGCTGACAGCCCGGAGCCTGGAGCCTGCTTCGGGTTCTGTGTCTCCTTCTCCCTCTGCCCCTCCCCTGCTCACGCTCTGTCTCTATCAAAAATAAAAAAATAAAAGAATAAACACACCCCAAATTATGTTTGGCCTAAGATCAATAAATCACTTGGGTTTAGTATATGCAGCAGGTACATCTAAAGATTGAGAAGTTTGGGAGTTTCCCTTTTTAATGTTTAGCTATACAAGACTGGGAAAAAAGCTAGGTGCTCTCAGTACAGTGTTCAACACAAAATAAAAGCTTTTAAAATTAAAGTACCAGGGTTCCCAGTAGACACTCTTCTCATTAATAGTACCCAGGGCCTCCTGATGGGTTACTGGCTCCTCACCATACTGGTCGGGTAGAAGGCTTCAAACCGCTTCTGTGAAATTTTCTCCTCATTCACCAACATTTACTGAGCTGTACTGGAAGCAGAGACAGACGACGAAAAGTCTCAACTGTGTCTGAAAGATTCTGCCATCCGGTCAAGGCAAAATCTGGCTCTCTCTATACTTTTCAAGACAATTTCTCCACGTTTGCATTTTACATTCCCTGCTCAGACCCGCCCACAATTCCATGGTCTCCTTTCCCGTGGTCCCTGTATACAAACCTTAATACTCAAGAAAAATGCAGCCTCTCTTTTCCATGCCTCATGTTCAGTCGAAACCCTCCGCTTGAAATGGAGAGGTCCCGGAGTTCTAGGGGTGCCTTAAAGACTACTGACTAGAAGATATTTAGAGGCTTGCAAATGTTCTCATTTTACCAGCGAGAAAGTTAAAATCTAGAAAGGCCAAGGTGACTTGCGCTTACCACACGGCTAGTCATTTAGAAGTCAAGCCAACTACAACAGAGGTTTCTCGACCACACGTTATTCTGCACTGTTCGTTCGATTCCATCCATCGTGTGGAACTTGTGCGTCAACCATCCAGAATTTCGTCACTGCTCCTTAGTTAACCTATTAGTTGTCTTTGTGTAGACACGGCCTAAGCAAGCACGTGCAGATAGGATTCAGGAGGGATCCCTGCACCTCGTATAATTTTATGTGAAATTATGAGTATGTACGTTTTTCTGGAAATAAGATTCACATCTTTCATCAAATCCGTAGTCTCTGTCTACAGAGTAAGAACCAGTGGCCTACACCAAGGATGTGTGACAGATATATAAACAGTTCATGATGGTGTGAAATACAGATTCAAGGATGATGTTTTATTCATGCATAATAGGAGGATAATGGTTACTTAGGGAGAGTTAGCAATATAAAGGCATTATTACACTTGCTATCTCTATTACAGACACCCAAGTCAGATAGATGGCTGCACTATTTGATACAGTGCAAACATCCCTATGATGCTATAGTAAAACATTAATCTTTAATTCTCCAAGGTGGAAAAAGCTTAAAATACCACTGATCAGAGGCCTTCAAATCTTTGGGTTTGACAGGTTAATTGCCCTCCTAGGCCGTAACCAACAGAAAGACACAAGTCCTGGAATCTCAAAGTATTAGATAAGTCTGCTGCTGCCTTTCTTTTCCCCTTCCAATCGTCTTGCTGATCTAACTCCTTGGTCAAAGAACCTTTCTACATCATTTCAAAGATCGAGTTTTACATTGAGATCCTCCTCTCGTTATTTGAGTTCAATACATCGTTTTTGAAATTCTGAATGGGTTTGTAGACACCTAATTCCCAGAGGAATTTTCCAAACGTGTTTTTTTAAATCGCTACCTCATTGCGTACATCGGGCTGTCGGCAAAAACAGAAGCAACGTCACAACAACCACAGTCAGGCTGCCTCAACAATGAGAATGCTTTCGATACCGGTACAACTCCCGATTTTTATAGCAATTTTCTTCTGTGAGTTTCTTAACACTTCTCTTGGTCCACAATGTTTCTACGCACTTAATCATATGTACATCACAAATGGAGGAGAATCAAGAATCAGATTCAAGGACAGATGGCATGATCTGTCCAAAAGAAGAAGAACGATGATCTTTCTAAAAGCCTTAATACACAAGCAATATCGTGCTCCGTAAATCTATCTTGGCTTCTAAGGACGACTCCAAAAAAAAAGTAAATATAAATTAATCAATTCATTAGGCAAATCTGAGCACCTTCTATGCCAGGCACTATTCCACCCTTACTATCTTATCAACCTTAACGCAGCCAACACTTACTATTACCATGAGCCTCAAAGATGAGAACGCTAGGGCCAAAGCTTAATTGTTTTGTCTTCTTTCCAGTAACAGGCTTAGGGACCTCCTCTGACAATGTTTTCTTGTGGCATCTTCTTAGTCACTTATTTAAAATGTAAAGCAACTTTGTGTATGAAAAAGAATCCTAACAATTCATTGACAATTTCAGATGAACGAGAAAGCCACTCTGTACTCGGCGATCTGTTTTAACAAAGGCCTTTTCATATGACTGAAGATTTCAATTTCATCAGCTTGACTTGACCTCAAAAATAATGCCTTGCTCTCTGTATTCATTCACTGAGTATACACCACCATGTAAGAAAGGCAACTGACACACGTTCCTAAAGACTGGCAGAGAGAATCTGGAAGATCCTGGCTGCCTACGCTATCCAGAAAAGGGTTCATTTGTGACTGGATCGTGATTCAGCATCGGTCAAAAGCCTGAATGAGACCATTGATATTGCGGGGACATCACCTGAAAGATAAATTAACTAAACTCTGACGAATCAAATTACCAGTACGAGGCACACCTGTACTACTGAAGCCTGAGGCTTTTCTCCGCTTTCTCTAAAATGGCAGGTGCAAAATGTTTCCCTATCTGCAAAATGCAACACATTTTCTCCATCTATTGTTAATGTCATTTTATGCAAGAATCCAAAGGATTCTTCTTCATACGAGAGAGAAGTCGGCTTCTCCTGGCTTACTTCCTCTCATTAGTCAATGCTGACTATATAATTAGTTCTGTTTCCTCTTTTGCTTTGACTAATAAAAATTAAAAGCAAAACAAAACAACAACAAAAAAAAACCTCTTCGGTTACATGCAGATGCTGAGGCTGTCCTTGCCCTCAGCCTCTCACCGATAATTCCTTCCAGCAACGTCCACACTCCACCCCTCCACTTAGGCCACTGTTTTCGGTCTTCTCAAACCAGTCCATCAGTGTAAGACAATCTCAAATCCTTTCTCAAAGTAGACAAATAATAAAGTAGTAAATGGCTATGTCTACACAGACTGTACTAACACGAGAATCGCCTTAGTGGAAATTAGTTGTAACTAAAAAAAAAAAAATCAGCCTGTAGCATGCAAAGGATTTGATGAACATCAAAGAATCAGAAAATAAAGAACAAAAGATCCACCTCACAGGCTCAGGAGGTAGACTGCAAAAGACAGGGTGCTGCTTCGTAAGATCATCACCTACTTCGGCAAGTTGTAAGTGCGTAACGATAGGAAAAAATATTCCAAAGAAACTTGTGAATAAGACCCAGTATAACACACATACATCCACTGGCGTTTCTGAACAAAGTAAACTCTTGAATGTCCAAAAGGGAGAGCACAAGGTAAACAAGATAAATCACTTGGCTTCAACTTACTGTTTACACAAGTTGAACACAGACCTTCCCAGTTTCGTCCTCTGGCAGCATCAGAGCACTCCAAAGCCCCACGATGAATCAACTGAATGAATTCACTTCCTTGCACATCTACTCGCCAAGCAGTGATAGGAAGCAAGATCATAAAAATGAGTACATCCTGGGACTCAGGGAGACTAAACTCATCTCTGAACAGAGGGGAATTATTTGTAGGATAGTGTAACTGCCTAGAGCAACCCTCAGAAAACTCCTACTACAGTAACTTCTGACTCTAGCGTTTTGATGATCAAGAAACAGCCTGACCGCTTCTGAGTATATACCCAGAAGAAGTGAAGGCAGGGACTCAAACAGACACTTGAACATCTATGCTCCCAGCAGCGTTAGTCACAAGGCTAGAAGGCAGAAGCAACCCACGCGTCCATCCATGAAAAACCAGATAAAAAAATGTGGCGTGTATACACATATACAAGGAATATTATTCAGCCTTAAAAATGGAGAGTCGGGGGGCGCCTGGGTGGCTTGGTCGGTTAAGCGTCCGACTTCGGCTCAGGTCATGATCTCACGGTCCGTGGGTTCGAGCCCCGCGTCGGGCTCTGTGCTGACAGCTCTGAGCCTGGAGCCTGTTTCAGATTCTGTGTCTCCCTCTCTCTCTCTGCTCCTCCCCTGTTCATGCTCTGTCTCTGTCTCAAAAATAAATAAACGTTAAAAAAAAAAAAAAAAAAAAAATGGAGAGTCAGACAGGCACCTGGGTAGCTCAGTCAGTTAAGCAAGCGTTCAACTTCGGCTCAGGTCATGATCTCACGGTTTGTGAGTTCGAGCCCTGCGTCGGGCTCTGTGCTGACAGCTCGGAGCCTGGAGCCTGCTTCGGATTCTGTGTCTCCCTCTCTCTCTGCCCCTCCCCACTTGCGCTCGCTCCATCTCTCTCTCTCTCAAAAATAAATAAACATTAAAAAAAAAAAAAAAAAAAAAGGCGAGTCTGACCCATGCTACAACATGAATGAGCCCTGAAGACTATGCCAGCTGAAACAAGCCAGTCACAAAAGGACAAATATTGTATGATTCCACATATACTAGGTTTCTGGAGCAGTCAGATTCACAGAGATGGAAGAATGGGGGTGCCTAGGTGTGGGAGGAGGGGGGAATGGGGAGGTAATGTTCAACGGGGACAGAGTTCCAGGTGAAGATGATGAAAAAGTTTTGAAGATGGATGATGGTGATGACTGCAAAACAGACGTATACTTAACGCCACCAAACTGCTCATTTAAAATTGGTTAAAAAGGTAAATTCTGTTATGCCGATTTTACCACGAAAAAAGAAAAAAACATGAATGATTCCGATAATCAGGGGTCACCAGAATATTTAAGGTTAGAAAAAGTTCCATTCATTCAGCAATTAAAACAAATTTTTTTTTTTTTAACATTTATTCATTTTTGAGAGACAGCAAGAGACAGAGCACAAGCAGGGTAGGGGCGGAGAGAGGGAGACACAGAATCTGAAGCAGGCTCCAGGCTCTGAGCTGTCGGCACAGAGCCCGACGCGGGGCTCAAACTCATTGACCTTGAGATCATGACCTGAGCCAGTCAGATGCTTAACCGACTGAGCCATTCTGGCGCCCCGTCAACAAATATTAACTAAGGACTTACCTGTCTTTTTTTTTTTCTTTTTTTTTAGTGTTTTTACTTTTATTTTTGAGATAGAGACAGACAGAGCTTGAGCAGGGGCGGGGCAGAGAGAGACAGAGATACAGAATCCTAAGCAGGCTCCAGGCTCTAAGCTGTCAGCACAGAGCCCGACGTGGGGCTCGAACTCACGAGCCATGAGATCATGACCTGAGCTGTAGAAGACTGATGCTTAGCCAACTGAGCAACCCAGGCACCCCAGGACTCACCCGCGTCTTACACAGGTTTTCTCCTAAAATCCACTCGCAGTAACGGAGTGCACTGCAAAGAGCCCACACGCAAGGACTCTGAAATCAAGCCACGACTGACTCCTGACTGCTACTTCTAGATTGACAACTCAGGTCAATAATCGGAGTCTTCATATCCTTGCACGTAAAAGACGGACGATACTGCGTTTGTCTCAGGGAGGTCTGAAGGAGCAGGTATATAAAAGCAACCGAAACATCCTGGCACAGAAGAAGGAGGCACTTTTTACCAATAAACGTTTCCTTTCTTTCCTTTGCCACAAGTAATGACCACAGGATGTTAACCGGGTCACAAGTGAGGGAACCTCTACGAAATACCTACTTTCTCAAATGAAACAAGCATCTCGCACGTGGGATGGTGGCAGGGGAGAGTCCCAGGGTCATAAGCGTCATTCCTAGAAGGCAGCACTACACCGAAAGAGCTGCCACCTATGTACCACCCCCCAAATCACTACCAGGTAAGAATCAGGAGCCACATCAAAATAAAACGTCTTCTAAACCCAAGACAAGAAAACTTGGCAATGGCAAAAACCCTGCTGTACCAACTCATACAGAAGAGTCGCAGGCATAATACAGTCGACAGAACTTAACCTCTGATGGTGAGCTGATCGCGTTAAACTAACTGCAGGAAAAGAAGATCTTTTCTCCCCGAATTAAATTGATGAATACATCTTTTCTTAAAACAGCATGTGTATACCATGGATAAATCCATTAACCCATGTTGCTATTTAAGTGTTTATAGTGACCATCATATTACAAGCAATGTTTATAGTAGTTCTAATCTATAAAGAGAGTAAGTTTTATGTGACCTAAAATGAAGCTCTGAAATAATTATATGCACGTGTCCATATATGTCTGTGTGTAGACCACATATTCCA
Organism: Panthera tigris; assembly: GCF_018350195.1. Taxonomy (NCBI): domain Eukaryota; kingdom Metazoa; phylum Chordata; class Mammalia; order Carnivora; family Felidae; genus Panthera; species Panthera tigris. The sequence continues at coordinate 137,050,480 of NC_056665.1, forward strand.
TGTAACGTACACACGCCACAGGTAGCTAACTGGCTCCAAAGACAACACTGCGAAATAAACTGATGATTCCAGAGCCTAGATATTAATGACACTCCCCCAAATACTAACAGTCCTAAAATCACTACTTCCTCGCGGTCTCATTCAGAATCCTTGCACCATCATCCATCGTCCAATAAATTGTTGGAGCTCTCGGGGCGCCTGGGTGGCTCAGTCGGTTAAGCGTCTGACTTCGGCTCAGGTCACGATCTCGCGGTATGTGAGTTCGAGCCCCGCGTCGGGCTCTGAGCTGACAGCTCAGAGCCTGGAGCCTGTTTCAGATTCTGTGTCTCCCTCTCTCTCTGCCCCTCCCCCGTTCATGCTCTGTCTCTCTCTGTCTCAAAAATAAATAAACGTTAAAAAAAAAAAATTTGTTGGAGCTCTCGATTCAGATGGGTTCTTACTGAGAAAACGACATGTTTACATCAATACATTTTCAATTTAGTGAACCTCTTACGAGAGCACATTAAAAAATATGTACTTTCCAAGTAATTTAACTCCTAACGCCCGTCCTTTTCCATTCACTGAGTGTGCTGCACTTGAAAGACAAGCAACAGAAGACAACTGAAAATCGGGATGGTAAAGATTCAGAAAATTCAAAGCCAGAAGCACCTCCCAGCGGCACAGGCTTCAAAGTTAATTACTCTTTAATAAGATGAATGCTTATCTCGTGATAATCCTAAGAATGCTCAGACTTTTCATGTGGATCAGCAGCGGGTCCCCGGAAGAATGACTTTTCTTCACAAACGCACAGACTGAACCCTGAAGAGCAAAGGACTCCTCACTCATCCTTGTTTTTACAAATCTCCGGGCAATTAAAGACACATTACGGGGTGTGTTAGCTCTGCTGCGGGCAAAGCCTTCGGGGCAGCTCGGTTTTTCTAGACCATCCCCATGAATCTGATGCGCTCACCTAAAACATACACCGACTTCCCGGGGATGAAAAACCCTCCAGAAAGGCTCCTCTGCAGGGTTCAGGCGTTCTGGCAACAAAAACATCGGAGGGGAGGGGCGAAAAGATGGCCCCGGCCACCCGCCCCGGGGGACCCAGATCTGGTCACCTGCCAATAAACGCGAACAATCCTCGCCGGGCGGGACCCCAAGGCTCGCGCTTCCCCGCCAGCAACGACAGCCGGCCTCCCTGCCCTCCGAGCAGGCCCGGCGCGGTCCCGAGGATGCTCCCCGGACGCCGCCGCGGGGTCCCGCACCGCTCCCGCGTGCGTAACCGGACCTGTCAAAGCCTGCTCTCCGCGGGCCCGGCGGGCGGCAGCGCGGGCTCCGCGGCCCCGGCCGCCGCCAGCGCGACCGCACCGCGGCCCTCCGCGGCGCCGACTCCGGAGGGGCGCCAGGGGCCGGGCGGCGCGGAGCCCGGCCCGGTGGACGCCCGGCTCGCAGGCCGCGCCGCCCGGGACCGGGCGAGGCCGCGCGCCATCTGCCCGCGCCGGCTGCCCTCCTCGGCGGGTCCGGGCCCGGGCGCCCACGCGGGCCTCCGCGCCGAGGCGGGCGCAGCCGCTCCCCGCCCCGCACACAAAGCGGCTCCGCGGGAGCCCGCCTCACCTGCAGCACGGGGCGCCGCGGGCCTTCGAGAACCATCGGACCCCGCTCCGGCGCGCGCGTCACAGCCCAGGCCTCCCGGTGCCGCCTGGCGCCGCCGCCGCCGCCGCCATTTCCTCCCGCTCGCCGTCGCCTCGTCCCCGCTGTCAGGTTACTCCATTCACCTGGGCCTGGAGCAGCCTGCGCCGCGCCGCGCCTCCGCCTCGACCCCTCCCGCCCGCGCCTGCGGAGACTGCGCAGAGCCCGGCTCGCCCGCAGCCCGCGCACGGCCCGCGGCAACGGCGCACAGCCGCTTGAAGAATCCCACCGGCGCCCGCGCCGCCCCCTCCGCGCCCCCACGCTCCGCTCGGCCCCGCTCGCCCCGCGCCGGCATGAGAGCGAGCCTGTGATTGGACAGAGCGCGGCGGTGAAAGGTTAATCCCGGCCCCGCAGCCATTCAGGAGCCGGGAGACAGCGGACGCGGGAGGCGGAAGCCAGGCGGCGTTTGCGGCCCAGCGCCGGGAGTGGACCGGGGCGACCCACCGCCTGCGGCCCGGCGCCTTCGCCGCGCTCCTGGGCCCGCGCGCCGGGGCCGCGAGCGCTCGCCGGGCTCGGCAGAACCTCCCGGCTCTCGGAACTCGTCCGCCTCCATCGTTGCCCCTCTGACACCCACCGCCCCCTAAACGTGGCCCTTCCCCACGGCCGTAATTGTTCTCCGGAGGCTCAGCGCTCCTCTTACCACCGCCTCCCCTTTTTAAAGGGCCTTCCCACTCGCCTGCTTCTCCCCCGCGGTGGTGGTGCCGGGCCCTCCGCATTTGGGGAGACAACAGACCCCACCCCCGCCCCGGAATAGGAATAACCGGATAATGGGACGGAGACGGGGGGGGGGGGGGGGGCGCTTATGTAAATTGTCCCTTTGCATAGGTTGCAACCCTCTGCCACACCTCGTGTCTGTGAATTAAAGAGTGGATGGAGGTCCAGTAAATCGTGGGCTTAAAGAGAATCCTATTAATTTACCCCCAAATGTAGGCATCTCTTCCAGAGGACTCCTGGGGTAGGCTGGTGCACTGCAGGGGATGCTTCCGATCTTAAGCTTTAGCACTCAGCACCTACTCCGTGCTAGATAGCCGGTGTTCTACAGCCGCCACCAGCCTCGTGTGGCTCTTGAGCACTTAAAAATTGGCCAGTCCCAAGTGGGATGTGCTGGTTGGAACTCCTAGATGTATATGTGCTTTACCAAAAAAAGACTGTAAGACATCGCACTAATAATCTTACCGATGACATGAAGTGATCATGTATTTTACACAGCGGGATAAACAGTATTTTCACTTGTTTTTCTTTTCTTTTCTTTCTTTTTTTTTTTGCTGTGCTAGAAGAATTGTGATGTCTTACGTGGGCCACATTTTGTTGCCATTGGACTGGCTGCCCTAAGGCGCACATGCTCGTGATATAAATTGGAGATGGGCATTGTAACTGGCCCCATTTTAACAGATGGAGAAACTGACTAGCCTCCAACAGCTAATAAATGAACTGAGATTAGAGCCCCAGGTAGTCTGGCTTCCGGACTGGCGTGCTGTCAATCACTACTGTGCTCAAATTTTGATCATACATCTACCATAGTTTGGCTTGGAGTTTCGCCTTAACATAGAATGTTCATGGGCAAAATTAGGAAATAGAATGCTTTGGGCAGACCTCCATAAAAACGTTTCTTACGCGTACCGCACTGCGGGCAACAGACCTCCCCGATAACACACATAAAGGCTTTCGGGAGATAATCCTTTGTGAAAAGGATGGCTTCTCAGGGTGAAAATAGGCACTAGCAGTGGGAATTTGGGGGCAGGTAAAACTTTTAGCCCCTCCTGCTGTCCGTTCAATCTGTCAAGACTAGCTGGTCTTCTCCATCAGCGGATTTGTCTAATTTTCACCAGTTTTTTTTTTTTTTAATTAAAAAAAAAAAGAGTGGTACATACATATGGTTCATCCCTCAGCATAACAATGTATATAGTAGAAAGAACCTCTCTCTCACACCTGTCCCCAAGCAGATATTTCTTCCTCATTCATCAGAAGAATTTTTTCATGTGCATACAAGCCAAGACTTCCTCATTTACAAAAATGGTAGCATGCTCTACACACTTACTTTACCTTGCCTTCTTTACATAATATATCATGAAGGTATTTTGCAGCAATATATACAGAGGTCCGTGCTATTTTTTTTAAATTTTTTAATGTTTACTTATTTTTGAGAGAGAGACAGAGTGGGGGGGGGGGGCGGTGCAGAGAGAAAGGGAGACACAGAATGCAAAGCAGGCTCCAGGCTCTGAGCTGTCAGCACAGAGACCTACGCGGGGCTCAAACTCACAAGCCGTGCGATCATGACCTGAGCTGAAGTCTGATGCTTAACGGACTGAGCCACCCAGGCATCCCCTTGCTATTTTTTTTCAATCCCCATAACACTTTATTGCTGGGATGTGCCTTGATTTATTTAACTAATTCTCTATTGGTGGGCACTTCGACCTCCAGTCTTTTGCAATTAAACATCCATGCATTTGGCAGCGACTGAGTATATGGGATGAGTGATGGATCCGAATTCTTTTTCTTCCAGATGGCTACACGGTTTGCCACTTATTGGCCATTTGTTGAAGGGTTCACTTGTAGACTCTGCATTTTCTTCCAATGATCTATCTATTCATGCTCCAGTTGCAGGCTTGTTTTTAAATCCAGAGACATAAACTCTTGTCAGGGAGAGTGTTTCACACTTTGTTTGGATCACTAGAAATCTTGGAGCTAGTATTTCAGCCCATGTTAAGCAACGGTATAGTACCACGTGGTATGCATTTTCGGTGGGCAAATTTTTTTATTTTCCCTCTGCCCTGATTATTTCCGTAATTTGTTTTCTTTTTTTGTAGGACAAGTCAGGATATAAATATACCTTTGCTTAAGACTCTTTGTTTGCAAGTCACAGAAACCAACCTGAAGTAGCTTAACCAAAAGGGAAGAACTGTATCATAAGGTTGCAGATGCTTCTCACTGAAGCCGGGAGCAGGAATACAGCTGCAGCAAAGGAGTAGACCCAGGAGTTGGAAAGCTTTCAGGAACTCAAAGGTACTCTCTATATCCTTCTATGATTTTTTTTTCCCCTCTGTGTCTACTTATCTGTGTATCTTTCTCTACTGACTCGTTCTCTCTGCTTTTCCATCTACCCAGGAGAATACAGTCGTCCCGCTATTCAGCTAGGAAGTCACCCCAGCGTGGAGATCAGAGCCAAAACAAGGAAGGTGGGTGCAGTCCTGCAAAGTCAGGCAGCCAATTGTATATACAAGGGGACTCTGCAAATGAAAAACTATATTGAGGACCACAGAAGCCACATTCCTCACTGTTGGAGAATGGGGTTACAAATATTGAAAGGAGAAAAGAAGAAGGCTTGAGTGGTCAGGTTGGAATTGGAGATACTGATGTGAACCTAAGGCTTTCAGTATACGTAAAAGTATATCTATGTATATATACTTGTAGCTCTGTCCGCTGAAAGAACCCTGGAGCAGCAGCCCTATATCCAGGAGACCACCTAACATCCAGATTGAAACACCATCTTCTGCTAAAAGGAACCGGGAATCCTTGAAGAAATACCTGATTTCACGGTTGGGACAGAGAAAGCGTAAGTGAGCCTGGACCTTCTTGTCGTGCCAGAAAACACGAAAATGCTCGAAGAGTGAAGGAGACATTTCAAAACAACAACGTAGTCCGTTTGAAGGGACTCCCGCTGGCCAAATCTGGGAAATTGGAACATCAAAATAAATGATGATAGTAGGAGATTATGTCCCATGGAGTAAAATAGGATCCATGAGTCCACGCTGATGTGTGTGTGTGTGTGTGTGTGTGTGTGTGTGTGTGTGTGTGTGTTTAATGAATGAATAAGTGAGGAGAAAAGAGACAGGTCTTCCTTAGGATAGAATGCAACTAGAAATTTGGAAGGAATAGGGGCTCCTGGGTGGCTCAGTGAATTGAGCATCAACTCTTGATTTCAGCTCAGGCCAGGATCCCAGGGCTGTGGGATCGGGACCCACATCAGGGTCTCTCTGACCCCGTGCTGGGTGCGGGACCTACTTAAGACTCTCTCCCTCTCTCTCCTTCTCTCTCTCTCTCTCTCCCCCTCTATTCCTCCTCCCTGCCCCCCCCCTCGAGTGTGCATGCTCTATCACTCTCTTAAAAAAAAAAACTTAGAAGGAATGATGGAATTCGAAAATCACCATTTGGCAATCATCAGACAAGAAATATCAGTGTTTGCTAAATCTCCTGGGTGAAAGTTGGACAAAGAATGGGATAGCTACATAGGTTCAAAGCATCTCCCCTATAACTCTTAGTTAAAAAACAAGAACTTTACAAAAGAGAATCTAGCAGACGTCACCTTACTCAAGTATTCAATGTTAACTTTCAGGCAACAGGTCACAGGTACGCCCCAAGCGTGCTACACGGCGCAGCTATAATATGGGCTTTATTGGGGGAAACTTAACCGCAGAGAAGCAGCAGCATGTCCTCACGCTATCCCGCGAACTGCCGTTGTGACACAGCACAGGCCAAGCACAGCTATTGTGTGTGGACCGTGTCAAGGGTCCCTACCGGACAAGGTCTGCTTCGGCCAGCAGCCAGGGACACGACAGCTGGAGCTGTAGTCCAAGACAGAAAGTGGGCCCCACCCCACACTGCATTACACGCATTAAAAAAATTTTTTTTAGTGTTACTTTTTGAGAGAGAGAGTGTGCCAGGGAGGGGCAGAGAGAGGGAGACACAGAATCCCAAGCAGGCTCCAGGCTCTGAGCCATCAGCCCAGAGCCCGACGCAGGGCTCGAACCCACGGACCGCGAGATCGTGACCTGAGCTGAAGTCGGACGCTTAACCGACTGAGCCACCCAGGCGCCCCTATTTGGTATTTCTAATAATGCGACGCTTCACCGACGGAGCCACCCAGGCGCCCCTGAGCATCTTGAATCTTATGAGGAAACACCAGACAAACCCAAGTTGAGGGATAGCCCACAAAACGACTGGCCTGTCATACTGGAAGATTTTAAGATTATGAAGATCGAAGAAGGACTAAAAAACACTTCCAGAACAAAGGAAACTGAAGGTATATGATGAGTAAGTGCGATGTGTAATCCTTGCTTGGTTTGGATCTTTTGGCCCTAAAAGATATCATCGGTGTAATTGGTGACAAGTGAATGGAGTTTCAGGGTAAAGGAAATATGGGAGTTCTTCACACTTCTGTATTAGTCAGGGTTCTACAGAGAAACAGAACCAATAGGATGTAGAGAGAGAGAAATAGAAGAGGAGATTTTTCATAGGAATTGGCTGACCCCGTCATAGAGGCCAAAAAGTCCCACAGTCTGCCATCTGCAAGTTGGAGAACCAGGAGAGCTGGGGTTGTAATTCAGTCCGAGTCCAAAGGCCTGACCAGGGGGCCATCGGTGAAACTCCCAGGGTCCAAAGGCCCGAGAACCAGGAGCAATGGCACCAGAATACGAAGGAACTTGTGTGTCATGTTAAGGATTTACTGTTTCATTTCACAGATGGAGAAGCCATAGAAAGGTTTTTCAGCCAACGGTGATGACATCAGATATACATTAAAAAATTTTTTTAATGTTTATTATTTTTTTTTATGTTTTTTATTTATTTTTGAGACAGAGAGAGACAGAGTATGAATGGGGGAGGGGCAGAGAGAGAGGGAGACACAGAATCGGAAGCAGGCTCCAGGCTCCGAGCCGTCAGCCCAGAGCCCGACGCAGGGCTCGAACTCACGGACCGCGAGATCATGACCTGAGCTGAAGCCGGACGCCCAACGGACTGAGCCACCCAGGCGCCCCTAATGTTTATTTTTGAGAGACAGAGAGACAGAGCTTGAGAGGGGGAGGGGCAGAGAGAGTGGGAGACACAGAATCCGAAGCAGGCTCCAGGCTCTGAGCTGTTGGCATAGAGCCCGATGTGGGGCTCGAACTTGGGAACGGCGAGATCATGACCTGAGCGGAAGTCGGATGCTTGACTGACGGACCCGCCCAGGCGCCCCCAGATACACATTTTTTTTTATGTTAACTCCAGCCAGTGTAGACAACGGAGAAGCGCAAAATCGAAGGATTCATTTGCGAAAGTGTAAGGAAGTGATGGCTTTGACCCGGACGGTCCTAATGGGAGAGACATGGAGCTGACTTAGGCACATTTGGAGGGTAAAAATGTGTGTGCTTTACTCTCCCCTTGAATAGCGGTGGTTTCAAGTTCACCCGGAGTCTGTCTTCCGGGAAGCAGAAGGTGTAAGTCCCACGGAGCCCTGCTGGGCATCAGAGCTCTGCCATGTGACCAAAGGGCCTTGTGAACCGTGGTCGAGATTAGCATCCCCGGGGCACCTGAGCGGCTCAGTCCACTCAGTGTCTCACTTGATTTCAGCTCGGGTCCTGATCTCACGGTTGGTGAGTTCGAGCCCCACGTCGGCCTCCGTGCTGACAGCACAGAGCCTGCTCGGGCTTCTCCCTCTACCCCTCTCTCTACTCCTTCCCCCCACTCAAGCTCACATGCTCTATCTCTCAAAATAAATAAACTTAAAAAAATTATTTAAAAAAAAGATTGTCGGTCTTTACCACATGGTTAAACTTTTGTTGTTATGTTGCTTTTTTTTTTTTTTAAGTCTATTTATTTATTTTGAGAGTGGGTGTGCGATGCATGAGCAGGGGAGGGTCAGAGAGAGAGGAAAAGACAGGTTATTTTGCTTTGTTTTTAACAAAATAAAGAAAACAGCTAAACGTGAACCTTAATCTACTCAAGTAACATTTTCAGTTGGAATAAAATGTAGAGAAAAATACACCAGTCAGACACATTCAATACCTGTTTCACTGTCCCAGATCATAATTATATTACGCCTCTCTTTATTTTTTTCATCTTTTATTAACAAAAATTTTTTTTTAATGTTTATTTACTTTCGAGACAGAGAGACAGAAGCGTGAGCAGGGGAGGGCAGAGAAAGGGAGATACAGAATCCAAAGCAGGCTCCAGGCTCTGAGCTGTCAGCACAGAGCCCGGTGCGGGGCTCGAACTCACAGATTGCGAGATCGTGACCTGAGCTGAATTTGGACGCTTAACCGACTGAGCCACCCAGGCGCCCCACGCCTCTCTTTAAACTTGAGTAAAAATTAAGTCATCTCCTGGCATCTTGGCGTCTCTTGGTCTTGGGGGATGACTTTTGATTCAATTCTGTCTTTTGCACTCACATCAGTACTGAATCCCTGAGGCTTGTTTAATTTAGAAGGAAAGAAGCCTGACCTTCAGACAATTCAGTATTTTACCAGGGAAAGTAACCCCAAAGTACTTGCCACTTTTCCCAGCGCCCTGAATAGCTCCCCTATAGAGTTTCAGTATCTTTTCACTCTGACAGGGGAAAATAAAACAACAGAAAGATTATAGCCCTGTGGTAACCTTATCAGTGTCACGGTATTTGATTGACTTTCCTTCCCCTCCCTCACATCGGACTATAGCAATTTTCCCATATCTTGGCATTAGCTTTTTTTAATTGGGGGAAAAAAGACATGGTATACTCTTAATTTGTATTGAATTGTTACTTGGTAAACAACATTCACAGGGCATTAATACTCGCACGGGGGCCATTTTTCAAGGAGCTTAGAATTATAAAATCAGGTTTCCCCAGATTTTCTTTTAATGCAGTTAAACAGAACTATCGACTTTAATATTGAGTTTAGGTACATTTATCATTCCTTTCGTCTTTAAACTACCATTCACCTCCCTGTTTTTCTAGACCAACAAAACTGATCAGTCTTTCCTTTGAGTTCTCACACTCCAGAGCTCCTTCCATGAAGTTCTCTGACACCTTCCCATGTGATGCGAGCCAAGCCAATCGGAACAAGGCCACTGCAGATGTAGCTGTGTGCTGTGTCCTGCCGATGCGTGTCCCCCAAATTCAGATGTGGAAACCCTAACCCCCAAGATGACGGTGGAGGAGGTGGGGCCTGTGGGAGGTGATTAGGTCATGAGGTGGAGCCCCCATGATTTACGAGGGCCTGGGATTCGTGACCTCATAAAAGGACCCCCAGAAAACTTGCTTTCACGCTCATATCCCTGGTGTCGTTTGGGGCAGCCCCGTTTCCTCTTCTTCCGAGGCCAGACTGGACCAGGGCGCACCCATCTGACCTCTTTTTACCTTAACCACCAATGTAAAGACCCTGTCTCCACCTATAGTCACATTCTCAGGGTGGTTGGTGATGAGGGCTTGAACGTATGAATTTTGTGGGGCCGCAACACAGCCCATAGCACCCCACAACGCTGCTGCCGTCCCTGGGGTCTCAGGATGGGTGCAAGTGACCCCTGGAGTGGCAATCCCAAGCTGGATACCGGTGGGAGCCACTGTAATGACCAGTAATGACCTTCTCTCTTACCTGATAAATCAGAGGAAAAAGAGAGGCTATTGGGTGTGAATCCCTTCGCTTGGATCTTTCCAGGGCTCCAAACCTTCCATGACTTCTTAGCTGGGACTCAAGTCCCCCAGGAACCCAGCATCTACCGGGGTTTCTGGCCTCAGGTCATGCTCCCCCGATCGGCTTGCTCCGTATGCTCTGGGGACACCGGCCTCCTGGTGCCGCCATGAAAACACTCTCCTTTCCAGAGGCAGGGTGTTTGGGTCCCTACGTTTTGACTTGCCTTTGTAACAGTTGTTCTACAGCTACTGGCCGGAAAGCCTCCCCTGCTCCGTGCCTGCAAATGCCCCTTGTCCTTCACACTTTAGTCAAATGCCACCTCCTCAGGTGGCCACCCCTGACCCCGGGCCCCCCAACTGGAGTTAATGCCCACCCTTGTTTTTTTCACAGCAACGCCCCCTCTGAGTCTGGCCCCGCCCACGTGGTGTTCTCTCTTCTCCCTGCCCCGACGCCCAGGCCAGGGCCCCACCAGGCGGAGCTTCTCGGGGACACAACTGGTGCTGTCTGTGTCATCCGTGCGTATTTCTATGTCTCCACGGTGTACACAGAGCAAAAAGAGAAAGGAAGAAGGAGAGAGGAGGAGCAGAGAGGGAGAGAGGGAGAGAACAAAACCTAAGACTGCGTGATTCCCTATGCAGCCCACATTGACTTATCACACCACTGGTATGAAGGTCCCCTCCTCTGTTTAAAGTTGAGCGAAACGTACCTTCTTCCGCAGTTTCATTGCAAGTTACACCTACATCAGCTACCTAGGAGTCAACGGCACATGTCTTATGCAGCAATGCACACGCATTGCTTTGTCTGTCCTGGTGCAGCCCATGTTTTCTTAAGTAGAAATTCTGTTTCCCACGATCCCACCTCTGACCGCATCATTCCACGGACTGCCAGGCACAGACCCCACCCCTAATCTCAAAGCTGGCCGTGTGAAGGCTGGAACAATTCACTTTTCTCCTGGCCGCATGACCCCCTCCCGGCCAATCAAAACCTTCCCTAAGATTTTTGTGCCTGGAATTGGTGAAGAGGAATCCCAGTGCCTCACTGGTCAGTGGGCGTAAGCGTGTGGTCCTGGCAGCCGTGTTCCCCTCGTGCGGAGAAGGCCCATTTCAGGGGAAGCCAAGGACACCAAAAAATAGAAAAGACTGAGATGAGAGATGGAGACAGGGTGTGGAGGAGGAAGGAGAGACAGACAGAAAGACAGAGACAGAGACATTGTAAGATAGCCTTAAAGTCAGCTTCATTTTTTTTTAGTTTGTTTTTGGTGTTTATTTATTTTTGAGAGAGAGAGACAGAGTGTGAGAGGAAAGGGACAGAGAGAGAGAGAGAGAGAGAGGGAGACACAGAATCGGAAGCAGGCTCCAGGCTCCGAGCTGTCAGCCCAGAGCCCGACGCGGGGCTCGAACTCACAAACTGCGAGATCATGACCTGAGCCGAAGTCGGACGCTCGACCGACTGAGCCCCGCCAGGCACCCGGCCCCCAATATTTTTAAAACCATTTGAATTGCGTCTCCATCCTTGCAAGTCAAGTGATTATGAAAAATAGAAAGCTTGAAGTTTCATCGATCCTTAGCAAATTTTCCAGAAAATGTGGTCACAGGACCATGTACGGCAGGAGAGAGGTTGGCCTCCGTCTCCAGACAGTCGAGACTGGAATCCAGCCCTGTCTCTTACAAGACCACCTTACAGAGCGTCATTCCTGTCCTTCATAAAGTGTAAATAATATGAGTACCCGCGGCTTGAGGTTGAGAGAATTCAGTGAATAATGTATTAGCACCATGAGTTGCGGTCATCGTGACTATTAGAGACACATATAGCGAGAATCGCCGAAATCAACTCAATAAAAGTAGCAGCACGTATTTGAGTACGCCTTGAGTATGAGGGTTCTCTACCCTCATACTCCTGAGCTGGGCACCCTGGGAAATGAGAGAATCGCATATGGTCTGTGCCCTCCAGACGCCGACAATCCCGTTGGCAGGATTCTGAGATGCTTCGTATCAAAGCAGAGCCTTTCCCTGTGTCTCCCACTTCAGCGATCAGCCCGCACCAGGAGCAGAAAAGATGTCAGATCCTCTTTGGATCACATGTCCTTCGTACCGTCCCAGGCACAAAGCAGTAGTTCAATAAAAGCCTGCTGGATGAATGAAGCCTTAGGGAAGAGACAGCTGTTCTTTGGAAGTCGCTGTCACCGAACTGGCTCTTGAATGGTCAGCAGAGGATATACAGTAGGCTAGTGACAAGCAAACTCACTCCCATGCTTCTGTGCGCTCTTCCGGGGTGGCGTCTCGTGAGGCCCCGGGTTTGGCTGCAGTGTTCTCTCTGAAAGTGAACAACACACTTCGCAGAGCTTCGCCACATGCCTGAGTAAACGTGAGTTCTTTTAGATTGAACTATGCATCTCTTGTATTCTCCCCGGCCGTTTGGCGACCGGGCGGTGGGAACATTTCTTCAGTTCCTCCCCCACCCCCACCCCTCTCTTAGGGAAAATCCAGTCGTGTGTCAAGAACGCGCAGATCTACTCAGAATGACATTTCCTGGGGCGCCTGGGTGGCTTGGTCAGTTGAGCATCCGACTTCAGCTCAGGTCACGATCTCAGGGTTCGTGAGATCGAGCCCTGCTTCGGGCTCTGTGTTGACAGCTCAGAGCCTGCTTCGGATCCTCTCTCTCTCTCCCTCCCTCGCTCATGCTCTCTCTCTAAAAAATAAATAAGCCTTAAAAAAAAAAAAAAAAAAGAATGACATTTCCTTAAGGTTCCCCGTCAAAATGAGCTGCCTCACCTTTGACTGTGCCGGGCCAGGGAGAAAGAACCGTTTTCTCAGCAGCCCTGGTGTTTCGTCTGCTCCCTGTTCAACTGTGCTGTGGAGCTTCTCAGGGACTGTAACTGCTTTAAAGCCACAGAAGCCTGACTTGGGTCTGCCAGCCAGGCCGTAGTCCGGCGGCTTGTTGCAGACAAGCGGTTTTCTCCGATGATTGTTCATTACAGCTTGTCTGTATTGATCGGTTTCTTGGGGTGACCGTCAACCGATGTTTAAGGCTAGCTACCTTAATTGACAAAGGGAGTTTGTTGAAAGGATACCCTTAAATCCCACAGTAGATCCCTGTTATATCTGAGGGAGAGCTGACTAATCTAAGGGGCAGGCAGGAAGCATGACTGGTGTGCGAAACCCAGCAGCAGAAGGTCATGAACCATGGCTCTGGCATTCTGCCATGGATGTGTTTCAACACCCACACGCCTAGGTCAAAATTCCAAATGCCTGGGAGGAAGAATCTAATTGTCCCCGCTTAGGTCACGTGTCCACTCTTAGACCAAGGGAAAGTAACAGGCTGTTGAAATAAGTCATGGGGATGTAACGTACAGCATGGTGACTATAGTTAATAATAACGCTATTCCATTTTTGACAGTTGCTGAGAGAATAGATCTTATTACGAGTTCTCATTACGAGAAAAAGGCTTCTGTACCTATGGACGGTGATGGAAGGGGACAATCTATTGTGGTGATCATTTTGCAATATACGAGTATCAAATCATCATGTTGTATCCTTGAAACTAATGTAACGCTATGTGTCAATTACACCTCAATAAAAAAAAAGAAAGAAAGAAATATGACTATGGAGAGGCTCCCCCTATGGGTGGGTGTCTTAGTTTCCTGTTGTTTCTGTAATAAATTACCACAAACTCAGTGGTTTCAAACAACAGAAATGTATTCTGTTATGGGGCACCTGGGTGGCTCAGTGGGTTAAGAGTCCGACTTCTGCTCACGTCATGATCTCGAGGTTTGTGGGTTCGAACCCCGCGTGGGGCTCTGCGCTGACAGCTCAGGGCCTGGAGCCTGCTTCCGATTCTGTCTTCCTCTCCTCCTCTCTTCTGATTCTGTCTTCCCTCCCCAGCTCACACTCTGTCTCTCTTTCTGTCTAAATAAGTAAACAAACAAACATAAAATTTTTTTTTAATGCATTCTGTTACAATTCTGGAGTTCAGAAGTCTAAACTCTATCCCATTGGGCTTGAAGCCAAGGTACTGGCAGGCTGGTCTCTTCTGGAGGCTGGGAGGGGAGAATCCATTTCCTCGCCTTTTTCCGCTTCTGGTGGCTGCCTGTGTTGTTTGGCTTGAGGTCTCTTCCTCTATCTTCAAAGCACGACCTTCGGCTTCCAATATTAAATCACCTTTCTACGCTTCTGTAGTCAGATCTCTCTCTACCTCCCTCTCATGAGGACTCTTGTAAGTACCCTTAGCATCTACCTAGGTGATCCAGGATAATTCTTCCATCTCAGGATCCTTACCTTAATCTCACCTGCAAAGTCCCTTTTGCCACCCAAGGTAACATGCAGAGGTTCCAAGGATCAGGATACGGATCTCTTCGGGGGCCGTCTTTATTCAGCCTACTACAGTGGGGTAGGAAGTTTTCAGAGAAGGACGGGTGGACAAACATTCCACTACTGATATCGACTGATGAAACTGAGTGATTGCTACGCCCCAGGCATTATGCTGAATACCTTACCCACATTGATTCATTTCAGCTTTAGTGCTGCTTCAAGAGTGGGTGTTACTATCATCTCAATTTGACAAAGAAAGGAATTAAGACTCAAAGAGACAAGGGACACAGATTATCAGTAGAAGACTGAGTAGAGAAGGGACCCGGTCACATACCAGTTAGGAGTGAATTTGGGATTTTTTAAATATTTATTTATTTATTTATTTATTTATTTATTTATTTATTTTTAATGTGTATTTATTTATTTTTTTAAACACTTTGAAGAACAACTTCTTTTATTTTTTTAAAAAATGTTTATTTGTTTTTGAGACAGAGAGAGACAGAGCATGAATGGGGGAGGGTCAGAGAGAGAGGGAGACACAGAATCCGAAGCAGGCTCCAGGCTCCGAGCTGTCAGCACAGAGCCCGACGCGGGGCTCGAACTCATGGACCGTGAGATCATGACCTGAGCCGAAGTCGGACGCTCAACCGACTGAGCCACCCAGGCGCCCCAGTGTGTATTTATTTTTGAGAGAGAGAGAGAGCGAGCATGAGCAGGGGAGGGGCAGAGAGAGAGGGAGACACAGAATCCAAAGTCGCTTCCAGGCTCTGAGCTGTCCGGCACAGAGCCCGATGCAGGGTTCGAACTCAAGGACCACTAGGTCATGACCTGAGCCGAAGTCAGACACCCAACCAACTGAGCCACCCAGGTGCCCCGGATTTGAGATTTAAATTCAAGACTGACTGACTTCAAGCCTGTGTCACTAGGCTTTTATGGCTGGGCTATGTTCCTCAAAAGCCAACGTGTACCATTCCCAGGTGCATTGACAGATGGGAACCCAATTCACACTGGGAGGTTGGTTACGGCAAATTCTAAAGTCAGCAAAGCTTGTCTGCAGCAGTCTCTATGGCATTTTCTCTTCTCTGACAACTTCTCCTCAACATGCCGTACTGCTTCCCAGCAAATTCAATCTGTCCTCCAGATTTCCCTTCCCCAAATGAAATGACACGGTCCAGACCCATCCAACTTAGTTAAGTGACTGATTTATTGTCTACACCTAGGCAATAGGGAAATGGGACGCAATTAAAAATCATCCTGGGACAACACATGGAAACTGGAACTGTCCTTGGCAAGCTGGATGTGTAGTCGATCCACGCTGACATGTGTTGTGACTTTCCTCCTCGGGGCCCCATTTGCAGACAGCTTATTAAAAGCAAGGAGTAAATAAGACATCATAAAGCGTTTGTAGGTAATAATGGCTTATTATCTCTCTCAGGGGTCTGTATGAGTAGCTGAAAGAGATTTCAGTAAATCATGATGATTTTAACTCCAAAAGGAAAAAAAAAACCCCACAAATGGTACTGTTTCCAGTATTGAGAGAGTCTGGAGGTAAGATATGTATGTGGGGCGGGGAGAATGAGGGAGCAGGGAATAGAAGAAGGAAAGAAGAATATTTTAGGTGGAGGAGTTTCTAGAACTTTCCACAAAAAATGTCACATCAGTAGGAACCACTTCTGTGTGCCCCTAAGGCTAGTCTTGGGTCTTTCCCCTTTTGCTCTTGACTGTCTAAGGGCCTTGACCCCAAGTCATCATGGATTTCAGTGGTGGGTCAGCAGGAAAGGGCAGACACTAGGAACCGGATGGGGGTTTGGAAGAGGAGTGTCTGGAAACTGGAATCAACAAGGTTCCCAGGATCCAAAAGGTGTTGGTAGGTCTGGGCTTGGTCCAAGAAGACTCAGTCTGTTGGGTAGGGCGCTGTGACAAACGTGGGTTCAGAACCCATCGGGACTTCACATAAGTTTCCAGTGTGTGATAAGATTCCACCCGGTAAGCGAAGATACTTGGATAATAATTTGTGGTTCCAAGGAATGAACTAGAAAAAGCTGAGCAAAGTATCCAAGTTCTAGACCAGTCGGCGAGATTCAAGTCCATTCTTGAAGCTTTGCTTAGAGAGAACTAGGAGATAACCAAGAACTTGGGCAGAAGCCCAGGACCATCGATTGGGAAGACAAGGCTGGAGTAAAGAGGGAAATTGCAAATTGGTGGTCAAACAACAGCGATTGACCAGCCGTCAGGTTTAGAGCATCACCAATTACAGCAGTGCAGGCGGATCCCCCAGCACCTGGCTCCCACCGTGCCAACGGCTTCCCCAGTGCCCAGTCCTGCAATGTAGCTTCCCCAGAGCCTGACTTCTGCAGTATACAGTCAGCAGCACCCAGCACCCAGCACCCAGCACCTAGCACCCAGCAACCGCCACAGGTTGTTTCATAGTGTCTGCAGCGAGATCCCTCTCCACGAATGGCTTTCCGCAGCATGGATGGATTTCCAGAAGGTTCCACAGCAACTGCTCTGCCATCCAATGAGCCATGCCATGCCCTCTAACAATTCCTGGATGTCAGTCCCGAGCCCTCTTTACATCTGCAATTCCGACATTCTTTAGAATTCCCTCTACTTCCTACCAGTCAATTCCTTGTGATGCCAATCATTGTTATAGTTAATAATTATATTAAACTTTCCCCTTTCAAATGTCCCTGTGGTTGCTGTCTCCTCACCGAACTCTGACTCCCGCAGAGAGCATTGACCACAGAGCCCGGGCATGGATGGAAATGAGTCTCCCTTCATCTTATGCTATTAGTGGGGGACCCATGATGTAGGTTCGCAGACCCCCAGAAGCCTTTGAATAGAATTCAGGGTGTTCATGAACCAGGATAAGGAAAAAAAATACACCTCCGTTTTGACTAACCTCTAACTGAAGTTTAGTATTTCCTTCAATGACGAATGTAATGGAGGCAGCAGCCACGGTAGTTACGACACTTATTAGACCGGCTGCCATATTTGTTGTTAATGCGGTAAGAAGCACAGATGTAAATATTTCACAATCACCTGTAATGTAAATATTTTTGAAGTTTTTATTTTCTTAAAAGCCTCGAGAATTCTGAGAAGCAGTTTCAACACATTGCCAAGGGGATCCACGGCCTAAGAAAGGTTAAGGACCTCGTTCTGTAAGCAATGGGAGTTTCTGGCAGGTGCACGGTGAGCCAGCTGAATGCTTAATTTCCCAGCATCCCTTGGAGCTAGTGTGACCGCGTGGCCAACTTTGGCTAACAAGACGTGAGCCGAAGTAATACAGGCAACTTCTGTGTCATTCCATTAAAGTTAAAATGTCTTCCTCCCTTCTTTTCTTTCCTTCCTGGGGCTGGAATAAGGACACATTGGTGGGGCGCTGGATCTGTCTTGTCAGATGAGGTAACAGAAGCTGCATATTGAGGAGGTAGGAGCTACAAGATAGAAAGAAACTGGAATCCCAACATCTTAGAGCCACCATCAGAGACTCAACTCTTTTTTTTTAAGTTTATTTATTTGTTTTAAGAGAGAGGGAGAAGGCAGAGAGAGAGGGGGAGAGAGAGAGAGAGAGAGAGAGAGAGAGAGAATCCCAAGCAAGCTCTGCACTGTCAGCACAGAGCACGATTGATGCAGGGCTCGAACCCACACACCGTGAGACCTGAGCTGAGATCAAGAGTCCTACGCTTACTGACTGAGCCACCCAGGTGCCCCAATAGCCTAAACTCTTAGGTGAGGAACATGACTTTGTTTACATCACTGGTATTTGGGGTTTTGTACCTGAATCAGTATCCTTATACAAAAAGTCCGTGAAGTGTGCAGAAAATCTGAGCAGTATTAGAAACCGAATCCAAATTGTTTGGGCTAAAACCTCTTTGACACATCGATTTAGCGAGGAAACTACTAGAGAGAGGGAGGATGTGGGTAGCGGGACTTCGGCTGCCTCTGGACGGGAAGCTAATTGGCTCCTATTCGCTGTGGATTCCAGCGTGTCTCAGTGCGTCTGTCAGGCGTTCATTCTACTCATCCCTTGCCTGGGTCATTTGGGCAATTTCCAAGTATGATGCACATTATATTTAGTCCAAAAGAAGGATTTCATTCTTTTGTTGCCTCATCCATCCATTCATTTATTTATTGCCTCGTTCTTCAACAAAGGGTTTTGGAACACTGGCCGTGACCTTGTTCTCAGAGTCCCCTAAAGACTGGGGACATGATGGCAAAGAAGTCGGTGTCTGATTTGCGGAAGCTCTCAGCCCAGTGCAAAGGCAGGAGACAGAGGTAAAAACTAGGCGTGGTAATACCTTAATGCTTTGCACCTGCTTTATGGGCACTATTGAATAGACTAAGTTACCAAGGTTCTGACTTAAGGGTTCAAGATCTTAAATGCGGGGCACCTGAATGGCTCAGTCGGTTAAGCGTCCTACTTCGGCTCAGGTCATGATCTCACAGTTCGTGAGTTTGAGCCCCGCGTCCAGCTCTGGGCTGACAGCTCGGAGCCTGGAGCCCGCTTCGGATTCTGTGTCTCCCTCCGCTACTTGCACTCTGTCTCTCACATGGTCTCAAAAATAAATAAACATTAAAAAAAAAAGGATCTTAAATGCAATAAAGGTCTTTCTAGGAATTTCTGATGTTTTGCTTGATCCAAAGAAATTCAATTATGTAAGTTTTCTAAAAATTATCCATGAAAATGAGTATCTGAAAAAAAAAGCCAGCAAATGATGACTCAGTTGTTAAGATGCGTAATAGTAGTAATAATAGATAATAGGTATGGAATGCTTTTTGTGTGCCATTTAGTGCGTCGACGGCTGCATATTAATGAAATGCCTGATCACTCCTTCTCTCAATGTCCCGTCTTGCTTAGAAATGCCACCCAAGTCCAGTTAGTGGCCCAGTACTGTCCGTCCCACAGGTGAATTTGAACTTCCCCTTGTGATTCTGTTCCCTCCCCTTCATGCTGCCACTGCCCTGCTTCTGATCTCTTCCATTTCTCCTCTGAACTCATTGCAATAGCTTCCTACCCAGCCTCTCCAACTCTTCACTCACTACAGTCCACCCTCTGCTTTGCTTCCAGACGATTGTTCTCTCGTCTCTGCCCTGCTTCAGGGCTCTCAGTGCTCCCCAGTGTCTGCAGACCTCCCACCCTGAAGTTCGAGGTCCTGCAGAAGCTGCTTATGTGACTTCTCGCCCTGCCACCTTACGAAGCTGCAGCTGCGCCAGGCTCCCTGTTTCCCAAACACATGATGACATTTCACGCCTCTGTGCAGCTGTTCATGCTGTTCCCCTTGCCCGAAATACCCTTCCTGTCTTTCTGTGCCCTCAGATATCCTACCGTTCAGGGTTTATCTCACCAGTCTCCTCCTTTGTGAGGTCACCCGTCTGAGACCTGATGCCCCGCTGCTCCCGCCCCTGACCTCCCTGCAGCAAAGTGAGTGTCTTCCTTCTCTCTACTTTCGAGGCACATAGCACACACGGGCTTTTATTTCAGCACTTACCACAGGGTATGGTTTTTACTTGAGAACCTTTTTCATCGACTGGACAGCGGTCGCTTGCAGTTTCTTCCAGTCCAAAACATGCCGTCTGGCCTGTGCAACGCATTCCTGCTACGAACGGATGACCTGGTCCGTCACAGAACCGTCACCTCTGACCGCATCCTTTCATTGTCTTGAAATGCTGGTCACCTGGGAGTGAGAACACCATTGGCAACCTCCTTGCCCTGGCCCCTCTCCCCCCACTTCCCTACTCACCTCTCCAACCCTTTCCAGAAGTCCTTTGCCCTCTCGTCATTTAACCTCACCCCCTTTCAGTGATTGGAGCTTTAGGTAGAGCAGAGTAAACTCCTCTTAGACCCTAAAACCTCAGTCCTTCCAAGGCAGTACAGGGTCAGCAGGTCACCGGCTCTCAAGCCTGGGCTAGGGGCTGCCTTAAAACTGTTCAGCGAGCAGATCCGAGGGCAGGATACTCATGTTAATTATAGTTATGTCCCTTAAGAGTCTAGCAAAATGCTATGAGCCCGACATCACTTACAAAACTCTTAATTAAATTCATGATGAAAACAAACGAAGGTGCATAAAGTACAAACCCAGAGATATCCAATTCAAAGGATTTACAGTAGATGGAGCTATGTATTTCCCTGTGGTCTATTCTGTATTTCATGTATCATGTGAAATTATTAACATTTTGGCATCTATTAATCAGTTGAAACTCTTTGCTTAAATATATTAAAACGCCATGGGACCCACCTACCCCGGACATCCTTGTTAGCAAGATATTGTCAGAAAATGTTATTAACGAGGTTCCCAAAAAATTGTACTGTGATTGAAAGCAATTGGTACAAGTAATCGATATTATCCAAATCCAGAGATACACCCCAACGTGAACTGTGAACTTTGGGTGATTATGATGTGTCACTGTGGGGACAGCAGTTGTAACAAATGTCCCCCTCTGGTGGGGGACATTGATAATGGGGGAGGCTAACTGTGGGAGGGGGGAGGGGGCGTATGGGAAATCTCTGTACTTTCCTTTCAATTTTGCTGTGAACCTAAAACTGTTCCCCAAAAAGTTAAGCCTGAAAAATAAAAGCCAGGGATACAATGACATCTTGAAGGCCCCGATAGATATCCTGTGCAAGGACATTCATATTTCATATAAGGGCAGTCAATTTCAAATAAAGAGGTCAACCCCACTTGTAATCTTAAAAACTCAAGAAAAGGTATTCTTTTATAAATAAATTTCTAAAATATATTTTCTAAGTTAACCAAAATGTACGTGAAAATGCTCAAATGTGGTGATGTTCTGTTCAAACTGCTGTGTTCTTAGTAATCATAATTGGCTCAATTCTTCCGGAAATCAGCTTGGCAGGGAACACAAAAATAATTACTCCTTGAATTAGCGTTTATACTCCTGGGAACTTTTGCTAAGAAATACTCCAAAAGGAAAAAGTTAAATTCATGAAGTTGTGTATTATAGCATTTTTTTATGGTGGTGAAATATTCAAAACAACCTAAAAACAAACCTTTAGATAGTAACTAAGTAAAATATGCCATTAGAATGATAGAATATTCTGCAACCGTTAAAATATGTAGGCAGTCCATATGAAAAATGTGTGAGTGAAGGGAGGGTGGGACCAAATGTTTCAGAATATAATCTCTTTTTTTTAAATGTTTATTTATTTTTGAGAGAGAGAGAGAGAGAGAGAGCAAGCAGGCCTCTCAGCCCAGAGACCGACGCGGGGCTCGAACCCACGGACCGCGAGATCATGACCTGAACTGAAATTGACGCTTAACCTACTGAGCCACCCAGGCGCCCCCAGAGTATAATCTTATATATATGCTCTTGTTAAGCTTTATAAAAATTGTACATAAATATAAACAAGGACTGCAGTAAGTGGAAAAATTCAAATGGTATATGTATTGATTACTAGTGGAATTGTCTCTTTTAAAATATTTTTTGTTGTTATAATGTTTTTGCAGTTAAAAAAAAAAACCTCTGAATAGCAGTTCTATTCTTTTATTGCTAGATCGAAGCCAGCAGAGATTTGTTTAGAGTCAGGATTTTATATCTAATCAGAAATATTAGCACTGTGCGTGGTCTTGGAAAGATCTGTTTTCCAACCACAGCACACATAATTCTGTCTATAGTCTTGTATAAATTAAATCACCAGACGACACGATCTTTAAAAGAGGGAGAAATAGTACCTTGTTAATCTGTCTTCTTCAGACCTGGCCTGCTGCTTGAAACATAATAGACGGGGCGTACAAATTTTTCATCATCTGTATTAACTGAGCAAATGGCTAAGAAAATTCCTAAACAAGCTGACACGACAAGGTCCCAGCTCGTGGCTGTGAAGTTCATGGGTTCCCTTCTGATTCACTGTACCTAAACTAAGCCAGAGAGAGCGTGCATGGGGTGTTCCAGGAGTGACTTTCGAGTGAAGGCCCGCTTGATGTAGTCATAGAAATTGGTCCTGAAAGAGATCCAGGGAGACAGAGTATGTTTCAGTCTTATCTTTATGTAATAAAGAATGAATTTCTTAGATTAGGGGGCAAAAAAAAGGTTGGGATTCCTTCGTTCCTTTCCCAATATTTCTGACCCTGTCCCCTAGGATCCGTGTGGGGAAATGGCAAAGACCAGGGAAACCCACATACAGGGAGTTATTTTAAGGGCAAGAACCATCAGTAGCACTTGTCAGGGGTCACTTCCTCTTAACTCTTATTGGTCAGAACGTGTCACATGGCCACACCTAGCCACAAGGAAGGCTGGGAAATGGAGTCTTTACCAGGCAGCTGGGTGCCCAGCCTAACGTCTAGAAAAAGTAGTAAGGTTGGTTTGTAGTAAGGGGATGGTTTAAAGCATTTTATTGTGGAAAATTTTAAGCACATAAAACATGTATAATAAATTGCAACGTGCTCATAATAAATCTTCAGGCACCGTCAACATTTACCAATCTTATTTCATTTCCCACACCCTTCTTCCTCACCACTACATATTTTTTTATGGATGTCAAAAAATTGTGGTAAAATATACATAGCATAAATTTGGATTATTTTTAGCATGACAATTTATCTATAAATACTTCAAATTGCCTCTCTAATATGACTTTTTAAAACATAATCATCTGCCACTTTTTGC
Source organism: Panthera tigris (assembly GCF_018350195.1). Taxonomy (NCBI): domain Eukaryota; kingdom Metazoa; phylum Chordata; class Mammalia; order Carnivora; family Felidae; genus Panthera; species Panthera tigris. The sequence continues at coordinate 137,073,446 of NC_056665.1, forward strand.
ATAACAAAATTAACAATAATTTGTCAATATCACCTCATTTCCGGTCCCTATTAAAATTTCCCCATATGCCAAAAAAAACACTTTTTTTTTTTTAACATTTATTTATTTTTGACAGACAGAGAGAGACAGAGCGTGAACAGGGGAGGGGCAGAGACAGGGAGACACAGAATCTGAAGCAGGCTCCGGGCTCTGAGCTGTCAGTACAGAGCCCGACACGGGTCTCAAACTCACGGACCATGAGATCATGAGCCGAAGCCGGACGCTTCACCGACTGAGCCACCCAGGCACCCCCCCCCCCAAAAAAAAAAAATCTTTTTATGGTTCATTCAAATCAGAGTCCAGACGAAGTTCATCTGTTGCATTTGGTTGTTATCTTTTCGGAGCCTCCTTTATCCTGTAACATCTCCCACTTTTTAAGATGTCATCAATGTATTGGAGACACCAGGGCATTCTTCCTGAACAATAATATTCCACAATCGGTTTTTAACTTCTGTAGAATTCGGTTCTCAGGAAACCTTCCTTAGAATAAATTTCTAGACTTTTCTGGTCAAAAGGCAGGAGCATCTTGCTCCCCACACCAGCAAGGGAAGTGTTTACCCGGGTAGACTCCCACCAGTCGGGAATTATCCTAACACAACGCCTCACAGCTCCCGTGAACAGCAGGTGACATCTGAAATTATACACCATTTTCGCATGTGTAAAACAGCACCGCAATGTACATGTTCATTTAAAACGGGGAGGGGCGCCGGGGTGGCTCAGTCGGTTAAGCGTCCGACTTCGGCTCAGGTCACGATCTCACGGTCCGTGAGTTCGAGCCCCGCGTCGGGCTCTGTGCTGACCGCTCAGAGCCTGGAGCCTGTTTCAGATTCTGTGTCTCCCTCTCTCTCTGAACCTCCCCCGTTCATGCTCTGTCTCTCTCTCTCTGTCTCAAAAATAAATAAACGTTAAAAAAAAAATTTAAAAAATAAAAATAAAAAAAATAAAACGGGGAAAGGGGTACTTGCAGCTTACGTTTCTTTAGTTACCATTTGCACCCATGGGTTCATGTAAGATGTGTCCTTTGTCTTCTGTGACTGGACTATTCAGATCCTCTCCCTGGGCAAAAAGAGTACCTTGTAACCCCTCTGGGTAATTATTCGGTAGTAACTTCCTATTATAATCATGGCTGTCGCTTACCTCTTTTTTTTTTTTTTCATGAAACTTTAAAAAAATTTAATAGACGTCCTTTTGTTGAGCAGTTTTAGGGTTAAGGAAAAATGGAGCAGGAAGCACCCTACTTCCCGATTCTGCAGTCTCCTTCCTTAACATCTTGCATTACTGTGGTACATCTGTTACAATCGATGAACCTGCACGGACACCTCATCATCACCCAAGGTCCACGACGCGGGCAACAAAGGCGAAAGGAAAAAATTCAATCTCCTTACTACCTACGGCCCATTGACAAGTTCATGAGACAGGCAGAGTGACCTTCCTCTAGGAACTCAGCTGCCTCGAGGTTAATACTTGGCTAAGGGCAAGGGGCAAGCTTGGCTTAACATTATCCTGACCTCCTGGAAGTGTCCTTTAACATATGACCGTCCCTTTGGAAACTTACTTTATCTCTACCCCCTAAGACACGTTAGCAATCATACTCCAAGCATACGGCCCACTGACTGAGGTCTTCTTAGACGGTAACAAATGACATTTTCCTAATAACAGCTAGCCCCCCGGGGTCCTGGAACCCTTGCTTCCAAATTCCTTAGAGACTTAGTCTACCCCTAATCCCCTCCCGACTTGAAAGTATATAATCAGTCACCCCTCACAACCCCAACGCATGTCTCTCTGCTCACGGGTCCCGTCCCGTCCCGGTCCTTTCATAAAACCATCTTTTTGGACCGGCGACGTCTCAAGAATTTTTTCCTGACTGTGCGCTCCCAAGCCGCAACCTTTCCAGCTTAGTCCATACTTTATGTAAGGGCTCACTCTTTGTGTTGGGTAGTTCTGTGGGTTTTGACAAGTGCATATTGACAGGTACCCACGATGACTGTATCATACAGAATAGTTTCACTGCCTAAAAATCCCCAGCTCTGGTAATTCATCCCTCCCACTCTCCCCTGTGACCCTAGGCAGTCAACTGATCTTTTTACCGTCTCCATAGTTTGGTGTTTTTCAGAATGTCATGCATTGTGGTTGGAATCGCAAGGTGTATATAGCCTTTTAACAGTGGCTTCCTTCACTTAGCAATTTGCATTTAAGGTCCCTCCGTGTATTTTCATGACTTGATAGCTCATTTCTTTGTGTTGTTGAATAACGGCTCATTGTCTACATGCATCACAGTTTGTTTATCCGTTCACCTGTTGAAGGACATCTTAGTTGCTTGCAAGTTTTGGCAATTATGACGAAAGCAGCTATCAACATCTGCGTATGGGTTTCTGTGGGCACCCAAGTCTCAACTCATGTGGTTAAATACCAAGGAGCGTGACTGCCAGATCAGATGGGAAGACAGTTGTTAAAAAAGAAAAACACAAGCCCAGTTTGGAGTCCTTTGCCCCCTATGACAGCAAACGAAGATTTAACTACAGTTTCAACCTCGTCCGAGAATGTGATCTTTTAAGAGTCCACCTGCCATTTCCAGATCAAGCACGAGTGAGGGTCGCCTGTGTGATACAAACGCTTCTGCTCACCCCCAAAAGACGACGTTCTGGCTGAAACAATCCTTTCTTTTCTTTTGCTGATGACTTCTCGCGTCACCCCCCTTCCCGTGTAAATCTGCCATTTATGTAACTCCTCCGAGCATCTCTCTACTTGCTGGCCGGGCTGCCGCCCGATTCTTGAGTCGCTTAATAAAACCAACGAGACCTCCAAATACACTCAGTTGATTGTTTTTGCCGCCGTCGTCGTTTTTTGTTTGTGTGTTTGTTTTTCGAAACACTCTGTTTAGCTTTGTGGGAAACTGCTGGACTGTCTTCCAAAGTGGCTATCACCTTTTTTGCATTCCCGACAGCGACAAATGAGTTTCTGTTGCTCTGTATCGTACTGGCATGTGATGTTGGCTGTGTTCTGGATGTTGGCCATTCCAATAGATGTGAGGCGGTACCTCCTTGACTCAATTTGCAATTCCCTAATGACCTATGATGTTGAGCATCCTATTAAGCACGTTCTTGCCATCTGTAGATTTTTGTTGGTGGGGTGTCTGTTCAGATTGCTTTCTTACTTTTTTAATTGGGTTGTTTTCCTACCGAGTTTTAAGAGTTTGGGTTTTTTCTGTTTTTTTTGGCATATTTTGGATACAAGTCCTTTATCAGAGTCGGACGCTTACCCAACTGAGCCACTCAGGTGCCCCATGCCTGTCCCTCATCGTCTAAATAGTCTTCTACACATAGAGAAATTTCCTGCCTGTGGAGTCCTGCCTCCCAATATGAGATGGGGTGGTGGCGGGCACCTGGCTTTGGGGGAGGCAGCATTAGTGGAAGTTGGCAAAGTTGAGCCTCCTGGTGGTGAAAGGGCATCAGAGGGGTACCCCTGGTGCCTCTCCCCAGGGCTCCAAGGGGCAGGACAGGTGCAGGGAATTTCTCTTCTGACTCGGGGACTGTTCTCCAAGCTTTACCCCAAATTTGGTTCTCTGCCTCTGCCAACAATTCTTTTATTGCCCATATCCTTTTATTTACTTATTTATGTTCAAGAGAAAGTCAGAGCCTTTGATTACACAGACAATAAACAAAACCCCTCCAGCATTATTAACTCCCCATCCCTTTCATTTACTTCTTTCTGCTTCATCATCCAGAGTCGATTTCTTTTGCTTGGAACCAGGCATGTTGACCAATCAGTTTCCTTAAGACTCAGGCTCCCTTGGACCCTGAGAAACAGAGGTGAACTTTCAAGCACTTGTGTTTACAGGAGGTTGGCTACAAAAATATTTGCGGGGACCAAAATAGCACAGATGGCCATCTGAGACTGGATACCAGATTGTTTATATCAGTGAGTTACCCCATGGGACAGGCAGCAGAGGAATAGCCGGGAAATGAACGATGCTGAATTTAGAAGAATAATCTGCAGTGTGGCAATCTCTCAGCACCAGCCCTTATTCTGAGGCAATGATCAAGATATATATTGGGCTATAGCGGAAAGTTAGACTTTAAGGAGACCTCAGAGTCGAAGCATGGATCTTCTCATCAGTTGCCTGGGTGATGCCTTGGACGGGACCCTTGACATTTCTTTCTTTTTTTTAATCTTTTTTTTAAGTTTATTTATTTATTGAGAGAGAGAGAGAGAGAGACAAAGAGAGAAACCCAAGCAGGCTCTGTGCTGTCGGTGCCGAGCCTGATGCGAGGCTCGAACTCAGGAACCATGAGATCGTGACCTGAGCCGAAATCAAGAGTCGGACTCTTAGCCGACTGAGCCACCCCGGTGCCCCATGACATTTCTCAGTCTCCATTTCTTCATCTATAAAATGGGGCTGATAATAATCTGCCTTCAGGATTATTGCAAAGATTGAAAGAGAACATCGAGGCTCAGGCAAACTTCCTAGTTCATGACAGATATTTAGTAAGTGGTCATTATGGTTCGGTGTCCCAGTGGAAAAGAATGAGGTAACCCCACTCCCCAAAATGGGCAAGAGGAGTCTGGAGCGGACACAACCAGCTGCCTCCACTGTGCTCATTCTCTCCTTCTTCGTCAACAGACAGGTTCTTCTGTCTTACGGGCAGCTACTACGTTTCCCAACCTCCCCTGCTGCCCAGGGCTGGTCGTGTCTCACAGTGTCAGCCAATGGGACATACACGGACGTCTAACAGGACTGTTTTATTTTCCCCCTGGGGCTTCCTTCTACTGTCCTGACACAGAGATGCGAGGCTGGGGCTGTAGAGAACATCGTTTGACCGGAAGAGACCATGAGGGTGAAAGTCACACACTAAGGATGACAGAACAGAAGAAACCCGACACACGGGTGACATCATGGAGCCACCACACCTCAGGACCACCTACTTCAATGGCCTGTGTGAGAAATTAAAGCGTGTGTGGCAAGGCCAGGTTTCCAGAGCATGCAGCCGAATGTATGTATTCTCTGACGTGGGGACCCCACCTACCTGACTCACAGATCCAGGGGTGAATTGGCTTTTAGCGACGACTTTATTTTTATTTATTTATTTTTTTAGTAATGACTTTAAAACAAGAGTGATAGAGGGGTGCCTGGGTGGTTCAGTCGGTTAAGAGTCCGACTCTTGAGTTTGGCTCAGGTCACGATCTCCTGGTTTGGTGACTTTGGGCTCTGCTCTGACAGCACGGACCTCTGCTTGGGATTCTCTCTCTCCCCCTCTCTCTCTCTCTCCCTTTCCCCAACTCGTTCTCCATCTGTCTCAAAAATAAATAAACTCAAAAAACTTAAAATATGAGAGATAAATGTGCCGGGGAGGAAGGGCAGCCTAGACTTTTATCCCACTTATGGAACGGACGGTAAAAGTGAAAAAGCTATTATTTTCTGATAGATTTAAAAAGGCTGAACGTTTGCCGTAGCACCTACGCGGTGGGGTGTCTCCCTCTGGTTGGAGGTCGCGTTGGTCCCCGGAGTGCAGTGCTGGCCACCGTGGTGTCACATGCTGTACGTGGGAGGACGTTTAGAGATTCACCCCCCCCCCCATCAGTTGGTATCTAGGGCTTGAGTGTTTGAAAGAAGGGGAGAACGATGATTTGGCTCAGTCCCGTCTGGTGTTTTGACGATGCAGGTGTACTAAAGCCAGGTACTTATCTGTGTCCACACAATGACGACTGGGCAGGACGTCCCGTGTCCTTGGCAGCCACAAGCCCTAGACCGTGTCTCGTCGTGGCCAGAGGATTCTTCTAGCGGGAGACAGGCGTACTTGCCAGGGCTGTGGTCAGTGAAGGAGGTTTGAAGCTCAACTGGTCAAGGCCATTTGGGAGAAAGCTCCTATGATCCTGTAGGGGAGGGGAAATTTCCCGCTACCCTTCAGGATTCTTACGTGAAACGTATTAAAAGGAGGAAAGAAACCATCTAAGTGTAATGACTTGTACACAGAGGCCTGATAGTGGAATCGAGACCTAAAGAAATGACCAAGGTGGGCGGTTTTTATACTATTTATTTATTTTTAAATGTTTATTTATTTTTGAGAGAGAGAGAGAGAGAGAGAGTGTGAGTGGGCAAGGGGTAGCGAGGGAGACACAGAATCTGAAGCAGGCTCCAGGCTGCGAGCTGTCGGCACAGAGCCCCACATGGGGCTCGAACTCATGAACTGCGAGATCATGACCTGAGCCAAAGTGGGACGCGTAACTGACTGAGCCACCCAGGTGCCCCATATGCTTTTGAGGCAAAGACAAGACATCTGTGAGGAATTGACAGGACAAAGTAAACTTAACTTTGGCAAGTTCAGTCGGTAAGGAATTCCAAACAGCATTTGGGCTGGGGTAGTAAATTAGTAAAGAGTAACAAGGGTTGTCTCTACAGTCTTCCAAGCTCTAAATTCTCCATCTCTGGTGATAACGATGTCTCTTTACCTCCTGGTGCAGGGAGGGGATCTTTCGTATGGGAGATTTATTTCCTGCTTTCAAGATGACGGAGGGAGATCTGAGTGTCCTTCCTCCCCTGGCTGTCTCTTTAAGTGATTAAAAAAAAATTTTTTTTAACGTTTATTTATTTTTGAGAGACAGAAGACAGAGCATTAGTGAGGGAGGGGCAGAGAGAGAGGGAGACGCAGATCCGAAGCAGGCTCCAGGCTCCGAGCCGTCAGCACAGAGCCCGACGCGGGGCCCGAACTCACAAGCCTAGAGATCATGACCTGAGCCGAAGTCGGATGCTCATCCGACGGAGCCACCCAGGCCCCCGGGGCGGGCGGTGGGGGCGCCCCAAGCTCTTATTCTAACTCTGCCAGGCAGCGTGTGAACGAATCTCTTGTACCCAACATCAGCCTTCTCAAGGGCAGGATGCCCACTTCCCGGGATGGTGTGAGTTTTATGATGGTGTGGGGGGTGTCTGTAGCCCTGGGACAATGCTCACGAAAGGGCAGCTAATGGCAGCCACAGACACCGCTTTCTTCTCCAGCTACTCACTGACCTTACGCCTGCCCTTATCACCAACACACGTGCCGTTTGGGGGGACGGACACCACTTTGGAGCAGGGGACAAGGATGACAGTCTAGGGACGATGCAGCTAGAAGAACGCTGGGAGCCAGTGCTTTGGTGGGTTTTCTGCCAGAGGCGACTGACATTGGTCCTAAATGGCACATCCTCACATCTGACCTTCTCACGGCATAGTCACCGTGCCCGAAACCAGAAGGGGCCTCCAAGGCGAAACAAGATCGCGCGCAGCTGGTTCCAGGCTTTGCCGACCCAAACGCAGGACGGATCTTCCTCTCGTGTCCCCCACCCCCGGATAGTTTGATGCGTTTTCACCCCGTGTTTTCTCCTCGTGTCCGTTCGAGCAGGGAGCAGGTTTGCGGAGGGCTTCCTGGCATTAGTGTTCAGAAGATTAGAAACGCAGAGACAGCCAGGTGAGAGGAGAGAATGCTCACCGCGGGGGGCAGGGGGGCTCAGAGGCGGAGGTGGGGGCCCCGTAGGATGCCATCGGGGATGGCTGCACGGTGCCCTGGGGACCCGGCACCCGGAAGGCGCCAGAGGTTCCCAAGCCCCAGAGTAGTACAGCAGCAGAGCAGCGAAGGGATCACGGGGGCTGGACGGACAGGTGACCGGTCACCCCGCGGCATTCCCCGCACCGTGGGCGGAAGACCCTTGGCCAAGGAGAGATGAAGGAGACATCCAACAGGCATCCCAGCTTCCCCTGCCCAAATTCAGACTCCAGACCCGCCCCTCCCACATCCCCGCCCCTCGCCCGGCGCCCAGCACTGGCATCGTTCCCACCAAACCTGGAGCCTTTCTTGACCCCCACACCCCGCGCCCAACCCATTAGCAACTCCCGAGGGTCAGCATCCCAAACGCATCCACATTCAGTCACTGCTCGCCACCTTGGTCTTTAGCGGTGTCCTCTCTCCCCACACAGCTGCAATGGCCTCCTAGCTCTGCCCTTGTCCCCCAGTCTAGCCTCCTCGGGACAGCCACAGCCAGCCTGCTGACAGGTGAGTCAGCACGTGCTCCAACCCCCCAGTGGATCCCAGCTCTCTCAGAGGAAAAGTCAAAGCCCTTATGACATCCTACGGGGCCAGCCCTCCCTGACCTAGTCCAGTGAATTCCTACCTCTCTGCCCCGCCCCCAACCACTGCTTTAGCCACACGGGACCCTTCGTGTCCCTTAAAAACACCAGCCGTGGTCCCGTCTCAGTGCCTTCGCACCTGCTGCTTCCTCTGTTTGGAAAGCTCCTCTCCCACACATTCCAGGGACTTGTCCCTGCATCTCCGTTGGGTCTTTAGTCAAACGTCTGTCCCTCAAAGAGGCCTTCTTGACTGTTAATATCTCACTTCCCCTCTGCTCCCAACCTGATTCCCCTTCCCGGCCTTTCTGCTGGCACTCACCTATACGTATGTGACATGCTATATATCTTGCCTATTTGGGGGTTCATGTCTATCTCCCCCGACTTAGAACGTAAGCTCCAAGGAGCTTACCAACAAGGGCTTTGGTTCCATTTACTGTTGATTCTCAGCGGCCAGAGCGGTGCCTGATCCCCAGCAGATGGGCCATGAATATGCCGTCTTGCCTTTGGTTTGCTTTCTTCTCTCCTTCCTTGTCTCACTTTTGCTTCCCTAGGATTGCACTGATCCCCCCGATGGTGCATAAGCACATAAGCTTTACTGGGGCTCTGTTTTCCGGGGCACCCAGACTCCTAGAATCCCTCACGGTAGGCCACGTGGCTGGTGGGAGACAGATCCGGGTTCAAACCCAGGGCGGGCAGTCAGCTGCTTCACCACTGTTCTTTTTCTACTATTTCTTCTTGGAGCCTCACGCGCACAGGCTCGAGGCCAGTTAATCGTCAGAAAAGGCACCTTCCCAACAGTCTCTACAGCTTGAAAGCCCCCCGGCTTCACTTTTACCCTGGCCACGGCAGTCTTGGTGGGGACACGGGAACGATGGTGCAATTTCTGACTCGCACAGACACAGACACACATGAAAATAAGAGTTATCAATGAGACGGACAGTTCGTGAAGTTTACACTTAAAAATTTTCTTAAGAATACACGTGATTTTCCGAGACCATTCGTCATAGCACCGGGCCTATGCTGTTCCTTAATAGAAAACGGTCAAATAGCAAATACTCCAGTGAATTTCTCACAGGTATAAATTATGCAAATAGTCATTTATAGCTTCATTTACAATAATCAATAAATAAGAGTGCACATTCATACTATTTCTTTTTACAAAGACCCCTTTTTACAAAGCTACGGCTCTATGTATGTACTAAATAGACAAAATAATCCTTGTTCTACAAAATAACATTTCACTTTTTTTCAATAATTCCCTTAGCGCCCTCAGTAAAAAGGTTCAGACATTTGTCCAGGAAGCTCTGCCGTGACATTGAAAGAAATGGTAGCATTGAATCCGTTAAACATATTACAGACCTTGAAATAAACTCCTGTCGCCATCCAGTAGAACAGGCTCTGAAGACACCATGGCCAGGCCTAGTAATTTGCCCCAACGATGTACTATGGTAGCGAAAAACTATTTTTTCCAACTTGTCTTGGGCTCCGATGCAGGTGATGCAGGCACTATCTTATGGTGCAATTTCAAGCACAAAATCCCTCCACCCCCACCCCACCCCACAGGTACGGCGCCCACTCAGGGACATTCGACCCGGAGGTGTCCCTCGTTGGCTCCAGGGGTCCCATGTTAGAATGCACACAGCTGGAGTCCACTGAGATTTCTCTACCTGTTTGGAGTCTGCTAGGGAAAGGGGGGGAAGCTGGGAAGTGCAGAAAGAAAGGTCCAGTTTACAGCTCTTTGCTCCCAGTGCTGAACTTTCACATTTGGAACAGATTTCCCCGGGAAACCGCCTTCTATGCGGACCCGTGTTAAGGAGACCAGTTCAGGTCCGGGAGCCCTAGGAAGCAGGTCTCCCCCACCCTCCTCCCAACTTTCATCCCCACACCTCTAACAGACTACGCTTTGTTTTACCAAACGCTTCCTGAAGGCACCTTTATCAGATACTAAAGCCGGAAGCAATGTTCTAAGCTTTGGATTTCACTTACAAAATACAGAGATGCATTTATTTTAAGCAAAGAGGTCACTCACTGAGCTTAAAAAACAAAACAAAACAAAAAACCCCATCGAACTTGCTAACCTTTGGATGTTTAAACCTAGGCAGGACTTTCGAACAGATCTTCCAACTTCTGACCCAGAGAGGTAAATGAATTACTCAAGGTGTCACAGCAGGTGAGCCACAGCCCAGATGTGGGTTCCTGATGCTCAGACCACTGTCGTCCTCCTTTGGAACCACGTCAACTCTCTGGGTTACAGAGAGTTTCCTTTAAGGAAGCCTTTCAATCCTGGCGGGGCATTTAGAAACACAGGCATTTGTGGCTGTTCTCCCTCATAGCACCGTCTTGCGGAGAACATCCTATTGACTTCAGGTGGGGCTAAGGGAAGCGGTCGCTGATGTGCATGGAATAAACCAAAAAGATATTTCCGTTTTTGCAATAATAGAAAAATCACAACTTTTAAACTTCAAGGAAAAATAAGTATTTCTAGGTCACGGACCCACGAATTATGACTTCGTCCAAGTTCTCTGACTCCTGCAACCCCGCTTTAATTGTGCTCTGCCCAGCACCGTGAAATGTATTTGTTTTTGGAAGGAGAGAGCCTAATTTCCTGCTCTGAAAAGCATGTGTTGGCAGGTGGAGAGGTGATTAGCTGGGGCAGGATGCAGAGGTAACGGGTCGCTGAAGTTTGTGAGGTTAGACGCTGAGATTTTACTGCTAGAGGTTCTTGAGAGGCCACGAGTTTGGCTGCAAATTTGCCACCCCAGGCTAAAACACGAACTTGGGGCATCTGCAGTCATTTTTATGCAAGCATGAAGGGGGCACTTCAGCGGCTCTGATATGGGCTTGGGAGTGAGTGCAGCGACTTGAGAGGGGGAAGAAGGACGCACGGTGGGGAATGACAATGGGGCTAACCCAGTTCCCCACCTTCCCGACTCTGGGAACCTCCACCCACAGTTGCCAACTAGGCCAAAGTCATCGAGAATCAGAACCTCGTCAGGGTAGAACTTTATTTTCTAAGCAGTGAAGCCCGGGGCGAAAATCAGGGTTTGCAAACAAGAGTCCTATGTTCCTGGTTCTGTGACCTTGGTTTTGTTTTGTTTTGTTTTTTTTCCCCTCCCTAGGCGTTAGCTTCATCTCTGAACTGACCTCCCGTGGTTGTGCTGAGGGTCCGGGGAGTAATGGGCATACGGTGGTTGCAACTTCCTCTTTAAAAGGCTCGGGTTAGAGTGGAGACAGAGCAGCAGGCGGGAGCAAGGCGGACGGGAGAGGCTGCAAAGCAGCTCCGGTCAATGGAACCTTAAGGAAAGAGGGCGTCTGCAAAGCTTGGAGAGGAAGGCGATGCACAGCAAGGAGCTACTAGACACTTCCCAGCCTCGCGGCAGATTGGCAGGGAAGCACTCTTCATTCAACCAGTGTGTACGTGGGGGCCACTCCGCACAGAAGACGCCCAGAGGGCTTAATGGTCATGCCCATACCAGGTGACCGAGCGGGGACTCCAACCTAGATCTGGCTGATTCCCAAACCTGTGCTTTCCCCATCCCCCAGTACCTCCCGGAGGAAGAGGACGAACGGAGTGACGATTTAAGGAAAATGGTTTCAGCTGGACAGACCCCTGCGGGATGAAACCTAGGGCGTCGGCAATTTAAAAGGTCAGCCGCGGGATCGGCCGGCCCACGGAGGGTTGAGTTGTGCTCGCATTTAAGAACCGCGTGGTCAAACAGCACAAGATAAATAGCTGTCTTCCTGGCTTGTGGATGGGACGGCCCTCGGCCAGCGAGAACTGCTTGCTTGATGTGTTTTCCTCAAGGTTCTCCGAACACATTGTAAACACAAACAAGTCGGCCTCCAGGCTCTGCGGAGCGGGGCGGGGAGGCGGGGGGAAGGGGGGTGGTCCTGCAGATGCTAGGACAGGCCGGGGTGCACAGGAACCCCCGTGGTCCTCCGCTGGCTCTCGGAGAAGCCGGAGATCCCAAGTACCCGGGAATCGCCCAATTACTCGGCCAAACTCACCCCAAGCCCGAGCCTAAACACGCGGGGTCTACACACGACAGAAATGTTAGATCCGGGGCACAATTCACCCCAAAGCCATGCTTCTCGGGCACCAGGCTCCCTAAACTTCCCTAAACTGCCGTCCTTCCGCAAGGAAATGCCTGATGAGAGGTGGGGTAGAAAGATCTGTGGACCCCCCGTCCGGCACAGAAGCTACGTCTCCTTTCGTGGCTCCCTCACCCTGGCTAACTGTTCAGGCAAACTCTGTGGCAATTTTCGGCAAAGAAGCACGATCTCATTCATGCCGGCTCTCAGCCTTCAGCGTCTCGCCCCGGGTCCTGGACCGTGTCCTGGGAGCAGCCCCGCTCACCAGCTGCAAGGGCCAGAGGTGTAACCTGCTATTCGGGGGGTGGCGGGGGGGGTGTCTCTGGGACAGCTGCGGGCCCAACATGTTAAATCTTCCCCCAAAGGTCGTTTTAGCCGAGATTATGCAACGTCAGCGAGAGAGAAAGAGCACATCTGGACCTGGAGGGCTCTAGGTGTTTGCTTCCCGGCAAGAGCATCGCCGAGAAGGTTCTGAGAAGCCACGCCGGCTTGGGATTCCCACGCAGCCCACTCGGGGGGGTTCAGGACGCGAAGCTGAGTACAGCTGGGTAATTCGGCAGAGACCCTGGAGGAAGGTCTCTAAGCAGAGGCAGAGAGGCCACATCTCAAAGCTCCGGCGGGCCCTCGAGTCCCGTTGCGTGACTGCACTCGGAAAGAGACAGGAAGAGGCTCGGAAAGCGACATAACCACGGAAGGAGAATAGTTCTTACCGAAGAAGCTTTGGTGATTTGCGATATTCGGTAAGACACATTCTTGTTTACTCGGATGTGTGTTTGAGAGACTGGCGTCGCGATGTTCTGAGTCCTTGGCAAGGAGGGAGGGGCAGGGCACCTTCAGTGGCTGCAGGATGTAGTTTTGCAGAAAACGTGACCGGCAGGGGCGGGGGGGGGGGGGGGGGGTGGCTCAGTCGGTTAAGCACCTGACTCTGGGTTTCAGCTGGGGTCATGATCTCACGTGAGATCGAGCCCCGTGTCGGGCTCTGTGCTGACAACATGGAGCCTGCTTGGGATCCTCTCTCCTCTTTCTCTGCCTCTCCCCTGCGCCCGTATGCGCACGCACTCTCTCTCTCAAAATAAACTAAAAAAAAAAAAAAAACGTAATTGGGAATCACGATGACCATACAGGGGTCACTAACTAGCAGTGGGACTAGTCACGTCCCCTTCCTGGCCTTCAGTGTTCTGATTGCTTAGATAAAGTGCTAGACCCTTACGAGATGCCTAAGGCTGTCGAATATCCTCCGACTTCTAAAGACTGACCAAAGAGGCAGCCTTCTAAAGTGCGGTCGCCTTACAAGGAGCAGGCACACACTGCGTGCCCAGGTGGCTGTCCTGGGCGGGGACAGTAAACTCCCTGGTCCCAGGTCCTGGCGGGAGCCCCTCTCCCCACAGAGGCCAGGTCTGGCCAGGACAGGAATGGGAAGCTCCGAAACTCGGACGGGAAGCTTCAAGGTGGGGTGTTGAACACGTGGGTTCCTTTCATCCCTCGTGAGACCCCGCGAGAATAAGAGCAAAGGAACAGAGGTTCTGCGCTCGTGAAGACGATGGGACGGACAGGGGATGAGAGGGGGTGAAAGATGCCACCCCGTTGGTGGCAGGGGCAGCGCCGCTGGAGAGGAGGGCAGGGCAGAGGACCCGACCCCCACACACGGGCAGAGACATGCCACTGAGCTGTCACAGCTGCGGTCCTACTCCACAGGGGGATCGGAGGAGCTGCGACCCACGGACACCAGGCACAGCGAGGCAGGAGCAGTTCAATGAGTCCAAGTACGGACTGTGAAGAGACTGCCCGCTGAGGTCAGGACGCGAGCACGCGGGCGTGCGCTAGGATCTCCGGGTGCGGCCGTACAGTCTGAGCACTGCACAAAGGCGCTTGGCTGAGGGAACGACTGGGCGGTACAAATCTAGTCCTTGCTCTGCTCCTAAAGCCCTGCCCTCGCTCAGGTCTACATCTCGTTAGAGAACGGGGCCAAAGATGCCATCTACCAGCCAGGCCAAGTGCCTATGGGTGGCTTCTGCCCGGCGGAGGCATCTTTCTTGAAGCCGTTCACCCGGGGGGAATGCCTTTTTTAGAAACTGTAAGAGGACACTTCATAGCAGCTCTATTATGTTCCTCTTTCCCAGGCAGGAGAGAAGTGAAAATATCTGTAAAGAAACAATTAGCCCCAGAGAAAAGACCTACAGTTGATACGGGGGCCTTCTCATGAAGACGTCAGGTGCCAACTGGGTGCCCCTACAGAAAAGCCCGCCGGTTGACAAAGGTCTTCCAGCCTGTTTTCGGATGTGTCACTCTCCACTACGAATGGATCCACAGAACCACCAGATATTTGAAGAAAGCCTGTGATGTGAAAGACGGAGCCTGAGACTAACCAAGAGAGAGGGAACTTCGAGAAAACAGAGCCAATACAGGGAGCAGGAAAGAACTTCCCCAGACGGTGAAGATCTCCAGCCACAAACCAAGAACAGGACACTATAAAACAGAAACAAGAGAACAGCAACAAAGTGTTCTGGAAATTAAGCATTTACCATTCATCAGGCATGTGAGAAGATGAGCTGAGTACCTTGCCCTGAAGCCAGATCCCCCAAATAAAAAGACTACGAGTGGAAAAGAAAAAAAAAATATTAAAGGATTATGGCGCAGAAGGTCCCACGTTGGAATAACAGGTGGTCCAGAAAGAAAGGATGTGAACCACTATGAGAAGATTTAAGAAACTTCCCAAGAGAACCCAGCATGAGGTTCACACTGTAGAGGGTACACCACCATCAGGACAGCTCGGAACACTAAGAAAGAAGGAAACTTGAATGCTTCCTGGGAGGTGGGGAGAAGCCCAAGTCGCACGTAGAGGCTTGGGCACCCAGATGGGGCCAGAAATGTCAACAACTGCCCTGAGGGAGGCGGGTAAGAGAGAGTTATTCTCCACCAGAAATCCTGCACCCAGTTATACTTGGGTACAGGCAGAATCAAGACGTGTTAAGGTATGCACAACCTCAAGGTAGTTAAATGTTGACTTCCCAGGTTACACTTCTCAGGAAGTTACTAAAGAATGTGCCACACCAAAAGCAACACACAAGCAAACACAAAGACACACAAAAAGATGATCAAACCGGGGGGAGAATTTGGGCAAGAAAGGCCGTGTACCCACGGTTCTATGCCACCTGGCCCAGGAGCAAACGGTCTTTATGCACCCACGCTGGCTAAAAAACTATGAATATGTATTACTCGGGTAAGAATTAAAAATCGATTCTTAGAAAAGAAAAGCAAAGCCATGGGTGGTTTGTCTTGCGGGCTTCTGTATTCACCTTTTATATCCAACTTTCTCTTCCGTATAAGCCTATACTCAAATGGAGAATTGTTTTTTTTTGTTTTTTTTGTTTTTTTTTTTTTTTTTTGCCTTTAAAGAAAAAGATCTGTTTACAGCCAACCTGAATCAAACGATTTTTAGGCATCTCACCAGTGGGTGGTTTAAAAAAATTTTTTCTTTAATTTCTAAATTTCTAAATTTCTTTCTAATAATTTTTTTATTTATTTTTGAGACAGAGAGAGACAGAGCATGAGCAAGGGAGGGGCAGAGAGAGAGGGAGACACGGAATCCAAAGCCGGCTCTGGGCTCCGAGCTGTCAGCACAGAGCCAGACGCGGGGCTTGAACCACACACAAATGGGGAGATCATGACTTGAGCCGAAGTCGGATGCTCGACCGACTGAGCCACCCAGGCACCCCATCCCTAGTGGGTGGTTTTAAACAATATTACACGTTGTAATGGGTGAGAGAAGAAGCCTGCAGAGATTTTTTTTTTCTGAACAAGGTCTAGACCCGTAAAATTCGTGTTTGGATGGGCTCCTCCCTGGCTTTTCCAGCATCTAGTTTAGGCAAGGACCGTGTGGCGTCCCGGGTTATAAAATACCGCACACGTATTCTTTACTATCTGTATCCTAGCTTTCAGAGATGCCAAAGAGCTCGTTAATTAGCTCATTTTCCATGGCACATTTGGCCTTCACGATGGCACCACTCCAAGCTCCCGGCAGCTTTCAGCTCGGAAGGCTCGGATTCGTTCTAAGAACTAAGGAGGAGACGAGGCAGGCTGTCACCGGAATGGGATCTTGGAATGTCATTGACTAAAACGTGCTCTGTAAATTCTTTTGGCCGTGCTGGGATTCTGTAAACTTGAAATCCATTCCCTGAAGTGAGCAAGCCTCTGGGCTTGCCAACAGAGAACCGTGATCTCTGCAGGAGGAACAACGGCTGGCTTGTCACCTATCAAGCTATCCGAGCCATCAACGGCACTCCAGAAGTCACGGGGGACGAGCGTGAAAGTGAATGCAGCTTCCTCACGGGAAAAACATGAGAACAAGGCAAAGGTTGTAGCTGGCCCCACATTTTGGTTTTGTCTAAATGAGGACCTTTTTATCTAATCATTTCATCTTCTTTCCAGGATACTCATGGGCCAGATACAAGGTTTGTCAAAGAGGGGACAGCTCTGGACCCGGCATCAGGGGGCACGAGTGTGCTTACAAGTCTGCTCCTGGCTGCTGTGTGACCTCGGTCCACCCGCTCTGCCTCTCTGGGTTCAGCAGACAACAGGCTGTCTGAGGGCCTCTCCTGACCTAAGAGTCTGTGATTTTTATGAGTCCCACTTGGAGAGGGGAGGACCACGGGGCGGGGGAGGAAGAAAAACCGAGTCACCGGAGCCTACATCTTGGCAGGAAACGGGGGTGGAGGGTGGTGCAGGGCTGAAGGAAGATGGGAGGGTGTGGGGGGGGTCTCCTCACAAACTGCCTGTTCCGGTCTACTTGTTGGGGTACCTTCCGGAAAGTCTTTTCGAGAATCCCATTATGACCGACCAGTAAGGATGCCTGTGCCGGGACTGGTGAGCCTGCCGGACCCCTTGTAGCTCTGACATCAGCCGGGACTGATTCTGAGCCCAGCCGTTCCTGCACTCCTCCTGGGGCTTTTAAAGAGCTCTCTGCAGTGCCCTGTGGGGCCTTGGAGATCGGCCCGGAGGCCTCAGGAGCTGTCGTGGATGCTGGGGACGCTGCCCAGGCAAAGCGGGAGGGATCCCAGGCCCGGCCCTGTGTCGGCTGAGCTCGGCTTTTAATGTACCAGCTAGACTCTCCCCTGCTAGGAATTCATCTGAAAGAGGGTGCTGTTGGCGGAAACTCTTTGAAAATCACAGCTTTAACCTTAATTCAATCAATACAAAACTGAATTTACATCTCTGTCCCCCCGCCAAAAAAAAAAAAAAAAAAAAAAAGACCAGCCTACCACCAGCCCTCACTCTCCTCCTTGGGTTTGCCGCTCCCAGATGGACGGTCCCGGAGACGGCCAGACCCCGACAGGTGCACGGACACCCAGCACCTTCACTCGAAGCCCACCTCTGGGAGGACCACGGGGCAGTTTTCCTCCCAATGGAGGCTCTGCGCGGGGGGCACCCCCTCTCCCCCCGCCTCCCATCAGGACGACCCTCCTCTCAGAGGCAAGTAACTCAAAGCCATCCCAGGCCTTAAAAACCTGCACGCAGGACGAGCTATGACCCGGGCTATGGCTAAATATTAGCAAGGACGCTTCATACCTGCCAAAGCAAGGCACGCAGGAACACGCTCCGCTTAGGGACTCCAGCCAGACAGACACCTGAGTTTTGAGGACACGGCGGAAGAGAAAAGCGTGCTTAGGACTTGCAGGAGAGAAGGGAACCCATGGAGACAGCAGGGAGAGGGACGCTGTTTCCTTGGAGGCCCTCGGCTGTCTGCAGAGTGGCCCATTCAAACCCCAATAAAAGGGAAGTGACAAGACTCCTGCCCCCCCGGTCAGGAGCCTTTTTTTTATTATGCAGACACACGCATCAGAGTCTGGTGACGTCCAGCTGTGGGAACAGCAGTAGGCAGTAAACCAGGAGCCAGAGGAAGAGAATAAAATACATCATATCCGGCTGCTGGACAAACTGGGTCAGAGAGTCACTCTGTGAGCTCTGGCTCTCCTGCAACACGGCTTCGCCAGAGTCGTTGGCCTTCCTGCAGAAGGGAAGACACAGGCAAGGCAGTCACAAGCGGGTCCCCGGGGGGATGGGCCTCCCCTGCCTCCCCGCCTGCAACCTCACTGCCCAACCGGAGAGTGGAGGGCGTCCCAGTCAAGTGGCCCTGAGGGGCGCGTGCAGAGACCCAAGTGTGCACGACCCTAAGGGGGTAAAGCGGTCGGCCCCATTGCGAAGGCGGGCATGTTAAGACTCGGGGCTCGGGGGCTTGCTCGGGGCCACACAACTACCACTCCTCCGTCCGGGACACCTTCCTTTATACCACAGTGCCCTTACGCAAAGCTGGGGGCTGATGGCACTGCGCCATTAGTGTGTGACAGAGGGGATGTCTTTCGTAATCTAAAGGAATAAATAGAGTTCCCTGATTATAGATCATTTAAAAACAGCCTTCAGAAACAAAGGCACGCCCTCCCCGCTTCTCTAACCCCCCCGCCCCACCCCCACCAAGTTTTTGATTTTGGCTTTGGAACAGAACCTCAAAAATAATCACTAGATTTGCGTCTGGTCAGACTTGTCTTCCCTCTTTTCATTTACAGGAGGTGGGATGAAAGTGACATTTTGCTTTTCCCTGGCGGCTAAAGCCCAGTTCTCCCTAAGGCAAGGGCTGGGGCCATCATCTGGTTGCAAAGGGGTTGGGGGTCTCTGCTTATAGAAGCCTAGAGCGTAAGCTTCTTAGGGTGGTCATTTGGGGCGTGCGGTGGAGATTATGAGCCGTGGAAACCAGCTCATCCCGGAACGATCTCCTGATACAGAAAAGCGAGGCCAACAGTGGGTTAAACGTTTGCCTTTTGGCCTCGAAACGGATTCACTCGTGACAATGGACAACGGACAGAATTTCTCTTTCTTAGAACCGTTTCTAGAAAAAATTTAAACTCCATTTTTTATTACAAAGCTAATAATCAACGCTCCAGAAACACGGAAAGCATGACTGCATTTCTCAACCTTCTAGTTTAAATTTTCGAGGTCTCTATCTCCTAAAAGCGAAACGCACTCCTGTCCTCAGAGTACGTCATGCCTGGTGGGACGTGAGTTAATATTCCCATCTTACGGCCTGGGAGGGAAACAAGTCTTGCCTCTTTTTTAAAAGCCAGACGGGGGAGCTTCTGAGGATTACACTCGTGGGTGTTGGATTCAGAGAGGCTTTCCATTTCAGTAATCTAAGGCCTTCCCCGCCCATTGAAATCCGTGGCAAGTATTTAAAAAAAAGCAAATCAATGACATTAAGTGATTCGATATCTTTAAGAGGGATAGGAGCATCTCAGAATTGTCAGAGTTTTCGAGATTGCTCGGGTTTCCTAGGTCCTAAGTGGGCGGTTTTATGCCAACTCGGCAATATCGGACAAGGCCATCGAGTTCTCGAACGGCAAGAAATACTTTCATAGACATCCTGGTATGTTTGCACTCCTTCTTCATATCTGCTCTGATGCCATAAAACTGTAATATCAGCTCAGTGAGCTTCTGAGTATTGTACCTGCAGGGGCGACACAGAAGGAACAGGTGGTCAGGTGCTACACGTGGGGAACACACACAGCATCACGTCACTACTGCCTGGCTCTACCCCTGCATCGTGTAAACGCAGCTGCGGGGCTGGTGACCCACACCCGGCTTTACACGGAAGCCCATTTTCTGAGCCATTCCCCGCCCATCGACGTTCATCCGTTCCCACTTGCCCTCCTACGTATGTTCGGTTTACATTCGCTTGCTCTGCAGCAGGTGGTTTCCTGCATGACCTCCGACTACGACTATCGCCATCAACAGAGCCTAGTTGTAGCCACGCCCCCAAGGGAGGCTGCACAATTAAAACAGGAAAGGAAAAAAATCTTAAACCCCGCAAAACTCGGACTAAAGCCACCAACCTGGTTAACATTCGGTTCCTTCTGTCATCCTGATCTGCCGCGTTCCTCAACTGAACATAGCTAAAGTGGTCCTACAGTGAAATTTATAAACAAAACCCCCGCAACCCAATTAGTAAAGATGAAATCTCTGAAACAGAAAATAAAACGATTTTAAACATACAAAGCCGAGCATGCCACGCTTTTTCTCAATATCGCAAGCATTTAAGTTCCAAAATCAAACTGCTAACTGATACTCTACCGGTGTTCTACCCTCTCCCCCAGCCCCCGGCGGGTGCCCCACCACCCACAACCCGAATCGGGCTGCGCCCCCCCCCCCTGTGCTTTGGGCCCCAACACATCCAGGGCTAAGTAGCTGCAAAGGTAGACTGGAACCTCTACCTACATTGCGCTTCTGTCTTTGAGGGTGGTCTTTCTGGGTGCGTGTGCGGGGCTGGGTGGCAGGTCTTGGATGCGTTTTTTACAACAAAGAGGACTTCGAGGTTTACAGCCAGCACTTTATTTACATCCCCTAGAACCCCAATTGGACATCCGGTGGGACTGTGCTCAACGACAAGGTGTGAATTTGCTTGTCTTCTATCCAAAAGTACATTGGTTGCACGTCAGTAATTTCAAAGCTCTGGGCTGGGAGGAGGAAGGACGGGAAGGGATTGGTTTAGCAGGGGCCACGCAGAAGAAGAAGAAATTCCCATACTAACCGATTCCAAAGACCTGTTAGTATGTCGTCGAATGTAAATGCTGGAGTCACTGTGACTAGTCCTGAAAAATAAACACACGTTTTGAATTGGTGCCACCGGGAGCTCTTCGGGTCCCCCTGTCCGGCCACCCCCGCCCCAAGTCTTCCACACGTGGGTTTAGGCCAGCTATGACTTCAGGCCCAGCCACGGAAAGGAGCAGTTGTATCCAACACGCCCACTTGGGTTGGAGTGTGCTTACAAACAGTAGGATGGATAAGAGAGAGACACATTGTGGCCTCATCCACAAGAAAAAAAAAAAAAGCAACTGAGAATTTTAAATAGAAAGCAGACCACGTAGTTTTAAAAGTCATAGGGTTTCAGGGAAGAAACAGAGGGCCTTCTCTGAGCATCCCAAGATCTGGGAATTGCCAAAGGTCCTCTGAACGTTCATGTCAGGCATGGGCTGAGACCTGCTATCCAGACTCCCTTTCTAGTGCTTTCTAGGCACAAGGCTGCTCTCTGTCCAGCTCTCGGGGGTCTGTACCTCTTTTTCTCTCATGCACGAGGAGGCCGATTTTCTGACCATATCTTTGAGGCTGATGGGGAACGTATCTCAAAGTTGGTTCACCCAGGGCGGCGGCCGAAGATGCCCAGCCAGTGGCCTGGGCGGTGTCCCGGCTCCTGGTCGATTAACTGGCAACCTTCGCCAAGTGTTTTTTATGTCTCAGATCAGTTTCGCTCATCTGTAAAATGGATCATCATCCCCACCCCGACTACTTCACGGGGCTGCGGTATTGATGGGAAGTACGGTATACACGCCAGGTCCCGGTGGCCCTGTCTTGCCACTCAACAGGAGAACGAGGTGTTGGGGATCAGAGACAATCACTTCCGTTTCCTCAAGGCAGACGTACCACGTGGCCATCCGGGGGTCCGAGGAAAAGGCATCTGACCCACGAGCTTATTGCCAGGGAATTCATATCGGCAGCCTGGCTATTCCCGCCCACTGGACCCTCACCAACCTCTTCCCCTGCATCGGGCATGTTTCCAGCTAATAGGCATGAAGCACCTACTACGTGCCAGGCACTGGGCCAGCCTAGGCGAGCGAGTATCACGGCACGGACACGACACAAAACGCACCACAAAGAGAAGAGACCGTCAGGTGCCTGGGCCCCAGCAATGTCCCCTAAGTGTTGACTCAACTCACGGGAGTACCTGGAGACACAGGTAACTCCCACCTGCGGATCCTATTTTCTAGTAAAAGGCGGGTCAACATCAGGAAGGGCTCCTGCTCTTTCTTCTGCTAGCTTTCGGCGTCCCTTCTTGCGGGTGGTTTCTTTGTTCTGGTACCATCCGCAGGAGGCCGATTCAGGTTGGTATCCCGAACTCCCTCCTCCCAGCAAGCATCATCAAGCGCCTACTGTGTGCCGGGCACTGGGCCGGGCGGCTGAGGGCCCGGCTCCTCAGGAGCCCGCCCTCCACAGACTAATAAGAGAGCAATGCATTTATTTATTCACATTCACCCCTGAGAATGTTTATTAAAGGCCAGCTGCAGCACTGGACCTCTGCTGGGTGCCCTCCCCAGCCTCCAGGGAGCTGCCTCACCGTCTAGGGTGAAAGCAGATGACAAATACATCCTTACACAAATAATTGGAGACATTCCTGTTTGGGTTAATGCGGTGAAGAAAAAGAGTAGAGACCGTGAGAACCTATAAAGGGGGATTAAAAGTAGCCTGGAGGAATCTAAGAAGGCTGCTTGGAGGAAATGGTTTCAGGAGCTGAAACCCAGGAGCAAGACAGGGAACAGGCTGGGGACAGAGGGTCCTCAAAGGCAAAAGAGCTCGAGGGGCCATTCAAGGATCTCAACTAAAGCCAAGGTGCTTGGCGGGCTGGGGAGGAGGACACAGGTGACCAAGAACGGACACAGATGAGAGCCGGGGGAGACTGGTCGGGAAGGCTCAGGAACAATGGCCCTTTCTGCCCAGAACAATGGGAAGCCCCAGTCAAGGTACAGCCAGGAAAACGCGCTGTGTGTGTCTGGCAGGGAGGTGCCCGGGGCTCTGTCCAGTTCGAGAGCTTTGGGCGAGGCACTGACTTCTCCGAACTCACGTTCTCGGTCACGAGAGGGGGGTGGTGGTACCTGCCGGACTGCAGGTGAAACGGCTTGGCACAGGGGAGGGGCGCAGGGGGCCTCACTCGTTCTCTCCACGAGCACACCCCTGCGCCCTCTGCGTGCGTTGGCACGCAGCCTTCCCCATGGCTGAAATGCGACGGAATGATTACAGCTTTGCCCGAGTGGGATGGGAAGCCGCCGCCGAGGGGACCGTTGTCTGCTCTACACAGAGGGACGTGCACGTCGCTCAAACCTCTGCCGGGAAAAGTCAACCGGGCCTCACTCCCACACACACCGACAGAACGTTGCCTTTTGAACATCCGCCCCCTCTGTCTCATCTCCTCTGGGACGGGTTTTGCTTGATGTCTGGCTGCAGCAGGCGTCCCAGATGATCGATCCCCCAGTGTTCCTTCCCCTGCCTCTCCCTGACCCCCTCACATCCGACCTGCACGTCCTGGGGTGGCTGCTGTGTGCCAGCTGGGTGCTCAGGCTCTTTCTCCCACCCGGAACGCCTTCTGTCCCTCTCCCAAGTCCAGATCCCACTATCCTTCTGTACCGAGCTCGAAGGACATCTCAGCCTGCAGGTGCCCCCGACCCTCTCTCCACCTGCCTCTGAGGTCCACAAGGTGAAATCCGCGCGTGCCTCTTGGCACCTAAGGTGCTCCCCTCGGTTCCAGCCCAGAAGAGGGGGCGCGCCTTCCCTCCTGCTTGCCTGAGCCCCCGGGGGGCTGGAGCCACGCCTGCATCTTCCCCTAGTGAAGAGGGACAGCCGTCTGGAAATGACCCGTGGCCCCTCCTCAAGCGAGCTGTGGTGGGGAAGACGGTAGCCTGGGCCACCTGCCCATGCGGGCCACCTGCACTTAGAGCCGGGTCCGGGCTGCACGCCAAGACACGGATGTCTGCCGGACGGTCACGACCAGGTCTCTGCAGGGAGAGGGACTCCGGGGGTCACGGGCAAAGTGGGAACGCAGCGTTCCGCTGTGCCTTGCCCCTCCTCACCTGGGCCCCCCCACCTATTTTCCTTTTGTCCCCTGTAGCCCAGGAGCAGAAGCAAAGCGGAGGGGAGATGGAAGGCAGGACATCCGCCAACTCTTCCTTCTGGTTCTGTCTGCCCTGGCTTCTCCCCACTTCCTCCCCAAATGCCGATCTCAACAACTTCCCTTTCGTGGCCAGTGTGGCTCCCCCGCCGCCGGCAATGAGGGGTCACGGAAAGAATGTGGGTCACGGAGCCTGACGGGTCTGAGTCCAAGACCCCAGCTCTGTCATCTCCTGGGCTGGGAGGTGTCCCCAGACCACCCCCCCCCCCCCCCCCGCGCCCACGGTGATGAAGCATGGTCCCTCCTACCCGCCTAAGGCGCTGCTGTGAGAACGGATGAGGGACCGTATGCAAAATGCTAGAACACATTAGGGCAGGTTCGACAGTGGCCATGGTGGCGACGAGGGACGGCGGGGAGAAACCAGGATCTTCTGACATTTCAGCAGCCAAGTGTTCTCCCTGGGGCCAGTCCGGCTCACCCGGTGCCCTTGGAGTGACCGAGCAGATGGGCGCTCCGAGCTTCCTCTCCACCCCCCCCCCCCGAGACGAGTCAACCGGCCTCACTTCCTGGGACCCAAACTCACAGGTGAAGCCACGTCATTCACGTCCGGCTTCCGTGTGACAGCCATGAAAGGTGCCCCCCGTGCCTAGGGAGCACATTGCTTTGAATTCTGTGAGATGCTTATAAATGGCTAGTCTGGCTCTCTCCCTAGCCCAGCCAGGGGGCATCCGGGGGCACCGTCTCACACCCCACACCTACTCCGGTTCTGCCATCATGCCCCCCATTTCCAGTTTCCGCCCAAAGGTACTCGGAGAGGGGAGAAGGCGGGCTTCGTGTCCGCCGGGCCCGGCCGCGTATGAGCGGGCCTGGTAACGGGGAGGCCGGGCAGGGCCGGGGAGCAGGGTGTAGACAAGGAGGACCGATCCGTTTCTGATTCTGGCAAATGAATAACCAACTGGCTGGATGCATTTTTGTTTGAACCTGTGTTTCCCTTGCCGTCCGGTCCCGTCCCTGTGTTCCCCCCACCCACTCCCCCCCCCCCCAAATCAGAAACCAAGAATGACATGCACTCAGGGAGTAACTCTCTAGCTCGGTCTCTAGGGGGAGAAGACGGTGATAAAATACCTGGAGAGGACTTTGTGGTCACCCGTGTCTCCTTCCAGGTCCTCTGAGGATCGGACGGTGCCGGGTGCTATAAATATTGAACTTTCTACGTGGTCCACGTGCTTCCTTTTTTCCTTTTTTTTACTGCTGATTGACTCTCCCGTTACCTTTTCTTCTAAAGAGTTTGCTAAGTTTCCCGAGTTTTCAGATTCCTGGGACTTAAGGACAAAGACAACCAAACACAAGTCAGCATTTGAGGCTGAGTGCTGAGTGCATGACACCCCCCCCCCCCCCCACC
The DNA here is from genome assembly GCF_018350195.1 of Panthera tigris. Lineage (NCBI taxonomy): Eukaryota > Metazoa > Chordata > Mammalia > Carnivora > Felidae > Panthera > Panthera tigris. Next base: position 137,098,775 of record NC_056665.1, read on the forward strand.
AGCGGCGCTCGGCTCCACCTGAATTCTAGGAAGCTAGGGCGCCCCCTCCCGGGGATTCCTTCCAGCACAGCCCGCCGTGGAAGAGAAGCCCACCCCTGGTTAGAGTGCCAAGGCCACAGACTGTAAAAAACAGCATGGGTTTCAGAGTCACTGAGATCTGGCTGTGTTAGTTACCTTAAGCAACCGGCTTTCTTCCTCTCTCTCCCTCACTTGCCTCATCCATCAAATGGGTATAATAATTATCGATCTCTTCTCACGATACCACACCGGGTTTCCCATGAAGGATGGGCCATACAGTTGGGCGATGCTTGGGCCCTTCACACAACCATCACCCACTTAAAGAGAGGCGCGAATCCTGGAAGCCAGTGGGCCAACAGGTGCAAAGGCGACCCCTGGGCTGGGAGAGGTGCACACACTGGCACACAGACAGCTTGTGGGATGACATCTTCCCCGTGCCTTTGCTGGATCATAGTGCGACATCTCTGGCATTTATCTGACAAGGAAGTGGCTTCGACCACCGTCCACACCAGGCACTCCGAAACCCCGCGGCAACGTTCCCGAGTGAAATCGAGAAGCGTGGGGGTGGTCGGAGCCACCTCTGAAGAATCCCTTCGGGGGCCGTAAGACACTGCTCTGCAGGTGTCAGAATATGAGGATGAGAGTGGCCTGTCCCGTGCACCCCGGAGAACAACGCTCCGTGCAGGAATTAAATCTGCTCCCAGCAGTGTGAATGCCCATCCCCCCTCCGTCATCCATGGGCCAATGCTACCTTCTCTGAAAGGCGAACTGAAAAGACTTTTTTTAAAGACTAGAAGAAGAAGAAATTTTCCATTTTCTCGTCTCATTGGGAGATTTTTTTTTCCTTTTTTAAAAAAAATTTTTTTTAATGTTTAGTAATTTTTGAGAGAGAGAGAGAGAGAGAGAGAGAAGCGTGAGTGGAGTGGGGGCAGAGAGGGAGACACAGAATCCGAAGCAGGGTCCAGCCTCTGAGCTGTCAGCAGAGCCCGATGTGGGGCTCGAATCCACAAACTGGGAGATCATGACCTGAGCCGAAGTCGGACGCTTGACCAACTGAGCCACCCAGGGGCCCTGTTTTTTGTTTTTGGTTTTTTTTTTCCTTTTTAAAAGAAGGGCCAGGTATCAGAGAAATGCTTCTGTGTTGTCTGCCAGACAGACGTCACCTGTCATCCCAGGCGACAAGCCCTCCTTGCACTCACTTGGGTGCACTCCTTGGTCTCACTTGGGACAAGTGGGGGCCTGCTCACCGGATGGGGGGCAGCCAGAGGAGGCAGCTCAGAGCCCAGAGAGGCAGACGGTGGCAAACCGTAGCCAGGAACGGAAGCTCTCCCCAGGGCTCACGCTTAGTTCAGCGTAAGGTGGATTGAAATCTACATCTCCCGGTATCATTCCCAGCCCAGGACCCCTTCAGCCCCACCCCAAATCACCTGTCTGCATGCTGGGCACACACACCTTGCACGACCTGCTCTTGGCAAATGACCTTCCTCTTTGCAAAGCAGAAGAGAATGAAGTGGCCTGCGTGCAGGCCGCATTCAGTGGGTCCAGGGAGAGGAACTGAGCTGCTAATAAGCCATTTTAAATAGCACGGAGGGGCAGAGATGCCACTTAGGCTTATCTCCCTGCCACCCACTTCGTCCCCTTTCTTTCGTCCTAAAAGATCTGCTGCCCAGAAAATCGCCACAGTTGCTGTCATGGTCCCCCAACCTGGCGACTCTAAGACGTGGTGTCACTGAGGGCCATATCCACCCCGCTGAATCTTGGAATCCCCTGCTGGAAGGGCCTGCTCGGCCGGGCTGGCTTCCAAGAAGACAGCAGGTGGGAGGGGGTGGGGGCCGGGGACTGGGTTCCTCTCCCTGGGGGCAGAAGCGGCAGCTGGCAGGTGGGTCCTGGCACCTGTGGGACGCCCCCCTCTCTTCTCCATCCAAAGGCAGACCCAGCACGGGTGGCCCTGCCACGCTTGCTTCTAGGCTGTTCGTCACTGAGAATTCTGCTCTGCCCAGCGCATCGTCTGTGTTTGGCGAAAACACCAAGCCACCGCTTCCGGTCCATCTAGACCCTAAATGTCTTTTAAGGCCACTGATACTGTCCCTTTCTCTTGCAGCCCTCCAGGTGCAAGGATTTCTCATTCCTCTGAGCATCTTTCCGCCCCTCACTCAGCCTAGACTCTCCCCTGCCGTTAGCCAGAGCATCACCATTTATCTTGGTGTTTAATTTACCCCGTGTCCACCTTACACCCCCAAACCATCCTGCAATCCACGTTTGTTTCCTTTCCACTGCAAGCCCTGCCAGGCTGCTCTCCAGAATCTGAACATTAATACCTCAATGCTCACTCTCTCCTGGGAGGGAAAATCACAAACAGACTAGTGGCAGAGAGCTGTCCCGTGTCACTGGCTATAGATGAGAAGCAAGGGCCTCCGGGGGAGAAGCTGGGAAGGCTCCTAGGAGGAGGTGTCATTAGCATTGGGCTTCGAAGAGGAATGAGTACTTGCCAAGTGTAGCATGGGGGGAGGGGCAGAGCAGAGTGTGGCGTGCCCGGGAGGTAGGGGGGAGGCTGGCTTGGCTGGAGGGGAGGGAAGGGAGCGGACCAAGAGGAGGAGCAGGTCAGGGTCCCCTGCACCCTCTCACTGCCCCCTCCGGTGGCCCCTCGAGCTGCTGGGCCAGCTGAAACGGGAATACCATATGGCTTGTGCCCAGCCGCTAAAACTCAGAAGTGCGTGCCCCCCACTTCTAAGCCCAGGATAATTGTGCCACCAAAAACCAAGGCCGGAGTCAGATATGAGGTCCCACTTGGTTTTCTCAGGCTGCAGGAGGCGGGGGCTAAGGTTTGCTAAGTGCTTTGATCGCCGTTTCCAAGTATTACCGCTACGATGCTGGGCCCTCCAACACAGCCTCTTTCTATATCCTCTTGGCGGCCTCGTGGGCAGGGGCAGGGCTCCTGGAGGCCAGGGAGGCCCCCCAGCCTCAAAATCTCAGGAGAGCTCCTCTCGGGGGCCAGCCCTGCCCGTGCCCGAGCCTGAGTGAGTGAGCGCCTCCTTAAACTGGCCGAACCGCCTGCGATGGACGCGTCCGCTTCCCCGTTTTGTGGAGGCTGAAGCTGCGACAACAGCAGAATCCCTGTGCAGGGCCCAGGGTCCCCACATCGGCGACCGCCTACCTGATGGCTCTCCACAGGGCCGCCCTCTTCGGCCTCCCCTGGCTGGTGGCCTTCTGGAGGGGCTGGGGGTGCGGGCTCCGAGGCTGGTCTGGTGCCCTCTGCACCCCCGTCGGTACTCGGGGCCGGGATGCTGGCCTCAGGGCCCTCCTCGCCCAGCCCCGAGAAGCTACAGCTGTTCCAAGAGACCTCGGCCTCCTTGGCCTCCTCGGCCTCGGCCCCGGCCCCGGCCCCGGCCCCCAGGTCATACAGATAGTCCTCCGGCTCCTCCGGATCCAGGTCTTGGTGTTTCAGGTCCTCCGAGCCTTCCGCATAAGCCTCCAGAACCGCTGCCAGGGGCACCTCGTAGTGCGGGTAGTAGAAAAGGTCGTGGGGAATGACGGAGACCTTGGACAGCGGCGGGGAGGGCTTGAAGTCCAGGCCTTCCTGGCTGCGGCTGTGCAGGGTCTCCAGGCTGAGGCTGCCACTCGGAGGGTCGGAGGGCAGCTCGCCGTCCGGCCCCTGCGGCCCCGCGGCCTCCCCCTCGTCCTCGCCCCGACGGCGCCGCGCGGACTTGCGCTTGGGCTTCTCGTACGCCTCTGGCTTTTTTTCCACCGGTGCCTCCTCGGGGGCCGGAGAATAGCCTGGGTCCTCTCGCCCAGGGTCCTTGTGGGGTCCCTGCTTGTCCGGCCTCTCCGGGGACTCGTCCGAGTCTTTGCGCTGGTGCGCAGATTTGCTTCTCCTCTTTCCCAACTTCTCAGCGTGATCCTCCGGAACCTCTTCCCCGACAGGTCTTTTCTCACGAGGCGGAGGAACCTCATTGAAGGCCTGGCTGGTTGAGGCAAAATCTATTAGGTCGCTGTTGAACTTAGAGGCTTTTAAAGGTGTGCTTTCAAAATAGTCTTCCTCAGCCATAGCTTCTACGGTCAGCAGCTGGACCTTGATCTCCAAGGAATCGGCCATAACCGCGTTGTCCCCGAGGGGTGAAAGGGGACGGCTCTCCTTCCCCCCACCGGCCGCACCCTCTGGCGCCCCGTTCCAGGAGGGACAACTCTCCGAAGTCTGCGAATGATTGATCTTCCTGTCCACCAAACACTCGACCCCCGGTGACTCATCAGAGGCCGCTTCCGGAATCTTCGGGGCTTCCTGCTTCGGCTTTTCCTCGGCAATCTCAGCTGCCAGGACGTCCCCATCCTGCTTCAGCGAGTCCTTTGTCCCTCTCGGGCTCCCCTCAAAGCGAAGGTCTTGACTGTAGAAAGGGTCTTTACTGCAGGAAGCCTCCTTGTAGGTGTCAGCCTCAAAGTGCACGGTCTTCTTGGTTGGCAAAGAGTTGGACCTCCGGTTGTCCTTTCTGGAGGATAAAATGGAAGATTCCGGAGATGGCTCACCGGTGCTGCTGGCCTTCCCCGGGACCTCTTGGAGGGCCTGGTCGATGATCTGGCGCATGAAGTCAGTGGAGCTGTCTGAGAGCGCCTGGCTGGGCATGACACTCAGGTAGCATTCTTTCGCGCTCTCGGACTTGTCACAGACAAAGACTTTGGAGGGCGGCGGGTGGCTGGCTTCGTGGTTGACGGTGTAAGCTCGCTCCCCATTCTCCGTCAGAAGGAAGACGGTGCTCTCCTGTTCAGAAGGGGTTTCTTTGATGTGGACAAAGGTGGATTCAATAGGGGCTTCTTTATCCGAATCCACGAGATCCTCCTGTGAAGGAACACAGGGCAACATGAAATCAGAGGAGTGTTTGAGTGCAACGTCTATTCCCCCCCCCCCCCCATAAAACAGAAACCAGTGTGGACAAAGCCATTTCAGAACTAACGCAAGAAGTGCTCTAATTAAGAGATGGGGCTGGTTGCTCCTGCTGAAATGTGAAAACACCAGATATGTCAAAAAAAATAATAATGTGTTTTCAAAAGCTATGGATGCAAAGAAATCTCAATGAATGGAACTCTAGGGAAGGATGAGCCCTTCCTGACTGTCAGCTCCTTCAGACTGGTGGGCTCCTGCCTAGTCTGAGCAGGGACAGGAGAGTGAACTGACCCAAGATAAGGAAAGATTAGCCAAATCTTTACTGACTGCATGGGCCAGTGTGAGGGATCAAACACAGAAGGGCCCCAAATGCAAAACCAATTCTCGTCATATACAAATTCTCGACACACGGGGACTTTTGTTAAGTAAGAAACAGCTGAGAGTGAGAGCAGGGCTGGAGAGCACAGAGCAGTCTTGGTGGTATTGTAGTGCTTGGCTCCCAGCGTGCTGGTGGAGAGTTGGCTGACCCCATCCTCAAATCATTTGAAACCAGAGAGCTGACATTAAATAAAACTGCAGTGTCGCCGTTACTGACTCCTGAGAAGGTCAACACAGTCAGCTCCTCAGTCAGGTCCTTGTTTGGGAACAGGCTACCTTCTCTGGGGGAAAAAGATGGCAGGCCCTCAATCTCTACTCTTATAGACCAAGCCTGGAATAAAACAAGAAGTTTTAAGACATGGAGAAGCAGGAGAATGAGACCCACAGTCAAGAGAAACAACCATCATTAGAAGCAGACTCAAATATGACCCAGCGTTAGTAAATGAGAGAGTCCAAAGGTCATGATTTGAAGACCACAAGAAATACAAAGGAAAGTGGTTCTGCGGGCTGAAGGGAAGTGACCACAGATGGAAGCTTGGGTCTGAAGGAGGGAATGAAAAGTACCTAATATGGAAATTATATGGTCAATACCGACGGCCATTTAAACGCTTTTCTTAAAAAGTCTCCTGACTGTTGAAAGCAGTAATAACAAAGCACTGGCCATTAAAACATATGCAGAAGTAAAGTAAATGACAATGACAGCACAAGGGAATAGGGAAGTGAAGGGAATTACATTGTTACGTAAAAATGCATAAAATACATGTTTTACCGTTAGTGGTATAATAGTAATTCAAGGTAGGCTAAAGTAGGTTCAAGATGAGTTTTATAATCCCTAGAGAAGCTACTGCAAAGATAAAACGAGAAGATGTGGCCAAAAAGCCAACAGAGGAGATAAAATAGAAACCAAAACATAATCAAATAATCCAAAAACAGTTAGGAAGGACAAAAGAGCATAGCACGGATAGGACCAATGAAATCAATAAGCAGGATGGTAGGTTAAATCTATGTAAATAGTTGAGAAATTCACTAATAAGGTGACACACTAATTTTTGTCAGAAGAGTTAAAAAATAAGACCTATTTATTTTTGAGACAGAGAGAGACAGAGCATGAATGGGGGAGGGGCAGAGAGAGAGGGAGACACAGAATGGGAAGCAGGCTCCAGGCTCTGAGCCATCAGCCCAGAGCCTGACGCGGGGCTCGAACTCACGGACCGTGAGATCGTGACCCGAGCTGAAGTCGGACGCTTAACCGACTGAGCCACCGAGGCGCCCCAAGAGATATGCTTTAACTATAAGCACACATACACTGTGAGGAAAAGAGAAAGAGATACACCACGACTATACTAATTGTAAGAAACCTGGTATGGCTATCTTCCTAACAGACAAAGCAGACTTCCAGGCAAAGATCGAAATTGCGGGAAAATACAACGATCGAGCCATCAGGAAGATACAACAGTCTTAAACGTGCATGATAGCATAGCGTCGACACCATAAAGCAAAAACGAACAACCGAGAAACAATTCCACAACCACAAGTTGGAGATTTTTAACCTTTTCCCCTCACACTAATTGATAGGAAATGTAGGAAAAACATCCGTATGTGTGCAGAATATTAGAAGAGCATATTAACCAACTCAATCTAATTGGTATTTAAAGAATGCCAATTCTTTTTTTCCTTTTATTTATTTATTTGCGAGAGAGAGAGAGAGACAGAATGTGTCACTACCTAAGACACATTCTTTCGAAGCACCTACGATATATTTACCCAAATAAACCGTACGTTGGGCCATAAAGCTAGGTCCAGGGTCTGGTTACATGGCTGACCAGGGCTTAGCAGAGATTTATTAAAACGAACTAAACTTGGGGCACCTGGGTGACTCAGTCCGTTAAGCACCTGACTCCTGACTTCAGTTCAGGTTACGATCTCGGGGTTCACGAGATCGAGCCCCTGCATCAGGCTCTGCGTTGACTACACAGCCCGCTTGGGATTCTCTCTCTCCCCCTGCCCCTCCTCTGCGTGCTCTCTCTCAAAATAAGCAAATAAACGCTTAAAATAAGTAAGTAAAATGAACTAAACTCAGCTGAGTTGTTAAGGAAGAGTTCGGTGGGTGTCTAGATTAGCTGGGACGGCCCATCTGGATTCCCTTGGGGGCAAGGACACAGCCAGTGCCGCAGCGGTACACGGTGTTTTGTGAATTGGGACCGCTTTCTCCAGGGGTCACATTTCCTTCAGTCTCTCTCGTCCCAGCCCCAGCCTCTGACCCCAGCACTGGGGGAGATCCAAGGGTAGGATTTGCTGAAGCCTGGCGGTGACCTTAACTCACACAGACGTAAGTTTCAGCCGGTTTCAAACTCTGCCTACAGCTTAAGAGCTCGGGGCTAATAAAAGCCTTGGAGTCTAGTATTTCCAAATTTCATGAGGGCCTAGGAAAACTGAATTACAAAAACGGTGACAGTCACCGCCATTTGCTGAGCGTTGACTGTTGTCGCAGGCAGAAGACTGCATACTCCACATCGTCTATTTACTCTTGACCCAACTCTGAAGCGTGGGTAAGATTTTCATTTCACTGCGGACACCTCTCACAGACGTGTACCAGAGACGTTAAGTAAGCAGCTCAAGGTCACACAGCTTCAAGCGGCAGAACTGCCGTTTCCAGCCCATGGAATTCCTGCTTCTAAAGCACCCTGGGGAGTGATCTGTGGTGCAGGGACAGACAGGACACACGCACACAGAAAGGGAATGGAACCAAAGGCGTAGCCTCGGACTAGCTCTTCGGAGCTGCACAAAGTGGGGCCTGGGTTCCAGCCAGTGGTTGTAAGGGACCCAAGAGCCAGAAGCGTGGAGTCACAGAGAGCTGTGGTTTGACCCCAGCTCTCTACTTGGTAGCCGCGATCCTGGGGAGGCCCGTAAGCTTCTTCGACCATCTGTATTCTCATCTATAACACGAGGATCGTGACACAAAGCCACGTCTGGACGTAGGGGGCAGTCAGCCCAGATGCATGCAGGGCGCTTACCTGACCAGCCTCCAGCTCAAAGTGCAGCCCTGTTCCCCCCTGGATTGGCTCTTCATGCTAATTTGGTTCTGGCTAGTACCTCCCATTACCCAACATTCTGTGTCTGCTCACTTGTCGACTCTTTGGGCTATGAGAGCGAAGCCGTACGAGGTCAGGGACCTCATCCATCCAGCTTACTGCTGAGTCGCCCTGAGCGAGCCCAGTAAATTACCAAGGATTTCAAGAAAGGTCTATCGTCACATTGTTGCTGTCACTATTACCATCTCAAGGTTGGGCACGGGGTGGGTGGAGGTTCAATGGAGCCACGATAACTTCTGAAAGGTCTGATTCTGTTCCAAGTATAGTCTGGTATTCTGAAAATAAGAAGGCATGCCTTTTTTTTTTCTTTAAAGAAGACATGCTTTTGAAATGTCATTGTCCTTCATATTTTTTCACACTGGGATAAAATCTGGTAAACTGCTAGAATGTTCCATCTGACGGCTAAAGTATCAGGTGGCCAACCCACATCACAAGGGAACATCTTTTACAGTCTTAGCAAAGTTTGGTTTGGGAAGACGTTGGCAAGAGGGATGGCTGCCCAACTTCCCATCCTGCTTCTAAATGTAAATCATTTACAGTGATTTGTAGTCAGGTAAGCCGCTGACTCCGGATTTCAGCTCAGGTCACGATCTCACGGTTTGTGGGTTCAAGCCCCGAGTCGGACTCTGTGCTGATGGTGTGCGGGGTGGAACCTGCTTGGGATTCTCTGTCTCCCTCTCTCTCTGCCCCGCCCCTGCTCACACGTGCTCTCTCTCTCTCTCTCTCTCAAAAATAAAATAAACCTTTAAAAGTAATAAAAAAATAAATGTAAAGCATCTTATCCATGATTCTGAAATTAAAATGTGCCAAGGCAACACTCGAGGGACTTGAGACCCAGTTTTGATTATTACTGCTCATTTCATCAGCGCTTCGTCTGACGGCCGGCGGGTGGAAATTGTTTCTGAATTAAAGGTAAGGAAACAAACATACAGCTTCCAACTCCGGGAAATGTTCCAGAAACTGTGCCACGTAAGTCACGATGGACTGCTCGTCTGGCGTGTCAACCATGATGTCTGTTAAGAGAGACGCAGGAGTTAGTAGGACGATCAACACGTGATTTTTAAACAGGATTGAGGGACACTTGTGGCTGAAGAGTCCTGCAGACCATTGAGGGTTTTTTCTCTTTATTTTATGCTTGAGAAATTTACACCCAGGGAGGATGAATCATTTGGCTAAAGTCTCACATCCGGCTGATGAAGAGAAGAGGCGGGATGTGGAACCCAGGATTCCTCATTCCCAAGGCTGTCCATTATTCCCTGCGGTCTGAATTCCCCCAGCGGGAGCAGCCAACTCTCAGCTGGCCCCATCAGCGAGTCTGGTGAGCCATGACCCTTACTCACTGCTGCAGGGAGTCCCAAATCAGCCCAAGTCGTGTGGAAATCAATCTGACAGACAGCCAAGCACCTTAAAAAGGCATGTACTTTCCAACTCTGGTATTCCGCGGATGGGACCTGGGCCCGAAGGAAATAATCTTGAGATGCACACTGAGCTCTATTCAGTAAGAGGTCTGCCGCGTGTTGTATGGAAACATGACTCTTTTCGAAACAACCTCAATGTCCACCAGCGGTAGACCTAAGTAAATTTGGGGACGCCCAGTAGATGGACCGTTGTGCAGCCATTAAAAACACATAACAAAGACACGATAGCAACGGGCGAAGGGCTTAGGTCATCATTAACGACTTAATTCATTAATTAATCAATTCACTCAATGGTGAGTAGAAACAAGCTACAAATACGTGATGGGGATGACGAGTACGCTTATCATGGTGACCACGGAGCACGGTAGAGTTGTGGAACCCCTACACGGCACTCCTAAAACTAATAAAACACCGTGTGTTAACTCTACTGGAATTAAAATTTTAAACATTTAGTAAAAAGTCGTAGATGCACAACCACAGCTGACTCTTGAGCAGCACGGGTTTGAATTGTGTGGGTCCGCTTACGTGCATTTTTTTGGGATCCGTTCGGTACAGTCCCGTAAATGTATTTTCTCCTCCTTACGATTTTCTTAGTAACGTTTCCTTTTCTCTAGCTTATGTGTATAACACGTATCACATACAGAACACGTGTTAGTTAACTGTTCACGCTTGGTACGCCTTCCAGTCAACAGTAGGCTATTAGAAACTCAATTTCTGGGAGGCCAGATGTTATACGTGGATTTTCTTTTTTTTTTTTAATGTTTATTTATTTTTGAGAGAGAGAGAGAGAGAGAGCACGTGTGAGTGGGGGAGGGGAAGAGAGACAGAGACAGAGGATTCGAGGCGGGCTCTGTGCTGACAGCAGCGAGGCTGACGGGGGGCTTGAACTCAACGATCTGCGAGATCACGACCTGAGCTGGAGTCAGGTGCTCCGTCGACTGAACTACCCAAGTCCCCTATACATGCACGTTAAACCGTGGGCAGGGGGCAGTCAGCACCCCTAACACCCGTGTCGTTTAAGGGTCAACTATATACATATACTGAATGATCTCAATTCTGTAAAAAAGACTATAATGAGATGCATCGAAAAATACTAAGGGGTGGAAGTACAGGAAACATAACAATGTCTTCATTCGATTTTCCTGTCTTTTCCCAATTTTTCTCCACGGACGGCGTGTGTTGCAGCTGTAATACAAGTTATTCAAAAGACAGAAAGAGAAAGGGAGGGAACCAGAGTCACCTTCCGGCTCCAGGAGCCTGGGAATGTGAAGGGCCTCGTGCGCCACGCGGAAGGCCTTCTCCAGGTTTTCCCGCATGGAGTCTTCCAGGGCCTGCTTCATGTCAACCAGGCTGGGGTCGATGGCCTTGATCACGGCCAGGAAAGCCATCCCGCTTCTCCAGCTGCCCGCGAAGTCCTGCACCGCCACGCCATACCTGAAGGAGAGGGGCCGCGGTGGCCGCGACACAGGTCAGGAGGTGAATCCCCTGAGAGGTCACACGCGGCAGCCTCGAGGGTCCTCCGAGCGGGGCCAGGAGCTGCGGGCTCGCCAGGGGCGCCTCAGGCCCTGAGTCCCGGGACAGCTGTGCGCAGCACTCCCCCTCCGTTCCCAGAGACACAGAACAGAAAGGTGTATGTTACCCACACCAGCCAAACGGGACCTTGTGTTCCCAGATTCCCAGACACGTAAGGAGCAATTCCACACGCTGCTCACTCTTCAGTGGCAGGCAAACCAGCAAATAAGGGTGTGCGATAAAAATGGAGCCAGAAAGGCCCAAGTTCACCTCCCGGCCGTCCCGCCCCCCCGCCCCGCGTGTTCCCAGCGCGATGGCCTCGGGCCAGTCACATCTCTCTGGCCCTCAGACTCCTCCGTTGTAACGCGGGGACCCCGTCTGGCTGTGACCGCTTGGCAGCTGTTGTGGCAAAGCGTTAGATCTTACCCGTCAGAACGGCCATGGCACGAGGTCAACCTAACGTGTGACGCGGGGTAGCACACGGAAGCCACCAACGATCCCATTTCACAGAAATAACGTCAACAACTTAAACGTGAGGGACAAAGAGAGACAATCCTGCCAGGCGCCAACTTCCTTTGAATGCATCCCGAGACCCCGCCCATCTTCCAACGGTGGCCACTGAACTCTCTTAGAAGAAATCTGTGTATTTAGCAATCATCTGGGATTCCTAAGAAGCTGTAAAAGCGGTACAGAGCTCTCCTCTACCGTCCATCTGGCCTCCCTCGGTGCACCTCACATCACCAAGTGCATCATCAAAGGCAGGTGCTACGAGCCATTGAGCCACAGGCCTTGTCTGGATCGGTCCAGCGTCACTCCCATGGGGGTGGTATAGAGTCCAGGCCACTTTGTCAAGGACAGACCCTGTGGCCGCCACCGCCACGACGGAGACCCAGGACTGTTCCATCACCCCCACGGAACACGTCCTCTCCTTGACGGTCACCCTACCTCCTGGCAACGAGCCCTCTTCGGGTTGCTTTATTTTTAAACTACATCTGACAGATGTTTACGTTAATCAACTACTACGCTTGATCCCTCAGTCAAAACCCAAGGATCCAACTCTCTTCTTGTTCTTTTTTCTTTCATGGTTTATTTCCGTATACGCCCGGGAGAGAGGACCCGACGGGTGAGGGAGTGCTTATTAAGTGCTGGTAAAGCACAAGGCGCTTTCGCGAGCTGACTCCGCGTCGTCCTAACTGTCCTGCAAGGCAGGCGGCGATAAGTGACCATCTCGCAGACGTGGCTGTGATGCACCAGGAAGGCCCCCGGTCTGTGCGTGGCAGAGCCGGGTGGCCCCGGGTCGGGTTGGCTCTCCCCTAGCTTTCCAGCTGTCCCCGCCACGGCCCAGGGTCCCAGGGTCCCAGGGGCTGTCGACTGGCTGCATAAGACCCTGATCCAGCACTGCTGAGAGCCCTGGCCTGCTGGTGCGGGGGTCACAGCACGTCACAGCCTCCACTGTTATTAGAGTTTAGTAGGTACAGACTCTGAAAGTCACCCCGAAGCTTAACAATGAATATGTACGTGTTATAAGGATCCAAGAGCCCTTCCCGCTTTGGGATTAAATGGGGGGGGGGCAAAGCCCTTTCGATCTCGTGTTCAAATTCCCCTGTCACTTTTCTGCAAACCAAACGTTCTGCGAAGACAGCTCTGCGCGTGCAGAAACTGAAAACGCACAGCGCTCCCTGCTCTCGGAGTCTGTGTGAAGTGACAGGCACGTAACCTAATACATGCTGGTGCCCCCAACCTCTGCCCTCTCCCAGGGGAACCCCCCTCCCTCTGCCTGACAACAGCATGAGGGGGGAGGGAGTGACGGCTTACTTCCTCGTCTTCCTCTGCACCCACGCCAGCAGGGTCCTGATAGCCTTCCTCTGATCTTTCACAGATATCGCCACACTCCTCTCCGCGGTGGGCGTGGGTGGGAAGGAAGAGTCTGAGTCTGTGCCCCCCGAGCCAGGTGACAGGCTGGAAGATGGCGAGTTTCTGCTGAGATTGCCCGTGAGCTCCTTAATCTGGAAAGAAAATGGCATTTCAGACCCCCCGGGACAGACTTGGCGCAAATCCTCGTCTGACCCCGGGCCACAGGGAGCCTGGCTGGAGGGACCAGCGCCCGTGCAACTGGGTCTCCACGTGGGCAGAAGATGCTTCCGGTTTTATGTGACTCGTGGTGCCTACCGACACCTCATAGGAAAGCTCACCTCTTTCTGGAATCTCTCTCTTTTGTGCTTTGGCCACGCACACACACCGGTCTTCCTGACCAGGTTCCACCTACCCCTTTCCTCTCCTGCCTATCGGTCTCACAATGCATGATGCTGTTTCAAGGCCCATGCCTATGTGCATCCTGGTCCCGCTCTCTGGATGTCCCTTCCCTCCATCAGCAAATCCCCGGCTACTCAAAACGTAGCTCCTAACACGTGGCTCTTGTGAGAAATGCGGAGTCCCAGGCCCTGCCCCTGCCCCACAGCATCAGAATCTGCATTTCAACACCACTCCCAAGGAATCCGTACGCACAGCAAAGTCCGCGAACAGGTCTAACGCACTCCTACTCATCCTTCAAAACCCGGCTCTGATGTCACTTCCTCCAGGAAGTCCTCCTCGCTCCCCTCCCTACTCTGGGGCAGTTGCCCCCGCTGAACATTCTTACAGCACTCTGCTCAGAGCTTGACCACAACCTGCACCACAGGGTTCTATGCTATGGGACTGCCCTCTGTGATCCCAGAGAGTCAGGAGGGCAGGACTTTGTGTGTGCAGAGCCCGACATAGGAGAAACTCAACAGACATTTACCGAATGAATGGATGGATGGATATCTGGGCCGGATTTAAGGCCTTGCCTTTGCACACAGCATGTTTCCAGAATCTATACAAGAGTTTAATAACAAACATTGGTCGCTGAAGCCTGTGTATAACACAATACGGTTGACACAGGGCTTTCCCACAGAGCTGACCACTGCTCCCATTTCACAGATATGGAAACTGAGGCTCGGAGAGACAGCCTGCGATGTGTTAAGTTCAAGGCTCCCATAGAACTGAGTCTGTTGTCCCCGAACCTTGTTTGCACACATTCCCCTCGGCAACACAAGCAAGGAGACCAAAGCTCAAGCGAATCACCTTCCTGCAGGTCATTTTTACTCTTAGGAGGGCAGCTAAATAAGGATTTTCTATTTCAGAAGAGGGCATTTTAGAAGCTGAAACATCAGCTTACTCTCTCCTATTCAGGGATAAAAACTCGTCAGCACAGAGCCCGACGCGGGGCTCGGACTCACAGACCGCAAGATCACGACCTGAGCCAAAGTCTGACCCTCAACTGACCGAGCCCCCCAGGCGCCCTGAGACTTGAGCAGTTTTAAACGCCACCTTCGAACTCCAGCCACAGATCCTGTGCTTCCCTATAGAATCTGCGTCTCCAAACAGAGGCTCGGCTCTTTAATCACATCTGCCGCGCACGCGTCGTTTTAGGAAAGTAACTCCGAGTTCGATTTTTGATCACAAGCCTTTCCCAGTGTTTGTGACACTTCAGAACAAAATTATTTTCTGAAGCAAATATTTAACTCTTTAAGTCCCAAGAGGATGGCTAGACTCTTCTGGAGAACAGAGCTCGCATCACTATTAAAATCACACGGACTTTGGCAGCCGGGTTTCTCTGGTTCTTTCTCAAGAAACGGAGAAGTCAAAATATATCAGAGGCAGGATCTCCCAGTCTCCCTCGATCTGGCCCCGCTCTGTTCTGTTGGCACTAAGCGGGCTCAAGGAGATCGTTACCGTGCGTTACGGAGAGGAAATTACTTTACCTGGAAGAAGAGAATTATGTTCCATATCAGCCCAAGAACCAAAGAGGGGTTGCCGTCTGCTATTTCCGCTGCGTCGATGCTAACCAGTTTTACCTGGGGAGAAGCAATTTATGAGCTTAACACGGGGTGTAACCTGTTGTTTTCTGATGCCCTCGTGGACCTGTTTCTCCTTCTCGTCTGTATCGTTCAGTGCTGCCCAAGGCCACCTCTGGGACCCCGGCGTGCAAAGCGAACGTGATTGTATTTAATAAACACGTATATCGCATTTACCACGTGCAGACCGTAGCCTCAGCTCCTTGTAAGGATGAACCCGGTTGGACCCACAAGAAGCCCACAACGCAGGTGTTCCTATTATCCCTACATCTCAGGGGAGGAAGTTTCACAGAGGCCACGTGTAATGTGGCTGGGACACACAGCCAGGAAAGGTCTGAGTCACTCTTTTCAGGGAGGGCTGGTTACGTGTCCACCGGGTCTGTCTGTATGCTACCCTAACAACACCAAACCTCCACATTCAACGCATTTTTGGACAAACGCAGAGCACCAACATCAGCAATCGTGGACCGTGATGGATAATTCTCCATTGCTCATTACAAATAGCGTATTGGGATAAGGCTTCTACCCCGAACTTCTGCATCATTCCAAAATATCCCGGTTAAAATGCATCTATTATAGACACCCTCAGGGGATTACCTATTTATTTAACTACGTTCTGACCATAGGATGATGCTTTGGTGAATCCCGAAGGCGCTGGTTCTCAAACTATGCTCCCCGGGCCAGGGGTAACAGCACTGCCTGGGATTTGGTTAGACGGCAAATTCTCTCCTAGTCCTACTGAATCAGGAAGTCCCAGAGTAGGGCCCAGGCACCTGCATTTGAACTTGCATTTGATTTTATTTTTAGTATGAAATTTATTGTCCAATTGCTTTCCATACAACACTCCGTGCTCATCCCAACAGGTGCCCTCCTCCATGCCCCTCACCCACCCTCCCCTCCCTCCCACCCCCCATCCACCCTCAGTTTATTCTCAGTTTTTAAGAGTCTCTTATGGTTTGGCTCCCTCCCTCTCTAACTTTTTTTTTCCTTCCCCTCCCCCATGATCTTCTGTTAAGTTTCTCAGGATCCACATAAGAGTGAAACCATATGGTGTCTGTCTTTCTCTGTATGGCTTATTTCACTTGGCATAACCCTCTCCAGTTCCATCCACGTTGCGACAAGAGGCCATATTTCAGTCTTTCTCAAGTAGTATTCCATGTAGTATTCCATGTAGTATTCCATGGTATATATAATATAATATATATATATTCCATGTAGTATTCCATGGTATATATAAACCACAGCTTCCTTATCCATTCATCCGTGGATGGACATTTAGGCTCTTCCCATAATTTATCGCATTCACAATTGCACCAAGAATCATAAAATACCTAGGAATAAACCTAACCAAAGATGTAAAACATCTGTATGCTGAAAACAATAGAAAGCTGATGAAGGAAATTGAAGAAGACACAAAGAAATGAAAAAACATGCCATGCTCGTGGATCAGAAGAATAAATATCGTTAAAATGGCAATACTACCCAAAGCTATCTACACATTCAATGCAATCCCAATCAAAATTGCACCAGCATTCTTCTCAAAGCTAGAACAAGCAATCCTAAAGTTTGTACGGAACCACAAAAGACCCTGATTCTGATGTGCACGCTCAGGTTCAAGGGCCTCTGGCCACGTCATCATTTTCTCCTGCAAACAGAATCTGAGTACACAGATCAGGCGTCTGCACACTTCTTCTGTAAAGGGCTGGGGAACACACACTTAAGAGCTCATGGGCCACCGCAGCCCTTTATCACGCTCGCTGCTTCTTCCTTCACAAGTCCTTTACAAAAGCGAGAAACCATTCTTTGGTGGGGAGAGAGGAGAATTCAAAGTAAGTCAAGGTATGCTCTCAAACCCACCCTGCGAAATTCTGCCAGCAGACTCCGGGAAGCAAGCACGGGGACAGCGTCTCGCACAAATACTCCTTTCTCCCTTTCCCTCGGGCCTTTTACAAACGTTCCACACCGCTCTCCGATCCTATCAGCTCGCCAGGGACTTCTGACAACCCCGATCAGCAGGGCTGGGCTTTCCTAGGCAGCGGGGAGAGACTCCCGAGCTCCCTGGCTGAAGTCTGTCTCGCAGAGAGTTTACAACTCGGGCAGCGGGAATTCATCACCGGCAGGCCGGGGCGAGTTGTCAACATCGCGAATAACACGGCTGATCAAATTCAGGTCCAGCGTTTCCTCCGCACACGTCAGGGGTGTCCCACGTGAAGGTCACTGTCCCATGTGATGACTCATACGCGGCCTGCTGTCTGCTGACCCCCAGGCTCTGACAGCCTCCTCCATTCGGTGGCTCACTGCACTCTTCCAATGCGGGGCGATCAAAGCGCTCGACGTGATCGTCCCGGACTTCGCTCCTACCGGGAGGAAGCCACGCGTGGCCCTCGGAGCTGAGCTTCGGGGGAAACGTTCCGAAGTGAGGAAATGACAGAGCTGCCGTGTAGGGAGGCACTGAGTAGGACGGTGGGCCAGCCCCCGGCGGGTGACAGAGGCCAGGCTTTCCTGAGCTAGCTGTGGGCTTCCCCAGGGCCACACCCGGGCGGGGGCCAGTCCTGTCTGCGCTGCCCGCCGTCCTCACCTGCCTGCCACCGGTTTCCGCTCACTGCTGCCCTGTGTGCCCCTGGTGTGACAGCACACGCAGCATCCTGTCCACGGGAGGCCTCTTTCACCGGGCTCAAAGCTCCTTAAATGTGCAGATGTGCTTCTAATGCAGCTATGTGTCCCCAACACGGAGCACACCCCCGGCCCCGCAGAAGACACTTGCTCAATGTGTCCTGAAGGGCCGTTGGAAGCAAGCCCACCATCTACACGGGTGGTTCTGACAGACGCAGTGGGAGAGTGCTGCCTACATTCTAGGCCCATCAAGACGAGGCGGCTGATAGGGCAGGGAAGCCCTTAGGGGTTGACCAGCCGGAAGAGCGAGGACCACCCCCGGCAGCTGTTCCAAGGCCCTACGTTGTCACAGAAACAAAGCTCCTTGGGATGGAGGGGAGGCGCTGCTTAGAAGAGCCATGCCCAGAGCTCCCTCCCCACAGCAGAGGTGCAGGGGGCAGGGAGGCGGTCAGAGCAGGTGCTAACAGAGCCCTCGTCCCGGGCCGAGGCGCTTGGCTGAAGGCGACCCGGCCGGACACCCTCAACCCTCAACGACGCTCGGAGGCGCGCTGTGGTTTCTCACTTCCATTTTACAGATGAGGGAACCAAGGCTCGGGGAGTCTGCCTAATTCTCCCAGGTTGGAAGTAGCAGCCCCATGAGCTCGGAGGAGGCCAAGGTGGGGCCAACTCCACAGACAGGCCAGCCGTTTTCACAAATATGTGATGCGCTTTTTTTTTTTTTTTTTTGCAACGGCTTTATCGAGCTGTAACTCACGTTCCCTTCACCTATTTAAGATACAGCAGTCAATAGTTTTCAGCATATTCCCAGAGGTACGCGCCCACCGCCACAATTGCAGAACATCTTCATCGCCTCCATAAGAGACCCCCTACCCTTTAACTCTCACCCCCGCCAGTCCCTAAGCAGGCACGACTCCATTTTCTGAGTCCAGATTTCCCAGTGCTGGACTCTTCACAGGAATGGAATCATAGAATAAGTGGTCCTTTGTGTCTGGCTTCCTTCACTCGACGTAACATTTTCAAGATTCAGCCATGCAGGAGCCCGTGTCAGTACCCCGTTCTTTTTTCACGGCTGAGTAATATTCCACGGCGTGGACAGACGCCATATTGTTCGCCCACTCATCCACGGATGGACACCTGGGTTGCCTCCACCTTCTGGCTACCGTGAACGATGCTGCTACGAACTGCACTATGCTCTTTGGCTGCCACCATCGGAAGGCCCTCCTGTGTCTGGGGCTTTCCCCACGGTACGGGAGACGGTGCCCACCTCCTTCTTCAAAAGCCGGAAGTGCTTTCTCTCCCCCATGGCAGCAGCGGGGGCGTGCGTGGGATCCAGACACGGCAGCCCAGGCCTTCGAATCTGAATGTGTGACGCTGAGAGCTCCTTCCCGGGCGGGGGCAGTGACGTTCTTCTCCCAGAGGCAGCGGGGACAATGGCAGTGGCTGTGCGCTGGGGGGAGGCGGGTCTGCAGCGGTTCTGGCACCGTGAATTCCTGGGCCCCCTCCCCGACTCCGCAGTCTATTAGGGCATTCTGTGCACTACTGGGCAGACTTTTAACAAATTCCTTTTCTGCTGACGTCAGCCAAGGTCAGCTGCTGTTGCTCACCATCAGGAACCCCAAGTGGACCACGCCTGCTGAAGTCTTATTGCACGTGCCGATGCATCGGGCAAGCCGAGAGGGCCTTTTACCCGGGTTAACAGGTGAAACTTAACGAAAGAGGAGTTCTGGAAATTTCTCCCCTCTAGACCACCCCTGCTCGTTTGTGAAGGACACGAAACAGAGCCGAAAGCACAGAGAGAACCAATTTAAATCTAGAGAGTTCTATCCAAGAAAGAAGACATGTTGGGATTCTGCCCCCGTCTCCTTTAGCCCCGCTTTGCTCCTGCTTCTCAGATAGTCTGTGTTCTAAGAGAGAGTCGCCCAAGGTGGCATGCCCACGGTCCTACTATTCAAAGGGATAAAGAAGCAAACGTCAGCTGCTAAGGGCCAGTGAGCCAGTCAGTGCCCTGGGCCGCCCTTTCCAGGCTGGGCGTCCGTCCGAGTCGGCGTCTAGGTGATCAGAGAGGGGCGGGCAGGGAGGCCAGGACCATCTCTCCAGCTGAAGGATTACCTGAGTGAGTCCCATTAGGTTGAAGCTTAGTTCCATTCTGCCATTTTCGCAGGGTCCCCCTTTCACGCTTTCTCCCGCGACCGGCACTGAACTTCAAACTATGTCCCTTTCGTCCCAAGAAAAGCATGTGTGTTTCAAATACTTACATTGCTATCTTCCAAAAACTTAAGTGCTTTCGCTATGTTGTTCAACCGGAAAATACGATGGGATGAGGACTTGTACTCATGCAGCTGCAACACAGAACAGAGCAAAGGAGAAGTGAGCCCAACGAGACTCTCAATGCCCGGTGGTGCTGGGGGGTGGCGGTGTGCCTTTCTTTGTCTTTACCGTGTTCGCATTAATCTCAAGAGACGGTTTGGGGCTCGCAGCTGAAATCCAGCTTATTTATGGTTCTGGGGACTTAACTCACTTGAGTCTGTGCAGGAAGGGGGTGCCCAGGCAGGTTAAACAGGGGACAGATTTGTCAAATTTTTCTCTCTGACCCGGCTCCTGGCTTTGACATTCCTCCTTCTCCGGAGACCTCCAGGGATGTGTTCTCCTTGCTGCTCTGACGGTTTTGTCAGGCAGGGAGCATCGGCCGGGGCGTCCCCGCAGCTGCTAAATCACCCGGCAGGTCCCTCCTAGAGGTGGCAGATGTTTCAGTTTTCCGGCCGAGAGCTTTGTGGACACTTATCCCAGGTCAGAGAGAGAAACAGACAGAGACAGCCAGGCAGAGACACAGAGAAGAGACAGAGACAGACAGACAGGCAGAGATACTGAGACAGAGAAACAGAGATGGAGACACAGAGAGAGACAGAGAAAGAGAGAGGGGAGAAATGCAGACAGAAGCAGAGAGATGGAGAGAGACAAGAGACAGACACACACAGAGACAGAAAGCCAGGCAGGCAGAGACAGAGAGAAGAGAGAGAAATACAGAAACAGGTGGAGAGAGAGACAGATGAGACAGAGAGAGACATACAGGCAGAGAGAGAGGAGAAATACAGAAACAGAGGGGGTGGAGAGAGAGAGAGACAGACAAGAGAGACAGAGAGAGAGACAGGCAGGCAGAGTGAGATAGAGGAGAGAGAACTATAGACAGAAACAGAAAGATAGAAAGAGACAGAGAGCTAGGAGGCAAATACAGAGAGGAAGAGAGGTGCTTGCAGAAGCTAAATTTTTAACAACAGCAGCTGAATATCCCAAGGAAACTCTGCCACCCTGAAGCTCACCGAAGCACCTCCAGACGGGTGGCCGACATTACAAGGCAAACCAGTGGGGACCAGCTGCACCAGCTGTGAGCTGCCAGCCAAGCTCATGGGTAAGCAGAGGCCTATTCTCAGCCAGGCTCCAGAACCGAAGGCCCCCAACACAGGCCCAGCAAAGACATGGCATCTATCAGCCAGTGGCCCGGCAGCAAAGTGGGAGCTTGTGTTGCTGGGAACACAGAGCAAGGAACTGGATACGCTTTCTCAGGATGCTCTGTGGGGACTGTGCTGTTGGCTCATTGCGGGACCTGCTGAGACACCAACACTGTTTTTACCTCCACGAGTCCACCCTTCGTGAGAGTTCACGACGTGACTCTGCACAGCCCCCCGGAGCTGCTAACAGGTGTCTCCCGTTTTGCTTTTGGGTGGGAACACAGAGCAAGGAACTGGATACGCTTTCTCAGGGAGCTCTGTGGGGACTGTGCTGTTGGCTCATTGCGGGACCTGCTGAGACACCAACACTGTTTTTACCTCCACGAGTCCACCCTTCGTGAGAATTCACGACGTGACTCTGCACAGCCCCCCGGAGCTGCTAACAGGTGTCTCCCGTTTTGCTTTTGGGAGGGTGAAGACAGGAAGAGTTAAGGGGTGTGATGAGATTCTAGCTACATTAGATCTGAAAACATGAGGGGCTCTTGACTTCAAGCCTATAGCTAGAACTGGATCTGGGCAGCGGGCTGGTAGAGTCGGGACCCGCATTAGCCACAACGGCTCACAGATGCCACATCAAACGCTAGACTCCACAGAAGGGTTTCTCGACATCACCACCACTGGCATTTGGGCCAGGTCATTGTGCCCTCTCCGTGGACATCTGGCAGTAGTATCCAGTGACATTTTTGGCCGTCACACCTGGGGGTGCTCCTGGCACCCAGGGGGTAGAGACCATGAATGCAGTGCCCAGGACTGCAAATGTCGGACCCAAAATGTCAACAGCATTGAGGTTCCCCGCTCGGGGAATGGGAGAGAGATAACCAACCCATACACGGCAGACATAAGCGACATGGACATGTATGGTGAGGGTCCCAAATGCAATGAACCTCAAGATGGGCTGGTTCGATTCAATGTGGCTTATACAGCGGCCCCTCCTTACTCGTGCTTTCACTTTCACCAGTCTGTCACCCGCGGTCAACCGCGGCCCGGAAGCAGATGATCCTCCTTCCGACGAGTGGTCAGAGGGTCAACAGTGGCCTCATGCTATGTCACAGAGCCCACATCACTCACCTCATTTTACCTCATCACATGGGCCTTTTATCACCTCACATTGTCACAAGAAGGGCGAGTACAGTACGTTGAGAGAGACCGTATTCAAATAGCTTTTATTACAGTGAATTGGCGTAATTCTTCTAATTTATTGTTGTTAATCTCTTCATGTGCCTAATTTAATTTTTTTCAATGTTTGTTTATTTTTGAGAGAGAGAGAGAGAGACAGTGTAAGCAGGGAAGGGGCAGAGAGAGAGGGAGACACAGAATCCGAAGCAGGCTCCAGGCTCCGAGCTGTCAGCACAGAGCCCGACGCGGGGCTCGAACCCACCAACCGTGAGATCATGACCTGAGCCGAAGTCTGCCACTTAACCAACTGAGCCCCTCGGGTGCTTCTTAATGTGCCTAATTTATAAATTGAACTTAATCAGAGGGATGTACGTATAGGAAAAAACAGTATATATGGGGCTTAGTACTGTCCGCAGTTTCAGGCATCCACTGGGGGTCGTGGAATGTATCCTCCGCAGATAAGGGGAATGATTATACTACTGAGAAGGTTCTAGAAGCCAGCAGTTGTAATGGAATTCAGTTGAGAAGACGACTTTCTCCTGAATCTTCCGGATCCTTCCTATCGTTCATGTTAATACAATGGCTGAAGAGCTAAAGTTTAACGATCTAGTTCCAATCTTTACCCTTCAAAGACTTACAGAAAACACAGGGCATTTATTTATTTACTTACTAAAGTATATTTACTTAAAAAAAAAAAGGGAGGACACTGCTTTGTTACACATGATTGTATCACTCTTGGTCACTGGGAAAGGAATGTCACCCTTCCTAAGTTTGTCACAGGACCACCCATGGCCAGGTGGGTGCACCTACGTACAGTTCTGTGCTGCAAAGAAACCTTGATCAGTGTTTGCCTTCGCCTTTTATTTCTCCCTGACCCTTTCGTGACATACGTACCAGATTCCGCCCAGACAGGACTTCTAACAAAGCCATTAGGATTTTGCCATCTTGGATATCAATGAATAAATCTTTAACTTCTAGGGGTGGGTCGCACTGTGGAAGAAGGGGGGGGAGGAAGCTGATTAGTGACCCCTATAATCCCCAAAACTGTTCCCAAGCTTCAATTCTCCCCCAAGGGAAGATGTCCAGACCTCCAGATCTGTCTGCGGGCAGCCCCCGGGGCCGAGAGGGTGCCGGCAAATCAAGGGGGAGACTCAGCACCAGAGCGCAGCTCAAACAAGTGACCCTGGAGGGCGTTGGGACCCTGAGATCTGAGACCTCCCCCCCAAGTGCCATTGTATCCACGCTTCTCTTTAAGGGGAGAAAAGAATGGCATGTCTTGATGACAGGCCTCCAAAGAATAAAATAATGCCAGTAGGACTCACGTGAAATTACCTGGTGTAAGCCCTTCGCTTTAGATTTGGGGACACTGAGGCTCAAAGAGGCTAGGTGACATGCCCAGTGTTTGGTCAAATCGGCTCTTTGTACAGTCAGTCCTGTTTCTTCATCGGGACTCACTGGCTGCGGACAGGCGGTGCCCAGATCCCCACCATGATGGCATGACCCTGGGTCAGTGACCCTCTGGGCCTCGGTACAGACGTCAGCAGGGCTCCCCCTCCCACAGCCTCCCCCCCTTCTCCAATACTGCTTCGTCTCTGTATGTGCATCTTCCTGAGATGCCACCTGACACGTCAAGATTCAGTCTAACTCCGGAGGTGGTGGGACCCTTGGCAGAGGAAGCCAGGAAGGTCGCTAGCGTGTGTGACTCAGTTGGGGACAGTGGGGGCCGGGTTGACAGACTGCTGGTCTCCCGAGTGGCTGGACGGTTGGGGGGGCGGAACCCTTCGTCCCCACCAAATGTGTAGGCCTGTTCAGAAGTCAAAGGTTGGGAGGCTGATTTATCTGTAGATGTTCTTGTCTATTTATATGTTTAGATACAAAAATAATACATTCTTACCGATCAAACTAACTAAAATCATACTAAAAAGTTAATCAGCATTTTTTTTTTTAATTTTAGAGATAGAGGTGGGGGGAGAGGGTCAGAGGAGAGAGAGAGAGAGAGAGAGAGAGAGAGAGAGAGAGAATCTTAAGCAGGCTCCACACGCAGCATGGAGCCAGACTTGGGGCTCAAGCCCATGACCCTGGGATCATGACCTGAGCTGAAATCAAGAGTGGGACGCTCAATCGACTGAGCCACCCAGGAGCCCCTTAAAAAGTTCATCAGCATTCTGAATGCCACTCTCTCTGTTCCTCCACAAAACTGGCTTCTTAAGTAAACCAATGTCATCTCAGGATGAACTTCTTACCTGCTCCACTGAGAAGCAAGGGAGTCAGACATACCTGAGTTCAAGTCCAGGATCTACCCTCAACAGGGACTCGGGCATCTTCCTGACCCTCCCCGGGCCTTAGAGGCCTGTTTTGCAAGATCTCAGAGCACAGGGGCTAAAATGAAACGAGATCCTGCAGGGACAGTGCCTGGCACAACTCCTGCCTTCCCAGATGAACGAGTCAGGAAAACCAGCTTGTTAAGTGGCTTCTTTCCCGCAGAGTCTTGGGGTGTTCTCTGCAGTGAGGCATTTCATCCAGGGGGTGCATGTCTCATGGCTATAAGTGGGAAAAAGGAGATGATCCTTGGCTGGAACCCCTCCACAGGGAACGGCCCTGAATCACCCTCTCTCCGCCCCACTGGCTTCTCTTTCTGGGTTTACCGGGTTCGCCCAAGTTCCGACCTCTCGCTGGGGGCAGAGGCAACTGTGCTCACATGAACTGGAGCGTGAAGGGGGCCTGGGTGGGAAAAGCCGGAGAGGTCCACTGTCTAGGGGAACTGGCACCATGCTGTGTCCACCGAGAGTCTGGCTGGACGTGTGGCCTGGAGCTCCCGGGGCTGCCTGGAACTTGTCGGTCAGACGCTCCAGCACCGGGATTTGCAAATGTGTTTCCCGGAACCCTAGACTTTACTGGAGCAGCTTCAGGGTCCCCTGTGGGGACCGAGGGGTGCCGAGAAAGAGTCTGACCTGCTGCACCCCCTTTGGTCAGAGAGGCTCCGTTCTTACTGGCCTTTCTTTAGGGTTCCGAGTAACACTTTGCTTGAAGAAAGGTTTCTGTTGACTGAACCAGCTTGATAATACTTCCTTTAATGCAGTATGATTAGAACTTACTGTACAGAATCTCAGGGAATGGCGGTTCCAGAAATGTGTATTTTTTTAATTTTATTTAATTTTTGAGAGAGAGAGAGAGAGTGAGAGCAGGGGAGGGGAAGAGAGAGAGGGAGACACAGAATCCGAAGCAGGCTCCAGGCTCCGAGCAGTCCGCAGAGAGCCCGATGCGGGGGCTCGAACTCACGAACCGCAAGATCATGACCTGAGCCGAAGTCGGACGCTCAAGCGACTGAGCCACCCAGGCGCCCCAGAAACGTGTATTTTTAATAAGCCCCAACCCCAGCATGATTCTCTGTTTCCCTTTTGGTAGTGGGGTTTTTGGCAACATTAGAACAGCTGGGCAGGGCGCTCTCTGCGCTCCCGGGTACATGAATGAGGTGTTCACACAGGAGACACGATCTCTGTAACCGGCCAGAGACCCAGGGGTGAGGGAGGTCTCAGAAACATGGAGGAGTTTTGGTCTGGGCACCTTTTCCCTCCGGGAAGGCCTCCTTCCCGTGACAGCTTTGGAGAATTCCTGTTTTTGTTTTTTGTTTTTTGTTTTTTTATTTTAAATTAAAAAAAATTTTTTTTATTAAGGAAGGTGGCATTTCCTTGCCCCTTGACCCCCAGTTTGTCCAAATACAGGGCGATTCCTCCCACAGGTGCACAGAAGAGGGATTTGCTTCAAGGGCAACAGCGACTTTGAACCAAGAGGCAAATTATTTTCTTTGCAAACTCCCACAGATCCTTGGGCACATTCCACACGGAACATGACGGCGTCGGCTTACGGAGACTCTTACGGAAATGTTGTTCCTGCTAATGCGAGGCAGAAAACGTGACGCCCGAACAGAACACCCCCTGATGGATGGACTAACAGAATTTCCAGTCACCAGCCCCGGCCGTGGCCAAGCCTTGCTTTTGAGTTGAATCTGGAGGGTAATTTCCACTGACAGTGTCTGTAAGACCCTCGGCGGCAGCAAATGGGGCCTTGGCCAGAGTCCATCCTGCGAGATGGCAGAAGGAGAAATTGAACCTGTTCCAGCGAAAACACTGCTCGGGCCCCAAACGTTCCACGGGCTTCATGAGATCGGTATGGCCGAGCAAACAGCACCCCCAGGGCTTTCTTCATGATCTAACTCCTTCGGTAAATTAAGGACTTTTTCCAGAAGCCCGAGACTCAGTAAATATTTCTAACGGCCTTCAAATTTCAGTTAAGCCCAAGTCCCCGAGGGGCTCCCGGGTTTCCTTGACATGAAGGGTTGGCCTTGAAAGTCTCAGGGTTGGAAACATGGCTGTTAATTTTGCCCTGTTTATTAGGCATCGGTTTCAGGTGCTATCTGATTTATCCTCAGAGCGGGGCTACCCACCTGCCCCGGAAAAGGGACAGGAGCGTGGCCACGGAGGCAATCCCCGATAGGAGGATGCTCACAGAGGCTCGCCGAGGGCGGTGAGTGAGTGCGTGGGTATTTGGGGCCTTACCCGCTGTCCTTTTCTGTATTTATTTTTCAATAAGAAAGAAAGAAAGAAAGAAAGAAAGAAAGAAAGAAAGAAAAAAAGAAAGAAAAAGAAAAAAAGAAAGAAAAAAAGAAAGAAAAAGAGAAAGAAAGAAAGAAAAAAAGAAAGAAATAAAAAGAAAGAAAAAAGAAAGAAAAAAAAGAAAGAAAGAAAAAAAGAAAGAAAAAGAAAAAGAAAAAGAAAGAAAGAAAGAAAGAAAGAGAAAGAAAAAAAAAGAAATATGCCATAGCCACACTCCATCCACCAGGAGGAATTTCCAGCTATCCTGACGCACATCAGGCATTAATTTAGGAGTTCGGCGAACTCAGATCGGGGGAACAGTTTTCCTTTTTTTCCAAAAATAACACTTCGCTTTATGAGCACTGCCGAAAATGTACCAATAGTCAAAACAAGTGGCAAATGATTTACGGTGCTTCATCCCAAGGAGGTCGGGAGTCCTCCTGGGTCAAGGGGAACCCATCCTCCAGGTGCCAGGTAGAGGTGTGGGTGGTCAAGGGCTGCTCGGGAAATATTACGGGTCTAAAGGTAAACTACACGAATTAGAATTTTGGTCAAGCGCTGCGCTTCCGAAAAACCACTGTTCTTTTCTCGGGGATCTAATCATTTCAGCGATTTCCTCCATGAACTTTTCTTTGGGGTTACCTCCACGGGCAGTCAATACTTGCTCTCGTACCTTTCAGGTGGAGAGAAGAAAATCCATACGCCTAACCTCACTGAGAACGCTACCAGCTCTACAAGGAGACGAGGCGACGGGGCTGCGTCTATGTGGAGAAGCAGATCGTGGAATTTAAGAAGAAATGACAGGACTGAAATGAATCCTGATAAATCAGCTGTCTTGTGAAGAGAAAAAGAATCTCTCCTTCCCCAGCCGGGGGATGAGGGTTGTCATGGGGATAGAAGGAGATGTGTGCTGCACTAAGCAGGGTGCCTGATGCACCAAACGGGGCAGGTCACACTGTTGATCGAAAGCAACATTATGTGATTAACCAGGGGATCTGGCTTTGTCACAA
Source organism: Panthera tigris (assembly GCF_018350195.1). Lineage (NCBI taxonomy): Eukaryota > Metazoa > Chordata > Mammalia > Carnivora > Felidae > Panthera > Panthera tigris. Next base: position 137,126,778 of record NC_056665.1, read on the forward strand.
GGTGTCGAGTCCTTGCATACATCAATCCGGATACCTACAAATGGCTCTGGCTGAGAATCCCCTGCCATCCTCCCAGTACGGGAAGCCCAGCCCTGTCCCCACCCCAGTCCCTGTGTCCAGGAAAGCCCTTGGGGTGTTCAGGAATAAGTGTCTTCTAACATTTGTTCATTGATTCCTATTTAAAGATAGACCCTCTCCTTCCCCAACTGGGCTGACAACCCCATGATGGCAGAACCACGTTCCCACACTGAGCTTGACGCTTGGTGGTTAAAGGCACTCAAGCAGACGTTTCAACGAACGGGCGCAGAAAACGACAGCCGGAAATACAGAGCCACCCTTTCCCCCCCTCCCCGCACTACGGGGCTGTGCGCTCGGTCACGGATGAATCTATCACTTAACAAAACCCACGCGCCCCGCTTACCTTCTCTAGATGCAGATTTACCCATCGAGTAAAGGTTCTCTTCTGCACATTTTCCCTCTCAACTGAAAACAAAGAAAAGCCATTAGCTGAGTATAAAGAACTGTGTGCAAAACGCTTGAAACCCTGCTCATCCCCAGCCCAACCCCACAGCATCTTCACTAGAATAAATAACCATGAATTCAGGGGCGCCTGGGTGGCTCAGTCAATCATCTGACTTCGGCTCAGGTCTCGATCTCACGGTTTGTGAGTTCGAGCCCCGCCTTGGGCTCTGTGCTGACGGCTCAGAGCCTGGAGCCTGCTTCTTCGGATTCTGTGTCTCCCTCTCTCTCTCTGCCCCTTCCCTGCTCACATTCTGTCTGTTCTGTCTGTCTCTCTCTCTCTCTCAAAAATAAACATTCAAACAATGGTTTTTAAATAGCCATGAATTCAGACACACGGAACAAAACTGTCACGCAATTAGTAAGGTTACTCGCATTTTACAGATTAAGAAACGGAGGATTAAATAGCTTAAATACAGCCAAGATGGGACCCGGACCTGGATCCTGTGTGTGGCATTGGCCGGCTGGCTGCCCAGGACCCGGACCCTGGGTAAGGGGGCTAGCGCCTAGGTCTGGGTGCTCGGCCGGACACAGAAGCAGCCTCCGCAGCCCAGGCTGCTAGGCCACTCTGGAAGCTTCCTTGAAATGTCTGAGCCAGATGACTCCTGAATCACTCAGCTCTGGATTTCAACATTTTGGAAGAACGTGTCGCATATGCTTAAAACCATTTCACGTTTCTTTAGCAATAAGAAAATGGGAGGCAATTTATCTCCCGGGGGAGAAAAAGGGCTACGGTTTTCTGTAATGGCTATGGTTCTTTTTTCCTCTCGGCCTCATTATTAGGTAGATAGCGGTGCCCATAAATCAAATTTTAATATTGTGGCTTTCAATCTTTTTAATTGAAGATCTGGCAGACAGTACTTAGGCGTGTAACTGCTTTTCTCTCGTTTTTCCTCCTTTGCTGTAAGAAAAGGTCACTTAGTAAGTCGGTGTAAGAACTCAAGAGCTAATCCCAGTAAACTGTGTTTTGTGGGTAGAAGAGGAAGAAGGGAAAAGAGGTGGGTAGAAACGGAGCTGCGGGGGGGAGCATTTGCTGAGGGCCATGAGGTACAGAGTCTCGGAGCTTTCCAGAAGACTGGAGAGTGCCCTGACCCCGGCCCCACTTGAGACCTTTCTGCCTGTGTATCATTTGCTATGGCGTGGGTGTTCAGAGCTTAGCCGCCGTCCCTCGGTTGATGGCACTTAGCTCTTTCCACTTTGTCACTGTTACGGGCCGTGTTGCAGCCAGCACGATTGCACGAGTGCCCTGCTGCCTGGTTCTTTGTGCACAAGCAGACGAATCTATGTCTCAGGCCTGACAGCTAAAAGTGGGGCTGCAGGGTCTTAGTGGTGGGCACATTTACAATTTTAATAGCTACTTCCAAATTGCCCTCCCCAAAGGCTGCCCCGGTGTATACTTTCACCCCCACCTGTCTTTAAACAAGTTTATGGGATTGTAAAGTATTTACACACACATTCAAACACTCAGGCTGGTTTCTCCATATGGCTTCAGGGAGAGCGAAGGACGTCCCCTGAAACAGAAGGGCATTCAGTGAAAGCCTGAGAGAACCTCATTTGGATGGCTGGTTTAACTGTGTGGAAGGAAGTGGGTGTCTATCCATCCACCCACCCCATCTGTCTGTCCATCCATCCATCCATCCATCCAACCATGTATCTATCCTTCCTTCCTTCCTTCCTTCCATCCTTCCTTCCATGTATCCATCCATCCATCCATCCATCCATCCAACCATGTACCCATCCAACGTTCCTTCTTTCTTTTATTCCTTCCATCCATCCTTCATTCCTTCCTTCCTTCCTTTTTTTCTTCCTTCCTTCAATCCATCCATCCATCCATCCATCCATCTATCCATCCAACCATGTATCCTTCCTTCCTTCCTTCAACCCATCCATCCATTCATCCATCCATCCATCCATCCATCCATCCATCCATCCTTCCATTCTCCCAGCTGATACTTAGTCCATAACCATTACATGCCAGGAACTACACCAGACCCTGTGGGCAAAATCAGAGAATAAAAAAAAAAAAATGCTTGGAATCTGTACTCCAAGAATTCACAGCCAAGTAGGAGAGAAAACATGGTTGCTACAGGGCACATATGCAAGGAGAAATAAGAAATTTCCAGGGCTGATGGGGATGAGGGGAGGTGATTTCAGACCCCAGGGGGTACTCCTCCGGGGGCCCTATGAGGATCTCACAGTAGAAGTGGGACACGGAGGGGCTCCTGCAGGCAAGGGCAGTGTCCCAGCCCCGCCCTGGTCCACAGTCAACCTGTGGGAGGCCTCATTTCCATTCCAGCCATGGCCTGGGGGGCAGGGGGGGGCGGGAATCTGAGCACAGATTAGCTTCGACAGCAAAGCTGACCCACGGGAGGGGAATGTGATGACTGAAGATACCAGGGGACCGTGAAACTAAATCACAAATAACAGATGAGTCCCAAACTGAAATAGGGAATGGAGACCATAATTTCTGAACCTGAAACTGGGACACATTGCTCAATACACAGGGGAGAGAGAGACGGTGAGAATTTGGGTTGCCTCAGAACACCCAGCTGAGAGCCACACACACCACTAGCTGTGCGACCTTGGGCAAGTTCCTGACTTTCAAAATCCCTTTGCCTCAGTCTCCCCTCTACAGAAGGGGGAAAGCTGTGCCTTCCTCGCGGGCATGCGGTGAAGATTCCAGGGCATCACCCCAAAAGGCAGCCCCGGTGGTTGACCTCACAGCCACACAGCAAGGCCTGGAATCGCAGTATTTCGTTCGGTGTCTCACCACAAAGGTCCGATCGTGACCTTCTCCATTTCGAAATGCCCACCCCCATCCTGCAGGCTCTTTCTACTTCTGGCCTGCCAAGACTCCGTAAACTTTATATAGTTTCCATAAATCCAGTGGCCCCTTTCTTTCCGCCGCACCTATCACGTTGTAAAGGTGTAGGGAACCATTTTTCTGGAAGGGTCTGGCCTTCTCACGGAGTGTTTGTGGGGCCCGGTGCGGGTTTGCGGGGCAACGGCGGGGCAGTAAAAGGGCTGTAAAATCGCCATCACCGGGTCTGCCTGGCTGGCCGGGGCGCGTCCAAGTGCCCGGGCAGTGTGGAACGGGAGGAGCTGGCTGGACAGGGGCCCCAAGAGACAGAGACAGAGAGGGAGGCACAGCCTTCTGGCTCAAGGCCACCGTCCCAATTCCCCTCGTGTGACTCTGGCCCCTGCTTTACCAAGAACAGATAATTTCAAAATGTGACCTTCCTCCCTTCTCCAGGCCACCACTGGTGGCCAGCTCAGGACTCGGGAGCCACAGAGTGGGAGACGCTGACTTGGGAGTTAAAACAGATCCATTGACACCGTGCCCTTTTTTCCCTATGTCCACACTTCCGCTAAACCTCTTTCCTAGGTAATATTTCCTCTATCATATTTCTGCCCTTCCCCACCCACGAGAAAGGCTTGATGGCTTATCTGTTTATAAACATATGCTCATGATAAAAAATTAAAACAAGACGGGATAGAGAGACGTAGCTAAAATCTGTTGAAATCACGTTACACTCACAGATCACTACTATTGATATCTTACTGATTGTCCTTTTAGAACCACACACACACACACACACACACACACACACACACACACACAGAGCTAAAGCACCAAGATATTCATGTACACAATTCAGTGTGATCAGCTAATGCCGCGGCATTTTTCAAAGTCTGGTTCACGGATCGCTAACATCAAGAGGTTCTGGGGTGACAGTTAAAATGCTAATCCCTGGACCCTATCCAAGACCTGCTGACTCACGCTCTCTGGCCCCAAGGCCTGAGAACCTGCATTCAACCAGCTTGTGGGGGAGATACTGCACACTTTGAAAACCTGGTCTTACCGGGAAGAGACAAGTGGCACAATTTCTTGGCCATCTTCAGGCAGGGTGGAGGATGTGACTGGCGAGCCACCTGGCGTAGAAGGAGCAGGCGGCCCGGAGCCAGGTACACAAGCCCCACCACAGACGAGAAAAGGGGGACACACATATGTCTCCCGGGCTTGCCTACCGGCAACGGGCAAGACAAACGTCATTTCTTTTTCCTTCGTCGTCCAAAGGGCTCCTCCCGATAGTGGCCTTTAGTCACTGAACTCATACAGTTTGGGGGGGGGGATCTCTGACTCCCCTGCGAGATGAACCAGAACTGACGAGGAGGACTGCAGACCAGAATTCCCGCAGGGGACGCTCATTCTGTGACGTCCATTCAGGCAGGTCAGCTGGGAGTTCTTTCCAGCTTCAGCCACCCAGCCTGGCGAGAGGCGGGAGGCAGATGGACGGGCTGTGGCCTCATCGCTCTCCTCCTCGGCCAGGCTGGTGGTCTCAGTGTCCCAAAGCCACCTCCAGGAAGTCCTCTGGCTTTCCAGCTGCCCTCGCCCCACTCCCCATGTTGGGAGCGCCCTGGAAAGGCTGGAGTGTCCCCAGCGGTGCCCAAGCAGAGGTGCCTCGGCCCCTGGGGACATCTGGTGGCATCTGGAGAATTTTTGACTGTCACGACCAAGCGGAAGGGTTCGGACTGGCATCTAGGTGGGTTGAGGCCAGGGATGCTGTTGAACGGCCCCCTACCACAAAACAGATTTTTCCGGCCCAGCGTGTCAGCGGTACCAAGGGTGAGAAGCCCTGGAGGGCCTAAGGGACCACCCAGGCTGCTCCAGTGTCAGCCTTCCCTGCCGCAGAATACGGGGAAAAGCTTCAGCAAACGAGAGGTCTGCCAGTATCGTCCCCGAGTGCCTCCGTTTACCCATCTGCACAGTGGGTCATAGTCCCCGCATCATGGGGTTGTGAGGGTCAGATGCACCTGAGCTGGCCTTACCCCGCCACGGAAGGGCTTCCCCGGGGTGCGGGGAGGGCACCATGCGTTAAAGTTATCCGGCAGGTCACCCGGCAGCGCGACAGGTGTGTGTCACGGCTCAGGAGCCAGACCTACCTGCCCTCACAGTTCGTGGCCCGTCACGGGCACAGGCATGGCCCTGCAGGTGGCTTTCCTTAACTCCTCACGGGGACGGGCTCCTTTCGGGCGGGTCGGTGCTCGGGAGGCGGCAGCAAGGAAGGGGGGGGCGGGGGTCACACACACAGGACTGGGACAGCGAGGTCATCCGGGGCAGGGGCTACGGCTGGTGGGTTCTGCCCATCCCCAGTGGGAGGGGCGCTGAGGGCCAAGGCTTCACCCACCCGTCTCCGTCCAGGAGGGAGGGGGGGGGCAGGCAGGGGGGTGAGAGGCCCGACACCTTCCCACCTCTGCTTCTGTTTTGTGCAGGGGCAAGGCCCCGGCCTGCACCCGCTCCCAGCCCCCAGGCACTGTTTGCCGTGAAGCGTGGCACTATACAGAGGCCATCTCAGCCCCGGGGGACAGCCACAGCCCCCGCCTGTGACGATCTCTAAGGGGTTCCTCCTCTGGCAAGCTCTTGCCCAACCTTACGTCAGCGGCCCCCTGAGATGCTCACAGAGACTCTCCCACTCTTGCCAAACGCTCTTCTTCTCCGTGGCTCAGACCCTCTCTCATTCGAAGAGTCCTCCTCGGCCCCCTTCAGCCAGGCCACCCTCCTCCATCGGCTGGGGCTGGCCCCGGGGGTCTTTAAACAGAGATGGAGAGGCCGCTCCCTCCGGCTGGTCGCCAGGTGGACCGCCACCAGACCATGCGAGGGCACCTCTGGCCCCACAGAAGCCGGCACCCAGGGAGGCCAGCGTCCGGGGAAGCCCCCACCGGCCCCTCCGGCCCCGGGGCTGCTGGACCCCCCCCCCCACCCGGGAACCCTCGGCCACCCCGTCTGGACGCGGTTTTTGCTCTTTTCCCGTCTTTCAACACCTCCCAGAAACACAACCTCATTACGTGGCCCCATGCTGGTTCACTTGAGACATAAAACTCAGAAACAAATTAAACGGCAATTTCTTTTTAAACAGGAGAGGGGCCAGGCTTCAGGAATACCAGGCCAACGTCCCTTTGGTTCCGACTCCTGGGGGCCGCTTCCCCCCACCGGCTCTGGTGGTATTAAAGCCAAGGCCTCCATGTGGTTTGCACCAGCAGCGATTTTGCGTTTAATTTCCTTTGTTTTTCCTCCCCGAATGTTTGCTCTGACCTGCGTCCCTTTTATCAAGACTCTGGTAATAAAATGCAAAACCCTCGCCGGGACCGGAGGCCGAGCGGCGCGAGACTTACTACAGACAAGCGTACAGAGAAGCGGCAGGCCAGAGCCGCCAGAGCTCCGTCACCCTCTCTGTGACTCCCGTGCTGCCTGCTCTCCTCCGTCCCTCGTGCCCGTCGCGGATGCGCCCGCGGGCATCGGGATGGAGCCCGGGTACCTGCTTGAGCCGCCGGTGCAGACTGGTGGTCTCCCCAGTATGCACCCGGGGAGACCCCAAGAAAGCTGCCAAGCGCATTCTAACTGGGGACTTAAATCCAATTCTCTCACAGGTCCCAGAGGCCACCAATTAACATACCACGTCCTGCCCCGCCGTGCCCTTGCTTCTCGGCTGCTCCAAAACCCATAACCCAGGGCTCCAAAGAACTAGTCCCAATTACACAGCAAATTAAGTTTTAAGCTATATATATTTATATATATTTAGGCTGGTGCCTGTAACAGAAATAAAAAAAAAAAATAAACCCTCTCTAGTTTTTTCTGTGAGTGATTCTGTCTAACCTCAGTGCTAAATCTCAGTCCCCTTTTATGATGACGGATGACGCCAGCCGGCCATAAAAACCCAAGCTGAGGAAAAGGGATTTTTAACATCCACCCAGATGGGAAGACCGGGTCGGCTGCCCCGACGTGTCCAGCTGAAATCGAGATGGGGATTTAAGTGGCACGGGACAGATCCTTCCCATACGCATCCAGGGAGCCGATAACGATGACGATGCTCAGCCACGGATAATAAGACGTGGACCCCTGTCCTGACAGGTCCCACAAGGAAGGATGGAGAGAGGGAGAGGAGGAGGGAGGGAAGAAAAGAAGAAGGAAGGAAAGGCAGAAAAGCATTCTCTTCACATACCGCGGAGGCTCACCGCATGGGCCCTGGACACCGAGATCCTTGCGGGACTGAACTCTCCATCACGGACCACAAATGTTGGGGATGTTTTTTTACACCAGTGTTTTCGTGAAAGTGTTCTGCCTTCTGAATTCTGAGTAACTTCTAAAGCGGTGTTTTCTGGAGCACATTCTGTAGACTGCTAGTTCTCAAAGGCCTCTCTCCAAAGAGGAGTCCAATAAGTCTGAGAAATAGCGGTATAGTAAAAGCCCTGATAAGGCCTGCAATAAAGAGATTCCTTTATTTTGAAGATCACTGGAAGCCAGACCCCTTTCCTGTGTAAAATTAACCACGACTTCCTGTAGGAGCCTACTTTGGAAACACAGAGATGTTCATTAACGGGGGATGTCTCCACGGGGTCCTGACGGCCAATGAATTAGGCGGCTACACGTCCTGTGACAGAGGCTACCAAGTGTTTGCCAAAGCCTGTTTCCTTCTCCTCTTGGGCACATAGCCAAACTACATTTCCCAGCCCCCCCTGGCAGGTGGTGGGGGCCTCGCCACGGAGTCCCGGCCGACGGAAGGTAAGTGGGTCTGAGGTACGCCACTTTCAGACGAGGCCTGTACGATCCTCGGTGCTTTGTGCCCACCCCCACGGGGACAGTTCCAAGGACACAGAGGATGACGGAGTCACAAGAGGGAAGGAGACTGGACTCCCGAGCCTCCCCTTCGGGCAAGGATCACCCAGCCGCGCCGCCCGATGATGAATATCACTGTTGGACCCCAGTGAGTCAGAAATACGTGGTCACTGAGCGAAGACACAGGCATCTTGGGGTTGTTGCCGGGGCAGCTGCCTACCCTAGTGGACGCCTGCCTTTTTGACATTTTTTTACGATCTATCTATTTATTTTGAGAGAGACGGAGACGGTGTGAGTGGGGGAGAGGCAGAGAGACAGGGAGAGAGAGAAACCCAAGCAGCCTCCCCACTGTCAGCGCGGAGCCCGATGTGGGGCTCGAACTCACACACCACGAGGTCATGACCTGAGCCGAAACCGAGAGGTGGATGCTTAACCGACTGAGTCACCCAGGTGCCCCTAACATCTGTCTCGAGTGAGAACCAGGCTCCCCAGGAAGGAAGGGAAGAAGGTCAACGCTAAGCCTCTCCCTGACACAGTGAGAATCACCAGATGTCCGCCGTTGAATTCTCCCGGCCACCTGCGGAGGTGGCCGAGGACGCCGAGCCTCAGCCAGGACACGTGACTTGCCCCAGCCTTGGCGGTACAGCTGGGAGAGGACCCTAGCCCGGTCACCGTAAGCCAAAACTCTCCCGGTGGCACCGGGCTGGTCGAACTCCTTCAGAGCCAACATCTTACTGAAGGACCTTCATGAAGATTCTGTTTCATGCCCAGGTTGTCCAACTGAGGGATAAAGGCTGACCTGGTGTTTTATCCACAAAACAGGCCTCATAAGAATCAGCTCAACCTCTGGGTTCAGCTACTTATTCTTGACCTTAATTTGCATTTTTAAAATATTTTTTAACGTTTATATATTTTTGAGAGAGAGAGAGGGTGAGGGAGGGGCAAACGCAGAATCCGAAGCAGGCTCCAGGCTCTGAGCTGTCAGCACAGAGCCCTACGTGGGGATCGAACCCACAGACCGTGGGATCACGGCCTAAGCAGAAGTCGGACACTCAGCGGACTGAGCCACTCGGGTGTCCCTTAATTTGCATTTTTAAGCACATCTGTCTTCAACAAACCCCACACCTGACCTGAAATACCAACGTTTTCAAGTATGAACAAAGGCAAACCCATTGCGAGAATCTCAAGCATCAGGGTGACCAGCCGTCCCGTTTCGCCGAGGGAGACTGAGGGGGTCCTGGGACGCGGTGCGTTCAGTGCTAAAAACTAGGGAAAGGCCCTGGCCAACCGGGACGAGTTGGTTATTCTGGCTGGTGGACACGGTTCTGCCTCCAGAAAGAGCAGGCCCCAAGGGGACAGCGGCCGGGAGGGCAGAAGGCACTGGGCTCCACATGGGAGACACAGACCACGGAAGGCAAGGTGGTTAATATTTGCTTTAAATGCGAGGGATAAAGCAAACTGTGAAATTCCCATTTACAACTCTCGCCTGCCCACAAAAGTGACACCAGTGTGACTTTAAATTCCTACCCTGAGCAAGAGACGTAGGGCTGGAAACCTGTGATGGGGGAAGGCAAGAGGTGTCAGGTTCTCCTCCAGCTGGAAGTGTCACCAACATTTCACGTTAATTAGCAGGAGAGAGGACCAGCTGCCTGGGCTGGGGCCCTGGGACCGAGCTGTGCCGAGGTGACAATTATGAACGCTGTCACGAAACCCTGGTTCCTTTTGTTTTTTTAAAGTTTACTTATTTATTTTGGAAAGAGAGAGAGAGCGCGCGCAAGTGAGGAAGGGGTAGAAGAGGGAGGGAGAGAGAGAGAATCCCAAGCAGGCTCCGCACGGTCAGCGTAGCGCCCGACGCAGGGCTCGAACCTACCAACCATGAGATCGTGACCTGAGCCGAAACCAAGAGCCAAACGCTTAGCGTACCGAGCCACCCAGGCGCCCCAACACTGGTTCCTTCTCGAGACGCGTTCGTTCGAAAACGGACAACAGTTACCTACTTACACGAGCCACCCTGCTGCGTGTCCCCGTGTGCGTGCAGGCGTGCATGTGGACAGACTCGGCCCCTCACCGTAACGCGGCTCACCTCCAACCCCCTTCAGGCACATTTAGTCCCCGGGGTCACTGTAGGGATTTTATCATCAGAGGTCTCCCTCAGGCAATAGACAGGTGGCTCAGACCTAAGGGCTGCACTCTGACATCGAGGTCAAGGTTGGATCATTGTCCTTGGGTAGAAATCCTGGAGAATGGCAAATCCCAGTTCTATAATCTTAAAAAAAAAAAAAAAAACAAACCAAAAAACAAAAACCCACTGAGACTAAACATGTGATTCTCAACTTTGGCTGCAAAGGACAGTCACCTGGGGAAACTAAAATGTAGGGATGCCTGGGCTCCACTCCAGACTAATTGAATCCAAACCCCTGGGGGCGGGGCCCAGGCATCTGCATTTTTTAAAGCTCCCCAGGTGATGCTGACACTGAGCCAGGGCCGAGAGTCACCGCTCTTGACCAGGAGTTGGCAATTTTTCCCGTCAAGGGCCAGACGGTGAACGTTTTAGACTTCGCCGGCCACATGGTCTCCAGCGACTTGTCAACTCTGCGGTCCTGGTGGGAAAGCAGCCAAGACAATACGTAAATGGGCATGGCTGTGTTCCAATAAAACTTTATTTATATGAACAGGCAGTGGGCTGCGGTCGGCCAAGCCCTGCTCTAGACTGCACAGGCTCCGCCGCCCGATTTAAGCGGCCGTCCTACGACTTCCTGGTGGCCGGACCTCACAGCCCAACTTTTAAAATTCGCTTTGGGGCTTCAAGAGCCGTGGTGGGGTGGGGGTGGGGCGTGGCAGGCATGTGGGAAATGAAAGAAGCAGACAAGTTGAGTGTGTTAAGCATCAACTTTGGCTCAGGTCACGTTCTCACGGTTCGTGAGTTCGAGCCCCATGTCGGGCTCTGTGCTGAGAGCTCAGAGCCTGGAGCCTGCTTCGGATTCTGTGTCTCCCTCTCTCTCTGCCCCTCCCCTGCTCATGCTCTGTCTCTCAAAAATAAAGAAACGTCAAAAAGTTAAAAAAAAAAAAAAAAGAAAAAAGAAAAAGAACATTTGGGCAACCAGACTTGGACGTGCCTCTTGCCTTTGCTTTCCTTCTTCAGCAGCCAGCCTTCTCCAAGACTCATAGCGCCTGCTCTTCCCTTCCCTCACCCCTACTGAAGGCCTCCTTTGTCTGAGGAGCCCAAGGAAGCAAGAAGAAAAAGGGCCCCAAATAATCATCGCTGATTTTTTTTCCCCTCCTCTTCTGTAAAGTTTAAATGGAAACAGGTAAAAAAAAAAAAAAAGCAGTTAATCAAATAGGCTACCTCCACCTTGTAGGTCAAGTTTCTCAGTAGATGAAGTTTTGTTCAAGGACCGTAATCTTCTCTCCCATGTTCTGAGCACCACGAGGAATCCAGGGTTACTCCTTCCTCAGGGCAGTCTAGTGTTCCGGTTGGAGAGGTCCTTAAATAAGCTTACTGAAGGTTGCCTCTCATCCAACCCTGTCGTTAAGGCTGTCATCCAGAGTGTACTGGAATGCCTCTCAGGATGAGGTGCTCAGCACCTCTTCAAAAGCAGGCTTCCACGAGCTCAAAGCTACCTTTTGGAAAAGGGGCAAATTCAGCAGGTACAACAGTGAGGACACATAGAACAAAATAGACGGCCTTCAGTTTGATATCAGGAAGGCAGGCCATCGGAGGTGACCAACAGCGCAAGGGCCACCAGCAGAGGCCAAACGTTTCCAGGCTTTCTTTTATTACTATTATTTATTTATTTTGGGGAGGGCACAAGCCGGGGAGGGACGGAGAGGGGGGAGGGGGACAGAGCATCCGAAGTGGGCTCTGTGCTGACAGGCTGACAGCGGTGAGCCTGTTGTGGGGCTCAAACTCACAAACTCACGAACTCACGAACTCCAAGGGCTCCCAGCTGAGCTGAAGTCAGATGCCCAACCTACCGAGCCACCCAGGTGCCCCTCCAGTCTTTCAAACCTTAGCATTTTAGAAAGAAACCAAAAACTCACAGATACTCTATAGCAGCTGACTGGATAGAAAGCCTGGTGGATGGTTTTCAGGCTGCTGAAACACCTAGTGAGCGACGAGGTTGACAAGGTTTTGTTACTTCTGAAAACGATTACGATTCCTCCATCCAGACAGGGAGGATTTTTTAGGGGGCACAGGTTGGTCAGAGGTTTCTTGCCACAGGATTCTCAGGGGCACATTTTTCTTTGAAAATGAAGCTGTGCATTTTTGCAGCAGACGAAAACACAGGAATCCACCAAAAGAAGGGACAGATCCTATCGCCAACGGCTCCTGGAACAGCTTCGCATCCAAGGTGCAGAGGCTGCTGCAAATATTCAGGTTTTCCTCGTTGGGGGCAACCAAAATCTCACAGCCAGGTATATTTCCTTTTATTCGCTTTGCTGTTAAGAGATTCTTTTTTTTTAAATTTTATTTATTTTGAGGGAGCGCGAGCGAATGCAAATGGAGGAGGGGCAGAGAAAGAGGGTGACAGAGAACCCCAAGCAGGCTCCGCATTGTCAGCACAGAGCCCAACGTGGGGCTCGAACTCACAAAACCACGAGATCACGGCCTGAACCCAAACCAAGAGTTGGACGCTTAACTGACTGAGCCAACCACGCGCCCCCTGTTGATTTTCCTTTCGTTTTATGGATCGGGCAAGCCACCTTACATGTTTTTGTTCAAGAAGGTAGGGTTGGGGCGCCTGGGTGGCTCAGTCGGTTAAGCGTCCTACTTCGGCTCAGGTTATGATCTCGCGGTTTGTGGGTTCGAGCCCCGCGTCGGGCTCTGTGCTGACAGCTCGGAGCCTGGAGGCCACTTCGGATTCTGTGTCTCCCTCTCTCTCTGCCCCTCCCCTGCTTATGCTCTGTCTCTCGATAATAAGTAAACGTTAAAAAATTTTTTTAAAAAAGAAGGTAGGGTACACTCAATGAATGAACACGTGAATGAGTAAATATGTTAATAGAAAGATTCTCGTACATTGCTATTGCCCCTGCCCCCTACTCCGCCACGCCCCAGTGCCTGGCACATGAGTATAGATGTTGTTCAATGAGTGGAAAACCCATCTACCAGTCTGCTCATTGCACTTGGCCTCCAAAACCACCACACCCGTTCTGATATAGCCTGGATCGCTCACGTTCCAGCTGCAACCTTGACCTCAAATCTGTCCATCGACCCTCACCTGCGTGGCTCTAGGAACAAAATCTGGGTCTTCGCCCTGTTTGTACCTGCTCCCTGCAGCTCCCAGCTCCCAGCACTGTTCAGGCCATTCCTGTGAGCCAGAGCCTCAGGTGGACCCAACGGGCCGGAACCAAGAAAGCCCGGGTGAGGATACCCAGGAATCAGTGAGGAGGCCAGCCCTGCGGTGTGTTGGCCCTGGAAGGTCACTAAGGCTCTACCAATGGGAGCCTGAGCTGGAGTCTAAGTCCATGGGGTTGTTGGAGGCACCGAGCTGCCACGAAGGGATTTCTCCCAGGCCGGCATGTTTTGCACACCCATTCAAGAACCAAGAGGATGAGCCTGACTGCCTAACACCCACCTGCACAGCGGCCAAGGGCCACGACTGGCCCACGTTAGCACTGGGCACTTGGCTTAACTGAACGGCCAATTAAGAAGCTGCATCTGACTGGCTCTCAGGAAGTAGGGCGCCGGGCCGCGTAGCACCCTTGCCCTTGAAGTGAACTTCATGACTCCTGAGAGGCTTTGGTGGTCTGGTTTTTCATGGCTAACGGTGCCGTGTATTCTGGGCTCACTAAGCGCCCCACACCGTGCATGTCTCGTCTCTTTTCTCTGACCCAGTGGCCCCACGAGACGGGTACGATCATTGTGCTGCGTAGACCCTGAGTGCTCTGCCGTCGATTCAGGGGCTAAGGGCAGTGGAAGGTTGGAGGCCAATGACACGGCCACTGGATCAAAGCATCTTCTTGGGAATCCAGACTGGGGTTGAATCCAGCCTCTGGCTGGCTGGTCCCCTGAATGGAGCGGGGGTCTGGAAGCCATTTCCTGCCACGCAGACCGGAGGGCAAAAAGAACAGTCAGGAGAAAGAGAGAGTGGGGCAAAGTGTGCAAAGGACGGTTCTGTTCTGGCTTTTTCCTCAGGCTCTGCTACACCCTGGCCTTTGGATTTGGTGGACCCCTGCCTTTCTCTTAAAGGCAGTTTTTCTTAGCTCTCATGCTCTCGTGGGTTTCCGTTGGCTACAGTTAAAAGCATCCTCACTAATTTCTTCAACGAGCAAACTACGAAGAAGAAGGAGATGAGGGAACACCTATGGATTAAGAAAGGCTTAAAGGCTTAAGAGACACCAGCCAAATGCAACGTTTGGCCCCTTATGTGGATCCCGATTCAAACAAACGTTTAAAAACAAAACAAAATAATTGCGGTTTCAAAGTTCAAAAACATAACTAAAATAAATTCCTGGAAAAACACAGAATGTCAAAACGAGGGCAAGAGGAAGTAGGGAATTTACATAAATCAACAGATGTTAAAACAACAACCACAACAAAGAGTCTTTGCTGTGAACATCCCCGATTCCCATTTGACAGATGCACTAACCAAGGCAGAGACAGGTTGGGTCACCCCATCTGGTAAAAAAAAAAAAAAAAAAAAAAAAATGGAGCCAGGTTTCACACCCAGGCCTGGCCCCAAAGCCCGTGGTCCTAACTATGACGCTGCCTCCTGACCTTGCCCATGACCGACTCAGACTTTCCGGTAAACCGGGACAGAAATCATTAACGAAACTATTCCAAGTCCTTGCAATTTAGGTCACCGCCTCCTGCCACACTGCCTGCCACCTTGGCGGGTCCCCCTGCGGATGGATGCGTATTTGCGGGGGGCGGGGGGTGTTATCAGCAAGTTCACATATTTTACCCAGTTCTTCCACACAGAACCACAACCTGGGCAAGAGAAGAACCCTATCTCAAATTTTTTAAAAACGTTTGTTTTTGAGAGAGAGAGAGAGAGAGAGAGAGAAAGAGAGAGGGAGGGAGGGAGAGAGCATGAGTGTGAGTGAGGGAAGGGCAGAGAGAGAGGGAGACACAGAACCCGAAGTAGGCTCCAGGCTCTAGGCTGTCAGCATAGAGCCCGATGCGGGGCTCGAACTCACAAACTGTGAGATCATGACCTGAGCTGAAGTCAGACACTTCACCGACTGAGCCACCCAGGCACCCCAAACCCTATCTTAAAAGTCTAAGAGCTGTAAAAGGGCTTCCCGATGGGAACAGGCCAGAAGGTGGGGAGAGCTGGTGGAGAAGGCTACAGCTTTCATTACAAGCTCATCTGTATATTTCAGCTTTTTAACCACATGCCTACGTCTGGTAGAAATTTTAAGTTTGGGGCGCCTGGGTGGCTTAGTCAGTTAAGCATCTATCTGACTCTCGATTTCGGCTCAAGTCATGATGTCACAGTCCCTGCTTGGGATTCTTCTCTCCCTCTCTCTGCCCCTCCCCTGCTCTCTCTCTCTCGCTCTCTCTTTCTCTCTGAGAATAAACACAATAAAAAAGAATACAGAAATGTTATGTTTTACTTAAAAAAAACTGCTATGTACTCAACCCCGTGCGTAGCACGACGTCCTATTCTTCTGTCCTCAATACCACCGGGGTGAAACGTTTACGAATGTGATATTCGACAGAAGGATCTTCTGTTCATAAGATAAATACCCGTAACAGACAAAAATTGGAAAAGTCAATAACATGAATTATTCCAAGACCGCTTATTTCCTTCCATTTTTCCTTCTACGGGGTTTTTATTTTCGCTTGCTTGTTTGAACATAATTTCGACCATATTACGCCTGCAGCGTGGTATTCTGTGTGGCCTCGCCAGTATCTCTTTTCACCTTCCCTGAATGGTACTCATTGTTGCCGCTATTATTTATCCCGCTCCTTCTCTCCATCACTGTCCACTGGCTGTGTTAGGGGAAGCAGGCCGATAACCTGTCTTTTCGCTTATAGGCACAAGGAACCAGATGCGTTCAAACCTGGCGTGGAAATTGCCACAGCTCTTCCCGATCCTGGATCTTGACCCCTGACTGCAACAGCAGGATGAAACTTTGTGGCTCTCCCCTTGGAGGAAGGTGAATGAGTTCTGATGGGGCGAGAAGCTGTGTACGGATGATGGGCAGCTTAGGGAGGGCTGCAGCAAACACTATTAGGTGCCTCCCCAGTAACCATTTTCCTCTTCTCAACTAACAGGATCCTAACTCTGAGCCAGCAATCTGCCTAGTTTAAAAAAATTTTGTTAACATTTTATTTCATTTTTTGAGAAACAGAGAGGGACAGAGCATGAGCAGGGGAGGGCCAGAGAGAGAGGGAGACACAGAATCCGAAGCAGGCTCCGGGCTCCGAGCCGTCAGCACAGAGCCCGACGCGGGGCTCGAACCCACGAACCTGAGCCGAAGCCGGACGCTCAACCGACTGAGCCGCCCAGGCACCTGTCCCTGCCTAGTTTAAAAACGATCATTTCCCCACCTCCCTGGTCAGGGGCCGTCCTGGGACAAGGCCTGGCCCACAAAGTGCAAGTGGAGGTTAGGCTGGGGTTTCCAGGAGTGCCCGACAGAAGGTCAGCGGAGAACACTGGAGTGTGCCCTCTTTGCCTCTTTGCTAACCCTCTGGCTTCCCGTCACGGAGCCATGGAGCTAGAAACACAAGGGCCAGAGCTCTTGGTTAAGCAGCGGCCAGACGTGGACCTGCTGGGTGGCAGGCTGGTGTCTCTGGGCTTCCTCTTGCACGAGATAGACAGCTCCTCTTGGGTGAAGTCGCCGCACGTTGGGTTTTTGCCACTTGCGGCCCAACACGGCCCGAACTGGCGCAAATCGCGTTCTCCCGCTTTCGCGAGCCCGTCGGAAACCCATCAGGGCTGACTCACCCGCGCCCCCCTCGTTGGCAGGGAGGCCAGTCGCACCGTCTTGGGCTGCTAAAAACTAACCCTCAGGAGTAAGCACCGTCACGAGGAGCACTCGCGGGCCCTTACACGCTTCTACAGCACCTTACGGCCTGCAAAACTCTTACACGCGTACCCCGTCCTCGGTGGGGAAGCCAGGGGAAGATGATTCAGGACAGAATGGCTCAGCGACCACATGACAGGCAGCGGGTTCCCCATGATGTCTTTTCTCTCCTTGATGTCGCCCCCCCCCGCCCCCCGCACATCCGAGTTGTGCTCAAAAAGCCATCCAACTTCCACACGTCCACGCGAGACGCGAGAAACAGTTACAGACGGTGAAGAGCTGGGGACGCGTCGTCTGGGTTTGAACCCCTGCGGATTAGCCCTACGGGAGGTCGGCCCGAGAAGCCAGGAAGCCTGTGTCTCTCCGCAGGGTGCAAAGAACGAATGAACGAATGCAAGAGCTTGAGACACAAGGAAGGATTCATAAGGACTGTATATTGCCTCGGGCCTCTGAACAACACGGGGCAGGGTGGGGGGGGGGGACTGGACAAAAGCCTCGGAGCTGATGAGCCAATTGGTTCTGCGTGTTGAGGGGTGAGCAGTGGAGTAGGGGGGGAAATTGGGAAGGACAGGTATTAGAGAAGGTGGCAAAGACCGTGAGATCTTGAAAAGGCATTAGGCTTTTAACGACAATACAGGAAATCTGGTCGGGGGACCACCTGGAACCAAACATCACCCCCTCTAACCTCTGGGTTTCCCGCGTGCACTTTTTATTTCCCATGTGGTATATGCGCTCGGCGTCTGCACGAAGTGATCCCACGTGTGTGGGGGGAAGGGGACCGGTGGGGGGGTGGGTGTTGAAGAGCCAGAGGCAACGTCCACCTTCTTGGTTCTTCGACGGTGACCACAGGACCGCCACCGGCCGTCTTGCATCCTGGTGCAGCTGATGTTCGTTTTGGGAACGGGATCCAGTCACCCTGGCTGGAAGATGCACCCCGTATCCTCAGGAACTGACCCCATAAAACCAGAGACTCATCTCCCAGTCGAGGGGTCTTTGTGTCTTTCAGCCGCCTCGCTTCCCTACCTGCGCCATTCCGAACGTCTTCAGTTTTAGAAACAGAACTCATGTGCCACAGAATGAGGAGGGCCACAAGAGATCACAAGCGTCATCTGTTCCCCTCCGTCGTGGAAACCAGAAACCTCAGTTTATTAAGGTGCGTGCACTGTGCTGGGTACTCGTCAGGTGGGTGTTGTTTTCTCCATTTTGCAGAGGAGGAAACCGAGGCTTAGCCAGGTCGGGGAAGGTAGTGCTCAGGGTCACAGAGGGAGGAAGGGAAATTCTCAACGTGGGGAGCAGATTCGCTCTGATTCCACAGCGGTGGAATCGCGGAGAGAGGATGGTGGGGCCTTCGTGGGAAAACAGCCCCTCCTCCCGCATTCATTCTTTTCTTCCAGAAGGAGCAGCTGGGGCTCCTCCGGCCTGGTGGTCTTCTGAGACACATTCCTGCACTGCCGCTGTTCTCAAAGCTGCAGGCCCTTGTTCCACACGCGGGTCCGAGGGCCCGAGCCAGGCCTGGGGTCTCTTCACGCAGAGAAGAGTTTTCTGCCCTTGGCCCCCGCAGAAGGGAAGGATTAGCGCAGCAAAGCCCAACTTGATTGAAAAATAACTTCCCTCCAGGCTGCTTTATGGCTTTGCACCTCTTCTAGCTCTCGCTGAGTCTGGCCCCGAGACTGGAGGACTCAGGGTGGTCCTTCCCTCTCCAAGGGGCCGGAAATTACCCAAGGAACGCCAGGGGGTGCTGAACAGGCCATCTGAAGGAGGCCAGCCACGTATTAATGTTTTTTAAAAGTTTTAAAACTAATAGCCAACTGGAAGGGGTCAAAGCATTCTGGCTAGTTCTGCGATGGGGGGCAAGGCGCCTCCCTCCCCTCGCTGACCCCATCTGTAGCGTGTGTGTGTGGAGGGGACTCGTCTACGGCCCCGTGCCGCTGGCGTGGAGGATGAAATGATTGGCGAAGTTCACAGAGGGCCGAGAACTGCCACATGGCAGTGACCACGGACGGTTCAGCTCCAGCCCTCCGCACTTACATTCACCAGACCAGCCAAAGCCAGTTCCCGCCGGGACGCTGCTGAACAGCACAGGATTTGGCCTTGGCCAAAGAGAGGTCTGGCGTGCGCCCTGGGCTTCTGGGAGGTGATCTCGGTGTATGTGACAGGAGTGTGTCTGGTTAGGGCAGGGGCTGACTACACCGGATCCCAGTGTGGGGCTGGCTGTGCCAGAAAGACCAACCGTGGGACAGAGGGGGGTCACACAGTATCGGCTGGCCTGGACACCGAGTTCACCAATGAGGGCGATTAGTCAATCAATCAGTCGTGCCACGATCAAGAGCGTGGGCACCACAGCTCAGCGAGCTTCCCTAACGGGCAATGCTCTGCGTGTCGGTCACACA
Source organism: Panthera tigris (assembly GCF_018350195.1). Taxonomy (NCBI): domain Eukaryota; kingdom Metazoa; phylum Chordata; class Mammalia; order Carnivora; family Felidae; genus Panthera; species Panthera tigris. The sequence goes on from NC_056665.1 coordinate 137,146,278, forward strand.
TCGGTGTCAGAGGGTAACGTGAGTGCGGGAGCTTTCAGCGAGTGCTGTTCTAACGAATGATCACACCGGAGGCTGGTTCTCGGAACCCCTTGAACTTGAGATTGGTGTCGGGAATGAGGGCAGTCTTATGGGGAGACCGCTCCCTCAACCTCAGCAGTCCGCCGACCCTGGGAAACTTCTAAAACACAAGCCTCCTGAGTTCCATGCCCGCTGTCACTCCCAACCACCCAAACTGGGAAGGATGGGGCTGGGGGGGGGGGGGCGTGCAGGGAGGGTGCCGAGGGAGCTCGTGCCGGCGCTAAGTGAAGCGCTTTCCAGAGGCCAACTCACGGGTGCCTCGGTCTACGCATCTGTAACACGGGACCCACCGCGCCCACCTCTCCAGGCTGCTCACCTCTCCAGGCCTGAGGGCCCACAGCTAGGGAGCAAAGCACACGATTCACCTCGACGGCCGGAGCACTTAGCTTTAACCACCTCTGCTGGCTGAGGTCAGCTCGGGGGCGAGACAGGCCCACCCTCAGGAGCAGGTCTCACTCACATGGAAAATGCCGGCTCGTACATCTGAATCATCACGATTGCGAATATGGGCCAAGCGTCACCTCCACGCTGGGAGACGTAGGACAGCGTCCCCTAACACTGCCTGGTCGTGTCCTGACAGTCACCTGGGGGCTGCCCAGGCCCAGGCCCTGACAGGATCCAAATGCCAACAGGGGAGCCTGCGAAATCTGCAGGTTTAATATCCCCTGTGGGCTGGGTCTCTTGCAGGGGCAGATTTGAGAACTGCTGTCACGATCAGAGGGGCCTGGGTCCCCCGCAAACCCCCGACAGCACAACTGTTGGGCAGGCCTCAGGTCCTGGGCCTCTGTTTCCCCCTCTACGCAAATGGGGGTGGGAGTTATGGCTGCTCGTTCTCCCTTGTCCTACAGCAGCGAGGATGAGACGCTCGGGCCCGGCCAGCACCGTGGCCAGGAGCCACGGTCAGTCCCAAAGAGCAGCAGCACATAGCACTTGCCGTGCAGGACAGGGGGTACGGCCAGTCCCCATGTGACGCTCGCTAAAAAGGCAAATTCCTGCCAGCGCGATGGGTATGTTAGGGAACAGTTTAAGGATGACACGAATTTTGCATTTGCTGATGCAAACGTGTGTGTGTTATGCGTTCCCATGTGGCTCTATTTAGTTCCGATCGGTTAAATAGAGCCACGTGGGAATACACAACACACACACACACACACACACACACACGCTCATGTGTGCACACCTCAAACATCTACTAGCTACCTTTTTCACTGCCTGTGCTATGAGCCGCACGCATCCACATCTAATGTTACAAGTTGCTACGGGCTGACTAGTGTCCTCCCCAAATTCCCCTGCTGGAGTCCTAACCCCCAGGCCCTCAGCGTGTGACTGTATTTGGAAACGGGAGTCTTTTTTTTCTTTAAGTTTATTTATTTTGAGAGTGGGGGTGGGGAAGGGGCAGAGAGAGAGAGAGGAGGAGAGAGAATCCCAAGCAGGTTCCGCCCTGTCAGTGCAAAGCCTGCCGCGGGGCTCGAACTCACGAACTGTGAGATCGTGACCTGAGCCGAGATCGAGAGTTGGATGCTTAACCGACTGAGCTACCCGGGCGCCCTGGAGATAGGAGTCTTTAAAAGAAGCGGTTTAATTAAAATGGGGCCGTTAGGATGGGCCCTGGTGTCCTTATACGAAGAGGCAATCCGGATACACAGACACCAGGGCAGGTGCATGTAAGACCATGTGAGGACACAGCCAGAAGGCGGCGACCTGCAGGCCAATGGCAGGGTTTACCCCGTAGAAAGCGCTGTCTTTATGAACACAGTTTTGCTCCCTGAGAAGAGGCCACCATGGGGAGCACACCGCACCTGCTGTGGCCAGGGGAGGGCGTTTGCCCTGTGCTCCCCGAGGGCTCCACACCTCTCTCCTCAACCATCTCTTAAACACTCACTCAAGACTCTTAAATGACCAGAGAACACCGGGTGGCTTGGGGCTAGACGCCCCTTAGTTTATTTACTTAAAGATGAAACTGGACAAGGGCCTGGACCCAAACATGCATTGTTTGCTGGTCCGGGAGAAGAATTGCCACATACTGGGTCCCAGTCCATACCCTTCAGGGCAGGGACACCGGTAAACTGTGGACGGCAGGAGAAGGGCTCTGCCGGGGGATGGGGCCACCAGCCTCAGGAATGTCCCAGGTGGAAAGTGAATTTGGAGCATAGACTTGGAGGTCCTGGGGGCCCTCAGCAGATGGGGAAGTGGGGTAACAGTAATGACATAAACACTGAACGATGGGTTCTGAGACTCACTAAGCCCAGCTCCGTGGCAGGTAGGGGAGGAGGGACGCTGGGGGAGAGCCTTGAATGCCACCCAAGGGGTTCCTTCGGACCAAATATACAATGAGGCCACTCTTTATCTGGGTTCCTTAAATCAGAATGTGTGACCTTTCATTCTGGGTTGCAGATCACGCTAGTTAGAATTTGAGAAGTACGCCAGAGGCAAAAGAGGCAAGAGTCAATTAGATGATTTATACATCGTTCATCCAATTAAACAATTGTCGAGTACCCGCTGCCAGCTGCGTCTAGACGAGGAGCGATTTGCTGCTGGTTTTATTCATTTTCTGTCTCCATCCTCTACCAAGAACGGGTGTTAAGTCATTCTCTGGGATGTGAAGGACGCCACCCGTACATGAAAGTATCTATTCACCGACAGAGACCCAGCACCGGCCACTTAAAATATTGTGTTAATAGAATAGCTATGTTTTGATGTTCAAAATATTTCAACAGCACCTCATTAATTCAAATTAATCTCCTTCAATCCACTCGCATTCCATTAGGGGCGGGTAGGGGAGAAAGGAGCCGACATTTCCAGAGGCAGGCAGGGGGCTAAGGGCGCCCCTGAACACCATTCATTTCATTCGTGCAGTGCTGGGTGAGCGAGCTCCCTCTTTCAGGCCACCTCCGTGTGGCTCTGAGGAATACGGAGCTACCATGTTTGAATTTTTTCTGAACATTTATTTATTTTGGGGAGACAGAGTGCAAGCGGGGGAGGGGCAGAGAGACTGAGAGACACAGAATCCGAAGCGGGCTCCAGGCTCCGAGCTGTCAGCACAGAGCCCGACGCGGGGCTCGAACCCACAAAGCGCGGGATCGTGACCTGGGCCAACGTCGGACGCTTAACCAACTGAGCCACCCAGGCGCCCCAAGGAGCTGCCATGTTTTAAGGGAACCTCACATCCTAGGCCATGACCCTGCCCCATGTCAGAACCCGGTCCCTCTTGGTCACAGAGTGCCTTGGAGGACACGGGACCCCAGCTGAGCCAACCAACCAGTTTCCTGGGAGCTTAGGACTTGGGACTACGGAGACCACGAGAGATGTCTCCCATGACTGGGGCTGTGACGTGAACTTGGGGCTTAATGGCGGCCATATTTCCCACTTGGTGGCGAAAGCCGGTCTGGAGAATAAGAGGGAATTTGACCGAATGCGTCGAGGAGGGAACAGCTGTCGATGTCGGAGTCCTGGTTTCCTTTACCCCTGGGGCCCAGCCACATCCCTGGCTTGCTAGTGGCCCAATCAGTATCTCCTCCTTGAAATCCATAACCAGACTTACTCCCTTTTGTGCTTAGGTGAGTTCCGGTTAGGTTTCTGTCACTTCACATCAAGAATCCTAACGGGCAGGTATCATTAATTATCACCATCTCACCAGGGAAGAAACGAGGCTTGGGATGCTTGCCCGAGCCCTTGCTGCTAGGAAGTTTCAGAACCGGAATCTGACCCCTGAATCTCTTGCGTTTTTCAACATACCTTTGGGTACATCCAACAGAAAGAACAGTCTCCATGACTGACACCAGGGGTCATTCTGGTTGGAAGGTGGGGGGATCCCCGGAGTCAAGGAACTAAAGGCGGGGATGGGAGGCTTCAGCACCATCCTTTCCCATCAAGTCCCCCCCCCCAACCACCCGGGGAACCTGGGTGGCTCAGCCGGTTAAGTGCCCGACTTCAGCTCAGGCCACGATCTCACGGTCCGTGGGTTGGAGCCCCGCGTCGGGCTTTCTGCTGTCAGCATGGAGCCCTCTTCAGATTCTCTGTCCCCTTCTCTCTCTGCCTCTCCCCTGCTTGCATTCTCTCCCTCGCAAATAAATAAACATTTTTAAAAAGTGTCCCCAACCCCAACCACTCCCCCAAAGCCCTTGTCAAGATGGCCGCCGTTGAGTGCTGCTCTGGCCCTACACGGCCTTTGACGTCTGGCAGAAGCTCGTCTTCTCCCAGCCCCGCCACCCAGCTCTGCGGTCAAGGGCAAACTCTCTATGATAGGCTGAATTACGTCCCCTCAAAAATTCATATGCTGAAGTCTTAACCCCTAGCACCTCAGAACTGACCGCCCTGGAGATACGGTCTTTCCAGCGGGAATTAGGTTTAAAATGAGGTCACTTACGGGGGGCCCTCATCCAAGATGACTGGTGTCCTTAAACACGCACACAAGGAAGAGCCTGTGGGGACACAGGGAGAAGACAGCCGTCTACAATCCGAGGAGAGAGGCCTAGAATGGATTCAGGCCTCCCGGCCCTCGGAAGGAACCAACCCCGACGGGACCTCCAGATCCGTGAGTAAATAAATGTCTCCTGTGAAAGCACGAGGCGCTCTGTGACTACTAGGCTCTCAGAGATGCCATCCTTTCTAACCGCGGGATTACGAAAGCAATGCGTGTGGCCCCGTGGTACGGGGGGTGTCGTGGGAAGAATTAAAAAACAGACGTCGAGGCAATGATAGCATCGGGGTGCAGTCGGCGGTGGCTGTTTACATTCTAACGACGCTGCCCAATGGGCCGCAGACGTTTCTCTGCCCTTTGCTAGTCCTTCTAGGAATCCCGTTGCTTCCTCGGTAGCAAGGTCTCAGGAGGTGACACAGGTCCCTCTCTCCTGAAGAGACTGCTCAGGTCCGGAGGGCTCTTGGTAGAGCCACCTGGGTCTCTGCGTACGAGGGACAGAAACGCTGCCAGGTGTTGGCTCATCCCAAGAGAAGAGGGAACGGAAGGGTGCGTGGTTCACTGGCTGCCCCCAAAGAGCCCGGCGTGGAGGGGAGGGGTGACCTCAAATCCAAGGGGGGCGTCCACGTGGCTGACAGCAACAGGTACCGGCCAGAATCTTTAGGCGCCCCCTCTAAAGAGAGTGGGGAAAAGAAAGCGCTGACAGGAAATATCTCTGAGGAAGTAGGGAGCAGGTGGGGGTTGGCACTGTGGCCTCGGGTAACAGTGCATCTCGTGTGTGTGTGTGTGTGTGTGTGTGTGTGCACACGCGCGTTCAGGGGCTGTTACGGGCCGGACACGGGAACAATGAGGGTGGGCCAACCAGGGCTGGGGAAGGAGAGGGAGCAGCTCACAGCGCCCCCTGTGGGGAGGAAGGGAGGGACATGACGCGTGTCCCCTTGGCTGTGACACAGGCCAAATCTGGAGAGCTCAACGGCTGGCTGGCTGGGCCCCCCCCCACCCCCGTCATCCACCGGCTCCCCCCACCCCAGGCCTGACCCCAGGCACGGCGCAGGGGGGAAGTGCTGCATGGAAAAGCCCGGCAGGTGCCAGAACGGAGTGCTTCACAAGGACACGGAAGGACACCCCCCCTCCCCCGCCGGGGCCCTCCTGGGGTTTCAAGAAACATTTGAGAGGAAGCGAGATGGCGGCGGTTCCCACAGAGCCGCTGGGAAAGGGCCAGAAAAACAAGATCTTGATCTGTTCGGGGATCCTGTTTTTAGGCCTCGCTGGCTGGGCTGGGAGAGAAGTTTGCGGCTCGCCCTCTCCTGGGTGTGAGCTCCGGGAGGGGGTCCGGGAGGAAGACCGGGAGGAGGACCAGGATGCCCTGTGCCCGTGGGCCCTCCCACCGGCCAGCACGGGACAGATACCTGCTCCGCATTGCACACATGTGCTGCTGAGCGAATTAAGGATAAAAGTATCGTGTCCAACCACAAACCACTGAGCGCTTAAACCCCTCAAAGGCTCTTGCTAACTCGGGACCTGCTCCCGTGCAAACACTGGGCCCCTGGGGCCCGGCCCCGCTGCTTGTGCAACTGCGTCATCCTTCCCCCTCCCCACTCCCACCCCCAGACCTCATCCCCTTTGCTGCTGCGCATCTCTGAGGTCCCCTCACCACCTGCTGGTCACGCCTCTGGGCCTTTGCACGTGCTTGCCCATGCTGCTTGGCACGCGCTCCCCGAACTTCTCCACCCGCCGGTCCGATTTCCCAGGATGCCTTCTGTGCCCGTCCTTAGGTGGGAGAGCACCTCCTCTCTGCTCTCCACTCTCAGCAGCACCCAAGATTCTGGGTATAATGGGTACCAGGCATTCAGGGAGCACATCATTCCCTCCCTCCTTCGTTCAGTCGGTCCCGCATGTAGTCCTTCGTTAAGAGGAATTGAACTCGCAACTCAAATTGATGAATCGAATATTCGCAGAAAGAATCAAATGATTCCAGTGCCTGCTACGAGTAGGGTCCAAAGAATTATAAAGGCCACGTTCCACATTCTCCTTCAGGGAGGCCATGCTACTGTCACACAATAGGAGAAATAAATGTATGGGGATAATGACCAACATCATGCAGTCTATATCATGTGCTGAATCAATAATAAACATGTGGTCGGGTGAAACAGGTTTGGGGACAGATCTTTGGAGGCTGGAGAGACCATGGGAGGCTTCCCAGAGGAGGTGGCTTTCCGTCAGGTCTTGAGTGACTACGTGACCCAGTTTATCCCTTTTGACTAAAGATAATACAGTTGAGTCTCATTATTCACAATAGTGATGCTCCAGAAAGCCGCCTCGAACACTGAATTAGCAAATACCGAACGCTTGCTCCGGGAGAAATACAGCGTTGGGCTCCTGCAAACATCTAGTCGCAACATTTTTGTCAACCGATCAATACGTAACATGGGTTTGAACCGCAGGGATCCATTTGTACACAGATTTTTTGCCAATAAATCCAGCAGAGCACTGAAAACGTAGTTTCTCTTCCTTACAATTTTCTTAGTTACAAATTTCTTTTCTCTAGCTTACTTTATTTTAAGATTACGGTATGGGGCGCCTGGGTGGCTCAGTCAGTTGAGCGGCCGGCTTCGGCTCAGGTCACGATCTCGCGGTCGTGAGTTCGAGCCCCGCGTCGGGCTCTGTGCTGACCGCTCAGAGCCTGGAGCCTCTTTCAGATTCTGTGTCTCCCTCTCTCTCTGCCCCTCCCCTGTTCATGCTCTGTCTCTCTCTGTCTCAAAAATAAATAAACGTTAAAAAAAATAAAAAAAAAAAGATTACGGTATATAATATACATAACATACAAAACATGTGTTAATTAACTGTTTATGTTACTGGGTAAGACTTCCGGTCAACAGTGGGCTATTAGCAGTTAAGTTGGGGGGTGGTCGAAATTCATACGTAAATTCTGACTGCGCGAGGCGCCAGCCCCCTGACTCCTGTGTTGTTCGAGGGTGAACTGTATATTGTTCACTTGTTAACATTGAACTCGTGGCCAACAGCTTTATAACTGCAGCCTGAACGAAGCTTACATAACGCAAGTATTTTTTCCGTAAGGTATGTCATTGCCTTCTTGCACTTTAGCGCTGTGTGCGGGGTGGGAGGGACGTTTTCAACAGCAAAATCGCCAACAAAAAGCACAAAAATGCTAAAAATGTGACACTAACTAGACCTCGAAAGAGACACTTGTTTACGGGCTGAGAGCTGAAACAAAAGACAGATTGTCGCTTTGTTCTGACTCGGCTGGGGCCACGTGCGTTAGATGACTCAAACTTTTTGCCACCGTGCCCGCCTGTGAATGGCCAAGAGAGCACCACGACTATTGATCTTAGGGTTACCAATAATGTTAGCGAGGGAGCGAACGGCAAATACGGAATGAGCGAATAATGAGCGTCTCCCGGAATTAACGACATCCCCCTGACCTTGGTCACCGAGGTCTCAGAGACCCACGTCTCTGCACCGGGACCCAGCGAAGCACACAGTGGCTGTCCGTGGCCGCCCACAGGTGTGCTGGCTCCTCCCACACCCCTCCCCCCCCCACCAAGGCCTGTCCACCTACCGCCAGGACCTGGACGCCGTCCCCCCACCCCCTCTGCCCTGGCCTCCGAAGGAAGGCAAACATCGGCTTCATTCTGAGAAGGAACGAATCCTGACAACCTGCAGGTAACTCCCTGTCCCAGATGCCTTTTCTGGGACTTTCTCCTCCGGGCAACAGGTCAGCCCATGGCTCAGGAGGGCTAGCATCAAAACCCTGGGTGACAGGTGCCGAAGCCGGGTCAGTGTCTGCATTCCCAAACATCCCAGAGGATCACAGTGAACTCCACGTGTTCCCTGAGACGCGTGGGGCGTCCACGATCAAGTGTCATCGCCTGTTCTCAGAGTCGGGCTCTGGGGGACTCTCCGGAAGCCGACATTGGTCAGGGCCCTGTACCTGGCCCGTGGTTAACCCAGTTTTTGGCCTGGCTACTGAACATGTAGCTTTTCTCCAGCTGTTCCGCTCCCCAGAAGGCCAGCCCCACCTCCCTCCGCAAAAGACAAACAATACATTCCAGTGACCAGAGGACAGCTCAGCAAGCTATGGCCTGAAAAATAATCTAGAACAAGCAGAGTGTCGGCCAAGAGGTATTTATTAAATGCCTAATAAAAATAGATACCATTTCTTGAGCGCTTGCCGTGGGCACGCAGGCGCTGTGCTACGTGCTTTAGGGACATTGCTTTGTCTGATCTTGCTAAGTTCGAGGTGGGTGATCCTCTTTTCTTCCTTTTCCGGATGGGGCGTTTGGGCCTAGAGAGCCTGGGGACGGGCCCCAGGCCACACAGCTTGCTCTTCTGGGACAAGGGATGCAAAGCCAGGGCTGGGTCCCCGAGTCCGGCCCTTAACAATCATGCAGTGGGTGCCACTCCCGCTCGGCTTGTGGCGGCTGAATCAGCAGCCCTGTGCACAGTGGCGCCTTGGGGCCAGGCACCCCGCAGGCCCGAGTGACCCGGATACTGACGGGAGAATGGTGTAGCCACACACATCCAGAACAAGGGCTCTGGTGTGGACGGAAGGTCTGCTCACTTCACCCCAAGTGCAGAATCTCAGTGATGAAGCCGTAACATTTTTACTTGCGAGGTGATCACACGTTTAGAATAATTGCATATTAGAGTTGGATGGCGGGGGGAGGGGGCGATGTTAAGGACTGAATGTCCCAGAATTCACACGTTGAAACCTTCCCCCTAGTGGGATGGTGTTAGGAGGCGGGGCCTTTGGGGGTGAGTAGGTCACGTGCGGGTGGAGCCCTCACGAATGGGATTAATGCCCTTATAAAAGGGACCCCGGAGAGCTTCCTTGTGAGGACACGGTGGCAAGACGCCATCTAGGAGCCACGAGTGAGCCCTCACCAGCCACTTGGGTCACAGACTTCCAGCCTCTAGGACTATGAGACATGCATTTCTGTTGTTTGCAAGCCACCCCATCCGTGGCACTGCGTTATAGCCCGAGACAGGCAGGCTTTGCAGAGCCCGGCACGGCCACAGGCGAGGAGGTGGCCGTGCCGGGCGAAGACGGAGACTTCAAGTAAGTCACATAAGCTGAGCCTCAATTCCCTGCAAGATGAGGGTAATCGCTGCCCCCACCTCGTGGGGCTGCCAGGAAAACCAAATGGGTCAGTGCCTGTAAGACCTTGCACAAACGGCCACCACGGCAAACGCCTGGGGAACGTTGGTCGCCGTTGTCATCGTCACCATCATCAGGTGGCCTTTCAAGTCCACCATTCCCGATGGGGCCTTTTGGAAAAGAAACCTATTCCTGATAGTGCCAGGCAGGTGCCAGCCTTGTGCTTGGTAGTCTAGGCACACACTCGCATCTGATCGAACTAATCCTCACCCAGCCTGGTGCATATTGGCGGGGAGACCGTGACCTCTGGGCCAGACCTGGCTTCCACACCCCTCTTCCACTCTGAGCAATACAACGGCCGGGATGGTCCCTTAAGATGCCCTCTGCCTTTAAACCGGGGAAGAATCACGAATCCGTCACACTCAGGCTCCACCCACGGCCAGCATGTTCACAAAGCCGCAGAGGATCAGAGAGGTCAAAGTCACGTCCCTAGAAAATTCAAGCGGAGAGGTTCACACCCCGGCTTCCCATCATCCGTGCACTTTGCAAGTCAGTTTGCTGCTTCTGTGAACACGGGTGGATTAAGCACAGTGTGATGGTTAATTTCATGTCCTGACTCGACCAGGCCATGCTCCCTGGTATCTAGTCAAAGGTTATTCTGGATTCTTTTCTGCGAAGGTGCTTTCTGAATGAGATTAACATTTAAATTCACAGGCTCTGAGGAAGGCAGGTTACTCTTCATGATGCGGGTGGGCCTCGCCCAATCAGCTGAAGGCCTCAACGGAACAAACACTGCACTCATCTGAGCAAGAAGGGCCCGTGCCAGCTGACGGCCTCTGGACTTGACCTGCAGCTCTTTCCGGGTCCCCAGGCTGCCAGATGGCTCTGCAGAGTTTGGATTCACCTGCCTCCATAATCGTATGAGCCAATTCCTTAAAATAAATCTCTCTATATATGCCTTATTGGTTCTTTTGCTCTGGAGAACCCTAACACACCCAGGTAGGAACTATGGCACGTATGAGTGGCAGGAAAGGGGTGGGGAAAGGCACTACCTGGGTTTCAGACCTCCTATCTGCAATAGTTTGCAACCCTCACGTCTCATTTCCATGTCTCGGTGAATCTCATTTCCATGTCTCGGTGAATCGTATTTCAAGCGGCTAGTTGAGATCAGAAGGAACAGAGCATTCTTTCCGACACAGCACTGTTGAACCTACACCTTCCAATAGCCTGGGGGAGGCAGGAAGGAGGAAGGGCCTCCCTGTGATATTCTCCAGCCCCGAGGAAAAAGAACATGCTGATTTAATGAATTTGAGTTTGAATATAATCAGATTTTCTCTATAGCAACGGCCCCACAACACGAGCCTTCTGGGGGCCGCAAGCAATAAGCGGCCATCTCCTGGTGAAACACATCACACGCAGGCCACAAGAGAAGCTGCCACCAGCACCTGAGACACCAGACCCCGGAACGGGACGGTCACATCCAGGCCTCAGCTGTAGACCAGCACGGAGGGGGGACAGGCCAGCTGCCACAAGCCTTGGGTTAGGCACCTGATAGGTGTTCACGTAAAAACATGCTTCCCCTCTGATTGGCAGACCTGAAAGGTGGACAGACGGTCTGACCCAAGTCAGAACCCAAAAGACGTTATCCTAGCTCACAACCCATGGTTAAGGTTATAGTGCTTTGTGTTCCTATCTTGTTTTCCAATTCATCAAAGGGCTTATTCCCATGGTCCAGCTGGACAGTAACGTGGCCTCCTGACTGGCCCAAAGGCTCTGTGGACTTGACCCCCTGCCAGCCTCCCCACCTGGATCCGTAAACCTGGCTGCCTGCCCACAAATGTTCATGCTTCCCCTCCAAAGCGTGGAGACATCCGCAGGAGGCAAGTATATCCCTGGCCGCTCTAGCTAGCTGGGTCACGTGACAGAGTTCTGATCGATGGAATGGGATGGAAGGATGTGTGTCACTCCCAGCCTGGCCACGACACCCCCTACCGTGTGCTCTCCCGTCCCCTATCCTGGCTGGAAGGTGGACTTTGCATGAGTAAGAAATGAACTTCTGCCAAGGCAGACTGCTGAACGGGAGACGATGTTCGCAAATGACGTGCCTGACCAGGGATTAGTATCCAAAATACGTAAAGAACTCAGCACCACACAAAATAGATAATCTGATTAACGGTGGGCAGAAGACCTGAACAGACGTTTGTCCAAAGACGTCCAGATGGCCGGCAGACACACGAAAAGATGTTCCGCATCGCTAATCATCAGGGAGATGCAAATCAAAACCACGGTTAGAAACCACACTTGTCACAATGGCCAATATCAAAAAGCCAAGGAATAACTGGTGTGGGCAGGGCGGTGGGAAAAAAGGAAGCCTCGCACACTGTTGGTGGGAATGCAAACTGGTGCAGCCACTGTGGAAGACAGGAGGGAGGTTCCTCAAAAAGTTAAAAATAGAACCACCATATGATCTAGTAATTCCATTGCCGGTATTTACCCAAAGAAAACAAAAGTACTAATTCGAAAAGATAAATGGACTCCTATGTTTACTGCGGTATTTACAATAAATAGCCAAGATACGGAAGCGACCCAAGTGTCCATCCATACGTAAATGGATAAAGAGGATATGGTATATATACCCAGTGGAATATTAATCGGCCATAAAAAAAACATGGGATCTTGCCATTTGTAACAACATGGATGGACCTAGAGAGTATTAGGCTAAGTGACAGAAGTCAGACAGAGAAAGACAAACAACCGTATGATTTCACTCATGTGTGGAAGCTAAAACACGAAGCAAACAGAAGCAGAGTCTTCCATTCAGAAGACGGGTGGTTGCCCCCAGGGGAAGTGGATGGGGGGGATGGGAGAAACAGACAAAAGGGATTAAGATTGACAGCTTTCCAGTTATAAAGTAAATAAGTCATGGGGATGAAAAGTACAGCACAGGGAAGAGAGTCGATAACGTGATAATGTCGTGCGGGGACAGGCGGTAGCTGCACCTGTCGCGGTGAGCCCTGAGTGATGCCCAGAACTGTCGAACCACGCTACGTTGTACACCCGAAACTAATTTCACATTGAACGTCGATTATACTTCAATAATAATAATAATAATAATAATAATAATAAAAACCCTAAGTGTTAACTTTTAGTTCCCGTTATGTCTGCAAAGTGCCTTATTCATTTTTTAAAAATATAATTCACGTGCGATTCCCTATTGAAAACACAGCTCAGAGGTTTTTAGTATATACATGGAGTCCTACAAACATGACTACAATCTAATTTTAGAATACTCAACAAAAGAACTCCCATGCCCAGTAGCAGTCATTCCCCAATCCCCATCCCCTCCCCAGCCCCAGTCAGACACTATTATACTCTCTCCCTTGATTTAGGACGTTTCATTTAAATGGGAGTCATAATATGTGGCCTTTTGTGACTTGCTTTTTCATTCAGCATAATGTTTTCAAGATGCATCCCCGTTGTAGCATAAATCAGTGCTTCAGTCCTTTTTTTTTTAAGTTTATTTTGAGAGAGAGAGAGAGAGAGCACGCAAGCACGCGCACAAGTGGGCGAGGGGAAGAGAGAAGGAGAGACAGAATCCCAAGCAGGCTCCACGCCATGAACACGGAGCCCGAGGTGGGGCTCAAACTCACGAACTGTGAGATAGCGACCTGAGCCGAGATCAAGGGTCAGATGCTCGGTCAACCCACTGAGCCACCCAGGAGCCCCGGCTAGATGGTTTTCTAAAGCAGCTACACCACCCCACGTTCCCACCAGCAGTGCGTGAGGGCTCCAATTTTTCCGCATTCTTGCCAACATTTGTTATTTTGTTTTTTTTTTTTATTTTAGCCGTCTAGTGGGTGTGATGTGGTATTTCACTGTGGTTTCTATTTCATTTCCCTGATAACTAATGATAGTGAGCATCTTTTCACGTGCTTATTGGCTATTTGTACACCTCCTTTAGAGAAATATCTATTCAGATAAAACTTTTGCCCATTTGTGAAATTGTGTTGTTGGGTTTTTTTTTTTTTTTTTTTACTATTGAGTTACAAGAGTTCTTTATACATTCTGGATGCAAGTCCCTTTTCAGATATATGATTTGCAAATATCTTCTCCATTCTGAGTCGTTTTCACTCTCTTGATAGTGTCCCTTGGAGCACAAAGGTGTTTAATTTTGATGACACTTGTTTCATTTTTAAAAATATGTTTACTTATTTTCAAGGCGGGGGCGGGGGGGGGGTGGAAGGGCAAAGAGAGGGAGACAGAGAATCCCAAGCAGACTTCATGCCGTCGGCGCAGAGCCAACACAGGTCTCGAACCCTCGAACCGCGAGATCACGACCTGAGCCGAAATCCAGGGTCAGACGCTGAGCCAACTGAGCCACCCCCCCACCCCCGGTGCCCGTTTCATTTCATACGTTATTCCTGATGAACTAAATTCTTCGGAACAATTCAATCCCCAAACAATAAGGGACAGTCCTGCCCTGTCTGCCGAGGCCACATCCTCTAAAAGCACAAGGATGACCTCCCGGGTATTGGGCGCCCCCTCTCCTCTTACATCATTTCAAAACGGATGCTCTACTGGGAACAAAGCTGGTCTGAGGGTACAAATGACACGCACGTAACGGAATGCTATGCAGCCACAAGAATCGCGACGCAGGTCTACGGCATGGCAGAACGTTCCAAAGATGCAGTGCAAGCATCAGGGAGCAGAGCGGCTGTAAAACACAGGCTCTTCTTGATTTCCCCCAACGGAGGCGTAACTTGGTATAATAACACATGCAAAAGTTACGTGTAGATAGCCGCACGAAATTGCACACACGTATATATCTGTGCAACCGCGTCCCAGATCAAGAATACACAATATTTCCATTACCCAGTAAGTTCTCCTGCGTCCCTTCCCAGTCCCTCTGCACCTGGCCCAGGCCAAAGGTATGGATTCTTTGGACTTTTGTCACCCTGGATTAAATCTGCTTATTCTTGAGCTTCGTGTACATTGAATCGTACAGTATATGATCTCTATCTCTTTTGTTGTTGTTGTTCCATGAATGTTTTCTACAGTCATCCAGGTTATTACGTGAACCGACACTGTGGTCTTTTAAAAATTATTATTGCTGTATATCCTTCCATCGTATAACTATTGCCCAATGTGTTTATCCGTTCTCCTGGGGATAGACACTAATCCTGCCTTCTTTTAAAGAAAAATATGAATATTTTCGTGGATAGTGGTGTGGCAGGAGGGAGGAAGTGCGGGCTGTGACGGGGGAGGGTCTGCCAGGTGGCAGGTGGCTGGTGGCAGGGGAGGGGGAGGGCACCGTAGGCAGAGGGGGAGGTATTTTTTTTTAATGTTTATTTATTTCGAGAGAGAGAGAGAGAAAGTGGAGAAGGGGCGGAGAGAGAGGGAGAGAGAGAATCCCAAGCAGGCTCCCACTCTCAGCGCAGAGCCCGACTTGGGGCTCGAACCCACAAACTGTGAGATCATGACCTGAGCCGAAACCGCGAGCAGGACGCTTAACCGACTGAGCCACCCGGGCGCCCCGGAAGAGGGGGAGGCATTAAAGTATCGCTAGCTTCTGTAACACAGAAGCCCCAGCCTCAGTGGGGCCCGGGGACAGCAGTCAGCCATCTGTGCACCACCCAACAGATCTCTCCTGCCCACCTACTACGCGCCAGGCAGGAGTAAACTCATCAGACTCTGCGTGTTCCTTCACACCTGGGGCAGCATTCAAAGCGTGCAGTTTGGCGAGCACAAATTCAAGTTCACTACTACGATCATCAAGCCCTATGTCCTGAGTCAGTTCATTCTTCCTTCCTTTTTTAATTTTCTTAATGTTTATTTATTTTGAGATTTTGAGAGAGAGAGAGAGAGAGAGAGAGAGAGAGAGAGAGAGAGAGAATAAGCAGGGGAGCAGCACAGAGACAGAGACAGAGAATCCCAAGCAGCCTCCGTGGTGTCGGTGCGCAGTCCAACGTGGGGCTCGATCTCACAGTCCGTGAGGTCATGACCTGAGCTGAAATCAAGAGTCGAGGGGCACCTGGGTGGCCCCGTCAGTTGAGCGTCCGACTTCGGTCATGATCTCCTCAGGTCACAATCCCACGGTTCGTGGGTTCGAGCCCCGCATCGGGCTCTGGGCTGAGAGCTCGGAGCCTGGAGCCTGCTTCGGATTCTGTGTCTCCTTCTCTCTCTCTGTCCCTCCCCTGCTCATACTCTGTGTCTGTCTCCCTCTCAAAAATAAATAAACATTAAAAAGAAAAAAAAAAAAAAGAGCGCTGAACCGACTAAGCCACCCAGAAGCTTGAGTTCACTCTTTCTTAATTTACCAAACAGTTAAGTCAGGCTGTGTGCCCAGCCCTGTGGCTGATTCTAAAGAACCAGGTTGACACGGCCCTGCCTGTGTGGGGTTCATATTCTAGAGGGACAGATGAAAAGCCAAACTCAAGTTGAACAATAAAATAATTGTAAGTTGTTCATATGGCTCCAGAGGTAAAACCCTCTGGGGCCAAATTATCGAAAATCTTCCGTCATTGATGTTAATGTAAATCTGAATAAACATTCACACGGTTCAAAATCCAAAATGTATAACCACAGTGAATAAAAAAATAATAAATAATAATAAAACAATAAAAGTGAGCTCCCTCTCTCCAGCCAATTTCCTTTCCCCAAAGCAAACAGTTTCGCTGTGGTTTGTATGATCTCTTCCAGAAATATTTTTGGCTTTTATAAACAAATGCATATATACACACACCCACCCTCCCTACCCCTCAATTTAGCATACTCTAAAGGAAGGACTCGACCCTGAAGGGGGAGGAGGAGTCATTCCTGCAGAGGGTAGTGGGAAGAACATTCCAGAAAGAGGGACCAGCGGGTGGAAAGCCCCAGAGGGCATTCAGACCCTGCGGACGTCGGGGTGAGCTTATCCGTTACTCACCCCTGCTTGGGAGGGTTCATCATCTGGTATTGATTGGGCTGTGTGCTTATCAGCGAGGAGAAGGAGGCGGCATTTATGACACTATCGTTCACTTATAACCAGGAGCTGCCCGTGGCCCGCTCTGTCAACCTGAGGTTGGCTCACCCCTAAATAAATAATACTCCCAATGCAATGAGCCGCGTTCAGGAACAGCCCCGAAAGGCTCAGTGGTCTTTGCGACAGATCAATAACAATCACCCTCGTCCCGCCCTCCCCACGCCCCTGGCTGCCTCTCGGGAAGGTCATAACCTTGAAGGTCTCAGCCTGCCGCTGGGGGAGGTGGAGAAGGGAGGGCAGGTGTATGTGCATGTGCACTTGATCTCTGGTTCTGCACGTACCTCCTCTGCCCTCACCTACCTCATCTCCACTCTGACTACGCACCTTAGGTCAATGGCAGTGATAACAGCTACGATCTCTCGAATCCTCACTATTTGCCACAGCCCGTCCTACGATGAAAGGACCATGTGAGTGACCCTCCCGAACCTCTCAAAGACCTGCCACCAGACCCACGTCTGCCCTCAGAGTCTCACGACACCGGCTCGCTCTGAACTCAGCGACCTTGTCAACTTTCCAGGGCTACGTGGCACCCAGGACCACGAAGTCAGGAGACACTTTAATTGCCACCCCTGCCCAAACCTTGTTATCATGGCCTCGAGATTAGCCGTCATCGTGTCACCATGTGGTCAGTGGCACACTCACCCCTGCCCAGGGGTGGCTCCCGGGTGCACTTCCTGTCCGCTTCCTACCTGGGTACATGGCCGTGGCCACCGTCCAGAGCCCCCAGGGAGCCGGTCCCATTCAGCGCGTGGCCTCGGAAGGAAGTCTCCAAGCCTCCTCACAGGGGAGACTCTGACTGCCTTCCTCCTTCCACATGTGTCCTGCAGTGCCACTGAACAGTCCCTTGTTCATTCAGCCCTTACGATCCCTCCTATGGCCCAGCCGGTGACGGGGGACACGCAAAGATGAGTATCGGACAGACGACACGGACAAAAGTCCCAGACGCGTGGCACTTACGGTCTAGGATGGAGAAGCCAATGATCCATTGCATAGGGATGGAAAACGTCTACTCTGTTAGCCGGGGATAAGGGATAAAGAGAACAATTTTAAACAAAAAGGAAGGGGGACAGAGATTAAGTATGGAGCCGGCAATGGGTGGAAAGTGGTGATTTTTCTTTTCCCCAATTCCTATTTAAATTGGTTCTCAATCTGAGCCGATTTTGCCCCCAGGGAACATTTGGCAAGTCCTAGACCTGTTGCTGATTGTCACAACTGAGGGGAGGGTCGTTACTGGCCTCCAGTTGTTGCTAAACATCCCACATGGCACCAGGCAGCCCCGCCCTCCCCCCCCCCCCCCATGACGTGGAATTATCCAGCAAACACGACCACAGCACTGAGGTCAAGAAACCCTGATTTAAATACGGTGGCTACTGAGGTGCCTGGGTGGCTCAGGCATGTAAGCATCCCATTCTTGATTTTGACTCAGGTCATGATCTCACGGTGCTGAGATCGAGCCCCGGGCTGGGCTCCGCACCGGGCGTAGAGCCTGCTCGGGATTCTCTCTCCTTCTGCCCCTCCCTTGCGTGCTCTCTCTCCCTCTCTCTCTTTCTCTCGCTCTCTCTCAGAAACTACATATATAATACATACATACAGCAGCTAGGGAGGGCCTTACTGAAAAGGTGACATTTGGGTAAAGACTCAAACAAGGAGCACGTACCAGATTTTCATGGTCACACACGCGCACACACTCGTGTGTAAGCTCACACACGTGCATACAGGTGAACAGACTCTGACAGACATCAGGCACCTCACCTATGTGTTTTTTGTGAGCCTCACCTCTACATCTTTGTGTCTAGCTCAGACCACGCATGCTGGGGGGACATTCAGGATACAATAAAATCGGGGTGTGTGGGTGGCTCTGCCGGTTAAGCGTCCGACTTCATCTCAGGTCAAGATCTCACAGGTTGTGGGTTCGAGCCCCACGTCGGGCTCTGTGCTGACAGCTCAGGGCCTGGAGCCTGCTTCGGATTCTGTGTCTCCCTCTCTCTCTCTGCCCCTCTCCCGCTCCCACGATCTCGCTCTCAAAAATAAATAAACATTAAAAAAATTATTTAATAAAAAAGTATGCAATAGAGTAAACACAGGAGTAAGGAGGCGCTTGTCATGTAAGGCCGAAGGACACAGAAGCAGGAGGTCCAGGAGCTTGGGCGGGGCAAGGCAGGCACCCCGTCCCTCTAAACCCTCTGAGAATTTCCAAGCCCCTCCCTGCCCCCCGAAGCACTTCTAACTTAGGACCTGGGAGACCGAGGAACCAAGTACAATGTGCAGCCCTTATCTGGATCCCCACGTAAACAACAAAGGCAAGAAACAAAACCAAAACCCAATCCTGAGCGGGGGGGGGGGGGGGGGAATCGAAACGCTGCTGGGTTTGGGTGATATTAAAGGGTTTCTGTTTGGTTTTCAGGTGTGATGATGTTGTGGCAGTTAAGTTTCAAAAGCGTTCTTCCTTTAGACTTTGCGCTCAAAGGTCTGTGGATAAAATGATATAATGTCTGAGATCGGCTTCCAAATAACCAGGGCAGGCAGGCGGGTCACCGGTGGCACAGGAGTGGTCACAGCTCCGTTACTGCTCAAGCGTGAAGGACGCAGGGACGTCACTGTCCTGTTCTGTCTATGTTGGGGAATACTTGAGATATTCCAGAATCATGTTTTTAAAATTAATAGGAATTAAGCTATGCAGGAGCTCTAAGGAAAGTTCTTGGGGGTCAATTTTCTCATCCCCTCCTGGCAGGCAGAAGCGGGGTGGGGGGGCGGGGGGAGGGAATCTCTCCCCTGGGGTCCCAAACCGGTCCTTCTGGTGCCAGAATTACAGGGACACGGGAGGGAGTGGCTCATCACAGAGCTGAGGCCCCTGTTGCTGGGACAACTCTGTTACCTTCCCTGAGGCCCCTGTTGCTGGGACAACTCTGTTGCCTTCCAGGCTGAGCAAGGCCTTAGCCCGAGGCTGGCCTTTTGGGCAGGCCATCTCAAGGTGGCCCCACAGTAAAATAGAGTTGGTGTCCAGACGCTTCGCCAAGCGCCCAGGAAGCTCTCCCGGTCCCCTGCCACGGTGAGCATCTCACAGACCGGGGACCCAGGCCTGGCCGAAGAAGAATAACCAAGCCTAGAAGCCAGACTCTTGATTGATTGATATTCTGGCAATGCGAGGGCGTCAGGACGCTTAGGTGCAAGTTCACGTCCTACCTGCGCCGCCTCTGAATCATCTCAAGGAAACGGCACTTCATGTAGGCGGCCCCTGGGACAGAGAAGGTTCGAGATAACCAAGGCTGCATCTCCCAGTGATCCAAACAAACTTCTTCTGATGGCAACCTTTGTAAACACGCTTAGTTCCCTTCTGATGTTTCCGATATAAAGTGGCCGTGACTCTGGTGCAACAGCTCAGGGCTGTGCTGAGAGAAGGTGAGGCTAATGAGGAGAAGGAACCGGAAGTGAACCCTTGAAATAGGGAAATGAGGGCAAAACCCAGCAAAACAGGTGTGGGCTGGGGGAGGGGGGTGGGAGGGGACAGCGAAGCGATCTCCCCTAAGTCCAGGATGATCGGTCAGTAAACAAACTCCGAGCACTAGCTCTGTGCCCAGCAGTGTGTTAGACACAGGAACAAATGGATGCAAACACCCTCCCCACCCTCCAGGAGGTTCACGGACTGGAGGCAGATAAGCTCCAGCTACCAACTCTGGTGGCAGGAAGCTCCTCACCCCCTTGATTGGGGGTATCAGGGAAGGTTCCCTGAGGAGGTGATGCCTGGCGGAGCTGGGGACGCATACGTGCTCCCCAGGGCAGTGCTCGGATGCAGGAATCCCTCAACCTTGCAAAGGCAAAGTGTTCTCCCTACCCAGAGGGGCCCCGGGGCTTGGGGGGGGGGTGGGAATAAGGTGGCAGGTATTTCATGCTCCACAGGTGCAATCCACCAGCACACGGGGCCAGCATCAAGTGTGGGAAACGGTCCTGACACTCCTTGTCATCTGCTAAGGCCACAGTTCTTGCCTTGAGATGAAGGTAGTCCCATTCGATTGCGTTCTTCGCTACAGATCTTTCTACGCATGGGACCTTGGAAGACAAGTTGGAGGAGTTCTGACTTGCCACCTCCCATGAGCCTGTGTGACAGTGTGCTGTCCTTGCACGGAGGTGAGCTACTCCAACACTGGCAGATGAAGGGGGAGAGAGAAGCGGGCAGGTAGGTGCTCCACCCCTCGCCCCTCCCCCCCCCATGGGGAATTCCCCCATGGGGAATGGCCAAGACTTAATTCTCATGAACATTACCCTGGTGGCATATGGAGAGGAGACTGGAACACGAGCAACGAGTAGCCGTTTAGGAATCAACGTGAAACGAGACATGACTGATGGGGTCTTGAAAGAGCAGGGGCTGGGGGGGGAGGGGGGAAGGGTCAGATCTGAGGAAAGACCCATGATTCGTTCAGGGTTGACCGCGAGGCAGCGTGGGGTGAGGTGTTGCAGGCTTAAACGGGTAGTTGTGTCCAGGATGCAGGCAGGCACCGGGCGGGAATCCCACCCCAGGGCAGAGTTAAGAGACCCAATTTCCAAGGCATTTCCCGCCTTGGCATTGGAAATTTTACATTCCTCCCAATCGAGGACAGCCAGCCACCAAGAAGACCAGACGGGGGCCCTGAAAGGAACAACAGCGGCCATTTCTAACCACCCCCCTGCTTTCTCTTTGCTTATTAAAGTCTTCTCTTCAGCAGGACCAGCCTGCACATTGCTGGAGCAGGAGCAGAGCCATCAGAGGCTGAGCTGGCGGAGGGATCGCGTCGCGCGGAGCCCACGCCCTTTTTGTACACAGGGCAGCACGGGAACCGGGGAGGGAAAGTGACCCACCCGAGGTCACAGAGGGGAGCTGAGGGGGACCCATCCTCGAGGCTTCAGTTCCAGGGCTGTTTTCTGTCACAGGATGCTATAGCCTCAGAGTTTGATTTTGAACTGGATGGAAACTTAAAGCCTAAACCACCAGTCCTTAAGTGGTGCCTAAAATTATACCCATTAGACTCATTCCTTTGGGTCACTGAACTCTCTCCAGGAAACGAGAGCATGAAATTCAGGTGTGTGTGTGTGTGTGTGTGTGTGTGTGTGTGAGAGAGAGAGAGAGAGAGAGAGACAGAGACAGAGAGACACAGAGACACAGAGACAGAGACAGAGAGAATGAATCAGCCCGGGAAGGCAGGGCCCACGTCTGGATGCTGGGGCTTCTGGGAAACAATGCAGCTTCTTCTGTGCTGTTGACACAGTGCTTGGTAAACACTGCATGACTTGTAGACCATGTCTTTCTCCTCTGGAGACCAATGACAAGACCCACGAAGTCCAACAGAGGAAAAGATTAACGATGAGTGGTTGAACTTATCAGGTCCTTTTAGAAGAGCATACATCTGAGTTGGGTATTACACAGGGAAAGATCTGGGGCAGGGGGGTAAGGGGGGAGCAGGTGGAATGTCACAGAAAGTGTATAGGTGACTGGAGTCCTGAATAAAGGCAGACAGTCTCTGGGACCTGTGGCCAAGGGGCAGGCTCCACCCATGCCCATGGCAGGCATCGCTAATCAACCACAGCACTCTTTCCCACCGATCCCAGGCTTGACTTCAAGATCCTTTTGTGCGGAGCACTCCAGACAGCCACTGACAATCGAGCCACAGGGGACCACGTGATAAAGTCTACACAAGATCTCCCATCTGTGGGAGGAGGAGGAGGAGGAGAGAGGATGAGGAAGGCTTGGGTGTCAAGAGCCAGGCTGCAAAAACCTCTGGCCGTTTGGTGATATTCAGAACCCCTCATTCATTGGTTTACGTGCGGCCACGCTTTCTAAAGAGTCGTTATCTTTTAAAGAAACATACTAAAATATCTGTGGATGGATGGGTGCAATGTCTGAAATTTATTTCTTTTTATTTTGGAGAGAGAGAGAGAGCATGAGCTGGGGAGAGGGGCAAAGGGAAAGAGAAGGAGAGAGAATCAGCATGCTCGGCGTGGATCCCGACGCAGGGCTCCGTGCTACGACCCTGAGCCCCTCAGGCTCATGACCTGAGCTGAAATCAAGAGTCAGATGCTTAGCCCCTGACATTTACTTTAAAATGCTAAGTCCCAGATAGTGAGGCAGGAGGATGGGGAGGGGGAATGTAATAGCCATACCACAGAACATTATTTGTCCATAAAAAAGGAATGAAGCCCTGACCCATACTACAGCGTGGATGAACCCAGACCACATCGCGCAAAACGAAAAAAGCCAGACACCGAGGCCACGTATCGTACGATTCCATTTATATTTAACATCCAGAGCAGGTAATTCCCTAGAGACGGAGAACAGATTTTAGGGGTCACGAGGATTGGGGTGGGGGGGTGGGTCACGGGGAGGAACTGCTAAGGGGCGTGGGGCTCTCCTCTTAGGGTGATGAAAACGTTTTGGAAATAGGTGATGGCTGGACACACCGTCAGTGTGCTAAACGCCACTGGCTTGTACACTTTAAAGTGACTGATTTTATGCACTTCATTAAAACAAGGCTCCCCCCACCCGCCATGCTCCTTTTCCAAATAAAGAAAAACTCAGGAACAGCGGTGCCCAGAAACAAGGCGGGGACAGGGGCTGGGTGCGGCAAACTACCTCTGAACCCCCAGCTACCGACGCTGTAGTCCCCAGCCGGTCTTAACGTCGTCCCAGCCACCTGCTAGGCTCCAACCTGACCAAGCCCTTGCGTCCAGATGCGCATTTCATCCTCCCCCAAAGAATGAGAGTAATTAAAAGAGACACCGCCGTGCAACAGGCTTTAGCGGGCTGTAGAGCCCAGGAGCTGTGGTGTCCCTGGTTACCGATGAAACAGTCCCAAGTTGAGCGGGAGGCGAGCGCTTCCTGTCTGTCGGGGGCTCGGCTCGCCGTCCAGGAAACCACCTGCTGCCGCGCCCCTGCTAACTGGGTGCCCGGCAGCCTAGCGATGGCTCTGTAAACAGATGCCTCCTCCCGCCCACGCCAATCTGCGTCCTCCGGCTCCTGACCTTCTCAGAGCTGCCTGACAACCGGGACTGGGTGCTGCCCACGCCAAAAACACAAAACCCGGCCACCCACACCCTCCATGGAAATGTCACTGGCCAGAGTAGCCGCCTCTCATCCCCAGAGGCTCCTGGTTACAGGCATGGCCGGGATTGATCACTCTGGCAAATAAACATCGACCCAACCGGAACACCGGTGAGGGGGGGAGAGGGGGGGAGGTGGCCCCAGCAGCTCCGGCTGGGGGACGCGAAGTGTCGTCGCCCTTCTGAAAAGCAATCTGGTCTCTGTCCCGAGCCTCCGAAATAAATTCCCCTAGCCTGTGACCCGATACGTCTGCCTCTCGGGGTCTGTCCTAAAAGATCATCAGAACCGGGGATGGGAATCAGCGTGCAAGGGAATCCATCATCACAGGGTGGACGGAAAAGGGTGAAAACGCAGAGAGATGAACTGTAAACGGTGGCTAAAGACAGCACAAGGAGAATTCTCACATGGCTACAGAGCGACGTTGACCCCACATTTCAGACCTGGGAAAATTCTGGGAGCATAATACGAAAGGAGTAAGAGTAGGGCCCCAAACTGTATATCTGATGGACCGAAATCACTAACGGTGACTACGAGAGTTTATCACGAGCTCACTGGGTGCCTGGGCTGGGCTGGACGTGTATTCACATGACCTCATTCAGCCTTGCAGCGAGCCTGTGAGGAAGGCCCGACTTCAGGCCCATTTCACAGATGAAGGGGTCGAGGCACCGAGAGACTAAGTCATTAGCTCCACATGGCTAGGCGCCAAGATCACTAAGCAGTGACATTGGGACCGGAATGCAGGTCCAGAATACAGCGTGTGAAGCCATTTAGGTTAAAACCATCAGCACCTTTCAGGAAACAAAAGCCGAAAGAGCAAATGTATCAAAACGTTAACAGGAGTCATTTCCCGGCGGTGCCTTGGGGGGGGGGGGGGGGATGATTTTTATTTTCTTCTTTATATTTTGGGTATTTTCCATATTTACTCCAGTGGACATGGGCTATTTTAAAGCCAGAAACCAGGCTATTTTTAAAAGGCTCCAGAGATTTCATAACCTTCCCTAGATGGTTTAAATAACAACACCACAAACAAAGACCAGTAATGCGAGGAGATCTGCCCTCCCAGGACTCCCCCGACCCCACAGCCCTGGGCGGTGTGAGCAAAAGCTGTACTGTCTTACACATTGATTTTCCTTCCTGGGAGACCGTGCCCTTGACTTTAAATAGCTTCAGGTCAAGAAGCCTGAGAACAGCTCTCCCCTTCCGTGCTCTCAGGGGGCAGGCGGCACCCTCTGTACCTGCTCCCTGGATTCCCAGGCTGGAGGCAGGGCAGCGGCGGGGGGGAGGTGGGGGGTGTGTGGGGCAGGGGGCGGTCACTGAGCTTGGCCCCCCGCTAAAAACACACCAGCTCTCCCGGGAGCCAGGATTTGCTGGGAGCTAGAGACACATCATCAAGGATTAACCCAAACAAGCTTGGGAGGACACACGGGATGCTGGTGGGGGCGTGGGGACAGGAGGCCCCGAGCCTGTGCACCTCCAAGGACATGGCTAATTCAACCCAGCGCCCCCAACCAGCCATCGAACGTGATCAGAGGCAAGCAGGCAGCAGGAAAAAGAGGTAGGCAGGTGACACAGAGGCGAAGGCAGTTTTGCACGTAGCCTTTCCTGGCTGTGAGAACAAATATAAATGTATCTGAGAGATCATTAAAATACATAAATACGTAAGACGGCAATGATTACGTCAGAAGGAATGGGCTTGAAGACACCTTTCTTTCTCTACTCCCAAGTTTGCTCTCAATTGTTTTGAAATCAAATCAGACAAACATACATGTTTGCATGGGAAGTCTGCCAGGCTCCTGTCTCTTCTCTGTCCTTTCTGGACCCAAGGCCAGGAGCGGTTTCCAGCTGACTCGGAGTGCCTGACCTCGCAGGCAGGAGTAAGCCAGCGCCGAAGGGGCAGAGCCAAGCAGGTGCACGGCCCTCGACGTGGCCCCGTCTGGTTCGTGAAATGAAAAACTGAATCCGTGGCAGCAACAAATCCCCTGGCTGAGCTTTTCCGGTGAGGCTGAGAGTGGGCTCCCTCCCTCCTTGGGGCCATCGGACAAACGTACCGTTCTCTCCTGAAACCGGGCCTGGTGTTCGAAACGGTAAGAAAGGAGGCAGCACAAAGAAAGGAAGGAAAAAGCCCACTCCTTCCTCGGTCTCTCGTCTAACGCTGCAGCTAAAGGCTTGCAGAATGCCAGCAGGGAGGGAGCCCGACCCAGCCTGGCTGGAGGGTGGGCATGGGCCGCACACAGAGGGAGCAGGTGCTGTCCACAGCCTCCTTGGGAATAGATCCATGAGATGCTGGGGGGGTGGGTAACTCCCCAGGCAACCCCCTCCCCAAACCTCCAGCCTGCCTGCTGAAGAATCTAAAATGAACAGGTAGGAGTCCATAAACACCTCCATATTTCTAGAGGTATTTGCCAAGCACTTGCTATGTTCCAGGCACTGGAGGAGGCTACAATGACAGGCAAGATGCATGGCCCCTGCTTGCCATGGGGAAGCAGGTATTAATCAAGAAACACAACCATAGGGGCACCCGGGTGGCTCGGTCGGTTAAGTGTCCGAATTCGGCTCAGGTCACAATCTCGTGGTTTGTGAGTTCGAGCCCCGCGTCAGGCTCTGTGCTGACAGCTCAGAGCCCAGGGCCTGCTTTGGTTTCTGTGTGTGTGTGTGTGTCTCCCTCTCTGCCCCTCCCCAACTTGTACTCTGTCTTTCTCTAAAAAACAAACAAAAAAAAAGAAACAACCACAGAATTACCAACTGTGATGGCTGCAATAAAGGAGAAAAAAGCTTGGCTCTTGGAGATCAAACCCCAGGATACCTCTGGAAGGAGAAGGGCCGAGGTGCTTGTCTGGCATGCACGGGGCAGGCCTTGCACACAGCCGGTGCTCAGGGACCTACCGGAAGTTGACCCAAGGCCACCAGCTTTTGGGTGGAAGGGTCACACAGAGCAGAAAGACCTTGGAGGCAGACCCGTGTCCACACCCCAGCTCCCTCTCCCTCTCCCTCGCCTTCTAAGCCGTGTGAGCTTGTAAATTACTTCATGGTCTATAAAAACATGCAGAAAGAACACTTATTTCAAAGTGCCCTGTCGAGGAGTAGAATGTAAGTCCCTGCATGGCTCCGTCTCCACTTGTACCTCCCCTCCCACCAATTCATCCTCCGTGCAGGAGGCTGATCGCTCCACAGGCTGCATCCCTGGGCATCCTTGTCCTCTGGCCACCTGCTAGGTTCTTCCGATGGGAGATACCGGCAGGACCACTGGTGGGGGGGGGGGGAGGGTCAGATGATTGATCCCATTACAGCCATCCTCACCTCCCCAGCTGTGGTTTTGCCCAGGGCTGCATTCATCCACCTTGGCCCACAGCTCCTGCTGGGGGGACCCCTTACCAGGCAATGGCTTTCTGGGGTTCCTCCAGCTCCCCGCCTTCTCCGTGCCCACAACAGCCCCCCCAATGATGTGAGCCCCCTGAGTGCTGCACATTCCCTGCTGGGGGGGCCTTTCTCCTGCCCCCGCCTCTGGAACAGCCCTTCTCCCACCCTGCACTCACCTCCCTGAGTCCCCTGCTGGGTTCTTGACTGATCAAGCCCCTGTGACAAGCTCAATCCTTTGGGTCATGATGGCAGGGTGGAAGATATCCCCCCGCCCCCCATCCAGGGAAAACGTGTTCGGGCTGCAACGCTTCCAAGCTGGATAGTTCGGTCTAATCTAAGGAGTTGCTAGCTAGAAAGGGTAAGCAGGAGGCCACAATCGGTCCTGAGGTCAGAGCGATCTCCGCAAACCCTGTACGTCCTGCAGGCCAGGCACTGCACCGGGTGGGTGGCTAAGAGCCCCTACTCCTGAGAAACAGCCCTGCAGAGGCAACACAAGCCTGTAAACCAGTACACGATGGGCTAAGTGCGATAAGAGCCCGGAACTGCAAGGGGGGCGGAAGCTGTTAGTCCGCATAGGGGTGGTGGTCAGGAGAGGCTTCTCCGAAGAAGAGCCTCTCCGAACGCGTAGGAGAGTTTGCTGGGCTAAAGAGCACTCAGGGCAGAGGGACAAACATGAGCACAGACAAGGAGGGGAGACGCCTGGCGGGGCAAAAGTCAGCCTTCTCATGCCGTCCAAAGGACCTCGTCATTTAAAGCGACGGCTGGCCACAACCGAAGAGCGACCCACAAACATACCCTTGCCTCAGGACCTTTGCACTTGCCGTTTCCTCTTTCCAAAGCACTTTTCTCTGAAAATCTTTGTACAGTGGCTCCTGCTCGTTGTCCACCTCAGAGGCTTCCCCTGATGGTGAATAGCTCCCTGGATGAGTTTCCTGTTGCTGCTGTAACAAAGCACCAAGCGTCGTGGCTGACGGCAACACAAGTTCTCCCAGTTCCAGAGGTCACAAGTCTGAAACGAGTCCTACTGGGCCAAAACCAAGGGCTCTATTCTTTTTTGGATGTTCTGGGAAAAATGCATTTCCCTTTTCCGGCTCGTAGGGGCCACCCACATCCTTCGGCTCACGGGCTCCTTCCAGCTGTAAAGCCGGCAACAGTTGGTCAAGGCTTTCTCAGGCTATGTCCCCGGCTCTGGCCTCTTTCACTTGGAAGCACCCTCGGGGCCTCATCGGCCCACCCGGATGATACAGGCTAATCTCCCCATTTAAGGTTCTTAACTTAATCACATCTGCAGAGGCCTCTGTGCCCGGGAAAGCCACGCTTGCAGCTTCTAGGCCTGAGAATGTGGACATGTTTGGAGGGCCGCTCCACCGGCTACCACACTCCCCTTACCTTTCACCCACCACTTTCTCTTCCCTTCCCCCCGCCCCTGATTTTCCTCCAAGCACTTCAAACACCCAGGTTCGGATTACTCATGCACTTGTTGATGGCTTATCTCGCCCACGAGGATACAAAGCTCCAGACGGGTGGGGTCTTATCGGTCTTGCCCACCTTGTGTTCCCAGCACCTAGAACGACATCTGGTACGTAGTATATGCTCAATAAACGGGCACTGGAAGGGATGGAGGGCAGGCGAAGGAGAGCCGCTAGTCAAGCCTTGGCAAGTACCCCCCCACCCCCCCGCCTCCCCCCTACACCTTCCTTTCTGTCCTGGGAAGTAGCAGTTCTGAAAAGCCTGAACGTCACCTGGGTCTTGCCTCAGGTGGGCCATTGTCACTGAATCCAACCTCCTCCTAAAGTTACCAAAGTTGGCGTCCTAGAACAGTCAGGCTCTGGGCCGAGGGAGGAGGGTTCACAGTCAGGGATCATTAGACAGAGGGAGGAGCCAGCCCAGCTGAGAGCCAGCAGACAAGGAGCCAGCTGGGTGAAAAACAGCTCGACCCAGACACAATGGACGGGCACCAGGGACAAGATAGTGGAAGGAGAGTGGGGTGAGAGGGCATTATAAGGCTGGGGCCCAGGCATCTGTAGGCACCAAAGGGATGACCCTAAGCAAGCAGGAAGCAGGGCCCAGGGCCAGTCCTCTCCTGGGCTCCAGGGAGCTCCTGTCTGAGGGCTCGGGGCAGGGAGCTCCCGGGAAGGAGAGACTCACTTCTGACTCTCAGCCAGGACACAATTATCATTCTGCGCCGGACTCTACCAGTTAGGTGGCCAGCCCCGGGTACGGGTCATAGATAGACTGTCACAGAGATGACTGAGATAATCTAGCCCTGGGACAGTAACTCCTCCACTCTGTGTGAAATACTCCCCATCCAGCACCATGGCAGACATTGCTAATCAAACCCCGCACACCATCCAACTGAGCCCAGAGGGCCCCGCCCCTGACCTAGGCAGTCACAACCAGTAGATGGGAGTCAGCAGCAAAATCCAACCCTCCACTTCTCCAGGGAAGGTCTCCAGGGAGACCTGCTGAAGACCCACAGAGGGGGCGGCTCCACCCTCTGGCTGGCTAACTTTTTAGGTTTCTCAGGCAGCCTCTGTCAAACAAGGACCTCGAACTCCAAAAGCCGATCGCCATCAAGCCAACACTCTTTTTGTAGTGTGAATTATTCATGAGTTTTAAGAAGTTGCATTTGCATCTAGTAGGTTGAAACGGAGACAAAGACAACTCTAGTTGGGTGGATGTGTCTGCGGGGAAGGCAGGGCTGGGGGCAGGGCTGGAAAGAACGTCTGAGAGCCGCCCCTGCACCGGCAGAATGCTGGAAGCTCATTCTTGGAAAACCATTTTTTCTTATTAGTAAAACTCAACATACTGTTTATAGAAAAATTAGGGAACGCACGAAGCGGAAAGAGGAAAACAGCAGGCGCCCACTGGTGTCTCTACCACCGGGAGAGAGCCACTGCCAGCGGCCTGGGGTCCATCCAGGGGGCTTTTAAATGCAGGGACCTGCTCCCCTCCCCTCTCCTGAGGGCAGGAATCACCGACAAAAGGTGCCCGTGGCAATCAGATGTGACAGTGAGGGGCTCAGCCCCTCCTCCCACCCTGAGCACCTGGGCGCTGACCACCCACCTGGGTGCTGACCACTCAAACATGGCAGTCTGGTTCAGAGGCAAGACAGAGGTCTTGCTCTGCTCCCAAAGCAAAGAACCCGGTGGGTCCTGACATTGAAGGAGGCCAGTCTGCAGAGCAGACCCTCAGCCTGGGTGCGCGGAGGTCACAGAGCCTGTGAGGGCCACGGTCACGACGGGTCCGGCCACTAATAGGTGCCAGGCGCTTTCTGGAGTGGGTATGTCCAGTCTTCTCAACCAGGCCTGGCATCAGGCCCACGACGGGAGGAAAAACAAAGCAGAAGCTCAGAGAGGTTTCACGGCTGGCGAGTGGCAGGGCTGGGGTTTGCATCACCCTGCAAAGTCAGTGTCAGTGACCGCCCGGCGCCCTCCCCGCAGCTGTGCTACTTATTCAGAAAACCAACAGTTCAACAGCAAACAGAATAAACTGCCATGACCTCATCTAGGTCCTTCCCGGGGGGCACAGCCCACTCTCCACCTTCGCCATCATCTCCCTCTGCCTGGCACGGGCCCCGGCCTCCACCTGCGTCCCCTTGCCCTGCCCTGCTGTGCACACTGTCTGTCCCTGCACCAAGCCGTGGGCACCTGCGGTTCACCGAGGGAGCCCACACCCTGCCCCACGCTCCCTGGGCTCAAATCCCAGCCCGCCTCTCGCTGATCATGCCAGCCCTGGGCAAGTCTCTGATCCCCTCGGTGCCTCAGGCCGAACAGGGATGACAACAGCATCACTTCAGGGCACAGGGAGGCACCGAGCTCCGTGCTTGGCAAGCTCCTGGCGATACCAGGAAGCTAGCCCCTTGGTCCTGTGGGTCTATCAGAGTTAACTGCTGCGTAAACACGGCTGGAGGGCTGGATCCTGGGCATCTTCAAAGTGTGTGTTCTTTTTATGGCATGCCCTGAAGTGCCCCCTTAAGGACCAGAGGCCACTTCGAGAGAAAACGCAGGAGTAACAATGGTTACCATGGGGAAACTGAGTGCCCCAGGGATGATATACACATCATCTTATTTAATTCCCGTAACAAGCAAGAACAGAAGGAGTTACTGTGCGCACTTTACGGACAGAAAAACTAAGACCTAAAGAGGTCAGACACTGGTCCCGGGCCCCACAGCAAAACCGTGGCAGAGCTCAGAGGGGTCACCCCAAACAGCATTCATTCCTTGCTTGACCCTGATTTATTGTCCCTTCCTCCGTCCCGCTGCCTGAGACACTAATGGTAATGGCTGGAGCTCTAGCAGCCATATCGGATCATGAGGTCAAGAGCCATACCAGGAGAAGGCAGTGCGATGAGCCAGGGAAGCCAGGGTCCCTCAGAATTTGTGGCGCACAGCTGCCATACAAGCTTTGGACCATCCCTGCAGAAATGCGCACCTGTTTGCGACACCGTTATTTGGGGCTTTCTGTAACCCACGGCCAAACCTAATCACGACTGTTCCAGAATCACCCCTAAGTCCATCTCTCTCGGGGCTGGAGAGGACAAAAGCAGGCCAGCCAGTGTGCTTCCAGGGAGGGCTCTGGGCTTGGTGCCTGCTGGGGGCCAGAGTGAAAGGGAGGCTGCCAGATTCCTACCTGTGCCTCTCTCTGCAGGTCTCACTTTCCTAGGCTTGAAAGAACTCTGTAAAGTCTCATTTACAAGGTAAATCTATGCCTGAGGCTCCACGGGGTTCCTGAGGCTTTTATGAGGAAGAGATTTCAAAGATCAGTTTAGAAAGCGCTTACCTACATCAATGGTCACAGAACCAAGAAAGGCCACTTTTGTGCAGCGTCCCGTTTAAACGGACACACCAGCATCATGAAAACACCTATGATAAGGAGACTCTCAGCTTGTTAATGGTCTCTCTCTCTCTCCCTCCCCTCCCATTACAAGTCAGGTTTATTGAGGCATAGCTTACATATAGCAAAATGCACCCTTTCGTGCATACAGTTCCACGAACCCTGATGAGTCAAGTTGTGTAACCGCCATACAGAATATTCTATCACCCCCAACAACTTCCTTTGGGCCTCACTGTGGTCAATCCTCGGCCCCTGACAACCACGGACCCATTTTCCTGTTCTAGGATTCCGGCTTTTCCAGAATGTCATATAAAGGAACCACGCGGGGAGCCTATAGCATCTGGTTTCCCTCGCTTTGCATGCGTGTGCAATCCACCTGGGTCACGTGCAAGGTCTTTCTTCCCTTCTCACCACTGAGCAAGACAGCTCTGTAAGAGGCACTATGCTCTGGGTATCCATTCACCAGCTCAGGGACATTTGGATTGTTCCCACCTTTTGGCTTCTGTGAAGACAGGACACACAATGACGTGGGACTACATAGAGAGAGAGAGAGTTGTGTGCATGGACATGTTTCCATTTCTCTTGGGAAATATCCGGGGGGGGGGGGGGATTACTGAGGCAAATGGTAGTGTAGGTGTCATTTTATAAAAAAACTACCAGAGGCGCCTGGGTGGCTCAGTCGGTGAAGCGTCCGACTTTGGCTCAGGCTATGATCTCGCGGTTCGTGGGTTCGAGCCCCGCGTCGGGCTCTGGGCTGACAGCTCGAAGCCTGGAGCCTGCTTCCGATTCTGTGTCTCCCTCTCTCTCTGCCCTGCCCCCACTCACCCTCTGTTTCTCTCTCCTTCAAAAATAAATAAACATAAAAAAAAATCTTTTTAAAGCTCCTATGTTACCACGGGTTCCAGCTATCTTAACGCCTCACAGAAAGCCTTCCAGAAACTTTTAGAATTCATTCGTTCGTTCATGCAAATGCTTACTGAGTGCCCTCTATGTGTCAGACACCACTCCAGACCTTTGGGACACATCCATGAACGGACCAGGCTTGGGCTGCCCGGGGTCCTCCCCGTGGTTCCCCCAGGCCCTCCCCCAGCCCAAAGAGGCTTGCCCAAGTCAGGAGCGAGCAGCCAGGGAAAGCCAGAGCCCATAGAGAATATTCTGGGTTCCTTGCTGCCCAGCCCCCACTGAGAGCCACATCACAAGAGGAGGTGCTCTGCAAGCAGGCACGAGAGTGCTCCCCGAGCACACAGCCATCCCATGCGTTAGTTCCGGTGTTTGCTGACCACCCACTCTGCACCAGGCACTGGGGAGGACCCAAGGGACCACAGCAGAGCCCGTGCCCAGGAGGACTCACAACTCACAGAGGACAGCTGTCAACGCTCCCTAGGGGGAAGTGGGTTGAGTGCCGGGGTACTGGAAATAGGGGTTGGGGAATCAAGGAGGGCTGCCTGGAGGTGGTGAACGGCAAGATCAACAGATGGGGGATGGAGGGAGGGGCATGTCTCACCCGGGCTTCGTCGGACCCCTCTGGGCCACTCTGTGAGGAAGACAGGCCGGCCATTTCAAACCACCTTCTTGGGTGAGGAGATTGGGACCACGCGGCCAGGTAGGGTCCCGTGGCTCTAGCCAAGAATCAGTGGCTGCTGGTTCTGGAGGGGATGCTGTATTACACACGTGGGGAGCATCAGCTTATCCACACCACTGTTCTGGGGGGCTATGAGAATTGCCCCCCTTTGTCGTGAAAAAGTGCCTTGTGCAAAGTCAGAGGAGGAACCAAGGCTGCATGAGTGTTGCGGCCCAGCGCCCAGCACGGCCACCCCCTATACCTGTCCTTCTGCCCTCTTTGGGACGGCCCGTCAGGCTGCAGCTCCCAACACCGAATCCCACAGGCATAAGGGGGCTTGAAGGGGCTGAATGCCCCCACCTGAGTCCCAGGGTCTTGCCTGGCCACTTCTGGATAGAAGACAGGTCGCCAGAGCTGGTGGTCCCGGGCGGCTTCCCCTTGCCCACTCTTCTCCAGGACACAGGACCAACGTGCAGGGACCCTTCCCTCCCACCCCGTGAAGCTGATGAGCAGAACTTGAACTTGGAAGGGAAGAAGGAGGAGAAGCGGGCAGACCCCGTCTCCTGGCAGCTGCTGGACCACCCACTCTGGGCGGGTCCTTCCAGAGCGAGAGCTCACCCCTCTGCCAGGGGTTGAGGCGTGCAGGTACTCTGTGTGGATCGCATTTTGTGAGCCTCGGTTTCCTCCTCTGGAAAATGGGGGAGTTGACAGAAGTTGCTGTCTCAGAGGACGGCTGTGAAACACAGGTAATCCGTTCACA
This sequence comes from Panthera tigris, assembly GCF_018350195.1. Classification (NCBI taxonomy): domain Eukaryota; kingdom Metazoa; phylum Chordata; class Mammalia; order Carnivora; family Felidae; genus Panthera; species Panthera tigris. The sequence continues at coordinate 137,180,496 of NC_056665.1, forward strand.
AAGCGCCTGGCAAGCTCTCATAAGAGCTCAAGAGAGCCTTAGTTAGCCAGGAGCAGGGTGGTGAATGTGTGCCAGGGTCAGGGGTCAATCTCAAGGGACCTGGAGCACCCGGGGACCGGCTAGACATGCGAAATCTCAGCCCCAACCGGACCTACTGGGGTGGGGTCTGCCGGTTGGGGTCCAGCAAGCCCCGCAGGCGATTCCGACCCATCCACGGCAGGGTCCCTCAGCCTCAGCAGGGTGGACACTCGGGGCTGGACCATTCCCTGGGGTGGGGGCCGACCTGTGCATTGTAGGATGTGGACAGCATCCTTGGGCTCCGCCCACCAGAAGCCAGGAGCATCCTCGCAGCTGTGACCACCAGAAATGGCTCCACACCTTGTCAGATGTCCCCGGTGGGGGGGGGGGCAAAGTCACCCTGCGTTGAGGACAACTGACCCAAACTTTGAGAACCGCTGCTCTACGGGGCACGAAGCCGACTCCCTCCCTCGAGGATCTTACAGGGGAACTGTGTTTTTTTTTTTAATTTTTTTTTTAACGTTTATTTATTTTTGAGACAGAGGGAGACAGAGCATGAATGGGGGAGGGTCAGACAGAGGGAGACACAGAATCTGAAACAGGCTCCAGGCTCTGAGCGGTCAGCACAGAGCCCGACGCGGGGCTCGAACTCACGGACCGTAAGATCATGACCTGAGCCGAAGTCGGCCGCTTAACCGACTGAGCCACCCAGGTGCCCCAGGGGAACTGTGTTTAATGACAGTAACCTGCAGGGCTGGAGTTACCAGCTAGATGCTCCTTAGGGAGCAAGGCACTGTTTTAGTGACAAGGAAACAGGGGCTTCAAGGTTCAAAGACATCTGGCTCCTAAGACGCAGAGCCGGGGTTCAGCCCAGGCCCTCGGGCTCTGTGACCCTTATCCCACAGCCCTGCCTGCCCCTCCCGGCTGTCTCCCTTCCTTCCCTCCCCAGCTACACCTCTCGGTACAGTCCCCTTCCTTGGAAAGCTGACCCATGAGGCTCTGTCCACTTGGACCACCCTGGGGGACTTGCTTTCATGCCTGGCTCTCCCGGGGCCACCATAAATGGTCTCCCCTTGACCTGTGCCAGCTGGGGAGGGCCCGAGGGGAGAGCCCAAGTTAGACTGCTCTGTTTCCCCTTTATTCTTGGTTCCCACCTGCTCCCATTAGAATCGGCTTAACAATTCATTTTTTCTGCGTGAGTGTCCAGCGAAGGGAGTGTGAGGGGACCCGGAACCCCACTCCCAAAAAGAAGGGTGGGGGGCAGCCCCAAGTTTAAAAATCTCACCACAAATGGCGATCGAGAGTCCTAAAAGGTTTGACCTGGTCACCATTTTTCAGGGACTCGGGAAACACCACCCCAAAGTCAAGATGGTTGTACAGAGTGAGATGCTCCAGGAGGCGTGCTTTGTGGAAAGCTCTCCTGGGGGTGGGTCGGGGGCGGGGGAGCTGGTTTAGAAAAGTCCAGCCAGGGCGCTGAGTGGTCATGGCATGTGCATTCTATGGGCACCTCTGGGCCATCTCTAGGCCAGACCCACCGAGGGGGCCCAGACCAGACCCTCCTGCAAAGGGCTCACGTCACAAATCACAGCAGTGTGACAATGAAGTGACAAGAGCTGAGACACAACAACAAGGACAGAGAGGGGCTTCACGCAGCGCGGGGCGCCAGGACGGCCGCCCAACAGCGTGGAAGAAGGCACTGGATGAGACGGGACGCGAAAAAGTGGAAAGCAGGGCTCAAACGGGTAATGAGCACAAGCGTGGAAAATACGAATTCGTGGAAAAGACCACAGGCATGACACGGTAGTCACAGTGGCAGAAGAAGAGGGTGGGGGCCCCAAAAAGTGGCTCTATAACTTCCATAACCACGTGGACACAAAAACGGCAGTTGCCACAGATGATTACCCCAGGGGTGCCCGCTGTGGACCACACCGCCGTGTTGTGTCAAGGCCTTCACAAACCTTGTCTATAGGGCAGGAACGGATTTCTTCTGAGTACAGATGAGGACACGGGATGGCGGGGTGGGGTGGGGGTTGGAGGGGTCAGTGGGCTCGCCCTGGAGTCCACAGCTTTCATGGCCTAGGAAGGCTCTGTTTTCAGACAGAATACTCTCAGGACAGCGCTGACAACTTCCCTCTCTCCTGCCCTGCCTTCTGCTCTCCACCTGTCGCCTCACCACCATCACCAGCCACAATGGCCCCACCAGTACCTTCGACCGCCATTTTCACGCTTTGACCCCAGGGTCTCTAGATCCGAGCCCGCTTGAGGAAACAGATCCCCAGTGAGCCATCTGGGGCCACTGGAGACAGGGTTGCGGCTGCGGACTTGACCCATTTGCTCGGAGGGCTCTGATTTCCCTGAGCCAGGTGTACAAAGTCAAATCCAGCCCCCCCCCCGCCCCCCCGCGACATCCTGGGACAGCTCCACCCCAGCGGACTCGGGTGGCTCATTTGACTTGCAGCATTCCATCACCGACAAACTTTGCTAAAGAAATGACCGCCGCCGACAGCAGGGACAACGCCAATAACAACCGCCATCTGTCACGAGGGTGACAGACGTCAGCTACCGAAAGCCCCTGCCAGGTGTGGAGGCTTTACGGATAGATATCCTCTTACCTGAACAACCCCACGAGGCGGGGGCAAGATTCCCTTCCCTTCGATAGATGAGGCATTTGAGACTCAGGACAGTGGAATAACTTGTCCGGGTGGCAGGCGATGCTGGGAGGGCACTTCCTGTGATGGGGTCAGAGGTCAGGCAGGGTAGGAGTTCCACCCGAGGGTCTCAGGGACAAACGTGGGGCAGGCGATTCAGAAGGGGGCCTGGGGCTCCGCGACACGGCGCAGGGAGGGAAAAACGGAGGCACCAAGATCGCAAACTGCAGCATTAAAAGGTCCTTAGAAATCACAGTCTGCCTTCATCCTGCCGAGTCAAAATAGAATGCAGGCCACACAAATTACGTTGTCACCTCGAGCAGCCGTGTTACAGAAAGTCAGACAACACAGGTAAAATTCATTTGAACGGTGTGCTTCATTTAACCTACTGTATCCAAAGTATTTCCGACATGTAGCGTATATTTGAAAACCGTTAACGAGACGTTTTACATCCCTATGAGGACATAGTGGGCCTTCACACTTTGTGCATGTTACACACGTCCATCTGGACCAGACACAAGTCCCCGGTAGTCACATGACTGGTGGCTACCACGGGGGACGGCACATATCCGGGCCCTCGGGGGACACTGCGGATACTGAGGTCAAAAGAAAGAGACCGAAGGGGGCCAGAGCCACCCATGCTTGTGAACCGCCTCGCCGAACCCGACTTTGGCAGGGGACTGGTGTGGCTTAGTGGGAGGGGCACAGGTTTGGGAGCAAGAAATATCCTGCCACCATAACGAGCTGTGTGACCGAGAGCCTGGTACTCGACCTCTCCGAGCCTCAACGCCCTATACGGAAAATGAGCAGTTCTCCTCCTCGTCCGGCTTACGTGTGAATGAAATATAAAATACCCAACGGAGTTCTTGGCAAGTGTTAGGTAATTAATCCGGGGACACAACGGGGATGCAGGTGGTGAATATATTACCACCACCCTCGGCCTCGTCATCTAGGCCGTAATCCCTCCCGACGCAGAAAAACGGCCCTTGAACGGAGCAGCCCCTCCTAGTGGCTCTGCCTGGCCTGGGACAGGGGCAGGAGAAGGAAACGAGATGGACAAGGGGAGAGGAGAGAACACACCCCACAAGGCACCAGAGTCTCAGTGCTTGCTGCGCCCCAAAGCACACAGAAGAGTAAGACAAAGGCCACCCCAGCTCCACGGCCCGGCACCAGGACCGATCTGTGTCCCATCAGTAGTGGGGAGCAGGTCTTTGGAGCTGAGCCTGCTTGAAAGGAAGTGAATCGCAGACCTTTTGATCCCTCAGATGATGGCCCAAAGCCCCATCAGCTGTGCCGAATGGAAAAGATCCAGAAGCCCCAGGGCCAACACAGCACCTAAGGCCATCGTTGTCGGCTCACGTTGGCAGAGCTGTGTCTGTGAGCCATGCTCCCGCCACCCCAGCCTCTGGATTACTTGTCCCCTCCGCACAGAATGCTCCTCTCCCCGCTTCCATCTGGCTAATTCCCATTTCAACTCAAAATGTCACTTCGTCTGAAAGTCCCTCACGGCATCTCTACGGGGTTCCCTTGTTGACGCTTAGAATAATCTCCCGTCATTATACCCCAACGGGACCACGGGAATCGACTCCCTGCCACGGGACAGGGGTAAGTCCGTACCTCCCTGGTGCCCGGGAGGGTGCCTGACATCGAGCAGACACTCAATAAATACCTTCTGGGCGCTCTCCTGGCATGAAGTTAACTCAGGAACCAGTGGAGCGCCGGTTGGTTTGACGCGGAGAGAAGATGGGCAGTATTTTAGAAAACAGAAATAGAAGTTGCAGCACCGGTGCCCGATGCCATACGTAATTTTCCACGGAATTATCCAAAAGGGTCATGGGGTATTGGATCACTTTGCCGGATTCTTCCAACAGCTGGAGAGAGCTTGGGTCAGAATGGACACGATTCATGGAATGACTGTTACGTCAACCATTGATTTTCCGAGAGCCTCAAAGCTGGAGCCTCCCATCAAAGAGTCTTTTGAGTGAGGGGCACGGGTCGTCACCGCCACTCTTCTGTGTCCCCAAGTGGAGACAGCTCGGGGGAAGCACGGCTTCCCCCTCTCATTTGCAGACACGTCACCCTGTTAGTCTCAGATGGGTGGCTACCACTCCCGGGTAGAAGCGTGGAGGAAGATTTTGCCGGTCCCATGAGCAGCGTTTCGTGGGCTCAGTCAAGGACGTGAAACCACCTGCAACATATACAGCATCCCAGCCAAAAGCCAATAGTGTCCCCCCGGCACTCACTCACTGAGGAATTCTGGCCCCAAGCCAGCCTAGGAGGCCATGTCCCCAGGGAGAAACAGTAAGAGAGGGAAATGAGTCAGAAAGGTCGCTTGATTACTAATGAGCACCCACCAGCACTGCCCCACTCTGGGCCCTTTTCTCACCCAGGCCAGACCAGTTACCTTCTGAACGCTCCGGCACGTTCCTGCCTCTCTGCACCTAGGCTCATAACAACTTCCTCACCGCCCTCCCCCCCACCCCGGCAGAGGTCATCTCTGCTCATCTCCACTGACCTCTAAATCCCTTCCCAACACAAGAGGCTGCCCTAGGCACCTTGCTGAATGGCTCAGCCCCGATCACGTCTCCCATCTCCAAAAGATCCCAGGCCTCCAACTAGAAAACTCACTGAGTGCCTGTCAACCACTGCCCTGTGGCTCTTCACCGATCCCAAGTATAGACACCAAATCCGAGCTTGAAATGTGGACTAAGTGATCAATCCATTCCCATCATTCAGTGGAACCCCGTAGCAAAATATCCACCAGCATACCCCCCTCCCAAATTGCTCTGTAAAAGAAAGAACACATTTCTTTAAAAAGTCCTGATGAGGGGCACCCGGGTGGCTCAGTCGGTTAAGCGTCCGACTTCAGCTCAGGTCACGATCTCGAGGTCCGTGGGTTCGAGCCCCACGTCTGGCTCTGTGCTGATATCTCAGAGCCCGGAGCCTGCTTCCGATTCTGTGTCTCCCGCTCTCTCTGCCCCTCCCCTGTTCATGCTCTGTCTCTCTCTGTCTCAAAAATAAATAAACGTTAAAAAAAATTTTTTTTAAATAAAAATAAAAATAAAAAGTCCTGATGAGGGTTGGGCACTCAGCATTCATGACTTCACTGAATCCTCCAAAAAAAAAACCCTGGGAGGGCATTACTATCCTTAAAGTCACAGCACAGGTAGAAAAGGTCGAAACTCCTCAGGGACACACGATGTGGCTAAAGTTCTGCAGCCACAAAGTGAAGGAGCTAAAATTCAAGTTCACACCTGGCTTCAAACACCTCTTTCCACTGGAGACCAGGCAGGCTCTCCTTTCTCTGGTTTTGTTCTTATTCAACAACTATGTTTACACGATAAGAGCTGCAGGATTAAAACAAAAACAAAAAAAAGGCATCATTTCACGGGGCCTGGAGGGTCACGTATTGACTCCGTCTTTCCCGGTATCTCCAAGGTGCTTCCACAGTGCCCCTCCTCCTGGGTAATCCAACCCACTCCAAAGTCTACAAGGTCAAGGGTAGTCGGTCTAGCAGTGTCTGATGGAGGCTCAGGCAGGATAATCTTTAATCTCGCCACGAAGAATGGCTTAACTTTCAAAGCTTGCCACCCGCCAGTTCTCCCCCAGGTAGCCTGTGGCCGTGGGCTCGGGATGTTTTATAAAAGCAGGCAGGGCTCCAACATCGAACGATGTAGAGACCAAACAACCCGTTGCTGGTTTCTCTCTCCCGAGGAGCCAGTACACCCCGTGGGCAAGCACAGGCTCCGGTTCTGAAATTTGCACAACAGCAAGAGCATGATGATTCGCAGGGGGGTGGAGGTCCAGCTAAAACCCCACCTGCGCGGCTGAGAGGGGATTTAGCCTGCTGGGTGGGCATTTGAGACCCGGGAGGAGGTCCGCGGCAAGTTGGTTGGAAGAGATCCCTCCATCCCTAGAGCTGCACCCCACCTGGACCCCAGAACCCCCCAGGCCTCGAAACTCTAGGTAACCAGAGTGTGCGGCTGGGAAAACAGCCACCAGGTATGACCAGACCCCTCTGTAATTTCCCTGATCTCTCCCGGTAAACAGGGCTCAGCAGCAGCCTCTGGGGAACAGTCAAAATGGAAGGGAACGGAGCCAAGCAAGTATCCTCACCCTTCAAGCCTTCAAGGCTGGGGTGAATGCCGCACCTGCCAGCTTCCTCCCCGGCCGTTCTGAGATGCTTGGAGAGGCGAGGGGGCGCCTTCCTGCAGAGGACTCGGGCCTCCACTCCACGCGGAGGAGGAGTCTGTTACATGCACTATGTATTTAGAGTGTAAACCCGCAAGGACGGGGAGAATGGAAGGAGGGACAACAACAAAATCTCAAAGGGTGGAGAGAAGGGAGACCCGTGGTGACCGATTAGCATCTCAAGACGTCCACACTTTAATGTGGCACCCAGCCCAGTTTACAACCCAGAGGTCTCGAAGGTTCAGGAATTAGTGGTGACAGGTACCTTTGGAAATGGGGTTGGGGCGGGGGGGGATGCAATAAAAAGACGGGGTCCCTTCATCCCCTCCCCCATGTCTCCTGGCAGGTGTCAGTCCCATCCTCCATCAGGCACAAGACTGGAAGTTTGTTCTTCCAAGAGGATAAAGCAGAAATTCTGAGTATGACTTGAGCTGAGGACTGCACAGTGAGTGACTTCTGCACACTGGAAGCAGAGGAGGCCCCTGCCCCCCGCCCTCTTTCTTCTCCCAGCTCTCAGACCCCCACCCCGTACCCCAGCACCCTGGCCTGGATCCTCCGGACGGAAGACTGCAAGACTCAGTCTGACCAGCCAGGAGGGAAGATCTAAAGATACGGACATAGGGGTTCCCCATGACACAACCCAGCGGGGCACTCTTGAGAGAGGCTCTGACCAAGAAACCCCACCCCCTGGGTACTGAGCTTTCGCTTTTCAGTCCCCAGCTCTATTTCTTTTAATGTTTATTTATTTGGAGAGAGAGAAAGCGCAGTAGGGGAGGGGCAGAGAGAGAGGGCCAGAGAGAATCCCAAGGAGGCTCCACACTAAGTGGAGTCCACACTAAGTCCCGATGCGGGACTCAGTCCCACGACCGTGAGATCATAACCTGAACGGAAATCAAGAGCTGGACGCTTAACTGACTGAGCCACCCAGGTGCCCCAGTCCCCAACTCTTAAATATGAGAAAACAGTCAAGGGCCATGAGCCAGCTAAACAAAAAAGCCTTTAACATGAAAGCTCCAGACCAAACAAACCCACATAAGCAAAGAGAAGGGTAGATGTGACATTCACACGCAGCACATCCAAAGTGCACCAGCATGGCTCTATGCCCTTTGCCTCCAACCACTCATGTCATCAGCACAACCTTTGAGGCAGATCTCAATATTATTACTTTCATTTCACAGATGAGGGGCTTGGAGAAGAACGAGGTTACATAACTTGCCCAAGGTCACAAAGCAAGTGAGTGGCAGTGCTAGGATTCGAACCAGGCTATTTGGCTCCAGGCCTCGGCCATCACGGTCCATCGTGAATATTCCCAGTGTGTGAGAGCAGGTATTGCATTCCTGAAATAAGGCTCCTCTAAAGAATAAGAAAGAGCTCTTGCAAAGTAAAAACGTGGTAGGTTAAAATATGGAATATAAACACTGATGAAATCTCCCAGAAAGTAGAGCAAAAAGCAAAGGGGATGGAAAATAGAAAAAGATAAGAAAATTAGAGGATTAGTCCAAAAGGACCAATGTCCAAATAAAAGGAGTTCTAGAAGATTAGAGAAAAAAAGAGCAGAAATCATGACCCACCCACCCCCCAAATAAAAAGAAAATCCAAGACAATTTCCCAGACAGAAGGACACAGTTCCAGATGGAAATGTGACACTCAGTGATCAGTACAATGCATGAAAAGAGACCACACCCAGGCAGGTCACCCTGGAGTTTCGAGGTGCTGGGGACAAAAAGAGGATCCTATAAACTTCCAGAGAGAATGAAACAGGTCACAGAAAAGATCGGGAATGGCCTCACACTTCTCAACTGCAACCCCGGAGGCTAGAAGACAGTGGAACAAGGCTTTTATGCTCCAAGGGAAAATGATTTCCAACCATGAATTTGATGCCCAGCTAAACTAGCAATCAAGAATCAGAGGAGAATAAATTCATTTTCCCATGTGCAAGTTCTCAGAAAACTGACCACTCAGGCGCCCATTCTCAGGAAGGATATGCCCCTGGATTCAACAGACTAAGCCAGAAGAGGAAGGCAGGAAATGGGAGAGCTAACCCAGGAGAGAGGTAAGGGGGCCACAGGTGACAGTGATAGAGCACCCAGGTGACAGCCAGACTCCAGATCTACTGGAGTAGACCAAAGGACCCTGATGTGCTCAAGAAGAGGAAACCGAGAGAATTTTCCTGATGCAGCGAAACAACTTGAGGGGATATCCAGAACACCAACAGAGCTGGGGGGATGAATCAATGAGCACATATGCCAATTCTAACAGTTTTGAACTCCAAGGAAACCAAAAGTAGAACAGGAAAGGGAGAGCGATCATAAGTCACTACGTGCCTCCGCTCCGAATAGTGCCCGCCTAGTAGTAGCATTGTAAACTGCAGTCACTAATCTTACCAAAATTACGATGAAGATATACCAGGCAGCTGGGAGGACAGGAAAGATTGGAAGTTAAAAGAGGTAAACAGGAGATCTATATCCTTACCTTCCACGGTCAGAAACCAGAGCCCTGAACCAAAACAAAACCAAACAAACAAAAAATCAAGACAAAGGAATACATGTATGTTATTCAGAGACCAAGAGGAAAATACCAAAATCATCAGCTAAACAATCTGCAAGTCGATTGCCTCTGGGAAAGGGGACAACGTGGGGGAACTGCTACTTTGTATGCAAACCTTGGAGAACTAGAGTCATGTGTGATTTCGAAAAGGCAAGGTCCAGGGAAACACGTTGAGGGAGGCGTGATGCCACCGAATATTCTTTGTCACCAAAAAGATGCTGTAAGCCTCTGATATCTACAGCTAGTCATTACTAGAGAGTCTGAAACTAAAAACCCTGCTCTGCCAGACTCTGGAGTCCGAACTTTCCCTTTGAGTCTGCAATCACACACTACACAAACGTAAACTGAGCCGAGCACACGCTGAGCCTGGAACAGGAAGACAGACCCTGGGACACAGTGGTGGGCAGGATGGGCCCCAGTGACCAACCCAATGAGTTTTCTGGTCTACCAGGGCCAACCAGCAGTCAACGAGCTGTCACTAATAACAGATCCCAGTACAGCAGTGCCCACCCTGGGCAAGCAGAGTCTATCAAGGGTAACACTTGACTGATTCCCGGCCTCCCCCTCTGCTAGCCCATCATCAGTCCGTGGCATCATGGCGCCTGGTCCCCACGCCCCCCTCCCCCCAAGCCCCCTACAGGTAAGCCATCACATGCCATTTCATGACACTTGCCCACAGCAGTTCTGGGAACCGGACAGGCCATCATCAGGCCTGCCAACACCTTTGCTACTGGGGCCCAAGGCTTCCAAGCTTTGATTTTCAAGGTATCACTGTTTTGTTTTGTTTTAGATCAGAGTCAAGCTCAAAGGCCAGACCAGCTCTCCAAGGGAGAGTTCCACAGTCCCTTGTGTGCATGAAAGGGAAGTGAAAACCTCGGACAGACTGGCCCCCAGCAAGTGCCGGTGGGGGTGGAGGGTGGAGGGCCACGATCGGTCTCAGATGGCACAATGTGAAACGAAACCCCAGACATGCTGCTGTCTGGCTGCAGGACAGGGTCAAGTTTCTGACCTCCTCTGGGCCTCGGCGTCTGCCTCTGTAGAGGGGATACAACCTCAGGGGTTATGGTGGAATTAAAGGCTATGGTGAAGGTGACCTTGCTTTATAATCTGCCACTGCCCTTATCACAACCCATGACGAAGATAACAGGCTGGTTTCCCGTGGCGGCCTCCAGTCAGTCCTGCCATAATTCAAGGTTACAAGGATTTCATTCTGTCAGCCTCTCAAAATGGGACCCCTGCACCCGCTCTTCTCAGCTCTGCTCCCGGGAATCACTAATCAGGAACCGTCAGTTAGGAATTTGGACTCGATTGTGTCACAGTGTGAAGAACCTGGTAGGTACGTGACCATAGACGGCTGAGTCGCTGAGTCCCCTCGGGTAAGGCTCAATACCCAAAGCTGGCCGATTCCTGCCCAACATCCTTGAGCCTGGCTGGTCCAGCTTCCTTCCCGGGTGCCAGGTCAACGTGAGTCCAGCCTGCGGCTTTCAACCCCTGACGGAATGTTACCCAAAGTTGGGAACTGCCAATCAGCCGGTTCCCGAATGCTGTGCTCTCGGGTTCTCAGCAGGCGTCGATATGTCACGCGAAGTAGAAGACCGTTTCAAATGGCCCGGACCCACTCGCTCGTGTGTCTCAACCCGACCGGAACATGGAGATTAGAACGGAGACTACAGCTGCCAGAGTGTGTTGAATCCCAAGAACAGGGTTCGTGCCTAGAAGCTGCCGGGATGTCACCCTCTCACTGCCACAGCCATCCACACTGCCCGGGGCCACAGAGCAGAGGATGGGCTCCGTGACATGGTCCCCTGGCTGTGCACAGCCCTGCGTGTATCTCAGATCACGCTGAGATTGCACTGCCTGTGGACGCCTGGGTGGAGTCTGCAGGCTCAGGCCAGCCCCCTCTCCTGTCCCCTCAAACCCTGTTCTCCTGCCCTCGGCCAGGCAGCCTCCCCAAGTCCCACAGTCAGCTGGTGGCAGCCCTGTGGCCAGAGCCCCGGTCTCTACACTCCCAGCTCGGGCTCGATGCCACCGCCTGGGTGTCGGCCAGGCTTGATCGCCGCCATTTGCAATTCATTCGCGCATTAGTTTCCTGTTGTTGCTGTGACAAATTACCACATGCTGAGTGGCTTCAAACGACACCAATTTATTATCTAACATTTTGTAGGTCAGAAGCCCGCGATGGGTTTGACGGACTAAAATCAAAGTTCTCAGCGGAACTGCACTCCTTCTGGGGAACTCTTAGGGGGGACTCCATTTCTTCTCTCTTCCAGCTTCTAGAAGCTGCTGCTTCAGCTCACGGCCCCTTCCTGCAATGGCATCACTATGACCTGCTTCCAGTCATCTGCCCCCCTCCCCCTCTCTTTCTCTCCCCCTCTGGCCCTCCTGCCTCCCTAAGGATGCTTGGGATTCACTGGACCCAGCTGGATAATCCAGGATAATCTCCCCATCTCAACGTCGACATTCACTTAATCGCATCTGCAGAGTCGCTTTACCAAGTGAGGTAACGTAACCCCAGGTTCCGGAGATTAGGATGTGACTGTCTTTGAGGGCACGGGGCTCAGCCTACAGCAACACAGCAAACAGTTCCAAAGACCTAATCCATAGTAGGGGCTCACAGGATGAGCCACTCAGGGACCCACTCAGGGGTCTCTCCCATGTCCAGAGGAAGAGGCTGTGATTTCTGCCCAGGCAGGTGCAGGCGAGATTCCGGGAGGCTGCTCTAGGCCAGGTCGTGGTCATTCTCTGCAGGAGTCATGCAGACAAACGTACAGGGACAAGGACGGGCGGGCCTGGGGTGGGGGTCGGGGGGAGCGCAGCGGGGTCTGGTTCATTCCAGGAAGGACGGGAGAAGGGTGGGGGGGGGGGGCGAGCACACAGCAGGGCTCCTTCCTAAGGGCAAAGAAGACTGAACCAGGGAAGGATCTCGGGCCACCCGGATGAACTGGGATTAGAGGTGCTGGAGGCAGCTGGGCAGTGGTCCTAGCAGTTGAGGAGGAGGATGTTGGCAGAGGCAGGTGAGAAGGGAAAGGCCAGAGGACCAGGGCTGACGCGGGAGGGGAGGGCGAGCGGAGGATGCAAATGTGAGGGCTCAGTGACTTCACCACCCAACCGGCAGGGTCATCTCCGGGCCCCTCCCCACCCCCCGCCCCAGTTCCCAGCTACAAGGCCTCAGAACCCTGCTTTTTAAGTATGTCATACCATCGAGGATTAAAAATAGTTTAAAAGAGGAGAGGGATATAAATATCGCTGAGGTTCCTGCCTACATGGAGAGCCCCCCAGGAGAGAGAAGCAGGAGTGGGGCATGACGTCGTCAGAGCCCTAAAGGTCCTTCCAATCAGACCCCCTAGGTTTGCACACCAACGTGACTGCAGGGCTTCTGTAGGTCCCCCAGATCCTCCCGGGCCTGTCCTCGTCCTCGGGGGACTTTGGACTATAATCTCCCGGAAGCAGTGTCTCAGAGGGCTCGGGAAGGGGAAGAAGAAGAGGAAAAGGTCAGCTGCACGGGCTACTTCCGAGACCACTTCCCTGTGCTCCCCCCCGACCCCCACCCCGGCCACGATCCTACTGAAGAGCCGACACCCCACCCACCGGCATACACCCCCCGTGCTCCCTGGTTGCACTCTACAGACTGCAGATTTGCAATTACAGAGTTTTCCCCGCCCCCAGCGTCCCCCCTGGATTGGGTCTCGCCTCACCCCCAGACGCCTGCAGCACCCCCCCTTAAGCACCCTCAGTCCTAACTGGCTTATCTCAGCCTCGTGATGTGCACTGGGGACTCCTGCAGTGGCCCATTCACCCCTCTGTGCCAGCTCCCCGGATTTCGGGAGGACTCGGTAACTGCTCTTTGGCTGAATGGCCAGGCTTCAAGGACAAGTCCTTTACTAAGGCAGGGCCAGAACCTGCCCCAGGCACAAACCTACCCTCCAGGAAACAAGCCTGGGCCGTTGTACAGGCAACAGGCATCCCCTGCTGATGTCATCCCAAGCATCCCCTACCTGTCCTGTGCCAAGTCTGGGTTTAGAAGAAAGGTCCCTGCCATCCCACTGGAAGCTCTCTGGTTTCCCACGGTCCAAAGATTAAATAACCAAATCGTAAATGTTTTTGGTTCTCTTTTAAAGTTTATTTATTTTGAGAGAGAGAAAGGGAGCACGAGCAGGGGAGGGGCCGAGAGAGAGGGAGACAGAGAGTCCCAAGCAGGCTCGCCCGGCGCGGGGCTCAAACCCACAAACCGTGAGATCACGACCTGACCCGCGACCGAGAGATGGACGTTCAACCAACTGAGCCACCCAGGCGCCCCAGCCTTTTCGGTCTTGTGGGTGCTTCCCCGTCACAACGACGTAGTGAGCGTCGTAGTGCAAAAGCAGCCCTGGACAGTACGCAAACAAACGAGCACTGCTGTGTTCCAATAAAACTTTATTCACCAAAGCAGCCCGAGGGCCAGATTCGGCCTGCAAACCATAGAGTGCCACGCCCCCTGCTCCGATACAATTCATGAGAGAAAAGGAGGGTCCGGTGAGGGGGGACAAAAAACCCACCAAAGATTCTTTAAAGCCACATTTGTAATTTGCGATGCCGCCTCTAATTCCTTCTGTGACACAGTCTACCACTGTAAAAAAAAAAAAAAAAAAAAAAAAAAAAAAGGATGTGCAGGGAGGGGGTGGGAGAAATAAGAAAAGGTTTCTATGGGAACAGAGAGTTCACTTTGAACGGTTCCATCACTAAAAAGACAATTACTTTCTTTTTCTCACTTCCCCTCTGAAGAGGGCAGGCGTGACCTCAGGCTGCTCGGGCAGGACCGTGCCCAGTGCCTCAGCTGTTCCAGTCAAAAGTTAAATGCCAGAGTGTTCCATGGGTCAGGGAGGGCCGTTAATGTAATCTGGGCCTCTTGGGCAAGGGGCCGCGTCCCCAGGGCGCTGAATCGAGGCAGGAGCTCGGCCTCTCTCACGAGGCTGCCCACCCCAGGCAGCTCTGGGGGGCCCCAATGGCGTCAAGGCCACGGCCACTAATAAGCGTCCCTGCGGCAAAACCTCTTCCCAGGCCCGCTGCCAACTGACCGAGGCCCCCTCTCGCTACCGACAAACCTTTTACGGGATGGCTCCTGAACGCTCTTGTTCCTCAATACAAATGTGGGGGACGGCGGGGGTCCCTACTTTGCCCTGACCGTGGGCGGGTCACGACACCCTCCTGGGCACTCTGCCCTGCTCGTTCAGAGGTGTCCCAGCCCTTCCCCGGGCTTGTCACAGGAGCTGTAACTGAGCAGCCAAGACTAAACCAAGAAGGCACGTCATTTACTGAGGGGTGCCTCTATAACAAACTTATCAACTGCAACCTTTTCTCCGGCAGACCCTTAGTGGCGGGGAACGGGGGAGGGGAGTCCCTAGCGCCTGACAGTGAAAAGAACCCAGCGGTGCAACCGGCCGCGCTCAGCTTCGCCCACCGTCACATGCCGGCTGCCCGCCTGTGCCAGGGACTGGAACTTGGGTGCCTTTACGCGGCCATATGCTCCGTTCAGGCCGCGTCACTCCTCAAACCACCTTCCAAGGGGCCCGTCCGAGCCCAGCCCTCTCGTCTTGCAATGAGGAAACTGAGGCACAGCCATGGGAAGACATGTGCCAGGACCCAGAGCCAGGCCTTCAGCCTCCAGCTCCTGGCTAGGGCTTCCCAGAGCTGCACAGCACGCTCCGCCTGGAAAGGCCCCCCTGGAGAAGAGTCCACACCCCGAGTTAGGGGTGGAGCCAGGTCTGGAACGTGGTCTTTGGGAGGCAAAATCCACAGTTAACTCAAAGCCTGTGGCCCGACTCCAGCAGGGAGCACCCCCCCCCCCCGCCCCACCGCCAAAATGTTCTACATGAGGATTTATTCTTTAGAAGAAAGCACACAGATCAAGACTGGGGTCCTTATAGGCAGCGGGTTGTGCATTTGATTTTGTACTCATACAGAAACCTCTGGCATATTTGCTGCGTCCCCCAAGAGCTGGGGGGAGGCGGGGGCAGGAACGATTCCTCCTCGGTGCCTTCTCTTCCCTGGGTGCTGGGTAACTCTGACCCCAGTGACATCCATGATCCCCCTGCGGTAGGCACAGGAGGTCTACAGGTATGGAGAGAAGAGCCAGGAGGGCAGGATGCCGGGGGGCTTGGAGCCAGTGGGTGGCCGAGGGAGAGGAGACTGGTGGGCGTCCCACCCCAGACCACAGAGGGTCCCGCGTGCCAGGCTAAGGGGCTTGGACTTGACCGCGTGAGCCAGTGTGGCCCAGCATTTTTCACATCACCGCGTCCACGGAAAATGATGCTATTATCCTGGGATGGACCGGGGTGCTGCCCTCGGCCCACAGTTTGGCCCCGGAGACCCGCCAAAGGGATTAGCGGGGACATGCGCCGGGTGGCTGAGTGCTGGGTAGGCTGGAGGAGGTGACACAGGGCCCAGAGCCATAAAGAGGTCACCATAAAGAGGCAAGCATGGGGAGGGCCTGCTCCTGGGCCGGAGCCATCGCAATCACAGGATGGGGGTGGACCACCTGGGAGGGGCCGATCTTTCTCACCACACAGGCACCGTCCTGCCCAGAGCCTGCCTTCAGGCTCTCCTGACTTTCCTTCCTGCTCTGTGCCCCGGAGACTCTGTGCAGTCAGGCTTCCTCCTGCTCGGCACTCAAGGCCTGACCGCCAACGCCCCTCCTCGGACAGGCCTTCCCAGCTCCCCGCCCTGAGGCTACCAGCTCCTCCCTGGGCGCCCAGTGCACATGACTCATAGAGCTGGTGCCACAGGACGCACGGGCTCCGTCTGACCTGGGTTCACATCCCAGCCCCACTTACAAGCCTGCGACCTCGGGCACGTCATTTGACCTCTCCACTTCCGAAAACCAGCACCCACCTCAAAGGCCGGCGGAAGACATTACAGGTGGCAGTTAGGACCGTGCCTGGCACTCCGTCAGGGGACCGAGCCATCAGACTGCTACCACTTCTGTCTGGAGGTCAGTCCCAAGTGCCCCAAATCGCAGTTCCTGTTTGCCAAGCCCGGGCGGGACGGCTTCCCGACCGATTGGGACTGAGGGAGACGCGGAGGCAGGGGAGGGGACACTGCTCCGGGGGTGCTAGCCAGCAGGGCCCAGCTGGCAGGGGGGTGGGGGGAGGGGAGGCATCGCCCCTACGTTCCCCCAGAGCAGCAGTGGGGAGAGACTTCTGTCCGCCCAGGCCCACCTGACTCCATGCACCCCCCAGCTCCGGGTAACAGGTTCTTAACCAAGCTGTTCTGCATTGCCGGGGTCAAGGTTCACAGCATCAGACCCAACAGGCGCCAGAGCAACGGGAGACAGCCGGAAGCAGGACGGGTGGGACCCCGTCTGGCTTCAGGCTCCTCAAAGGCAGGGACGAGAACCAACTGAATTTCTCGCTGCCTGCACACGGCTCAGTGCTGGGCACACGTTTGCTGAACAGAACAGAAACGTGCTGGGAATTCTGAGAATGGCGGAGGCTTCCTACCGGAACAGGAGCATCCTCCGAATCTTGGCCCAACACCCCCCCCCCCATCTTTGAGCAATGGTCAGACCTGGTGGGACATCAGCTGGACCCTGAGGTCGGGTCAAAGGGGGAAAGGGGGCAGCCAGAGTCGCCTTGTCATTACGAGAGCACCAGAACCCTCACCACCCACGGCCAGGCCACGAGCTAAGGCACAGGATGGTTAACGGGCCACCTCTAACCTCAGTTCTACCCCTCAAGGCCCCAAGGAAGTGGGGCCACCAGGCGGAAGCTGCCAGCATCCTACAAGTCTATTTTCTCCTCCCTGGAAAGGTCAACGGCTTGGGCCACCTCCGTTTCCTTGAACGGGACCCTGTGAGGGGGTCACGGGCAGCCTTTGCCCAGAGGGACACCCCCCTGTGCTCTCCACCACCGAGTCCTTGATCTGCAAACACTTATTATGAGCCATCGCCATCAAAGGGAGCATATCAACGAGGGCTTCGTCTGCCCCTGTGTT
The DNA here is from genome assembly GCF_018350195.1 of Panthera tigris. Taxonomy (NCBI): domain Eukaryota; kingdom Metazoa; phylum Chordata; class Mammalia; order Carnivora; family Felidae; genus Panthera; species Panthera tigris. The sequence continues at coordinate 137,197,868 of NC_056665.1, forward strand.
GGGGACAGCAAGTTGAGTGACAGGCCTCTTGGGAGAGACCGTGCTCTCTATCCAGCTCACCCCGACCTCCAAAGACAGGTCAGGAAGTGTTCGTTCCAGGGTTCCGTGGGAGATGATCTGGTGACATCACAGTCCTCTCTGCTTGGACACCTGATCTCCAGTTCAGGGACATAGACGAAGGGTTCGAGGAGCAAACGTGCAGAGGTCGAGACGCCTCTGAGTCAATTTCACTATGTAGGTCCATAGAAAGATGTACACACAGGGCTGTGCTAGGGAACCGATCCTCCCTGAAATGCAGCGTCCTCAAGACTGACATTTTGGAGCAATGCACCTGGCCCCAGGACCACAAGCGTCAAAGCTTTGTACGAAGAATAGGACTGCCTGACCATGCAACAGCTGCCATGGGCAGAAGGAGGCTGGACATCCTCCTTGGTCCCTCCGATTACAGACTCGTGAAATGCCCACGGCCATCGCCACAACAGCTCTTGACTACCTGTGCTGTAAGCAAACGCACAGCTTTAAGCAAACCACCCTTCTGCCTGGGCTCCTCCTGCCCTCCCTTGACTGCCACCCACACGGCGTTCAGATGAATGAGCCCCCCCGCCCCCACCCCGCCCGTGGCCCGCATAGCTGGTGAGCCAGACATATCCGGGCCCGGCGACACCCACCAGCTGCTCTGGGCAGAGGCTCGAAGCACAGCGAGCGGGGCCTTCTGGACGTGGCCCTTTGGTCGAGACTTCTTGAGTACCACGGAGACAAGGAGAGAAACTATCTGCTAAGCATCCAGTCAAAAGACAGGGGAGCCAAGGGAACATTGGAGAGAGAGGATGCACCCCGGGCCCCACCTCCTGTCCCAGGGCAGCAAAGCCATGGGCCAGCAGGCCAGCGCCTCCACAGCACAAGCATCCCCCAGGGGACGGACAGTTTCACAAGAGCCCCACACCGCAAACAACCCAAATGTCCCTGGGCGGTGAGCAGACCAACAAAGTGGGGTGCTTCCAGGCGACAGAAGTGTCCAATGACAAGGAACTAAGTGTTGCCTGGGTCCGGGGCTGGGAGCTAACAGATGCACACGCGGACAACCGGGGAGCTGTTTCAAGCCGTGAAAATGTTCCAAAACTGGATTGTTGGGATGTCTGCCCAACTCTGGAGACTTACTAAAAACTACTGAATGGTAAACTTAAAACAGGTGAATTTTATGATATGTGAATCGTACCTTAATAGTCTACAAAAACGGAAGAAATACAGGCCAGGACGTGGATGAATTGCACCAACATCCCGTGGAGTAAAAAGGGCCAGTTCAAAAGAGTATGGATTGTACTCTTCTGTTTTACGTGACGTTCTAGAGGCAAAACTATAGTAATAAAGATCAGAATAGTAGTGGCCCTGTGTGTGTGTGTCACCTCCTGGGAAGAGCGATGAGGCACCCATCCAGGGTACTGGAAATCATTAACATCTTGATCTGGATGGTGGTTACCACAGGTTACCCGGAGGCAAAAATTTGCTGGGCTCGCACTAAAGATTAATGCACATTTTATACACACACATAGCCACGTAGAAGATGTATACATAATACATATACACACATTTAAAAGTTTACCTTTTAAAATAGCAAAGCCATTTGGACGCTCAAATTATAACTGGCATTGCCTAAAAGTGAGGACAGTTCCCTGGGAGCGGAGAGAAGAGGCCATTCAGTGAACTCCTACCTAACCTTCAGAACCCATCTCAAATTGTCCCCATTCAGTGAAGCCTTCTCTCATCATTCTAGGTATAACTGCTCAAACTGCTGAGCATCCCTTCACAAAAGTCGATCCCCGATCCCCTGTATGCCGGGAGCTGATCTTAGAGCAACGCAGGAAGTTGTTGCATTAAGAATTGGTTAGCATGTGTTTATGAAACACCCACGGATTGCTTAACGCATGCAGACACACGCACAAACACACCACGACGGCCCAAACCACGTGCCATCTGAGCAAAAGACACTAATTCCCATGTCCAAATAGGATGTCAGTTCTGGGGCAACAGGATCCAGATGTGAGGCTTATTATCTAAAGGGATCCAGCCTGATCCTCCTTCTTTCACACAAATCACAGCCAGAAGAGATCAGGGGAACCCAGAGCAAACTCAGGGTCCAGTGTCTACTGTACTAGCCGCCCCCCCATCACCCTATTTCGGGTCACCTTTGCTTGCACTGTCCTCGCACAGCCTAGGGGTGGAGCCGGTCTAAATGGACTCCCAGGGAACATTCCATCAGGTGTAATGTTTAAACTCGACTGACTACCCCGCCACCCCCCGACTGCACCCTGCCTGCTGGGGCTCCCTACCCTCCAGCAGTAAAGGCAGGCACCTGCCGGCGGGGGCGGGGAAGGACGACACCCCACAGCCTTATCATCTCTCTGTCCAGGTTTCCCAGCTTCTCTCTGCAGCGCCCCCAACCTTGGAATCTCTAGAAGCCCAGGTCAGCCCAGGAAACTGCTAAAGAAAGTTCCCCGGCCCAGCCAGGTCTATGTGTCTGAAGAGAGGCCGGAAGTGGAACTCTAGTTCAGCAAAGCCCACGTATGAAAAGAGAGAGAGGCTGGAACCACACCTCCAGGAAAAGCCGCTTTCTTTGGGCGGGTGGGTGGGTGAACGGGTTACCGGGCGACTGTGGGTGACTTTTTCCCTTTAACTATTGTCGTGCTTTCGAAGTTTCCACAATGAATAAACTCTTAATACACTTCACGTGTGGTGGGAGCCACCCCTAGCCCTCGGGACTCGGTGACCTCCCAAGTTTCTCTTTCACCTTGTGACAAGGTAGCCCGGGTCCCAGCGTCCCGGGCCGGCGGGCGGGGCTTGTCGCCCACTCCCCAGTGGAGCCTCGGCCAAGGGAGGGGCCGCTCCCTGCCTCAAAGTGGCCTGAATGGGCTGGGAGCCTGCCGAGCCCGCCCCCCCACCCATCCGTGCCCCTGGCCCCGGGTCCCCGGCCCACCCCCTCAAGCGCCGCCCCCAGCCCGTTCCCTGAGCCTCAGAGGTACTTGGGAGGTGTGCAAGCTCACACACACGCACACGCGCGCGCGCGCGCGCGCGCACACACACACACACACACACACACAGTCGCACTTTCTCCTCCCTCCCTGACCTGGGCCACCGCCCCCAAGAGCCCACACGTTCAAACTTGGCCAAACTCGCAGCAGGGGCTTCAGGGGAGCCGTGACGTCCCCCCAAAGAAAGCGGGACCCCCAACACACACACACACACACACACACACACACACACGCACGTGTGCCGCCCCACCCCCTGGGCGACAGCAAATCTAGCCGGGGCGGCCCCGCGGGGGCTCGGGGGCGGCTGTCTCGGCCCCCTCCCCCAGCAAGTGACACGAGCGGGGTCGGCGGGGCGAGGGGCCACCCGACCGGGCGTCGTTCCCCGGGGCGTGGGGGGCGGGAGTCGGGGAGGGGGTGGGGGGGGGGCCGGGGCGCCTTACCTTGCAGGTTCTGGACGCGGATGTCGCTGATCTGCCCGATGAGCTCCTCGCGCTGGAACCAGTCCCATTCGTGCGCAGCCATGAAGCGCGGGCGGCGGGCCGGGGCGCCGGGGCCGGGCGCGGGCGGCGGGCGGAGAGCCTGGCGGGCGAGGGCGCCGCGGAGCCGGAGCAGCGGCGGCGGGCGGCGGGCGGGGCGGGCGCGCGGTCGGGCCGCCCCCGCCGCGGGCGGGCAGCGGGCGGGCGCGGGGCGGCGGGTGCGGGGCGCCCGGCTGGCGCTCACTCCCCCGTCCGGGGGCGGGGGCCCCGGGGGGGGGGGGCGAGGGGCGGGGCGGGGGAGGGAGGCTGGGCTCGGACCGGTTTCTTTCCCCCCCCGCCCCGGGGGTGTTTGTTGCTTGGATTGTTTGGTCGCAAACGGGCGGTGATGAGACACGGGGTCCCGGCCCCCAGATTGTGATGTCTCAGGGGGCGGGGGGCGGGGCGACGCCGCGCAGCGGGGGGGGGGATGTGGGGGGGCGGGGTGAGCCCGCGGGTCCCAGCGCCTGGTCCGCGGGAGGGCCCGCCCGCCCCCTGCCACCCGGCCCCCGGCCCCTCCGCGCACCCCTGTCCCGGGGACGGCCAGGCACACAGCCCTCCACCTCAGGTCCCCGGCCTCCGCACAATTCAGAGGCCACCTCTGCGGAGGGGAGGGCCGTGCGAGGCCGTGCGCCCCCGCGGGCACCTGGGGGGAACGGTGAGAACCCGGGTAGGGGCGAACGAATGCAGAGATGGAGTTAAGGGGGAGCCTCTCCTCTGCCTCCAGACTGGGGAGCCGCAGCGAGAAAGACTTCTTTCCTAGGTTTGGCTATTGGAAACCTTCTCCCTGCGGATCCCGTCCAAAGATGACCCCAGATTCTGGGAAGCAGGGAGAAGCCCGACACCCCCATCGCCACCACCCCGTGCAGCCGGGGGGCCACCCTCTCTGGGGCTTTACTGAAAATGAGTAAGGGCCTTCCGGGTGGAGGTGGGGGAGTGTTTGTTACTGTTTCTTTTAACTCTTGAGAGTTCCAGGATCTTATCTTGTTTGGGGCTCACAACCCAGACTTTCAGGCAGAGTTCCTAGCTGCTTTCACAAACATGGAAAAAGTGAGGTCCCGGGGTCTTGGAATTTACCCGAGGCTGAAGAATGATCTCGGGGTATGAGGTCCAAGCTCCTAGCTCACTACTTTGACCCTGTCCTGAGAACTGTGGAAGGCACGTGGGCGCACACACAGAGACAGAGAATGGCTTATATATGGGGTATTACAAGAGAAAAACAAACGGGCGTAAACATAGGTTGTGTTCATCATTGCCAAGTTCATGCTACTGAACTACTAGGAACCCAGATGGTTGGGCTATTTCCTAATTAACAAATAACTATGCAGCCCCCACTGGTACACAGACCCTGTGTCCTTGAGGCAGGGCCTTAAGGTGAGTGAATCCACTCTCTGACTCAGACTCCTGAGTGAGGTTGGGGTGGGTGGGGGGTAGGCAGTGGAGTGGACAGCCAACAACCAAGAAACAAAAATACAGATGGAGGGGACTTCCAGAAGGGAGAAAATCCACTGGAGGGAGTAGTTGGGATAGGGAATGGTCTGGAGAGATCTCTGGGTGGGGCTGACTTTAGAGCTGGACTGGAAGGATGAGGGGAGACACCACTGGGCAAGCAACTTGGGCAGGGCCAGTGGGCACAGGCCCCAGTGGCTTCCTGTGTGCTGCCCTCTTCAGGTGCCAGGGCCCCAACGGGGACTCAACGTCAAAGCCAGATGAGCTGACCAGACAGTGGGGAAGTTTAACCAGAGGATGCACCGAAATGCAATGTCAAGATGGGAAGCTCTGGAATGATTTTTCTTTCTTCTTGTTCTGTCTGCCAAGTTTCTCACCATGAGCACATATTTTTTATCATCAGGCAGAAGACCAGCAAATTCTTTTTTAACCTCTCAAGATCCTTTCCACGAGTCCCCAGCCTGTCCCAGCTCTCCTCATCTGCGGCTCTGGAAGCCCAGTGGAGGCCCATGGAACCAATGGGCACTCACGGGTGCCTGGGCGCATGCCTCCCGGATTCGAGGCTGGAGCTGCTTTCTCCCCGACCGGGTTTGAGAGCCTGTGTTCATTTCACACTCCAGGGAGCAAGGTCTGCTTCTGTGTCCTCCGGAGCTGGGTGCTAGTAGCCAGACACTTAATTTTGCCCCATCTGCTAGCTACCTCCCGTTTTTACGCTTCAATTTATTTTCCATAATTGCTATGGAGGGGGGAGTTCGGCTGAAAATCGTTTTCTTTACAAAGCAAAGAGCCAACAGAATCAGACTCTCTCCATCCAGAGGCGGGTCTCAGGGAACAGAAGGCTTTAAACAACGAGGTGGGGATGTTAAGCTGCAGGGATGGGCCATTTGTCACGACACAAAGATGTGAATGGAAGTCTGCATCGTTGAGGAGCATTTGTGTGAGGAACACTGTGTAGGCAGTAACAACTCCCTGGCAGGGAGGGGCCGTGAGCGCCACTGATTGAGCACCAACTGTGTACTAGATGTCGGTGCAGAGAAATTCTTTGTACCAAGGTGCAGAGAATTTTAGGTGGTTTTCAATACGGAGTAGGACCCGTCTAAGCACACTAACCAGCACTAAGCGCGAGGCTGGCCCCCAACAGGTGCTTGAATATTCACTGAGCTTGTGTGTCAATATCACCCCTCTTTCCTTCATTTTCTCTGGACCCTGGCCCTCCCTGATTGGTCCCTGTGCCGCCTTCTTGCCCATCAATCCTGGTTTTGCACTTTTCTACCCAGGATGTGGGATTGCATGCAGGGTCTGGCCACACCCCAGTCACCTGCAGGCGTTGGCTCACTCCATTCCCTTTGAAATGCCCTTGCCCTCCCCTGCTCTGTACTCCTGCTTTACCTAGCACGCCACTGCTAACTCATGTTCATCTCAAGAGAAACTCCTCCAAACCCCCAAAGCCCAGCTGAGTGCCCACCTCCTACAATTCCCAGAATATTCAGCACAATCTCATAATATCCTATGAACCCCTATCTTAAGATGTCACATCATGATTATGTTTACTTGGTGGTTTCCCCACGTAAGCTGTGTCGTTGAGAACAGGGGCTGAGTCTCATTAATTTCTCTGTCTGAGCACTTAGCACACTGCCTGGCACCAAATGAGGTCTCATGTTGAGTGGATGGATGGATGGATCCAGCATAGGCCTGAACTCACAAAGCAAGGACCAAATGACAAATAGTTGATCCCCATGTCCTGGGCTCGAGTCAACTTCTGCAGAGGCAGTAAAAAAAAAATATTCACATACCGGCAGCGGGTAAAGCACACATTCCCGGGCCCCAGGCAAGTACCACACTGTACCTTCCTTGGGTATGTACAACTTCCTGTATCTGGAGCACCAGCTGGGAGAGAAGGTCATGTGACATCCATGGGCATTGACGTTATTTGCCTCTTACCTGAATTAACAGTTCTATTTTTCTTTTGCCTTTTTATTTTGGGGAAGGAAAAGTACTCTGCCTGAAGGCCTGGCTTCCCGGGAGTTTCCAGAAACTGATTTTCTAGAAATTGCCCAATGCCGCTAGAATCTATGCCATTGTTTAAAACTGACTTCTGCCAAGGGAAAGGACGTGGAGTCAGAGAATCGCAAAGAATCCCTGGATAGGACCTCAGAGATCAAGTCCAACCTCCCTCCCTCTGTAAGGACTTTTTTTTTATTTTTTATTTTTGTAATTATTTATTTTTGGGGGGGAGAGAGAGAGAGAGGCAGAACGTGAGTGGGGGAGGGGCAGAGAGAGGGAGACACGGAATCCCAAGCAGGCTCCAGGCTCTGAGCTGTCAGCGCAGAGCCCGACGAGGGGCTCAAACTCACAAACTGTGAGATCATGACCTGAGCTGAAGTTGGATGCTTAGCCGACCGAGCCGCCCAGGCACCCCCAGGACCTCTAAAACATCTGGCCCAGGGATCTTCCTGCTTCTGTTAATGGCGATGCATAACTTCTGGCAGATAATCTGGACAGAGGGTTTGCGCATCCACATCTCACACCCCCTTTAGGAAGGATTAAGAACAACATAACCGCAGAGTACCCCCCCACCCCCAGCCACTTGCAGGAGAGGAGTGTGATGGGGCTCCAGCCAGTGGGAAGCTGCCTTCTCTGGTCATGGTCGTGACCCGTTACACGTGCACAGACAGCACTGTGGGTTTGGATGGCCCCTCTTCGGCCAGGGCTCAGCTGGTCTCCACAGTGACCTCATGAGGCCAACCGAGCAGGGTCATTTTTAGGTGGCGCTTAAAGCGGCCCAGACGCCATCCCAAGGTCGCAGGGTAGGGCAAAAGCACACTTTGAACTATACTTCTCACGGCCTGCCCACATCACCCACATGCGACTGGACTTGGGCTGTGGACCAGACGAACACTTAGCAATTTGGTATTAGTCACGTATACTTAGGTATTGTCGTGTTTACATGACATTTTTGAAAAGATTTCGCCGCCGTATGAAACCTGTTGGGAATTTCAAGTTAATTTCAAGTAAGTCCAGTTAAGAGGCTATAGTGGATCCTAGATAGGTTAACCAATGGTGATTCTTCAAAAAGACCAAGAATACTTCCTGGGCAGAGGGTCTGCATTATGATGTCACAAGGCTTCCCTGTAGCATGAAGACCGCCCCCGCCCCCCCCCCCCCCCCGCCCCACCGCAGCCTCATTTATTCATTGAACAAACACTGGCTGAATGACTACCCATGCCCTGGCCCCATACTGGGACCCAACAGTGGACAAACCCCAGAATCTGCCTGTGAATCCCTGCTCAGGGGTTTGGACTTTGTCTTCAGGGCCGAGAGGAGCCTTTGGAGGACAAAACTGGGTCAGATTGGCCCTTTAGTTGTGGTGTGGAGAAAGTCGGAGGTGGAGGCTAGGAGCTCGGGACCCTGTTGGTCTCAGGGACACAGGGGTAAGATGGCGGTAACCCACAGGGGTGCAGCGGCTGTAGAGACAGATTCTCCGGCTGTTCAAGACGGTGGAGTTGACCGTACCTGTGGCTGGCTTAGGAATATCGTGGCGTCTGCTTCTAGTATTTGCGCATGTCTGTTACACCTACATTGTGCAAATTCCTCAGGAAGGCCTTGTAAGCAGGGCCGCCCAATCCATCTTTGTATTTCCAGGGCCCAACACGGCGCTGGACGGTCCTCCGTATGAGTGGTGTGTGTGACTCAACATGTTCTATTTAAACGTCACCAAACCAGTAATTATTTTTTTTTAATTATTAAAAAAAATTTTTTTTTACATTTATTTCTTTTTGAGAGACAGAGAGAGACAGAGCACGAGTAGGGGAGGGGCAGAGAGAGGGGGAGACACGGAATCCGAAACAAGCTCCAAGCTCTGAGCTGTCAGCACAAAGCCCAACATGGGGCTTGAACTCACAAACCATGAGATCGTGACCTGAGCCCAAGTCGGATGCTCAACCGACGGAGCCACCCAAGCGCCCCACCAACCAGTAATTAGTAAAACTCTTTGAGCCCCGGGCTCCCCAGAAGGGTCAGGGTCTCCTCCATGCCTTAGGAGCGCCACCTCTCTGCCAATATTTTTCCTGCTGACTCTTTCCCGATGTTTTCTGTCTGCCTCCAGGAATCCCGTAGGACATGATGCAAAGGCTGGTGGCAGAGGGAGATGCTGAGAAGCAGAAGGAATCAGGCTCGAGCAAAAAGGAGGGAAGATATGTGGTGTGGTGGACAGTGGGCAGATGGTAATGGCCTGAGCTGTGTGACCTCAGGCACGTTCTTAACCTCTCTGGGCCTCTGTGCTTTTATCTGTAAGATAAAAGAGTTCCCGCCTGGCAGGGTGGCTGTGAGATCAAAGACACATATATAGAGAAGAGATGCTCCGGTAAGACTTCAGTGAGATTCAGATCATTTCTATGGCATAAAATGAACCACACTCAGAAGAAAAATTGTCCCTCAACTTGGAAGATTACCTATAATGTAAAATATTAATGTGTTCTCTGGGATTTTATTAATTTTTTCTGGTATGTGTAGGTGTTGATGGGTGGTTTAAAAAAAAAAATCTGCTTCCCTAAGTAGACAGCACCGGATGTCCCAATTTCCACAAATAAAACCCTTCATTTCTTCCAGGTTTGAATAGTCAAAGGCTGCTTCCCTAGAGACAGTGCTGCTAATTTTTTTTTTTTTGCAGACATTAGAACACTATTTAAGGAGAGTATATTTTCCAGTAAAGCAAATGATGAAAACCTTTTCCCCGGCGATGTGGGAGATGTTGGCAATATGGAGAGGTGGGGAGAGACAGGATGCTGTGGACCCAGCGAAAACACCCTCTATTGTTTGCAACAACATTGCAGAAATATATATATATATATATATATATATATATATATATATATATATAATTTTTTAACATGTTGGAATCTAAAGCAAACTTTGTTGATGATAATCCCAAGAAGGGTGATTTTAAAAGCCCAAACTTGGCGTAAATAGAATCCCTGGGCCAGCCCCTCCAGCTGACAGCGCCAGCACAGACAAGCCCATTTCAACAAAGTTACTGTGTATCTCTTGTCTGCTGTGCAGCTAACAGCTACTAAGAGCTCACTATTTGCCAAACATTGAGTCCAGTGCTTTGCCTTATCTCATTTAATCCTTTGAAGGAGGTTCTATTACCGTCTTGATTTTATTGATGGAAACTAAGGACCAAAAGAAGTTCGGTAGCATCCCCAAGGTCACACAGGTCGTAGTTAACAGAGACGAGCCTTGACCTCAAATATTATGCAGAAACCGAGTCTGATCTTTCTGCTCTGTACCCTTTTGGAACCTGCCCAGGCAACTAAATGGAACCATTCATATTAAGGAGTCACTGGAAAATAAATCCAGCCAACTGTTAGCCTTATGGAAACAAGATGACCGGAGGCACCTGTCCCCTAATAGGTCAGGAACAAAAATACTCGCTCCATTGCCCTCTGTGGGGACATTTCTTAGGTTTATGTGAAATGCCGGCAGGCATTTCCACGGCTGACCCCTGGACATCTCAAATGGCAACTTATCTTTGTAAAGAACCCTCAGCGTGGCTCTGCTAGAAAAGTATGTGTTTCGTGCTGTGCAAATGGATTTTAACACGCAGAGTCCAAGGAGAAGGGGCAAAAGTCTGGATCCAAGCCAGCAGCAAGTCCTGTCAAGTTCATGCGATCTCCCCAAATCCATCCTTGGTAGCTAGCGTCAAATGTTAACTTTCCTATGTCCACGGCGCTCTGCAGGGTCTCCCTTCTCCCCTGAAGCACCCCGAGCCCCGTTCAGTCCACCTGTTCCCTTCAGTTACTCAAAAGAATTGCTCTACTAGGCAAGCCATTCCATTGCTGTTCTATACCGAGCACAAATGCATACATATTCCTCAAAATGTGTGTTCAAAAGATCCACAACACCTTTACTCTTACTAGCTACAATAACCCAAATGTCCACCAGGAGAAGAGTGGATGGATAATGGAATTCATCAACGAAGATGAGAAAGCAACACAGATGAGTCTCAAAAATCGTGATGTGGAGCAGAAGCCGGGCACAGAAGGAGGCACCCCGTAGGATACCACTGGTCAAGAGTTAAAAAACAGAGGGCGCCTGGGTGGCTCAGTCAGTTAAGCGGCCGACTTCGGCTCAGGTCATGATCTCACGGTCCGTGAGCCCGAGCCCCGCGTCGGGCTCTGTGCTGACAGCTCGGAGCCTGGAGCCTGCTTTGGATTCTGTCTCCCTCTCTCTGCCCCTCCCCTGCTCATGCTCTGCCTGTGTCTCTCTCTCACACAAATAAAACACTACAAAATTAAAAAAAAAAAAGTTAAGAACCCAGTAAGAAGTTCAAAACCACTTCCCTCTCCATTGATAGAAGTCAGGGTAGTGGTCAGGCTGGGAGGGAGGTGGTGCGGGCAAAGGGCGTAAGGGGGCCCTGTGGGGTGCAGGGCATGTTTTGTTTCTTATGTGGGTCTGATTACCCTGTGTTTATGCATTACATGATACTTCACCAACTGGTGCATTTTCCTGCGTATGTTCAACAAACTGTTAAAAAATAAACGCGCAGCTCTGCCTCCTGCCAAACGGCACACCCTCTTGGCTCCACCTGGAATTCTCTATCCTCCCTTCGCCTCTCCCTGGTGAATTCCTGCCTGTTGTTCAGATGTAGCTCAGATCTTCCTTCACTGGGGAATCCTTTTCCGGTTGTATCAGTCAGTCTTGGCTGCGTAACAAACCACTCGAAAATGTAGCGACTTCTAGCAATAGTCACGAATTAGCTCGTGACTCTATGGTCGCCAGTCGGGGTGGGTCTGGTGCTGGTCTCACTGTATCTGCACCTTGGCTGGGCGGGAAGCTCTGGGATGGGCTCTCGTGTGTGGCAGCTGGCACACTCTTGGTGGGGGCGCCTCAGTCCTCCTCAGTGTGGCCTCTCCAGCAGGCTGGCTGGGCTTGTCACATCACGGTCTCAGGATTCCAAGGGCCACTAAAGAGGGCCAGCCTCGATGCATAAGCTCCTCTTAAGCCTCTGCTCATGTCACACTTGCTACTGTCCACTGGCCAAAGCAAGTACAGAGCCAAGCTCAGATTCAGGAGCGAAAGAAATAAACTCCACCTCTGGATAGGAGGCATTATTGTGGGTATGGCTTCCAAACAATCCACCGGTGCTGCCCTCCTCAACCCCTCCCAGAGAACAGCTTCCCTCTTAGCACCCCCTGACGCTTCCCTGTATGGCACCCCCCACCCCCTGTAACCCACTATCTATCTGCGGAGCAGGATGTTCATTATCTTCGTCCCTCGCTTTCCTGCGACTCATGTGCAGCTCATACCCAGAACGGTGGCTGGGATGTGATGGGTACCACGAAATATTTGGTGAAGAAAGTCAAAAGAAGAGGAGAGAAAAAGGGAGGGAGGGAGGGAGGGAAAAGAATGAAGGAGTCCTGGAAAAATGGAGGCACCTCTTTGGCAGGGGACAGGCTGGACCATCTCCAGGAGGCGAGGCCCCCACACATTCCCCCCACTCCCCATTCGTTATTCTCATCTTGGCTTTTGCATCTTGGCTGTTCTTCCCACTGGGCTTCCCTCCCACCATCTTTCTTCTGCTTGCTCAGCCCTTGGATCCTTCAGTGGGCAGCCCAAAGTCCTCCCTTCCCACCCCAGCAAACTTCCCTCCATCCTAGATATCTGCACAGATATCTGCATGGCCCAAGGGGTCGCCCGCATTCATGGCCCACAGTGTGTAATGAACACATGCCCCTCGCAATTTTCAGTTGAACACCCCACCAGCCCCACGCGAAGTCTAGGTTGGCGATACCAACATTTCCATTAAATGGATGAGAACTTTGTCTTGATGGGAGTGGCCTTTGGGGGGTGGGGGAGGGTAATGGGAGCCAAGAGACGCCCTGATGCCGGGAGGGGGTGGGGCACTAGCCCTCATGGATGCCGGAGCCAGAGGATCCGGGGTTCTAAGCTCTGGGCAGATGGAGGGCGGCCAGGGGGACGAGGAGGAACTCGCCTTCTCCTAGCTAGCAAGGGGTTGTCCTGGAATGATAGGGCCCTGGGGCAGACCTGAAGCTGCCAGGGCGATGCTCCTGTGGGCAGCGCGTGGCCACATTTTCCAAGGAATGTCAGGGCAAGCCCAGCCCACTTGCTCAGAGAAGAGATGAGCCCGATTCTCGAGAGGCGAAGGGACTTCCAAGGCCACATCGCAAATTAGGGCAACCGGAGGCTCCCAATTGAGGCCAGTGTCCTTTCTGTCTCACCCTGTCTTATTGCCTTCCCAGCCATCCCCCTTCCCACCTCCACACCCAGCTTCCAGCCTGGTCTGTGACCCACCCAATGGCACGAGACTATTCACTGAGAAGGCCAGTTCCCGAGGCCCGGGAGGGAAGGGTAGTGGCCGAGGGAGCAGGCTGATGAGGCAGGGGGTGCAGCCCATAATAAGCCTTCGCCACACGCCTGTCACCGTCTGCAGAATCGCGTTTCAGTAGAGACTTCTGGGTGAGTGTGGGTGCGTTAGTTAACTTTAACCTACACCCTAGGGGCTGGTGTGTGAAGTAACACGATCATGAATTCCCTGTGACAGTACAGCGACCTTCAAATATGGCTTTGCTAAATTGACACCAAAGGCTCTTGGCTAGTTAGCACGGGGGATGTTGCAAATGATTTCTCATCGGTAAAATGAGCTGTGTGCAAGAAATGTGGTCTGCGACCAAGGCCACACCAGCCCTTCCTCTCTCTGTGAACCAAGTTCAAGGATCCTGTAAGCCCAGTGGCCTCACACCCTTCAGCGGAGTGCTCAGGGCACGGCTGCAACCTGGCCCTTGTCACCGCTGAATGGGGCCTCTGCGACCACAAGAAACCCGGGGAGCCTCTCTTCCTTTGGGGGTCCCACCTTCACTGGGGTCCTGCTTTTGGAAAAGGGTTGACCTTGCCTTGGAGCAGGCTTCGCCTTCGGGGTGCTTATCAGATGCCTTGAAGGACAGTGAGGGGTCCTCGCCGCATGCCTACGAGGTGCCAGGAACAGTTCGCGATGCCTTTCCTGTATCACCTTGTTGAAAACTTCCCACGGTAAGTGGGCAAATAAACTGTGGTACACCCGCACAACGGAATAGGGTTCCACGCAAAAGAAAAGCCAGGGAAAGTGGTAGCAAGTCGAAAAAGCCACGGGGGAAACTTAAACGCATATTACTAAGTGAAAGACGCCAATCTGAAAACAGTGCCTACTGTAGGTTGCAACTATGGAACATTCTGGAAAGGGCAGAAGTAGGTGGACGTTTAAAAAGATGAGCCGTTGCCAAGGGTTAGGGGTGGGGAGGGATGAATAGAGCACAGAGGACGGTCCAGAGAGTGGAATCACTCTGTAGGCCCCTGTGATGGTGGATACGTGTCATCATACATCTGTCAAAGCACAGAATGTACCCGGATGTAAAGTATAGACACTGGGTAACAGACAACATGTGTCAACGCAGTTTCACCGAGGCTAACAAATGCACCACCAATGCTGGGGGACGTTGACTGTGGGGGAGGCTGTGTGTGTGTGTGTGTGTGTGTGTGTGTGAGGGCAGGGGACTTACTGGAAATCTCTATTTTCTGCTTAATTTTGCTGTGAACCTAAAACGTTAAAAAATTAAGTCTATATTCTTTTTTAAAACCTCACTGGGACCCTATGGCCCCATTTCCCAGAGTGGGTAAGTCCCTTCATCAAGGCCTCGCAGGCAGGAAGTGATGCATCTGGGATTTGAGCCCAGGTTGTGTTGTCTGATTGGAGAACCTGAACTGCGTTCCTTCCGGCAGCTGGGGACTGGAGGCCAGCGGGCAAATGGGCAGAGGTGGCTGAGATCATCAGAAGGGGCCCATGAATGTCCTTCCCTTGCTTTGTCCCCTGTCTGGCTCCTGCTCTGGACCAGGCCCTCCAGCCTTGCCTCTCTATCCCCCGCACCACCAAGCACCTGCTCCTGAGATCACCAGGTGGTTTCACACTCAACATCCTTGCTCACCTGGCTGGCCCTCTGCTGCCCTTCCCTCCCCCTCGGCCACCACCCTCCAGGCAAACCCTCACTTCTCACGGCGCCACTCAGACCTCCCCACCCCTACAAAGTCCGTGAGACTGGACAGCCTATGCTCTTTACGACAGACTAACCTGAGGGCCATCCTCGCTTTGTCTCGCTTTGCTGTGTGCCCTTGAACAAGTGTCTTAACCTCTCTGAAACCTCAGTTTCCCTCACCCACACAGTAGGACACTCAAGTTTCCCTCATGGTTGTCGTGTGCATCAGAGAAAACACATCAGGCCCCGGACTTGACCTTCTGCCACGTCACTGGAGTTTGAAAAATGGTACTTACT